>NC_052148.1:251096689-252296689 GCF_902713615.1 Scyliorhinus canicula | reverse complement strand
TCCATTTCATGCCGGCAGGACTGGCCGCAAACAGACGGCCGCTCAGCCCATCAGGCCCTGGAGAATTGCCGGGGGGGCCACTGCCAATGGCCCCCGACCGGCGCGGCGTGACCCCTGCCCCCGCCCGAAAACCGGCGCCGGAAAATTCGGCAGCCAGCGTCGAAGCGGCAGACCAGGATTCATGCCCCCCCACCCCCACCACCGGCGATTCATCCGTCTGGATGTTTAGACTTAATGTTAAGCTTTATGAGGTCGCGCACTCAACTGCAGTGAAGTCAGACAGCAGGGCACGTAGCCTCTCTCGATTTTGCAGTCATTTAAAGTGAACAGTTGGAAGCCTGCGGATGGTCTGCAAATTATGCAGACTGACCTCCGTAACTCATTGGCCCATTTTGCTTTTCTGCCAAGTAATGTTCAGCATTGGGTTTGCTAGCTCGTGAAAGTAACCCTCAGAGTTTAAAGATAAAACCATTCATTTGGAGAAAATAATCATAGCTTCATATTCGGCACGTTTCATCATTGTGACGGGCAGAAATAACCACCCTCCTAAAAGTTCCAACAAGGGCTCGGTTTCCACGACAACTGCTGTCCAGGTCCTCAGTTTTCATTCAATTCAGAAAACCACCCGTCCATAAAAAACAGGGCCTGGATGGTAGAGTGAGAGTATGATGATGTGAAATGTTTCCTGGGCCAGGTTCCTTTACTATCAGATAGCTTGCTTCTCAGGATAGTTTCTTCCTGTTCAGTGGATCTGGAGTGATTCTGCAATCAGTGGCAATCTCACATCAGTGTCTGTCAGCTGTTGCCATTTAAAAAAAAATAGATTTCTGGCTTGCCCCCGTCTTTTCATTCATCGTGTCCCACCACCTCACTCGCTCCCAGGCCGTTTCCAACGCAAGAGTGAAATCTTCAGCTGCCTTGATTCACAAGGTTCAACTGCTTCCCATTGTAGCGCAGGAGATTAAAAGAGAACAGGGTCAGAGTTTTAAAGGAAAAAGCACAGGGGAATAATGTGAACAAGTTACTTGGCTTTGAATGTTGCTGCAGAATTAGGTGAAAACATGAATGAATACCAGATTTGAGATAGGAGAAGCTTTCTTCCCAGACAAGTGAGAAGATTAAATTGTTGAAAACAGTTAATGTTGCATTGCTTTAAACCATTATCAAAATCTGGATGAAAGGTGTTGACACCGTTTATGAAGGAGATGCGGGGGGGAGCAGATCCGTGGCGGTTTCTAAATCGGGTTGCTTCACAGCGCCAGGGTCCCAGGTTCGATTCCCGGCTTGGGTCACTGCCTGTGTAGAGTCTGCACGTTCTCCCCCTGTCAGCGTGGGCTTCCACCGAATGCTCCGGTTTCCTCCCGGAAGTCCCGAAAGACGTGCTGATAGGTAATTTGGACATTCTGAATTCTCCCTCCGTGTACCTGAACAGGCGCCGTAGTGTGGCGACTAGGTGATTTTCACAGTAACTTCATTGCAGGGTCAATGTAAGCCTATTTGTGACATTAATAAAGAGTATTATTATTATTAGTTCTCATCTAGAGTAGTAAAAATGGGCCACCATAGAAATGGGATAAATTGTACCCTCACAGCAAAAACGTTACAACAATGTTTTGTGTGCCATAAAAAGCATCTATTTGCCATTTCTTTCTTTCCGATGTCAGCATCAAAGTTAAAGTTCAGGAAACATGTAAAGTTCTTTTTGCGAATTAACCCGAATAAATTTGACATTTCTCTCTCTTCCACCACACAAGTCAAACATCTAAATTGAAATAAAATTGATATTGTTCCCCACGTTTACCCACCTGCAATTTGTTATGTTCTTCAGGGTGATGTAAGCATTGCAAAAGAGAGAAGATTTCAGATTTTCTCACCTCTTTTGAACAGATTGAGGTGAACGTGTAACTATTTGTCAGAAAGCTGACTCATCTGAGGACAGTAAATCATTTTTCTATCTCTGCTGGCATAACTGAATAGCTGTGACGGTGTAAACCATCAGACCCTGACCTATATCCTCTGGACAATTCCTTTTGGCTTAAATCCTGGATGTGCATGGATGAATGCTTTTCACTGGTGTAAACTAATCTCCTTCGAAAAAAACCTCTTGTGTTCATGAAGCCAGTGAGTAACAGAACAAGGATTACTGATGTTACAAAATAAAAATCATTCCAAGCTTGTCCTCTCAAAGTGGATTGAATCTTTGCTTATCTTTATTGAATTTGTCCCCACGGGTACCATAAAATAAATTTTAAGTGCAATGTTTAGGCTATAAACTGTAAATATTACACCCTAGTCAGACTGAAGAAGTGTGCTTGAGGGTAAAACAAATCCTTTTTGGGTTCTGGTAGAATGTGAGATTTGCAGATTTAGGATTCTTATTATCTGTCTGTTAAATTTATTTTACTGAGTAAAATTGAATTTTAAAAAGCAGTGGAGCTGGGTGGGTTCCTGGTCGAATTTTGTAAAAGGTTTAAGGATAGGCTGGCGTCGTAGATGGTGAAAACGTCTGAGGATGCGATGGACAGGGGGGGGGGGGGGGGGGGGGTCTTGTGGCAAATGATAGGGCAGGCCTCAATCTCGTTGTTACTGAAGAAAGACAAGGATGCGGTGGAGTGTGGATAGTACAGGCCCATATCTCTGCTGAATGTGGACGCCAAGATATTGGAAAGGTGCTGGTGTTAAGGTTGGTGAGTGTGGGGGGGGGGGGGGGGGGGGGGGGGAGATGCCTTCTGAGGGTGAATAGAGAGGATCAGACGGGGTTCGTAAGGGGAAGACAGTTGTCATTGAATGTGAGGAAGCTGCTGAATGTGGTGCTTTCTCCGGCAGAGGGAAGGGGGATGGAGGTGATGGTCTTAGATGCGGAGAAGGTGTTTGATCGGGTGCAGTGGAGTGATTTGTTGGCGGTGTTGGAGAAATCTGGGATTGGGCCGAAGTTTGTGGCAAGGGTGCTGCTGTTGTATAAGGAACTGATGGCGAGCGTGCGCACGAATAATATTAATTCAGGGTATTTCCCATTGTACTGGGGTATGAGGCAGGGGTGCCAAATGTGTGTCCCCCCCCCCCCCCCCCCCCCCTTCTGCTTGTATTGGCTATAGAGCCCTTGGCCTTGGTGCTGAGGAGCTTGGGGTTGTGGAAGGGGATAGTGAGGGGATAGTGGAGCATAGGGTGTCCTTGTATGCAGATAACTTGTGGTTGTATCTTTCAGAGCCGTGCTTCTCGGTGGGGAGCATAATGGGTTTGCTTCAGAGATTTGAAACGTGTGCAGGGTATAAATTGAATTTGGGGAAAAGTGAGTACTTTATGGCCATCTCTCTGGGGGTGGGAGCGGGGGTGGGGGGGGGGAGGGGTTGGGGGGGGTGCCATTCCGTTAGGCAGCATCTCACTTTAGTTAGGTCCCTGGCAATTCAATTTCAGTAGCTTGGTGGGGAGGGTGAAGGCCCACTTATTGAGGTGGGAAAATCTCCCTCTGTCGTCATCGGGCCCGGTACAGGCAGTAAAGATGAATATTTCACCTCAATTCTTGTTTTTGTTTCAGTGCCTGCCGGTCTTTTTGCCCAAGGCATTTTTTAGGGGGGTGGACAGGCTGATCTCCTCATTTGTCTGGGCGGGGATGAGGAAGGAGATACTGCAGAGGGCTCAGAAGGTGGGGGAGGGGTGTATTACTAGTGGGCAGTGAACGCAGAGAAGGTTCAGGGATAGAACAGAGGGGGGGCGGGGGCTTTGTCGATGAGGATGGAGGCAGGCTCATGTAGTGGGTTGGGGGTTGTGGGCGCTGGCAACGGTGCTGCTCCGGATGGCCCCAGGGAAATATTCGGTGAGTCTGATGATGGTGGCCAGGTTAAAGTTTTGGAGGCAGTTTCGGCAGCATTTTAAGTTGGGAATAGGGTCGGGGGTAGATGTCGACTAGAGGAATCATGCGTTTGAGCTGGGGAGGTTGGGTGCGACGTTCTGGGGATGGGAAGAGAGGGGGATTAAGGAAATGAAGGATCTGCTTCTGGGAGGGCGGTTTGCGAGCTTGGAGGAGTTGAATGAGAAGTTTGGGTTGGCGTGGGGTGAGTTTCAGGTATATGCAGGTGCAGAACTTTGCAAGGAAGGTCTTCCTGACCTTCCTGATAGCGCCTGCCTCCTCACTGTTGGAGGCAGTGCTGTCAGCAGGGGATGGGGTGGGTGGAGAGGGGGGTTGGAGAGGGGGATCATCTCGGTGATTTACAGGAGGATTTTGGAGGAGGATGGGGTGCCCATGGAGTGGGTTACGGCGAAGTGGGAGGAAGAGCTGGGGGTGGCACTGGAAGAGGGATTGTGGTGTGAAGTGCTGCAGAGGGTAAATGCCTCAACTCCATGTGTGAGTCTGGGGCTGATATAGCTGAAGGTATGTACAGGGCACACCGTACAAAATCTAGGATGAGGCAAGGAGTGGAGAATGTCTGTGAGCGACGTGACTGGATCCCTGTGAACCATGTTGATATGTTTTGGTCCTGCCTGAAGCTGGAAAGGTTTTGGAGGACGGTTTTCAGCACCATATCAGGGGTTCTACATGTTGATGTGGAGCCCGGTCCCCTAGAAGCCATATTCGGGGTTGTCGGACCGGCCAGAGCTGCAGGCGGGTGTGGGGTCAAATGTCTTAGCCTTCGCCTCACAGATGGCTCGCAGGCAGGTCTTGTTGGGGTGGAGGTCAGCTTCTCCGCCCTGTGCCTCGGTGTGGTGGGGGGATCTACTGGAGATTTTGGCCCTGCAAAAAGTGAAAGTTGCTCTAACGGGGCGAGTGATGGGTTTCACACTCGTTGGCGTTTGTTCATTTTTCGTTTTGGAGAGTTCGTTACCGTTGACTGCTGAGGGAGGGACGGAGGGCTTAATGCGTTGGTGGGGGCTGGGTTGGGGGTGGGGTGTTGTGTTTGTTATAAATTGTAAAAAGGTTGAAAATTTGAAATAAAAATACTTAAAAATAAAAGACTGAGTTTTCTAAGAGATAGCGGGCGAAATACTCCGTAGGAGAGACAAAGGGCATGATCTGACCAAATGCAGTGTCCCATGTCAAGCCGATTTAGCCGGATGTTTCCCAACACTCGCAGCATCGAGAAACACCAAGCCATCGAATGAGACTTTGTTGCAATCTGGAGCCTCAGTGGGGAAGGCGTCGCTCGCTGGACAGTGGGACTGTGGATACAGGTAGCAGCAGAGTTTGTTGGTGAAGCATTGTCACTGTTTTGAGCCTGACATAAGAAATGAGAAATTGGGAGGGAACGGGAGCCTTTAAGCTAGTAGCCGTGAACAATTCTCTGTTCACGGCATAACCCCCTCCCCGCCTGACATCTGAGCCTAGACACGCGATTGGGTGCAAACCGCCCCCTCCTTTCACACTGCTAAATAGTCACCAGGCAGGTGCTCATTGGCCATCTAGTGCTTGATTGATCATGCTGAGATGGAATGATGGGAGTGAGCTGAACACTCACTTTCCTCCCCGCCTCTCTCACCCTGCCCAAAACTCATAATTCCAGCCCAATGTCCATTATTATTTACACCTGTACAAAAAATAACTGCATACATTGACACATTTTATTTTTATTATTTCATATGCCCCCTCTTTCCACAACTTTATGCTCTCGTTTTCCCTTCTGAAGAGCACGCGTTCTTGGGAGACACTTTCAAAGACATCCTGGGACCTTCCAGTGTCTTGGTTATTTCTCCTAAATTAAAACAGAAAATGCTGGAAACACTCAGCAAGTCAGGCAGCATCTGTTTTGCTATTTTTCACGTTTATGTCCTTGAACATCAGGCTTAATTATCAACCGTGGTTCAGTGTCACCTCCAAATCAGAAGGATGTGGGTTCAAATCCGGCCCCAGACCACTTTAGTGTAAAATCCAGGCTAACACGCAGGTGTAGGACTGAGGGCGTGCTGCATTGTTGGAGCTGCCTCCTTCAGATGAGATGTTAACCCAATGTTGTCTGTCTTCTCGGCCTGGATGTAAAAGATTTCTCAATCAATATCACTGCAAAAGAAGTGACTTTACAGATTGCAGGACCGGGTTGTGCAGCTGCATTTTCTATTACACTTCAAAAGTACTTCATTGCCTGTGAAGTGCTTTCGGGCGTCCTGAGTTTGCGAAAGGGGCTGCCACAAATGCAAGTCTTCCCTTTCGCTTTAACTGTGGTGCACAGCAGGGCCAAGCCAACTCCTGTGCTCACCCAACGTCCATACTGGAGGACTTGCGGCAGGGATCATTGGATTTCTGAGGCGGTCCGTAATGTCAACCCTGACTTGTTGACTAACTCAGCACAGATCAGAGATGAGTCAATTGGGACATCCAGAATCGGTCCAGCTCAGCTATTCACTCCACTGACCAGCTGAAGCACTGAGTCCTGATATTTTTCTGATGTCCACAAAGCACATAAAGGAGATGCTAAGCAGTATTCAAATACTTCATCAGAGGGACCAGTGGAACATCAAGCACAACAGCTTGCATTTATATAACAGCTTTAACATAATGAAATGTGCCAAGGCGCTTCACAGGAGCATTAGTGTGGTGAACCACTGTGTGCACCTGTATTAGGGGATGTAAGGTAGGACCTGTACTATAGGTTCGCCGGTAGCCCCTCTGGTGATTGCAATCTGAGTAGATGCAATACAACTGAGCAAGCACTAGAGGGAGCACGGGAGAGCCATATATACACAGGGACAGGAAGTGACGACACACTTCACAGAAGGCAGAACTCGTAGCAGGACACAGACATACAAGCAGGCAGCATTTGAGGGAGCCGTAAGTTAAGCTCTGAAGACAGAACAAATTCACAATAAAGCATCTTCTCCACCTTTGAGACTACGAGCTTTATTAAGACACGAGGAACAACACATGGTACCAGGTTTAGCTTCAGACGCTTACTACAGGACAACTCAGCTGCAGATACAGAAAGAACAAAATGGCATGGAAATCTCCTACTGGACATTCGACTTCGGAAGACATCGCTTCGAGGATGTGGCTTGGAACCCCACCTCAGCTAGACATGACTGGCAATGTAAGAAATGTCTGGAAAATGTTTAAACAAATGTTCGATTTATATATCATAGCTAATGATGTAGCAGCAGCCTCAGACAAAATTAAAATAGCAATGCTCATCGCAGGACATGAAGCTAGGAAAGTATATAATGGATTTAAATACTCAAAAGCATAAGACAGCAACAACTTACAAACAATACTAAACAAATTTGAAGAGTACTGTAAGGAATTTGAACAGCACGGTATGCTCAGAGGCCAAACTACACAGAGACTGAGTGATGCAAAACTCAGACAATCACTATCAAAAAAAAATCGCGAGTGAAAAGTACAGATCAAAAAGAAGAAATAACTTGAATTTTTCACAAAGCCAAAACGCTGAAATCCAGTCCAGATCGAAAGAAAAGGTAACTTACAACTTTCAGAAAGAAAAAACACGCTGAAATCCGCGATAAAATGGCGTCCGACCACATTTTACAGTCTCAGGCAGACAAAGAACTAAAATCTGCGTCTGCGCATGTGCAGGAAACAGAAGCCGCGCATGCGCAGTTACAATCACCCGTTTATTGTTCTGCGCATGCGCCAGCTGCGCATGCGCAGTTTAAAAAAGTTTGTGTTGCTGATCGTTATGCGCATGCGCAAGCTGCACATGGGCAGTCCCAAAACGTTTTGGTCGCGGATCGTTATGCGCATGAGCGGCACAAAACTGCACAGTAAAGGAAGGCCGATTTGCGCATGCGCAATTGATTCCTACGCATGACGTCATGAGTGTCATGACGTCTGAGCATCCGGACCACACCTACTTAAAAGGGAAATGCCCGATAATTGAAAACAAGATACTTAAAGCGGTAAAACCAAACTTTCTTGCCTCAGAAGACAAAAAAACGCCTGAACTTAAACCAGGAGTTGAAAACAACTCGCACAACACCCTGGAAAAAGCAGTCTGCACCACCCAAAGTGAAGAGAACAAAAAGAAATCCGAAACAAAAAAAGATGATTTGTTTTTCGAAGAATAATACTCAGACATGGCTGAGTTATTCGGATATGCTGATCACAGCATCAGCGACATGGTCGCAAAGCTCAACACGAATCTACTCGTGGTAGATGAATCCAACCAAGATGATTTGGTTTTCGAAGAATACTACTCAGACATGGCGGAGTTATTCGGATATGCTGATCACAGCATCAGCGACACGGTCGCAAAGCTCAACACGAATCTACTCGTGGTAGATGAATCCAACACCATGGTGCCATGGTAGATCGTCGATACATTGGATGACAGCAATACCCAAGACGAAGACGACGCCACACAGAGAGCACAGAAAAACACCACAGAGAGAGCGATGACAGGCTCCACAGTGAGATTAATGAAAGACCCCAGAAGGGAAGCAAGCAAACACTCCCTGGCGAACACCATGCATGAACAAGACCATGAAGGTCAACCCGCCGTATCTGAGCAACCGCAAGCAGACTATGAAAGTCTACCAAGCTCACATAAACAAGAAGAAGACAATGTACATCTACCCAATGCATGCGAAAACAGTGACAAGATGATCACACTCGACATACAGGATCACAGCGAGACTGACAGTTCTCAGCTTGTCTGTACAGAAGCACAGAGTAGGGCCACCCAAGAGTCCAGAGAGACCACGTCAATTGAAATCATGAAGATTTTGACTCCGGAAGAGGAGCACCAAGAGTCCAGAGAGACTGCGTCAAATGAAATTGTGAAGAATTTGACTCCTGAAAAGGAGCACCAAGAAAGCAAAGACGACGAATCAAATCCACCACAAATGACTGATGTCACCAGCATCAATGCAACATCAGATCATTCTCACCATTCTCGAGATGAAACGTTCAATGACTCAAATTATCCACACGGGACACTCATTGAGCATAACAAGAAAAACAAAACCCAAAAGAAGCACAGCAGAAACGAGAACAAGAACAGCAAGACCAAAAGCAACATGAAGCGCGACAAGAACAACAAAAATCGCAAGAAGCACTGCAGAAACAAGAACAACAACAGCACCAACAAAAACTACAAGCATAACGACAGAAACTACAAGAAGAACAACAAAACCAACAAGAAGCGTAACAAAGATAGCGACAACAACAAAGACAGAAACGACAAAAACAGCAACAAGAACGACACCGAAAACAACAAAGACAGGAACGACAGAAACAATAGCAATGAAACGACTTGTACAAAATGGTACAACTCTGCACATGAAGGACAATGCCACAGCACACTGCAAAACAATGACAAGACTACAAACATGCCATGGGATGACAACGAATTGCACAAACTCACATCTGCTCCAGAACAAGCAAGCACACCAGCTTTCAAGGCAGATGACATAATAAATCGATACCACACGCACAGAAAAAAGTCCATGTCAGTCAACATCAGTGGTTCGACCATGCAAACACCTCAGGATGACGCATTGGTTACTTAAAATAACAAGAACACCGACAACATTCACCATGTCAACAACAACAAAAGAAACTCAGTGAACAAATTATCAAGTTTGGACTCATAAATGTTTTTATTAAGAGTGGACTCATAAATATAAATTTGCTTTGTAAAATATGCAATAGCACCATCACTTGTATAGATACACATATCATAAGTAACTGTTTTGTACAATTTTCTTTAACGATGTACAGAAAATATGTAAAGAAAAAAGGGGGGATGTGGTGATTGTAGATCTGAGTAGATGCAATACAACTGAGCAAGCACTAGAGGGAGCACGGGAGAGCTATATATACACAGGGACAGGAAGTGACGACACACTTCACAGAAGGCAGAACTCGTAGCAGGACACAGACACACAAGCAGGCAGCATTTGAGGTAGCCGTAAGTTAAGCTCTGAAGACAGAACGAATTCACAATAAAGCATCTTCTCCACCTTTGAGACTACGAGCTTTATTAAGGCACGAGGAACAACACAGCCCCTGCTGGCTAGCTCCGCCCACAAGGAGCCGTATAAATATGCGTGTCCTCCTTCTGATCAGCCATTTCGCCAGCTGCAGTAGGAGGCCACGCATCTGACCGTAATAAAGCCACAGTTGTACCAATCTGAGTCTTTCGTGCAATTGATCATGCATCAATTAACAAAACAAACATGACAACAGGCCATGTAAGAAGATATTAGGTAATATTGGTCAATGCGGTCGGCTTTACAAAGCACCTGGAAGGAGGAAAGTGAGGCGCGGAGAGGTGCAGTGAGGGAATTCAAAGCTAGGCGAATGAAGGCATGGGGTCAGCAATGGTGGAGCAATTATGATTGAGAACACACAAGATGGCAGAAATAGAGGACAGCAGATGTCACAGGGGTTGTGGGAATGGAGACAATACTGAGATAGGCAGGGGGTAAGGCTACGGAGAGATTTGAAATCAAGGACACGAGTTTTGAGATCAAGATGTTGCTTAACCTGGAGCCAATGTAGGCCAGGGAGCCAGTGAGGGGAATGGGACTTCTTGTAAGTTAATTCGCAAGAGAACAGAATTTTGGATGACCTTAAGTGTACAGAGGGTAGAATGCGTGAGTCCAGGCAGGATTGTGCTGGAATAATCAAGTCAAAAGTCATAAATGAGGGCTTCAGCAATAGATGAGGCAAAGCCGAGCGATATTATGGAGGTGAAAGATAGACCCAGAGATGATATAAATGTGAAGTCAGAAGCTCATCCCCAGATCAATAGATAAATACCCAGAGAAAGTGTCCTCAAAGAATGCTGAGAAATCTTGCTCAGGAAGTGAAGAATTAAGAAGGGAAAAAATAAATTATCTGATGTTCATTCCACCAATATCTCCTTCTACATTTTGGTTTGTTTCTTTCTTTTTTCTCCTGTTTCTCCTTTTTTCTGTATTTTATTAATTCGGCGATCCAGACATTTCTGGCCCATCCAATTGGCGCTGGGTCTTCAAGAATTATTGCAATCCATGTGGTAATGGTGTTGATCAAGTGGGCTGCTTAATTTTGTATGGTGTCGACCTTCTTGAGTATTGTTGGAGTTGCACTCATCCAGGCAAGTGGAGAGTGTTCCATCAAATTCCTGATTTGCAGCTGGCGGCAGGCTTTGAAGGGTCAGGGAATCAGATACTCACCGCAGAATTCCTAGCTTTCGACCTGTTCTAGATGCATTTCTGGTCAATGGTGACCCCAGGATGTTGATGGTAATGGTGAAGTCATGACGAGGTGGTTGGGCTCTCTCTTGTCAGAGATGGTCATTGACTGACACCCATTTGGGTCAGATGTTACTTACTGGTTTTAGTTCTAACCAGGTCTTGATTAAAACTGATTCTTTGAGACTTTAATGCTTCAGTATTTTGCTCCCAGGTCGGGTATGCAGAATCGGGGGGGAATCCCAGCTCTGCAGTCCCAATGTTTTAAAATGGCCGCCTTCTGTTCTGTCTTCCCTGCCCGGGAGGTGGGCTGGATTAAAAGTTGGGACAGTCGCGCCCAGAATGAATGGAGAGGCTGCCAGCTGTGGAGGTGGACTGGCGGAAGGCTTGCTGTCTCTCTGCTCCTTGTTGAATGAAGTAATAAAAAATTGAAACAAGAAACAGCCCTCCAACCTGACCTCCTCACAGCCCTATATACTCTCCAGGCCCTAAACATGCTACACTATGCTGCCAGCTCATGCCTCCCTCATTCCCCACTGCCCCTCATACCTCCTATGTTAACCCATGCCCTTCTATCCACCTCCACGGTGTCTCATAACCCCTATGCCCCCCACATCCCCATTACCCTTTTTATAGCCGCTATATCAACGTAGTGCCAACTCATGGCAGCCCATGACCCCACCCCCCACCCTTTGCCCTACCCCTCCATGCCAACTCACCGAGCATTCTTTGGCAGCTCTAGTAAATTTATGAACTTCATACACACAATCATGTTTACTTTTAACAATTCCAAAGGGTGCCTTACCCCTCCCAAAGGATGCTTATCTATCTTAACGAGTGCCTTATGTCTCACAAAGGATGCCTTACCACTCTCAAAAGATGTCCCGGGGCCAGATCCAAAGGGGTATCAAACGTGACCAAAGGGCCTGACTATCCAAATGAATCCATCAAGTTCAGACCAGCTCTTACCTGATCTAACCTGCTCACTCCAGGTTTCACCCTCCTGGCCTACAGAAATACCACTTTAGTGGAGGGAGCTAGTGATTTAAATGGTCAGCTGCCTCCACGTTTGCGCAAACCCTGGCCCAACACCACTCCAGCCTCAGCACAAAATACAGGAAATGCCATGTTCTGGGGCAGGACTTAGGATTTACCGGCTTGTCCACCATTTTCGCCATGATGGAGAAGCTCATCCCGTAACAGCCTCCCCGAACAGGCGCCGGAATGTGGCGACTAGGGGCTTTTCACAGTAACTTCATTTGAAGGCTACTCGTGACAATAAGAGATTTTCATTTCATTGACATGGCAAAAAACTGGGCCAATAAACTGAGTACTCGTTAATGATTTAATGCATTAATATTGGCTTACTGAAGCTGGCTGTTTACTCAGCTTCCTGATCAAGAAATAGCACTGGCACTGTTACCGTCACTTAACTCTGATAAAGCATGACAAGAGGACCATTTCTCAGACTGTATTTTGAAATTGTTTAAGCAAGGATCATATATTTAAAATGGCTACCAAAGGAGCAATCTGCCTTGCTGTAGATTGCACCCGCATTTCTAATATCTGTGAAGTTAATGTCCTGAAAATAATTGCCTGACTTTGGAAAAGAAAATCATTCACAATATTAAAAACTGCGACCACTTCAAAAACAATCCTTCAATAACAGTCTGGATGTGATCTGTAATTACATTTTGACCAAATTGATTTGCAGCTTTTCTAATTAATGGCTATTTATGAGGCAATCAGGACAGCAAGATGCTGATTCACAATGTATTAGCAATTCCAGATCAATATCCATTTCATTATTTTACCATTGGTTCATAAAGGCTATCTATCATGTACATTGGAATACAATCATTTCATGTTGCACAAACTGAATTATTTTGGTCAGATTTGACCCTTCCTATCTCTGTAAACTCCTCCAACAACAAAACATCTCACTCTCCCCACCAATACTGTGCACTTCTCTGACCCTGTAGGCCCTCCGTTCACCCCCACCATTGGTGGTAGTGCCTTCAGTCACCCGGGCTCTGGTTCTGAACCTTCCTCCCCAATTCCCTCAATGTATTCCAAAGCCCTCTCCTTTAAGACTAATGAAAAACACTGCGATGCTGGATCTGGGGGGGCGGATTCTCCCAGCCCCAGTACGGACCGGAGAATCCCTGCAGCCGCGCCAAGCCGCCCCGACACGCGATTCTCTGCAGAGCGGAGAATCGGCGCCGCCACATTTGGCGCCGCCGATTCTCCGGCCGGCCGCTCTAAAAAGGCAGAGTCCCACCGGCGCCATCCGCACCTGGTCGCAGCCGGCGGGATATCTGCACGCAGGGTCGGGGGTCTGCCTGTGGGGGGGGGGGGGGGGGGGGGGGGGGTGGGTGGGGTGGGGGCTCCGTCCCCAGGGGGGAGGGTCTCCGATGGAGCCTGGCCCACGATCGGGGCCCACCGATCAGCGGGCCAGCGTCTCGCTCCCTGGGCCTATTTTCTTACGCGCCAGCCCCTGAACCCTGAACTCCCGCGCCACGTTGCGTCGGGGCCAGTGCCTTCAGGGAGGCCACCACGCATGCGCGGGTTGGAGCCGGTGGGCCACAGCGCATGTCCTCGTTGACGTTCGGCGCCACTGCACATGCGCGGATCCCGGGGCGCACAGTTCGCGTCGGGATGGGAGGCTGTAGCGGCGTGAACCACGCCAGCGCCGTGCTGGTCCCCTGTAGGGGGCCAGAATCAGTACTTCCAGCGGCCCCTTCACGTCGTTGTGGAACGTGACGGCGTTTCCCAAGGTCGCCGAATGGGAGATTCCCACCCCTGAAATTTAAAACAGAAAGTGTGAGGAAAACACAGCTGGTCCAGCTGCATTTGGGGAGAGAGAGACAGAGCTAACGGACGCAATCTAATGGCCACGCCTCACACGACTGGGGGCTAGCAAGATCTAACGGAATCTCGCGAAACATTGCAATTTAGATCCTGCTCGTCGTGGCTAATCTGCATATTGAAATACTGCAGTAAGCAGCACTTTGATATGTACTTGCCCGAGTTACCCGAGGCAGGGGATCTAACCCCCATGCCTCGGAGATCCCAAGCAAGTGCCAGTTAGCACTGGTCTCCACAACCGGGGATCAAGGGTACCGGCACTTAAGGGGTCACCCAGGAAATAGGGGACCCCGGGTGGCTAGAATGTGGGTAGGCTAGATGCACTACCAGGCTGGCAGTGCCAAGGTGCTTGAGTGGCATTTTGCCCATGCCATGGATTGGGCCCAGAGGTTCCTGCCCTTATTAGATTGGGGGGGGGGGCACGATGACCCCATTATTGGGGTGTTGGGGGTTTCGGAGGCCATGGTGGGAGGGATGGTCTAGAAATCGGGGAGAAGTGAGGCCTCGGCAGGGCGTTCCCTGCTGAGGCCCCTAAATGAAGCAGTCCCATTCAATAGCTAGTTTCTCTGCACTGCGAGAAGTTGTTCTTCAGAACTTCAGAACCTTTCGCTTTAAGACTGTTCTTAAAATTCATCACTTTACTAAGCCTATGATCAACATCCTGTGAAAGACCTTCCCCCATTCACTTCAATATAATTTTTTTCCTTTGTTCAATTGGCACATTTTGTCCTCATAACTCCAAAAAGCACTATGGTGATTGTAATAACTTCAAGAATTGGTTCACTCGGGGCAGCACGGTGGCGCAGTGATTAGCACTGCTGCCTGATGGCGCCGAGGTCCCAGGTTCGATCCCGGCTCTGCGTCACTGTCCGTGTGGAGTTTGCACATTCTTCCCGTGTTTGCGTGGGTTTTGACCCCCACAACCTAAGAAATGCTCATGGTAGGTGGATTGGCCACGCTAAATTGCCCCTTAATTGGAAAAAATGAATTGAGTATGCTAAATTTTAAAAAAAGAATTGGTTCACCCAGTTAATTTCTAAACACAACAATTTATTACAAGTATACACAACAATTTATTACAAGTATGTACAGCGATGCCTAAATTCCCCGAGAATGAATGAATGAATAATAAAACAACAAACTGCTTGATGCTCACCTCTAAGTGTGGAATAATCTTACGGAATAATCAGGTTGCTGCACATGTCCTAATGCCTAGCTATATTACAGAATTGCCAGGTAATACACAATAGAAGATGTATACAATACAATCTTTTTTTGTTGGATGTGACATAACTGAATTTATAGCTATGAAGGTAAAAATCCTTGTCTATCCAGTGCACTCTCATCACGATTCTGTTGAGACTGTACCAGAAGGGCCGGGTATTAGGCGATAAATATATCGGGGTCCAGCCTAACATTGAAGCTTTCGTGGGCACTGTAAGGGGTAGAGTCTACAAGGTTTGTGGGGGAGGGGGCTGAGTGTGGTCAATGGGGCTTAAAATCTATGAAGGTGGGAGATCTCACGTACCCAGCAATCGGAGGGAGTTGGCGTGGGAGGGGGGGGGGGGGGTAGAGGGAGGGGTCACTCTAGTGTAGCACCAAGTAGTCATCAGCCAGGTTAAGGAAGTCCTACATGGAAATCCAAGCCGGGATCATGCCCTGAATATACCTCCTATTGTGTAAAAATGTGAATGATATTTTGTCTTATTGCTGATATGCAAATTCATTAAAAGGTTAGCCTCTGACCCCTAACCTTTTTCAAGGTACTGACTCTGCTCCTTTGGCCTGGCACAGTAGGGTTCATTTTGTGGTCTTGGAGGGCAGGCTGTCCCTAGAGATGCATTCCTCATGGTATATGTGCGATCTAGCGGGAGCAGGGACACACTGCTACCTCTGCCTCTTACCCCAGACATCGTGGGTTAAAAGTGAAGGATCAATGGCGTGTAGGTTAGATGGATTGGCCATGCTACATTGCCCCTTAATTTCCAATTGGTTTGGTGGGGTTATTAGGTTACGGGGTGGGGTGGAGGCGTGGGTTTAAGTAGGATGTTCTTTCCAAGTGCCGGTGCGGACTCGATGGGCCGAATGGCTCCCTTTTGCACTGCAAATTCTATGATCCAACCGGGTCGTTATTCTGAGATGCACTCCCCTCATGGATAAGCAACACAGTGTTATTAAAGCCTGTTATTGAATATTAATGGTTAAAAATAAGCATCACGATTGGTCAAACATTTCGCCACAAGTTCAAAACGCCTACTTTTTTTCTACCCTCCATCAATCTTGTTGGTTACCTTTTTCTACATTGAGGTGCCACATAAATGCAATCTTTTGTTGTTGCTTGATATCACACAGTGCTCAAATCTCTGACTCCAAACAGCATAACCACAAAGCGAGACAAGAATGTGAAATGCTGAACAAGCCACAAGAGAGGAAGCACTGTCTTAAAAAAAGTTTCTGATCAGCTGGAAATGTAAAGCACGTAATCTACAGAAGCAAACAAATCATCCAGAATGTTCTCAAAAAGGTAAGTGTTCTCTGCCTCTTAATGAAACATTAATGAGGTTTAATGCATGTCCCAATGTATCTGAAATAAAACTGCATGGTGCATTAACAAGATTAGATTTTACAGGCCAGCTGGAACCATGTGTGAAGCTCAACGCACAGCCTATTCACTTAAATGTTGACCAATATGTTTCTGCATGAGTTCTACAGGTTCCTAAGTCCCTTAGGTCTTTGAAAACCTCAGGTTGCAGGGATGTGAAGCTGGCATTGCAGTGCTTACATTTTAATCACTTACTGTAATGGAACTTAAGTATTTTCAGAATTCTCTCTGCCAGAGGTACCACCTATTATCTCTCGCAGCATTAGCCATGTGTCACTGATCCGATCATTGCATCATGACCTACACAAACTCCCCTCCAGAACTTCAAACTGAAACTCCTTCAGTCTTTTCTACACTCTTACTGTGCATAGACTTATAAAATCTAGGTTTGCCAACACAATTATTATCCTCTTTGCCCCAATGCATGGGTTCAAATCGCACCGCAAGAGCTGGTGGAATTTGAATTCAAATTAATGGAGTCTGGAATTGAAACTCGGGTCAGTAAAGGTGAGCATGAAACTATCATTGATTGTAGTAAAAATCCATCAGGTTCACCAATGTCCTTTAGAGGAGGAAATCGGTCATCCTCACCCAGTCTGGGCCGACATGTGACTCCCAAATGTGGTTGACTCTTCCCTGCCCTCTGAAATGGCCTAGCAAGCCATTCAGCTCAAGGGCAATTCGGTATGTCCACCTCCCCAAGAACAAATGGAGAAAATAAAAATCTTGTTAATATTATGTCCTGTGGTTAGTCAGGTGGCTGTAAATATCTGGAAGGGTGGCAGCCCTCGCAAAGAAATGCCATGAAAAGGAAGGGCACAGTAAGAAGTCTTACAACACCAGGTTAAAGTCCAACAGGTTTGTTTCAAACACGAGCTTTCGGAGCACGGCTCCTTCTTCAGGTGAAGAAGGAGCCGTGCTCCGAAAGCTCGTGTTTGAAACAAACCTGTTGGACTTTAACCTGGTGTTGTAAGACTTCTTACTGTGCTCACCCCAGTCCAACGCCGGCATCTCCACATCATGAAAAGGAAGGAAAAGGAAGGAAGTGAAAGGACGCACACCAAGTTCCACTGTGTCCTATTTGAGGAAAACTCTATGACTAACTGAGAAAGGAACTGACATCTAAAAATTTACTTGCAAATTGTAAGGGTCGTCCATAATCATCCCCTAATTTCCCCTTTCATTATTTTTGACGTTATCATTTTTGATCCATGGATCCTTTCTGGACATGTATCTTTCAGTCAAGCCGCAGAGAGAATGAGGAATTTAAGAAGTTGCACCATAGTATATGGTGCTGCTGGCTTTGGAAAACAAGACCCAGACTTTTCGGCACCCGAGAGACAGGGTGGGACTCGGTTTGATTGATTGGCTGGTGGCCAATGAGTTGGCCAAAAGGCTGTATTCTGCCCGTTAACAGTTGGTGATTGGGTCCTGCCTGAGTGTAATGATTTTCAGAGACTCAAAAGAGCTCAGTTTGAATCCTGGACACTCAGGGAGAGGAGCTGATCCTCTCGCTCTCTTTCTCTCTCCAGTAAGGCTGTGAGTTGATGTATTTCTGAATCTACAGCGAACTTAAATGACCGAATCTGCAGTGAAATCATTACAGGCTGAAAACAGAGACCTGTATCTGAAAGCCTACTTTGAAGAAAGGTCTGCTAAGACCACCATTTGAAACAAAGACTCTTTTTCCTTTTACTTATTACTTTCACCCCTTTCCTCCCCTCTGTGTTGATAATAATAATCTTTATTGTCACAAGTAAGCTTACTTTAACACTGCAATGAAGTTACTGTGAAAATCCCCTAGTCGCCACACTCAGGCGCCTGTTCGGGTACACGGAGGGAGAATTCAGAATGTCCAAATTACTGAACAGCACGTCTTTCGGAACATTTGGGAGGAAACCCGAGCACCCGGAGGAAACTCACACAGACATGGGGAGAATGTACAGGCTCCGCAAAGACAGTGACCCAAGCTGGGAATCGACTCTGGGACCCTGGCTGTGAAGCAACAGTGCTAACCACTGTGCTACCATGTGTGCACAGAGGGTGGGGGATTAGGAATTAGATGATAGTTAACCAGTTGTAATTGCTGCATATTTCATTGTCATTCCTGTTATAAGTTGACTGTAGTTATTGAACAGCTAAGCGCCAAAGACATTTAGTATTTTTCTAAGAATTATTGGTTAACTGAATTGTGTTGTGACTCTGGGTCAAGTGGGGCTGGAATTGACCGTGCACTAGTCCAGGATGTTGTAACAAAATCTGTTAACACTAAAATGTCCTAAGGACCCAATTGAATCGATGAACTAACAAGGCATTGTAAGAATGATCATTTTTTTAAAAATTCATTTACAAGATCTGGGAGCCGCTGGTTAGGCCAGCATTTATTACCCAGTCCTCGTTGCCCTCCAGAAGGTGATGGTGAGTTGCCTTCTTGAACCGCTGCAGTCGCTGAGGTGTAGGTACACCCACAATGCTGTTAGGGAGGGAGTTTCAGGATTTCGAACCAGCGACAGTGAAGGAACGACGATACATTTCCAAATCGGGATGACTATTGACTTGGAGGGGGGACTCCAGATAGTGGAGTTCCCAGATATCTGCTGGTCTTGTCCGTCTAGATGGTAGTGGTCGTGAGTTTGGAAGGTGTTGCCTAAGGAACCTTGGTGAGTTACTGCATCGCATCTTGTAGATGGTACACACGGCTGCTACTGTTCATTGGTGGTGGAGGGATTGAATATTTGTGGAAGGGGTAGCAACCAAGTGGAACCTCTTTGTCCTGGATGGTGTTGAACTTCTTGAGTGTTTTTTGAGCTGCACTCATCCAGGCAAGTAGAGATTATTCCATTGCATTCCTAACTTGTGCCTTGTGGATGGCGGACAGACATTGGGGGGGGGGGGGGGGGGGGGGGGGGGGGGGGGGGGGGTCAGGAGGTGTAGCCACATCAGATGGCCACCTGCAAAGGACCATGGGAGTTATGGCCAACCCAGGACTCAGACAAATACAGAGCCTATGTGTATCTGAAACACAGGTAACCAGGCCTGATCGAAACCCCCGCTCGTTTGCATTCTAATGGCCCATTCTCCCAGGACAATAGAATTCCAATCAAGCAACCGGTACAGCCACAGACTGATCGGCGCCACTCCCTTTACTCAGAAAGTCCAACTGCCAAGGTCAATGACCGCTAAGGACCCGTCCAGCTACCAAGGCACCCGCCCCTTTATTGGCCGAAATCGAAGACATTGATCTGTGCCCTGTCGAACTATTGGGTCCAAGGTTAAGGACCGCCCCAAAGAGCGCAAAATCCCAGAGGGATAAAAGAGAGCACAGCCATGAGTTCTGTCTCTTTTGGAGACAGCCTGTGCCAGCTCAATTGCAGCAGGAACAGCCAGATAAGTTCAAGACCAACAATCGCTACCTAATGGATGAGCCCAGCAGAGATAGAGCCACTTTCTTCGAACCAGCCAAGTGAAATCCAGATAAAGGCCTTATCCATTTGCACAGTGCTGGTCACCCTGAAGTTAAGTACAGGTTATTGTAGCTGATAGGTGTAGTTTAACTCGTAGTAGATATTGTGTTTGCATGTCGAGGTAACTTTTGTGTATGTAAATAAACCATCTTTTGAACTAACTAACTGGTTGTGTGGTCATTTGATCGATATAAGGGAAGGCTTGTGGTTCACCAACATTATTAATAGTGCAACAGAGGTGAATTACTCGCAGTAGGATTCCTAGCCTTTGACCTGCTTTGGTAGTCACAGGATTAATATGGCTACTCCAGTCCAGTTTCTGCCCCACTAAAGGCCACAGAATGCATACAGCCTCAGAACCTGCCAGTGGGGAGTATAGAATTATGGCCAGTGAGAACATTCTATGGCCGGAAGCCCTGAATCACCTGAGCTGTTCGGACTGAGCCTCAACTACACTCCACACTGCAGTGGATCAACCTTGGACATCAATGTACCTGCATTAACATACTGCTTTATGGCCAAAAGCACCGCACAAACCATAAATGACTTGTGAATTCAGTCATTGTTGTAGAGGCAAATACTGTAGGTGTGGTCTTGTATTTATATGCAAAGTATCTTGGCGTATACTTTATACTAAAGACACTAAAAATAGATTCAAGTTATTGTTGAGGTTATACTTCCGACTAACTGCTGTTGTAAGAAAAAAGCATTTATCGTCTCTCTCGCTCAAGACTTAGCCTCAGGGATGTGCTCAAAGCATGCCTGAAGAGATCAAAGACGACAGCCAATGTATGGGAGTCTCTGGCCTGGGACTTACCAAAATCATAGAATCATAGAATTTACAGTGCAGAAGGAGACCATTCAGCCCATCGATCATGCACCGGTCCTTACAAAGAGCAGCCTACTGAAGCCCACGTATCTACTCTATCCCCGTTACCCAATAACCCCCACTTAACATTTTTTGGACACTAAGGGCAATTTAGTATGGCCAATCCACCTAACCCACACATCTTTGGACTATGGGAGGAAACCGGAGCACCCGGAGTAAACCCACGCAGACACCAGGAGAAGGTGCAAACTCCGCACAGACAGTGACCCTGCCGCAAATCGAACCTGGGACCCTGGAGCTGTGAAGCAACAGTGCTAACCACTATGCTACCATGAATGGAAAAGGTTAATTCGGGAACGCAACATCGAGGGACTTTGGGAGTTGGGAACACACAAAGATGAAGATGGCGGATCGGAGAGAATGCACAAATCTTCAAACACCTCCTCTGTCTGATCCTTCCAGCACCACCCGCTCGCATGTGGCAAACTCTGCAGACCAAGCATCGGACTTAACAGCCACTCATCGAACTGGAGTGGAAGCAAGTCATTCTCAATCCCAAGGGCCTGCCTAAGGGGAAGACCACTTTGAGAAATCTTCAAATTGGCCTAGCCCACTTTGCAGCTTAACATTGAGATAAAAATGACATTGAGAGAGAGAGAGATGACCCTGGGCTGTCCTTCTCTCGCTACAGGAGCTTCAGAGTAGGGCTTCCACCCACTCCCGGAAACAACAGATTGTTTTGGATTGAAGGTAATTACCGGGGAGGGAGGGCATCAGGCAACAAGGGGAATCCACCCCTCCCTTAGCAGGAAAGACAGACAGCGCTGCAGCCTCAGGATGTGGAGGAGGGCACATAAAAGGGGGAAGAAAAGTTGCAAAACATTATTTTTAAAAATTGTAGCAGTCTCTCCGTGAAGCAGAGGGCAGATAAATGTGGACGACTAAATGAAGCTAGAGTTGCCCAGTCAATCCACTGCCACTTACATTCTCCTCGGGAAAAAGTGTTCCGAGGGATCACCTGATCGAGATCTTCAGGATTATCAATGGATTGATAGGGTAGATACACACAAGATGTTTCCACTTGTGGGTGAGACGAGAACTCAGAACGATAAATGTAAGTTGGACACCAACACAGGTAGTGGCCAGATGGTGGAACTCACTACCTTAATGTGTAGTTAAGGTGAATAGCATTTGAGGGGTGAAGGTTAGGTGGGGTGACAGGGCTATGAGGATAGAGTGGGGGAGTGGGTCTAGGTGGGGTGCTCTTTCGGAGGATCGGTGCGGAGCCGATGGGCTGAATGGCCTCCTTCTGCACTTTAGAGATTATAAGAGGCTCTTGTGCAGCATAAGCACCAGCAGGCACGGGTTCTATCATCATCCTCCTTCACATGCTGGAGTTTTGGCTGATCCCTGGGCCCCACCTGAACCTCGCCATTGCAAAAAGGCTGGGACAGCATAGGGGCAGTCAGGGACCTTCTGTGCGTGGGTGGAGGGGGGAAATTTTAAATCAGGAAGACAAATCTTAAATCAGTAAGACAATGGACAGTCGGCCTCCATGCCCAATATTTTGTCAGCAGCAAAACATTGTGCCAGGCAACACTATGGTTTGAAGCAGCAATATTTTGACCTACCTCAAATATAAAAAAAATGTTTAAATCCTATCATTTGATAATAATAATATAATTTACTGTTACAGCATGCTGAGGAATTTGGAACAGAAAAGTCCATTGGAAGTAATTTGAATGCACATTTTGTCACTCCCTGGGGAGGTGTGATGGATCAATCCTGTTCGCTACTCACCAAAGCAGTATCCTATATCTTAATAATTAGTACAGTTGGACAGTGAAATACGGCTTTCTTAACTAAAATGCAAATGTGTGGCCTGGGAGTAACTCGGTATTTTACATTCACACACAGCAGCCCGTGTCATTCATTTCCATAGTTTAAAAAAAACCTTTGCTGTAAATGCAACTGTAAATTGGCAAATTGCCTCCAACCCTTTGGAGAAAGGATATTTGAGGCTAAGTAAATATCCAAATGTGCTTGGTTGACGAGCCCCTCGCTCCATCAGTTAGTCTGCACTGCCAGAACAGAGGAGCGTTGTTCTTGTTGCTAAAATAAAAGTAAAATACACACTGACCACCTATCTTGCTCCACCACCTTTGTCAAATCTCTCCTGAGTTCCCAATTATCCCTCACCTTCAATTTGCTCCACCTGTTCTACCCATTCTTAAACAGTACAAACTCCATCACATTTCTCCCTCTCTTTAGCTCTGAAGAGTCATACGGACTCTAAATATCCCCACGGATTCTGCCCGACCTGCGGTTTTTTCCCAGCCCATTGTGTTTTCATGTGTTCTGGTTGCTGCCTGCCGATTGGGAGTTGCTGGGTGCCAATGGTGGTTGAGTACCACTGTGTAGTAAAGGACCATCGTGGTTACCTTTACTGCGACAACTTGCACATTCATAATCAACTGTAATGTAATAAACATTTCTGTATCCTTCTCATAAAATTCGATGTTGAGCAGTGGAAGTGGAGAGACGGGGAAATGATTGAAGGTACCATTTGTGGACATTTTTAAATATTGGGAGAGAAGACCAAGGGGAAGAGTTTCGGGGAGGAGTCCTGTAGAATAAACCCGGAAAGTTTTAAAGGTCTGCCACCACAGCTGTACACAGAGCAGGGCAGTACGCAAAAGGAGGCCAGATCCAGAAAGCCTATAAGTACAGGCTAGAGCAGGGTGCAGACTAAGGATGAGGCGAATCTTTGTGGAGCAAAGAAGTGGAATCAATGCACTGGGGGATGGGTGGCTAATGAAGAGTAGTGAGCAAGGTAATTGCTGGACAGGATAATGTTGGATGAGTTTAAAATTTGTGTAGTATGTAATTTGATGACATCGATGAGAGGGCATTTCAAATGTCCAGTCTGGGCGAAGGTTTTACAGCCCTGCCACTGTGCGTCTCCCCCTGGTGGATGCATAGAATCATCAAATCCCTACAGAGCAGAAGGAGGCCATTCGATCCATCAAGTCTGCACCGACTCTCTGAAAGAGCACCCACTCCTCTGCCCTATCCCTGTAACCCCACCTAGCCTGCACATTCCTGGACACTAAGGGGCAATTTAGCACGGCAAATCCACTTAACCTGCACATCTTTGGACTATGGGAGGAAACCAGAGCACCCGGAGGAAACCCACACAGACACGGGGAGAGCGTGCAGACGCTGCACCAACAATCATCCAAGGCCGGAATCGAACCTGGGTCTCTGATGCTGTGAGGCAACAGTGCTAACCATTGTGCCACCTTGCCGATCACCATCATCGCCTATGCGGCAAGCCATTTAAATTTCCATTAAATTTGGCGTGACCATAATATCACGCCGGGCGGGAAGGGGGACAGAAAATCCTGGCTCTGGAGTTTTTAAAGAGTGCAGATAAATTTGCAACAGTGTGGGTGAGGTAAGTGGAAAGCAAACAGTGTTGTGGAGGTTGAAGTCAGCAGTCTTAGCAATAGATTGAATTTGGGAGTGCAGGGAGCGGAGTTAGTAGAAGGAGCCCAAATAGATGGTATTGGTCTCGCCAATATTCAGTACCAGATAACTATGGCTCATTCACAATTTGACACAGGAGTAACAATCTAACAGGCATATGGTCATGGAGAGTAGGTGGTGATGGAGAAGTGGAGTTGGATATTGTCAGGAGACATGTAGACACTGAATCCATCCTCACTGATAATGTCACATATAACAACATGCATACGTAAGGAATTGAAGGGCCAAGGATGGAACATTGGGGCACTCTGAAATAATGAGCAGGAAGTGCTTGTTAGAAATTTGCTGGCTGAACTGACACAGGTACCCATAAAACCAAGTGAGGGCAGTCTTGCCTCATGACTAAAGGTCCCTCTGGAGCAACATGAAATGCATACTATCTCTAACTGTTCTGTACGTGTAATCAATTTCAGTTTCTGTAATCAGTAAAAGGAGGTTTAATTCTAATCTTGTAACCTTGAGCAGGAAGCCCATACAGTTCCCGAGTTCAGATTACTCTCCTTACCAGTCTACGAATATCTCTCTCGCACTCTTTCTTTATTCGGGTTATCTCGTCCTGATGGGACTGGTGAGCGCTTCGCAGGTCAGCAGCCTTCTTCTTGTCAGCCTGCACGATGTAGTTCAAGGATTCCTCCACCTGCTTCCTGGTGGATTTCAGTTCCACTATCTCCTGTTGCAGCTTGATGCGCTCAAAGTCAAACCCCTTCCGAGCTTCTTCTTTGGCTTCGTTGAGCAAGGCGGTTTTAACTTTGTCAGCTGCCCCATCCCGGAGTACATTCAGAGTGGATTGGAGTCGCTGGATTTCGCTGTCCTTGATTTTGGCTGCACGGGCTAGTTCCTGTTCGTGTTGCTTTAGCAGGATCTCGCGGGCAGATTGCAGCTCCTTCATTTTCTCTTCGTGGAGTTTGGTCTTGAGGTCTGTGGTAAGCACTGTGTGCTTGTGTTGCTCCAGCTCCCGCACTTGCTTCACTTCTTGAACCTTTTCCCGTTCTAGCTTATTCACCTGCAGAACACAAGAGGCAACCAAAAAAGAGGGTCACTGTAAAATACTGCTTTCAAATTTGGGAAACAACCTAAAGACTTGGCACATTTCAAGAATGGGAAGGGACAGAGTGGGCGGGTTGCTTTAATCCCGCAGCAGAGTGTCCACGCCGTTGTAATCGCCATCGCGTTTTACAACGGCGTGAACGGGCTGCTGCCAGGACTAATTCTGGCCCCTACAGGGGGCTAGCATGGCACTGGAGCGGTTCGCGCTGCTCCAGCTGCCGATCCCGGCGTGAACTGTGTGTCGCGGGATCCGCGCATGCGCAGAGGTGCCGGCGTCAACGTGCGCATGTGCAGTGGCACTCCTTCAACGCACCAGCCCCAACGCAACATGGCGCAGGACTACAGGGGCCGGAGCGTAGGAAAGGAGGCCCCCAGCCAGAGAGACCGGCCCGCCGATCGGTGGGCCCCAATTGCGGGCCAGGCCACATCGGAGGCCACTCCCGGGGTCGGACCCGCCCTCCCCCCCACAGGCCGCCACCCGACCCTTCAACGCCGAGGTCCCGCCAGCTCAGAGCAGGTTAGAACGGCGCCGGCGGGACTCGTTTTTTTTCTCACGGCTGCTCGGCCCATTCGGGCCGGAGAATCGGCAGGCTGGCTGCATATAGCGGTCCATGACTGCCGACTGGTGTCGTGCCAGCCACGCCAGAGCCAATGGCGCCGATTCTACACTTTGCGGAGAATTGCATGCTGACCTCGGGGCGGCATGGCCCGGTCGCGGGGATTCTCCGGCCCGGCGCAGGGCTGGGAGAATCCCGCCCAGTGTCTTTCGTGGTCCTGCCAACAGAATTACATGGGATAAAAAAATCAGAGAAGACTAAGTTAGCTGTGGGTAGACAGTGTTAAGGCTGACTGTAAACAGAAAGGGATACAGTGACTATTGCAGCCAAGGTAGCTCAAAACCAACAACACAGGAACAAATTTATTTGCCCCCCCCCCGTCATCGATGCTGAGCTAAGGAACAGGAGTTGCCATGAAGTAGCAGTCTAGGTGGTAGATGGGCGGCACGGTAGCACAGCGGCTAGCACTGTTGCTTCACAGCACCAGAGTCCCAGGTTCGATTCCCGGTTTGGGTCACTGTCTGTGCGGAGTCTGCACATTCTCCCCGTGTCTATGTGGGTTTCCTCCGGGTGCTCTGGTTTCCTTCCACAAGTCCCGAAAGACATGCTGTTAGGTAATTTGGGCATTCTGAATTCTCCCTACATGTACCCGAAGAGGCACCGGAACGTGGCGACTAGGGGATTTTCACAGTAACTTCATTGCAGTGTTAATGTAAACCTACTTGTAACAATAAAAGATTATTATTATTAGAGATGTCTAAGGAAGCAGTAGCTTGTTAGCAACTTGAAATCAAAAGTAAATTAATTCCTGGAATACTGAATGAAAACAGGACAACATGCAAGGTAGATTCGATACATTAACTCTCCTGGGCCAGAATTGTATGTCGTGGAAATAGCGCGAAATCCCAACATCGTAGAGATAACGCATTGTATCACAATCAGCAAGCATGCGCAGGAGTCTAAAGCACCCGCCAAATATTCAAGCTTCAATCAAGCCTATTAAAGTCCCTATCGACCAGCAGTTTTTGTGGCCCACGTGCTTTTATGCTGGTTGCATAGAACAATCGCCCAGGTGGCCTTCACATTATTGCACCGTTCCCAATCCAGGGCGGGATTAAATGCCTGAATATGTTTGAAGTTTGATGATTAAAGAGTATTGCAGTCAATTATTTGTTATTTAATTTTAGATACTTTGGAACATTCTTATGTGTGGAAATATCTCTTCAACAACACTGCCTTACCCTGAGGCATCTCTACAGCAGTTGTTAGCCTTCATGCGAGCTCGTTGTAAACCCTTAGCCCACACCCTTACTTTTCTCGATGCCTGCCTTTTGCCCCCACCCCCGACTGCACTGAACCTCTCTCAGGGTGTGTTTCATGCTGCACACCAGCGAATTGGCAAGCTAGCCTGAAATCGCAGTCAAGAGCGGAGTTCAGATCTGCTTCCAACACTGCTGATTGCACCAATCCGACAAGCTAAAAGATTCATGCTCAAGCGTAGTGAGTGTGAAAAGTTTTCTTGGCAATTTACCGGAAAGAAAGCAGCACGGACTTACTGCTAAGTTCTCCATGTGGGCCTGGGCATGGTTTCCCAGCCGCTCAAATTGCCAGTCTGGAGAAGGTCCAGTTGGGGTCCGAGCGAAGGCTCAGCGAATGTGAATTATCAGCTTGCAAGTCAATGTGAAGCACAGATTAGAAACGAATGAGGACAGATGCAGACCACTCCATAACAAAGGAGCAGCTCAGAAGATGAGTGGACACCTTTCCGATCTCCTTGGAAAAGAGATTAAATAATTGGAGGAATATCCAAACAAACAGAAGATGCTCACACTACCAGCAGGGAGCCATACTTGAAGGGACAGCGGGCTTGACAATCAGAACTGCAAGTTTTACAAACCCAACTTCAACATGTGTTCCATGTCAGTGCTGTTCATCACTGAAAGCAAGGTCAGAGACTCTACATAACTGACTTATAATTTTTGAAACACACAGAGATGGGGACTCCATGACACTGAAAATAAAATTTGCCGTTTCCTTCTCTAGAAAATCTTTTATCGCTCTTGGCACCTTCAAAATTATATGTCATGGCTACTATCAAACATTCACCCAAACACGAACAATACGGGCAAGCATTCAAACATCAGAGCGCAAAATGTCCAATTTCATCACACGACTTGCTATTAAGTGTTATTCATGTTAGAGACAAACAAAACCTATGAAATCCTGCTGGCATTATGTCCTGGACAGCCACTAATTTTTCAACAACTCAAAGTTTAACAGCATGTACATGAACTGCGTTTTAAATGCCATTTATTTCTTTCTTTCTGAAAATCTTTTTATTGGCTTTTCTCATATTTATAAACAGTTATTCTTATATACATTACATTTTTCTTGCCCGCGCTAATTTGCTTTATTTTACAGAGAGGTTTGTTTTGTCCTTCATTTGACTAAGATTTTGCTGCCCTCTGGATCGGTCTATGATATCCCCTCTCTGGTTTCAGCACCCTTTCTCTTCTCTCGTGGTTTCCCCATCCACCCCCCCCCCCCCCCCCCCCCCCCCCCGGGTTGCGCAGTCCTTCGGTTCTTCATCTTTTTTTCTCCCCCTGGCTTACTCCTCGTTGCTGGCCTCGAACAGGTTTTGGAATAAGCCGACAAACTGCCCTCAAGTATCCAGGAAGCCGTCTTCTATGGACCCAGCAATTCTCCGGCCGTATCAGCAGCTGGAGCCGGATGCTCTATGCTGTGTGCCTGCTAGCCCCCCACCAGGGTCGGTGGGTGTTTTGTGCCGTTTTTTCGGTCGTAAATGGCCACCGTCCCCACGCCGGCGTCAGTACTTAGTCTCAGAATCGGAGAATCCAGCCCCAGATGTCTCGGAAATCTCGACTGTGACCTCAGGTTGCTAAGGAAATGAGGGCTGATTAAATCCAATGGAAAAGATAAGGCTCTCTGGAATCAGGGGCTGGATTCTCCGGTCTGCCAGCCGTGCGTTTCTTGGCAGCATGCCATCCGCTGGTGACGGGATTCTATCTTCTTGTCAATGGGATTTTCCATTGACACCTGTCAGGAAATCTATATGTGGGTGTGCACTGCTGGCGGGAAAAGTGAACCACAAAAGATTGGTGAATTCCAGCCCCAGATTTCAGCAGCAGAGCAGTGCAGGCAGGTGGTGGAGAGATGCGCATGTGGGACAGCTGAAAAGGAAAAACGAAAGCTGGACTTAGCAGCAGGGATATTAAAGTAAAGTTACTGCCGCTGCTTCAGCTTTTGGAAGGACTGGTTAACCAGAGGTAGGCATACAGTGGGGTGTTACTGAGTCGTGTGATGAAGGTAACTCTAGGGAATGTTCAAGACTGTCACGAGCCAACTAAGGAGTTTCTGTAGATGTGCATGCCTTTGGTGATGACCCTATCTGTGCAACTCAGGTGGAGGAAACCTGTTGTCAGAAGCAACTCAATAAAAAAATCTTGCATGAAGAAAAGGAGTTGAACTCTATCTTTGTGGTATTTGTTCTTTAAAGTGTAATTTATAGTTTCTTTGAATACAAATTGTCTATTAATTCATATTTAATTTTATGTTGATTTTGTTTTGATTGTTAATCCAAAAGTTATAAAAAAGTGAAATCTTGTCCATCGGTTTCCCTATTGGGGTCATTTGGTAGGTTTGGTTCTTTTACTTCATTGGTCTCGAGATGGACCTTAACAATAGGATATACAGTACAGAAGCTGGCCATTTGGCCCAACCAGTCCATGCTGACATTTATGCTCCACTCACACCTCCTCCCATCTTTCCTCATCTAAATCTAACATCATATTCCTCTGTTTCCTTCTCCCTCAGATGCCTGTCCAGCTTCCCCTGAAATGCATCTGTCCTACTCACTTCCACATACAGTCACTTTTTGGATAAACAACTTTCTTCTGAGTGCCCGATTGGATAAACTGGTGACTATCTTACATTGACGCCCTCCAACTGTGCTCTTCCCCACAAGAAGAAACACTCTCTCTGACAGGAATTGAAGATGGAATCTTATGGCTCTTCGTGTTGTCCAGTCCCACCAAAGTCAAAGGACTCTGAGACGCATGCAACATCCTCTCGTCACTCCGCCACCCTCCACCACACTCTTACAGGGCTGGAAGATTCCGCCCTCCGTCTCCACTCTATCAAAACTTTCAGAATTTGAAGCACCTCTCTTGTGTCATCCTTCAGCCTCCTTTTTCAAGAGAAAAAGTCCTTTCCTGATATGAATATCCAGGTATTCCTGGTATCGTCCCTTGTAAACCTCCTCTGCATCCTCTACAGTACCTCTGCATCCTTTCTTATAACACAGCGACCAATGCGTGCATTATTCCAAGGGAGGTCTAACCAAAGGTCGATGCAGGTTTAGCACAACTTCCATTCTTCTCAATTTTGTCACTCTAGGAATAAGGCCTAGTGCTTGGGTCTGCCATTTTTATGAGGCCTGGAATCACACTTACAGCAAGCTTACAGCATAGGAGGATTCAATCAGTTGTGCCTGTGCTGATTCTTTGAAAGCGCCCTCATCCCCCACCCCCGTCTTTTAATACCCTTATCCCCATTACCTGTTCAACTCCCTTTTAACATTATGTATGGAATCAGCTGCCAGCATCTCTTTAGGTAGAGCATCCCAATTTCTGACAACTTTCATGGCACCTTTTTAATATCACATCAATAATCGTTCCTTTATTTGCGAGTGATGTAATTCTCAGAATGGCAGGCCGCCCCTTCCTCTCCCAAAAAAGGCTTCTGTGGTGATCTCTATGTCTGCATGTACACAAGGGGTTAATGTGTCATCAGTAGCACCACATGATCACTAGAGGGCCGGCTCTCTCTCTCTCTCTCTCTCTCTCTCTCAAAGTTAAAGTGAAGAACTCATGTAAATATTGTTGTAGTTACTCAATATACATTTTATTACTACTGGAGAGTTCGAATCTTCTTCATCGGAATTCAAAATACCTCATCACTAACCAAGGATTGAGTAGCACATGTTACCTACCAGACAGGTAACAAAACAGCTTCATCAAACACTTTTGCTTCATTATTTGTTAGTAAACCCCCTACAAGAGAAGTCATTGGCCCACCTGCCAGGATTACTCGGAATTCAGAAACTCAGAACGAGTTAAATTGCCTCCAAAGTGGAATAATAATAATGTTGAACAGTTTATACTGATTCATATGATCTCAACTCCACCCCCTCAGGGGAAGGTGCCTGAGACCTGATTCTAATTAGCACACAGCTGCCTTAAACCGGCCAACACCATTAATACTGAGTATAAGATGCCTGCTGCAAGCTGATTAGAACTGGGCCAGAGAGAGTTATGCTTCTGTCAGGTATTTTCCACTGAGTTAACCACAGTCAAAAACTATACTTCCCATGTCTGGCCTTACACTGTGAATAGGTAGTTAAAGGTTTCCATGGAATGGAACAAACTGATACTCCGGGCCAAGGATGTGGTTTCCAGGACCCTGGGAAATTTTGTCTTCAGAAACCATCCTCAGAACTGTTCCGACTTCACTGACGGAACTTCCCATTTAAGCAGGCATGGAGTTCTGAGAAAAGGGGCTTCAGGTGGCATTACTATCGGAATGAGGGCACTGGCAGATACCAATTCTGGTCAGGCAAAATTGAGGATTAGCTTGGTGTTTGTGGCATTTTCTATGAGGGCGACAATATTAAACTGTTTCAAGCAATTCCATCCAAAAACCTACTTATTGTAGTACAGCACTGTGGTCGTCCTAGTGGATTATTAGTCCAGAGACCTTGACCAATATTGCAAACAAATCCCACCATGGCAGTTGGGTATTTCAAATCGAGTTAATTAAACAAATCTGGAAAATAAAATAACAAGTGGTGACCATGTAAATATCAGATGATCATTAAAGGCCATTTGGTTTATTCATGTCCTTTAGGGAAATAAATCTTCCGTCCTTATCCCAGTCTTCCCTGCATGTGACTCCAGATAAAGGACGTGACTCACAACGGTTCGCTTGAACTGCCTGGTAAGACATGCAGGTCTATCAAACCACTGCGGAGAAGCATAATAAGAAATAAACTTGATTACTACCCGGCTTTTACCTAGGCATCGGATTAGGAAACAATAAAGGCACACCCAAACCAGCCAACCCTCACTAACATCTGGAACCTCCTGCCAAAGTTGGGGGAGTTGCCCCATGGACTAGTCAAGCATAAGACTGATGTAGTCATACTCATTAAATCATTCCTTTCTGCTGCTGCCCCAGATTCCTCCATCTCCAACCCTCACTATGTCTTGTCCCACCTACACGACACACACATGGGATATGGAGAGACACCTTGCCTATGCGGAGTCTGCACATTCTACGTTCTCCCCGTGTCTATGTGGGTTTCCTCCGGGTGCTCCGGTTTCCTCCCACAATCCAATGATGTGCAGGTTAGGTGGATTGGGCATTCTAAATTGCCCTTTGTGTCCAACAAAAAAGATTGGGTGGGGTTACTGGGTTACAGAGGTAGGGTGAAGGTGTGGACTTATGTAGGATGCTCTAGGGGCGGCATGTGGCACAGTGGTTAACACTTGGACTGCGGCGCTGAGGACCCGGGTTCGAATACCTGCCCTGGGTCACATGCGGAGTTTGCACATGTCTGAGTGGGTTTCACCCCCACAACCCAAAGATGTGCAGGTTAAGTGGATTGGCCGCGCCAAATTGCCCCTTAATTGGAAAAGAAAAATAATTGGTTACTCTAAATTTTAAAAAAAATTAGGGTGCTCTTTCCAAGGGTCGGTGCAAATTCGATGGGCCGAACAGCCTCCTTCTGCACTGTAAATTCTATGAATACACTGTGCCCTTGGTTGTGCTCAACATTGACTCCAGTCCTCATGAAATTTCATGGCACCAGCTTAAACCTTCTGGCTCCCACAGACTGCCCTCCTTCAAGTTGATTAATCAGAACTCCTCCATGTTGAACAGCATTTGAAATAGGGACTGAGGGTGGCAAAGGAACATGTGCCCTGGTAGGGACTCCAATATTCATCATCAAGAGTGACTCGGTAGTATCATTATTACTGGGTCCTGAAGGACTCGTACGAACATATGAACGAGGAGAAAGAGTAGGTCATTCAGCCCCTCGAGCCTGCTTCAACATGTAATAAGAGTATGCCTGATCTGGTAGTATCCTCAAATTTGCATTCCGCCTACCCACAAAGGGGCAACACAGGTGGAGAAGGTAGTCAAGAAGGCACACGGCATGCTTGCCTTCATTGGCCGGGGCATTGAGTATAATTGGAAAGTCAAGTTGCAGCTGTATAGAACCTTAGTTAGACCACACTTGGAATAGAGTGTTCAATTCTGGTCGCCACACTACCAGAAGGATGTGGAGGCTATAGAGAGGGTGCAGAAGAGATTTACCAGGATGTTGCCTGATATGGAGGGCATTAGCTATGAGGGGCGGTTGAATAAACTTGGTTTGTTCTCACTGGAACGACGGAGGTTGAGGGGCGACCTGATAGAGGTCTACAAAATTATGAGGAGCATAGACAGAGTGGATAGCCAGAGGCTTTTCCCCAGGGTAGAGGGGTCAATTACTAGGAGGCATAGGTTTACGGTGCGAGGGGCAAGGTTTGGAGGAGATGTACGAAGCAAGTTTTTTTACATAGATGGTAGTGGGTGCCTGGAACTCGCTGCAGGAGGAGGTGGTGGAAGCAGGGACGATAGTGACACTTAAGGGGCATCTTGACAAATACATGAATGGGATGGGAATAGAGGGATACGGACCCAGGAAGTGTAGAAGATTTTAGTTTAGACAGGCAGCATGGTCGGCACAGGCTTGGAGGGCCGAAGGGCCTGTTCCTGTGCTGTACTTTTCTTTGTTCTTTGTTTTAATCTATCATCCCCTTTTGTACCACGAATCTATCCACCTCTACCTTAAAAATATACAAAGACTCTCGCTGGTATTTTCTGGCCATTCTCATCAGTAGGATCTTCCGGTCGTGTAGATGGTGAACTCCTCTACTCGTTCTTCGGCAGTGGGGGGGGGGGGGGGGGGGGGGGGGGGGGGGGGGGGGGTGTGCAAACAACGGGAGACCCCATTGACTGAGGCGGGCAGAGAAGATCCTGCCACTGGACAATGGGGCGGCTGCCACTGCCGCTGTAAAACATGCCGCAGGGTGTGTGGAAAGCCCCATCCTCTGCTTCCACCACAGGCTCAGGGAGAGTGTTCCAAAAATGCACCATCCTCTGAGAGAAAATATGTCAGATTGGCCTTGTGGCAGGTGGTGAGGGGCCCAACACAAGGAAACGTCCACTTGACCTTTTCCTCACCAACCTACCTGTCACTGATGTGTCTGTCAAGGGCATTATTGATAGCTGTCCTTGTTGAGATAAATTCTCATCCTCACACTGACAACACAATCCATCATATTGTGTGGCAGTATCGTTCCATTAAATGGGATGGATTTAAATCAGATCTCGCAGCTCAAAACTAGGCATCTATGCAACTCTGTGGGACATCAGTTGCAAGAGAGTTGTATTCCAGCACAAGCTGTCACCACCTGGTCCAACAAATCCTTCACTTTTATCATCACCATCAATAAGGTGGCCCACCAAGGTTTAAGCGGGATGTAGAAAAGCATGCTGGGGCACTTAAAATGGAGGTGTGAGCCTGGTGATCCTAAAATATCGGAATATATGCATACTAAACAGGAGAAGCAGCATGCTACAGAAAAGATTAAGCAATCCCACAACTAACAGATCAGATCAAAACTCTGCTGCCCTGTCACACCCAGGTGTGAATCATGGTGGACAATGAAACAACTAATGAGAAAAAGAACCTTCCTAGCCTCAATGATGACAGAACCCTGCATAAGGCCAGGCTGAAGTGATCTCAACCATCTTCAGCGAGAAGTGTCAAGTAGATCGTCCATCTTGACTTCCTCCTGACTTTCCCACATCGTAGATGTCAGTCTTCAGCCAATTCTACCAGGTGACATCAAGGAACAGGGGACCACAATGGTTAAAACAAAGTCTGCAGACCTTCACAGTACTGAAGACTTGTGCTCCAGATTTAGTCACACCTCTCGCCAAGCTACTCCAGTAGAGCTGCACCGCTGGCATTTAGTCAACAAAGTAGAAAATTGACTCGGTATGAGCTGTCCACAAAAACCAAGACAATTACAAGCCAGCCCAAGACTGCAAACGCAGCCTAATCTCAATCATCAGCAAAGTGGTAGGAGGTGTCATCAATAGTGCTATCAAATGGCACTTCATCACCAATAAACTGCTGATCTATGCTCAGTTTGGACTCCGCCAAGGATCACGGAGTACCAGATCTCATTACAGCCTTGGTCCAAACCGGGACAAAATAACTGAATTCAAGAAGTGAAGTGAAAAACTTGAGATCAAGGTCGCATTTGCCAGAATGTGGCATCAATGTATCCTAGGAAAATTGAAGTCAATGGGGTTCAGGGGAAGAGGTATTCAGTAGCTGGGATCACATCTAGCACAAAGATGTTGTTGTTGCAAGCCTCAGCACTAGGAAATTGCTGCAGGAGTTCCTCAGGCCAAGGCCCTCAACCTAACTGTTTCATCAATGACCTTCTTTCCATTGTAAGGTCAGAAGACTGCACAGTGTTCAGTGCCATTTGCGATCCCTCAGATAATGAAGCAGTCCGTGCTCACGTGCAGAAAGACCTGGACAACATCTAGCGTTGGACTGATAAGTTACAAGTAACTTTTCACCACCCAAATGCAAGACAATGATATCTCCAAAGAGAGAAAGTCAAACCATCTCCCTAAGACAATCACTGGCATTCATGCTGGGGGAGGATCGGGCACCATTGACCAGAAACTTAACTGGGTCAGCCACATAAATACTGTGCCGACAAGAATACGTCAAGAGGTATGAGTATTCAGTGACAAGTATCTCACCTCCTGACTATCCAAAGCCTCTCCAACATCTATAAGGTGCAAGTCAAGAGTGTGATAGAATACCCTCCTCTAGCCTGGATGTGTGCAGCTCCAACAACACTCAAGAAGCTTGGGGAAAAGCAACCGTTTGATCAGCAATTTATCCATTTCCTTAACATTCATTCCCTTCACCATCACATGATGTGGCCATAATGTGTACCATCTACAAACACTGCAGCAACACACCCAGCACTTCTTCAACATCACCTCCGAAACTGCTAGATAAATGCAGCAGCCATATGGGAACAGCGCCGGCTCTAGGGTTGCTGGCGCCCCGGGCAAGCTGAACTTCGGCGCCCTTGGGGGGGGGGGGGGGGGGGGGCGGCGGGGGGGCCGAGGGGGGGGGCGGAGCCGAGGGGGGGCGGAGCCGAGGAGGGGCGGACCCGAGGGGGGCGGACACGCGGGGGGGCGGGGGGGCGGACCCGAGGGCGGGGCGGGGGGGACCGAGCGGGGGGGCGGACCGAGCCGGGGGGCCGCCCTGGGGGCGGGCGGCCACCGCGCATGCGCTGGTTGGCAGCGGCCCAACTGCGCATGCGCGGGACCCGAGTCTCTGGCGCCCCCGAGCACATGGCGCCCCGGGCAACAGCCCGAGTTGCCGGTGCCTTGAGCCGGCCCTGTATGGGAACACCACTCACCACCTGTAAGTTGCCATCCAAGTCACACAACATCCTGGCTTGGAAATATAATCGCCATTCCTGTATCATCGCTGTGTCAATATGCCCCCTCTATCAGCACTGTGCGAGTATCTTTACATACATAGAAAATAGAAGTAGGAGGAGGCCATTCGGCCCATTGGGCCTGCTCCATCATTCATTATGGTCATGGCCGATCATCAAATTCAATACCCTGATCCCGCCTTCCCCCAGATCCCTTTAACCCCAAGAGCTGTATCTAATTCCTTCTTCAAATCACACAATGTTTTGGCCTCAACTACTTTCAGTGATAGTGAATTCCATAAATTCATCACTGTCTCGGTGAAGAAATTTCTCCTTACCTCTGTCCTAAAAGATTTACCCCTTATCCTCAAACTATGGGCCCTAGTTCTGGACTCCCCCACCATCGGGAACATTGTTTCTGAATCAACCCTGTCTAATCCTGTTAGAATTTTATAAGTTTCTAGAGATCCCCTCTCACCCTTCTAAACTCCAACCACCTTAGTGCTCCTCATATGACAGGCCCAGCCATCCAGGAATCAGCATGGTAAACCTTTGCTGCACTCCCTCCATAGCAAGAACATCTTTCCTCAGATAAGGACACCAAAACTACACACAATACTCCAGGTGTGACCTCACCAATTCCCTATATAATTGCAGGAAAACATCCCTTTTCCAATACACAAATATCCTCTCGCTATGAACAGTAAGAAGTCTTACCACACCAGATTAAAGGCCAACAGGTTTGTGAATCACCTGAGGAAGGAGCAGTGCTCCGAAAGCTAGTGATTTGAAACAAACCTGTTGGACTTTAACCTGGTGTTGTAAGACTTTATACCGTGCTCACCCCAGTCCAACACCGTCATCTCCACATCTTGCTATGAAGGCCAACATGCTATTTGCCTTATTTACTGCCTGCTGTGTCTGCGTGCTTATGTTCAGCAACTGTGCACGAGGACACCAAGGTCTTGCTGAGTACACACCTCGCTCAATTTACACCCATTCAAATAATAATCTGCCTTCTTATTTTTGCTACCAAAGTGGATAACCTCACATTTATTCACATTATACTGCATCTGCCATGCATGTGTCCACTCACTCAGCCTGTCCAAATGCTGCTGAAGCATATCTGCATCCTCCTCACAGCTCACCCTCCCACCCAACTTTTTATCATCAGCAAATTTGGCAATAATACATTTAGTTCCACCATCCAAATCATAAATATATAATGTCAACAGTTAGGTTCCTAGCAAAGATGCCTGTGGTACCCCACTAGTCATTGCCTGCCAATCGGAAAAAGACTAATTTATTCCACTTTTTGCTTCCTGTCTGCTAACCAGCTTTCTATCCATCTCAAGACACTACCCGCAATCCCATGCACTTTAACTTTACATCGTAATCTGTTATGTGAGGCCTTGTCAAAAGCCTTTAGAAAGTCTAAATAAACCACATCTACCAGTTCTCCCTGGTCAACACGACTAGTTTTGACTTCCGGTGGTAGCCATGAGCTGATCAGTCGCACGAAGGTGGCTCCGTGTGGAAACTTCTTCTTCGACCTTTTTGACCCGAGGAACGGGCACCAAACCTGTAAAAAGCCAAACCAATCAGACCCCCCCATCAATAACTCGACCATTTTGGGATGCCAGCGAACCACCAGACTGATCACAAGGGGAGCAAAAGCTGGGAGAGAAAAACCCCAACATCAGAGCCAGGGGACCAGCATGGCGACGTGAATCCGAACGTGGTAGATCCAGCAGAGTCGCCAATGCTGTCCCAGTCGTCGACGGAGTGGCTGATGGAGTTCATCTCAATAGAACTCGAGGAATTTGCTGCCACCCTGGCCGACATGTGGGTCGATGGACAGAGTGGAGCGACGGTATTGATGATCCGGGAAGTGAAAAAAGCGGTCACCGAGCAGGACAAATGAATTGCCTCGCCCGAGGCTGAAATAACGAGGTTGGTGGCAACCCAAAAGACTCTGAAGGCCAAGATAGACAACCAGGAGAACAGGTCCCAGCACCAAAGCCTCCACATCGTTGGACTACCAGAGAACACAGCAGGTACGATCCCAACCGAGGTCATGTAGAGGATGCTCCGAGAGCGAGGACGGCTTCACCAAACCCCCAGAGGTGGACCAAGTCCACAGGTTGCTTTGCGAGAAGGCATGACCGGGGGAACCATCTTGGGCGGTAATCGTCAGGCTATACAAATAGCAAGACAAAGAACGTATCCTGAGTTGGACGAGGAAAATGCGGTCTTGCAAATGGGAAGGACATGCCATCCAAGATATTGTGGCTGACCCGGCCAAGCGGTGAGCAGAGTTCAATGGGGCTAAAGCGGCACTGTTAAATAACAAGGTGTGATTTGGCATGCCATACCTGGCGAGACTTTGGTTCACATAGAAGGTCAGGGACCATTTCTTCAACACACCGGAGGAGACAAATGATTTTGTGCAATGGAACGGACTGGGCAAGAACTAAGCGGGCTAGCGTGAAATCATAGCCATCTATGAATGGGGTGGGAGGGGTGGGGGGGGGGGGGGGCGGTATACCTTGTCCGTAGGTTTTTTTTAATCCTTTGGTTCACTTTTCCATGTTCTCCTCTGCTGTCTTTGCATCGGTTGGAGGGTAACCCTTCTACATCTCCACGATTGCCTAGAGGGGAATCATCACACGTATTGGCATTGCCAGCTACCTTTCATAGCTCATGGGACACTGGGGGTTACGGTTACAGGGCAGGACCCTACACACAGCCGGTCCAAGCCAATGGGACGAGAAGGGAGGGTCACGCAGGGCTGGGGAGGGTAAATTAGTGGTCTCGGGTTGCAGGGCTCGAAGGATACGAGAGAGGGGTTTAGGAATGGGGGGGCAATAGAGGAGAGGGTAGATCTCTTGACCAATGTGGGGGCCCTCCGACGGCGGTGCACTGCACACCCTGTCAGAGACTGATTACTCTGCATTTTGATTACACAGCAAGGTAGCACAGTGGTTAGCACAGTCGCTTCACAGCTCCAGGGTCCCAGTTTCGAATCCCGGCTTACGTCACTGACTGTGCGGAGTTTGCATGTTCTCCCCGTGTCTGCGTGGGTTTCCTCCGGGTGCTCCGGTTTCCTCCCACAGACCAAAAATGTGCGCGTTAGGTGGATTGGCCATGCTAAATTGCCCCTAGTGTCCAAAAAATGTTAAGTGGGGGTTACTGGGTTCCGTGGATAGGGTAGATACGTGGGCTTCAGTAGGGTGCTCATTGTAAGGGCCGGTGCAGACTCGATGGGCCGAATGGCCTCCTTCTGCACTGTCAATTCTATGATTCTATGATTTGCTGATTATCAGCCGGAAGTGCAGAGCAAAATCAGACTCTGATTGGTGAGTCTGAAAGTACGGGAACAATCTAGTCTGAACCAGAACCAACTTGCGGTAAACTTGAGACGCACGTGCGTGAGGAACGAGGAGAGGCGGCTAGGCGAGGAGAGGCTGCTGAGGCTTTACGGTTTTTGCAAAAGGCCAGCAGGTTTGCAACTCGACCCAGGGCTAGCCAGCAACAGCGAGGCATGCCGCCCCAAATCAAGCCTTAGCCATGAGGAGACAAAGTGTGAGTAGGAGGCTGCCTTGAAGACCCCAGGCGAGCGAGGTGAGGGAGATTGTGAGAACGGTGTGGGGGACAAGAGTGTGAGGGTGGGTGGGGGGGGGGGGGGGTGAGGGTGGAGAGTGTGTGAGGGGGCTAGGTAGGGTTGCAGACTTGCAGGGAGGGAGTGTGTGTGAGGGCTGGGTTGCATTTTGAAGGGAGGAAGAGACTTTGAGGTGGAGGGAAAGTGAAGGGGGTGCGGCAGATATGAAAGTGAGGCATGGGGCCCCACCAAATATAAATCAGCCTCTGACAAGTACCCAAGGTGCTTTGCAGATTCCCATCTCTCAAGCATCTGCTACCTTTTCTCACAGGGCTATTTGGCTATGCCATTGATAATGGAATTCAGGGAAGTTTGAGCTGTTACAACCCCACAGACGATACAGTTTTACAATGAGTTATAGAGCTTGTGAGAATTTTGATGAATGGACAGTTCAAAAACCTTCAAATTTGTTGCATTTTAAAGCTAAATTGATCTGCTGCGATAGTTAACACTACGGTCGAACCTCATTTCACATCACAATATACATATTTTCTAAAAATCGATATTGAGTTCGAGGCCTTAAGGATTTTGAGACTCTTCTCATTTGTAACAAAATCATCTTTATCCTTGGAAGCCTAACTCACTTTGATCATCAATGAGAACCAAGTAACTGACAGATGGAAGGGAGTGGAGTAAAAGTAACGCGTTTCAAAATGTTCACTGGCTTTATAACATACCCTGTCAGTGTGCCCCAGGTTGCTTTCATGTCTAAGTCAAAGAATACTTTTGATGAACAATAAATGCATGACATTTATTTTTTTTAAGCACATCTTCCCGCCCACACTGTTTTTCCCTTTGTGGAACAATGGGGAAGTGGTGGTAGGATTCCCGAGCTGATTATCACCCATTAAACCGTGTTACGAACTCACCTCCCGTGGCCGACAAGTCCAGTCATTAGACTTGAACCCAGGGCTACTAGGCTAGAGGTAGAGAATTCCACCACTGTGCCACAAGACCTTATGACATTTATTTATAAGAATGTACAGGATATTTATCCTGGTTTTCTTTATTTTTTTCTTTAAAGTAATCTCTTTAAAGTGTATTTACTGCTTGGGTTCTTCCATGGATGTCAAGAGCTGACACTGCATTGCAAAACCAAGGGCTTCAATCCTATTCTGCTCCTCACATAGGGGTCTCTACCATTGAGTGATACTTCAGGTCGAGTAGTTATCACAGCTCGCCTAATTCTGCTTAAAATTCGATTCAGAAAAAATTAATAATAATAATTTTTATTTGTGTCACAAGTAGGCTTACATTAACACTGCAATGAAGTTACTGTCTAAAGCCCCTAGTCGCCACATTCCGGCGCCTGTTCGGGGACAGTGAGGGAGAATTCAGAATGTCCAAATTACCTAACAGCACGTCTTCCAGGATTTGAGGGATGAAACCGGAGCGACCGGAGGAAACCCATGCAGACACGGGGAGAACTTGCAGAGTCCGCACAGACAGTGACCTAAGCCGGGAATCGAACCTGGGACCCTGGTGCTGTAAAGCACTAAGATGTCCATGTCCTCAAATTATAATTTTTTTTAAATGTATTGACCATTCCAGGCTCAATTAATCTTCAATTGTGGATCTGTGTTGAAAGAATCACTTGCAAATGGCCCCAATATCATAGTGACGATAACCTGAGCTATGCTCACTTATGAAGGGTAATTACAGGAAAATGTAAATCAAGAGTAGTTACAGGTGTGTGAGTATAATTTTCCCACTGAAAAATGTTTCTTCTATTCATACAGTTCACTTTACTGGTACTTGATGGTATTGCATTCATTTTACAAATGCCACAAGGTTCTGTATTATTCTAGCATACATTCCGCTCCAGCACACTGTGTTCAGTGAGTAAACTTACCAATCATCTGGATGTGTGAGACTTTTGCAGCTTGTAATTGTTACTGAAGAAAGGCAACATAGATTACAATTGATCAATTTAGCTGCATTTTTTAAAGACCTGCCATTAGAAACACAATTATCAACCAGAAATATTACTATGCTGAAAATGTCTCCAAACTGGTCTTTCTACACTTTATCATTTCAATTACACCCGTGAGGTAATTGCATATTTTTTAATTAGTTAACTAAAATTCCATAATAATTGCAGCTGTAATAATGGATAATGCTTTACTGGCCCCGAGGAACACCTGGCTCTCAATGAATCCTTCCAAAAAAAACCATCAGATTAATTTGCCTTGGCCTCTCTTGACCAGACTGGCCTCCCGCTACTTGAAATCAATATTGTGTTGTTGCGCCAATTAAGCCATCAGAACGTGATTTCCACATTTTAATTAGGCCCCTGCCTGACTGTGGTGCGTGGTCTCCATGTTGTAGAAATCCTCGCTATTAAAATAGTTGGGGCATGGATGGGTCAGAAATGCATTGTGAATCCACCAATCGAGATTTTAACCATCCTTTCCCACTGTGGACATGACTTAATGGAAATGAAACAGAAACCCATGTCAGGCGTGCTGAGCTGGTGTTAAATGGGATTTTGCTTCATTTCTGGGCATCGGCGAGGAACACCTCACCAAGGCTGCACTTTAATGAAATGAAATGAAAATGAAAATCGCTTATTGTCACAAATAGGCTTCAAATGAAGTTACTGTGAAAAGCCCCTAGTCGCCACATTCCGGCACCTGTTCGGGGAGGCTGGTACGGGAATTGAACCATGCTGCTGGCCTACCTTGGTCTGCTTTCAAAGGCAGCGATTTAGCCCTCTGCTAAACCAGCCCCTTTTTACTCCAATAAAATAAATGCACCGATGTCTTAAACCACTACCCCGGCCTCCGGATGCCTCCCAACACTCCAACCTACCAATGAGAGGGTCCTTGAGTCCCCGCCCCCCCCCCCCCCCCCACCTCATAAGAGCAGGGCAACCCAGCACCCAAAGCACCCACATTCATTTCAGCCACCAAGATGGCTCAGTGGCTCGCCGGAATTCCTCAGTGCAGGGAGAGATCGGGACGCCATTTAACCTGACACAACCCCCAAAACACCCAAGCCCAACTCACAATAAAGGGGTTCTCGGGCCACCCCACATCCTTGAAATGCATTCCTAGCCCAATCCACACCACAGTGCCAACCTAGCAGAGCCACCTGGGCTGGCACCTAGGTGGCATTGCAAAGGTGGCAGGTTTGCACCGGCAGTGCCAGGGTGCCACCCTGCCCAGTTGGCATGTATCTGGGGGACTCCAATCCCCTGGGATACCCCCACAAATGCTTCTCCGTCTGGTCCCTATTTGTGGAGACCAGCACAGCACAACGTTCGCCCGAGGTCTCCAAGGCAAAGGAGTTATCGCTCATGTCTTGGGTAGATCTCAAACTCGCCTATTAGAGCGAGACTAGCACGCAGAGTTTTTTTAAATTTAGATTACCCAATTATTTTTTTCCATTTGTGGGACAATTTAACATGGCCAATCCACCTATGCTGCACATCTTTGAGTTGTGGGAGTGAGACCCATGCAGACACTGGGAGAATGTGCAAATTTCACATGGACAGTAACCCAGGGCCGGGTCCTCGGCGCCGTGAAACAGGAGTGCTAACCACTGCGCCACCGTGCCGCCCTCTATTATGCAGATTTGCCAGAAGGTGATCCACCAACAATGGGTGAGAATCACATTGCAACATATCCTGGGATCGCGTTAGATCTCACGAGGCGTGTGCGAGCCAGGTAGATCCTGGAAGTGAGATCTCCCATGCTGCTTTTCGGCTGCAACGCGGCCCATCTTCTTTTCAATTGATAATATTAATTGTCAAGGCAACATGGAGAACTCTAGGAAAGCAGAGGTTCTCAAATTTGATTGGTTATCTTATTTTCCAACTTATGGGAGTCTCTGGGCTTGAATCTCTGGCCTCACAACCGTGTGTTTCTCGGCAGCGGGAGGCGGCACGCCGATCACTGGTGGCGGGATTCTCTGTTCCTGCCCCTGTCAATGAGAATTCTCATTAAAGCCACCCCACGCCGTCAGGAAACCCGTGGGCGGGGATGCCATGCCGCTGGGACCAGAGAATCCTGCCGCCAGCGAAAGGCCGGAGAATTCCTGCCTCTGAGTGATTCAACTGAGAGCTGATAGTTGTATTCCTTAAAATTAGCCAAAAGTCCGCTCAGAATGCCCTTTCACACATAAAAGGGAGAAAACAATTGAGGGATCTGAAGCGTGATCATACAGTGACACTTTTAGTGCATAATGTTAAGTTTTAGGAAAGTGTTTTACACCATTAACTATTCTTGGGATCCAATATTCCGGTTATGTTTTGTTTCTATACATAATGGAGCATATTCTCCAATAATGGGGCTATGTCCCCACACCCACAAAAAAACGCGCGCAAATCACTCTGGACTCTGGAGAAAGTTAGGGTGATTCTCCGATTTGCAGGGGGCTAGCAGGGCCCCGGAGTAGTCCCCGCAGCTCCGGCTGCCGATACGAGGCCCTGTACTTCCGGTCAGCGGTCCGCCCATGCACACGGCGGCGGCTTACATCAGCCGCTCCGCGAGACATGGCCGACCCACACAGCGGACCGGCACCAAGAAGATAGGCCGCCGCCAGATCACGCGCGCCCGCTGATCGTTAGCCCCCGATCGGTAGCCTGGCCACCCTGGAGGCCCCCCACCCCCGGCCGTGAATGATCCCATGGTTTGCTTATTTTGAATGTCAACCTTTTAATTTTTTATCTAGGCCAGCATTTATTACCCATCCCTAATTATCCTTGACCACCTTCTTGAACTGTTGCAGTCCATGCGGTGTCAGTAGGTATGTCCATGTTAGGCAACAGATTCCAGGATTTTGACCAAGTGGCAGTGAAGGCAAGGCGGGCGACATAGTTCCAAGTCAGGATGGTGTGTGGCTTGGATTGGAACTTGCAAGCGTTGAATTTGTGTTTGCAGGATAAACAAAGGAGGCAGATAACAAATTCAGTTACATATCCCCGCATAAAGAAACGATCAGTTCAGAAAAGGAACTTGACTCTTGATACTCTAGTTAATCCATTGTTTGGCCTCAGGGATTCTAACAATTTATGTCATGTGCAGGGATTTTGAACAATGGACCCAAAATGCATTTTAACGAGTAAATGATTTTCATGCTTCCTGACAGATTTCACAGCCTGCCAAGACAGTGCAAAAATGTGCGCTATCTACCATGTGTAAGGTCAAGATATTCACAAAGAAAGTAAACAAATAGGAGGGAAGCAGAAATATTAACATTTAAATTGCTGTCCTGTAATTGGCCTATGGTAATACGCTTCTGTATTCTCTGCCCATCTGTCCCATAATCAGCACTGTGAATATTTCACACTGTTTTACTTTTTATTTGGAAATGCCAATAGAAGCACGTTATCAGCAGACATCATGGTAGATCTTCACCGCACAAACCAATTATTCAGGCGGTTTGATAAGAGTTTTCCATTGAATTCATTGCAGTGCTGCTGTCACTGCATCGACGCTGAACTTCAAGTGTATGCCAGAGGTCAGAGTCACCCTAACTGGGTGTACCAGACTGTGAACTGCACCATCCAGCTACCATCTGTCATTGTACCACCACAGTGTCTTGTAATGAGGGACATTCAGTGTACACAGTCCGTTGTCAATAAAAATGCTTTTCGTATGTCCTGAAAGTATAAAGCTGTTTAAAAATATTAACACATGTATAAATCCTTACGGATTATGCTGTATTTTGAAGCTAGATCCAGTACAAACCCATTATTGGAACTTGCTCTGGCACCGATTCATTCATAAATTCATAACTTCCTCGGGATTTGTTTGATATGAGTAATTAGATAAAGAGCACAATTACTCCTCATTGAAAGGAGGGGGTTGAATTAAGAGTCTTAAACAGAACCAATATATGTCACTTCCTGATTATGAATAATTGCAATGATTTAACTGTAGCAAATATTTGTTCTGCATTCACTTCATATTTAAAGGCTACTTCTCTGCAATAATTAAACACTATTAAAAATGTATTTATGCTTTGTAGGTGCCATTGGCAAGGCCAGAATTTATTGTCAATCCCTAATTACCCTTAAGAAGGCAGTGATGAGCCACCTTTTGGAACTGCTGACCTAACAGCAATGTTCTAGTCTTTCACCACACATGGCCGTTAGGTCAGATTTGGTCGGAAACTTGGATTCTCCGGCAGTTCGCCTAACGCAATGTCGGCGTCGGCGACCGAAGAATCCAGCCCATTGTCTCCAACCACTACAACTCTGGGCTGGATTCCCCATTTGGGAGACTAAGGGCAGGATTTTCGGATTGCTGACGGCAAAATCGCATCCGGCTATTGGCCGGAGAATCCGTTTTTACACTGAAACCGGGGGCGGCGCCATTTTTCAGATGCTCCAACCCCTCAAAAACGGTGCAAACGGCGCAAACGGCTGAGGGCATCACCTGAGTCCTTCCCCCGATGCTCCACCCCGAAGGCCGACTTCCCGATGGCATCACTCGTGTGTCCTCACAGTTTTCGGGGACCTCACGTGATGGCTGTGGACTGTGTCCAGCGCCGCCACAGTCGGGGGGGGGGGGGGGGGGGGGCGTTCCGCTGACCGGGGGGCTTTCAGCGGGGCCTGGGAGGACTGGCGGGGTGTGGCCCGGGGGTAGTGAGGGGCATTACAGGGACGCTCCATCTGGTAGGCTGGGTCCACACACGGCCAGCGCCATGTTGTACGGCGCGGCCGCCGCAGGTCGCCGCCATGCTCATGCAGGGCCACAGACCCGGCAATTCTCCATTGGTGTCTGCAGGTAAAGCCGGGTGTGGAACGGCTGCTAGTCCACCACCGGGCGGAGCATCAGTGCGGAGGCGGTGCCGACTTTTTCATTGTAAAACCAGACACTTCTGTTGCAATCCCGGTATCAGGCCGCCTTTTAAGCAGGCGGCCCAATACAAGGTCTGGCGCTGTGTCCCCCTCCCACTCACACTCCCCTACCACTGATGAGCAAGATCATCTGCCCCCCCCCCCACCACCATGAGAATTATGGGTCACCCTCCCCACACCATGCACACATGAAAGTGACCCCCACTCTCCCATCGACCCCCCAACAGACCCCCACATATCAGAGACCCCCATATCAGACACCCACATATCAAAGACGCTCATATCAGAGACACTCTCCGCAGAGACCCTTTAAAAACGCTGATAAATATCTAGGAGATAAATGCGTTGACTTATTTTTCTCAGCAGAAAGAACTTAACTCCTGATGTGGTGAGGGCCTGTTAATCATAGCTGGATGTTATAAACATTTCAGTTAGCTCCAAAGCAGGGTATTTGAGATGCATTGAAGCGTGAAGGCAAATTAAAATAATAGATACCTGGCTGTCTGGAAGTTATGACCCTCTCAATTACTGCCTACTAAAAGCTATTTATCTTTGAAAGTGAATAGATGGCTCACAGATCAAAGCTTTTGAGGAGGTTTAAAGCTGTGTGATGTATTTTGGCTTTCTATGAAGTACAAGCTGCTGCTTTCAACACCTCTGTCTGAGGCAGCAGATATAAGGAACTGATAAGTGTAAAAAAGTGATTTTTCACTGCTTCTGCCTGGATTGCTCTTCAGAATCCAGACAGAGGTGACTGATGGGATGGTCTCTGAGATTGGGGAATCTGATATGGGGGTCTCTGAAGAGAGAGATCTCTGATACAGGGAAAGCTGAGATGGGAGGGCTGGGGGCGTGAGTAGAATTTGCATTGTGGAGGGGCCCTCCAATGGACATGGGGGTGCAACATTAAATACTTATGCCCTTGACCCACCACAGGGTTCACCACATCAGGGTTACACTTGAAAATATTAGCACCAATCCAGCTTGTGTAGATCCTGGCCGAGAGGGTCGGAGCATCACCGGGGCCGGCAGAATCAGGCTTTCAGCCCGTTAATCGGATGCAAATGGGCCATTTGCATCCTCCCACAAGCATGGGATGTTTAGCTTGCTGCCACCACTGGCGGGAGACTGGAGCATCGCAGAGTCACAGAATAACACAGTGCAGAAGAGGCTCTTCAGTCCATCGAATCTGCACCGATGCATGAAAAACACCTGACCTGCCTATCTAATCCCATTTGCCAGCACTTGGCCCATAGCCTTGAATGTTATGACATGCCAAGTGTTCATCAAGGTAGCTTTTAAAGGATGTGAGGCAACCCACCTCTACACCCTCCCACAGTACTCCGAAAGCTAGTGTTTGAAACAAACCTGTTTGACTTTAACCTGGTGTTGTAAGACTTCTTTTTGTGCTCACCCCAGTCCAACACCGGCATCTCCACATCATGTACGCCTTCCCAGGCAGTACATTCCATGCCGACACCAATCTCTGCGTAAAAACGTTTTTCATCAAATCCCCTTTAAACCTCCTGCCCCGTACTTTGAACCTGTGTCCCTTCGTAATTGACCCTTCAACTCAGGGGAACAGCTGCTCCCTATCCACACTGTCCATGCACCTCATAATCGTGTACACCTCGATCAGGTCGCCGCTCAGTCTTCTTTGCTTCAAAGAAAACAACCCAAGCCTATACTAGTCTCTTCATAACTTAAATGTTCCATGCCAATGCACCCCCTCCAGTGTAATCACATCCTTCCGATAATGTGGTGACACAATTGCACGCCGTACTCCAGCTGTGGCCTCACTCAAGTTCTATACAACTCCAACATGACCTCCCTGCTTTTCTATGCTTCAATTGATAAATGCAACTGTCCCATAAGCCTTCTTCACCACCCAATTAACCTGCGCTGGACAAACACTCCAAGGTTCCTTTGTACCTCGGAAGTTCCCAGTGTCAGGCCATTCAATGAATACTTCCTTGTCACTTTACTCCTTTCAAAATGTATCACCTCACAGTTTTCAGGGTTAAGTTCCATCTGCCACTTTTCTGCCCATTTGACCATGCCGTCTATATCTTCTTGTAACCCAAGACACTCAACCTCACTGTTAACCACCCAGCCAATCTTTTGTCAACTGCACAAGATCCTACCGCCCACATGGTCATCTATGTCATTTATATTAATGGCCAACAGTTGGGGACTGATTCTGTTTTTTGCCAGATGTTCAATTCTCCGCCACATCAGGAACCCTGCTACCAGCAGTATAGAATGCACCCCATGTCTCTGATTCCAATTGAATTAAATTTTCCGCTTTGATGCCACACTTGGTCAAATGTTGCCTTGATGCCGATCGGGGAGTCACTCACCTTACTGCTGGATTTCAGCTCTTCATTTCAGGTTTGGACCAATACTGTAATGGCGTGTTGAACAGAGTGACCCTGGCAGAACATTCGTGGTCTGTAGGATCTACAAGTGGATCGTAGCAAACAGAACATCCCTTGGGATGTTTGCAAAGTGCTGACTATACTGAACCACCCCGTGGTTGCAAAACCCGGAACATAGTGTCCGACATTAGGTGTGATTCCACAATGAGACTGCACTTCTTAAACAATCCCAACTGTTACACAAACAAGCAATTTAGGATTATCTATCTGACTCAATGGTGTGGCATGCATACACATGCTAAAAGCTACACATATTCACACACATGGCCCTCTCTTTTGCAAACAGAAAAAAACATGTTCACACTTCGTGCCTTTTTAAACTAAACAAAAGCTTGCGGGACAGCCGTTCCCTATTTCATTCCCCATGGCATTGCCTTGACCAATCAGAGTCAACTTGATGAGTTTGAATTTAAACAAAAGCCTGGCAGTTAACTGTTCCCTGGTGCACTCTCCAGCACAATGTCTCTACCAATCAGGGTCCACTTGCCAACGGATGAGCACTCTCTGCTCATGCAGTACTAATTGAGATTTGGTATTCTTGTCATTCTGTCCTGATGAATACAAGACAAAAAGCTTTGATAGCACGTCTCCTTGTTCAGCAAATTAGTTCCATCTTCCTGTACTTTTCCACAATCACTGTATTTTTTCAAGGTTCATTGTGCTGTTATGAGAGGGTACAGACTGATGTCCTCATGACCCTGAGGAAAGGAACATTTCTATCTTGGTAACCATAAGCATCGGGCACTCGCAGACAATCAAGATTCAGAGAAAGGCTCTCGTTACTCTCTGATCCCACAACATGCCTGAAATATGCCTTCTTCAGCAAGTAAAACCAATTTAATGTGATCTGATATAATGTAATCTGGTATAATTTGACACAAACCAGTTCTTCCCACTGGTGAAACTGAATACAATGTCCTATGTATTGAATCCAATATAAAATGGGAGACCATGATGCTGGCCAAGTCTACTGTACCATGCAACAGACAGTTGTAATAAGCACCATTAACAGAAACCAAGGAGGACGTATTCTGTGCATCATAATAATAATCTTTTTATTGTCACAAATAGGCTTACATTAGCACTGCAATGAAGTTACTGTGAAAAGCCCCTAGTTGCCACACTCCGACTCCTCTTCGGGTACACAGAGGGAGAATTCAGAATGTCCAATTCACCTCACAGCACATCTTTCGGGACTTGTGGGAGGAAACCGGAGCACCCAGAGGAAACCCACGCAGACACAGGGAGAATGTGCAGACTCCGCACAGACAGTGACCCAAGCAGGAATCAAACCTAGGACCCTGGCGCTGTCAAGCAACAGTGCTAACCACTGTGTAACCATGCCCACCATAATCGGCGTGGTCAGAGAAATGTACAGAAGGAACAAGAGTCTGGAACGATCATATCCCTGACTATTTTCTCCTTTTGCCTCCCTTGCATTATGTGTGTTCTTCAAGAAAGATGATAGGATAGTGGTTTGTCCCCAAGATTCTTGAACTGCCTTGCTGCAGTCACCAACTACAAGGTATATACTAATAATGAAAGGATGTGGGGGAAAAAAGAAACATGCAAATTGCTTGCCACTTTTTAAAGCAATCAGGACACTCCAAATCACATAATCAGAATGATGCAGTACTGTAGGAGGCCATTCAGCCCATTGCCCCAGTGCAGACTATTTGAAAGAGCTATTCAATTCACTTTTGAAAGTTACTATTGAATTGATTTCCAGCGTGTTTTCAGGCATTGAAATTTAGATCGCAACAATTCATCCCCATGTAAAAATGTTTGTCTCGTGCACCTCTGGTTCCTTACGACAAACAATTTAAATCTGTACTCTCTGGTCACCAGTCCTACTGCTGCTAAAAACGGTTGACTTCATTTACTCCTATCTGATCACTTCATGATTATAAATACCTCTTAGTCTCTTCTTGACCTTTCCTGCTTTAAAGGGGGGGGGGGGGGGGGGGGGGGGGGGGGGGGGGTTTGCCAGCCTCTCCAAGGTCTCCATAAAACTGATCTTCTAGATCATCTTCACTTTCTGGTGTCATTTCACTGAATCTGCTCTGTGCCTTCTTTAAGGCCTTGATATCCTTACTAAAGTATGGTACCCAAAATTCTATACCATCCATTAGTTGGGGTCAAATTAGTATTTTACCTAGGTTTGGCAGAAACCCATTGTCAGCACCTCTGCCCTTACCACTTCCCCTCCCTCCTAGAACCATGGCAGGGTCCCTGTTCTCCTCACATTCCACTTCAACAGCATTCACATTCAAAGGATCATCCTCCACCATTTCCGCCAACTCCACCACGATGCCACCATGAAACACATCTTCCACTCGTCTCCTCCATCAGCATTCTGAAGGGATCACATCCTCAATGACACCCTGGTACACTCCTCCAACATCCCCAAATCCTCACCCCCTTCCCACAGCACCTTTCCTTGCAACCGCAGAAGGTGCAACATCTGCCTCTTTACTTCCTCCCTTCTTTGCTGTTCAAGGTCCCAAAAAGTCATTTGAGGTGGGCAGGACGGTAGCACAGTGGTTACCACAATTGCTTCACAGCTCCAGGGTCCCAGATCCAATTCCCGGCTTGGGTCACTGTCTGCGCAGAGTCTGCACGTTCTCCCCGTGTCTGCGTGGGTTTCCTCCGGGTGCTCCAGTTTCCTCCCACAGTCCAAAGATGTGCAGGTTAGGTGGATTGGCCATGACAAAAAATTGCCCTTCGTGTCAAAAAAGGTTAGGTGGGGTTACTGGGTTACGGGGATAGGGTGAAAGTACGGGCTTAGGTACGGTGCTCTTTCCAAGGGCTATTGCAGACTCCATGGGCCGAATGGCCTCCTTCTGCACTGTAAATTCTATGATTCAGAGGAGAGGCAACATTTCACTTGCACCTGCTTCATTTTGGTCTACTGTATTTACTGCTCCCAATGCGGTCTCCTCTACATTGGGGAGACTAAATGCAGGCTGGGTGACCACTTAGCAGATCACCGGTGCTCAGTCTGCATGCATGACCCCAGCCTTCCCTGCCGCTTGTCATTTTAACTCAGCATCTTACTCTCATGGCCGTATGTCCATCCTTGGCCTGCTGCAATGTTCTAGTGAAGCCCAGCGCAAACTAGAGAAGCAGCACCTCATCTTCTGATTCGGCACGTTACAGCCCTCGGGAATTAACAGTGAGTTCAACAACTTCAGACTGTGACCTTTCTCCTCCATCTTGACTTTTTTTATATCCCAAACGCTTTTCGTTCCTTTCCCCCAGTGCTCTACATTTCACTTGTTCTCACAGTTTGTTTGCATTGAATGCTGACCTTTATTCTCCCATTAATACATTCTGATATCTGCCCTTTATGCAACTACTATCACCTTCTCCTGCCATTAATGCCTCCTCGGTCTATGACCTACACGTCCTTGTTGTAATTTCTCTTGGCTCCCACCAACCATTGACCTTTTACTCTGTTCCAGCTGCTCCAGCCCCTCTTGTATAGTATATAATCCAACATATTTCTCCCTCTCTTTAGCTCTGAAGAAGAGTCATATGGACTTGAAATGGTAATTCTATTTTCTCTCTACAGATGCCCCCAGACTTGAGTTTTTCCAGCGTTCTCTGTTTTTGTTTGGCGTAGATCTCTTGCTTGTATTCTTTTCCTGTATTAATAAAGCCACGGATCCCATCCACTTTTTAAAATCGCCTTCTCATCCTATCCTACCACCGTAGGGAAGATTTGTGTACCTACAGCAAGTTTCTAATCCTGAACTCTCTTTAAAATTGTACCATTTCATTTATATTTCCTTTTCTCATTATTTTTACTGAAATGTATCGCTGCACATTTATTTGCGTTAAATGTCATCTGTCACGTGTTGCCTGTTTCATCTTTCCATGTTCTCGTGAAATAGATTATGGTCCTTCTCATTGTTTTCCTGCACTTCTGAGTGTCATGTCATTGTGCCCTGAATATCCAACTGTTGCAGGATTTAGAAATCATGGCAATTCCCTGGATATCTGGCATGGAGTTTCTGAATGACACAACACAATATCTGTTCATCAACTGAGTAATACCCGTTTCAATCTCTGTTGGGTACAGTTGGTTCTGAATGACCATCTGCATGAAATTAAAGATGTTCTGTTACTTTTTTTTAAAAATTTAGATTACCCAATTATTTTTTCCAATTAAGGGGCAATTTAGCGTGGCCAATCCACCTACTCTGCACATTTTTGGGTTGTGGGGGCGAAACCCATGCAGACACGGGGAGAATGTGCAAACTCCACACGGACAGTGACCCAGAGCCGGGATCGAACCTGGGACCTCAGCGCCGTGAGGCGGTTGTGCTAACCACTAGGCCACCGTGCTGCCCTTAGATGTTGACGATTGCTGTCTGGGATTTGCTGGTCAGGAGTGTTGCCAAATTATAAATGGCCTGCTGTGTGCCTCAGTGACACTCTGAATGCAGTGCCGCAGGAGGGAACAGTTCCATTCTGTCAAATCCCTTGCAGCGGCCTGATAAAAACACAGAAGCATAACAATTCAGGACTGGGCCACTTGAAAAGCATGTGGAGCTGAGCCCACCCTGTCGAGCTCCTCCTGCTTGTCCCTCAAAATGGCAAACTCGCTAACCATCTTCTGAGACGTGACACATATGTATCATAGGGTAACTGGCTCTGAGGTGCTGGCTACTCTCCTGTTGTTGTCCGATACCCGGGGTTATCTAGGTTCTAGGGAGACTGCTTCCCCTTCAGCCCCTTGCCTCCTGCACCTATGCGATAAAACCAGATAAAATTCACAAGAGCTACTCATCCACAAATTGCCTAACATTTGCACTGCGTCTGTTTCAATACCGAGCTGAAACTAAAATGCTTCTGCAATAAATTGGCCGTTAATGGGTCTGCTGCAGCAAAAAAAAATCCTGTTAAAGATTTCTTATCCAATTTAGAGCCAGCAGGGAACTCTTAACTCCCATGTGTATCTGCTATGATTACGCTAAATTTAACTGTCCTGAACAAGGTTTTTATATCGAAAGCAATGGGCGTCCAGAACAACAAATGATCACCCTGTCTTATCATAGAATTTTATAACACAGCGGAGGCCATTTGGCCTGTCATGTCTGTGCCGGCTCTTTGATAGAACTATCCAATTAGTTGCACTCCCCACTCTTTCCCTTGTTAACGGCAAGTTGCTTTTCACAGCCTGTAAGCATTCAACACGATCATCTCACTGCTGTGTCTGCTACCATGACATCAAGCGGTGCATTCTAACAAGGGTGAACAAAGCAGATCATATTAGAGATGGAGATCACTCAATATAAAAGACAGAGACAGGCTAGGAGAAGTGTTCACTGAATCACCCCTGAAAAATAAAGACAACTTTTTTTTATTTCAAAGGGCAACGTTTTTTTTCATTCACTCGTGGAATGTGGGCATCGCTGGCTAGGCCAGAATTTATTGCCCATCCCTAATTGTCCTCGAGAAGGTGGTAGCAAGTTTCCTTCTTGAATTGATGCAGACTATGTGGCTGTGGGAACACCCACAGTGTTGTTAAGAAGGGAATTGATCACTGACAGTGAAGGAACGTTGATGCAGTTCCAAATCAAGATGGTGGCCGGGATTTGTCGTCCTCCCCCACTGCGATCGGGAATCCCGATTTGGTAGAGGATGGAGTATCGACCAAAAAATGGGATCGGTGCTGGGCAGCAGACCCTTCCCCAGTCTCCGCTCCCCTGCCGCCACCCATGGCAGACTACCCACCGCGCGTCGGCGGGAAAATGCAAAGTGCTGATTTGCATACATTAGCACGCCCGATCCCCCATCCGCTGCCCCACCCCTCCCTCCCTCCCGCCTGGCATTTGCTCCAGGCCCCACAGCAGGAAATCCACCAGGCAGGCTTTCGTGGCAGCATGGCCAAGTGCATCCCTGGCATGGTGAATCCCGAGAAGGGTCAATGGGGTCACCCCATCGCTAATGTGCCCCTCTGCTGGTGACAAGTTGAAGAGAGAGGTTCCCAAAGGGTCCTGGGGTGGGGTGAGGGCTTGGCCCCGGGACCCTCTCGCGGGGTGGAACTCCCGTGTCTGGATTGCCCCTTCAAGCCCAGGGCAACCTGAAGATCATCCTTGCTATGGTGATCGCAGGCAGCCCTCTGCTCAAAAACATCCTCCTGGTCAGACTTTTTAAATCCTGAAGTGGCCTCCTCACCCTGAATTGCTCTGCCTGACAGCTGATGAGCAGTTGAGGAATTTCAGTGAAGAATCAACACTTTCCTTTCCTAACATCTGCTCCGTCAACATTCCCCCCATGAGAATGCATGAAGATGGCCTGACCCCCCCATGGCCCCCAGCAGAACCCCCCCCATAAGATCCCCCATCAAACCCTCATCACACCCTCAACAGAGACACCCTGATTAGACCCACAACAGTCCTCTAACAGAGACCCCCCCCAACAGACCTCCAATAGCGACGCCCAACAAGTGATGCCCCCCATAATACGCCCAACAGAGATCCCCACATCGGACCTCCCATCAGAGATGCCCATCAGATTCCCTCCAGACCCCCATCCGGGAACCCCTTCCCATCAAACCCTCATCAGAGACTCCCAACAGAGGACCCGATCAGAGAGCCCGGTCTGAAAGCTGGAGAGCAGTCCAGGCATTCGGGTGAAAAATCACTGCATTTTCACTTATGCTTTCTTAACATCTGTGGCCTCGGACAAAGGTGTTTAAAGCAGCATGTGTTACAAATATCAGAGGCTTCCTGGAAAGCCCAGTACACTCAAAGGGCTTCAAATCCCTTGACAGCCTTTGAAATGCAAATCTCCAATTCAATTTCATGCAGCAATCATTGCATTAGCCAGTGATTGGCAGTTTTATTACTCCAGAGACAGCTGCTTGGTGGATTGTTCATTGATCTGTTTCCCTTCACGCTTGAATGCATCTCCATTACCATTGTAAACATAATGTTTATAAACACCCTTGCTATGATTGACAGCCCCTCATCATAAAAAAGGCAGCTACATGTTTCCTGCTGTGAAAAAGAAGTCAAAGCACTTTGCTGCTTTTGATGTGATGAGGGGCTGTCATTCATAGGCAGGAGTGTCTCTGGAGTGATTTTTCAAACTACCGCCTGGACTGCTCCAGCTTTCAGGCAAGGGTATCTGATGGGGGGGATCTTATAGGGGGCTCGGGGGGGGGGGGGCACCATTGGGGGTCTGATCAGGGGACTCTGTTGGGGGTCTGATGGGGGGTGTGCTGGGCGCATTCTGATATATGGCCTGGGAGGGGTCTGATGGGGGGCTGGGGAGGGGCAATCAGAAGGGGCATGCAGGATTTGCATTGCAGGGGTACCTTCCAATGGACTTTGGGGGAACCACCATTATGCACTGACCCCCTTAACCCACTGTGGGGTGTATTGTGTCAGGGCCATGCTTGAAAATACCTGCACCCCCTTGAAACTCGGTGGCCAGAGCAGGGTCCAGAGGAGGTTCACAAGAATGATCCCTGGAATGAAGAGCTTGTCGTATGAGGAACGGTTGAGGACTCTAGATCTGTAATCGTTTGAGTTTAAAAGGATGAGGGGGGGATCTTATTGAAACTTACAGGATACTGTGAGGCCTGGATAGAGTGCATGTGGAGAGAATAGTTCCACTTGTAGGAAAAACTAGAACCAGAGGATACAATCTCAGAGTAAATGGACAATTCTTTAAACAGAGATGAGGAGGAATTTCTTCAGCCAGAGGATGGTGAATCTGTGGAACCTTTACCGCAGAAGGCTGTGGAAGCGAAATCACTGAGTGTCTTTAAGACAGAGATATATAGGTTCTTGATTAATAAGGGGATCAGGGGTTATGGCGAGAAGGCAAGAGAATGGGGATGAGAAAAATATCAGCCATGATTGAATGGCAGAGCAGATTCGATGGACCGAGTGGCCTAATTCTTATGGTTTTATCGCTTTCAGCCCCTTAATCAGGTGCAAATTGGCGCAAATGACCCATTTGCATCTTCCCACCGGCATGGAGCATATAGTTCGCTGCCACCAGTGGAAGGGGACCAGAGCATCAGAATGGGATCCATGCCCGGCACCAAGCCCATTATTAGGCTGATGCTTGATTCTCTTCCGGATCGGGAACCCCTCTACCGGCGGTGAGCAGCGGAGAATCCACTTCAATGTTTTCTTTCTCTGTGGTCCCTGCACGGCAAGTCTTTCATTGCTGTATCCCTTTCTTCACTCTCTGAATGTGAGGAGGATGTTGTGAATCCTCTTAAGCATTTTGAGTGTGTGCAAATAAATTAACCCTTTAAGTTTGTCCTATCTCGGATTTGCCGTGGGGTCACTAACAGAAAATTGATCGTACCAAAACCGAGGAGTTGGGAAACACGGCACCATTTATAAAGAGGGAAACAAATCAAAACAACTTTCTGTTTATGGACCGGTGATGAGAGGAGAAATTAGTGATGTTTAAATTAACCCTGCTCCAATCCAAAACAGGATATTTTCCCACATATATTCATGTAGATAACTCTCCTACATCCATATTTATAACTGGAAAAAAACAGATAGACAGCAGCACAGTGCACCGTGTCCAACAGAACAAAGCTGCCAAAGGAAAGATTAAGGTCAGTCAATTTAAATGGATATGAATGGTAATCCACACACAGGTGAGATTAAAAGGTGCTGAACATGCTTTTTTATCCATCCATCATTGTGTCTGTACTTTGACACAAATGTCACAGAATATTATGAAGATCGGCTATTCTAGTCAGGCTTAGTTTACTATATTATTCCAGGTCCACTACGCTGTCAAAGCTTCAGTCTAACTGGAGTAGAATCATAACAACAGTGTTTTTTCCCCCAAGTATTCCATATGTTTGCAACTGGTCGATATCAAATCAAATTTATAAGCGCGCCACTCTATTTTTGGTGATCATTTTAAACTCACGCCCTGACTAACGACCTACGGGAACAATTGGCTAAATTTTCCAGGTCACTTGACACCAAACTGGGAGGCAGGAGGACTGACAAAATGGCAGGGGGAGGGGTTGAGAGGGAATTTGATGTCTCCATCTGTCATGCCATATTGCCAATGGCGGGGAAGCTGGTAACGTGGTAACCCACCATTTAAGTGGCCTTTTAGGAGCCACTTTTTGCTTCCAAGGGCATTTTTTCCCCATTGGGAGGGCACTGCACCATTTAGGGAGACCAAGTGAAAAAAGCGGGCCTCGCAGAAGGCTCCTGTGCAGTACTCTTTTATGGACACTCCATCGCCCACAGAAGCAATCCCATTGGCGTTGACTGTCCTTGCACCATCAGCGCTCACAACACACCCTCCCAGCCTGGCCTCGATGTCCCAACCCAACTCACCGGCCCCGCCATTTAGGTGCCTTTAATAAGGCACAGGGAGTCCACAGTGAGGTTGAAATAAAGACTTTTGTTTTACAACAGTTCATACATGGGGCCCGGGTACTCTGTCTCCGACCAGTCAGTTCCACACCTGCCAACACGAGGAAACAATTATCCCCACACTGTATGTCCCATGCTGGTTATTATAGCGCTCTCTCTCCCTGGATCACCATTCTTAGCATCGGCCTACGCAGGTGATGGCACTGCTTAGGCTGCCAAACAGCAGCCCGCTGATTGGACCAGCAACACTTGGGAGTTGGAGGGAGGGTCTCCCAGGTGCCCACCACTAGCTAAAGTGGGCTCAGCTGCCGCTTTCTGCCCCAGCGACAGGACTTCACCTGCAACAGGAATATTCAACCCAGTGTTACCCTAGCAAAGAGTAACTCTGACAAAGAGTCATTCAGGCTCGAAACGCTAGCTCCATTCTCTCTCCACAGACGCTGTCAGACCTGCTGAGATTGTCCAGCATTTTCCATTTTTGTTTCAGATTCCTGCATCCACAGTAATTTGCTTTTACCTTATCAAAGCCCCTTCCAGATTCCTGGATTCATTACAGCACCACAGGAAGCCATTCCACCCATTGAAATTATTAATATCCCCCACAAAGATTAAGCCGGGATTCTCCCCCAACTGGCGGGCGGGCCGTACCGGCACCAAAGAGTGGCGTGAACCACTCTGGCGTCGGGCCGCCCGGATGTTGCGAATCCTCCGCACTTCTGGGGGCTAGGCTGGCGCTGGAGTTGGCGCATGTGCGGGAGCACCAGCACGTTCTGGCGCCTGCGCAGAATCACTGGCGGAACCCTGCGCATGCGCAGGGGGGTTTCTTCTCTGCACCGGCCATGGCGGAGCTTTACAGAGGCCGGCGCGGAGGGAAAGAGAGCCCCCAAGGCACAGGCCCGCCCGCAGATCGGTGGGCCCCGATCGGTGGGCCCCGATCGCAGTCCAGGCCACCGTGGGGCCGGATCCAATGAGCCCCCCAAAGTCTCCGCAGGCCGCCCTCAGAGCCAGGTCCCGCCAGTATGGACCTTGTGTATTTCACGCCGGCGGGAAAAAGGGCGGCCGCTCGGCCCATCGGGGCCCAGAGAATTGCCAGGGAGGGCCACTGCCAACGGCTCCCGACCAGCGCGACGTGATCCCCACTCCCACCAAAAAAACCGGTGCCGGAGAATTCGGCAGCCTGCGTCGGAGTGGCAGGGCAGGATTCACCCCCCCCCCCCCCCCCAGCGATTCTCCGACCCGACGGGTGGGGTCGGAGAATCTCACCCTAGATCTTCAGTGATCCAATGAAAAGAACAAGGCGAAAGTTCATCATTTCCCATCACCACACAGCAGAAAGAAATTAACCTGGAAAGATGTGAGGGCAGCACGGTGGCGCAGTTGTTAGCACTGTAGCCTCATGGCGCCGAGGTCCCAGGTTCGATCCCGGCTCTGGGTCACTGTCCGTGAGGAGTTTGCACATTCGCCCCGTGTCTGCATAGGTTTCACCCCCACAACCCAAAGATGTGCAGGGTAGGTGGATTGGCCACAATAAATTGTCCCTTAATTGGAAAAATTTAATTGGGCACGGTAAATTTATATTGAAAGAAAACCTGAAAAGTTGGGGTGGAATCTTGGAGGAACTGGTGCCTGTCTCATTTCCAGGCCTGTTCTGCTGGTCTACAGAGGCCCGGAGCAGAATTTCCACGTTTTGATGGAACACAAACAAACAGTCCCTCTTTAGTTGATGACCCCGTGCTTGCAAACAAAATCTTACACTGATGGTACATTCACACACTCATCTAAGCCCCCAGCAGTCTGACGATTAATCTTCAGATGTCCTCAAACCTTAAGTCACCCGTTTCTTCACAGCATACAAAGGAAATCATTTGAATTGTCAAATTTACTTTGCTGCTTTCCAAGTCAAATTTCATTTAGATAAATGGAAACCATTTCTGTCCCATAGGTCTAGTAAACTTTGAAGACAGTGGGGGGGGGGGGGGGGGGTTTATTACAACCACCAACATTCTGATGTTCCCGTTATTACCCAGTTAAACAGCTTCAGTCTGCTCACGGCGCATCCCCTGTGACAGATTGTGCAATAAAAATTCTGCTGACTGAAGTTTTAACTCAATCTTATAAACCGTTACAAGTTTAGAAAAATATATTTTCCCATCTTGAATGGCCCATTTTCTGCAGGATAAGAGATTGCTGAGAACAGAGCAAATGAGTAAATTGAATGGCATATCAGCAGGATAATGAAATATAAAATACCCAGTTCAGTAAAGAGTTTGCGAAACAGAAGAAAATCCTCTAAAAGCTCACTGTTACATGAATGCGCTCTCTACATTAGGTGTGATGTACCCTCTGTGTACCGATGCTTGATTTGATTTTGTCAGTTCAGATTATTGGCCTGGGCCAGATGTGTCCCCAGCATAGGCTGGCTTCTTGACAACGCTTGCTCCCAGGATATGGTGCAAAGAACCCCAGGAGGTTTGAAGCAGTGCTGTGGCTGCTGACTGAAAATCCAAAACATGAGACAGCAACTCTTCAGCCCTGAGGATTCAATGGACATCTGCATAAGTAAAACTACCTCGTATCTTTTCTGGCTCCTCTTCACCGTGTTGCCGACCCCTCACGGTGATTTCCCCCCTCCCCCCACAATCTGAGAGAGCTGGGCATAAGGGCGTATGACACCTCCTCTTGGCTTGTGGTTCTGGGTGTCCCCCCCAGCAGGGGAGAAAAGCCAGGCAGATTGGATGGCCAAACATCCCTCATCTGGAGCAGGCCCTCCCCTCCCCTCCCCGTGAAACCCCATGGGTGTGGGGATGCTACATCTTTGTTACAATTCATACAACTTTTTAAATGGTGCCCTGATCTCCTTAAAGCCGAGGTTGCTGTGCCCACTCTGCCAGTGTTGATGTCGTGGGACCCTCCACCAGGACTTTGTTTGACTACATGTAAAAACATTTGGCGGGAAAAGCCAACAGTGCAGCCGGTAGGCTACACTCCTCTTTTCACACACAAAATGAAAATTCCGCCTATAACGTAATCTTGACAAAAAACGATTTCTTAACCCTGCACATGTTATAACGATGAATATAACCCGCACCGGCAGAATTGAGGTGATGTTAATAAATGGCTCTCAACATTTATGGGAATCATCTCAACCTCTTTAACTCGCCGTCCATTCATGTTGCTGTGTAAAATAATAATGTGGCCTGGAACGCTATTCCGTATTGACCACAGTACTAACCTTGCTTTTTTCCTGCTGAAGCTCTATTTGAATATCAGTCAGCTTAGCTCGGAGCTCCTCATTGGCAGCTTGCAGTGTGTCTATCAACACCTCGGGCTTTTCGCCCTTCCCACGTGCTTTCTTTGACATGTTTGTTCAGTGGTTCTTCTTACGCCGTGAAGGAGGAGTCAGTAATTCCTAACTGTCGGAATCGCGTAGCCTATGGAATATCCTCCCATTATCAGCTCCATCCTTTGGACCCTGGCGTGAACACATTCAAAACAAAGTGGAAGGAAAGTTAACGTTGTAATTCATTACAAAATGCCATCTTATACTGTACTGTATAATGCCATTGACTGTCAAGGGGTTAGACTTTCTCTCATTGGCGATGGTTGTTGGCAGGCACTTGTGTGTCATAAATGTTACAATCCACTGATCAGTTCAAGTCTGGCTTTATTATTGATTCTTTAATACCTAAGGAATTGTGAATGGCGCCTAACATGTGCCAACATCAGTGGACAGCCCTAATTCTGACCTAATGATGGAAGAAAGGTCATTAGCAACTGAAGAGACTTAGCCATGATGCTGTACCAATGTACTTGGGCTAGGATGCAGACTCGATGGGCTGAATGGCCTCCTTCTGCCCAGTAAATTCTATGATTCTATCCTTACCTGGTCTGGCCTACATATGGCTCCAGACCGACAGCAATGTGGTTGATTCTTAAATGCCCTCTGAAATGGCCTAGCAAGCCACTCAGTTATATTCGTAGGTTGTCCAATCACAACGGGGGACAGTAAAACAATTGGCAGTGTCGTCACCGAGGACCCCGGTTCAATCCCGGCCCCAGGTCACTGGCCATGTGGAGTTTGTACATTCTCCCCATGTCTGTGTGGGCCCCACCACCACAACCAAAAAGTTGTGCAGGATAGGAGGATTAGCCACACTAAATTGCCCCTCAATTGGAAAAATAATTAATTAAAAAATAAATGAATGAATAAATTTATCACTGGCAGTTATGAAAGCCCACTGAAGGTAGGTTATACCTATATTATACCTACTTTATATTACAGAACTGCGCTGAAAGGTACTCAACCTCCTGATATCAGTAAAATTAGCCCATTGTCATAGAGCTCATGCCATCTCTAACTTGTTCCTATTTCCTTCCAACCTAATTATTGCAAAACGTTTCTCTTTCAAATTAGCTTATACATTCACACGTGGACGTACACAAACACGCACGCACAAACAGACGCACACACAATTTTATTCATTCAAGGGATGTGGATGTCGCTAGCTAGGCCAGCATTTACTTGCCCTTGAGAAGGTGGTGGTGAGCTGGCCCACAGTGCGGTTAGGGAGGGAGTTCCAGGATTTGGACCCAGTGACGTGCAGTGAAGGTATGGTGATGTATTTCCAAGTCAGGGTGGAGAGTGGCTTGGAGGGGAACTCACAGGTGATGGTTTCTCTTAGTGCTTGCCACCCCTGTCTTTCTAAATCAAACATGTCCAATCTTTTCACATGGGGGGGGGGCATATTTCAACATTTTTCTTACTCAACGGGTCAATGAGCAGGTTTTGGAAAGATAAAAGCCGGAATCTTCCCAAAAATGGACAGCGTACTGGCTCAGGCGAGAAAGCCAGGGTGACGTTTGCATGCTGTACAGCTGGCTTTCTTTGTATTGAACAACACTGTGAAATTTCAATGGGGAAGAGACTCACACAATCAGCTGGAGGGGTGGAGCCTAATAAAGCCGGCAACGGCGGGAATCCAGAGAATTCTATTTATTCACCATTAAGTCAACTGCGGTGAGCGCTGACAGTTTTACTGTTATCGAGGGCTGCGACATTATTGCAAATTCATGGGGGCTCACTTATGCTGAAATCCAGAAGATGCAAGTGAGCTTGAATGAGCTCAGGAGTCCACGCTGATGGTCAAACCGTTCCATGGCAAGAACCATTAGTGCAGGAGATTGGCTTATTTGCCCACACATGGCAGAGGTTTTTACACACAAAAAGGATTCACAGGGACAAGCCAGCAAACGTCCTGTTCCTGTATACTGACAGAAAAATATTCACATGAAAAAGTTATAATGAAAATTAATTTAAGATTGCTCATAATTCCTCAGCTGCTCTTCCTTTGCTCCGCTGGCAGCCACAGCTCATCCTGTCCCTCCTGCTTCTCCGGTCGCGCACCAGTACCCTCGAACCACACAACCCTGGTATCCACTGCCTCCTTTAGGTCGCAACCCCGACACACCAAGTACCAGCCCCTCCAGTTCCCCACACTCCGGCCAGGAAACTTATCCTCCTTTCTTTCCCTTTCAAGTTTTGTTTCCAACAGGGGGACAGAGCGAAGACTGAGGAGGCAGAGGTGGGAGGGGGAGAAGGAGGGGGTTGTCAGGACGGGGGTGAAACCAGAGGTCTGAGGTGTCTGTGTGGTGGGGGGGGATGCGCAGTTGGGCGGGGGGGGGGGGGGGGGGGATGCTGGGAAACAAGAGCTGGAGGTGCCAGTGGGAGACTGCAGGGGGTGTGGTGAATAGAGCCATGGCCCTTCAACATTGCGAGCTTATTTCCAAAAGTGCCACTGAAAGAAGCCATTGACATTCGTGCTTCAGTATATCACAGCAATATAGAAGTGATGCAATTTTCTGAATCAGTCCAAAGATGTGCAGATTAGGTGGATTGGCCATTCTAAATTGCCCTGAGTGTCCAAAAAGGTTAGGTTGGATTACGGGGATAGAGGGGATAGGGGGGAGGCGTGGGGCTTAGGTAGGGTGAACTTACCAAGAGCCGGTGCAGACTCGATGGGCTGAATGGCTTCCTTCTGCACTGTAAATACTATGGGCGAAATTCTCCGCACCCGCGGAAAGTCGGCAAACCGTCGTAAAAATCGGGACCGTTTTACGACGGTCGCAAAGGCTTCATTTCCCGACGGATTCACTTCCTGAAAATGGGCTAGTAGCGCGGCCGCGTCAATTACGTGCGTGATGACGACGGAACGCGACGACGACACGAACCCGCCCATGTGACGCCGCCCGACGCCGTAAAAAGGCGCGGGCGACCACAGAATCTGTCGGGCAGGATGTCGGAGCCGAGGAGAGCTGCTCCTCGCTTTGTAGATGCAGACGTCAAGGCGCTGCTCGATGCCGTGGAGCAGAGGAGGGGCATCATCCGCCCGCGGAGAGGGCATCGCCAACCTGCCAGCACGGTACGCCAGGCCTGGCGTGACGTGGCTGCCGCCGTCAGTGCTGTGGGGCAGACCCCTCGCTCAGCAGAGCAATGTCGAAAGAAGCTACACGACCTCACCAGGTCTGCCAGGGTAAGTGCCATGAGGGTGCCCCCTAGTCACAACCATCCCTCCCCCTTAACTGCCCGGGGGGGGGGGGGGGGGGGGGGGGGGGGGGGGGGGGGGTGGGGGGGGGAAGAGAGGGATTGGGGCAGAGTTATTTGAGGATGGTTCACAAAGTTGTCACAGACCCAGCGCTCTGGCCCCGAGGAGAGATGCAATCGTCTGATGACAACTTGCCCCCCCCAAACTGTGCCAGTATCTGAACGGACTGCTGATACCTACCGTTTTGTAATGATCTACCTATGTTCCCTCCCCCAACAGGCCAAGGCCGCTCATAACCACCGTGAGCGGCACAAGACTGGAGGGGGTTCGCCCAACCTGCACCCCCTCAGCACCTTTGAACAGAGGGCACTGGACCTTGTTGGGGGGTCTGCCACCCGCGATATCGCGCAATGCGAGGTTGGCGGAACTGCAGCAAGTGAGACAACCCTCCCTGACAAACACCCCCCCCCCCCCCTCCCCTATCCTCTGTCCCTTCACAAACCCTGCCCACTGGGACACCTCCCCCATCCTCTGTCCCTTCACAAACCCTGCCCACTGGGACACCTCCCCCATCCTCTGTCCCTTCACAAACCCTGCCCACTGGGACACCTCCCCCATCCTCTGTCCCTTCACAAACCCTGCCCACTGGGACACCTCCCCCATCCTCTGTCCCTTCACACACCCTGCCCACTGGGACCGTCCATCGGCCTGCCGAGCAAATCAAAATAACCCGTCTCATTCTCTTCCCTAGGACGTGATGCCGAACGACCAGGGCCGTCTGGCTGCAGACGGAGACAGGAATCTGCCGCCACCTCACCCGGGGCCTCACAACAGAGGGTGCCCGATCAGCGGGCAGCCCTATCCGCCCCAACCCAATCTGCGGACCAGGACGCACAGAGGGTTCGAAGTCCACCACCACCACCAGAAATGGCCAGGGACAACCCTCCTGTCACTGAGCAGCCCCACACCATGGACGAGGCCCTAAGCATTGAGAGCGTCGGGCTTGCGGCACTGCTTTCTCCCACCACATCCATCATCCCAGAGATACACACCCCGGCGGGCCTATTTAGTGATGAGTCTCCTGGGGCACAGTCTGGTTGGCACATCACAGCTGAGCAGGTACAGCAGGTGGAGGTCGGAGCAACAGAGGGCCCGGACTCGCGGAGGCCAGACCAGGCCCAGGATGCAGCTGGCTCCCAGACGTTTTCTGAGTTCCTGGAGTTTATCAACCCACCCGCACAGCCGATGCCTTAGGAAACCCAGGGAAACAATGACGGGATGAGGGCTTCCTTCCAGACTCTGCAGACGCTGTTAGAGGAGTCGAACCGCGTCCAAGAGCAGGGAGTGGTGCCGCTCATGGCAGAGACCCAGTCCGACACCGCACGGGTGGCATCCGCGGTGGAGGCAATGGGTCAGGTTATGCAAGACGTTGGGGTTAATGTGCACGCGTCATCCTCGGCCCTGGACAGGGTTGCCCTCTCACAGGCAGCAATGTGCCAGAGCCAAAACGACATTGCCGGCGCCCTGCGGGCCATGGCCGAGTCTCAGCAGGTCATTGGCCAGTCGCAGCACGCCATGGCACAGTCCCAGCAGTCGATAGCACAGTCCCAGCAGTCGCTGGCACAGTCCCAGCAGTCAGTCGCGGAGACCATCAACCGCCTGACACATGTGCTGGATGGCGTCGTGCACTCACAGGTTGAGGTCGCACAGTCCCTGGCGGGAATGTCTAACTCCCTGGACTCCGTCTCTGCAAACCTTCGGATCCTGGTGGATACCGTTGCAGGCCTCCAGGACTGGCAGCGCCAGGTGTCGGTGGTGCGACGGGGAACCTCCCCGCTCGCACCTCTGTCCCAAAGTGAGGCCCGAGGGCCACCGGGCTCCCCGAGGGAGGAGGAGGTTTCGGGGCCCGTCCCATTAACTCCATCACGGGACGTCCCGGAATTCTCGGCCTCCCCCCGTCCCATCCCTGGTGCATCGGGTGGGCAGCAGGCAGAGCAGGGTGGCACAATGTCACCCGAGACGCCCGCAGAGCAGCCTGGCCCATCAAGGCCGGGTCGCCCCAGGAAACGCATAGCCAAGGAGAAACGAGTCGAGGGGGGCGATTCGCAGCAATCCTCCTCCACTCCTGCTGTATCATCTGAGGATTCACTTAGACGTAGTGGTAGGGCCCGTAAGGCAACTAAGATAGACACTGAGTAAGTTGGCACGGGTGAAGGGCACAGTTTAGTTGTAGGGGCTAGGGCACCTGTAAATAATTGTTAATATTAAACGCACTGTTCCACCTTACTTGTAATACCGTGTGATTGTTCCACAGCCACAGGAATCGTGATGGTGACCGAGTGTCGCTGGGGGTGACGGGTGGTGAAACCTCGGTGCCGGGTGTGCAGTCCCTGCCCCTACCCCCCTCCCACAGCTAGCCCACGCGGGCACGTGATGGAGTGTCAGTGACGAACTCAGCGGCCACCAAGGTGGATGGTTCAGCTATTGCCATGGGTCAGACTCTCTCTAACGATTCTGAGCTCACAGCTCTTCGCAGAGCGGGCTGTCATCATTCCACATGGCACTGATCACACCCGCTGACACAGCCATCAATGTTGTGCCATTCCGTCTGTACCCAGTGATAAGCGTCATGTCGAAGTGGAGCAGTGTACACTGAGGGGGGGGTTGTGGTGGTGGCAGTTGTGTGGTGACCCTCTGCATGACTAGCGATGCAGGTGGTGGTTTGGTGTTCATCGGGGACGTCACATGCGATGCGTGAACCGTGCTGCCACCAGGGCGTCGCGTGCCCGCCGTCCTTGCCGGGTCCGTCGTGCCGCCTCCTGGACATCACCAGCACCTGGGTCGTGTCTGCGTGCTGCGCCCGCCACTCCGCCAGCGTCCTCCTCCTCCTCCTCCTCCTCCTCCTCCTCCTCCTCCTCCTCCTCCTCCTCTGTGCTGGCACCACTGCCACTAGCTTCTCCCTCCGCCTCCTGCAACAGGTCATCTCCCCTCTGCATCGCGATGTTGTGCAGCGCACAGCAGACCACTACAATGCGAGCGACCCTGTCGGCCTGGTACTGCAGGGCCCCTCCGGAGCGGTCCAGGCACCTGAATCTCATCTTCAGGAGGCCAAGGCAGCGCTCCACCACACCCCTGGTTGCTGCATGGGCCTCGTTGTATCGTGTTTCCGCATTGGTCTGAGGCCTCCGTATAGGCGTCATCAGCCAAGACCTCAGCGGATAACCCCTGTCACCTAGCAACCAGCCGCTCAGCCGGGGGGGACGTCCCTCAAACATCGCAGGGATGAACGACTGCGCTAGTATGTAGGAGTCATGCACACTCCCTGGGAACCTTGCACAGACGTTCATGAACCTCATGTGGGGGTCGCATACCACCTGGACATTAATGGAGTATGTCCCCCTCCTGTTTGTGAACACTTCCTTGTCCACAGCAGGCGGGCGCTTGGGGACGTGAACACAGTCGATTGACCCCTGAACCCTCGGTATCCCGGCCACACTGGCAAATCCACGGGCTCGTGAGTCTTGACTTGCTCGGTCCTCGGGAAAGGTGATGTAGCGATCGGCGATGGCATAGAGGGCGTCGGTCACATCCCGGATGCACCTGTGCACCGATGACTAGGAGATCCCAGAGACGTCCCCGCTCGGAGACTGGAAGGAGCCGGTAGCATAGAAGTTCAGAGCGACCGTCACCTTGATGGCTACCGGGATCGCGTGTCCTCCCCCCGTTCCACGTGGGGCGAGGTGCGACAGGAGTTCGCAGATATGTATCACCGTCTGCCTACTCAGCCGGAGTCTTCTCCTGCAGGTGATGTCCGGCATTGTTAGGAAAGAGACCCGGACACGGTACACCCTCGGCTTTGGTCGTCGCCTCTGACGCCGTGGCTGCACCCTCACTCTCTCCTCTTCCTCTTCCTCCTCCTCCTCCTCCTCCTCCTCCTCCTCCCCCCCCCCATGCTGCTCGACGACTGGCAACTCCTCGGCCCTTCCCTCTGCTGCTGCAGCTGGCCCTGCAGCCACTGCGGGTTGTGGGTGTGGATGCTGCTGCATCTCCAAATCCAGTAGAGCGGCCCCAACCACTGCGCAGAACACAGCCGTTCTGTTCCCATGCATCGTGCTAACCTACAGAAGGGTGGTAGGAGGCAGAGAAACGGGACATGTTAGACGGACGTTAGTCGACACCTCGGCAGCCGCCAGCCATGGGATACCAGTGTGTCCGGTGGCCTGGTCGCGCTGCTGACACGCGGTCAGCCTAACCCCTGGTCACTTTCTGCATCCAACGGCCAGTAAACTATGGCCTCCTCACGGGTGCGTCAGTGGCCTGTGGCCGGAAGCCACAGGGGAACCAGCGGCCGTGTCCTCGTCACCTGCACACCATGGCATGCTGGCAGACATTTGTTACGGGGTTGGGACGGCTCACTCTCTACCTAACCCCCCCCCTCCGTTGCCCCCCACTGCCTCCCCCGTCTCCCCCACTGCCTCCCCCGTCTCCCCCACTGCCCCCTCCGTCTCCCCACTGCCCCCTCCGTCTCCCCCACTGCCTCCCCCGTCTCCCCCACTGCCCCCTCCGTCTCCCCCACTGCCTCCCCCGTCTCCCCCACTGCCCCCTCCGTCTCCCCCACTGCCTCCCCCGTCTCCCCCACTGCCCCCTCCGTCTCCCCCACTGCCCCCTCCGTCTCCCCCACTGCCTCCCCCGTCTCCCCCACTGCCCCCTCCGTCTCCCCCACTGCCTCCCCCGTCTCCCCCCCCACTGCCCCCGTTCTGGACCCCCTCCCGTTCCCAGGGATGCCTTCCCCGTTGTGGCCAGACTCGAGCGGTGCGCTGAACGGTGCGCTGAGCGGTGCGCAGAGTGGTGCCCTGACCTCCTCCAAGCAGTCGTCAGCCAGGCCGACTGGTTGACGAATTTAAAAAGCAGGTGTGTTTCACGACGTCCAAACAGGGCGCCATGACGTCGGGACTTCGGCCCATCCGGGCCGGTGATTAGCGGGGGGGCTCTCAGTGGTGATTCTGGTCATGTCAGGGGCGGGAAGGAGGCGTTTGTCGGGAAACGCGACTCCGACAATTTGCGGGGTTCGGAGAATAGCGGGAGGGCGTCGGAACAGCGTCGCCGTAAAAATTTCCGACGCCCGCTATTCTCCGAACCGTCGTGAGTCCGGAGAATCTCGCCCTATGTCTATGAACTTGGCAACTTGTGCAGTGAGTTTTAGCTTTAATGACACCGTGTATGCCCAAGTGGATGGTGTTACAATTGGTTACTCTCTAGGCCAGGGGTGGGCAAACTACGGCCCGCGGGCCGCATGCGGCCCGCCAAAGGTATTTCTGCGGCCCACCAAGTCATTAAAAAAAAAAAAAAAAAAGATTTTTTTTTAAAAAAAATTTTTTTTTTTTTTTTTTTTTTAAATTTTTTTTTAAAGGTTAATGGGTGGGGGGGCTGTTGGGTTACTTACTGGTATAGGGTGGATACGTTGACTTGAGTAGGGTGATCATTGCTTGGCACAACATCGAGGGCCGAAGGGCCTGTTCTGTGCTGTACTGTTCTATGTTCTATATGAGGCGCCCACAATCATAACCGGGTGAAGTAATTATTTTACTTAATATACTATGCGGCCCTTTGTGAATTGTGAATTTCTGAATGCGGCCCTTGCACGGAAAAGTTTGCCCACCCCTGCTCTAGGCCCAGCTCTCACTAATGTTTTCATCATTTTCTCTGAGAAAAGCATCTGCGATGGAATGAACATTAACCTCCAACACCTTGCAAACTTCCAACACATAGATTATACGTTTGCGAACTTTGTACCTGCAGCCACGATGTAAGGATTTCCTTAATATGCTCCATCCCACACAAACCCATTTTTAAAAATGGATCAAACACGCTCCCTTTCCTAGCTCCACACACTGGAAGATTTGCTTTATCAATACTGTTGTAAACAGGAGCCATTTTCCTAGCTGGTAAACTGGATTCAGAAATAAAGCACATCAAAGCCAACCTGCAGGATTACATTACTGCTCATTGTGTATCACACAAATGGGTCAAAGACCGTCACTTTTGGACCGGAGCAGTGTCTGATCTATCATTATCATTGCTAAATCCCTCACTATCAACATCTTGCAGGTTACCATTGATCAGAAACTGAACTGGTCTAGCCATACAATACTGTGGCTACAAGAGCAGGCCAGAGGTTAGGAATCCCATGGCGAGTAACCCACCTCCTGACTCCTAAAAGCCTGTTCACAATGCCACGGCACAGGTCAGAAGGGTGATGGAATATTTGCCACTTTTCTGGATCAGTGCCACTCCAACAACACTCAAGAAGCTCAACATCATCCATGAAAAAGCAGCCCACCAATCACAAATATTCACTCCCTCGATCAGTGACTCACAGCAGCAGCAGTGCGTACTCCTTAAACAGCACCTTCCAAACCAACGACCACTACCATCTAGACCAATCTGGTTCTCAACCGGGGTCCACATGGACCCTGGGGGTCCATGTAACATTACTGGGGGTCCACACAAACAAAATACCGAATTGGGGGTCCACGGTGATATTTTAGTGGTCCATAGAGCAATTCTACTTCAGAACAATTGTTATTACTGAGAATTAAATTTTTACAGTAATCTACGCCATATTAAAATACTAAAAGTAGAAATATTCATGTAGCTATGAATTGTTTATGGCAATCAAGTAGAAGAAAAAAACTTTACATTTGACAGTGTCGTAAATTTAAAGTTACCTAGAACAAACGGAGGTGAAAATCACCCATCGTTTCTCCTTGACAAGTTTAATGAATGATTTAACACAGTAATCACTAGAAACTGTGTATATTTGATATGAATTGGTTATTTTTATAGTAATTTAATTCAATTTAGTCAGTAAAAAGTTTTTTTCATTACTTTTCATATTAGAATAAGTTTGGCAACGTACGAAAATACCGCTAATCCGTTTCCAACCCTCACGGTAAGGTAGATGGACTTTAGTCATCGGACAAAATATAAGGATTAGGAATGGCTATGGGGGTCCACAAAAAAATATTAAGAGGAAAAGGGGTCCATGGGTTAAAAAAGGTTGAGAACTCCTGATCTAGATGAACAGGTGCAGCAGATACATGAAAATGGCTCCACCTGGACGTTGCTCTCCAAATTACATCCCAGCCTGACTTGGAAATATAACGCTATTCCATCACTGTCACTGGGTCAAAATCCTAGCACTCCCTAACAGCACTGTGGGTGCACCTACACCACATGGACTGCAGCGGTGCAGCGGTTCAAGAAGGCAGCTCAGCACCACCCTCTCAAGGGCAGTTAGGGATGGGCAATAAAAATGCTGGCTGAGCCAGCGATACCCACATCTCATGAATGGATTAAAACATTTTACTCAAAAGCTTGAACAAGAGGTCAAGGAAGGAGTTTCTTGATACTAATATGCTAGTGGTATTTTCACTTAGAGGATGATGCAATCAGTCCATAAAGACTTTCCGCCTACGACGTAATTGAGCAACATTGTGTATGAATTTCAGTACTGATGCAGTTCCAGAGATGTATGGCCCAGCGATAATAGATCAAACCAAATAGTTGCTCCTTCATAAAAGCAAATTACAGTGGATGCTGGAATCTGAAACAAAAACAGAAAGCACTGGACAATCTCAGCAGGTCTGACAGCATCCCGGAGAGAGAAGGGAGCTAATGTTTCGTGTCTGGATGACTTTGACAAAGACCTGCTGAGATTGTCCAGTATTTTCTGCAGTCATTCCCTCATTTGTTTATAATGGGCAGGGCACAGACTGCACTCAACCAGCCCGCGCTTGCAAAGTCCAAAACAAAATGTCTACTATTAGATGTGATCCCACAACTGAGCAGCACTTGCTGAACAATCCTGAGTGCGCAAATGGTTACACAAACAACCAATTTCAGATAAGCTGTCAAAGCTCATATTGTGGCTCATTTTCACTTGCTGAAAGTGACATGCGTTCATGCACAGGGACCTCTTTGGACAAATTATAGGCAAAGGATTTTCTGGGCATATTGATCACCCAAGTTTGGTGAACGTGTAGAAATAAGGTGGGTTAGAGTACATGGTTGTGAAGCAAACAGCCAAAATTTCCTCCATTTAATTCAATGAGCAAAAACATTAGGTGGGTTCTTTAACATTCACCGTTCACAGAATACAAAACCAGGATTTGCTGCTGAACAGACACACTGGATTCTCCGGTCGGCCAGCCGCGTGTTTCTCATTCGCTGGAAGCGGGATTCACTCTTCCTGCCGCTTGTCAATGGGATTTTCTATTGAAACCATCCCATGCCGCTGGGAAACCCGCAGGTGGGCATGCGCTGCTGGAGCCTTGATAACCGGAGAATTCCAGCCTAGATGCTGCAGTAGCTAAAACTCCCAACTGTAAAACTGTAAAGATTTTTATATATTTAAAAAAAATTATGGGCAGAATTCTCCACTCCCGCGATAAATCGGGAAGGCCGTCATGAACTCGGCCAAGTTTCACAACGGCCTCGGAGGCCGCTCCTCTCACCTTATTCACCCCCACCCGGGGGGCTAGGAGCGGCGCTTCGTAACTCTCGGCCTCCGAGCCTTGACGCTTGTGTCAAGGCGGCGCGCCGAGAATGACGCGACGGCGGCTCCCATGTGACGTCAGCCGCGCATGCGCAGGTTGGCCGGCTCCAACCCGCGCATGCGCGGCTGACGTCACGACGGCTGACGGCTCAAACCCGCGCATGCGCGGTTGCCGTCTTCCCTTCCGCTGCCCCGCAAGACATGGCAGCTTGATCTTGCGGGGCGGCGGAGGGGAAAGAGTGCGTCGCTTTGGGACGCCGGCCCAACAATCGGTGGGCACCGATCATGGGCCAGTCCCCTCCCGAGCACGGCCGTGGTGCTCACTCCCCTCTCCGCCCCCCACAAGCTTCAAACTAGCATTTGGCGCCCATGTTCACGACGGCAGCGACCAGGTGTGGTTGCCGCCGTCGTGAAGCGGTCGGGAACGGCAGGCCGCTTGGCCCATCCGGGCCGGAGAATCGCCGGTCGCCGTGAAAAACGGCAAGCAGCGATTCTTCCAAGCGGGGGGGGTGGGGGGGGGGGGGTGGGAGAATCGCGGGGGGCACCAGGGGGGCGTGACATGAGTCACCCAGTCCTCCCGCGATTCTCCCACCCGGCGTGGGGAGCGGAGAATCGCGCCCCATATGTGAAGGGCTATGGGAGAGAGAGGAACGGAGTGGGATTATTTGGATAGTTGGAGTCGGTTCGTAACACTCACACCCTTGAGTCAGAAGGTTGTGGGTTCAAGTCCCACATCAAAGATTAGAGCTCATAATCTAGCTCTACACTTCAGTGCAGGACCAAGGGAGTGCGACACTGCCGGAGCTGTAGGCCTGAATCTTACGAAGGCAACCGGGATCTCAGTCACTGACTGAAAGGCTGGCAAAAGTCCAGCATCAAGTTGCCGTACTAACAGTGAGCATGTTGAGATAAGGCCAGACTCCACAGCAAGCGCAATCACCATGGTACAACAAAGGAACAGCAATGAAAAGATCAGGATTTGAGGTGGGTCAGAAGAAGCAAATAAATGCTGCTGGTAAAGAATGGAAAAAATGGGCAGAAATTAAATCATGTGTAAAATATTGTCAGCTTAGCCCTTCAGAGAAACCAATAATTTCTGAGCTAGACAGAGTTCACAACAGAGAGATCACCAAATGCAAACATTTAGGTGATTAACTTTTCCACTCCTAGTTGTTTATGCTCTTCCAAGGCTGCATATGCACCAGAATCTTGTTGAAGGAATGCAGCGATCTCTGATTTGCAATTCTGACCAGAATTGCAAACCAACTCAGAATGGCATTAACAAATTTAGGGAGCGGGTTCCTAGTTAACTTTAAAACTAGAATTTCAGACTTTGAAAATATGGTGATATTTTAGTGCCTTTGCATCCATTTTATGTTCTTCTCTCCAATGTGACTTCACGTCTTTTCCAATTTCTGTCTGTTCAGCTACAAAATGTGCAATCCTCATTGTAACCTACATTTGCAGCAATGAGAACGGAAGCCCAAGGCCTCCAATGAGTGGAACCAAGACCCCGCTAGTAGATTGCAGATTTGGGAACTGCAAAGGTTATTGTAAGGTCAAAATAACTAATAGGTTAAGAAGAAGGAAACAGCTGATTGTTCAGGATCACAAAATGCATGAAGTAAATGGCAAAAAATAAATCCAGCCAATTTTCATTTTATTAGCAATCATTTATAGTAAATCAAATACATTGTTTAATTTAACTTCTGTGGTCAGTGAATTGAAAAGATTTCTCATATTTTCATGCCGGTGGCATTGCTATTGAAATCTGGCTAAGGTCCTTCTCACAGATCAGTACCCGCCAGCAAAGCTTCAAATCCTGTTCCTCCAAAACCCATCCTTCTAGCTTTAAGTTCAGTTTACTGGAACTATAAAACCACCTGAGTGCTAAAGGAAACATGTTCAGCAGTTTATCAGGAAACGAGAACCAAATCTTTTCTTTCATCCTGGAGATAAGCAAAAATGTTTTTAAAATATCCAAAATATTGATGGTTAGAATCTTAGGGTCTTTCTGGGTGGATGAATTAAAACGGTTTGAATGGTCTCTTATCGTCCGCACATATCTTGTGACTTTAGAGTAGACATTAGTAACAGATTGACATTAAATCTGTGACTGCTTCTGACTACAAAGTGATTCTTGATTTTTTATATATCGTTTCAATCTGACAAGATGGGCCATGAAGGCAGCATTACAATTACATTTCCAGGCTCTATCATATTACTGCCTACTGCATGGAACAGAATTGGTAAGGGTTTAGATTTTGTACCTGGGTGATAAAATGCAAACAGGTATTTTATACACTGTTGCGATCATGAGCCAAATAAAAAAGAACATGTTCCATCTAGTTCAACCTCTGCAATCCTTATAAACACATGCGACAATGGTAATACTGTTGTAGATTAAAAGTGCAAACAATTTCTGTCTACACACAAAGGGCGTAATCCAACGGCCACACTGCGCCTGAAAAGCAGCTCGCGCGGCGTGGTTGTTGAAAGCCGTGAGACCACGCTCCTGGGATCTACCCGGCTCGCCACATCTCTGAGATCCAACCAGATCTCGCAAGACGTTGTGATGTAAATCTCACCAACAATGGGCGGGAATCACTTTTTGGCAAATCTGCATATTAAAGCGAGGCAGTAAGTCTCACTCTAATGTTCAGGTTCCCGAGGTGTCTGAGGATTTGGAATTCAACCGCTTTGCCTCAGCGACCTTGGGCGAGCGCCATTCAGCACTGGTCCCCACAAATGGGGGCCAGACAGAATAGCACTAATGAGGATTTCCCATGGGATTGGAGGCCCCCAGGTACATGCCCTCTGGGCAGGGTGGTGCCCTGGCACTGCTGGTGCCACCTGGCACTCTGCCAGTGCCAGCCTGGGACCCTGGAAGTGCCACATGGGTGCTGGCCTGGCACTGCCAAGGTGCCCAGCTGGCACTACCAGCTGGCATGAGCACTGCCACAGTGCCAGGTTGGCACTGCCAAAATGCCACGCTGGATTTTTTTTGCATGCATGTTCGGGCCGGGGTTGCCCGGCGTGGGTGTTGGCCGGGGGGGGGGGGGGGGGGGGGGGGGGGGAGAGACAGACCATCCCAGTGCTTCGGGCTTGAGGTGGAGGTTGGGGATTGTTCCAGGAACCTCAGAAATTGGGGCACAATTTAAAAATGGCGTCCCGATCTCTCGCTACAATGGGGAGTTCCAGCGAGCTATGTGTGGCCTCAGCTGCGCATTCCCCATTCAGCCCCTTCTTTGTTTCTTGCCACTGTGAGCGCCAGGAAACACGTTGCTAAATGTGCTCGGTAGGCGACTTTGTTCCCTTTTGGGGGAATCGCACCCAAAGCCTTTTTTGAAAGGACGAAGATTGGCTGTGGTCTAACAGACACTCCACTCTAAACCCAAGGTAATGTCAGTGGATTTCTCCTCAGAATCACCCCAGATAATTGTCATATGAGAGTTTCCAAACTCCACCCCCAAATCCAGGCTTTAAAATCGTCTCCGTTAATTATGCTTTTCCTTGGTGGTTTGCATTCTGAAATCCAGTCCGTGTTCTCCTAAGACTCTTGTGAACAGAGCTTCTGTTCCACTTTTTCCAATGAATCCAGTCCAGGATTTTGCACCAACCCCTTTTAGGATTCCTTTGTCTCGACTGACTTCCACTGTTACACACACTCTTACACAAATACTATCTTCACAATTAGTTTAAAATTTGTTTCATAGACTGTAGTAAGACAACTTTTAGGATTACTTCAGGAACCTTTAGGGTGCGACTTGCACGGTAGCATGGTGGTTAGCACAATTGCTTCATACTCCAGGGTCCCAGGTTCGATTCCCAGCTTGGGTCACTGTCTGTGCGGAGTCTGCACGTTCTCCCCATGTGTGCGTGGGTTTCCTCCGGGTGCTCCGGTTTTCTCCCACAGTCCAAAGATCTGCAGGTTAGGTGGATTGGCCATGCTAAATTGCCCTTAGTGTCCAAAATTGCCCTTAGTGTTGGGTGGGGTTACTGGGTTATGGGGATAGGGTGGAGGTGTTGGCTTGGGTCGGGTGCTCTTTCAAAGAGCTGGTGCAGACTCGCTGGGCCGAATGGCCTCCTTCTGCACTGTAAATTCTATGAAATATCTATGAAATTCCACTGGAATCGGATGGGACGTGGACGGTAGATCCAGCGAGAGGCCTCTTCCGGGATTCCCAACAGTCGTTACGTCTCGCAAGATCTAACAAGATCTCGTGAGATGTTCTATATCCCGCTCACAACGGGCGGGACCCAGACTTGCAGAGTTAAGTGATCCCCTGGGATCTGTCAGCCCTGCCACGGAGATCCCAAAGACGTTGGTTAACACTGGTTCCCACAAACGGGGACCAGGCGGAACAGCACTTGGGGGTTTCCCAGGCAATTGGAAGCCCTCGGGTGATTTATATCTGGGCAGGGTGGCACTAAGGCACTGCTGATGCCATCCGGGCACCTTGGCATGGCCAGGGGTACTTGGAATTGCCACCTGGGGCACTACCAGGGTACCAGGTTGGCAGTGATTCCCGGACCCCCCAACAGGTGCACTGGGGTCTTGGGAGGGTCCAGAAATCACGTTGGGGAGTTGAGAGATCGGGGTGCCATTTAAAAATGGCGCACCAATCTCTTCCTGCACTGATGAGCAGAGCTCCTCAGTGCAGGAAATGCGACTGAGTGTGGCATTGATGGGACCCGAAAAAAACAATGCCGCGGGGAATGATCCCACTAATCCCATCCTGGACAGACTTTGTTTTTGTTTAGATCGCACAAGCCCTTAGGGTTACTTTAGAACCTTAATGTCTCACCAGCCGATTCTTTCCCAACTTTGTCAGTGTTGCCCATGAACAATATCCTGTTCTATTGCCAGATTTCTTGAACCAACCATCCTTCAGTTTCTCTAGAGGTGTTTTTTGCACATGACTCCATTGTACAGCTTCTGTTGCCTCAAGCAGAGCGGAGAGATGTTTTCTCCCTGGTTGTCTATCTGCAACTGCTCTGACATTTAGTTAAAAAAAAACTAAGAACAAAGGAAAGCTTTTAGTTTTACCTTACAAGGGCATCCAATTGCTAAGCAAAGCCTGCATACCTCTTCTGGCCTATTGATTTTTTTATGTCGTAGCTCTCTGTATCATAATAGAATTCCAGCTGGAATTGAAACCAACCCCCACACATACAAAGAGCGTTGGCTCACATGAATCTAGTTATCAGTCCCTTCCAGGCACAGAAACATTAAATTAAACCCACCTAAAACTATACTTTATTTCTATGGCTTACCCATGCAAACATAAATCCTTTAAAACTACCTCTGGTTAAAACTACCCTTAAAATTACCGAACAAATTATATTTCCAAAGTTAGCTGTGCCTCCAAAGCCTCCAGGCTTAATGGGACACACTGATTCAACCTGTTTTATATGGTATAATTTTCTCGTCCTTACAAAACAGCATGAACAGTACAAAGAGAGGTTTTCTAGCACTTGATAAAAATGCTAACAGTAAAATTATACATGCTTCCAACTGGAGCACGGTTTTTCAATAGTTTCATGTTCGAAGTGGCTCAGTGGTAGCAATCACGGTCTTTGTCAGAAGGTTCTGGTTCAAGTCCCACTCCTGGGATTTGAACATTCAGTGTAGTATTGAGGGAATACACCACTATCAGAGCTGCTACGAAGAAGAGGAAGGTAGCCTGCCCTGGTGCCCTGGCCAGTATTGAATTCTCTGCTAATATCTGTAAAGCAGATGGTCTTGTCATAATTCAATTATTGTTTGTGGGACCAGGCTGTGAGCAAGTTGGTTGTTGCATTTCCTACATAAAAACATAGGAATGGGATAAACCATTGTGTACGCATACCTACAGTGGTTATCACCACAACCATTTAGCTCCTCGAGCCTGTTCTGTCCTTCATTGAGATGACAGCTTATCTGTAACCTAACTCCATATGCTCACCTTTGCCCACTTTACCTTCAAACATATTAATCTCAGATATAAAGTTAACAATCAATCTATCATCAACTGCCATGTAGAAGAGAGGTTCCTACCTCTACCATCCTTTGTGTGTAGAATTTTTTCGTAACCTTTCCTGAAACGTCTCGCTCTGAGATTTAGACTATTCCCCTAGTCCTCGACTCCCCAACCAATTAAAATAGAACATAGAACATACAGTGCAGAAGGAGGCCATTCGGCCCATTGAGTCTGCACTGACGCACTTAAGCCCTCATGTCCACTCTCTCCGCCGAACCCAATAAGCCCCTCCTAACCTTTTTTGGATACTAAAGACAATTTTTCATGGCCAATTCACCTAACCTGCAAATTTTTGGACTGTGGGAGGAAACCGGAGCACCCGGAGGAAACCCATGCAGACACAGGGACAACATACAGACTCCGCACAGACAGTGACCCAGCAGGGAATCGAACCTGGGACCCTGGCATTGTGAAGCCACAGTGCTAACCACTATGCTACAGTGCTGCCCATGGTGTTGTGTCCAGAATCATTCACAGTACTGTAGGTGCGGTCAGACCAGGTGAATTATGACTTCAAACCCCTTGTATCCTAGTGATTTGGATACAGCACAGAAGGAAGCCATTCGGCACAGAGTTTGCACCAATCCTCTGAAAGAGAACACCAGGCTGGCCCACTCCCCGCCCCATTCCTGTGACCCTGCGCATTAAGCGTGACCAATCCACCCAACCTGCACATCTTTCGACACTGAGGGTAATTTTGCATCACCAATCCACTTAACCTGCATATTTTTGGATTGTGGGAGAAAACTGGAGTACCCAGAGGAATCCCACACAGACACAGGGAGAATGTGCAAACACCACATAGTCACCCAAGGCCAGAATTTAGCCCTGGTCCCTGGCACTGTGAGGTAGAAGTGCTAACCACTGTGCCACTCCATACAATGGCTGGCTTTTTAATAATTTACTGTATGTGTTCCTAACTTTTTTATGATCTAAGTACCTGGATCTTTAAAGTTTCTTTGGCCATTCATTGTTTCCAACTTCCCACGATTTGGAAATTATCCGTCTGTCCTTTTTAGGGCCAAAGTGGATGAGCTCACAATTGCTCACATTGAAACTCTTTGCCATAGATTTTCCAACTAAATCTATCAACATTTATTTGTAATATTATGCTTCCATCCACAATGATTATAGTTTTGCCCCCCTCTGCGGCATCGGTAAATTTGAATATGTGGCTTTCTAAACCATCATGTAGGTCGTTAACAAATATGTGAGGAATTGAGGCCCCAGCACAGATCCCTGCCGGACACATACCTGGCCATTACCCCTATTACATTTTCTGTCAAACAGCCAATTTCCCAACCAGGTTAACAATTTGCCACCAATTCCATGCACTTCAATTTTAGCTCACAGTCTCTCAGTGAAGAATGTTACAAATGCATATTAGAAGTCCATATAAATAAAATCCATAAACATTCCACTGCCCGCTGGTCACCATTTAAAAAAAATAAATTCAATCAAGTTTGCAAGGCATTATCTATCCTTTTATAAATCCCCGCCAGTTCAGGGTGTGTGCGTAGTCCCCCCCTTCCTTAATTACAGACTCTTAACCATTTCCAACAGCAGCTGTTCAGTTGGTTGGTCTACAATTTTCCTCACCACCCCCCCCCCCCCCCCCCCCCCCCCCCGAGGTTCTGTAGCAGTGGAGGGCAGCTCGCCAGTGGTTGGCAGCGGGATCTTCTGGTCGTGCCACTGTCGATGGAATTTCCAGTCGAACGCACCCGTCACCACCCTGTAACCCACTGCAGGGGTGCACCGTCAGTGGGAACATAAGATGCTGCCAGCTTGAAAAGCCAGAAAATCCCACCCAGGGAATCCGCAATGTTCTCACCTACTTGCTTTAAAACTCTGGGAGGAAAATCAACTGATACTCAGGATTTGTCACTCTTCAGTTCCATTAATTTCTTCATTACTGTTATTTTGCTGACATTAATTTTGGCGAATCCCTGTTCCAGATTCAATCTTGGTTTCCTCGGCATGTCGACTATAAGTACGGCTACAAAGTAATTCTTCAAAGTAATTCTTCAATATTTCCCCCCATTTCCTTTATCATTGACTGCATGACTTATCAGTTTTCAATGGGCTCTCATTGTTCCTGACTGCTGCCCCCCCCCCAATATGGTTAGTACTAAACTTCATTGGTTATAAAGCAGTTTGCAATGTTCTGAGATTAGGAATACATTTTAATTATTTCTTTGATGCTGCTGCTTTTGAATAAATTAATGTTGATTTTTCTCTCACAGGTTTCTTAAAATATTCATTGCGCCCTATGGAAGGCTCCTGGTTAATGACAATTTAGCGAGGCGCTTTAGTTAAAAAATGCAACTTTGGGATGTTAATTCACGGTGGTGCCGAGCGTTAGGATGCGGGATTATGCCTGCCGTCCCCATCAGGCATGTTGTTGAGGGAAGTAATATTATTTTCCTCACAGGATTTGCTGCCACACATCTTTGAGCTAATTAGCACAAGAAGCATTGATGTAGGTCCAAAGCAGTAGCCTGTTCGCCCAGCGAACGCTGAACAGGGTTGAGGGTGGGGAGGGGGGAGCTGCCAAAATGAGCAACAGAGATATAAAATAATTCCATGCAGAAAAATGTGGAGATATGCTTAGTGCTCATGGCCTTGGACCTGTTAGCGTGATATATATTAGTGCAATATAATGTGATATATACTGATATAATATATATATATATATAAAATGTGATCTTTACAATTTGTATTCTTGATGTCAATGCTAAATCTAAATAACAGCATTAGAATTTCAGCACGTTTCTCTGAAATATTCAGTTTTAGAATATAACTGTGGTAAAATACAGGTTGCAATGTAATGTGGTTCAGTTGCCACAGGTCATTATTTTCAGCAGACAGCAATGGATCATTTTCTGGTCTAATGGCTCTACTTTGCTCAGGTTGAATGCCATTTCCATTATATTGTTCCATTTTGCTGTCATGTTTGCATTGTACTGCTCATCTCAACATGTTTTGTGAATATTAATGCCTCTTACCAGAAAATTAGCACTTCAAAAACATTAAGGCCAGAAGTAAGCAAGTGGCATTCTGAATTTTTTTCCCTCCACGTCTGCAACAGTAATTATGTGCTGCCTCTTCTCTCACACCCGCTTTCAGCTAACTACATATCTTCCACAATGAAACTGTGGTCTTATCACCGCGTTAAGGATTATATTTTGCCAGCTTGATGTCTCAATCATTTCTCAAAATTTAACCTCGTATTCACAAAGCAACAACCGGAGTTGAGCTCTTGGTCCGAACTGTGGGAGAAATGTGTTGTAAGGCAGAGCCAAAGAGATTAACCCCATTGTGCCCAAAAGGCAGTGTGGGAAAGCCACTAGGTGCTGGGAGATCCCTCAAATGGGGATCAGATGGAACGGCACTTGGGGGACAATCCCATGGGGACTGCAGGTCCCCAGGTGGTTGCCCTCTGGGCAGGGTGGCACCCTGGCAATGCTGGTGGCATCCTGGCACCATGGCAGTGCCACCTGGGTGCCATCCTGGCACTGCCAATGTGCCCTCGTAGCATTGCCAGGGTGCCAAGCTGACATTATCCCCCCCCCCCCACCGGGGATCAGGTTGGAGGTGTCCTGCGCTTGTGAGATGGACTGCGGGACTGGGGGGGGGACACCCTCGTCATGGGACTCTTGCAATTTGGTTAGATCGCACCCTAAATACATACATTGATTTGTCAAAAGAAGAAAGAAGCGGCTCGGAAATTTACTGGGAAAACAAGATGGGTTTAGCGGTCTGGTAGCATGTCAAAACCTAATCCTGCTGCTATTTTCATGAACACTTCCCAGCTCTAGAATCCCGCCAGGCAGCCCGGGGGGGAGGGGGGGGGGGGGTGCTTGGCCACCCCAAAACACACAGCGGGCTGCAGGGAATATCCCACCAAATGTGCTTTGAGCATCTGATAGTAAAACCAAAAATCACAATATATATGTTCTAGTCTGATTTGTTGCTTGTATTAGCAACAGTATTGATGGCTTCAATTTAATGAAAGCTACTATGCCTCACCAGCTGGAATAGTGTCCAATTTAATTCATTCCCGAGACACACATTTATTTCCAACTTTCAACTGCTCCAAGTTATAAAGTTAGCACGGACAAGCTTTTGAATTAGTCAAACTTTATACATAAGGGTGTTATGATAGAAGATCAACTGCAAATAATTAAAAAAACACCATCCATTCAACACTACTTAAATAGAGACAGTGCAGTGATATTAGCTGGATATTGAAGCCTCACAAATGGTGGAATCCAATAGTTTAGGGAAACACTCAGCCAAAGAAACCCTAGGGGGCAGAAGGTTTAAACAGAGATTAAAATGGTCCAATTTTTCTGATGTGCAAACGACCCAAACATTTCAACCATCAAACAAGATGGCAAATGAGGAGGCAGTGCCTGGGAGAAATAAACCTTCAAAAGGTGGAACCACAAGAATAAAGGATATTGATGCCACTCTGATGTGCAGTCCAAGTTTTTCTTTATTTAACAGAATTCAATAAAGCAATATTCGGTGTCTGAACCAATATCAACCACTGTTAACAATGCTATGCAAGCGCACACCTCAATATCGCTCACACTGAAGCTTCTATCAACAAATATTACAACCATGTTATAGACAGAGAACCACAGGACCATGCACATTGAATAAAAGTTAAAAAAAAGGTTAGTGACCTGATATTCTATCAGGGTTCTACGGTATCCACCTGGAGGTATGATGGGAGACCAGCAGAATTTTAGTGCCCAAGCTTCCAAATTTCACTTATTTGTCAATAGTCCTGCAAGCAAAGCTGGTGATGGTCTCCACGATCCCCCAAGTCCCACACACCCAGGTATCAATAGTCCATCTTTCTTTCTGAAGCTGATGCCATGATATTACTAGGGGGCAATGGGAGGAGGCAGCCACCAAGAACTACCTCAGTCTGTACAGGTATTGAACCTACACTGTTGCCATTATTCCGCACCAGACTCTACCCACCTAAACAAAATGACCCTGTTGTCAATGATACACAAATATATCCACACATCTTAATTGAATGGTGGTAAGGTTATAATACAACCGAACAAGCCTCCTATCAGTACAGGCACATTACTGCAAAATAATCTGTGGTGTTCAGATATTCTGTTGTTAATCATTAGCTTCAATCTACTGCAGTGTCCTTTTCCATCACTGAAGTTATTCCGAGTAAATTACAATGTTCTTTGACAAAATGTTGCCACTCCAAAGGCCTGAAACAAGCTGTCCCTAATGGCTCCATTAAACTATGTTTGAAAGCAGCCAGCTGGAAAGCACAGTATTCTCCATCCTAAAAGGCTGAGATGACCTATATTTTCCGCTTCATTTCTCTTTGCATTTGTCCAGTGAAATCTGAATAGACAGTGAAGACTGCAATAATCCAACTGCCTGGAAATTAAGACTGAAAAACCGTAATGAGTTTTTATGCATGTCAAGATTTAATGAGCATGGCCATGAACAATTCTGGAAAAGGGTGCTTAACTATTCCCTCAGGGTCCATTTACAGTATTACATTTCAACATTTGTGTTTATGCTGGTATTGTATTTAAGGCAAATGAATATGCCAGGTCCTTCTCAACTCTAGAGTTCCTAGATCGCCTTGTATGGGGAGAAATTTCAATGCAGTCTACACAAGATCAATGACATTTATGCAGTTGAGCTGGGCTGGGTACTCCCTATACTGGCACCTCCCTGACTTGCCCATGACACTAGAGGCTTGTACACCAAGAGTGATGAAGCTGCCAAAGGGAGAACGGAGCTTTCCCAAGCTGAAGAAGGAGCTTTGACCTTCAAAGAAATTATCCATTTGTTCAGCCACTTAAACAGGGGTCCACCTAGTTGCTAGCTGATGCCTCACAGAAAGTGACTGCCTGTTCTCCCCACTGTGTTGTTCTCTGCCTTGCTCCACAGGTGGCTTCAATATGTTGTGTTGATCAGAGAACAACGAGTCTTGTAAATCAACAAAACTAGTTTATTGAACACATCTAACTAGATTCGACACTTATCCCTAATAAACTAAACAGTTGATTAATCACTCATAAGCTACATTCACTATATTCATCCAACATCTAACTCTCTAACTTAATCAACTTCTCCCTTGCTCTCTCATTATCTTCAGTCCTTCTAACCTGCTTCTGCTCCTGCCACTTTCTCTAACCTTGTGTCCCACAAGACTCAGCATCATCCCTTAAATACTTCTAGGATTAGCCCCCTCTAGTGGTTGATTGTATCCATTTCATTAACCCTTACATTACCTTCATGTATGATAATATCACACCCTCCTCGAAGCAATGGATTTTTCAGTAAACTAGGTGGGCACCACTGCCAGCGGGAGCACATCTTGTGTGTCCAGAAAGATGGAGATGCTGCAAAATGGAGCTTCTGGTGCTCACTCCATGGAAGTTGCCAAATATTATGAGAGGGTGAAGAAAATTTAAAAAATCTTCAGAGGGCCTCGTCTTCTTTGCAGTTGGTGTGTTATATTGTCAAGTTATTCCCGTAGGATTTAAGAACCATATGTACATGCCTATGCACATGTAAGCAGAAATATCCAGAGAGCTACAGCACTCACTACTGCACTATAGGTTTGTGACTAACAATGTGTCTGTCCACAGGACATGATCCAATAAATCCATTCAATGTTATATATGTAGAAGTGAGACAAAAAAGTGCTCAAAAAGGCCATTCAAATTATTTTCTGGTTTTTTTTCCCTGGTGGTTTATGGTTATTGGTTGGCAACATTGACAAAAACTGAGTTATTTGATTGGTAGCTTTTCCTATCTCTCTATATTGGAGCGTATCATCATGGTGAACTCAACAGGGAGTGATACTTTGAGCTGGCCAATTATGAGTGGTATGTCCAATGCAGTACTGAGCGAGCACTACATTGGGTGCCATTTTCAGATGAGGCATGAAATCAAGGCCCTGCTCTATCACTTGGTCATAAAAAAAAGTCCTGTGAACTATTATTCCAAAGAAGAGCATGTTACATCTAATAATGTGCCAAGGATGTGCAAATTAGGGGGACTGACCATGTAGAAATTACCCTTAGTGTTCAAAGAGGTGAAAGTTAGGTAGGGTTATGGGATAGAGCGAGGAAGTGAGCCTAGGTAGGATGCTCTTCCCGAAGGGCTGAAAGCCTCCTCCTGCATCTATTTTCTACGTTTCTATCCCTAGCTGGATCTTACTAAAAACTTGGGGGTCTGGTCTGGGGTCATGACAATGCTGACTACTCTTTATTAGACTTTCAGTTTCTAAATGCTCTTCTGTTACATCTTTGAACGAGGATTGCATTCTTTTTCCGATCATTGCCGTTAAACTTATTTGTTTATAGTTCCCTGGAAGTTCCATAGAATTCCTGCAGCGCTGAAATTCGTCCCATCAAGTCTGCATCAACCATCTAAAAGAGCACCCTATCTGGACCCAATTCCCCACTCCCCCCTTTCCTGTAACCCCACCTAACCTACACACCATTAGACATTAAGGGGCAATTTAGCATAGTCAATCCACCCAACCTGCACATGTTTGGACTGTGGGAGGAAACCGGAGCACCCGTAGAAAACTCAAGCAGCCAGGCGGCGAAAGTGCAAACTCCACACAGACAATCATCCTTGCGCTGTGAGGCAGCAGTGCTAGCCCCTGTGCCACCTTGCCACCCCCAATCCAATTCCAATTGTTCCAGTTCTCTTTTTAAATATAGGATTGCAACAGCAAGAGTGATATAAAATTCTCCACACAGTGCAGGCAATTTGATTCCTGGCAATTCAGTTAACTTGTTCTTGTTTTCATATATAGTTGTCCTACAGTTTGATTAACGGGATAGCTTGCTGGAGGGATTGGCAATGCATTGAAAAAGGCAAGTAAGTAGAACATGTACTGAGCCAATTGGCAACAAATTAAAACCAAGGTACAAGTCCATTTAAGTTTTAAGCAGTTTCACCTCTTCACTCTCAACTTAAACTCTTACAAATTCCTGCAAGAAATGATTATCGCCCAGCATGCTGAACCGTTCCAATCTGACTCTTCTGCAAGAAATTGTTTCAAAATGAGAATTGATGCTTCCTTTCTCAGCATTCAATTAATGGATTCGACAAGAAGCCACAAATACAACACAGCTCACGCTTTCATGTTAGTTTCTATTCCATTCCAATATAAATGTATTGTGGGGGCTGGTTTAGTTCAGATGGCGGGCCAGTTGGCTTGTGATGCAGAGCGAGGCCGGCAGCGCAGGTTCAATTCCTGTACCGGCTGAGATTATTCATGAAGGCCCCGCCTTCTCAATCTTGCCCCTTGCCTGAGGTGTGGTGATCCTCAGGTTAAATTACCACCAGTCAGCTCTCCCCCTCAAGGGGCAAAGCAGCCTGTGGTCATCATCTGGGATTGCTTAACAAAGTCTTCTTTAACTAAAAGAAGAGCATCTACATCAGTATTAGCTAATGTTACCCGCAAAACATGTCACGGGAGAGGGGGAGGGGTAGTGAAAATCCTGCCCGTTAACTGTTCTTCTCTGCACAGAAGCTGCCAGACCTCCCGTGTTTTTCCAGCATTTTACTTCAGATTTCCAACATTTGGACATTTTGTTTTTATTTCACCATCAATTGGCCGTTTCAAAAGGCAGACCATCAAAAAAGGATTAGCTTCACGCATTCATATTTAATTTTCATAGTTTTGTCTTTGTTTTTGTGGAGCAAGCATTATTTTTTTAAATGACGGGAAGAGAACTGGATTGGGGGAGCTGCTGCACTAGATAAATTGAAAGTTTACTCCGTAAATCACTTTGGGTATAATAGCTGCATCTGTACTGATGCTAATTCGACAGTTCTGGATGTGTCGAAGACTAGGCAGCGTAAATATTCCAAATCGATTACTCGAGGTTACTCTCATATCTATTTTTAATTTAATAGCATTCTTGTCACTGATTTGTTTGACCACATTTTGTAAGAACTGAACACTTCTTAGAAACACGTTGTATCACTAGCAATTACTGGATTATATCTGCTGTCACCCTTTGACAAAGCAAATTGGTGTTGACAATGTTTCACTCAACACTGCAGTATTTATGTGCGCTCCGGACTGCAGGTACATCTGTTGTCGCAAAACTACAGAGCAAACCTCGAAGATTAATGGCCGTAGACTGTAACTTCGACTTGTAGATCTTGTGGATCAAAGAGTGTTTTCACCTACACCCAGAAGCCTAGAGAAGGATCTAATTGATTAAGAAAAATGCCAGCCTCTGCCAGACAGCTTTTATACGTTGCAAAGGGGCAGGCAGGTCTGAATCTGAAGAGTCTAATTTACATCAAGTTTAGGCATTCAGAATAATTCAGATTGATGAAGGACAGGAGGGTGGAGGGGGAGAGAGGAGAAGAGAAAGAAAGTAAAAAACAATAAGCAGCTAAAGGATGCGAAAAGCAGCGTCGAACAAAGGAGGAAACGCGGGTTCGCCGCTGAAGGAGAAGACGAATAAAAGTGTTGACATGATGGCGGAAGCCGAACTGCAAAGCGGGGCCGCACTATTTACGGTGGAGAAGTTGACCGAGGTGATGGCGGTGGAGCTGGAAAAATAATTTGCGAGGCACATGGAGGCCTTGAGGAAGGAGACGGCGGTCGCATTGAAGTCATTGGTGGAGGAGGCAATCGCCCTGGTGGACGTGGCGGAGGCAAAGACTTTGGCCGAGGTGAGAGAGCAGGGCGAGAAGATGAAGGAAGTGGAGGAGGCCATGTCACGACACAGCGACCAGGTCAGCTCGATGGGGGACGAGCTGCGGAGGGTTGTTGAGGTTAACAGAGGACTCCGAGCACAGCTTGAAGACTTGAAAAACTGCTCAAGGCGGCATAATTTGAGAATTGTGGGCTTGCCCAAAGGGACAGAGGGCCCAAGGCCAACACAATACTTCGCTAAGAAGTTGGCGGAGCTGATGGGGGAGGGTGAGAACCGCTCCCGGTACGAGCTAGACTGAGCTAATCGGTCATTAAGGCCGAAGCCCAAAGTGAACGATCCACCAAGGGCAGTAATTATCTGCTTCCATAAGGTTTGCATGAAGGAGAAGGTATTAAGCTGGGCGAAGCAGAAGCGGGAGGTGCTATGGGATGGTACTGCGGTTCGGATCTACCAGGACTTGACGGTGGAGTTGGCAAAAAGATGAGCGGCGTTTGGGCGAGTGAAGGCGACGTTGTACAAGAAGGGGGTATGGTTTGGTATGGTGTACCCAGTGAAGTTGAGGGTAACGTATAACGGCAAAGACTTTTATTTTGAGACAGCGGATGCAGCTGAGGCATTCATGAGGGCAGAAGGCTTGGGACAGACGTGAAGAGCGGAACTGGAAGAGAGACTTGGACTGTGTTTGAACAGCTGGAAAATGTATAAATGTTATAACTTTCTTTTTACGGATTTGTATTGTAATTTACTTCTCTTTGCATTGTTACAGAGTTCAAGTTAATGGTGGGTTGATTGGCGTTCTGTGTTGCGACGGTTAAATGTTACGTTCACGAATTGTAGGGGTTGGATTGTTGGGTTGTTTTGTTTCTTTCTCTGGGACTGGGTGGAAAGAGATTATATATCGAGGCGGGGGGGGGGGGGGGGGGGAGCCACCCGCACTAGCTAGCTAAAGTCAGCTAGTGAACGGAGGTGAGGTGAGAGGAGGGCTGCGGACATTGCAGCCTGGATAGTAGGCTTCAATGGGCCTACGAGGCGAGCGAGAGGGGGAGGAAGGGATGGATGTTGGGGGATGCTGTTTCAGGGGGCAATGTAGGGGGGGTTCTCGAGAGGGGGGGGGGAAGGGGTTCGATGCTAACAATAGACAGGAGCAGGTCAGGCTTATGGGGCAGGGCCCAGGGGTATGATGATGGTGGATAAGAAAGGTGGGGGGAGGGGGGTGATAGACCCCCAGTTAGGATAGTCACGTGGAACATGAGAGGGCTAGGAGGTCCGGTCAAGAGGTCAAGGGTGCTTGCGCATCTTAAAAGTTTGAAAACCGATGTGGCAATGCTGCAGGAGACTCACTTGGGGGTGAAGGACCAGGTGAGACTTAAAAAGGGCTGGGTTAGCCAAGTGTTTCACTCTGGATTTGATGGAAGGGCTCGAGGGGTAGCGGTGTTGGTCAGCAAAAGGGTTAGCTTCCAGATGGAGAAGGTGGTGGCAGATCAGGGGGGTAGATATGTGATTGTGACAGGGGCGCTGGAGGGGAGGTTAGTGATGCTGGTAAGTGTATACGGTCCCAATTGGGATGATGTGGGATTCGCGAGGAAGGTGTTTGGGGCCATCCCTGACTTAGACACACACGGAGCTGATTGTGGGGGAGACTGGACCTTGGTGCAGGAGCCAAGGTTGGACAGATCACGGCCGCGCTCGCTGGTCCCATCAGGGGGGGCGATGGCGCTGGCTGGGCTAATGGAAATGGGAGGGGTGGACCCTTGGAGGTTCCTGCACCCAAGAGAACGGGAGTACTCGTTTTTCTCAGCAGTCCATAAGGTATACTCGCGGATCGATTTTTTTGTGGTGGGAAAGGCTTTGCTGGCTGGAGTCAAAGGGTCGGAATACTCTGCAATTGCTGTGTCAGATCACGCGCCACATTAGGTGGATATGGTGCTGGAGAAGGGGATAGTGCAGAGGCCGGGGTGGAAACTGGATGTGGGGCTTTTGGGGAACCAAGTATTCTGTGAGAAAATTGAAAAGGTAATTAAGGAATATGTAAGATTCAACTGTACGTGTGAGGTGTCGAAGGCAGTCGTCTGGGAGGCTCTAAAGGCGGTAGTGAGAGGTGAGGTAATTTTGTTCAAGGCCAGGATGGACAAAGAGAGGGTGGAGCGGCAGAGGCTAATAGATGAGATGTTGGAGGCAGATCAGAGTTATGCAGAGGATGGAGACCCAGCGATGCTGGGAAAGAGGAAGGAACTACAGGCGAGCTTCGACCGACTATCCACCAGGAAGGCGGTGCGCCAACTGAGACGAGCAAGGGGTGCAGTTTATGAACACGGAGACAAGGCCGGCGTATGTTAGCAGGTCAGCTCCGGAGGGAGGCAGCGGCAAGGGAAATTCTTCAGGTAAGGGATAGGGCCGGGAAGTTGGTGGTGGCTCCGGAGCTGATTAACAAGGTTTTTGAGGATTTTTACGAGAGGTTGTACAGGTCAGAGCCACCCGGGGGAGACCGTGAGATGCTGGAATTTCTAGATGGGTTGGAGTACCCGAGGCTAGGGGGACAGGGCTACATTAGAAGGAGCAATAGTGGAGCAGGAGATAAAAGATGCGATTGGGAGGATGCAGTCGAGGAAGGTGGCAGGGCCGGATGGGTTTCCGGTGGAATATTATAAAAAGTTTAAGGATAAGTTGGCACCCCTGATGGTGGGGATGTTTGAAGAGGCGACAGGGAAGGTAGTGTTGCTGCAAACCTTGGGGCAGGCATTGATTTCATTGTTGCTTAAAAAAGATAAGGATCCGACGGAGTGTGGGTCGTATCGGCCCATATCACTTCTGAATGTGGACACAAAAGTATTGGCGAAGGTACTGGCAGGTAGGCTGGAGGAGTGCCTCCCGAAGGTGATAGGTGAGGATCAGACTGGGTTCGTGAAAGGGAGGCAGCTGTTTTCAAATATTAGGAGGTTTTGAATGTCATTATGGCACCGGTGGAAGGGAAGGAAACAGAGGTGGGGGCAGCCATTCCGTAGGGCTGGGACTCATTTTAGGTATCTGGGGGCTGCAGGTTGCCTGGGAGTGGGGAAGGCTTCGCAGGTATAATATCACTAGTTTAGTGGGGAGAGTGAAAGCTGATCTGGCAAGGTGGGATGGTCTTTCTGTCACTGGTGGGTCGGGTACAGGCGGTTAAAATTAATGTGTTGCCGCGATTTTTCAATGCTACCGATTTTCCTGCCAAAGCCTTTTTTCAGGGAGATTGAGGGAAAGATTACCTCGTTCATATGGGGAGGGAAGGTGGCCAGAGTGAGGAAGGTGCTGCTACAGAGGGGAAGGCAGGCAGGGGGTTTGGGTCTCCAGAACCTGATGTACTACTACTGGGCAGCAAATGTGGAGAAGGTGCGGAGCTGGGTCAGAGGGGTTGATTCCCAGTGGGTCAGAATGGAGGAGAGTTTGTGCAGGGGGTCGGGACTGAAAGCACTAGCAACAGCACCGCTCCCGATAGCTCCGGGGAAATACTCAGGGAGTCCGGTAATAATAGCTTCATTGAAAATCTGGAGGCAGTTTCGCCAACACTTCGGGTTGGGGGCAGGGTCAAGGGAAATGCCGATTCGGGGGAACCACAGATTTGAGCCAGGGAGGTGGGGTGGAAGCTTTTGGAAATGGGAAGAGAAGGGGATTAAGACGCTAAAAGATTTGTTTCTTCGGGGTCGATTTGCAGGATTGAGGGAGCTGGAAGCGAAGTATGGGCAGGAGCAGGGAGAAGTGTTTAGATATATGCAGGTTCGGGATTTTCCAGGAAGGAGATACAGAGCTTCCTGGAGGAACCGGCCTCCACGTTGTTGGAGGAGGTGCTGACGGCAAGGGGACTGGAGAAGGGGGCAGTGTCAGCGGTATACGGAGCTATGTTGGAAAAAGGATAAGGCACCACTGGAGGGGATCAAAGCAAAGTGGGAGGAAGAGTTGGGAGAGGTTATCGAGGAGGGGTTCTGGTGTGAGGTGCTCCGGAGAGTGAATGCTTCCACCTCATGTGCGAGGTTGGGGCTGATACAGCTGAAGGTGGTGTACAGAGCACACCTCACGAGGGTGAGGATGAGCCGATTCTTTGAAGGAGTAGAAAATGTGTGTGAATGTTGCGGGCGGCGGGGGGGGGGGGGGGGGGGGGGGGCGCTAATCACTTTCATATGTTTTGGTCCTGTCCAAAGCTAGGGGAGTATTGGAAGGAGGTGTTTAGGGTAATTTCCAAGGTGGTGCGTGTGAAACTGGACCCGGGTCCCCGGGAGGCCATATTCGGGGTGTCAGACCAGCCAGGGTTGGAAACGGGTGCGGAGGCAGATATCGTAGCCTTAGCCTCGTTGATCGCCCGAAGGTGGATCCTGTTGGGATGGAGAGCAGCCTCTCCACCCTGTGCCCTGGCGTGGCGGGGGGACCTGTTGGAATACTTGACCCTTGAGAAGGTTAAGTTCGAACTGAGGGGAGGCTCGGAGGGGTTCTACAAGTCATGGGCACTATTTATTATGCACTTTCAAGAACTGGATAACATCGAACATTAGCTGGGGGGGGGGGGTGGATGGGTGGGTTGGGGGGGAGGGTGCTGTGTATATTAAAGATGGCTATGGGTAATCCCTGATTCCTTTTTTGTCATTTGTTTATGTTAACATGCGGGCTGATGTTTGGGGGTTGGTGGGAGGATGGGATCGTTGTTCTTGTTATGGGGTTTGACATATTTGTTGTTGATTATTGTTTGTTGTTGGTGGGTGTAAATTCGAGAGAAAATGTGAAAGAGGGGGAGAAAAAAATACTTTAAAAAAAAAGTTTAGGCATTCAATTCGTTAACATAAACTAATTCAATTCAGATCACGTTGGATGGAGAATACCGTATGCTAATTTACCAGTTTTGGTCATTGTAAATATGTGGCAACATTTGTAGGGGCTGTAATGGCTCAAGGCAATACTAGTGAGACGTCCATGTGGTGGTATGACTAGGAGGTTTACGGTACCTCAGAGTAGTGCTGCCATTGGTGCAGAGGACTTGCTGCCCATTGGCTCTGGCAGGTCATGTGTCTCTCTGCCAATTGGCTGCGGTCAGTCATGTGACTGCTCGCCGATTGGCCGAGAGGCCGGTAGCCCCTCCTACGAGGCGGGGTGTAAGAACCCATAGCAGCCGGCAGTCGGCCTTTCTCTGTAAGTCGACTGCCAGGCACACAACTAGTTCATTAAAGCCTGATATTTGGAACTTCTTCACGACTTGAGTCCAATTGATGGTGCATCAATTTAATGAACTAGAATTTGGAAATGGAGCTTCGGATCAAACCAGACTGTCTCCGCATCAGCTCGCATGCTACAAACGCGTCAGCAACTCTTAAAAATTGGCTGGCGTGCTTCAATAGTTACCTCACCACTACAGACAATCAACCAACAAAGGAGCAGAAACTCCACATCCTCCACTCGTGCGTGGGCACCGCCGTTTATTCGATGATAGAGGATGAAAAGGACTATGACGCAGCCATGGATCTCCTGAAAGGACATTTTCTGAGGCCTGTAAACCAAGTGTACGCGTGGCACCTCCTGGCAACAAGGCAACAGTTCCCCGGTGAGTCACTTGATGAGTTTTATCGGGCCCTCATTGTCCTGGGGAGAAATTGTGCCTGCCCGCACGTTACCGCGGCGGAGCACACTGAACTGCTAATCAGAGATGCCTCTGTCGCGGGCATGCAATCCTTTCAGATACGCCAGCGGCTCCTAGAGAAGGACACTTTGAGCCTCATTGAGGCACGAACCCTCGCATCCTCCCTGGAGGTTGCCGACCGAAACGCCCGCGCATATGTCCACGGCCGCGCGGCGACCCCTTGGGCAACTTGGCATGCACCTCCCCTCACCCCCGACGATTCCGACCCCCCCCCCCCCCCCGAGGCCTGCGCTGCGGGACACCCCGATAAGCCCACGGGGCCCCGCTGTTATTTCTGTGGCCAGACCAAGCACCCCCGCCCGCGCTGTCCGGCCCGCTCCGCAGTCTGCAAGAGCTGCGGTAAAAAGGGCCACAACTCCGTGGTCTGCCAGTCCAGGACGGTTGCTGCTGTTCTGCGCAGCGACCGTGGATCACCCCCCCCCCCCCCCCCCCCCCGCACCCCCCAAGGCCCCGGGCGGCCCACAAACCTCTCTGTCCCCGCTCCCAGCCACCACGAGTGACCCACGGACGCCACCAGTTTGGGTCGGCACGGAGGACCCCACCAGTGAATACTCCATGGGAGAAGACGACTCAGAGCTCCTGCCACGACTCGCTGATGTGACACTGGACCAATCGCGGCCCCGCACGCTCTCCACGGCGACTACACAAATCCTCCTAAACGGACACGAGACGAGCTGCCTACTAGACTCCGGCAGCACAGAGAGTTTTGTCCACCCTGACATGGTAAGACGCTGTCTGCTCCCTGTTCACCCGGTTAAGCACAAAATCGCTCTGGCTTCAGGTTCGCACTCATCCAAATCACCGGGTGCAGCGTAGCGGACCTCACGGTCCAGGGGAGGGTTTTCAAAAATTACAAACTCCTCGTCCTTCCCCATCTCTGTGCACCAGCACTTTTAGGACTGGATTTCCAATGCAACCTGCAGAACTTGACCTTTAAATTCGGCGTCCCTATTCCCCCCCTTACTGTCTGCAGCCTCGCGTCCCTCAAAGTGGACCCGCCTTCCTTGTTTGCGAACCTCACCCCGGATTGCAAGCCCATCGCCACTAGGAGCAGACGATACAGTGCTCAAGACCAGACCTTCATCAGGTCCGAGGTCCAGAGGCTGCTGAAGGAAGGCGTCATTGAGGCCAGCAACAGTCCCTGGCGAGCCCAAGTGCTGGTGGTTAGGACTGGGGGGGAAAACCGGATGGTCATTGACTGCAGTCAGACCATCAACAGGTTTACACAGCTGGACGCGTATCCTCTCCCCCGTATCTCCGACCTGGTTAACAGGATTGCGAAGTACAAAGTATTTTCCACAGTGGACCTTAAGTCTGCCTATCACCAGCTGCCCATCCGCGCAAGTGACCGAAAGTACACTGCGTTCAAAGCGGATGAGCGCCTCTACCACTTTCTAAGGGTTCCATTCGGTGTCACAAATGGGGTCTCGGTCTTCCAACGGGAGATGGACCGAATGGTTGACCAACACAGTTTACGGGCAACCTTCCCGTATCTCGACAATGTCACCATCTGCGGCCACGACCAGCAGGAGCATGACACCAACCTCCAAAAATTCCTCCATACCGCAAAACTCCTTAACCTCACATACAATAAGGATAAGTGCGTGTTTAGCACCGTCTAGCCATTCTCGGCTACATAGTGCGTAACGGAGTGATAGGCCCCGACCCCGAATGCATGCGCCCCCTAATGGAACTCCCTCTCCCCAACTCCCTCAAAGCCCTCAAATGCTGTCTGGGCTTCTTTTCTTATTATGCCCAGTGGGTCCCGGACTACGCCAACAAAGCCCGCCCCTCATCCAATCCACCACGTTTCCACTGTCGATGGAGGCCCGCCATGCCTTTAGCCGCATCAAAACAGACATTGCAAGGGCCACGATGCGTGCTATCGACGAGTCCCTCCCATTCCAGGTCAAGAGCGACGTGCCCGATGTAGCTCCGGCGGCCACCCTGAACCAAGCGGGCAGACCCGTGTCCTTCTTTTCCCGGACCCTCCACGCTTCCGAACTCCGCCATTCCTTGGTGGAAAAGGAGGCACAGGCCATTGTCGAAGGTATGCGATACTGGAGGCACTATCTGGCCGGCAGGAGGTTCACCCTCCTCACAGACCAACGGTCAGTGGCCTTTATGTTCGATAATGCACAGAGGGGCAAGATCAAGAACGACAAGATCTTGCGGTGGCGGATCGAGTTGTCCACGTACAACTATGATATCTTGTATCGTCCTGGGAAGCTCAACGAGCCTCCTGATGCCCTATCCCGCGCTACCTGTGCTAGTGCGCAGACAGACCGCCTCCGCACCCTCCACGAGGACCTCTGCCATCCAGGGGTAGCCCGCTTCTACCATTTCATTAAGACCCGCAACTTGCCCTACTCGATCGAGGAGGTCAGAACTGTAACTAGGGACTGCCACATTTGCGCGGAGTGCAAGCCACACTTCTACCGCCCCGAGCAAGCGCATCTGCTAAAGGCGTCCGGCCCCTTTGAACGTCTCAGCATGGACTTCAAGGATCCCCTCCCCTCCAACAACTGCAACATATACTTTCTAAGTGTGATTGACAAGTACTCCCGCTTTCCTTTTGCCATCCCCTGCCCCGACATGACCACAACAACCATCATCAAGGCCCTCCTCTCCATTTTCTCCCTGTTTGGTTACCCCGCATACATCCACAGCGACCGGGGGTCCTCTTTCATGACTGATGAGCTGCGTCAATTCCTGCTCAGCAGGGGCATCGCCTTAGCAGGACGACCAGTTATAACCCTGGGGTAACGGACAGGTCGAGCAGGAGAATGGTACGGTCTGGAAGACCATAATACTGGCCCTACGGTCCAGAAATCTCCCTATCTCCCACTGGCAAGAGGTTCTCCTAGACGCCCTCCACTCGATTTGGTCTCTCCTCTGTACTGCCACGAGCCAAACACCTCATGAACGTCTTCTTGTTTTCCCCAGGAAGTCATCCTCAGGATCCCCACTCCCGGCCTGGCTGGCCACCCTCGGGCCCACCTTGCTCCGGAAGCATGTGCGGGTGCACAAGTCCAACCCGTTGGTTGAATGAGTCCAGTTACTCCACGCTAACCCGCAGTACGCATACGTGGAGTATCCCGATGGGCGGCAGGACATGGTCTCCCTTCGGGACCTGGCACCCCCCGGCGTACGGCCACAGCCCCCCACACCAACACTGCCCCCCCAGTCCCAGCCCCCCCCACCCCCACCCCCCCCCCCCCCCCCCCCCCCCCCCCCACCCCGGCACCCCCAGTGCCCCCGCAACCCAGCGCACAGGAACCCTCTGACCCGGCCAGTGCTTCGCTAGCACCAACCAGGGGTACGGAACACAGGACCACGACAGCCGCTCCCGGAGTCACGGACGACCACCGCTCCAACGTCACCGGCGCCGCTGCGCAGGTCCAGCAGGACATTGAAGGCACCCATCAGACTGATCGAGTCGATTTGATGTTCCACTGGACTTTTTGTCGGACTCTTCGTGTTGTTCAGCGTTCCCTTGTACACTGTTGCATCTTCCTTATTGTTTTTTTTTGCTTGTTTGTTCCTCGGTTGTTCATAAGTGCATTGTGTGCAGTATTGTTGTTGTTGTTCTTTTGTACATTCGTCGCGGGCCAGTGGGCAGCCACCAGACATCTTGGTACACTTCGTTCTCTCTAGTCATACTACCAGTTCGACGCCCCCCCCCCCTCCCTTTTCTCCTCTCCTCGTCTCCCCACCCCCCCCCCCCCCGGCTTCTTTCTCCACAAGGGGTGAATGTGGTGGTATGACCAGGAGGTTTACGGCACCTCAGAGTAGTGCTGCCATTGGTACAGAGGACTCACTGCCCATTGGCTCTGGCAGGTCATGTGTCTCTCTGCCAATTGGCTGAGGTCAGTCATGTGACTGCTCGCCGATTGGCCGAGAGGCCGGTAGCCCCTCCTATGAGGCGGGGTATAAGAACCCGTAGCAGCCGGCAGTCGGCCTTTCTCTGTAAGTTGACTGCCGGGCACACAACTAGTTCATTAAGGCCTGATATTTGAAACTTCTTCACGACTCGAGTCCAATTGATGGTGCATCAGTCCAGTATAATGGAAAAAGGGTTTACTGATAACAGGTCAAAGGTAAACTATACACAGGCATAGAGTCACCAAACAGATCTTGGCTCTCTGGCTCCAGCGTCTATTCTATCTAGGCCCCGTGCTTTTTCCTCATTGGACGGCATTCACGCGCTCCCATGCAAAAGGCCCAGAGACGGACCTCAAGGGCTTGCCCCTCAAAGAGACTGCGCTGGCATAGGAGCCATAACCAATTATCCAGTTATCATTCCATTTTCATAAAAACACTAAATGTGAACTCTTTCTCTAACCTACTAAATGTTGTAACAAACCCAGCAGAACGTACTTTTAAAAAAAAAGATTATCTCCAGGACCCGCTAGAGTCTGTTTCTGTGAACAGGTCATCGTGCCACTGGGTTGAAGCCACAGAATTTTACAGCAGAGACCAATTTTTGGCAAACTTGGTGTGTAGATGCCAACTGATACTTTGCTCTGAGCCTCACGCCCAAAATCAAGTCAAAGAGTAACACACTGAGGCCATTAGGTCTTAAGTAGACATGGGTACCATGCTCTGTGGAGACAAAGTAGAATTCGCCTGCAATTGATACAGGGGGGATTCTTCAATTTCCTCCTGGGGCAGGTATGAAGTTGGCAAAACACAAATAAAATCTGCCACTGACAGCCAATGCATCACCTGATCAAACACATCGATGAAGTACGGGTGTGCAAGACACTATCGAATCACATCCTGGCGGGCAGCACGGTAGCATTGTGGATAGCACAACTGCTTCACAGCTCCAGGGTCCCAGGTTCGATTCCGGCTTGGGTCACTGTGCGGAGTCTGCACATCCTCCCCGTGGGTTTCCTCCGGGTGCTCTGGTTTCCTCCCACAGTCCAAAGATGTGCAGGTTAGGTGGATTGGCCATGCTAAATTGCCCTTGGTGTCCAAAATTGCCCTTAGTGTTGGGTGGGGTTACTGGGTTATGGGGATAGGGTGGAGGTGTTGATCTTAGGTAGGGTGCTCTTTCCAAGAGCCGGTGCAGACTCGATGGGCCGAATGGCCTCCTTCTGCACTGTAAATTTTATGAACAAATTCTATGAATCGGAGACTGTTTTCAGTTTTATGTATCAATGTCAAAAGCGAGGATCGAATTTAAGCATCAGACTGCCAAGTGAAAATACCGGAGTCAAATTACAGGAATAACAAAGTGCCACCTTCAGGATGATTTTGGAATAATAATTATCACCCTCTTTCTGCTTGGGCTCCAAGCAGAGACAAGCCATACTCTTCAGTTTAATATGTTTTGCTGCTTTGGAACACAATGTATTATCAACCCCAAGGAGCAGACGGAAAAGCTGATATTTCTTCCTGTTGTTCCGCTGACGGGGACTATCAGGATGGATTGTAACAGACGTCAGGCGCCTGCCATATTTCTAAAAGGTTTTGAGTGCAGATGAAAGTGTTTTCCTAAATACATAAATGCTAAATTGAAACTGAACAATTGCCCTGTTTGAACTGACCACTGATTTTCTTGCCAACCCAGAATTTCGCTGCTGAAGTCTTTTGCTAAAAATCTGTTCTTGCACTGACATTGGTCGCGATTGAACCAAATGGGAACTATATCCCATAGCAAGCGTGTTGAGCCATGTGTGCTTCCCAAGTGTTCGCAATGCAGAGCAACACAGCACTTTCTAATGCAACTTTGGTTAGATACGAGTCCTCAGCGGGGAACACGCAGCTGAGGCTACATTTAGTTCCCTTACCGGCACTGAGGAGCCCCACTCGCCAAAACCCAGAGCAGGGGTGCCCCGCTCTCTCAGCCTTCAGACACAACCCCCAAACACTCCAAAGCCCCAACTCAAAGGAGGTCCTTGCCACCTCCTCCAGCACCCCACCTCACATGCACAGGGAACATCCGGCCCGTTCACAACCAATGCCAGCTTGACACTTTGGCACTGCCAGCTGGCACCCTGGCAGTGCCCCTGCCAGCTGGCACCCTGGCAGTGCCCCTGCCAGCTGGCACCCTTGCAGTTCCCCCGCCAGCTGGCAGTACCACCAGGGCACCGTGACAGTGTCAGGTTGGCACTGCCAGGGTGTAAGGCTGGCATTAGCAGTGTCAGGGTGCCACCATTGCGAGAGGGCATGCAGCTGGGACCCTCAGACCCCCTTGGAGACCCTCACAAGTGTCGGTGAGTCTGGTCCCTGTTTGTGGAGACAAGTATTGAATGGTGCTCGCTCTATAATGCAGATTTGCTCACAATGGATGGGCTTCACATCGTGACATCTCACAAGATTGCGTTACTTGCCCTTCAGAAGGTGGTGGTGAGTTGCCTTCTTGAACCGCTGCAGTCCCCGAGGTCCAGGTACACCCACAGTGCTGATAGGGAGGTAGTTCCAGGGTTTTGACCCAGAGACAGTGAAAGAATGGCGATATATTTCCAAGTGAGTGAATTGTGTTCCCAGGTGTCTGCTGAGCTTGTCCTTCTCGATGGTAGTGGTCGTGAATTTGCAATAGTGCTCTCTGAGGAACATTGGTGAGTTCCAGAACTGCACCTTGCGGATGGTGCCACTGTTCGGCGGTGGTGGAGGGATTGAATGTATGTGGAAGGGGTAACGATCAACCAGGCATCTTTGTCCCGGGTGGTGCTGAGCTTCTTGTGTGTTGTTGGAGTTGCAGTCATCCAGGTACAATATTAATGTGGCTAGTCCAGTTCAGTTTCTGATCAATGGTAACCCCCAGGATGTTGATTGTGGCAGATACAGCAATAGCAGTGCCATTGATTGTCAAGGGACGATTGTTAGATCCTGTGGACATCTAAAATGGCCGCCCGCAAAGATCGATGGGGAATTTGGCCAAGCCTGAGCATGGACAGGATGCAGCCTGCAAATGTACAAAAGCTGCAGCTCAGACTTATACAGAAATGGGCTCCAGGTAGAAACTGACAATAAGTGGCAGAATCAGCTGTCTCTGGTTGCTGGATTGAGAGCTGGCGATCTTGTATTATTTTGGTGACTTGTAAATGCTTTTCGCTTGTTACCGATTTTCGTGACTATTTTTAGCATGTTGTTGATTCTTTTGTATTCTTGAGTTGTCAATAAACTTAAAATATTTCATTGGATAATCAATTACCTCCAGCCAACAGGATTCAGGCAGATTATAACATTTACCTTTCCATTACTTGCCGTTTATCCAATCAATCTGAACCAGACAGGTGGGCCATGACCTGCCACACCTCCATCCAGCCCACCAAACATTGTCCAACGTATAAGGAAGAACAGCAGACTAAGAGATTTGAAAGATGTTGCAGAGCTTTTCATCCAATTGCAGGCGGTCTTCTCCCTGCATTTCCTGCTGATAGGCTCACTAGTTATCTTCTTGTCTTTCAACTCGGTAGCCTCATTCCAGCACAGTGCAGGAGGCATCAGAGCCTCAATTAATGTCCCTCGGAACAGCACCTTGATGTGGTGGGAAGGCTCATGTATGCCTATGATCCTCAAAACTATGCCTGAAGAGCCACCAAAGCCAGATCAGGCAGAAAGTAGAGCCGCAACTAAACACAGTCCATTGGGCTTCATGGTAAGGAGCTGTGAGCCTGGTTAATGACCTGGTTAAAGCCCTTTGCTGTGGAACAATCCAGAGATGAGGCGAGTCCGTCACAGACTGCAAATGAAAACATCAACTGTGGAGAATCACAGAAATAAGCTCCATGTGGGCGGCACGGTGGCGCAGCGGTTAGCACTGTCACCCACGCGCTGAGGAGCCGGGTTCGATCCCGGCCCCAGATCACTGTCTGTGTGGAATTTGCACATTCTCTCCGTGTCCTGGAATTCTCTTCCCGGAATTAAGAAATTGTCGTATGAGGAACGGTTGAGGACTCTGGGTCTGTACCCATTGAAGTTTAGAAGGATGAGGGGAAATCTTTTTGAAACTTACAGGATACTGCGAGGCCTGGATAGAGGGGATGAGGAGAGGGTGTTTCCACTTGTAGGAGAATCTAGAACCAGAGGGCACCATCTCATACAAAAGGGACAATCCTATAAAACAGAGATTAGGAGGAATTTCTTCAGCCAGAGGGTGGTGAATCTTTGGAACTCTTTGCCGCAGAAGGCTGTGGAGGCCAAATCACTGAATGTCTTTAAGACAGAGATAGATAGGTTCTTGATTAATAAGGGGATCAGGGGTTATGGGGAGAAGGCAGGAGAATGGGGATGAGAAAATATCAGCCATGATTGAATGGCGGAGCAGACTCGATGGGCCGAGTGGCCTAATTCTGCTCCTATGTCTTATGGTCTCTGCACGGGTCTCACCCCCACAACCCAAAGATGTGCAGGGTAGGTGCATTGGCCATGCTAAATTGCCCCTTAATTGGAAAAAAATAATTGGGTATTCTAAATTTGTTTAGAAAAAGAAATAAGCTTGGTGTAAAACAAGATGACACTCCAATTGTGGGCAAATGTTTTGCTCTGGGCAAACAGCGGTACACAAAATGGGTTATCTCATGTATCACTAGGAGCAGGGGACACTAGTTAACTGAAAACAACCATAACACCATGGCACAGAGAACATTATGGTAATGTTGGCCACTGAAGTCTGGCTGTTCTTACTTGGCAATAGTATAGTATAGTTCAACAAAATATAAACCACTGATTCTTATTGTTCAGCTCTCTTTTCCAAACAAAATTACAATTTCTAACAATAACTTGTATTCGTATTAGCATAAGGAACATCCTGAGGAATGTTTCACGGGAATGTTGTGAAGCAAAATTTGACACTGAACCACATGGGGAGATTTTAGGGCAGGTGATCAAAAACTTAGTCAAAGGAGGGTCTTTAAGGAGGAGAGCAGGATGGAGAGGCAGAGAGATTTGGGGAGGGAATTCCAGAGTTTGGGCCTGGGAAGTTGAAGGCCTGGACATCAATGGTGGAGCAATGAAAATCGGGAATGCTCAAGAGACCAAAACTAGAGGAGCACAGATTTCTCGGGCAGTTGGAGGGCTGGGGGAGATTACAGAGATGGAGGGGGAGTGAGGCACGCAGGGGTTTGGAAACAAAAATGAAAATCTTAAAATCAAAACGCTGCTTGACTGGAAGCAAACGTTTGACAGTAATCAAAGGGGGGAATTGGGAAACGGGATATTGCGTCAGTAAAGTCACAGGCAGCAGAGTTTCAATGACCTCAAACTTACGGAGGATAGAGTGTGCAAGGGTAGAATGTTAAAATGAATTGAAGGTTGACTGTTGCTCATGTACTCGGAGCACATCCACGGGGGCACATCTTGACGGCCAATACTTCAACCTATTTACTGTGTGATTAGTCCTTGGCTTTGCATTCATTTTCTGGTTTGGAAAATGTGACAGTCAACTGCACTGCAAATAAAACTAATAAATAACAGTTACCGATTCATAATGGGCCATTCCCTTCGAGGTGCGTTCAAAGGTTTCTGCAAACCAGCACGTGGAATGAATAGAACATTTTGGTATTCATGGTGCTTTGCAGACACTGATTTATTTGTGGAAAAGGCAGTCGTAGGTTACAGCTCCTGTTAATGGAGGTTTCATAAAAACGGAAAGAGAGAGAGGGCTTGCATTTATGTAGTAATCTGTTCTACCTCAGAGTATCGCACTTTAGTACTTCACAGGCAATGAAGTGGTTTTGAAGTTTATCACTGTTGTAGCCTGGAAATATTATTATCCAACCCTCCCCCCCCCCCCCCCCCCCCCCACCCCCCCCCCGACCCCCCAACCCTCACACATAAAAACTAAGGGTTCCAATGACTTTGACAGTAGGAGACGGTGCAGTCCATTCCCTTGCGCAGGTTATAACAAATTGCAGAAGTAGCTGGTGATATAGCTCAGGGGCAGGCTACTTGATGGAACGTGCCGGAGACACGGGGCTGAATTTTGCCATTCAGACAGTGGTAGGATCTGAAACAGACGTGCCTGAAATTTTGCGCAGGAGCATGATGTGCCAATTGCATTGTTATTTCAGAAGTAGCTTCTGAGGGAGGATGGACGTACACCCAGTGGCAGTATGCAGGCAATTTAGTAATCAAGGGATATTTTTTCCACAGAGGCACAATTCTGTTAGAGGTGCACAGGCCCTATGCTGCATCCGGGCCTCACCTAATCAGATGATGTGATTTCACTGCAAAGAATCACTGGATAAAGCAGTAGGTATTCAATCCTTGGTGTAAAAGGGACAATCAGCAAAGAGGAGCTTGTGTGTTGCCATACACGTGCCGCTGTGGTGTGGTGGGGAGTGGGGGGGGTTGTTGGCTGGGTAGTCAGTCTGGGTCTCTGTAAGGTGGCAGAGGAATCTTGCAGGGGGGGGGTGTTGGCTGGGTAGTCAGTTTGGGTCTCTGTAAGGTGGTAGGGGAATCTTGCAGTAGAGGTTCCTGTAACTGAGGTTGTCTCTGGAAATGGGGCCTCTCACCTCCTGAACATGGTCATCGTGGAGATGGCCCAATAATCGGTTTCCTTCTGCAAAATTCAGCTGAATATCGCGGTACGATCTCAAGTGGGGTCGGAACTGGTCCCGCTGCAGGCTCCCAGCGCTCTATAGAAAATTCAGTCCATTGCTCCTGAATAAAATTAATGCAGGAGGAATGCTCCCCGAGTATTCACCATTATTTTAGATGTATTTCATCAGCTCGGGGATTCTATAATGTAGCCAACAATTGGATCTAGAAAGTGCTAGTCTTCATATTGTGCTGCACAAGGAGCAGAGAATTCAAACTCCTTTGCTGCTCAGCCATTCTGCTTCTGCTGTGTGGCCTATGTTATCCAGCAAAACTCTTTGACAAGTCAACAATACTGGACTTGAAAGGCACGGGAGAATTTCGCAAACGATTGTTTGAAATAATAACTCTGGGCTTAGCTTTAATAATTTAGAACCAACATTTTCTGTCGCAAGGAAAAAGTCGCGAGAAGAAGAATTCTTGCTGCAGAAACTGTTTGCAGCTTGAATAAATATGAGGTAGAAAATGTGCTTAGTGTTAAATCATGATTTTTCCCAAGTACAGTCGGACAAAACAGTTACACATATTACAAGATGCTCTGCTTGCCTGCTCAAGTTCATGTTCAATGTCAAAGAGAATTACCAAAAGGTGGTAACTTATTTATCCGGATTATCAGTTTGGCTCAAAAATGATATGTAACAAGATGATGTCAAGACAGTTACCTCTGACTGGTCATGATTTTTAATACTATCCCAGGGAAGGAATTTTGCCTTCATGGTGTTTTTTGGCCTTCTTGTGTCAGCTGTAACTCAGTTGGCAGCATTCCGAATCACAAGGTTCCAGTTTCGAACCCTACGCCAAGGCTGACAAACAAAGATCAAGGCTACATTCCAGTGCAATACCGAAGGAGTGTCACACTGTCAGGTGTTTATAATTATATTAAGGTGGCAACCACTCTTAAGGAATTTGGTAAATACATTGCGGGTTCATTTATTATGACTAGGCGCATGAGAGCAGATATACGAAGGTAAAAAACCTGGAGAGGTCAGCAGCGGGGCTGTGGGTGCGGTGTTCGCGTCTCACAGATCAAAGTGACACAAAGACTTGATCACATGACACACTTCCCTTCGAGTGACGGCATGCTAACAGCCCTTAATGGCACATTACACCATCAGAGGTGCTGCCCTTCTAATCAGACCTGTTCTGCCTTCTTTGGTTCATTCCTTGATACAATTTCAAAAAGAAATGAAATGAAAATCGCTTATTGTCACGAGTAGGCTTCAACAAAGTTACTGTGAAAATCCCCTAGTCGCCACATTCCGGCGCCTGTCCGGGGAGGCTGGTACGGGAATTGAACCATGCTGCTGGCCTGCTTGGTCTGCTTTAAAAGCCAGCGATTTAGCCCAGTGAGCTAAACTAGAAGAGCAGAGGGGTTAGGGGTCCTGGCCAGTGTTTACCCCTAAATCACCATCATGCCAGAAAAGATAATCTTGTCATTATCAGATTGCTGGTTCCATGAGTTTACCGTGCGCGAATTGGGCGGCACATATTTTTTAAAATTCATTTACGGGCTGTGGGCATCCCTGGTCAAGCCAGCATCTATTGTCCATCCCTAGTTGCCCTTCAGAAGGTGGTGGTGAGTTGCCTTCTTGAACCGCTGCAGTCCCTGATGTGTCGGGACACCCACAGTGCTGTTAGGGAAGGAAATGCAGGATTTTGCCCCAGCGACAGTGGAGGAGAGGTGAGATATTTCCAAGTCTGGTTGGTGAGTGACTTGGAGGGGAACTCCAGGTGCTGGTGGTCCCAGGCATCTGCTGCTCTTGTCCTTCTGGATGGTAGTAGTCGTGGGTTTGGAAGGTGTTGTCCAAGGAATCTTGGTGAGTTACTGCAGTGCATCTTGTAGATGGTACACATGGCTGCCACTGTTCGTCAGTTGTGGAGGATTTGTTTGTGGAAGGGGGAGCAATCATGCGGGCTGCTTTGTCCTGGATGATGCGGAGCTTCTTGAGTGTTGTTGGAGCTGCACTCATCCAGGCAAGTGGAGAGTATTCCATTACACTCCTGACCTGTGCCATGTAGATGGTGGGCAGGTTTTGGGGGCCAGGAGGTGAGTTACTCGTGGTAGGATTCTTAGCTTTTGACCTGCCCTGGTAGCCACAGTATTGATGTGGTTAGTCCAGTTCAGTTCCTGATCAATGGTAACCCCATTATGTCGCTTGTGGGGGATTCAGTGATGCTAATGCCATTGAATGTCAAGGGGCGATGTTAGATCCTCTCTTGTAGGAGATGGTCATTGCCTGGCACTTGTGTGGTGTGAATGTAAGGTGTCACTTGTTAGCCCAAGCCTGGATATTGTCCAGGTCTTGCTGCATTTGGATATGGACTGCTTCATTATCTGATGAGTCGCGAATGGTGCTGAACATTATGCAGTCATCCGCAAACATCCGCACTTCTGACCTTATGATGGAAGGGTGGTCACTGATGAAGCAGCTGAAGATGGCTGAGGACACTACCCTGAGGAACTCCTGCAGTGATGTCCTGGAGCTGAGATGATTGACCTCCAACCACCACAACCATCTTCCTTTGTGCCAGGTATGAGTCCAACCAGCGGATAGTTTTCCCCGGATTCCCATTGATTCCAGTTTAGCTAGGGCTCCTTGGTACCATTTTTGGAAAAATGCTACCTTGATGTCAAGGGCTGTCACTCACATCTCACCTCTGGCGTTCAGCTCTTTTGTCCATGTTTGAACAAAGACTGTAATGAGGTCAGGAGCTGAGTGACCCTGGCAGAACCCGAACTGAGCGTTCGTGAGCAGGTTATGCTGAGTAAGTGCCGCTTGATGACTTCTTCCATCACTTGGCTGATGATGGAGAGTAGGTTGATAGGGCAGTAATTGAATGGGTTACATTTGTATAAACCACTTTCTGACATCCAGAGGGCATGAAAAGTGTGATATAAATGCAAGTCTTTCTTTTTTTGTCCTTGGAAAGTTGCACTGATGAATGCTACAGAGGTGAGAAAACCAAAGCAATGACCTCACAGCCATCGGTGCCTACGCCCCGACATTGGGTGCAATGGGCAAACCAAAAGAGGCCGTCTACCCCAGCCTTGACCAATCGCAGTCCCGCATCCCAAAGGGAGACAAGCTGATTCTCCTCAGCAACTTCAATGTTAGAGTCGGGAAGGACGCAAGCCTTTGGAAAGGCGTGTTAGGCAGGGAAGGAGTGAGGTAAACAAATGGCAAAGGAGTCCTCCTCCTGCAAAACATTGAGAACATGACCAGGTCATTACAAATACCTGGTGTTCCACCAGAGGAACAAGCAGAAGACCTCATGGCAACAGCCCCACTCCAAGCACTGGCACCTAACAGATTATGTCATCAACCGGGCAAGGGACCGCAAAGACGTCCGTATCGCCTGTGCCACAATCAGAACTGATGACTGCTGAACTGGTCACCGACCAATTCCCTCTCCCCTTTCCAGCCACAAACCCACACGGACAGAAGAAACTCCGCCTCAGGATATTCAATATCGCTGGACTCAGAGACCCTGAGAGAAAAGCTACTCTGCCGGTGCCTCACAGCTAGGCTGCCGACAACCAACAAGCCAGAGCTGCGGAACGCCCACTGCAACTGGCCCGCCTTAAAAGCCATCATAGTCAGCTCCTGCCAGGAGACACTCGGGCTTTTGACCAGGAAACACCAAGACTGGTTCAACAAGAATGATCAGGGTATCCAGGGTCTCCTTGACCGCAAGCACAAGGCATTCCTGAACAGGCAGCTCCACCAAACTCGAGTGAGAGGAAACAAGCCTACAGGCAACCGGAGGCCGAGGTGCAACAAAGAACCCGTGACCTAAAGAATAGATGGTGGGTGGAAAGAGCACAGGAGACTCAGCACCTCGCCGACAACCATGATGTGCGCGGCTTCTTCAGCACAAATCAAACCATTTACAGTGCAAGTACTCAAAAACTGAGCAGCACTCAATAAAGACAGAGAGGTAGTCAACGGCCACTGGAGACAGCACGATGAGGACGTCCTCAACCAATACACAGCCTTCAACACAATTGTGGGCAGCACGGTAGCACAGTGGTTAGCACAGTTGCTTCAGAGCTCCAGGGTCCCAGGTTTGATTTCTGGCTTCGGTCACTGTCTTGTGCGGAGCCTGCACGTTCTCCCCGTGGGTTTCCTCCGGGTGCGTCGGTTTCCTCCCACAGTCCAAAGATGTGCAGGTTAGGTGGATTGGCCATGCTAAATTGCCCTTAGTGTCCAAAAAGGTTAGGTTAAGTTACTGGGATAGGGTGGAGGTGTGGGTTTAAGTAGGGTGCTCTTTCCAAGAGCTGGTGCAGGTTCGATGGGCCAAATGGCCTGCTTCTGCACTGTAAATTCTATGATTATATGGGGCAAGCATCCTTGACACCATCCCTCAACACGCTACCCACCACCATCTCAGCGCAACCCCAGCTCGCCGTGAGATCGAAAGAAAACATCCAACAGCTGCAGAACAACAAGGCCTCTGCTGCAGATGGAATCCCCGCAGAAGTACCAAAATGCGGTGGAGATGCACTCTTGACAAGAATCCATATCCTCAATACGCTTGTTTGGAAGGAAGAGAGCATGCAGGATGGTCTCAGAGCTGTCTGAATTGTGACCATCTTCCAGAAAAAAAAAAGGTGTGACTGCGTAAATTACAGAGAGATTGCCCAACTCTTCGCCACAGGAAAGGTCACCACGAGAATACTCAACCGCCTCCTCCCAGTGGCTGAATTGCTCCTCCCTGAGTCTCAGTGTGGCTTCCGCCCATCAAGAGGCTCAATGGACATTGCTTGCGACAAATCCAGGAAAAGTGCAGGGAGCAGCATCAACCTCTGAAAATGGTCTTCTTCGATCTGTCAACCACGAGGGACTGTGGAACATTCTCCTCAAATTCACCTGCTTGCAGAAATTCGGCACCATTCTGCACCTGCTCCATGATGACAAGCAAGTCGTAATCCTCACCAACAGAACCACCACAGACCAAATACGTGTGCAAACTGGGGTCAGATCGGGCTGTGTCATCGTACCAATGCTCGTTACCATCTTCCTTGCAACAACACTCCACCCCATCACCGATGGAATAGAGCTAAACTGCCGGACAGGCGGAAAACATCAGATGCCTCCGGCCAAAATCAAGACCACCCCTGTCATAATATCCACTCATGTATATAATGAGATGCAGACAGGCAGTGATTGACACATAGGATGGCCAGTAAGCATACAACACAGTACAGCCAATCACCAGACAGGACACTACCACTATAAAGCCAGAAGGCACTAGGTTTCCCGCTCTCTCAGGACCCAGCTACTGAGACAGTCAGAGTCCACGAGCTAGCAAGTGCAAACACCATGCGGTGGCGAGTAAGTCTGGTCAGGCTACTAGAAGGTCACCAGTCAGATCAGTATAGTGTCGATCCACAGCTGAATATGTATAGCAGTTCGATGGTTGAATAAAACAGTGTTGGATCTTCTCCAGTGTTAGACATCTGTTTCTAACTTCCCTGCATCGAGTGCAGTCCACATCGAACCATCCTGCCTAACACATCATGGTACTAGAGTGTTCTTGATCTTGACGGACCTACCTCGAGTGAATCAGCATTGACCAGCAAGCAGCCATCCAGCGAAATGGAAAACATCCAACCTCCTCCGCAACTCCGCATCTCCGGCAACCTCGGCACCAACTGGAAAATCTTCAAGCAAAAGTTCCTCTTGTACATCGAGGCCTCCGACCTCGAGGCAGCATCGGATGCCAGGAAGAATGCCAGGATTCCACTGCGGGGAATGACGCCATCTATATCTACAACTCCCTTACATTTGCCGACGGCGAAGACAAAACAAAATTCAAAACAGTCCTGTTGAAGTTCGACAGCCACTGCGACATTGAGGTGAATGAGAGCTTTGAACGGTACATCTTCCAGCAGAGGCTTCAGGGTAAGGATGTACCTTTTCACTCCTTCTTGACCCATCTCCGCATCCTAGCACAGTCATGTAACTATGACTCAACGGCTGATTCCATGATCCGAGATCAGATCGTTTTCGGGGTCCACTTCGACTCCCTGCGGCAGCAGCTCCTTAAAATCAAACAGTTGACCCTCTCTGTCGCTATTGAGATGTGTATTGTCCATGAACATGCCAAGAATCGTTACTCCCACATCAGGGCGGCAGAAACTGCAAAGCTGGCCTCCCACGAGGCGGAAAGGGTGCAGGCCATCGCACAGATGCAGGCCCTGAGCATCGAGGAGAGTGGCCATTTTGCGCGCTTTTCCCAGATCCCTGCGCATGCGCGCCACGACCAAGTGGACGACGAGACCGACAACCCCACTGCGCAGGTGCGTACGTCGACCGATCGCACTGTGCATGCGCGATGGCGCACGGAACGCACTGACATCAGCGTCATGCGTGTCCGAATTGTGGCTCCGCCCACTTAAAGTGGCAATGTCCGGCAAAAGGATGCCGATGTCTCCAGTGTGGCAAGCTTAGCCACTGCGCAGCCCTTTACAAATCCGCTCCACCGCTCAGCAGCCGGCGATCCCATCTATCCACGTGCAGGCGGCTCCTGATCCACCTCTGGGGCGATCGACAAGAATTCATCGCCCACCACAAAGACTGAATCTGTAGACTGAACTTTTGTAAATTTTGTGACTGAATTCATCTATTTAACCTTTGTAAATATTGCTTCATTTGCCATGTATCTGCACTATCGACACCTTCCCATGTCTATATGTTTGTTCAAGCACCGCTTGCATATCGTCATATATATATACATATACATACCTCAGTATTTATTTAACTAAAAAAAAAGGGGAGATGTCATAATATCCACTCATGTAGCTAATGAGATGCAGACAGGCAGTGATTGACACATAGGCTGACCAGTAAGCATACAACACAATACAGCCAATCACCAGACAGACCACTACCACTATAAAGCCAGAGGGCACTAGGTTTCCCGTTCTCTCAGGACCCAGCTACTGAGACAGTCAGAGTCCACGAGCTAGCAAGTGCAAACACCATGCGGTAGCTAGTAAGTCTGGTCAGGCTACTACAAGGTCACCAGTCAGATCAGTATAGTGTCGACCCTCAGCTGAATATGTATAGCAGTTCTATAGTTGAATAAAACAGTGTTGGATCTTCTCCAGTATTAGACGTCTGTTTCTAACTTCCCTGCATCGAGTGCAGTCCACATCGAACCATCCTGCCTAACACATCAACCCCAACCTCTTGTCATTGAGCTGCAGTACGCAGACACCGCCTGCGTGTGCGCACATTCAGAGGCTGAGCTACAAACTCAGGGGCCTCACGGTAGCATGGCGGTTAGCATCAATGCTTCACAGCTCCAGGGTCCCAGGTTCGATTCCCGGCTGGGTCACTGTCTGTGTGGAGTCTGCACGTCCTCCCCGTGTGTGCGTGGGTTTCCTCCGGGTGTTCCGGTTTCCTCCCACAGTCCAAAGATGTGCAGGTTAGGTGGATTGGCCATGCTAAATTGTCCGTAGTGTAAGGATAATGGGGGGGATTGTTGGGTTACGGGTATACGGGTTACGTGGGTTTAAGTAGGGTGATCATTGCTCGGCACAACATCGAGGGCCGAAGGGCCTGTTCTGTGTTGTACTGTTCTATGTTCTATGTTCTAAACTATCGTCGGCGCATTCACCGAGGCACATGAGAGAACGGGCCTCAGGCTAAACATCCAGGAAACAAAGGTTCTCTCGTGCCCACTTCTGCCACACAAAACAGTCCACCTTGAGCCCTTGAGCAATGTGGATAATTTCCCATACCTTGGGAGCCTCCCCTCGGTGCGAGCAGAAATTGATGATGAAATCCAACATCGACTCCGATGCACCAGTGCAGTCTTCGGACACTTGAGGAACGGAGTGGTCGAAGAGCGAGACCTCAAACCCAGCACCAAGCTCATGCTGTACAGAGCAGCCGTGGTCCCCGCCCTCCTGTATGCATCAGAAACATAGACAATGTACAGCAGACAATTCAGATCCTTGGAGAGAGATCACCAATGCTGTCTCCGCAAGACCCTGCAAATTCACTGGCAGGATAGGCATACCAACATGAGCGTCCTCTCCCAGGCCAATATCCCCAGCTGCGATGGGTGGGCCACATTGCCCGCATGCCCGACACAAGACTCCCAAAACAAGTGCTCTACTCTGAGCTCCATAATGGCAAGCGATCACGAGGAGGGCAACATCCGCATCAACACGTGGGAATCACTTGCCTTAAAACCCATCAACTGGAGAAAAAGCATCCACGAAGGTGTGAATTACCTGGAGCTTCACAGGGTGGAGCACACGGCGGCTTAGCATAAACAATGGAAACAGAGCACAGAATCCAGAGCGTCCCGCACACCCACATCATCAAGCACCACCTGCCAAACCTGCAGCAGAATCTGCGGATCCAGGATCAGACTGTTCAGCCACTGCAGAACCCACCTCCACAGAGCAGAAACAAGTCACCCTCGACCCTGAAGGACTGCCCAAGAGAGGGGCTTATAAAACTCCGTGGGATTTTCCTTTATTTTGCCCGCCAGTGTTTTTTCATGCCCCCTCTTTCCTCTCCTAATTTATTTTTTAGGTACAAAGATACAGCACAGGATCAGACCCTTCGGCCCTCCAAGTCTGCGCCGATCATAATGCCTGTCACAACTAAAACCGTCTACACTTACGGGGTCTGTATCCCTCTATTCCCATCCTATTCATGTATTCGTCAAGATGCCACTTAAATGTCACTATCGTACCTGCTTCCACCACCTCCCCTGGCACCGAGTTCCAGGCACTCACACCCTCTGTAAAAAACTTACCTCGCACATCTCCTCTAAACTTTGCCCCATGGACATTAAACCTATGTCCCCTAAAAATCGACTTTTCCACCCTGGGAAAGAACATCTGACTATCCACTCTGTCCATGCTACTCACAATTTTGTAAACCTCTGTCAGGTCGCCCCTCAACCTCCATTGTTCCAGTGAAAACAATCCGAGTTTATCCAACCTCTTCTCATAGCTAATACCTTCCAGTCCAGGCAACATCCTTGTCATGATATGCAGACATGCACATAATGAGATAAAGACAGGCAGCTAATGAACACAGAGAACAGGACTTAATCGATCAGCAGGCAGGACACTTGGGGGTGGTTTCCCACTATAAAAGGCACGAGGCACTCACACTCCGCTTCTTTCCACTGGGGACATCTACAGAGTGAGTCAGGGTGCATATATCACATAACACCTACAGCACGTGGCTAAGAGCTAGTCTGGTTCAGTCAGAGAGAGTAACCACACTTAGATCATAGAATTTAGAGTGCAGAAGGAGGCCATTCAGCCCATCGTGTCTGCACCGGCTCTTGGAAAGAGCACCCTACCCAAGTCCACACCTCCACCCTATCCCCATAACTCACTAACCCCACCCAACACTAAGGGCAATTTTGGACACTAAGGGCAATTTATCATGGCCAATCCACCTAACCTGCACATCATTGGACTGTGGGAGGAAACCGGAGCACCCGGAGGAAACCCACGCACACACAGGGAGGATGTGCAGACTCCGCACAGACAGTGACCCAAGCCGGAATCGAACCTGGGACCCTGGAGCTGTGAAGCGATTGTGCTATCCACAATGCTACCGTGCTGCCCACTTAGGTTAGCAGAGAGTCGAACTCACAGAGAACTGTGCTAACTGTGTGACAGGTTCAATAAATCAAATCGAACTAACTTCAAGGTCTGGAGTATCTTTCAGTTAAAGCTGCATCCAGTTGCAGCCCGTGTTATCTCAGTGTGCTTAACACGACAATCCTGGTAAACGTCTTCTGTACCCTCTCCAAAGCCTCTAGTGCAGCGACCAGAATTGAACACTATATTCCAAGTGTGGCCAAACTAAGGTTCTGTACCGCTGCTACCTGACTTGTTAAATATTATACTCAATACCCTGACCGATGAAGGCAACCCCTGCACTTATTATTTTCCTCAAGAGCATCCACTGTTTTGAGCCCCCTAAATCTGCCATAAGACTCCTTTTTTTTCATTATCCAATTCTGTATACCTTTGACATCCAGGGTTCTCTGGACTTGTTGGTCCCACCATTTATCGTCACAGGAACATGTTGTCATTGTACTCTCTCTATTTCCTTTTCAAATGACTCCCACGGCTCTGTTGTGGATCTTCCTATAAGTGATTGCTCCCAGTTCACTTTGGCCAGATCCGGTCTTATACTGTTGAAATCTGTCTTCCGCCGATTACCCTGATTAATTGAATGGCTCTTTTAAAAAGCTGGTACAAAAAAGATAGGCTGAATGGCTTCCTTTTGAACTGTGTAATTCCATGATTTTCATCATTTGATCTTGTCTGTAACTCTTCATAGAGATATCACAGGGAGAGGCAAAGTCTTAGTGATCTTTGATCCTTTCGTAGGAATGGTTACTCAACAAACTTGACTTGTTACCGATAGGCGTACCGAGTAACTGGGTGGTTGTGACTCCAGTACTTCATCGTTCCTATGCCAAAAGACTCATCGCAAAACACAGATATTGATACAGTGGGACCACTGAACTTTGACAATGCTCATGGTAAACAGCCTGGAGTTGTCTAGTTTCGCACAAGACATGAATAATTTCATCAAGTTTTCCTCCCCTGTTTTCAAAAGGCAGGGAAATCCTTATGAATGGGATTCAGATAATGGATCTCTGTTAATTTCCCTAGAGCTTGCTGAATTTATATCACGGATAGGGATCAAGCCATAGCACTGCTCAATTATTACCCTCTTATGAATGGATGAATCTTACAATTGCATTTTGGAAGAATGCTTAGAAACTGTTCTGTTCCAAGAATTGATTTGGAAGTCTTTTGATCTTCAATTTTTCAAACATGGGAAGGATGCTTCAAACAACATGTGGAGAGTTCCACCACAACTACTCCAAAGATCATTTAAAAATTCAGTATTGAAGAAGGTCATTCGTTCTATCAAATCTGTTTTAGCGATCTACTCATTCCAATTTACTGCTCTTTCTCTGTACCCTGTAATATTATTCATCTGTCAGGGCAGAGTCTTCCCAAAAATGCACAGTGTTGGCTCAGGTGGTCAAATGCAGTGTGAAGCTGACAGACAGCCCAGTCGTCATGTCTCTTCATACAGTATTGAACAACGCGCTGTGGATTTTAAATGGGGGACCGACATCCACACGGTCAGTTGGAGGAACTGGGCCTAAAAACAGCAGCAAGACCAGGACTCCCTAGACTGGGGTGGTGTTTTTAAAGGGCAACTCAATCTTCAACTTAAATAAAATACCCACCTCCACCCCAAACTCCCCCCCCCACCACAACCCCAACATCTGGGCACTCCCCGCAGCCCCCCCCCCCCCCCCCCCCCCCCCCGCCCCACACCACCACCACCACCACAAGTGCCAACATCAGGGAACTTCCCCACCACAAAGCCACCATCGGGGAACTCTCCGCTCCTCCCCCCACTCCTCCCAGGCATTGGGACTCTCCCCTCTATTCCCCCTCCTCACAGGCATCAAGGCCCGCCCCTCTCCCCCCACCCCTCTCGCAGGTATCTGGGCTCTCCCCGCTCCACCCCCTTCACAGGCACTGGGACTCTTTCCTCTCCCTCCCACCACCTCATATAAGGGGAACCCCCCCCCCCCCCCCACAATGGGGTGACTCAGAGTGTCCGCCCCTCCTGACTGCCAATCTGGTGCCAAGTTGGCAGTGCCAGGTTGGCAGTGTCAGGATGCTGCTCAGCCATGTCTCACACTATACATCCCTCCGTGGGGCTATACGTACATCCGTGGGGCTATACGTCCCTCCGTGGGGCTATACGTACATCCGTGGGGCTATATGTCCCTCCGTGGGGCTATACGTGCATCCGTGGGGCTATACGTACATCCGTGGGGCTATATGTCCCTCCGTGGGGCTATACGTACATCCGTGCCCTCAGCGTGATCACCGCGACTGGTTTTCATTTTTGGAAGCCATTAGTGATTCACACTGGTGTGACACCACACCAACTAAGTGGGAGGATAAGGCGAGGGCGGATGTTACAGCGTGGAGCCCGGTAAGTACATGTTAACTTATTGAAATGTATGGAAATCAGGTTGACAATGTCACCGGCGTAGTGGTGAGGAAGATTTCAAACCAAGTTCTTGCCGGGACAAATTCCATTTTGGCCCTCTCACGAGATTTAGAGGCCATTACAGAATTTGCATGCCTAACTAGCGCAGCTACTAGGTCACGGACATTGTGTTCATCTAATTGCCACTGAATTCCGTGCTTGACTCAGCATTGTATCCACCTCTCTCTCTCTCTTCAGGTACTATGCCTAAGACGGCAATGGCAGCCATGGAACTCCACGTCAATCCTTGTATAGAGGCACAGATCATCGTCATTGGAAGTACATTCATCCAATTTGTGAGACTCTTTAGAAAGACCATTCTTTGCCAACCACAATCTCTTTTACCATTGATCTTTCCCATCAGCATCAGACTTTGTATATCATGATTTCTTATTAATGCTCAGGAAATTCCAGCTATCTCTTCCTGATCTTGGCCAGCAGGGTTTTTCGTTTCAGATTTTACCTCTTCATTGGTTGTGGACTTGTCCAAGATATATTCATTACTCACTTCAAAAAAACACAACTCTGCTGCCGCCTGTAGAGATTTAAGGCGCATTTCCCCCAACCGGGGACTAAGCCCCGTCTTGGGGGCAGGAACGTGGAATTTCCCGCTGCGGGAGCTGGACGGAAAACACACCAAATCTTCTGGCCCCAACTTTATTAATTGTGCAACTGGGGGTTTGCATCATTTTCCGCAGCAGGACAGGCCCGATGGTTCATAGTCCACTGTCCTATCCAGGTGCAATATTGAAAAGGCACCCAACATCACTGACCCACTGTTGAAGAAGGTGGACCTCCTGAAAATGAAGTTGAATATCCGGGAAGACTCAGAGACTGGAAGATAGACCTCCTCCAAAACACCAAATTTGGAAGATCCACCTGTAGCTGTTCCCCCCACCCACAGCTGTGGTGTTCCGTGGTTCAGGATTGCTGGTGGCCTCCAGCCTGAAATTTGGAGGCAGCCCTCAGACAATGATCAGGTGAATCCCGACATCTGCACTCACCGTTGTTCCAGTCTTGTTTTGCACCTGCGTGTTTTTCCGCTGGTGCCGTGGAGAATCGAGGGAGGTGGTCAGACCTTCATCTGCATATCATTAGCAGCATGAAAAGGAGTTTCACACCAGCGTCAAGCGGGTTTCCTGATTCGCCATGACGAGCACCAGCAGAAGATCCCGCTGTAAATTCACACTGGTGTAAAAGTAATTTTTGGGCCTCCCACGGAAATCTGCACCCCTCCCACACACACACACACACACACACACACTGTGCACCATTGAACTCGCTGGCAGGGTATTGGGGGAATTCCACGCTTAGTTTGTGTCCAGGAATTTTAGAGAACCAACAAAGGTCAGTATAAACATTCAGACCACAGAATAGCAAATGGACAAAACAGCAGAAGTTAAATAACGATGCACGGAGACCTCTATGAACCAATCCACTCTGCCAGCAATGATTGGTAGTAATTCGGTGATCAGCCACTTGCAGCGGAGCGCCGGAATTGCAAAGAATACTGGTCACTGAATTTGGAGATATTGCTTGTTTACTCTCTGAGCCACAATCCCTGTGAGTGCGACATTCCTGATGGATTACAGAATCTCCCTGATATCCAAGTTCCACATTAGTAGACTGCATTGCCACCGTCATGCTGTGCCAATCACAATGATAACTCTACATCCCATCACTTGTGCATCAAAGGCGGCATTAAACTAATGTCCCATCTGCTTCCTTAAGTAGATGTTAGCAGTTCAAAGACATAATTCAAAGAGCTGGGAATTCTCCTGTTATTTTGGCCAATATTTCAACCACAATCATCAAACACAGATTAAATGGTCACTGATTTCCTTTGCTGTTTATGAGACTCTGCTGTGCATTAATTGGGCCAATGTCTGTCTGCACACCAACAGTGCCTGTACATGAAAGGAACTCTTTACTGTGAAGTACTTGGTGATATGAAAGATGCATCAGAAATGCAATCTCCGTTTTAGCTAAAGTGCTGGAAACCTGCTGGTTTTATAATCTGCCCTTGCTTATTGTACAAGCAGTTTATTAGGATAAAGTTGGTGATTGTAATAACTTTCCCAAGGTCAGTCTTATAGCGATATCTCCCTTTGATCTATTTTCGTATTACCGGTGCAGTATGTACTCTCTTTGTGTTGGGGGGAAAGAAAAGATATATGTAAAAATGGAAGAACCCATAAGATTTGTATAAAGGTATACTGTGAATGTCTCTCCAGTACCTCGATGTATATACACTTCCCCAGTTTTCTTACCCCCACACCTTGTTTTTTCTTTACTCACTAGTTACGTGATTTTGCTAACTATAAAGTGTTGTTAGTTTTAACTTGTTTGTACTATCTTCTCACTTTGTTTTTCTTTTGTATTTTTTTCTTTTTTTGTGTACAGCTGTAAATATACTATGTTCGAAAACCCAATAAAAAACATTTCTAAAAAAATAAATAAAAACCCTTATGCGGGTTGATCATGATGTATTTGCGGGAAGGCTAGTCTAATTTGAGGGGAAGATGGACGTGGCTCATATCTAACTTACTGAATATCTGAACACATGCTAATTTGGCATATAGGTCTTCTACTCCTGGCATGGGGTACCTATCCAATTTGGAAACCTGATTGACCGCAAGCTTATAATCCCCATAAAGGAGGACCAATTTGTTCAGCATAAGGATGGGGACAACAGGCACCATCCACTCTGTGAATTGCACGGGTCTTATTATATCTAGATTTTCCAGGCGTCCAAGCTTGGCCTCCACCTTCTCCAACAGAGAATATGGAACCGATCTTGCTCTGAAATATTTAGGGATAGCATCGGGGTCGACACAGATTTTGGTTCTAGCTCCTCTTATTTTCCCAAGGCCCTCTTGGAAGACTTCAGGGTATTTGCTGATAACTTCATACAGTCCACTTCATACAGTCCACCAACACCCAGTCTGAATATCTCCAGCCAATCCAGCCTGATCCACTGAAGCCAATCTCTCCCCATAAGATTTAGTCCCTGTCCTCCCACAATGATGAGTGGATGTCAGGCTGACTACTGACTGTAGGTCACCGGGTCACTGTAGTACCCTTAATTTTTTTTTCCCTTCATGGGATGTGGGTGTCGCTGGCTGGGCCAGTATTTATTGCCCATCCCTGAGGGCAGTTAAGAGTCAACCACATTGCTATGGGTCCGGACCGGTCACATGTAGACCAGACCAGGTAAGGATGACAGATTCCCTTCCCTAAAGGACATAAGTGAATGAGATGGGTTTTTACAGCAATGGTTTTATGGTCATCATTAGATTTTTAATTCCAGATCTTTATTGAATTCAAATCCCACCAACTGCCCAGGTGGGATTCAAACCCAGGTCCCAGGAGCATTACTCTGGGTCTCTGGATTACTTTTCCATTGACAATACCACTACGTCACTGCCTCCCCTTCATCCACAAACCATCCACAAACAATCTTGTACCCACAAACAATCCACAAAGGTTTCCCCTTGCAGGTGGCTTATCTGGCTCTAGTGTCTTCCAAACTCAAGGATCGGATACGTTTGGAGATGATCAAATGTCTGCTCTCCAATCATGGAGACAGCAGCAATGCTTTTATAGTATTTACAATAGTCCCTCGTCTGACATTTGGAAACTTCCTGAGCGGGTTCCCCAGCATCCTGAGGATTGTCATGAAATTTCCGAGAGGGCTCGGGCACACCAACTGAGCTCCGATTTGATGATGGGTGATTCATACAGGCGCCTTCAACTGAGGAATGGACACTGTAACTCGAGGCCTCTCATCCTAACTGGATGACATTGCGGTCAGGTGCCCCGTGTAGCGCCTGAGCCCCTTTTTCTGCATTCTCCAGAGATAGGGCTATCTCAATGGCTTTTTCATCAGACCAGTTTTGGCTCTGCCAGTAACTTTCCTTTGAGTTGTAACATTGTTTATTCCGCATATCAATCTGTCTCGCAACATCTCAGCCAGGGACGGGCCGAATTCACAGTGTGCTGCCAGTTTCCGCAACCTGGTTACAAATTCAATGATGGGTTTGCAAGGGGTCCTCCCCCACTGTATTAAAGTGATATCCCTGGAGGATTATAGAGGGCTTCGAGTTATAGTGATTTCACACTAAGTCTACGAGCTCATGAAACATTTTGAATTCAGCAGCATTTGGTTAGGTCAGCCTTTTTTATACGCTAAATGTCGGGGCCCCGCATGCTGTCAGCAGAATCACTTCTTTGCTTCCAAGTTCTACCAAGTTATTAGCCCAGAAGAAGTAACATATGCGCTCCATGTATCAGGCCAGTCTTTTCCGTTAATACGGTTCAAGTTTATCAGAGGCATTTTCGTTTCTTACCAGAGAAGCTACACAAATTCAACTCGGAAGGTTGCTCAGAAAAACTTGTTTTTACTCCTCGTCGCCAAAGTAGTAACTTTGTCAGGACCAGTCTTCTAGCAATATCTCCCTTTATTAAAGTAACAAAAAGGGCCATTGCCATGACATACAACATTTACGTCCCAGCCCGGGGACCTACGGAGATGCCAGCTGCGAGTTTTGAACTCCCACCAAGCGAGCCTCCACCCGCCCAATAGGGGAATTCGTATTCCGCGAAGCCCATGGGGAGATCTATTGACAACCCCGCCGTGTCCTCCGTGGCCGCCATAACAGTGATGATTAAATCCATCCTGTTTAGTTTTGCCTGGATATACAAAATCAACGAGAAAGGTAGGATGCATTGAATGAAATTCAGCGCAATTTGTGACAAAGTCCCAGTGGTTCAAAAGCCTGGAGCCTGAAATTCTATTGGGCCACTCCATGAGCGGAAGAATCGCCAAGTAGACCCAAGTCCAGAACCTGACCCAATTTACTGCCTCTGACTAATTTGCATATTTTAGCAGGTAGCCTGAACCTGTAAAGATACAACAGACATGTTCAACCAGATAAAGGAAATGGAAACAGTGAGGGCCCACTAAGTCCAGAAAGCTCCTCGAACGTTGTCGGGGCATTATTGGCAGATTATTGATTTCCTTCGACACACCATTAGCCCTTCACTAGTTCGGAGCATGAATGAGCCCCACGGCTAGCCAAGCGAAGACAGGTGAAGTTCCTGAGGTAGTCTGAATTAAAAGAGGCTGCGGATGGAAGAACTGTTCGCTTTGGAATGCAAAGAGAAGAGAATGCACAGTTCGCCACCCTGATCAGTGGTCCACTATGCGTCTGTGCCTTAGCCCGGGCTAAAATCTCAGACCCTGCACCTTGAGGGCATCAGGCATTAAGAACTATTCGGAGATTACTGATCAAGACGTACAGCAGTGTAGCAATTTTATTTACCTGACTTAACTGTATTCAACATTTAATTTGGTACGGAACTGGCGCAATCTCCAATTACTCCTGTTGTTCCAAACGGAGGACTGAAAGATTAATTGTGCACTCGTGCGTTTTATTAGCATTTTGCAGCCTTTTGTTCAAAAACTCAGATCAGCAGGAAAGACAGATCAATAATGTTTTTTTTTAAATGTTAACAACCTCAATAAATTATTTATTGCATCAAGATTGGAAGCTTTGAAACCGAAGTGATTTCCATCTTTTAAAATTCATGAGTCGGTTGGTAGTTTGGACAAGGGAATTGATAATTCCAGGGTAGTTTCGAAGGAGATTTTGTTTGATTCAGTTGCATTGAATCCCAGTCTAACCATTAAACTGTTATCTCTGTGATCTCAGAGTGGCAGCAGTGGCATAAGAGTTATTTTCTGCATCTCCAGATACCTTGTTAGCAGTGGAACTGGTTGAGAACTTAGGAAGTCAGCAGAACATACAAAATCTTTTTACATTATTTGAATTCATCAACATATATCCATACAGAAGATTACATTAAACAACAATAAATTAAGCCAGGAGTCGATGTCTCCTGTGACAAAAACATCATTGTTTTATTTTGTGGTGGGGGTGTGGGAAAGGACTAACAAGTGTTGGACTAATGGAAAGAATGAAGATTGAAGAAGGGAGCAGATTATACTCTTTGTCTTAAATTGCTTCAATTAAAGCAACGAGCAGCCTTAATGTACATCACAGCCAAATGACTGGCTCATTAACTTCTGTTAGTGCTCTTATAAGGCATCAGTAACATTCATCGACTGAAGCTACATAGGAAAATCCATAAACTCAGAAGCGGAGAGCGTCTCCTGTCTTGCCAGTCTATTGTGAATAGACTGCACCAACGTATTCTGAGGTTGTGTTGTACACCAGCTGCAGCACATACCATGCCATTTCTCCCACAGTTTATTTGTTTGTTAGAGGCTATTACCCTAAAATCCAGCGAAGGTTTACCAGACTGATTCCAGGGATGGCAGGACTGACATATGAGGAGAGATTGACTAGGTTGGGATTGGTCTTGCAGGAGTTCAGAAGAATGAGGGGGAATCTCATAGTGACTTGTAAAATTTTAACAGGACTAGACAGGGTAGATGCAGGGAAGATGTTACCAATGATGGGTGTGTCCAGAACCAGGGGCCACAGTGCGAGGATTCAGGGGAAACCATTTCGGACAGATATAAGGAGACATTTCTTCACACAGAGTGGTGAGCCTGTGGAATTCATTACCACAGCAAGTAGTTAATGCTAAAACTTTGAATATATTCAAGGGGCGGCTAGATATAGCACTTGGGATCGCTTCTCGGTCTTTTGGCTAAGATCAAGTGTAGTAGCCTTTTGGCTCAGATCTGGTATCTCTCTCTTGTGGGGACCATGAATTGGATTCAATTTGAATTTGGGTTGGTTTTTGGAGCAGGCAGGGAGCTGGATTGGGGGTTCGCTCCTGACCACATCCTGGGCCCTGGCTTTGTAACTCAGAAAAAGTAATTTAAAAAAAAAATACAGCACTTGGGGAGAATGGGAGCAAGGCTATGGGGAGAAAGCAGATTAAGGCTATTGAGCTGGATGATCAGCCATGACCATTATGAATGGCGGAGTAGGCTCAAATGGCCAAAAGATCTCCTGCTGCTATCTTCTATGTATCTATGTAATCTGGGGTTACCGGTGTTCACGGTTTTGATTTTGAAGAATCTGTAGCCCGTCCAGTCTACCCAGTAGAAACGCCCCATATCTTTCCGTACTTGTAGCAGTCACATTCAGGGGAGATATTTGTACTCTTAATGCAATCATTTCCAAACGCATCCTGTCATTATTTTCTAAATTGCCACAATTGCCTTCTTTATGTAAGCTGTCCGGGAATGTTAAATAAAAAAATGAAATTTATGAAAGAAAAACCTCCTGCGGAATTCTCCGTCAGCGGGATCCTCCGCTTCACCAGCAGAGCACCCACGCCCGCGGGTTTCCCGACGGCGTGGGATGGCCACGATGGGAAGCCCCGTTGGCTGGCTGCCGGAACAGAGGATTCCAATGCCGGCTGGGGCACGCTGCACCAGAAAGCGAGCCTGGCCGGATAGAAAATCCTGCCCCTTATCACTCAGAAAATGATCAAGTGCATTGGAAGGAAAACAAGATTCAAATCCATAACGCCATCCATCCATGGTCTAAACATAGTCACGGTATATTTTGCCTGGTGTATACGGTGGGCTGATTCCTCTGCTTCCCGCCACCGGCAGCGAGAATTATGATTGGGCGGAGAATAGCGAGCAATGGGAAAATCGTGATTTGCGCCCAGCGCCAATTCCGACGCCATGCCCCAGTCCCCGCACTGGCGACATTAGTGAAAATTGCATCCCGTGCCGGTGGGCCCGTGCAAAACCATCATTTGCATGGATTTAAATCTCATTAGTGGATTGGACACTGCATGCGCCGCCCCTCCGTGATGCTCCGCCCCTCTCTGGCGGATGTCACATGGGCGCAAAGTGGTGCAAATATTCACAAACGGGTACTGGGCGTCATGGCTGTCAAGCGGGAATGAGAGGGTAAAAAAAAAGTATTTTTAAATTGTCGGCTGGCTGCCTGGACTGGGGGCAATAGCGGAAAATGATTTGGTCCTAGTCCGTGCACTCAGGGTTTCCCCCTCACGATATGATTTAAACACACCCCACTAGTGCTACTTTCAGGCTCCTGGCTATTCACACTACTGAGTGCTCACTGTGTCCTGTAAATGTGCAGAGAGCCTCTGTTGATGTGCGAGACCACCCAAACCACCCCTCTGGAAACCCTCATACCCCAGTGTGGTCATCAAGGGGATGGGCATGGCCATGCTCAATCACCAGCCCACCAGGTGTTGGCACTCCTCTGGGCACTCCTCAGAAGTGCAATCCCACTGCAAAGTAAGCAGGGGATTAGCAGAGCTCAGCCCAACTAAAAGCCACCTGCACAGTGGCCTTTGAAAAGCTCCCTTGCACACTTCCCCTCTCACAGCTGAGGCCTCACCATGGCACCCACCCCTCAGGATCACGGGCTCTCTCCTCCTGGTTGGCTGGCAGCACTGACGGCCTGTGCCACCTCCTCCTAAGAGCTGGTCAGGAGGGCGAGTTAGAGTCTGCAATCTACCCTGGGGAAGAGGGTGTCCCTCCTCTACTCATTGGCATCGAGCAGTGGGTCCACTTCAGACTCTTGAAATTGCGGGGGGGAGGGGGGGGCAGGTCTTCTCTGAGTCATCTTCATGGCTGCAATGGTGAATGCAGCAGTTACAAATAGCTCCAACTTGTCATGCTCTTTAGCGCTAATTCCAGCCTCAGTGGTTAAAATGCTCACTGGGCTGGGAATTGCTTCCGATTGTCGCTGGCAGAGTGCTAGCCCTCTGCACGTCTTGAATTGCAGAACAAATAGCACCCCCAATGAGAACATGAATCACAAGCAATTCACTTCCGGCGAGAATTGGGCTCCATTCATGACACCGGGCCGATTGTGAATCACCCAACTTGCTCTGCTTGGCGTGATCTGGATTGCATCCTCGCTGGCCGCGATCCAGATCAGCATATTTAAATAAGACATTAGGTTCATTTAATTCATTAATAATCTTTATTGTCACAGGTAGGCTTCATTAACACTGCAATGAAGTTACTGTGAAAAGCCCCTAGTCGCCACATTCCGGCGCCAGTTTGGCTAAATGGAGGGAGAATTCAGAATGTCCAAATTACCTAAAAGCCCGTCTTTCGGAACTTGTGGGAGGAAACCGGAGCACCCGGAGGAAACCCAGGATTGTGATGCTAAACAAGGCCAGCAGCACGGTTTCAATTCCCCTACCGGCTGAGGTTATTCATGAAGGCCCCGCCTTCTCAACCGTGCCCCTCGCCTGAGGTGTGGTGATCCTCAGGTTAAATCACCACCAGTCAGCTCGACTGGGGGAGCGCGAAGAATACAGCCCAGTATATTTCATAAGAACCCACTACGTAAAATGAATCCTCCCCATCACTTCCATTGTTCCATTGATAATTAATTATAAATTTGTTAACTGACCCTCCTACCAGTGGAAAGCATTACTCTCTATCGATTCTATGACAATCTTCTGTTATTCTATTTTCATCCCTTACGCTCATCTAATGAAGTTCTCTGCCAGCACAATAGCCAATTCTAAATTAGGAGTAAGTATTTGTGAATCATCCCTTTTTAGTACAGAAATATTACTTGTGAATGTGGACTACTCTGAATATCATTCAGAGCATCTTTTTTCATGACTGCACAAAGGAATTTTAGAAAAAATAATTTCACAGGATGTGGACGTCGCTGGCAAGGCCAGCATTTTATTGCCCATCCCTGCAGGTGGTGAGTGTTCCCATGTATCTGCTGCCCTTGTCCTACTAGGTGGTAGAGATTGCGAGTTTGGAAGGTGCTATGAAAGGAGCATTGGTGAGTTACTGCGGTGAATCTTACAAATCAGTAGTGGGCAACCTGGCAGCCAGGGAACCACGTGGGGTCCATCGGGGTTCTGAGTGTGGTCCTCGAGACATTTTGTTGACTGTTGCCCACGTGCAGCGTTGCCACATTCCACTGGTTTCCATTCGCATAGCTTTTTTCCTATCGGTTTAACTGAAGTGATACACACATAAAGCGTAACTGAAGAGAGGTGCGTGCTGATTGCGGTCAACATTGACTGTAAGAGCCATGCGCTCTCTCTGTGTATTAAAGTAGAAATATTTCTTTTGTTTTTACATCTTGAAGTTGACGACAGTTCTATTAATATATGAATGATTATGCATTTTCTATAACTTATGAAATATTCAGCATGTATGAAATGTATTCAATCTTAGTCAAGGGTCACAGTTAATGAACTTTCCCACTTTCAATCTTGCGGCCCATTGAGATGAAGGGGAGCCACTCATGTGGCCCAGTCACTAGTTTAGGTTGCCCATCACAGTTGTAGATGGTACACACTGCTGCCACTGTGTATCGGTGGTGCAGTGAGTGAAAGATGGAGGTGGCATATGGGATGCAAATCGACGGGGTGCTTTTCCTGGATGGTGTCGAACTTCCTGACTCTTGTGGAGCTGCCCTCATCCAGGCAAGTGGAGAGTATTCCATCACACTCATTATTTGTACCTTGTAGATAGTGGACAGGCTTTGAGGAGTCAGGAATTGAGTTACTTAGGATTCAGCTGGTGATGAGGCTAAGTTTGCAATTACTGGGTGATCCAATGGCCACGCTGCGCCAGAAAAGCAATTCACCATGGCGCAGAGTGGCCTTGAAGCCGGGAGATCCACTCCCGGGATCTACCCAGCTTGTAATGCCTCACGAGATTCAATGCAATCTCGCGAGACGTTGCGATGTGAATCCTGCCCACAACGGGCGAGATCACGTTTTTTAGCAAATCTGCATATTAGAGTGAGACAGTGGGACTGTTGTGTTATGTAATTTGGAATAACACAAGCTGCCACTTGATACAATTTTGAGTAAAAGATGCTCCAGAACTTGAAGCAAGTTCAATGTGTTTTATTGAACTATTAGTACAGTTCTCAATGAGTTCTTCTCTCTGTTAATCTAAATGTAGTAACTCAGTCTAACTGAACCAGCCTTGCTCTAAGCCACGAGCTGGGGTGTGATGCTGAGGATACACCCTGTCTCACACTGTAGATGTTGGTCTGTGGAAAGAGGTGGGGTGTGAGTGCCTCATCCTTTTTATAGTGAGATACCACCCCTGAGTGTTCTGACTGCTCATTGGTCGTGTCCTATTCCATGTGTTCATTAGCTGCATGTTTGCATATCATGACAGGGACTTTGTTCCCTTTTGGGAGAATCACCCCCATTATCTTTTAACCAGGCATGTGTTATAACCTTGTTATACTTTTCACATTTCAAATCTTCTTCAGTTTTGAACCCAACCACGACTATCAGCAGTCACCTAACCACCACAAAATGCCATGATTTGTTTACTACAGATAGAATGAAGCTCTGAGTCTACCTCAGCCTGAACTGGGATTGTACTCAGCGTTGCTGACATTAATCTCATTTGCAAGCTAGTCGTATGGCCAACTGAGCTAGCTCTCTTGTATTTAGGATGCTTCAATGATTTCTGAATCCTTTAGATATTCCCAGCCTTTATGACGTCATAATCCTTTTGTGTTTTCAATCTGTCACATTTTTAGGAGCGATAAAATGACATGTGACCCTCATTGGGAAATCTTTAATTGAATATGACACTAAACTCTCTCTTCATAAGCCCGAGGGTGAAATATTAGGCGGATATTTGAAGTATCCAATTAAATGGCACTTAAATGGCACATCCTGTAAATTAAGATAATACATGGCCCAGCTGGTTACGGCTTTAATCATTTCAAGATATTGGTGTTAGGACCTGATTTATAAGAAGATGCCAGAACCTCTTCTAGTTCAGTCTCTATTAAACTTCCATTACACTAATTCCCGCCAGTTACATTAGATGAGCAGATGAGAATGCAATTTGGGGATTATATCTGGGAGAAGAGGGAGTCATCGAAGGTGAAAGTGGAATATGCATATTACTGCAAAACGTTGCAGGCAAAGATAGGGGGCGGGATTCTCTCCCCCTCCCCCACCGGGTGGGAGAAACGCCGGGGCACCGCGCGAATCGTGCCACGCCGCCCTGACCCCCGCACGCGATTCTCCTACCCCCCAAAACCAGCGCCGCGTGAATCACGCCGGGCCGCTCGGAGAATTGCCCCAATGAGCGGCGATTTTCCGGCCCAAATGGGCCGGGTGTAAACGGCCTAGTCCCACCGGCGCCGTCCACACCTGGTCACTGCCGGCCGGTACTCGTCGCGAAGGCTTGGGTTGCCGGCCTGTGGGGGGGTGGGGGGGCTCCGTTCCCGGGGGGGGCCTCCTCTGGGGTCTGGCTCGCAATTGGGGCTCACCAATCGGCAGGCCGGCCTCTCCCGCCCCCGGACCTACTTCCTTGTGTGACCAGCCCCAGAACCCCGGCGCCATGTTGGTGAGGGGCCGGAGCGCTCCGCGAGGTTACCGCCAATGCGTCGGTTGGCACCGGCACCACTGTGCATGCGCTAGTTGCCGCCGGCCAAACTGCGCATGGGCGGGACCCAAGGTGCCGCGTCTTTTATGCGGCGCCGGATTTCTGATGCCACGCCGAGGCCCCGCCCCCGTAAATCACGCGACGCCCCTGCTAGCCCCACGGAGGGCGGAGAATAGTGGTCTGGGAATGGACAACGCCACCGGAGTAAAACACTCCGGTTTTTACTCCGGTTTCGGCACTTAAACTCCCGTTGGGAGAATCCCGCCCAGGACATATGGAACAGGTTGATTGATTGATTGATATTTATTGTCACATGTACTGAAGTACAGTGAGAGGTAATTTTCTGCGGCCAAGTATGTACATAGTAGACAAAAGAATAATCGACAGAGTACATTGACAAATAGCACATCAATAAATAGTGATTGGTTATAGTGCGGAGCAAGGGCTAAGCAAAGATTATATATCAAGTGGAAAAGAATTTTAGTAGGTCAGAACGATGATAAGAGATAAAAGAAAGGGGTCTGGTTGAGAGAGTTTGCAGGGAGTCGCCATGCTGCGGCGCTATCTTGAATCTTGAATAATGTCACTTTAAGTATTTAATATTCACTTGAGATTTGTATGCACTTGTTTCAACAAATTTGTAAATGTGTTCAGAAGCAATATATTTATGAAGATATGTGATAGGGGGCTGGATTCTCTGATTTGAGTCTATGTCCTCACGTCGGCATGGGAACGGTGGCGTTTTACGACCGAAAAACGCAAAACAGCCACCAATCCTCCATTTGACTGGGGGCTAGCATGCCGTCAGCATAGAGCACCTGGCTCTAGCTGCCGATACAGCCCGGAGAATTTCCGGGTCCATGACCACACATGTGCAAGGCGGCGGCCTGCATCGGCCGTGCCGTGCAACATGGTGCCGGCCGCTCGCGGACCCCGTCGGCAAAATTCTGCCCCCCCCCCCTCTGACTGGCTCCTGAGCCTCAGACCACACCCCAACAGTACTCACAGCCCTGACAAAGTCCCCCCTGCCCACGTATTGGCCCTTCCCCAACTGTGGTGGCGCTGGACAGAGTCCGCTGCCGCCACGCTGAGTTCCCGACGGATGATATCACACGCGATCGATGCAGGCAGGAACTCGGCTGATCGGGGGTGGATGGGCCTCAGGCAACGTACTGAGGCCGTCGATATGGCGCACAGCGTACTCGGTGAGTATACCACTTTGGAGAGGACAGACCATTGCGAAAGTGGTGCCGCCCCCGATTTTGTCGGAAACGGGTATTCTCCAGCCGATTGCCAAACGCAATTTCAGCATCAGTGACCAGAGGATCCTGCCAGGGTCTTTTATCGTTCTTCAAATTGTAACATCCCGCACGTGACTTATAAACATAGATATGATAGACTATAATGAACCTTGCATTGGTCAGGAAGGGCAGAACTTGATATGTGCCCGTTTTCAAACCTCTATCAGCTGACTTGGTGACTGTTCCATTAAATGTTGGTGCATATTTAGAGCTCCTTTCCCCCTCAGTTGCACATGTTGGCTCATTCAGGAACACATTATCCCTTTATTGCAACCACAAGAAATGGGACTAACGTTTTCGGAGTGCATGTACTCACTACTGGGTTTTCCAGCATTTAATTGGGAGGAGGGGGGTGAAGAGGGGGAGAGAACGTTGTGCCTCATTACCAGTCACTGCCCTTGTCTTTGACTCTGACACCACCTTCCAACCCAATCTACCATGACACCCACCCGTAAACCCCAATACGCCCTCGTTAACCTGTGCCCAGGGTCCCTTGCTTATCCTGGACCTCCGGTGGGATCACTGCTGTCAGCTGAAGGCAATGAGGAGCTGTCAGTCACTGATTGGCTGACAGCTCTCAGCAGGGGGCACCTCCGCTGTCAGGGTCTTGAACCTCCTCAGGGAAGGCCTGACGGTGGCCACATTAGTACCTGAGGAGCAACTGGTTCCGAAAGCCTCCTGACAGAACTGACAAGGATTCCCTTTTCGGACCAGAGGGCAGGAGCCCTGTTGGCCCAACTAAATCCAGCCCAAGATTGCAGTCCATCTCAATTCCCACACACAGAAAGCTGCATAGCATAGTCAGGTTTCACCAATTTACACAGGTTTACTTGGCTGCATCAAAGATTGTCACGGAGAATTCTGGTAATATTCAGAATACCTGTAAGTTAATTCAGCAGTATTGTACTTCACTTACCAAAAGCAAACTTCTTCCATGGATTTTTCTTAGACAACAATGTTCCAAAGGGTTACTTCTTTTCCGCTTTTCTAGAATACCATTTCTAAAAGCAAGTTAAAATACAATAGAACCGGTCAGTTGGTTAAACCTTAAAACTAATGTTCATAAAAAGGCGACACAGCTTTCAAATACTATTCAATAAGATGACAGATCCGAGGTAAGGAAATAACATTGTAGCTGAAAGGCACAATGCAAAAATACACAGAATGGGAAAATAAAATTGTTGAATCAAATCCTTTCCACTTGAACCCTGGATACCAAGGGATAAACAGCATTGGACACGGAGGCAAAGGGAGGCTTATGGCAGATATTGAGGGCTTAAAACAACAGAAGCCCTTGAGGCTTATCGGGAATTTAGAAAGAAAATTAGGAGAGCAAAAAGGGGGCATGAAAGGAGACTGGCAGGTAAAATAAAGGAAAATCCTAAATTGTTTTACAAGCACAATAAGGGAAAAAGGATAATTAGGGAAAGAATAGGACCCATTAAGGACACAGTGGTTATTTGTGTGTGGAGCCAAAGGATGGAGTACGGTTCCAAATGAATATTTTGTGTTGGTGTTCACTCGTGAGAGGGACGGTGTAGGTATAGAAATCAGGGAGAAGAACTGTGAGAAAATTAAAAAGATTAACATAGATAGAGGGGAGCTGCAGTCTGGAGAGTGCTCTGGCAGGATTAAAAGTAGCCAAATCTCCAGGGCCGGATTAAATGTATCCCAGGCTGTTGAGTGAGGCAAGGGAGGAAATAGTGTTGGTGCCTTTGCTGTTTGTGGTTTATATAAATGATTTAGATATGAATGTAGGAGGGTTGATCAGTAAGTTTGCAGATGGTACGAAAATTGGTGGGCTGGTAAATAGTGAGGGGGATAGTCTTAGATTACAGGGGGATATAGATGAGTGGGTCAGATGGGCCGATCAGTGATAAATTGAATTCAATCAGGATAGGTCAGAGGTGATGCATGTGGGCAGGACAAAAAAGGCAAGGGAATACATGATAAATGGCAGAGCCTTGGGAAGCACCGAGACACTTGGTGGCATGTATATGGGATTTTCCGGTATCCAGCGGGGAGGGCCGTACCAGCGCCAAAGAGTGGCGTGAACCACTCCGGCATTGGGCCGCCCGGAAGGTGCGGAATCCTCCACACCGAAGGGGGCTAGGCCAGAGCTGGAGTGGTTGGCGCCGCGCCAACCAGCGCAGAAGGGCCTCCACTGGCCAGCGCGAGTTGACACACACGTTGGAGCGCCAGCCCATTCCCAGAATCGCTGGCATGTTTCCTGCGCATGCGTAGGAGGTTTCTTCTCCACGCCGGCCTTGGCGGAGCTTTACACAGGCCGGTGCGGAGGGAAAGAGTGCCCCCATGGCACAGGCCCACCCGCAGATCGGGGCCCCGATCGCGGGCCAGGCTGGATCCCCCCCGCACCCCCCACCCCCTCCCCGAGGACTCCACAGACCGCCCTCAGAGCCAGGTCATGCCGGTACAGATCTGGTCTAATCCACGACGGTGGGACAGGGCGAAAATGGGCAGCCGCTCGGCCCAACGGGGACCGGAGAATCGCCGGGGGGGGGGGGGAGGGGGGCACTGCCAACAGCCCCCGACCGGCGTGCCGTGATCCCTGCCCCTGCCAAAATACCTGCGGCGGAGAATTCGGCAGCCAGCGGCGGGGCGTGATTCACACCGCCCCGGCGATTCTCCGACCCGGCGGGGGGGGGGGGGGGGGGGGGGGGTCGGAATATCACGCCCCCAGGCTCTAGCCATCCAATCCCACAACGGCAGCATGATGAAATTTAAATTCAATTAATAAATTATGCAATCGCAAGCTGGTGACCATGAAGCTATCACTGATTGTCGTTTTAAAAAAACATCTGGTTCTCTAACATTCTGGGGGAAGGAAATCTGCCGACCTTACCAGGTCTGGCGTACATGACTCCAAGTCCGCAGCAATGTAGTTGACTCTTAACTGCCCTCTGAAACAGCCTAGCAAATCACTCAGTTCCAAGGGCAGCGGGGAATGGAAAATAGATGCATGGCCTTGACAGTGACACCCACATCTCCATGAATGAATAAAGGTCAGTAAAATGAGCTTCACCATAAATACCCTCAACAAGAAAAAAAGTCATTTTCTTTCACCCCAAAAAACATGAACTCACGCTAAGCGTTTCACTGGCTCAGGCTACAAAAGCTCACTAATTAGCAGATGCCAACACGTGTGGCTTCGCCGTTCTACAAACTTGTCAAAGCAGCACCAAATAAACATGTTGCTATATGGCGCTATTCTCCCAATTGTTCGACTGCGACTCTGGTGCTATCATGAAAAAATGTTTAGACTATTTGAAAAACGCAATCGAGAAGGGATCGTGAGCACTTGTCACTTTATTGTTACAGCAAAGCATATTGAAAAGCAAAATATATAAAGGGGCATAACATGTAAGGCTTATCAGCTCACCACACATTAGGAGGTCTCACATTTTTCTTCCTATTCATGCTTGACAATGGGTCGATATTGTTATCTTTCTGAAAACAACTTCCCCTTGTCTGAACATTCTGTACTACAACCACATTCTATTGCTTCTGGTTGGCGGAGAGCTTCTCACAGATGTTCACTGTCCATTGCCTGTACGTGTGCCACTAAACAGTGAACAATTTTGGACGGGCTGTTTCCCGCCAGGCTAGTCGTAGTAATTGTCCGTGTCGCTCGGGGCCCGAGCTAATGCACGCACGGCACAGGATTTTTATGAGGACAGAGAATTGTGACGGGGACGCAGCAGTCAAGGCAAGGCAAACAAAACCAAGCGAATGACTCGCAGCATGTGTTTCAGAATGACTGTTGGGATTATTATGGCAGTTCAGCCGCCTGCTCTGAATTTCACCTCAGCGACTTCCGCAGAATCTGACTTTTGAAAAATAATGCCTATTATTATGTAAACTACGTTTAGATCTGACAGAAATCAAAGAAGCATCGACTATTTTTCCTCACAATTATTTTTACACGGCCGACCCTTGCTCGTGGGAGACAACTCCGAGTTATGTCAATGGGGCTCAGACTGAGAACTGCATGGCATGGCCCTGGGCAATGACATCTTAGTGCCCTGTGCTCAAATAAAAGACACACGTGCATTTATATAGCACCTTTCATTGCCACAAGACATCCCAAAACATCTTACAGTCAATGAAGTACTTTCAAGTCTGGTGTTAAAAGGATGTGGAAGCTTTGGAAAAGGTGCAAAGGAGAATTACTAGGTTGTTGCCTAGAATGGAGAGTAGGTCTTATGAGGAAAGGTTGAGGGTGCTAGGCCTTTTCTCATTGGAACGGAGAAGGATGAGGGGCGACTTGATAGAGGTTTATAAGATGATCAGGGGGATAGATAGAGTAGACAGTCAGAGACATTTTCCCTGGGTGGAACAAACCATTACAAAGGGACATAAATTTAAGGTGAATGGTGGACGATATAGGGGGGATGTCAGAGGTAGGTTCTTTACCCAGGGAGTAGTGGTGGCAGGGAATGCACTGCCTGTGGAAGTAGTTGAAACATTAGGGACCTTCAAGCGGCTATTGGATAGGTACATGGATTACGGCAGAATGATGGGGTGTAGATTAATTTGTTCTCAATCTAGGACAAAAGTTCGACATCGTGGGCCAAAGGGCCTGTTCTGTGCTGTATTTTTCTATGTTCTATGTTCTATGACCTACGAGGCAATTTTTAATAAGGACACGGGGAGTTCACACCAAGTAAGATAAAGAAATGTAGAGCACAATTCTCCCAAAGGGAACAAAGTCCTCTAGTGAGCATGTGTAGCCGCCTGTTTCCCAGTGCTCGTTGAGAAACACACGGCTATTCAACTCAACTTGCGTTGTATAAGGGGCCTGCACACGGGGAACGTGTAACCAAGGCTGCACATACACCTGCTTTGTACAGGTGTGGAGCTCTGCTTGCCGGGACTCCCCAATGTAGCAAGCGATTGGGAAACCATTTTTAAATGCGACCCTATCTCCGAGGCCCCCCCAAAGCGATCCGCACCTCCCCCCACCGCAGACCGAATGCACTATCCCCTGGGAGACCCCCACAAGTGGACCGCGGAAATAGTGTCGCCAATCGGCTGCTCGCCCGACCCGGGCCGCCCGCACGAAAAAAGCCCAGTCCCAAATGAGGCCCCCTTTGCCCTCCAATCAGCCCAGCCCTCGACGGTGGCGGCCCTCGACCAAGTCCGCAGCTGCCACACGGGTATCACGGACATTGGGACCATGAGTGGTCCACGGCGTCGGGAATTCAGACGGTCGGTGGCAGAAAGTAGCGGGATGGGCCTCAGGCAATGGCCTCAGGTGATGGCGTACTCCCCAGGTACGGTGCATTTCGGGAGGGCGAAGAATCGCTGAACCTGCACCGGTCCCAAATTCATGCAGGAAACTGGATTCTCCGCTCCGTTGACGATCCCGATTTCGACGTCACGGTGCGGAGAATCCAGCCCAATATCTAAGGAGCTGTATTGACACATCTTTGCAAACCTTTTTGCCTTCCCATTTGTAAAGGTGGCTAAATATGCGTAATTCAGTCTGCATTGTTACAGCAGGACAGCTGCGAGATGCTATCAGTATGGTATACTGAAACATTTTACTTAACAATCGCCGTCAACTGGAGCTGAAGCAGACCAGAGAAAAAATCTTATATAATAATCATGTTAAAGTATGTTTATCAGGGCATCCTCACGGAAATGAATCACTGAATCTATCCGATTTATATCTGCTCACTTCCCATTAAACAAATCTCATTATGCTCTTTACGTACACTGGGAATCAATTAGTACCTCAGAAAAAAACACCCACCATTAAGCACAAGCCCCATTAACTGGTATTAACTGGATGTAAGTTTATTAATTTATCAACAATTTATGAACTGAAAATTATCTGAAGTAACTCCTGAGAGCGCTTAAGAAAGTAATAAAGCCTGAGTTAATTTATGCATAGTGCACAGACTTGTGTTACTTCAAGGCTGAGGAAATTAAAATATTTTGCTTTCAACAATAAATCGATCAGCATTCACCCAAACAGAGGGTAATCCAGTAACCGGAGCAATCCTTCAATAAAAACCGAACATTCTTTCCACACAATGTATAAGTGGCTAGGTGTTAAATCTTTGTGCATGCTGACATGGCCTTGGGCATTAACGCTGAACAGAATTAGCAGATGCTAAAATCGTACTTCATTCATCTTCTCTCTCCTGGATGGCATATCTAACCCCAGCTAAGCCACGTGCTGTCTGTAAACGATGGAATCGCGAAGTCAATCACAACACACAGTTTCCATGAAACAGTATGCACCGAAATGGAATGCTGAAAACAGTGGGCCAGGTTCTCCGATTCTGAGGCTATGTGCCGAGGATCCGTGGCGGTTTTCATGGACAAATAGCCAGCGGGGCGAGACCGGAGACTTATGATAGGTCTGACACCGGGCACTAATCTCGATTTTGGGCCGACACACTATTCTCCGCCCAGTCGAGAATCCGGGGCGGGATTCTCCGAGCCGAAATCACGCTTGGCACTGAGGGCGGAGAATGGACGCAATTCTCTGAGGACCAGAGAATCACTGCCAATCACGGCCTTTGAAAGAGGCCCCCGCAGCGATTCTCCGGCGACAGCTGGCCGAGTTCCCGCTGGCATGTTCACTCATGGTTCCACCCGGCGGGAGCTCGGAATCCGCAGCCACCCTGGTTGGGGGGGGGGGGGGATTCATCAGCGGGGGGCCTCCAGGACAGCCAGGCTCGCGATCGGGGGGTCACCAATCATCAGACGAGCATGATCTCGGGAGGGGGGGGTGTCTATATTGTAAGGGCCGGTCCGCGGTGTGGGTCCACCATGTTGCACAGGGCTGCCGCCGTGCGCATGCACGGACCCCCGGCCGGAAGTCCAGGGCCCTGTATCAGCCACTGGAGCTTCGGGGACTACTCCGGGGCCCTGCTAGCCCCCTGCAGGGAGAATCACTCTGGGCATTTCTCGCGGGCGTGGGGACATAGCCCCATTATCAGAGAATTCTGCCCCCAATTTTGGCGGGCAGACATGGAGAATGACAGTCACTTAGTCATTTTTTGGAGAGAATCACCCCAAGTATTTATATTGTGTACCTTGTGTTGCCCTATTATGTATTTTCTTTTCCTTTTCATGTACTAAACAATCTGTTTGATCTTCATGCAAATAAATACTTTTCACTGTACCTCGGCACACGTGACGATAAACAAATCCAATCCAATATCTTCGCTGGTCACATTTTCCACATGTTTCAGAGAAGCCGGCCACTAAGCTAATAATGTAATTTAACTTTCTGGGCACAAAGATATTTTAATAAAATGACATATTGGGGCAGTATGGTGGCGCAGTGGTTAGCATTACTGCTTCACGGCGCCGAGGACCCGGGAGTCGGTGTGGAGTTTGTACATTCTCTCCATGTCTGCATGGGTCTTAGTCCCGTAACACAAAAAGATGTGCAGGGTAGGTGGATTGGCCACGCTAAATTGCCCCTTAATTGGAAAAATGTCAAAAAATTGACATATTAACAAATAACTCCACGCAAATTATAATGTATTTTATCCATCCCTTCGCAGAATAATTTCCATTTCATAAGCTGAACTGTGCATTAATATCACTGAATTTATTTAATTTATTTATTTTAAAAAAGTTTAGAGTTCCCAATTCATTTTTTCCTATTAAGGGTCATATCAATGTGGTCAATCCACCTTGCCTGCACATCTTTGGGTTGTGGGGCCGAAACCCATGCAAACACGGGGAGAATATGCAAACTCCACATGGACAGTGACCCAGAGCCGGTTTACGAACCTAGGACCTTGGCGCGTGAGGCAGCAATGCTAACCACTGTGCCACCGTGTTTCCCAATATCACTGAATTTATTTGGAATGTATAAATATTGGCTGGTTACTTAAGTTATTAAAGGGCGGCACGGTGGCACAGTGGTTAGCATTGTTGCTTCACAGCACCAGGGACCCAGGTTCGATTCCCGACTTGGGTCACTGTCTGTGTGGAGTCTGCACGTTCTCTGCGTGGGTTTCGTTCTGGCGCTCCGGTTTCCTCCCACAAGTCCCAAAAGCCGTGCTGATTAGATGAATTGGACATTCTGAATTCTCCCTCAGTGTACCTGAACAGGGGCCGGAGTGTGGCGACAAGGGATTTTCACAGTAACTTCACTGCTGTGTTAATGTAAACTACTTGTGACACTAATAAAGATTATTAATTAAAGTATTGTAGAAGTACAAATGTTGGGGTCCAATTTCACTTTTATATATATGCTGATAATATCTGCCTTTCGCCCATTGATTTGCCATGTATGTTTCTTCGCGAGACAAATGTAGTGGCCAATAAGAAGGAAAAGGGAACTACAGGGAGATCACTTGTAACTGTTCACATGACCAATTAGAAATGACTTGTTGGTTGACCACAAATAACACATTGGGCTTTCCCCCATATTTGGGCACAGTTGCCATGATTCACAGTATGTGTGCCTGTTGGAAATGAGCATGGCAAGAAACAAACCGCATCTACTTATCTCATTTCCATGAATGGCCCCTGTGATAATGCCTTTCCATGAATGGCACAGTGGTTGGCATTGCTGCCTCACAGTGCCAGAGACCCAGGTTCAATTCCAACCTTGGGTCTGTGTGGCATTTGTACTGTCTCCCAGTGCCAGCGTGGGTTTCCTCCGGGTGCTCCGGATTCCTCCCACAGCCCAAGGATGTGCAGATTAGGTGGATTGGTCATGCTAAATTTCCCTTTGTGTCCAAAAATGTGCAAGTTGTGTTGGGTTACCGGGATAGGGTGGAGAGTGGGCCCGGATAGGGTGCTCCTTCAGAGGTAGGTGTAGACTCGATGGGCCAAATGGACTACTTCTGCACTGTAGGGATTCCACGATAACCCCTCATCCTGAAAGGTGCCTGATATACCTTCAATTCACCGAGAGGCAGAGTGAGTGAACAGTAGGCTTTATTAGTCATGAACTTGCCTAGCCAAAGTCGGTTGTACAGATGAATGCTGCCCACAGGTGGCCAGTCTATATATGGCCCTGGTGAGGGTGGAGCCAGAGGCGGAGCCATACCGGGGTTACAATACAGTACATGGAAGCAGCTCATATCACCACATCCAGGTCATAGGTTACAGTATCATACATGCATTATGGTGAATACATTCACCACATTGCCATATGGAATTGTCAATGGAGTGGCCACACACCAACTCCCACCATTCTCCCCTGCCCTCATTCCTATCCTCCCCGTATGAATTCCCTCTGACATAAACGGAGACAACTTATTTTCTTCCATTTTACTCCCAGGATAACAAAAGAAGTTCTCCATTGGTGGGATTTTCAGGCCAGTCCTGCCAGCTGAATCTTCTGGACCCACCAATGGCAACCCCTACCACCACCACCCCCCCCCCCCCCCCCCCCTCCTCCTTGTGGGTTCCCCGGCAGCAGAGGGTGCGAACAATGGGAAATCCGCTTGACAGCAGTGGGCCCGGAAGATGCTGTTGACAGCCATTGGGGCAGCCTCCACCGCCACAGGGGTGGGGATGGGGGGCGGAAAATCCTGCCCATGTCCTTCCTACTATCTTCCACTTGACTGTCATCCTCAAAAGGAAGCATGTGAATAGCTGCCTCAAGCCTCTGTGCTCAAACTTCCACTGAAATAAGGTTGCAGTTCAGAAGCAAGACTGGTATACAATCCCGCGTTCTGGAGAGTTCACACGCAAATGTAGATCCCAACTTCAAACTGAGGTGAGGTGTGTTAGTTCTTTGCCTGTCGCACGTATTTTGGAAACTATTGATAGGACTGGATCCGCACAAGGATGTGACGGTAATTTGCTGCGGGTGATCTGTTCCGTTTCCTCAGCTGCGCATTAAGTAACATCTCTGACAGAAAGCTTTGTTTTCTTCCCTGCTAATCATTTAATGTCTCCGCCGGTAACCTCATCCACACAGGGCATCCTTAGCAATTTAACAGCTCATTACTGATAAGCAATTGACCAAAGCACTCAATGTTATATTCAAGATTAATCTGATTCCTTAAATCCCGAGCAGAATACTCAGCATGCCCCTGGTGATTAGTCCCATCAAGTAGTTCTCTGCTACCTGGAATCTCCATCGTAAAATATGAGATGAACTAATTCATGCATCCAATCGTAATTAGGAGTTATAATCCAACGCAGCAATGCACCGGAAAGTGATTTTTCATTTCAGCTTGCTCAACTACTTGTACTGCCCAAGTGGTAAAGCGTGAATTTAAAAACAATTCACACATTTCATAATGCACTTTAGCCCTGTACTAAAAGGAAAATAATTTCCGTTTAGAATGTCTGTCATCCCACGTTTGGAATAGAATTTATTAGGTGAGATGGCAAAATGAGTTCACTTGAGATTTTTACAGATGGAACTGAACCGGTAACGTTCATCTTAAATTTGGAGAACAGCAGTTTCACTTTGTGTCCTGAACCATCTCATTACTTTGACACTACCAATTACACTCAATGCTTTTTCCATCAGCTGCAGCCGTGCAGGCAATTTTTCATCAAATGCAGTGTTATACCGGTAGGTCTTCCTTAGTATTTTCCATGATAGATTAGGTGACTGTCTTCACCACATATTGCCCCAGGAAAACATCTCTGACTCTTCAGAGTTATACCACACTTCACAGCTTTGCAATACGACTCTTTTAAGTGGTAATAATGAGATTTGATTCTTTTTGGATTGGATTGGATTGGATTTGTTTATTGTCACGTGTACCGAGGTACAGTGAAAAGTATTTTTCTGAAAGCAGCTCAACAGATCATTAAGTACATGAAAAGAAAAGAAAATACATAATAGGGCAACACAAGGTACACAATGTAACTACAGAACACCGGCATCGGGTGAAGCATACGGGGGTGAAGTGTTAATGAGGTCAGTCCATAAAAGGGTCGTTTAGGAGTCTGGCAACACTGGGGAAGAAGCTGTTTTTGAGCCTGTTCGTGCGTGTTCTCAGACCGATGGAAGAAGTTGGAAGAGTAAGCCAGGTGGGAGGGGTCTTTGATTATGCTGCCCGTTTTCCTCAGGCAGCGGGAGGTGTAATGGACTCTATGGATGGGAGGCAGGTTCGTGTGCTGGACTGGGCTGTGTTCACAGTCACAACAGGCATTTTGACAAGCAGATTGTGATCAGCAAGTATAAAAATGTTTACTTCCCAAAATCGAAGGAAAGGACAATTGTGCAGCAGATGGTTTAATGGCCTTAGTCGGGTTCGTCCTTGAGCTTGTCGATACCAAGGCGCATTTTCCAGACTTTGGTCTTCCTCCACTGTGGGGGTTACATGTTTAGTGCTGGAAGTGATGTACTCACATTACTCCACGCTCCAGCTACACACTAGGCACAGCATCACCATGTACAGGTTTGTTGAGCCAACTTTTCCACAGGACAGTGAGTAAATTTAAGGAGTTAGACAGATTTTTAATTGGTAAGGGTTGAAGGGCTATGGAGAACGGGCAGAACGGTGGAGTTAAGGCCAGGATGAGATCAGCCATGATCGTATTAAATGGTGGAGCGGGCTTGAGAGGCTAAATTGCCTATTCTTGCTCCTAGTTCATGTGTTCTAATAAATAACTACTCTGGCTGATTCACCATCTAGCTCTTGGTCCATAGCACTGTAGGTAATAGCACCCCAAGTACAAATATGGTGCTCAAGATCAAGAAGGAAATTTCTTGATTAATATGAAGATCAGAAGTTACGGGGGAAAAACCAGGAGAATGGGGATGAGAAACATATCAGCCATGATCGAATGGTGGAGCAGACTGGATGGGCCGAATGGCCTAATTCCGCTCTGATATCTTCTGAAGTTATGAAGGTGGGGAGCTATTTACTTCAAAAAATAAAAATCACGAGAGGCTGCTGGATAAGCAAGATGATCAATGTTGCTTGATAAAAAGAGAGAATCTGAGAAAGTGGCTTGTTGAGATAATTTGAAGTGGCCTCCTGGATATGGCATTGCCACCATTGGTCCCTCGTTGGTCCTTAAATGTAGAATTTGGCAGGACACTACTGCTTAACTTGAGTAAAGTAAATCGATATATCCCAGAGTTTTCTCACATGAGAACAACTCTGCCCAAAATGGATTAACGAAAGCACCTGCAAAGACAATGGGCTGGATTCTCCGATCCTGGGGCTAAGTGTTGACGCCGTCGTAAACACCTGAGCGTTTTAGGCCGGCATCATCTGGTCCCTAGGATCAGCGATCATGCGCCGCACAGGGGGCCAGCACCGCACTGGAGAGCCTCACGCTGCTCCAGCTGCCAATACGGGCATCAACAGGGCCGGCGCAAGTTTGCAAGTTCGCACATGCACGCCACGGCTGGCGCAGGTTCGCACATGCGCGTGGGTTGCCTTCTCCGTTCCGACCCCGACGCAACATGGCGCAGACCTACAGGGGCTCTGTGCGGAGGAACATAGGCCCCCACCGGGACAAGACCGCACGCCGATCGGTAGGTCCCAATCGCGGGCCAGGCCACCGTGGAGCCCCCACCCCTCCCCCGGGGTCGGATCACCCCCTCCCCCCATCAGGCTGACCGCCCTCAAGCCAGAACGCCGAGGTCCCGCTGGGTTGGACCACACGAGAACAATGCCAGCAGGACTCAGCCGAAATCGGTGGGCACTCGGCCCATCTCTCGGGGAGAATCGGCAGTGGGACTACGTTGAGCGGCCCCCAATCGGCGCCGCACCGTCGTCATTATCGCTGTTTCTCCAGTCACCGGAGAATTGGTGGACCGGCGTTGTGAGATTCACACCACCGCCCCACCCCGGTGTTTCTCCAACTTGGCGCAGGGTCAGAGAATCCTGCCCGATATGTTAGGGTTCATGTACTTGCAACTTTGAAAGGTCATGTGGAATTTGCCTGAAAATACCTGTCAAGGCATGGGATTAAAAATAGACCATTTAACCTATCAATCTGCTCCTCCATTTCAGCTAAGGTAGCATTTTTTACTTTGTGCATGATTCCAGTGCAACTGCTGGGATCATGGCTCTGGGGATTTATCAGGCCAGTACTCCACAGTAAGATCACGATGATCTGTCCAAGTGCAGCAGTATCTCAAAAGATAAAAGCAAATCACCACGGATGTTGGAAAGTGAAACAAAAACAGAAAAGACTGGACAATCCCAGCACGTCTGACAGCATCTATAGAGAGAAGGGAGCTAACGTTTCGAGTTTGTGACAAAGAGTCCTCCAGACTCGAAAAGTTAGCTCCCTTCTCTCTCCACAGATGCTGTCAGACGTGCTGAGATTGTCCAGCATTTTCTGTTACAACAGTAACTCTTGTTTTTATATATTTTTAAAATTCTTTCATGGTTTGTGGGCATCGTTGCCAAGGCCAGCAATTTTTGCCCATCCCTAAACTCGAACTGAGTTGCACATTGTGCGGCATGGTGGCGCTGTGGTTAGCACTGCTGCCTCACAAAGCCTTGGGCCTGGGCTAGATCCCGGGACCGGATCACAGTCCGTTTGGAGTTTGCACATTCTCCCCAAATCTGTGTGGGCCTCACACCCACAACCCAAATTTTTTTTTTAAAGAATCAACCACATTGCTTTGCATCTGGAGTCACGTGAAAGCCAGACCAGGTTGTGGTAGTATGACTAGTGGTATTACGGTAACTAGCAATGCCGAGACACCATTGGTGGAGAAGGCTTGCTGCTCATTGGCCCAATGGTATGTAACACTAGTCACCCATTGGTTGGAGCTGTAAGGTAGCTCCGCCCTGTAAGGCGGGGTATAAGAGCCCGTGTGTTCCCCACAGCTTCCTTTCTGTACCTGAGCTGCTGGGGAAACATCTTGTCTATTAAAGCCTTCAGTTTCGGACTGCAACTTTGCTTCTGTGGTCAATTGATAGTGCATCAATTTAATAGACAAGATTTTAAAGGATGGAGTTCTGCATCAAGCCAGAGTATCTACAACTCAGCCCCCACGCGGCTAACGCAGCAACAACCTTTAAGCACTCTTTAGCATGTTTCAACGGCTACCTCGGCACAGCAGAAAGCGCACCTACGAGGGAGCAGAAACTACAGATCTTGCACTCGGGAGTGGGCCCGGACATCTACACGCTGATCGAGGATGCTACAGACTATGATTCTGCAATGGAACTACTCAAAGGGCATTATATCCGCCCAGTAAACCAAGTCTATGCCCGGCACCTACTAGCAACGAGATGGCAGAGCCCTGGTGAGTCACTAGACGAGTTCTAGCGTGCGCTCCTCATGCTAGGGAGGAACTGCAGCTGCCCACATGTTTTGGCTAACGAACGTACTGAACGTTTGATCCGGGACGCTTTTGTTGCAGGTATGCAGTCCCCACAAATCCGCCAGAGACTGCTTGAGAAAGACACTCTGGGCCTGAAGGAGGCACGGGCCCTCGCCGATTCACTGGACGTGGCCTCCCGAAATGCCCGCGCCTACGCCCCCGACCGCGCAGTGGCTCTCTGGGCAGCGTGGAATTCCCTCCCAGCGGTCTCTGAATCGCCTCAGGCCTGCGTTGCAAGATGCACCGGCAACCCCGCTGGGCCCCGTTGCTATTTCTGCGGACAGGCGAAACACCCCCGACAGCGTTGCCCAGCCTGTTTGGCAACGTGTAAGGGGTGCGGCAAAAAGGGCCATTTCATGGCAGTCTGCCAGGCCCGGGCGGTCGCTGCGGTTCCGGGCGGTGAGTGCGGATCGCCGCTCCAACCCTCTCCACGGGCCCCGAGCGGCCCACGAACATCGGCAGCTTCCTCCCCCAGCGCCACGTGGGGCCTCCGAATGCCGCCATCTTGCTCTGCCGACGCCACGTGCGGGGGATGGGCGCCACCATTTTGTCCACCCCCAGCCATGTGCAACCAGTGGGCGCCACCATCTTGGACCGGCTCCAAAGACCTCAGCGCGGGTGACCACACACCGCCCAAAGACGATTCTGAACTCCTGCCACGATTGGCATCGGTGACCTTGGACCAGTCTCAACCCCGCACCCTTTCCACAGCGACGACGACGGTATTGATCAACGGGCACGAGACGTCTTGTCTGCTCAACTCTGGGAGCACGGAGAGCTTTATACTCCCTGAAACGGTAAGGCGCTGTTCTCTTCCTGTGCACCCCGTCAATCAAAAAATCGCCCAGGCCTCCGGCTCCCATTCAATTGCAATAAAAGGGTATTGTGTAGCGAACCTCAGGGTCCAAGGGAGGGAGTTCAAGAAATACAGGCTCTACGTCCTCCCCCACCTCTGCGCAGCCACACTCCTAGGGTTGGATTTTCAGTGCAATCTTCAGAGTCTAACATTTAAATTCGGCGGCCCTATACCTCCCCTCACTGTCTGCAGCCTCGTGACCCTCAAGGTCGACCCCCCCCTCCCTGTTTGAAAACATCACCCCAGATTGCAAACCCGTCGCCACTAGGAACAGACGGTACAGTGCCCAGGATCAGACGTTCATCAGGTCCGAGGTCCAGCGGCTCCTGAGGGAAGGGGTCATCGAGGCTAGCAACAGCCTTTGGAGAGCCCAGGTTGTGGTGGTAAAGACCGGGGACAAGAACAGGATGGTCATCGACTACAGCCAGACCATCAACAGGTTTACGCAACTGGATGGGTACCCCCTACCCCGTATATCCGACCTGGTCAACAGGATCGCACAGTACAAGGTCTTCTCAGCTTCTTATCACAAATAGGCAGTTGGATTCTAACAACCATCACAAAAATGAGATGAAGGACAGCAGCATGTGTTGGTAGTAATTGCTTGACATTTAAAAACATGCACATCTTGTGCAGTACTTGGTGATATTATGGGCAGCTGCCAACCAATTGTCTTTGGAAAAGTGAATGGTAATAGAAATATTGGCGCTAAACACAAATTTTGTTAAGATTCCCATTCCAATTCGGATTTTGTGTGGGGTTTTTAAAAGTCCATGGGCGGGATTCTCCGTTTCTAAGATTAAGGGCTGGATTCTCCGATTTTGAGGCTATGTCCGGAGGAAGCGTCTAATTTTACAATGAAAATGTCGGCAGCGCCCCCGCGCCATGCTCCCTGCCTGGTGGGGGGCTAGCAGTCATGCCATGCAAAAGGGCTTTACTTGCAGATATGGATGGAGAATTGCCGGGTCCATGACCGCGCATACGCACGGCTGCGACCGCGCCGTACAACATGGCGCCAGCATCGCCCGGACCCAGCCTGCCAGATAGTGTCCCCCTGTAACCCCCCTCGCCACCCCAGGACCATCCCCCACCAGTCCCCCCAACACCCGCCGAAGATCCCTGGCCAGCAGAGCTCCCCCCCACACCCCACCGAGTGTGGCGGCGCTGGACACAGTCTGCAGCCGCCATGTGAGGTCCCCAAAATCTGTGAGGACACTCAGTCCATCGGGGGGGAGGGCCTCAGGTGATGTCCTGGGGCGGTCCCAACGGCACGCGCCATACTCAGCGATGACGCTGTTTTTGAGGGGGCGGAGCATCTGATTGCGGGATCTAGTTTTAGGGAACGGTTTGCAGACTTGGCGGAGCTTCAGAAGACATTTGAGTTCCCCAAGGGGAGCGGGTTCCAATTCTTACAGGTTCAGGACTGTGCTACCGGAGTATACGCTATTGGAGAAGCTGTTAGCTCCAGATATGTGGGGGAAGGGAGGGGTGGTGATATTTGTGGGTGCTTGGGAAAGGAAGAGATGGGGTTAGTGGAAAGGATCAAGTGTAGGTGGGAAGAAGAGTTGGGTACTGAGTTAGGGTGGGGATATGGAGTGAGATATTGCGACGGGTTAATGCGACGTCCTCATCTGCGAGGATGCTTATCATTCAAATAAAGTGGTACATAGGGCACATATGATGCGGGCCCGGATGAGGGGGTTCTTCCCCGGGGCGGAAGATCACTGTGAGAAGTGTGGGCAGGGGCCGCCGCACCGCACCCATATATTCTGGGGGGGGGGAATATTGCCCGGTGAAGGATTTTGCTGAACTGGTGTTCGGCAATGCCACCGGGGGCGGGGGCGTGGGTGGGGGAGCTGCACATATTTCTGAGCCTGGGGAAGGTCAAGTTCTCCCTGCAAAGTTCGGACGAAGGGTTCTGTGCGCGGTGGAGCCTGTTCCTATCCATGTTCAAGGATCTGTTTGTCGCTGGGGGGAGGGGGGGGAAAGAAGGAGGGACAGAGAGGGGAGGGGTGGTGTGAGGTTTAAGGGGATAAATGTTACAAACTATGTTTAATGGTTGTGTTTGTGGGAGGTTTTTGTAACCCAATTTTGTTTGAGTTTGGAATAAAATACATATTTTTTTTAAAAACGCTTATTTTCCTCAGTTGGAAGGCTCTTCATTCTATTAATGTGCAGCTTGTGGGTGATGCCAGCCATGTCATTTTTCTTGCAAGAACATGCGTCCTTCAACGCCGACAAGATCCTTCTGTTCCATGACAAAGAAAGGTGCCCACATTGATCAGTGTCAGAGCAGTCCATGCATGCATGGAGATGAGCGACGTGTACTTCAACCCTGCCTGACAACACTCTATCATGTCAGGACAGATACCCAATAGCAAGCTCAACGAAGCCTTTTGTGCTTCATACATCATTGCTGAACAGATCATTGGGATTCTGAGATCCATCACCTGCATAGGTCAAGATAAGCCCCGTATTACAGGGTGTTAAGAACTACAGTGGCATGTGTATAATTTAGCAATTGGCAAGAGGTCTGCAGAAGAGGAAGAATATTAAGGTCACCAATTTACTGATCCTGACGAGCAAAGAAGATAAGGTGGAACATGACAAATCATCGCCTGCAGCTCATGAGATTCAGCAGAAAATCATCAACAACTCTTTCCAGTAAAAAAGGAGCTATTGCATTTCCTGAATCTGTAATGCTGATGAAGAGCCTTTTGCGCTGTTCACAGCTAACCATTATTCAGACGGCCAAAATACTTCACATTGCTTCAAGGAAAGGGCACTTTATCACCAAATAAAGAAAATTCCTGAGCCCAGAGAAAGAATTCACCAGATACGGCAATCTGAAGATTTCCACATTTACTGTCCATCAATTCGTTACGGCCTACAGGTTTCTGACCATTGGGCCCACACCTAGGCCGGGATCCTCCGGCCATTGGAATTCTCTGTTAGCAGTGCATCCCCTGCGCACTAGGTTCCCGGCGACACCAGGTGGCTTCAATACAAAAGCCCATTGACAAGCGGCGGGAGTAGAAACTCCCACTGCCAGCGAATGGTGTGCTGCCAAGAAACACACGGTGGGCAGACCGGAGAACTCAGCCTCTAAAGCTGTGAATACATGGTCATCTAACCCCTTTATCTTCGGTTAGCCCAGTGTCATGAGGTAGTGAGCCTGGAGGCCAGGATGATAATCGCGGAGCAATCAAAGGCCTGGGTGGCACTGATCTGGAATATGAGAATCATAAAATCATAGAATCCCTACAACACAAAAGGAGGCCTTTCAGCCGATTGAGCATGCACCAACCCTCTGAAAGAGCACTCCACCAAAGCCCACTTTCCCACCCTATTCCCATAACCCCTTAACCTAACCTAACCTAACCTACACATCCATGGACACTAAGGGGCAATTTATCATGGCTAATCCACCTAACCTACATCTTTGGACTGTGGAATCAAACCGGAGCACCCGGAAGGAACCCACACAGGTGCAGGGAGAAGGTGCAAACTCCACATAGACAGAGACCCAAGGCTGGAACTGAACCCAGCTCGCTGGTGCTGTGAGGCAATGTACCAATGCCGCCCCTGAAGTACTTTCATCCAATATCATGTTACTTACGCTTTCAAAGCCCATGTGAACCAGGCTATTCAACTGCATTGATGCTAACATGAGCAACTGTGACATCGACAACTAATCCTTGCAGCTCATTGCTATTGGCACAAGTTCAGCTCGGTTAATGGTTTGCCTGACAGGAGATGGATGAACACTCACAAAGCCACAAAAGCCCTGAGGGGATATGCTTCAGGGTATCACCCAAGGTGACCCACAAATAGTTAGGGCTCTGGAAACAAAGACTTCTCTCAGGACCTCTGCTAATGCCTCGTTGTCAAAGGAAATTCCTGGGCTGCTAACCTCGCCAGGGCTCACTGATACACAAAGGAGGCCATTCAGCCCATTGTCTGTGTTGGCTCTACGAATCACCTCCTGCATGGAGTCAGAGGTGCGGGATGTGAACTTCACCACTATCTCCAAAACCTGAGAGAAGACTATTGTGCCTCCTCAACCTCACCTCCACCCAAACAGACATAGCTGGAGGACAGCTCCGCTGGCTGACATTGTGGCATCCCGGACCTGGCGCCCTGCCGCACGGTGCCAGTTTACAACCTGCTGCCAAATGTCAATGAAGCTCAGCACCCAGGATGGGCTGGTCCTCCTTTGCTTGGGCAGAACAAAAATGCAGCCACCCTCAAAATGATAATTTAGTCTTTTTCATTTCATGCTTAAGCAACATCAATTTAGCATGCAGGAGCTGTAAATCCGCAGATATTAAATCAAGTGGCTGCTTGCCAGCAGCAGTGTATGGAAGTTCTTTCAATCTGCAATTTAAGCAAGAATAAACCAATATTTATTCATTGAGTTGATACCATGCATTGAGAAGTTAAAGCAAACAGGCTTTAATATGGTAATATCAAATCTTGCAGAACAATAATAATTAATGGACCCAGTTCTTTGAAATTATTTCCCCTGAAGAGAATGGTGGCCTGTTCTGATGGAACGTGCCATGGCCGAAGGAATCACTCACTCCTGTAAGAGGTGCACCCCAAATTTAGAGATGGATCATCACCAAGACCCGTGCAGATCATAGAATCAGAGAATGCCTGGGGTGGCCATGTCCCGATTCCAAAATGGATGCCCGCAAAGAGTGCAGGGGAAATTGGACAGCACTAGGGAAAACAAGCAGGTGCAAGGTTTCCTGTGTATTAAGATTTGCAGAACCCAGATAGAACTGAAAGCAATATCCATTAGCATATTAATGAGCTATCTCCGGAGACAAAATGGAAACATTGAAACAATCGAGACCAGGACAGACTCCCCGGCGCCAGTGGAAGCTAAAACAAAGGCAGGCCAGCGGCCACATAGGGCCCGCCCAACGATCAGGGAACAACTCCGGTATTGGATAAAATCAATAGGAACGATTGGGACATGATCCAATTAATTGGGACCAAGTCCGGGGTCCGCCCAGAAGGGCGCGAAACCCCGGGGGGCTATAAAACAGAGTCCCCAAGTTCAGTTCGCTCTCTTGGCTCTCTCGGCCTTGGCTCTCAGCGAGGAGAGACCTGCCTAGCAGCTGCACCAACCAAGTAGGTCTAAGGTCAAAGCACGCTACGAGATAGACGCTCCTAGCTACTATCCTATCCCAGTTCGAAGCCAGCAGTATCAGAACCAGACAACGGCCATTGTTCCTCTGACTGAGTGGGCCACTCGAAGCTAAGTATAGGCTTTTAGTAGTAGTTGTAGTTTAGCGAGTAGAGTTTATGCATGAGTAATAATTGACTGTGTGTGTAAATAAATGTGTATTGATTTCAAACTTACTAACTGGTGTATTGAGTCACTGATCAGTACTTGGCTTTAAACCCTGTGGTGGTATCAGAAAGATCCCTGGCGACTCTTGAGCAAAGGTAATTAAAACAGAGCAATTTAAGGGAAAACATAACGAGCATCATTTACTGTCGAACTCTGACGGGACTCGACTTAGAAGTTGCCCCCCCCCCCCCCCACTCCGAGAGAACCCAAAATTTGAATTAGAAATTCAATTGGAAACAGAAAGAACCACAAGAGTTTAAGCAGCACTGATCAATCCTCCAGAATTCGGAAGTGTGTTAATGCATGCGTACTAACAGTGATATGAGGTAAACCTGAGAGATTTTGTTGTCGGGAGTTTTGTAGGCCGGAAATTAGCGTAAGCCGTACCCGTGTTTACATCACCGCTTTATCACCCCCTGTTCCAAATTTAATAGAGAACACAGAAATAGGAAAAATGGCAATGAAGGCAATGGAATGCCTTATGAACCCACAGGAATTCGAGGTCAAAGCGACCAGCAGAGTAGGACAGTGTCCCGTTTGGGAAGAAGAAATTAGGAAGTACCTCAAAGGGAAAGGATGGCCCCTTTGGAGCGAATTTTGCGCGAATGAAGAAACAGGACCCGGGAGTATAGGACATACTTGGTGGGAGAACCTGACAGAGATTCACAAGAAGAGCTTGGGAAAAGCTCGCAAGCGGATGGCAATCGTGTCCTGTCTGGCACAATTGCGAGGCATAGAGGAGGTCGTTAGGACGCTCCGTAGAGAGATAGAGGAGAGAGATAGGACAAGTAAGGTAGATGTGAGCAAGATAGAGAGAGAGAACAGAGAGTTAAAAGGGAAGTTAGCAGCAAAAGACGGAGAGGTGGATGATGCCAAGAGGGCACACCAGTCTTGGCTGGCGCACTTAAGCAGCTTCCAGACCCAGTACGACAAGGCCTACCAGGACACGCAACGTGCAGTCCTGGTAAGACAAGAGACAGAACAGCAGGTAGAGACATTGCAGAAGCAGTGCAGTGATTTAAAAGCAGGCCTACGAGCACTCCATGCTTCCACAACGGAACAAAGGCAGAGCTCGGTAGACCACGCATAGTGCCGGAAGCAAATTGCAGAGTTGCAATCCCTACTTTCAGTCCAGAATGGCTTTCAGAGCACATTCGGATCCCAACTAGATCAGGAAAACGGCCCCAATTGGCAGGAATTAAGTGAAACAGCCCATAGATACATACATGGAGCATGTACGCAGGAGAATCCCCAGAAAAGAAGAGCACCCCAACCCCCCACAGAACAGGTAGAACACACACCCATGAATCCGGTAACCACACACCGCAGAGCCGCAACAGAAGGAGACACGGATTTCCTGTATACAACCGTGACCCAATTACGGGATGCGTGCAAGAAATCACACCGTTCCTCCCCACTTCAGACCCCCACCAATTCTTTGCGAAAGTTAAACAGCAGGCCACTATGTACGGCCTGGACGAGAGAGAGCAGGTGAAGCTCACAGTTTTGAGTCTCGATCCTTCAGCCGTAGCAGCCCTTCCTGATCCACAGAATGTAGGAGGAGGCACTCTAGCAGAGATGCACACAGTGATCCTTGATGCGATCGGCTATAACAGATGAGACCCGGTAGAAGGCCTGAATAGATGCAGGCAAAAGAAGACAGAGCACCCCACAGCGTTTGCTAGACGCTTGTGGATTCATTTCACTGCAGTTTTTGGGGAGTTAGCTCGCGCCCATTTGTCCCCAGATAACATGGCAAAATGGACTTGAATCTTGATCTCTCATGCCACAGAGGCAGGACAGAGAGATTGCGCAAATTATGACCCCTCAGATGAGGCCCACAATGAGAAATGGGTTTTTAAAAGGTTGTGCCACGCTTGGGAGCAATCCGTTCAGAACAAGACCAATTTTAAGAAACCCGATGAAGAGCAGGCAGCTGCAGATAATGCTGCAATTAAAGCACACCTGAACCCCGCATGGATAAATGAAAGTAGAAAGAGCCCACCCCAACCTAAATCGCAAGAGTGTTACAACTGTGGTCAGTTAGGACACTTTGCACGAGAGTGCAAAGTGCCACAGAAACCACAGAGAACCCAACAGACAGGCACTGTAAATAGGAATAGGGCAAAGCATATATTCACAGTGTTAGCGCCCGTTCAGACCAGGGAAACATGAACGGCACAGACTGACGGTGTTTGGGCTCCCCAACTTGAGTCTGCGACACCCTTTGGGATAAGTCCGGCCGACCGGTCGTAGCAGCCAAAGTACGGGGCAAGCCCGTTGAATTTCTTTGGGACACAGGAGGGTCCTGCACCACATTCAATTCCTCCACTATGTTTCAGAAGGACACATGGCCCACTACAGACACCATCACCCTCAGCGGCTTTACAGGCCACTCACAGCAGGGACACATCACAGCCCCTGTATCCATACAAACCGGCAATATAACCACAAAGCACCCCAAAGTGTTAGTTGATCTTCCCCACACAGCAGAACACATTTTGGGAATCGATTTTATGAGCTCCCACAACCTTTCATTTGATCCAGTAAACAAATGTGTCTGGAGAATGGCAAAAGCAGCAAGAGCCCCCGCCACGCTCACAGTAGGCGATTATGCAAATAGGATCAGCACAGTAGGAGAATATTGGTTTGATCTGACGACAATTAGCGCAGAAAAACAGGTTAGGGCAGTCCTGCAAGAACACAAAGCAGCATTTGCACAGCACAAGCACGACTGTGGCAGAATGGCCGGCTCTGTGCAGATTACAGGTCCTGACCCCAGACCCCAGAAACAGTATGGATTTCCCCAGGAAGCAGAGGGCGAAATCTCAAAAGTCATAGACAGCTTGTTAGAACAGGGCGTACTGAGATCAGTAGACTGAACTAATAATGCTCCAATTTGGCCAGTCAAAAACCCGTTGGATCATGGCGACTGACCATTGATTACCGGGAACTCAACAAAGTCACCCCAGCAGCCACCCCCACTGTAGCGACAAGTCCCAGGACCATGCTCAAGCAGGGACTCCAGTCACGATTCTTTACGGTTTTGGACATTAGTAATAGCTTCTGGTCCATTCCATTGGCTAAAGCGTGCCAGTACAAATTCGCCTTCACTTTTAAAAGACAGCAGTATACGTGGACATGCCTTCCACAAGGATATCACAACTCCCCCTCCATTTTCCACAGACAGCTGGTAAATGGATTAGCTAAATTTTCCCACCCCAAATGTCTGGTTCAGTACGTAGACGACCTGCTACTACAGACAGACACAAAGGCAGAGCACATTTCACTTCTAGCAGAACTCCTAGGACTCCTGAAAGAAATTGGATGTATGGTTAACCCCAAAAAGGCCCAGATTTTTGAAGAAAAAGTGATATACTTGGGAACAGTTATCATGCATGGTAAACGCGAGATCGAGCAGAAAAGGAGTGACTCACCCTGCCGCCGACAATGTCACAAGCCACCATATCTCTGATATTGAAGCGGGGTAAAGACCCGGAGGTGTGCGGGTCCTACAGGCCAATCTCCCTGATTAATGTAGACGCCAAGCTCCTGGCAAAGGTACTGGCGGGGAGAATGGAGGACTGTGTACCGGAGGTGATTGGGGAGGATCAAACTGGGTTCGTTAAAGGTCGGCAGCTGGCGGCCAATCTGAGGAGATTGCTCAACGTGATAATGATGCCCCCGGCGGGTAGAGATGTGGAGGTAGTGGTGGCAATGGACGCCGAGAAGGCCTTTGACCGGGTAGAGTGGGACTATCTATGGGAGGTGCTCGGACGGTTTGGGTTCGGGGAGGGATTGGTGGATTGGATCAAATTATTATATCAGGCCCCGAGGGCCAGCGTCAGGACTAACAGAGAAGTGTCGGAGTACTTTAGGTTGTACCGAGGGACCAGGCAGGGCTGCCCGCTCTCCCCGCTGCTGTTTGCGCTGGCCATAGAGCCGCTGGCGATGGCGCTGAGAGCCGCAGAGGGTTGGAAGGGGATGGTGAGGGGCGGGGTTGAACACAGGGTTTCTCTTTATGCAGACGACCTGCTCCTGTACATGTCGGACCCAGTGGCCGGGATGGGAACTATACTGGGAATGCTGAGGGAGTTCGGCCAGTTCTCAGGATACAAATTAAATACGGTCAAGAGTGAAATGTTTGTGGTCCAGGCAAGGGGCCAGGAGAATAGATTGAGAGGGCTACCGTTTAGGCTGGTTGAGGAAAATTTCCGGTATTTGGGAATCCAGGTGGCACGAGACTGGGGCAGGCTGCATAAGTTAAATTTGGCCAGGGTGGTGGAGCAAATGAAGGGAGAGTTTCGGAGATGGGATGCACTCCCGCTGTCGCTGGCAGGGAGGGTGCAGACTGTAAAGATGACAATCCTCCCTCGATTTTTGTTTATTTTTCAGTGCCTCCCGATCTTTATCCCACAGTCCTTCTTCAAAAGAGTTAACGGGCTGATCATGAGCTTTGTCTGGGCGGGAAAGTCTCCGCGGGTAAAGAAGGCGATGTTGGAGAGGAACCGCAGCGAGGGAGGGCTGGCTTTGCCGAGTCTGGTCAATTATTACTGGGCGGCCAACATCGCTATGATAAGGAAGTGGATGGTGGGTACGGGGTCTATTTGGGAGCGGGTGGAGGCGGCTTCGTGCAGGGGCTCCAGTTTGGAAGCCCTGGTCACGGCTCCTCTACCGCTGCCGCCGGCCAAGTACACCACCAGCCCGGTAGTGGTGGCGACCCTGCGGATATGGGGCCAGTGGAGGAGGCATGTGGGGGAGATGGGGGCGTCTGTCTGGGCGCCAATCTGCGACAACCATCGGTTTGCCCCCGGCAGTATGGATGGGGGGTTCCGAGTATGGCGGCGAGCAGGGGCGGGAAGGGTGGGTGATATGTTCCTGGAAGGGAGCTTCGCGAGTTTGAGGAGCTTGGAGGAGAAATTTGGGTTGGTAGGGGGAAATGATTTTAGATACCTACAGCTGCGGGACTTTGTTCGTAGACAGGTCCCATCTTTCCCGCGCCTCCCGCCAATGGGGATCCTAGACAGAATAGTCTCTGGGAGGGATGAAGGGGAGGGTAGAGTCTCGGGTATTTATAAGGTGCTCATGAGGGAGGAAGGGTCCCAGACAGAGGAACTGAAACTTAAATGGGAGGAGGAGCTAGGCGGGGAAATGGAGGATGGGCTGTGGGCAGAGGCCCTGAGTAGGGTAAACTCGACCGCGACATGTGCTAGGCTCGGGCTGATCCAATTTAAGGTCGTTCACCGGGCCCATATGACGGTGGCTCGGATGAGCAAATTTTTCGGGATAGAGGACAAATGCGCTAGGTGTGCGGGAGGACCAGCGAACCATGTTCACATGTTTTGGGCATGCCCTGAGCTGAGGGGGTACTGGGAGGGATTTGCGGGGGTCATGTCCCAGGTGCTAAAAACAAGGGTGGTGATGAGCCCAGGGGTGGCAATTTTTGGGGTTTCGGAAGACCCGGGCGTCCAGGGGGAGAAAGAGGCCGATGTGCTGGCCTTTGCTTCCCTGATAGCCCGGCGACGAATACTATTGGCGTGGAGGGACTCAAAGCCCCCGAAGACGGAGTGGTGGCTAGCGGACATGTCGAGTTTCCTGGGGATGGAAAAAATCAAGTTCGCCTTGAGGGGTTCTGTGCAGGGGTTCACCCGGAGGTGGCAACCATTTATTGACTTCTTTGCGGGAGAGTGAGCGTCAGCAGGGGGGGGGGGGGGGGGGGGGGGGGTTAGAGTAGAGTAGGAGGGAAAATATGGCGGGTAGTACCGATGGGAGGGGAGCGGGCTTGTGCAATATGTTACGGTGGAAGTATTGAAAGAACGTGGATGTTTGCACATTTTTGCCTTTTTTGCTTCCTTTCTGATGATGTCTGTAACTGTTTATAAAGCCAAAAACTACCTCAATAAAATTGTTTATTTAAAAAAAGAAAAGGAGTGACTCGATTGTCAAATTGCCCCTTCCCCACAACGTCTCAGCCCTCCGGTCATTTTTAGGACTGGTTGGCTACTGTCAAAACCACATCAACGGTTTTGCCACTAAAGCAGCGGCCCTATCCGACCTTCTTAAGAAAAAGGCACCTTGGGAATTGCTTCCGCAGCATACAGATGCCGTGGATGCTTTAAAAAGAGCACTCAGCACAGCCCCTGCACTACAGGTCCAAGACCCACTCTCCCCCTACGCTATTGAAGTAGAAAACCCCGACCGAACCCTTTCGGCCGTGGTCCTCCAGGAACGGCATGACCAGTTAAGACCCATGGCATACACCTCAAGAGTATTAGACCCTATCGAGCAAGGATTTTCTGCCTGTGAAAAGCACCTGCTCGCAATTTTTTGGGCAGTTCAGTACTTTTCATACATTACAGGACTCAACCCCATCACCATCCTCACAGAACACACCCCAACACAGCTATTATTAGACGGCCGACTTAAAGATGGCACAGTCAGCCAAATACGAGCAGCCCGTTGGACCCTTCTCATACAGGGACGGGACATCACCGTGAAAAGAACAAAGACACACACTTTCCTTGCGGACAATTTACAGTACCCAGGCACCCCTTATGAATGTGAGATTATCTCCACACAGCACAACACAGGCCCATTCATTCCAAAAACACCTCCCAGGAAGATAGGTAGTTCACCCCAGAAACCCCAGCCCACAGACACGTGCGCACCCATGAAAATCTATGTGGATGGCTCTTCCACAGTGTTAGATGGAAAACGCATAACAGGATGCGGTATTTATGTAGAGGACGCGCATGGACGCGCCCTGGACGAGATTTCCCTCAAGTTGCCAGGACACTTAGGCTCGCAGGCAGCAGAACTGGCAGCAATAGCTTATATTGTGGATCACCCCGATTCACTCCCCACCCCAGCAGACATCTATTCAGACAGCCTGCATGTCTGCAATAGCTTAACGGAATTCCTACCCCTGTGGGAAACAAGAGGATTTGTTTCCGCAGACGGAGAGCCCCTACCATCAGCCCTATTACTCCGCCATATCTTGAAGCAGGCAAAGGACAGGAAATATGGCATTATAAAAGTTCGTAGTCACCACCGTTCTTCCCCACCTGGAAATGTTAAAGCTGACACCCTAGCTAAAGCAGGTTCTAGGCATGGTTATTTTTGGAACCCCCCGAAAGCGCCCCAGTACACGCAGTTCAGATCTCACAAACCAGCATACAAGATTTAGCCCAGGCGCAGAAACAGGACGAGAAGCTCAGGGAAGTTTTAAAGGGAACCTTCCCAGCCCCTTATGACAAATTTAAGAATTCTATAACCACACATGACGGTGTGATCCTTAAAGACAGCCTTTATGTAGTTCCAAAGCAAGATAGGAACCAACTCATTTGTTTGTTCCATGACAATCATGGACATCAGAGAATTGAACCCACTTTAGCCCACCTCAGACCGCTCTGTTGGTGGCCAAATTTGAAAAACAACATCACGCACTACTACGTTGAGAATTGCTTGATCTGTGCCCAAAACAATCCGGACAGATACGCAAAGAAAGCTCAACTTAGCCACACCCGCCCCATTAATGGCCCATGGACTAACCTCCAGATAGACTTTATAGGACCCCTACCCCCTTGCAGGAACGGATATAAGTATGTGTTGGTGGTCATCGACACCTTCACAAAATGGGTAGAAGCATTTCCATCGCGCACTAACACGGCAAAGACCACAGCCAAAATACTAACCCACCACATCTTTACAAGATGGGGACTCCCCGTAGCATAGAGTCCGATCAAGGCTCCCATTTCACAGGACGAGTTATGAAAAACATCCTCACAATTTTTGGAATTACTCAAAAGTTTCATATCGCGTATCACCCCCAGTCAAGTGGTATTGTCGAACGAATGACTAGGACATTAAAGTCCACCCTTAGGAAAATGGTTCAGCAGAACAATGGCACCTGGGACTCTGTTCTCCCATTTGCATTGATGTTTTTACGAAACACGGTATCCACGTCCACAGGATACACCCCCCACACTCTCATGACCGGACGCCCCATGAAAGGACCGGAATATCGGTTAGGATTAGAAACAGAGCCAGGCTTGTTTCGATAAGACAGTGTATGCCACTGAGTTTGCAGTAGGGCAGCAAGTTATGCTCTTCCTTTACAACCCCAGCACATTCCTGTCACCTAAGTACTCAGGTCCGTACTCCATTTCGGACAAAATAAGCCCCTCTGTCTACAGGATAAAGTACCCCAATGGAAAGTCTGCGTGGTTTCATATAAACCAGCTCAAGGCTTATGGCTCGCAGAATAACCACACGCACCACATCCTGCTTGCCGCAGCAGACGAGCTCGCCCCACCCACGGAAAACTCATTCCTACCCTCCCCCAGCCAGTCCAGCCCATCCACGGACTCGACTTCGACTCCGCCCCCTGACACACGGCTCCGCCTATCCCCGCCCCCAGACAGCAGCGACAGTGACTGCGAAAGCACTGACGACAGCCACAGCACACCAAGATACTATCCCCCTTCACCAAGCCCCACTCCCAGCGACTCCGAGAACAATTCCAGTGATCCTTTCGAGATCACATACATTAAAGCCCCTGACCCAGACCCACCCCTCGACGATGACGGACTGAACTCCAGTACCTCCCAACTAGACTCACGATTCTGGCACCGCGACAATTCATTCAGGCACATCAGGAACGATGAGATGAACCCAAGTCACACCACGCAGCTTTGGCAAGACTTGTACAGTCAAGAGTATGGCAGCTGCGAGAAGGTGATGACATTGAGTCTGACTCCCACCACCAGAATCCCTTTGCGACCCTGTTCACAACTGAAAACTGAGGTGTCCAGATGATGTTTAAAAGGAACCGCTAGAGAGATATGGTGTCCTTTCTGATGGAACCTGCACGATATTCGTTGCATGTTTGTTTGTTTGTGTTTGTTTCATGTTCAGTATTTGGAATTTAAAAAGGATTTCACAGCCCCACAACACCACTCTTTTAACGCCCCCTGGCAGTTAATGGAACCAGTTTCTCCACGGCCAGACACCAAGTTTGTCCGCAGAAACCTCTGATAACTTGCCAGCTAGCTTATCAGCCGAAACCACTGAGATTTTGCCCGAAAACAGTTCATAATTGCTCTTCTAATTTGAGGTTAGGAGAGGCAGTACTGCAACCCCCACGATGACTACATTCTTGCCCGTTCTTGCCAGTTACTCAGGCAGTGGAGAAACGGCACTTACCCCCGCGCTGTCTGAGGACCCCCCCTCTGGTCAGCTAAGCTCGGGTAGAGCATATCCCACCCTACCCGGGGATTCCATCCAATTCTTATCCGCCACAGCCAATACGCACCTCATTTTGGCTCTTTCATGTCAAAAGTTTTTGTTTTGTTCTACAGTAACCCTTCAGTTGCTTCCCCTCATGCTTTTTCAAGAGTGTCTTGTCCAGAAATTCGGTTTTTAAAAAATGAGGGAGTCACAGATGGTGAACAATTATAAAGGGTAATTGGCACTGAAGGACAGACAGACAAACACACGAGATCTTAAGCAAGATAATAACAGATATTATGCTTGTATTCACAGAATTCCAGAAGTTCAAAGAACACAAGAAGAGAAGAAAGAAGAGAAGAGAAGGAAAGATGAAGAAGACCTTCCATCTTTCTTACATGGACGATAGCAGGATCCCCCCTCACCCCCACCCCACAGGCCGTCAATGATTCACTCCCCCATAGCACACAGAGCTCAGTAACAATCAACAGTACCCCGACATGGTGTGATATCACGGTATTCCCTCTCACATGTCGTTGAAGCACTTTTAACACTGGCGATACTTTGCAGTATCGTGCAGACCATTCGTATGAAGAAATGGCAAAGGAGAGCCCGCCGCTCTCGCACCCCGGTATACAGAATTAGATCCCCTATTTTCGGTTTCCACCAGGCCCCGAACCCCTTGACATGGAATAAAGTACATTCATTTTTTTTGTTTGTGTGTTCATTTGTTGAATAAAGAAACGTGATCGTTTTGTGAATAAAGGGATGTAAACTCTGCGTTTGACTGCCAAACCAGAGGAAATTTGAAAGCTGCTATTTTTGTACAGTTAAGAAGTTAGTATATTTTTGAATGGTTTAAGAGAGGATAGTTTATTGAGGATAGTTAGAGGTTCCAGTTTTTTATTTTGTAATGCATGCCCTTAATGACATAGCTCCCCCATAGAGTTTTGATGATGTGTGTACGTAAAATTGATTAGTTAAAGATATGTTGCATAGTTAGGGTCAGAGTAGAGCCTAGTCATGAGTGCCCGCTTGGTCAGGGAATGAAGTCATCGCAGTAGTGTGATCCTTCACGCTTCACGTTGAGGATCACAAGGAGGGAGTGTAGCCACCTGGGGTGGCCACGTCCCGATTCCAAAATGCAATCCCGCAAAGAGTGCAGGGAAAATTGGACAGCACTAGGGAAAACAAGCAGGTGCAAGGTTTCCTGTGTATTACGATTTGCAGAACCCAGACAGAACTGAAACCAATAGCCATTAGCATATTAATGAGCTATCTCCGGAGACAAAATGGAAACATTGAAACAATCGAGACCAGGACAGACTCCCCGGCGCCAGTGGGAGCTAAAACAAAGGCAGGCCAACGGCCACATAGGGCCCGCCCAACGATCAGGCAACAACTCCGGTATTGGAGAAAATCAATAGGAACGATTGGGACATGGTCCAATTAATTGGGACCAAGTCCGGGGTCCGCCCAGAAGGGCGCGAAACCCCTGGGGACTATAAAACAGAGTCCCCAAGTTCAGTTCTCTCTCTTGGCTCTCTCGGCCTTGGCTCTCAGCGAGGAGAGACCTGCCTAGCAGCTGCACCAACCAAGTAAGTCTAAAGTCAACGAACGCTACGAGATAGACGCTCCTAGCTACTATCCTATCCCAGTTCGAAGCCAGCAGTATCAGAACTGGACAACGGCCATTGTTCCTCTGACTGAGTGGGCCACTCGAAGCTAAGTATAGGCTTTTAGTAGTAGTTGTAGTTTAACGAGGAGAGTTTATGCATGAGTAATAATTGACTGTGTGTGTAAATAAATGTGTATTGATTTTAAACTTACTAACTGGTGTATTGAGTCATTGATCAGTACTTAGCTTTGAACCCTGTGGTGGTATCAGAAAGATACCTGGCGACTCTTGAGCAAAAGTAATTAAAACAGCAAATTAAGGGAAAGCATAACGAGCAACAAGGCTATTCAGCCCATCAAGCGTGCACCGACCCTTTGAAAGAGCACCCTACTCTCTGACCCAAAATTGTTACAATGTGTGCATAAATGAACGATAATTAATTTTTTCCCTCTAATTTTAATGTGTGCTGTGATATGCGATCACTTCTGTTTCGGCAGGTTAACAAATACATTGTAAAATGCTACTACTCTATTACGATGAAGTTTTTGTGCTACATTTTATATCAGGTTGACACCATGTATTGAATTTATGCTTTGCCAGTGGGTGGATGGGAAACAGGAGCCAGGACCGTTACAGAATGCCAAACCTGTGGTGTTTGGCTGGGTGAAGGTATAAACAGCCACTTGTACGGACTTTGCCCTTATAGCCTCCTTTATTAGCATGGAGACAGGATACCTGTCCAATTAACGGCAGCAAGTGGTCTCCCGAAGCTGGATGGCCAATCAAAGGCCTTCCTGCTTCAGAAGATCACCTGGCTGCAGTGAAAGGTAACTGAAAGGGATCTCCATCAAGAAGGTGCCCTGTTAGCCACCTTTTTTTAAAGCTTTTAATTAATGTAGAGAGAGCAGCCAGGCCTATACAATTTTCCAGGGTGGAAGAAGGATTCCTCTACAGGGCAGCCTTTGGCTGCACACCCACCCAGACAAGCAGGAAGGGCCTGTCATGGAACCCTAACACCCCGGCCTGGCGTTGGGTATTGTCTCCAGGTAGTTGATCTGGGCACCACCCCCCAACCCTGTTGCATCAGAAAATTGGAGGCCAACTTCCAAAATCCCGGTCAGCTCCCTAAACCTGTACACGAAGGCACTTAATGATTCTAATTGGCTGACCCTGAACCTGCCTCGGCCAAAATGGCTGACGCCAGGAAGGGGGTCAGGAAACCAGCACACCAGCCGGTTCCAGTATTTTTGAGTGCGGCTGGGGGCCCATTGACAGAGGCCCGCCCAGTGATCCTCCACTCCCGACTGGCCGAGTTCCCGACGGCGTGGAATTAACCAACTATTGCCGGTCGGGATGCTGGCGTGGCAGCTGTAGACTCAGTCCGTGGCCGCCCTGGTGGGGGGCAGGGGGATCGGATACCGGGTGGGGCCTTATAGGTGGCCGGGGTTGAGAGCCATGCGGTTAGATGCTCGGGCGCGAGGCCGATCGTGGGGGGGTGGGGGGTTCTCATTTTTGCATCTGGCTCCGATATCCGAGTCCGCCATGGAGCTCGACCGCTGTGCGCATGCGTGGACTCCAAACCGGAAGTGCGGGAGCCCGTATCCGCAGCTAAAGCTGCGAGATTTACTCCGGGTCCCTGCTAGCCCCCTGCAGGGCATTGAATTAGTTCAACTTTTTTCAGGAATCTCTGGAGCAAAACTCCAGCATTTTTAAGCTGCTGTTGGGACATAGCCCCATTTTGGGAGAATCCAGCCCAGGGTCTCCAGCTAGCCCATGGGAGTACTTCTAAAGTCCTGATGACTCTTTTTGAACATCTGAAATTTTGTTACCAGTCAAAAGCCAACGAGCAAAGTTCTGCTCATATGTCCATGGAGCGGTCTCGTTTTTCCCAACCCAAACTATACATTGGTACAAACCAGTAGTATCATTCAATAATGTCCACTTGCACTGCTGTCAAACCAGAGTGTCAAACATCCCCTTCAGCAGAAGGTAGAACCACAGTGAGGCGTAACATGGGCCCGATTCTCCGCCCCCCACGACAGGTCGGAGAATAGCGGGAGGGCCTTCCCGACATTTTTCCCGCCCTCCCGCTATTCTCCCCCCCCCCCCCCCCGCCCAACTCCCGACACGAATCGCTGCCGCCGTTTTTTTTACGGCCGGCAGCGATTCTCAGCTGATAGATGGGCCGAAGTCCCAGCCCTTTACGCTGTTTTTACGAACGGCAAACACACCTGGTCTGGCCGTTCGTAAAAACGGCGGGAACAACTTGCTTTTTATAACCATGGCACCGATTGGCACGGCTGTACCACGGCCGTGCCAAGGGTGCCATGGGCCCGCGATCGGTGGGCACCGATCGCGGGCAGCGGGCCCGATGCCCGCGCACTATTTCTCCTTCCGCCACCCCGCAGTATCCATTCGCGGGGCGGCTGAGGGGCATCCCGGCCCGCGCATGCGCGGGTTTCGCGCAAATACGCGATGACGTCATCCGCGCATGCGCGGGTTGGAGTCTTCCAATCCGCGCATGCGCGGCTGACGTCATATGACGCGTCAGCCGGCGCTAACTCCGGCAAGCGGGCTTAACGAAATTCGTTAAGCCCGTGATGCCGGAGCTTGCGGCGTCGGGCTGCTAGCCCCGACCGGGGACCAGAATCGGTTCCCGGTCGGGAAGGGGCGCGCTGGCGTCAAACCCGGGCGGGTTTGACGCCAGCCTTACGATTTCTCCCGTTTTGGGAGAATCGCGCCCCATGGTCTTTTAGGTGAAGATTTAGAGGTTGGAGATGCAGAATCAGCATGACGGCGCCGAACCTATTCAGAAAATGTTATTTATGTTTGCAGATGTTCTGCAAGAACAGCTGATTAATCAGGCGGCCCTCCTATCGGCGCACAATCGGAACCAGAAGGTCAAAATCCAGACGTATCATATCCATCGCAGTACCGAACAGCAAGGATTTTATTTCCACTCTGCATGACTTCTCACCCAGTGGCTAATGCATTTGCGTCGAATTCCTGTCTGAACTATTTCAACTCAGTTGTTAGCTCAGGTTAATGACTGTTAAAATAGCGCAGACAGCAACTTAACTGGGAAACGTTGTGTGCTAAAAATAGCACAAAAGAGAAATATCTAACCCTGAGGTATCTCAAGTCAGATTCATCCGTTCCTTTTCCAAATAGCTTGCTCTCACAGTCCTTCAACAATACTTGAACTGAGGTTGCAATTCCTTATCCTGTTTAACATCTCCCACATATTGAGGGAAGGCTGCGCTTACGACAGTCCATGGATCAGACGGTAGTTATTTCTGAGCTAATGGAGGACAGTGAAAGGCTTTAATTCCACTTTTTAAAGAAAAAACATAGTGAGGTGTAACCAAGGTGCCTCTTTTGTATAGTTGATTACAGTGCTGATATTCCAGTTCTACAGCTCTACTCTTCAATAATAGGTTTAGAGAAGTGGTCAAAAATCATACTTCTAAATTCTCAACTGAAGAAAGCCACTGAAGAGGGCAGCACGGTAGCACAAGAGATTAGCACTGTGGCTTCACAGCGCCAGGGTCCCAGGTTTGATTCCCTGCTGGGTCACTGTCTGTGCGGAGTCTGCACGTTCTCCCCGTGTCTGCGTGGGTTTCCTCCGGGTGCTCCGGTTTCCTCCCACAGTCCGAAGGCTTGCAGGTTAGGTGGACTGGCCATGATAAATTGCCCTTAGTGACCAAAACAAAGGTTAGGAGGGTTATTGAGTTATGGGGACAGGGTGGAAATGAGGGCTTATGTGGGTCGGTGCAGACTCAATGGGCCGAATGGCCTCCTTCTGCACTGTATGTTCTATGTTCTAAGAACTCCCTGTCAGTTTACCAATCTAGTAAAACCTCACAAGTCCCTCATTTGCAGCATTTAATTGATTGTGTTTTTTTTTTCAGCTCCACTACACGATTCAGATGTCCAGTCATTGATCTCTCTTGCAATGAAAAAAAATCCTGGCATCAGTACTGAACATGTCTTTTACAAAATACAGGCTTTGTCCTCTTTGCCCGACACTCACAATTTCCTTTCAATTAATTTTCTGGATGAATTTGTTCCACACCGGTTACTATCTTATATAAAACCATTTCAAATGCCTCAATGCTAAAATTACCATATTTCTTAGTTCTGCTTTCATACCTTTGAGCTCAACCACTGGAACTATCTGGCCTCTCCCATTGATGGGCTCTTCCGGTCCTCAACGATCACATCTGGCATGGCAAAAACCAGTTGGGACAGGGCCGGAAAGTCTGGGTGCTCTGCTTCTCTGCACAGCTTCAAGGGGCTGTTTAGCACAGGGCTAAATCGCTGGCTTTGAAAGCAGGCCAAGCAGGCCAGCAGCACGGTTCGATTCCCGTAACAGCCTCCCCGAACAGGTGCCGGAATGTGGCTTTTCACAGTAACTTCATTTGAAGCCTACTCGTGACAATAAGCGATTTTCATTTCATTTCAGTACTTGAGTGCCTTCCCTGTATCTCAGCAGCCAAAATGTGACACAATTCTTAACGTGCGGTCAGCACTCCATGGTTTGAGCAGGTCCTCTTCTTATTTCTACTCCACTGATTGATGATCGAACTCCACTGGTTTTTTTATTAAATGCGATGAACGGTCCCAATTACCGTTTCAGTTTACTACATCATGTGAAGCCCCGAGAGGTCAGAGGAAAGATTCTCCATTTCTGAGACTAAGGGCTGGATTCTACGTTCCTGAGGCTAAGTGGTGATGCCAATGGAGAATCCGTAGACTTTTACGGCATAAAAAGCGATGCCACACCCGGACCGATTCTGCTACCGTTGAGGGGCTAGCGCCAGTGCCGCGTGGAACACTCTCGATTCCACTGAAAAATGGTCCAGGATTCGCTGGGTCCGTGATCGACACTCGGGAGGCTGACAAGCTGCAGCCACACATACACATTATGCTCCCTACACACGCTTATCCCAGCCAGAAAGATGGGACTGATTGTGCTGGAGCACGCTAATACAGCTGATGGGTCATCATGGCCAGAGAGCACCCTGGAGGGACACCTATATGACCCGCGGCACTGAGTTCAAAGTGGACTGTTAGCGGTGTGCGCAGCTGCATGGCTGCCTTTCCAGCTGTGGCAATAATGTTCCATGTCCGTCCACCCCGACTCCACAGCCCACCTCCTGACCACCCCCAACTACTCCCCCCCCCCCCCACCCCCCCCAGACCTGGCAGAAGCCCCTTCCCCCCCCCCCCCCCACCCCCCGGCCCGGCCAGCGGCACAACTGTCAGCAAACTATGGGCATGTTGGACACTTTTGTACCCCCCCTTTCTCCCTCAGAAGCCCCCACGCCGGTTTAACTATTTTTAAAAGCACAAGTGAACCGCGCCGTCGGGAACTCGGCCCTTCGGAGGCAGAGAATCATGGATGCCCTGGAAAGTACCGGGTCGGGCCCACTGATGATATGCAAACCGTGCCTACTGTATGTGTGAAGTGAAATGCATTGATGCCATTTTCGCGATGACAGAAAAACGTGATTTTGGCAACGGAAGCTATTCTTCGCCAAATCGCATTTCTTGATTTCTGCAAAGGGTAACAGAGAATCCCGCCCAAAATGTTTCTCACTAACTACGAGTTAAACTGCTGTAACCAAATTCTATTCAGCACTTTGTTGTTCAAATCTTTCTTTCCCATCTCTCTTCTGAATTCTTTTTTCTTGTCTTCCCGTCTTCAACTCCAGCCTGTTTTCTACTTTCTTCTTCCCTACATTGCAACATGATGACGCTTCAAAGTACTTCATTGGCTATAAAGTGCAGTGAGACATGTGGTGGTTGTGAAAAGCACTATATCAATGCATTTTTAACTCTGTTATTTCCTGGTCATTATTTGTTTTCCAGAGCAATAACACCCAGAAAATGGGTGCCATTCTTCCAAATTCACTGCCTCCAGTTGGAAAACCAAAGGGTGCGATTCTCCGCACCCGCGGAAAATCGTGAAGTCGGCCGTGAAAACGGCCGACTTTTGCGACGGCTCGACACGGCCCATTTCCCGAGGTATTCACGTCCGGGAAATGGGCTAGGATCGGGGCCGCGTCAATCACGTGCGCGATGACGCCGGAACGCGGCGACGCTACGAACACGCCCACATGACGCCGCCCGACGCCGTAAAAAGGCGCGGGAGAGCACAGAAACTAGGCCAGGATGTCGGAGCTGAGGAGAGCAGCCCCGCGATTCGTTGAGCCTGATGTGGAGACGCTGCTCGAATCAATCGAGCAGAGGAGGGGTATCATCTGCCCGCGTAGAGGGCATCGCCACCCTGCCAGCGCGATGCGCCAGGCCTGGCGTGAGGTGGCTGCTGCCGTTAGTGCTGTGGGGCAGACCCCTCGCTCTGCAGACCAATGTCGGAAGAAGATGCACGACCTCACCAGGGCTGCCAGGGTAAGTGCCAAGAGGGTGCCCCCGGGTGACAACCATCCCTCCCCCCTTTACTTAATCACCCACCTCCCCTCCCCCCCGGCACGGGGGGTGGAGGGGGATTGGGGCAGAGTGAGTTGAGGGTGGTTCACAAAGTAGTCACAGACCCAGCGCTCTGGCCCCCGTGGAGAGATGCAATGGTCTTATTACAACTTGACCCCCAAACTGTGCCAGTATCTGAACGGACTGCTGATACCTGCCGTATTGTAATGATATACCTATGCCCCCTCCCCCAACAGGACAAGATCGCTCACAACACCCATGAGCGGAAGAAGACTGGAGGGGGTTCGCCCATCCTGCACCCCCTCACCATGTTTGAGCAGAGGGCACTGGACCTTATTGGGGGATCTGCCACCCGGGAGATCGCGCAATGCGAGGTTGGTGGAGCTGCTACAAGTGAGACAGCCCTGCATGACAAACAACCCCCCCCCCCTCCCCCATCCTCTGTCCCTTCACACCCTGCCCACTGGAACACCTCCCCCATCCTCTGTCCCTTCACACACTCTGCCCACTTGGACACCTCCCCCATCCTCTGTCCCTTCACACACTCTGCCCACTGGAACACCTCCCCCATCCTCTGTCCCTTCACACCCTTCCCACTTGGACACCTCCCCCATCCTCTGTCCCTTCACACACCCTGCCCAATTGGACACCTCCCCCATCCTCTGTCCCTTCACACACCCTGCCCACTTGGACACCTCCCCCAGCCTCTGTCCCTTCACACCCTGCCCACGGGACCGTCCAGCGCCCGGCCGAGCGAATCTAAATAACCCATTTTTTTCTCTTCCCTAGGACGTGATGCCGAACGACCAGGGCCGTCTGCCTCCAGGCGGACACAGGCATCTGCCCCCACCACACCCAGGGCCGCACAACAGAGGGTGCCCGATCAGCGGGGAGTCCCATCCTCCCCAACCAAATCTGTGGAGCAGGACGCCCAGAGGGCGGCGACAGAGCAAGAGAGAGAAATGGCCCGCGAACGCCCTGCGGCCTCACAGCGAGCCAATGACATAGAGGAGGCGTCAACCCAAGACGACCTCGAGCTTGCGGCACAGCTATCTCCCACACCATCCACCATCCCAGAGACACTCACCCCGGTTGGCCTATTTAGTGATGAGGCTCCTGGGTCACAGTCTGGGTCGCACATCACAGCTGAGCGGGTACAGCAGGTGGAGGTCGGAGCAGCCAAGGGCCCGGACTGGCGGAGGCCAGGCCAGGCCCAGCATGCAGCTGGCTCCCAGATGTTTTCCGAGTTCCTGGACTTTCTCAACCCACCCGCACAGCCGATGCATCAAGAAACCCAGGGACACAATGACGGGATGAGGGCTGTCTTCCAGACTCTGCAGACGCTGTTAGAGGAGTCGAACCGCGTCCACGAGCAGGGAGTGGTGCCGCTCATGGCAGCAACCCAGGCCGACACCGCACGGGTGGCATCCGCGGTGGAGACAATGGGTCAGGTTATGCAAGGCGTTGGGCTTAATGTGCACGCGTCATCCTCGGCCCTGGACAGGGTTGCCCTCTCACAGGCAGCAATGCGCCAGAGCCAACACGACTTTGCCGGCGCGCTGCGGGCCTTGGCCGAGTCTCAGCAGGTCATGGCCCAGTCGCAGCACGCCATGGCACAGTCACAGCAGTCGATGGCACAGTCCCAGCAGTCAGTCGCGGAGAGCATCAACCGCCTGACTCATGTGCTGGATGGTGTCGTGCACTCACAGGTTGAGATCACACAGTCCCTGGCGGGAATGTCTAACTCCCTGGACTCCGTCTCTGCAAACCTTCGGATCCTGGTGGATACCGTTGCAAGCCTCCAGGACTGGCAGCGCCAGGTGTCGGTGGCGCGACGGGGCACCTCCCCGCTCGCACCTCTATCCCAAAGTGAGGCCCGGGGGCCACCGGGCTCCCCGAGGGAGGAGGTGGTTTCGGGGCCCATCCCATTAACTCCATCACGGGACGTCCCGGAATTCTCGGCCTCCCCCCGTCCCATCCCTGGTGCATCGGGTCGGCAGCAGGCAAAGCAGGGTGGCACAACGTCACCCGAGACGCCCGCAGAGCAGCCTGGCCCATAAAGGCCGGGTCGCCTCAGGAAACGCTTGCCGAAGGAGATACAAGTCGAAGGGGGCGATTCGCAGCAGTCCTCCTCCACTCCTGCTGTATCATCTGGGGAATCACTCAGACGTAGTGGTAGGGCCCGTAAGGCAGCAAAGAGAGACACTGAGTAAGTTGGCACGGGTGAAGGGCACAGTTTAGTTGTAGGGGCTAGGGCACCTGTAAATTTTTGTTCACATTAAACGCACTGTTCCACCTTACTTGTAATACCGTGTGATTGTTCCACAGCCACAGGAATCGTGATGGTGACCGAGTGTCGCTGGGGTTGACGAGCGGTGAAACTTCGGTGCCAGGTGTGCAGTCCCTTCCCCCCACCCCCTCCCACAGCTAGCCCACACGGGCACGTGATGGAGTGTCCGTGACGATCTCAGCGGCCACCAAGGTGGATGGTTCAGCTATTGTCATGGGTCAGATTCTCTCTAACGATTCTGAGCTCACAGCTCTTCGCAGAGCGGGCTGTCATCATTCCACATGGCACTGATCACACCCGCTGACACAGCCATCGATGTTGTGCCATACCGTCTGGACCCAGTGGTAAGGGTGATGTCGAAGTGGAGCAGTGTACACTGAGAGAGGGTAGTGTGGGGGGGGGAGGGGGGGGGTTGCTGTGGTGGTGGCAGTTGTGTGTTGACCATCTGCACGACTAGCGATGCAGGTGGTGGTTTGGTGTTCAGCGGGGACGTCGCATACGATGCGTGAACCGTGCTGCCACCAAGGCGTCGCGTGCCCGCCGTCCTCACCGGGTCCGTCGTGCCGCCTCCTGGACATCACCAGCACCTGCACCCGCCACTCCGCCAGCCTCATCCTCCTCGTCCTCCTCTCTCTCCTCCTCCTCTGTGCTGGCACCACTGCCACTGGCTTCTCCCTCCGCCTCCTGCAGCAGGTCATCTACCCTCTGCATCGCGATGTTGTGCAGCACACAGCAGACCACTACAATGCGAGCGACCCTGTCGGGCTGGTACTGCAGGGCCCCTCCAGAGCGGTCCAGGTACCTGAATCTCATCTTCAGGAGGCCAAGGCAGCGCTCCACCACACCCCTGGTTGCTGCATGGGCCTCGTTGTATCGGGTTTCCGCATTGGTCTGAGGCCTCCGTATAGGCGTCATCAGCCAAGACCTCAGCGGATAACCCCTGTCGCCTAGCAACCAACCCCTCAGCCGGGGGGGATGTCCCTCAAACATCGCAGGGATGAACGACTGCGCCAGTATGTAGGAGTCATGCACACTCCCTGGGAACCTTGCACAGACGTTCATGAACCTCATGTGGGGGTCGCATACCACCTGGATATTCATGGAGTATGTCCCCCTCCTGTTTGTGAACACCTCCCTGTCCCCTGCAGGCGGGCGCATCGGGACGTGAACACAATCGATTGCCCCCTGCACCATCGGTATCCCGGCCACGCTGGCAAATCCACGACCTCGTGAGTCTTGAGTTGCTCGGTCCTCGGGAAAGGCGATGTAGCGATCGCCGATGGCATAGAGGGCGTCGGTCACATCCCGGATACACCTGTGGACTGATGACTGGGAGATCCCGGAGAGGTCCCCGCTCGGAGACTGGAAGGAACCGGTCGCATAGAAGTTAAGAGCGACCGTCACCTTGATGGCAACCGGGATCGTGTGTCCTCCCCCCTTTCCACGTGGGGCGAGGTGCACACGAGGTGACAGATATGTATCACCGTCCGCCTACTCAGCCGGAGTCTCCTCCTGCAGGTGATGTCGTCATTGTTAGGAAAGAGATCCGGGCACAGTACACCCTCGGCCTTGGTCGTCGCCTCTGGCGCCGTGGCTGCACCCTCACTCTCTCCTCCTCCCCTTCCTCCTCCTCCCCCCCATGCTGCTCGATGACTGGCGACTCCTCGGCCCTTCCCTCTGCTGCTGCAGCTGGCCCTGCATCCACTGCGGGTTGTGGCTGTGGATGCTGCTGCATCTCAAAATGCAGTGCAGCAGCCCCAACCACTGCGCAGAGCATAGCCGTTCTGTTCACAGACATCGTGCTAACCTACAGAAGGGTGGTGTGGGGCAGAGAAACGGGACATGTTAGACGGAGGTTAGTCGACACCTCGGCAGCCGCCTGCCACGGGATACCTGTGTGTCCCGGTGGCCTGGTCGCGCTGCCGACACGCGGGAAGCCTAACCCCTGGTCACTTTCTGCATCCAACGGGCAGTTAACTACGTCCTCTTCACAGGTGCGTCAGTGGCCTGTGGCCATAAGCCACAGGGCAACCAGCGGCCGTGTCCTCGTGACCGGCACACCATGGCATGGTGGCAGACATTTTGTAACCGGGGTTGGACGGGTCACTCGCTCACTCTCTCCCTACCCCCCCCCCCCCACTCCCATGGGTTTGATGGGAGTAATTGGAGTCCCCGCTGACCCTGGAGGTCATGAAATGCATGGGGTTGTGCAGTCGGGTAAGGCGCAGGGCTGGACAGATTCCTGATCAAATTTTATAAGAAATTTGCGGGTAACCTGGTTCCCATTGTTGTGACAAATGTTTTACGACTCCATGTCTAGGGGGAGGTTGCCGGCCACATTGGCGCAGGCATCGATTCCTTTGATTTTAAAGAAAGGCAAGGATGGACCCGATAGAGTGTGGGTTGTATTGCCCTATTTCATTATTGAACGTGGGTGCGACGTTGTTGTTGAAGGTTTTGACAATGCCTATAAGAGCCCTGCCTTCCAAGGTTTAATCGAAAGAACAGATTGGGTTTGTTAAGAGCAAGCAGCTGTCAGCCAATATTCGGCGATTGCTTAATGTTATTCTGTCCCCCTCTTCAGCCCCTGAGCCTGAGGTAATTATTTCATTGGATGCTGAAAAGGCATTTGATAGGGTGGAGTAGGGTTATCTGTTCGAAATTCCTTGGAAGGTTTAGTTTTGGACCTGGATTTATATCTTGGATCCAGCTTTTACATAGGGCCCCCACCACGAGCATTCATACAAATGTCTTGAGCTCAAATTATTTTCAACTGAAGAGAGCCATGAGGCAGGTGTGTCCATCACTCCCACTATTATTTACCTTGGTGATTGAGCCTTTGGCCATAGCATTGAGGTCATCTACGAGGTGGAGGGGGATAGAGAGGGAGGGGAGGGAGCACAGGGTGTCTCTGTATGTGGATGATTTGTGGTTGTATGTGACGGACGTTTTCTCCAGTGTAGAGGAGATAATGAAGCTGCTAGGGAGTTCTGGTTCCTTCTCAGGATATAAATTGAACCCACGCAAAAGCAAATGCTTTCCGGTGAATCTCCTAGGGAGGGGAGCTGATCTGGAGAGGTTGCCTTTTCGCCAGGATAGGCCCAGTTTCTGTTATCTGGGAATCCGGGTGGCTCATGATTGGGCCTCGCTCCAATAATTAAATTATGCAGGTCTGGTGAAATGGAGGTCAAGGCTGACTTGAGGAAGTGGGATCCCCTCCCTCTGTCCCTGGTGGGCAGGGTTCAGTCGGTAAAGATGAATATTCTCCCAAGGTTTCTATTTTTGTTTCAGTGTCTCCCACAGTTTTCCTTCCCAAATATTTCTTTGTGAGGTGGGAAAGTGGGGTTGAGGATTATATCAGATCAGCATGATCTCATTGAAGAGCGGAACAGACCCGATGGGCTGAATGGCCTTCTTCTGCTCCTACATCTTATAGTTATGGTCTTATACTCTAGTGTCAAACCAGAAAGAACTCTGTGTGGAATAGATCTAGAAGCTCAATGCTTAAGACCTTGAAGTATTTTGGAGCTGCAACCAGTAAAGCAAGCAGAATATGAGCACCGAGTTCAGTCACCAAACATTAGAAAATGCCACAAGTTGCATCTCCAGCCCTGAGCTCTGAGCCAAGACCAGAAAATCCTGGGTTCTCGATCAGTTAAAGGAACTCAATGGTGAGGAGGCCTCACAGAGCTACAGAGCTGAATGAGATAGAGAAGTCAAATGTAGAACAATGCTTGAAGATAAACGTGATAGTAGGGCAAGGTGGGGAAAGCGAGGCCTTAATTCAGACTGGCAATAGGCAAGTGTAGGATTGTTCTCCAGAAGTTTTGGTTGATGCCCAGAGTGGCCAACATGTGGAATGGGCTTTAAGATAGAGTAGCGGGACAAATAAGCTGAAATTATTTAAGTAATTTTTGAACGCTGAGGTAGGAGAACCCTAGATAGTTTCCCAGATGGATGAGCTGAGTGGCCTAATGATCTTCATCATCAGTATTTAATGTGCATCTCTTACGTAACTGACATATGGGGCGCGATTCTCCGACCCATCGCCGGGCCGGATAATCGGCGGAGGGCTGCGCGAATCGCACCCCGACGGCGGGACACCATTCTCCTGCCCGTAAAAAAATGCGCGGGCACGCGCATGGCACCGGGCCCTGTGCCGCACAGAAAATCGCCGCAAACGGCCGTAGCGGCGATCCTCCGGTGGCGCCGCAATTCTCCGGCCCGCATGGGCCGAGCAGCCGTCCGAAAAAATCCGAGTCCCGCCGGCGCCGTTCGAACATGCTCTGGGCCGACGGGACCGCAGGGTTGAAGGGTCCAGGGGCGGCGTGGGCTGCTCCAGCACCGTGCTGGCCCCCTCCAGGACCCGAGAATCGGGTCTCTGAACCAGCGGCGGAGTAAAGTACTCCCGTTTTGGAGCCGGCAGTCTGGCGACAGACCAGAGAATCGCGGCCATGGTTTCCTGCTGCCACCGCCGTTACTTTTACCAAATCCCCTCTTACTTTAAAACTTAATGAAACCCCAGGTCTCAAATCTTCAAAGGATAATAATGAGCTAATTAAAATCATTGATTACCTTCAGCTTTTGACTGAGAGGGATTTGTCTTTAATGTTATTTCAAATGATCGTTACAAAAAATTTAGGAAAGCAAAACAGATCAATAACGTTTCTACATTGATTGTTCTTCTACCCATGAAAGGAGAAGTTAAAACAGGCTTGTTAGTCTTCATTGTGGTAATAAAATTGCAAGGATGGCAGCACAATTTCTCAGAACGTGATTTTGCAAGCTGATTGGTAATTAGAGAACAAAATAGGCCCTACAGTTGAAAAGGATCACATTTTAAGAATCTAATTAAAAGCAACGGGTGAATTTTCCCAACTGGGCAACAGTAACAGCAGGAAGCTCAATCTTTTTTACAGACATATGGGGGTGGATTCTCCGGTCCCGCAGCCACTTGTTTCTCGTCGACCCGCCGTTTGCGTGAGAAGGGATTCCATCATCCCGCTGCTTGGGTGGGTGTAGACCTCGCACAAAGGGCTTGCAATCAAAGTGTACTGGACACCACTAAAGGACCAGGGACTTATCTATCCCATGAGCTGAACGAGAGTACGAGTGTTGAATCATGTTTGAATGGTTGCTTTCATCAGACCAAAATCAATCTGGGCCCGCCTGGCCGCTTTGGTGACTCTAGATAACCTTGGGCCGATCACACGTCCTCTTGATGGTGACCGACTCATTCGAATGTCTCTCCTATCAACTTTCAATGGTATTTTCTGTCCCCACCCTGGTGACCATGGGTAACGAACAGAGAATCAGGGTTTGATTCTGGAGAGGGAGCCTGAGAAACGGCTACCACATCCAAGGAAGGCAGCAGATGTGCATATTACCCACTCCTGATTTGAGGAGGTAGTGTCAGAAAAATCACAATACTGGACTCTTTCCAGGCCCTGTAATTGGAATGAATGCACTTTAGAATGTGCTGGACTTTTCAGAGGACTGAGATGATATCTATATCCGTAAAGGTAAAGTCATCATAGTTCCAGATGACCATTGGCTGTTTTTCCCTTTGAGGGGGGAGAGCTGACTGGTGGTAATTTAACCTGAGGATCACCACACCTCAGGCAAGGTCGAGAAGGCAGGACCTTCATGAATAACCTCATCTATCTCAATAACCTTCATATCTATACGAAGCATAAATTGCTCTTACAATGCTCTGCGGGGTCCATGCAGGAAAGATGATTAACCTGGTTGGGGTGTTCAGAATGACGCACCACAGTTTTGCAGTAATACTAAGGGCATTTAGGACGGAGATCCGTAGGACTCTCTGCAGTTGAAGGGTGATGAGTTGTTCGTTCTCGGTACCCCAGAATACAGTAGAATCATCGAGTGGATTCCAAAGTCCTCTGATACTTTGAGATGATAAGATGCCAAGGGATATAGGTTGCCGTGGGTAAGTGGCAATTGAGGATTAGTTCCAAGAACTTCCCTGGTCAAGGTGCATGGAGAAGCAATCTTGAGCGACCAAATGGTCTATTCATGCTGTTCTTCCCTGTACATCCATATTTCTGGGTCTACCTGAAAGAGCTCTCTGCAAAGGCAGCTCCCCATCGGGAGCAGGCGTGAGGGTGCCATGAGTGCATCCCTGCTGAGTTAAGAAAACATGTTGCCTTTGATGTGCTTTCTGAGGGAATGGGAAAAGTTTCATTTCTACTGACAGAGGGCTGAGGTTCCGGTGGAATGGAGTGCTGTGCAGGTTCTGGTACATGCATTTGGCACAGGGGGGTCTATATATCTGCACAGTTTGGCACATGTAAAGAATTTCACCGTCAGCAGGGCTGACATTAAGTAGTGCAATTTAATTAAGCTGTCATAAATCATAATGTGTGTTACAAACAAGGAGCCTGCAAGCCAGCAAAGGATTTAAACCACATAGTGAAGGATACGTATTGGCAGCTTACTCTACCTGGGATCTGTTAGCTACTAAATTATCACAGGCCTGTCTGCCGTGTTGTACCCTTGCAAGGGCCTCTGCCTGTGCTTCTGTGACATCCTTGTCCTCGTCATCACCAGTCGTTTCACCATCCTCATTGTTAAAGGAGACATCTCTGCCCACCATGTCTCCCTTAGCCATGACATCCCCTCTTTATTGCTCAGTGGACGACAATGATCCAGAAAAATTCTCTTTCCTTTCCTTTTGATGATGTAACTGGCTGATGCTCGAGAGCTCTCAACATCACCTGTATGCAGTCAATTACTCCGGGCACTTGTGGGAATCCTCCAATCGTACGAAACCCAATGCTCTGGATGTCTGGCTCACAGAATCCAAATGTAATTGGGCAAATTGATGCGTTCTCCTGAAGAGAGCATCTATCACCTCCTGGGCGCACTTGTGCATCGCTGACTGGGAGATGTCGCAGAGATCTCCAGTGGAACCTGGAAGGAGCCACTTGCAAACATGTCTAGGGCCACGGTAACCTTTGATGCCAACGGCATGAGTTTGCCTCCACGTCCTCGCAGATGCAGGTCTTCATGGAGAAGCTGGCATGATGTGAGCAACAACATTCCGGGACATCCTAGAACAGAACTGGCATCACCTTTTGCTCATCTGTAGGTAGCTGAACTGCCTGGGAAATATCCACGTTTGGGCCAATGCTCACTATCGCACAGGCCCCCAGTTGCCAGCTTCCCAATACACTTGAGGCCCAGCTTCCCATTATTGCTCCTCCTGGCCCCAGGGACTGACCCATGCCAGTGATCCATCTAGTCGGCATATTCTTTGTAGATTTGCCAATGCCAAGCCCTGTGCCTGGCTTCCATCTAGACATGACAACCCCACCTAACCCCACTCCTTCCAGGTGAAAGATGAAAGACATCCTTGAGGACCACAGATGAGTGTTTCTCCCATTCACACATGATTGTGCATGGGGATATTGTGAATTAGTCGATGAGGTGGTAATCACATGCAAAAACCATTCCTTGGACACTATTCAGCATGCCTCCATTACCCTTAAGACTCTAGAGAAACCACTGCCTTGGCATCAAGCCATACAATAAATGGTCAGGAATGACCATTTATCCAGAAGGATGGAGGTTTTAGGTTTTGAGTTGGGACTTTGCTGCCATCTACCATCTGTACCCTTGGAAGCGTCCACCCCCATCCAACTCTCTCCCTCCAACAGCAGTATGTCAATCAGCACACAATGCATGGCAGCTCCAGACCTTGACAGGTTCCATTAGTCATGGAGCAATGCTGGTTTATTGGATGTCAGAACCTTAAAAGGAGAACTCAACTAAGCTTGGTGCTCAATTGACTAATAATTAATAGAGTACCCCCTTAATTGACCTAAAAAAATTAAGCAATAACCTCTCCCACCTGAAAACAATGCACCCCCCCCCCCCCCCCCCCCCCACACAATAATGAATGTTCGATAGTTTCAGCTTGTGAGGTTTGCCAGTGCATCAACACCTTCTGCCCTGGCCTGTTACCAACCAAGATATCGCCCATCTTCCTACACAATCATCATCTTGTCATGCCTCTCCCTCTTCTAACCCTTCAGCCTCCCCTGTTAGCTGTGGACCCCATTATCATTCCCATTCTCATAACTGCCAAGTAGCCTCTGCAATTCCTGACTCTAACCGTCCACCATCCCTACACCCCCCCCCCCCCCCCCAATAGTTCTCGAAGCCAGCTGTACCCGGACGTTCCATGAGACTACCCACTACCCGCACATGAGCCTAGTGCTTCCAGTCTATCTGCTGCCCTCTGACTGTGATAGAATTTTCTCTTTCTGCCTTCCAGTGCCCTCATTCAATCCCTTCGGGCCAAAGTCTTGACATCACCATCCTCCCCCTTTAGATCCACCTCTCCACAACGCTTACTGCCCTGAGTGGCCATCGCCACCCTGCTACAGGAGCAAGGCATGCATGGCATGCTCACACTCCTAAACAGCCCCTGGCAGTCTGGCTTCTTTCCCTAAACACCCACATACATAGCCCTGGGCACCCTCCCACCCTTCCCCATTGACCTTACCTCCCTTGCCCAGCCTTCACTCCAAGTCTTCCTGCTGACCCTGCCTTCCATATCCAGCCTACATGGACATTAGGCCTGGCAGCACCTGATCTCAATCAAAAGGCTGACATTGGTGAGCACTCCTCAAGCAGCACAAAGCAGTGGCTATCAACTCCAAACACTGGGGCAAAGCCAACCTTGCCAGGTACACGGCACAGTTGTAAACGTAAACATTCAGATTTCTTGTAGGTGGAAGATCCCACTGTCAGCCGATGACAGGCTGCCTCCACCGCCGGCAAATATGCTGCAGGGAGTTACCGGAGAATCCCGACCAGCAATTCCACCGCTCACCAAATGTTCCACTATAGTGGGACTGGGAATGAAGGTTGAACTACTGCATAATAACATCTGGGTTAGCTGATCCAGGTATGGTCTCATTCAGACACTGAAATCTGCATGGAGTCATTACTTACTTTCTTCAAAATGCAAATCGGAGCTTGCAAACAACTAACCGACCTACCAGAATATGAATATAACAAGTTTATCAATTAAAAATGAAGAGAATTATAACCTTAGTCTCCCGTTACGTTACCGTGGTTTTTGTCATCTAGAACCTAAGTTTTGCTGCTTTTACAGGTATAAAATTCACGTCCTGTATGTTTACTTAAATACAGGGGAATATTTAAAAAGTAAGCTTTTTGAGAATTGCAGTCAACCAGGTTGATTTATGGTGCTTATAAAGTAAGCCCAATAACTTTCTTATTCTTACTAATTTCCTTGTGCAGAAATGATTCTGTAATCCTGAGATGCTTAATTTATTAATACTTCTCAGTTACCTTGCTTCACCACATTTCCTAGAATTTTATATTTATAATTCAATTTGTTGCAAACGAGATTTAGTTCACAAAAGGTCAGGGAATTTATACTAAGTTAAAATTCATCCTTATTCTATCAATGGGGTGCAGTCTACATAAGTACAATCTACACAATCTTCAGTGAGTTGTTGCAATTGTCATCAATTTACAACAAGTCTAGGTCTATTCCCACAAATATATGCTGAAGAGGATCTATAAAATGAATGATGGAAAATCTCGCTCCTTTGTGACAAAACAGCACTCTGCAAAGAACCCACTAAAAAGACACATTATTGATAATAGTCTTTGTGAAATAGCATGTTGCCAAAATCTAAATGCCCTCAAAGACATCAAAGAACCCATAACATAATCAGAAGATTGTTATAATTCTTTGTTGCTGTAAAAGGTATGGAGGTCTCCATACTCTGGATTCTTGTAAAACACGACAAGAGGTTTATTAAGGATGTTGCTCAATACATTCAAGGTGGTGAACCGCCCAAAGCCAATGCAAAACACTCTGCTGACGTCACTACGCATCATGTGACACAGAAACATGCGTCAGGTAAGCTGATAGCATTGGTAAATGTATATGCCCCAAATTGGGATTACATAGCATTTAAAAGGAAGCTGTTGGCCTCCATCCCGGATTTGGACACACACCAGTTGATCTTGGGGAAGACTTGAACTGTGTGCTGGACCCGAAGTTAGACCGCTCTAGGCCAAAGTCGTTGGCTCCTTCGGTAGTGAAGGTGCGGATAGCATTTATGGAGGAGATGGGGGGGTGAACCCATGGCAGTTCATGCATCCGGAGAAATAAGAATCCTCGTTCTTTTCTCCATTTCATAAGATATACTCCAGGGTAAACTTCTTTTTGATGTGTAGGTCCCTCCTTCCCTGGGTGAGGAAAGCAGAATATTCGGCAATAGTCTTTTCAGACCATGCTCCGCATTTAATGGGCTTGGTTTTAGAGGTGGGCCCTGTTCAATGTCCAGCAAGGAGGCTGGACATGGGGCTACTGGCAGATATAGAGTTTTGTGGGTGCACTTCTAAGGCTATCGATGAGTGTGTCGGGTTCAATGGGAATGGGACTGTCTCGCCTTCCACTCTGTGGGAGGCATTTAAAGTGGTTATTAGAGGGGAGATTATATTATGCAAGGCATATATGCATAGGTAGGTAAGAGTAGAGCACCAGAAGCTAGTTAAAGTAGACCGCAGGCATTCGAGTGACCCTACCCCAGAGCACCTGGAAAATAGGAAGAAACTGCAGATGTAGTTTAATTTGTTGTCTATGGGTGAGGTGGTGTGCCAGCTGCAGCGTTCGGTGGGGGTTATTTATGAATATGGGCAGAAGGTCTGCCATCTCCTGGCTCACCAGTTCAGATGGCCTCCCAGGAGATCATTCAGGTCAGGGACTCGAGCGGCAAGCTGGTGCCTGCCTCGAATAGAGTTAACCGTGCATTTGAGGCTTTTTATAAAAATCTTTATCGGTCGGAGCCGCCATTGGTGGTGGTGGGGGGGGTCAGATATGTTGCCATTTTTCAAGGGTCTGGCAATTCCTGTGGTGGGGGGGTGAGGAGGGGCGCGATGATTTGGAGGCACCGCTATGTTCTGGAGGAGTCTTAGCAGCTATAGGGCGGATGCGAACAGGTAAGGCCATGGGGCTGGATGGGTTTCCGGTGGGGTTTTATAAGAGGTTTGCCAGACACTTGTTCCCGTTGATGGTGGACAATTTTCAGGACTCGTTAGCTCAAGGTGCCCTTCCGGTGACACTGGTGCAGGCATCGATTTCCCTCCTGTTGAAAAAAGATAACGACCCTTGGAATGTGGGTCATACCATCCTATTTCATTGTTAAATGTAGGTGCCAATGTATTGACTAAGGTGCTAGCTATGAGGTTAGAGCCTCGTCTCCCTGGGGTTATAGGTGAAAATCAGACATGATTTGTTCACGGCCGGCAGCTGTTAATGAACGTCCGGAGACTGTTAAATGTAGTTCTCTCCCCGCCAGCAGGACCTGACCCTGAGGTGGATGACGAGAAGGCATTTGACAAGGTGGAATGGAAGTACCTGTTTACAGTTTAGGAAAGATTTGGTCTTGGACCAAAGTTTGTTTCATGGATACGTCTACTGTATAAAGCCCCCCACCCCCATCCCCACGGCTAGTGTATGTACCAACACTCTGAGTTCAGGGTACTTTTCAATAGGGTAGGGGAATGAGGCAAGGATGTCCAATATCTCCCTTCCTATTTATATTGGCAATTGAGCTCCTGGCTATTGCACTGAAGACTTCAAGAATGTGGAAGAGCAGTCAGTGTGGAGGATGGAGCATAAAGTATTCCCATATACTGACAACTTACTGCTTTATGTGATGGATCCAGTCCCCACTATGTGTGATTATAATGGAGCTACTGAAGAGCTTTGGCTCATTTTCAGGATATAAGTTGAATCTGGGAAATCAGTAAATATTTTCCAGTGGATCCCACGGGGAGGGGAGCCAACCTGGGGGTGCTTCCCTTTCACCTTGCCAGATCAAGCTTGGGGTATCTGGGTGTCTGAGTGGCCCGGGACTTGGCCCAGCTCCATAAATTGAACTGCGCTAGTCTGGTGGGTAGGGTCAACTCTGATCTGCAAAAGTGGGATAACCTTCCCCTATCCTTGGCAAGCAGGGTCCAGTCTATCAAAATGAATATCTTTCACGGTTTTTGTTTCTTTTTCAATGTCTTCATGCTTTCCTCCCTAAATCCTTTTTTTTTGGGAGAGTTAGTAAGTTGAGAGCAGCTTTTATATGGGCGGGTAAGATTCTGAGAATTCATAGGACAGTTTTACAGAGGGACAGGCAATCCGTGGCCCTGGCATTGCCTAATTTGCTTTCTTATTATTGGGCGGCCAATGTGTAAAAGAACTGGGTTGGTGTAGTGACCCAGGGGCCGCTTAGGTGCGGGTTAAGGCGAGGTCATGGAAGGTGTGCTGGTGACGGCTTCGCTCCCATTTTTGCTGACAACATATTCTACAGGTCCGTTGGTCATATCCACCTTAGCAACATTCTAAGCTCAGGTCTCTGTCGAAGTTGGCCCCTATTTGTACCAACCACTTGTTTGAGCCGGTGGAGCTGGATGCCCTGTTTGGGGAATGGGGAAAGTTTCTGGAAGGGCAACTTGCCTGCCTGGAGGAATTGATGGTGAATTACTGGCTTGTGGGGTTGAATTCATTTAGATATCTCCAGGTTTTGAATTTTGTATGGAAGGCCTTCCCGATAGTCCCAAAGACCCAAAGATGCTGCAGACGTCTCTTCAGAAAAGGAGGATGGGGGGGGGGGGGGGGGGGGGGGGGGGTTGTCGGAGGACGCTAGCACATCTGCCATCTATGGGCAATGGATCCTGTTAGAGGAAATGGGCCTGGTGGACGGGGTGAAAGCGAGAGACCTGGGGCCCATAGTAGATGACGAGGTATGGCGCGAGGCCCTCCGCAGGGTGAACACCGCGTCCTTATGTGCGTAGCTGAGCATGGTCCAGTTCAAAGTAGCTTTTAGGGCATACCTGATCAAGGCAAAGATGAGCAATTTTTTCCCCAAAGTTGAATGATAGGTGTGATCGGTGTTCCGGGGGTCCAGCCGATCACACACACATGTTCTGGTCCTGGCCCAAACGTGCAAACATTTGGATTTCCTTCTTTAGCGGCATGTCAGCAATTCAAAATGTCGAATTGGAGCCCTGCCCTCTAGTTGCCATATTTGAGGTGCCAGACTCGCCATGGTTAGAGGCAGGGGTGGAGGCGGGTGTTCCCGCCTTCGCCTCGGTGATTGCCCGGAGGCGGGTTCTGCTGGGGTAGAGGTCTCCAACCCCACCCAGCCCCTCGGCACAGTTTGGAGACCTACTGGACTTTCTGTACTTGGAGAAGGTCAAATACACCGTGAGGGGATCGGTTGAGGGAGGCTGCATTTCATTACCTATTTTAAGGAACTAATCACCATCAGTTGCTAGGGGGAGGTGGTGGTGGTGGTGGTGGGGTGGGGTGAGGGGGCGGGAGGTTGGGAAGTGGGGGGGGGGGTTAAGGGTTATGTGGGTTTGTATTCTATTTGGTATTTTGTTTCTGAAATATTGTAGTTTGGGATTTGTAAAAGTTAAATTATTTTGTAATATTTGGTAAAATTGAAAAACTTTAATAAAAACATGTTTTTTAAATAAAATCCATTTCACAACCTCTGCTACAATCAAATACGGATTTGGAAAAGAGAGAAGTTATTGCTCCCTTCCTCTTCTGGTCATAATAATCTACAAGTATCACAATTGACCAATTTGTCAAAATTCTCCTTTCTTTACAATAAAATGTATCATTGTAAGTCCTTTGATAATGATTGTAAGTATTCATTTATACTAATTTATTAAAATCTATTGACAATGGCAGCATTTTTTGGTATTTCTAATTGTCCTTAAATGAGTGGCTTGCTCTGTCACATCAGAGGGCAGTTAAGAGTCAACTGTATTGTTGTGGGTCTGGAGGCCACACAAGGTAATGATAGAATTAAAGTGCAGAAGGAGGCTATTCGGCCCATCAAGTCTGCACCAGCCCTCGGAAAAAGCGCCCTACTTAAATCCACACCTCCACCCCATCCCCGTAACCCAACAACCCCACCTGAACTTTTTGGACACTAAATGCAATTTTAGCATAGCCAATCCACCTAACCTGCACATCTTTTGACTGTTCGAGGAAACCAGAGCACCCGGAGAAACCTACGCAGAGTAAGGACAGCAAATGTCCTTCTTTAAAGGGCATTAATTAACTAGATTGGTTTTTTTTTAAAACACAAACCAGAGATTTCATGACCACCATTACTAGGGCTAGTTTTTTTTTTCCCGACTGATTTATCAACTGAACTAAAATTCCCCAGCTGCTGTGGTAGGATTAATGCTTACATCGCCAGGCCATTAATCCAGGCGACTGGACTAGTAGTCCAGTAATATTACAACTGTATAGATAAAATCAAATTACTGTGGATGCTGGAATCTGAAACAAAAACAGAAAATACCGGACAATCTTAGCAGATCTGACAGCATCTGTGGAGAGAGAAGGGAGCTAACGTTTCAAGTCTGGATGACTCTTTGTCAATATTCCAACTCTGCTACTCTTCCTAGATCATAATTGGGACATGCATTGGAGAAACCTTCAGGGGATGAAAAATAATACTATCATATCATCCACCTTACTTGTGCCATCTGACTTCACTTAGCACCTTCTTCAAAGTACATGAAATTCAAGCAGATGGTATAAAGTGACCGGCCTATCCACTACTGGCATTCTGCCTCACTAAAAGTGAAAGTTGCCCACCCAGATTTATCAATTGTTTTGATTCTGATTCTGATTTTCAAAACAGGTTTGACAAAGCACCTCACAAGAAATCGGTGGTGAACTGTGAGTCTCAGGGAAAGGGGAATCTCAACAAATTAGATAATTGGAACTATTTTCACCATGGACCTTTTTATTTTGCAAATGACCTTGATGAGCAAAATAAACGAATTTCAAAAGTTGCTGGTGCCACAAAACTGGGAGATACTATTTACAGATATGGTGTCGCTCAGCAGTTAAGCTGATTCTAAGTGCTATATATAGGTCCAAAAGCATGATCTTTGAGAGTGAATAATTACAAGCAGTTCAAAGCTGGCACTCGACATCAGCAAACTCCACCGAAGACGCATTTACCTGCAAGTTTACCGCTAACTTCAGACAAAATTTAGCTATATGGCTATGGCAGCAAGAAATACTCTTCAGGATTATGAAGTGTTACCCGATAGTAATAAAATGATTGTTTTGTCCAAACCAAGGATGCGAAAGAGAGACAGGGCGAAGCTGGATACTGCTGAATGCACTTTGAAATTAGGTTTGTTGGAATCACCTGAGAGGTCTGAGTGACCAACATTGAAATAACGAGGATCGGCAGCCTCTGTCTAACGGACCCAATACTGGTACCCTTGAAAGCCTCAGCTGGAACAAGGCAGAGAAGACAGTGGAGTAGGCCAAAACACAGCTGGTGAGTCTGCGTAGAGGATGGCAGAGTGCCAACAAGCAAACAGCCACAGGGCGGGCTGAGGGGAAATTGTCATTTGTCAAAGAGAGAGCTCATTCAGTACGTTCCATTCCCTTCAAGTTTATTTGAGAATCAATTCCGCCCGTCGATAAGAGGATTTGTGAAAATGAGGAGTTAACCTTGGATTTTGGATAACCTTGGCTATTGAAGCTCAATAATTTTGTCCAGCTGACACTGGGAGAAAATTCATCTTAAATGGCATTTGTTTTCATCACCATAAAGAAAGTTGTCGAAGAAGCTACTTTAGTCAATAGATAACACCAATTTGCATTTAAAGCTATTCTAGAAGTACTTTCAAAGATTAACTACACAAAAGGTACATTAAAGCTTGGAAGTAATTACCTTGACAGCCATTATCCAATCGGATACTGTAGATGTGTATGTCCAATCACAGCAGCCAGAAGCAAACGCATGCTTCCTTCATTTGAGATTTTGGCATTGCCAGGTGATGGTTTTTGAGGGAAATTGAACTGGAAAACCACTAACCTTCAGTATCACTGCATAAACATCTTGGACGAGAATTCCCAGAAAACAATACCAGCGTGAATGTATAAATGAACCAGCAGACTGCAACAATGAAGAGAAACCCCAAGAATTGTGAACTTGCACAAGATTGCTGGATGAGGTGTGCCACTTTGTTGTCAGCCAGGCCTGCAATGTCCACGCAAGTTTTATAAAGTTGCTTAATTTGCACATGAATTATCTATTAAAATCGTACATAAAGTTAGGTCCAGCAGTTAATAGGCTAAGTATCTTTTAACAACATAAACATGGTTGTGCAAAATTTGAGTACCACTGAAAAAGAGAGACTGGCTGTCGAAGCTTTTCATTGTGCACTCATCAGGGCAGTTTGTAAGAATACCAATAGGAAAGGGAACAGCATGAGAAGAGTGCTGATTAGTTGGCAAGTAGACTCTGATTGGTAGAGGCATTGTCATGGAGAATGCACCAGGGAATAGGTAACTGCCAAGCTTTTTTTTCAAATTAATAAGTACTGTTAGGCTGATCTTTTGACACCTTAATAGAACCTTTTCATTAAATATACATGACTTCAAACATTATTCAGTAAATTGTCCTTACAAGACAGTTCTACGAGTGGGGTACCTGTCACTAAAATATCAATAAATCAATCTTTATGCCCAAAGATCATAAAGCAGGCAATTTATAGTCGTGTACAGTAGTGCTTGCCGTAAGTGAACACTCGCTGATGAATGAACAATAACTGATGAATCTTGTTTAATTTCAGTGTCCTCTGATGCTACAATCTTCCTGATGTGTATAAAACTTTGTTGAAATGCAAAGTACTTCATATATCCCATTGTCTCGCATTTTTACTAAACAATTGATATTACAGTAGCCTTCAACAAGTGCCAGTGTACTGCTCTGTTACCTCTTAGTCAGAAGGTTTTGATTTTGGGCACCACTCTTGGACTGAGGTGGTGCCTGAACCAAAACCTTCTGACGAAGAGGAACACATTATCTAGACTGACATACCAATGTATTAATTAAGAAGTACAACATTGTTGGAAGTACTGATGCATGGGACAAATATTCAACCCTGTGAAGGTGGCTACAAAATAGGACCACAAAACTCTTTGAAGAAGGGTGGGTATCCCGCCCAAATTTGATTAATGGATCATTTGTCCTTCTGTTTCATGTGGAACATTGCTGTGTAAGGCCATAAGACCTTAAGACATAAAAGCAGATTAAGGTCATTCGGCCCATCAAATCTGCTCCGCCATTCAATCATGGCTGATAATTTTCACATCCCCATTCTCCTGCCTTCTCCCCATAACACTTGATCCCCTTATTAATCAAAAACCCATCTATCGTTGCCTAGTGACAGCATTCCACAGATTCACCACCCTCTGCATGAAGAAATTCCTCCTCATCTCTGTTTTAAAGGATTGTCCCTTCAGTCTGAGGCTGTGCCCTCGGTTTCTAGATTCTCCTACTAGTGAAAACATCCTCTCCACGTTCACTCTATCCGGACCTCTCAGTATTCTGCAAGTTTGAATGAGATCTCCCCTCTTCCTTCTAAACTCCATCAAGTACAGACTCAGAGTCCTCAACTGCTCCTCATATGACAAGTCCTTTGTTTCTGTGATCATGGATCATTCTTGTGAACGTTCTCTGGAACCTCTCCAAGGCCAGCACATCCTTCCTTAGATATGGGGCCCAAAACGGTTCACAATATTCCAAATGGGGTCTGACCATAGCCTTATACAATCTCAACAGTACATCCCTGCTCTTGTATTCTAGCCCTCTTGATATGAATGCTAACATTGCATTTGCCTTCCTAACTTCCAACTGAACCTGCAGGTTAACCTTAGGGGTATCCTAAACTAAAACTCCCAAGTCCCTTTGTACTTCTGATTTCTAAAGCGTTTTACCATTTAGAAAATAGTCTATGTCTCTATTCTTCCTACCAAAGTGCATTACCTCACACTTTTCCATATTGTACACCATCTGCCACTTCTTTGCACACTCTCCTAGCCTATCCAGGCTATCCGCAGCCCCCCTGCTTCCTCAATACTACTTGTCCCTCTATATATCTTTGTATCATCTGCAAACTTAGCAGCAATGCCCTCAGTACCTTCTTCTAGATCATTAATGTACATCATGAATTGCTGTGGTCCCAACACTGTGGAATGCCACTAGTCACCAGCTGCCATCCTGAAAAGGAACCCTTTATCCCCACACTCTGTCTTCTGACAGTCAGCCAATCCTCTATCCATGCCAGTACCTTGCCTCTAACACCATGGGCTCTTGTCTTATTTAGCAGCCTCCTGTATGGCACCTTACCAAAGGTCTTCGAATGCATGCTGACTCAGTCCTATTTTACCATGCATTTCTAAGTAGTCCACAAACTCATGTCTAATAATAGACTCATCTTACCAATAACCAAAGTCGGACTAACCGGTTTATAATTTCCTGTCTTCTGCCTCTCTCCCCTTCTTAAACAGAGGTGTTACATTAGCTATTTTTCAATCATCTGGGACCCTCCTTGCCTCCAGTGATTCCTGAAAGATCATCACTAATGCCCCCATAATGTCCTCAGCTATCTCCTTTGTATTTACCCGCAAAACAGCAGCTGCTACATATCAAACTACTTAATGGGGTCTGAAATGACCAGAGATGCAGCAGGGTAGCATGGTGGTTAGCATACATGCTTCACAGCTCCAGGGTCCCAGGTTCAATTCCCGGCTGGGTCACTGTCTGTGTGGAGTCTGCACGTCCTCCCCCTGTGTGCGTGGGTTTCCTCCGGGTGCTCCGGTTTCCTCCCACAGTCCAAAGATGTGCGGGTTAGGTGGATTGGCCATGCTAAATTGCCCGTAGTGTCCTAATAAATGTAAGGTTAAGGGGGGGGTTGTTGGGTTACGGGTATAGGGTGGATATGTGGGTTTGAGTAGGGTGATCATGGCTCGGCACAACATTGAGGGCCGAAGGGCCTGTTCTGTGCTGTACTGTTCTATGTTCTATGTTCTATGCCAGGGTGAGGGGCATAGCATACTAGCTAAACGTATTTGCATTTATTCACTCTGTGGATTTTTGAGAAAGCAGGAGTAGCTGATTATCACTCAGCTGAATGCCATATATCAAGGTTAATATGTCTAATTTAATGTTCCGGAGTGCACTTCCAACAAATTGAGTAAGATACCTCAGAAGGTATTAAATTTGTCCTGTTACTCTCTGTTACATGAGAAAGACTGAAAGATCTTGTATTGATTACAAAGGGAAGGTGACTGTTCTCTTTGCAGAAGTCAGTACGGACAAAAACCTCCTCAAAGTCAAATTGGTAAACGATAGTGGAACAGATGACATTTAACTCTTGCCTTCAAATGAAGGTATTTGGCTTGAACACATTTTCAATTAGTTCGTAGATGAGATTTCTTCCATGTGTTAGTAATGTGAATTTATTTATAAAAATTGTTTTGCATGCTTTGCCGGCCCAAGTGGCCAGCAGCTCCACTCGAAGAGATAGGTGCTGCTGAGGTAGGTAGGGAATCGGGAGGGGGCTTCAAACTGGAGACTTCCTTGGAAGCACGAATAAAGTGTCGAAAATAAAGATGCCTAAAATCGGTAGTGCCATCGTTTCTCAGCCTTTTGGCTAAGATCAAGCGTTAGATCAAGTGCAAGATGGGGTGCAATGCCTTTTCTTGTCAACATGTCTCTTGTGGAGACCATGAATTGGCTTCAATTTGAATTGTTTTTTGGACCGCCGGGTTTGCTCTGTCCACACTGCGCATTGGCTTTGTAACTTTAATGATGGAATATTTTAAAAATTAATCGGTAGTGCCTGTGGAGGAGGGGGAAACCCATCTGGACGATTCATTTCTTCTTTCATCGAGCAGGAGATACAAAAGTCTGAGAATCCACACTAACAGGTTCAAAATCTTCCCCACTGTTACCAGACTCCGGAATGACCCTCTTATGGACTGAACTGATCTCTTTACACGTCTTCTCTACTGAGTAGTACTACACTCCTGATGCATCACCCGATGCCTGTGCCTATGTATTTACATTGTGTATTTATGTATGTCCTATATTTTTTCATGATATGGAACAATCTGTCTGAACTGTACGCAGAACAATACTTTTCACTGTACCTCAGTACACGTAACAATAAATCAAATCAAAATTTCAGCCACGGGTATAGCCTTTCATACCATGAGCTCATTACTCATGTGTGGAACCTGTGGTTCTGATAGCCTTCCAGGCCTGTAACTCGGAGGCTGTCTCCATGGACTTGCCATGCTCCAAACTCAATGGAGGTCCGCTCAAATGCTGGGAAGATCACAGTCCAGTCCTCATCATCCCCTTCGTGAAGAACTTAATTGACCTCAATGGCTACCCACTGCTGCCGGGTGAGTAACCACCGTTCACCCGCCTCTGTTAATATTGCCCAGAGGTGGGAACGCTGCACTGTGTCCAAATCTCCCACTTTGCTCCTGGTCACACTTAAAAACAAGGTGGTCTCCCATTTAAGACAGAGGTGAGAAGAAATATTTTCTGTTTGAGGGTAGTGAATCTTTGGAATTCTCTTTCTCAGACAGCAGTGGAGCCAGGATCAATGAATATCTTTAGGGCAAAGATAGATGGCTTCTTGATGAACAAAGGAGTGAAAGGTTATCGGGGGTAGGCGGAAGGTGGAGTTGAGGCCTTATTTAGGCCAGGCATGATTTATTGAATGGCGGAACTGCCTCCGGGGCTGAATGGCCTGCTCCTGGTCCTAATTCGTGTGTGTCCTGCCTTTGAACTCACCTCCATGGGATTGGGAAGATTCCACCATGTTAGAACACTTGTGGGCAGCACATTGCATATTCATTTACAAGGAAATAAAATACAAAAATGATTTCTCCAGAAGCTTGAGGCAACGATTTTGGTAATACATTTTCATTCAATAAACCATTACCACGGGTACAACTGTTTAGGGCAGCACGGTAGCATAGTGGTTAGCATAAATGCTTCACAGCTCCAGGGTCCCAGGTTCGATTCCCGGCTGGGTCACTATCTGTGTGGAGTCTGCACGTCCTCCCCGTGTGTGCGTGGGTTTCCTCCGGGTGCTCCGGTTTCCTCCCACAGTCCAAAGATGTGCGGGTTAGGTGGATTGGCCATGCTAAATTGCCCGTAGTGTCCTAAAAGTAAGGTTAAGGGGGGTGTTGTTGGGTTACGGATATAGTGTGGATACGTGGGTTTGAGTAGGGTGATCATTGCTCGGCACAACATTGAGGGCCGAAGGGCCTGTTCTGTGCTGTACTGTTCTATGTTCTATGTTCTATGGTGGGAATCTGGCGCAATGAGGCAAGTGCGGCCTGGGAGAAAGGGGATGACCTTTCCAACTAACCAGTTTAATGGTTTGTCTGCCTCTGCTGCAGTTGTTTGCACACTGTCACTTTAGCACCAAACCTAACTCCTCTCACATAAATTTATTTTGAGTTTTGTCAGTCCTAATGCAGGCCACTGGTCAGCAGTGGCACTCAGAATTGGAATTACTTGATTCAGGAGAGGTTAACGAGTCTTACCTTATCCTATGTTATCCATTCAGTGGGGATAAAGTACTTGGCGCCTTGAAGCAGCCTCTTCCCAGTCAGCTACTGAATGACCTTGGTAATGTCTGTTGAAACATTTACAGACCAGACGAAACATGTTCCTGAATAAATTGAGACAGAACTAAGATCAGGGGCCAGATTCTCCGATTCGGAGGGTAGGTGTTGAGGATCCGTGGCGCTTTACGTGGAAAAAAAAATTGGTGGCGCACCCTCACCGATGCTGCGACCGGTGAGGGGCTAGCAGCCGCACCACATAAAACTCCCGGCCTCCACGAAATAAATGGCCGGGTCTGCGGTCGCGCATGCTCACGGCGAGGACCTGCAGCTGTCGTGCCATAAAACATGGTGCCGGCCGTGCGAGGACCTGGCCTGTCAGATAGCGCCCCCCGGCCACCCCCTAGCCACCCCCTACCAGCCCTCGAGGAAGCCCCCCTGACCAGCAGCACGGCTCCTGCCCAACTGTGGTGGCCCTGGACACAGTCCGCAGCCGCCACGCCGCGTTCCTGCATGGCTGAGACCAATTTGACAATGTCAAAATCTACTCTGGTTCATTACCTTGCCCAGCCAACAAAACCTGTCCCTCTGATAAAGAATTAAATCCACCAACCACTCGCCCCACATTGACTGATGGTCTGATTAAATACTCATGTTAACCCAGCCACATGGCTAACAGTGCCTTCTCTAATTCACTTTCTCCGCTACCATGTCACCTTGGCTCCCAAACCTCTGATAAGGCCTCACTCAGGAGTTTGCACAAGATGTACATAAAGCTTGCTCCCTTTCTGCCTCTGATAGGCAGAAAATCACTTCTACCAGAAACCACTCGAGCTAAAATCCAGCATCTTCTTTTGAACTCAAAAAAGCCACCCACTATAATCGGAGTTTATTTTTAATCCTAGTTTAAACCAGCATCCACAAAGAGACCTTCAGCCTGTCACTCATGACTGCTCCTCTCAGCCACAAAAGGTTTACCTCTCCCCACCCTCACCAACATGATCACCTCCCTCCCTCCCCATTACAGGCTCTGAGTGCTGCCAGTCACCCAAAACACCCGTTCGCACCCCACACAAACAAGCCGTGATCCCAAGAAACAATCTTCCCCTCTCTCTTCCTCCCTCTTGCTGGGACAACAATCATCACCTGTTTTTCCGCCCATAAGTAAAGCTGCAATGCAGAAAACAAAGGAACGAAATCATGATGAAGTTCTGTCATTAGATTTGACAGGACTAGGGCAGCACAGTGGTGCAGTGGTAGCACTGCAGTCTCACGGAGCCGAGGTCCCAGGTTCAATCCCGGCTCTGGGTCACGGTCCGTGTGGAGTTTACACATTCTCCCCGTGCTTGCATGGGTTTCGCCCCCACAACCCAAAGATGTGCAGGGGAGGTGCATTGAACACGCTACATTGCCCCTTAATTGGAAAAAATTAATTGGGTACTCTAAATTTTTTTTTTTTTTAAAGATTTGACAGGACTTACGGACCCCCAGAATTCCAGCATTCTCCAACCTCTCCACGAATATTGCAGCCAATGTGTTCATAAGGTGTTATTCACCAATAAGCATAGGCACTTACCCGTTTAATATGAGCAAGTTAAAATTTCTGTAAATAACCAGACAAAGGATTATCCGCTCAATGTGCCAAGCATATAGAGACAAAGGGATATGATCTGGTGGCGATTACTGAGACATGGTTACGTGGAGACCAGGGGTGGAATTCTCCGACCCCCCGCAGGGTCGGGGAACCGCCTGGGGCCTTCGTAAATCCCGCCCCTGCCGTGGCCGGAATTCTCCGCCACCCGGGAATTGACGGGGATGGGAATCGCGCGATGGGCCAAAGTCCCGCCGCTGTCAGGCCTCTCCCGCTGACGTGGTTTAAACCACCTCTGTGCCGGCGGGATTGGCGGCGCAAGCGGGCCCCTGGGGTCCTGGGGGGGCTGCGGGGCGATCGATCCCCGGGGGTGCCCCCACGGTGGCCTGGCCCACAATCGGGGCCCACCGATCGGCGGACGGGCCTGTGCCGTGGGGGCACTCTTCTTCCGCCGCCGTCACGGCCTCCACCATGGCGGAGGCAGAAGAGAACCCCTCCACCACTCATATGCCGGTGGTGACGTCAGCGGCCCCTGACGCTCTGGCGCATGCGCGGACTCACGCCGACCGGCGAAGGCCTTTCGGCCAGTCCCGATGCTGGTTGGCGTGGCACCGAAGGCCGTTGCCGCCAGTCGGTGGAGCGGGAGCCACTCCGGCGCGGGCCTAGCCCCTAAAGGTACGGAGAATTCCGCACCTTTGGGGAGGCCTGACGCCGGAGTGGTTGACACCACTCCACTAGGCCGGGACCCCCCCGTCCCGCCAGGTAGGGGAGAATACCGCCCCAGATCTGGGAGTTGAATGTCCAAGGTTACTCAGTATTTTGGAAAGATTGACAGAAAAGAAAAGGAGGTGGTGTAACTTTGCTGCCTTGGCCAATCACCTCATAAACGATTCATTCATTGGGAATGAAATCTGAGTATGTGTTTCCATCTTGGTGAATGCTGTCACTTGCATTCTCCTTTCTCTCTTGCAGGTGCCTCCCAGAAGGGACCAAGGCCAGAGGAGGAGGAAGTGGAAGACCCCTTTTTCAGCCCCAGGACTGAATGGAGCCAGTTAATGTGGAAGAGGAGAGCTCCACACCAGTCGAGGTGTCACAACACTTTCACCCTCCACCAGCTCAGGTGCATACACTGCAGTGGGCATCAGTGGTAGTTTAGGAGGGGGTCACACAATCCTGTGGTTAATGCATGGACATGTGTCACAGTGAGGTTGAGAGGGGGGGGGGGCGGAAAAGAGTTCAGTCAATGTCCCTGACTCTGAGAGGACAGCTGGGGAAGAGGTATCTGTGAGGCCCCGGTCAGATGACAAGCCTCTGGAAGCGCCTTCCAACTTATGGTGGAGAGTCAGCAAGCGGTGGGGGAACATCAGGAAGTGCTGTTAGATGCCTACTCTTTCACTCCTGCAATCTCCCTTACTCTGTCCTATCCCTCCACTCCTGCATCATTCCTCACTCCTTCCTCTCCTCTATTTCGTCACTGTTCTTTACGCCCTTCCCCACTCCTGATACCTTCCCCCAGCTCTCCAAGTTTCTCCCTGCTACCCCTTCCTCCCACCAACTTTCCTCGCCCTCCCCCAAATCTCAACTTCAACTCCCCTGACATCATCACCCCCTCCCAACTTCACCCCAACCCACAAGACCTTCCTCTCCTACCCACATCTTTGCTTCTTCCACCCCCTCCCCCACCCGCCTTCACCGCATCCCTACCAGTACTTGGCAAAGACACTGAAATACTGAAACGAGTCGGAAAAGTCAGCGAGGACCATGGAAGATACTACCAGCACTGAAGTTCGAAAGTAACCGTGACTTCAGCGAAGTTGATGCTGCCTGGAGACTCCCCACTCCACCCCCCACCCCCCCCCCCCCCCCCCCCACCCCACCAACCTCTCCAGCGCCTTCCGAGCGGCGCCATGGAAATGAGGATCAAATATTAGGCGATGTACTCCTCGGGTCCAGTAGCTTCAGCCCTCTTGTCTTCTCCTAATGTCCATCGTGCAAGCAAGGCCCTAAATGTAAGTCCCACTTTTTGCCCATAACTTTGTTGAGATGTGTTCTGCACCAGCATGTTTTCCTGTTGATGTAACAGAGAATTGGGAATGTGGGATGATTCTGGTTGGACCTTCGTCTGCATCCCCTTAATCCCCTTAGCAGGATGCAAATCACCTTCAGGCCGGCCTCCAGTGGATCCTGTGGTAAATTTACATCAATGTAAATCCAATTTTTGGACTTCTGCCAAATTCGCCCCCCCCTCCCCCTCACTGTCCACCATTGAACCCATTGGCAGGGGTTTGGGAGAATTTTGCCCATGATTTGAGGTGAAAGAAAGCAGTTTCTGGTCAAAATGCCAATGTGTGTTTTTTCCCTTCCAGGAATACACAAGAAAAGTGGTTAAAACCTAACTTCAACCCTGGTCTCTATGTGTTAGTCTGGTGTTCTACTTATATTGTGCTCCTGTGTGTTGTGAAGGTCACAGCTGAAGAACGTCCACTTGGCATCTCTGCGCTTACAGGTAGAAAAGTCTCTCTTTCTCTCTGATTGCTGGAAGCAAGTCACAAGTGGACAAAGCCACAGTTGAAAAGGAAACAGGACAACCCCTTTCAGCTAACCTGCAGAACCAAGAATCTCCAAACTAACTTCTCAACTGCCAAAGTCAGCGCTACCAGAATCACCCAACTTTAATTAAGGGCGGCACGGTGGCACAGATGAGGCTGGCATGGTGGCACAGTGCTTGGCACTGCTGCCTCACAGCGTCAGAGACCTGCGTTCAATTCTGACCTTGGGTGACTATGTGAAGTTTGCATTTTCTCCCCGTGTCTGTGTGGGTTTCCTCCTGGTGCTTCCGTTTCCTCCCACAGTCCAAAGATGTGCAGGTTAGGTGGACTGGCCAAGCTAAATTGCCCCTTAGAGTCCAAAGATATGAAGATTAGATAGGGTTACAAGGATAGGGTGGGCGAGTGGGCCGAGGTAGGGTGCTCTTTCAGAGGGTCGGTGCAGACTTGATGATCTATGTTAATGGCTGCAAAGTTTCACCATTTAATCCTAACAGACAAGCCAAAGACTGATTTGTATATCTTTATCAACTTATATATTTGGACTCACTGCTCATTTCTAATCTGCGTGTATGAATGTTGGATTTTATTATTTCCTTCTTGCATTTCAGTAACCAATAAACTCACTCTTTAACCAAGAAAGCCCAGTTAAATTGGCTTCTTTTAAAGTATAAATACATTTGGACTGGGAAAAGGTATCCCTGAGCGAAGGGATCCTTACTAAATTAACCTTGTTTCAACTAACTGAGAGGATTAAATAACGAAGGGGGAGCTAATTTGTCACTTTGCATCCAGGGGGCATAACAATTTAGGGGTATTTCGTCCAGAATGATAATAAATTGGGGGAGTTTGTAAATGGACCAGTCATAACAGCTACACATCTCTTCTTGGCAGATCACGGATGACGCTTGTAAACTGCAGAATATCAAAGTAAGACTTTCCCTGTCCTTTGTTTCTGGTGGTGGAGGTGTTTCTTGTGGTGGAGGCATTTGTTTATTAGCATTGTCCAACAATAAAATCATGCTAATTAGCTCTATATTGTTTAACGACACACAGGATCAGTTAAAAGGGTTTATGCAGTAACTTGTGAAACACTTTTTCAATTTCAAAATACATCAGATTAACCATTCAGTAACTTCCCCATTAAATTAATGTAATGCATTTCATTCTTTGAAGCTGTTCTCAGCATTGAGACCTGCAATCTTGAAAGATCCTCTGTTGCAGTCAAATATGTTGCTCTTGATTTTGTGCTTCTGAACTTTGCCTGCCTAAAATCCTGGATCTCTTCCCGTCTCAGTACAACTTTGTAAAATCACTTTTAAGCCCATTCCCTATTTTCTTGCTGACATCATTTTCCCACCCACACTACAGCATGCACAGTGAACACAATAGCCATCATAAGAAAATTGACAGGATCCCTGCTTCCAAGATTCTGCCTGAATCACTTCCTAAAGAGCTGCTGGTGAGCATGAAGCCTCGGAGGATGCAGCCGTCAATGTTTCAGTGTTGTAAAACAGCACCAACAAATCCTTACTCACTTCACCAAAAGCACAACTGATCTGGGAAAGCCAAACATCTTTCGGACCTGTACATCTGTAGCACAACTGCCCAACGCCTGTATTTTTCTTATCATTGAACATTACATTAAAAACCTTTCCATGTTTTAATAATTCCTTGATGTGCAGCTTCCAGCAAAAGTCCACCTATTTCCTTCCTCCCCAAATTCTGAAGAATTTGTTCATGTATCCCTTAGATCCACGTCACTGCATTTTGGTGAACATCTTCATCAATGTTCCTTTATAGATACCTTCATCCATATATGCTTTAGTTCCTCAACCATTCTATTCCTCATCAGGAGACATTCCACTGTTCGCTCATTAATGATTTGAAGAGTTTAATGAGCCTGACATTTCTAATCCTCAACAGCTAATCTGTCCTCATTGCCCTTTAGAGAACAATATTATTCTTGAATTAAAGCAAATACAGCTGGACATTTTAGTTTAATTCCCCTTGATATCTTTTACATAGACAGCACAACGGCGTTTAATGAACGAGTCATAATCCCTTTTCAAGGTGCTCTTCAGTTTCCTTTATTTTTCACTTGGCCCTGACCATTTGCATTTAGACCGATGATTTTTTTTTTTGCTTTTATTATTCTTGAATGATGACATTTAATGTTTTCCATAACCGCTTCTGTCATAAAGTGGTGCTCTTGTCATTTTTATTTCCTCGTCTAACCCTCATTACTTTGAGAGTAGCTTTCAACTGCATGCTAACCATGGCTGGAGGTTTCAGCATCTTTCTGCTAAGGATGGCCTATAGCCAACTGCGTGGGGGCAATACGACCAAGTGCACAAAGCTGCAACACAAGCTACTTAGCCGAAACAGTCTGTGTTGCCATGCATCCTCCATCCAAACAAAGAGTTTGAATCACATTTGCCCAACATCTTCCCTTTGCTGTACATTCCCTTTCTCCATTTATCCAATGTACTTCTGATTGTTAACATGGTTAGTGGATGAGCCAGGTACTATGGAAATTAAATCCACAAACCCAAAGCTCTTGTGTGACTTCTTGTGGTCTCTGCTCTAAGACTTTTACAGTTAACCTTCTAACTGTGACCCTTCATTCTTGACCCTTCCAACAGCTACAAGCAATCCGCTTCTGTATACTTTATCATGTTCTTTCATAATTTAAAACACTTCCATCATATCGCTCCACACTCTGCATTGCTCTAAAGAAATAAGTATAAATTTTCAAGGCTATTTTTGTAAGGGTATTTCTTCACCCCTAGCAGTGAGACGGCGTTAAACCCTTCTAATTTCTCAATATCCTTTCTAGATGTGGCATCCAAAATTGCGCAGAATACTCTAATTGATTTCTAAGCAAGATTTTGTAGACTTTCATTTTTATCTCTTGGTCATTTATATTCTGTTCCATTGTGATACAAAATTAGATTTGATTTGATAGATTTGATTTATTATTGTCACATGTATTAGTATACAGTAAAAAGTATAGTTTCTTGCATGCTGTACAAACAATGCATACCGGACATAGGGAAGGAAGGAGAGACTGCAGAATATAATGTTAGTTATTGCAAGGTGTAGAGAAAAGATCAACTTAGTACGAGGTAGGTCCATTCAAACGTCTGTTAGCAGTAGGGAAGAAGCTGTTCTTGAGTCGGTTGGTACGTGACCTCAAATTTTGGTATCTTTTTACCAAAGGTGGAAGAGAGTATGCCTGGGGTGCGTGGGGTCCTTAATTATGCTGGCTGCCTTTCTGAGGCAGCGGGAATTGTTGACAGGGTCAATGGTTGGGAGGCTGGTTTGTGTGATGGACTGGGCTACATTCACGACCTTTTATAGTTTCCTGTGGTCTTGGGCAGAGCTGGCTCCATACCAAGCTGTGATACAACCAGAAAGAATACTTTCTATGGTGCATCTGTAGTAGGTGGTGAGGGTCATAGCTGCCAAATTTCCTTAGACTTTTAAGAAAGTAGAGTCGGTAGTGGGCTTTCTTAACTATAGTGTCGGCATGGGGGGGGACCAGGACAGGTTGTTGGTGATCTGTACACCTAAAAACCTGAAGCTCTCGACCCTTTCTACTTCATTCCCATTGATGTAGACAGGGGCATGTTCTCCACTACGCTTCCTGAAGTCGATGACAATCTCCTTAGTTTTGTTCACATTGAGGGAGAGATTATTGTCGTCGCACCAGTTCACCAGATTCTCTATCTCATTCCTGTAATCTGTCTCGTCATTATTTGAAATCCAACCCACTATGGTGGTGTCACCAGCAAATTTGAAAATCGAGTTGGGGGGGGAATTTGGTCATAGGTGTAGAAGGTGTATAGTAGGGGGCTGAGGACACAGCCTTGTGGGGCACCGGTGTTGAGGAAGATCGCGGAGGAGGTGTGGTTGCCTATCCTTACTGATTGTGGCCTGTGGGTTAGAAAGTTCAGGATCCAGTTGCAGAGGGAGAAGCCGAGGCCAAGACCACGGAGTTTGGAGATGAGTTTCGTAGGAATGATGGTGTTGAAGGCTGAGCTGTCGTCGATAAATAGGAGTCTGACATAGGTGTCTTTGTTATCTAGGTGTTCCAGGGTAGAGTGCAGGGCCATGGAGATGGCGTCTGCTGTGGACCTGTTGCAGCGGTAGGCGAACTGTAGTGGATCAAGGCAATACGGGAGGCTGGAGTTGATTCATGCCATGACTAACCTTTCGAAGTACTTCATGATGATGGATGTAAGAGCCATGGACGATAGTCATTAAGGCACGCTGCTTGGTATTTTTTGGTACAGGGATGATGGTCGTCTTCTTGAAGCAGATAGGGACCTCAGATTGTTGTAAAAAGAGGCTGAAGATGTCTGTGAATACCCCCGCCAGCTAATCCGCACAAGACCCGAGTGCTCGTCCGGGTACCCCATCTGGGCCAGTGGCTTTCCGAGGGTTGACCTTCAAGAAGGCTGCTCTGACGTCTGCAATGGTGATCTGAGATACAAGTTCATCCGCGGCTTCTGAGGTGGAGGGCTCACTCTCGCTGACCTCATGTTCAAAGCGGGCATAAAATGGGTTGAGCTCATCAGGGAGGGGTGCGTTGGAGCCGGCGATTTTACATGCCTTCATCTTGTAGCCCGTTATGTCTTGCAGACCTTGCCATAGACGGTGGGGATCCGTGTGGCTAGCCTGGGACTCGAGCTTGGTCCTGTACTGTCTTTTGGCATCTTTGATGGATCTCCTTAGATCCTATCTGGCTTTCTTCTATAAGTCAGGGTTGCCTGACTTGGATGCCTCAGACCTAGGACGCGATTCTCCCAACGGGAGACAAAGTGCCGACGCCAGGGTGTTTCATTCCGGCGTCGGAGGCCACTCCTCGCCCCCTATTCTTCCACCCCCAGGGGGCTAGGAGCGGCGCTGCATCAATTTCACATGCCAGGCCTTGGCGCCCGCGTCAAAGCGGCGCCGCCTGAATGACGCGGCCGGCGGCGCCTAAATAACGTCACCCGCGCATGCGCAGGTTGGCCGGCGGCAACCCGCGCATGCGCGGTTGCCGTACTCCCCGCAAGAATGGAGCATCGATCTTGCGGGGCGGCGAAGGGAAAAGAGCGCGTCTTTTAGAGACGCCAGCCCGCCGATCGGTGGGAACCGATCACGGGCCAGACCCCCACTGATCCCCCCTGGTGCTCGATCCTCCCTTCACCCCCCCCCCCCCCACAGGCCGCACACACAGCGTTCTCGTGCTATTCACGCCGGCAGCGACCAGGTGTGGTTACCGCCGGCGTGAACCGGTCATATTGGGCAGGCTGCTCGGCCCATCCGGACCGAAGAATCGCCGCTCGACCGTTAGAAACGGCGAGCGGCGATTCTCCGAGCGGCCTGTCGTAAAACGCGACACGCCGTTCTGGGGGGGTGGGAGAATCGCATGGGGGTGCCAGGGCGGCGTGGCGGGAATCACCTGGCACTCCCGCGATTCTCCCACCCGGTGTGGGAGTCGGAGAATCGCACCCCTGGACTTCAGCAAGCAGAGAATAACCCTGTTCATCCAGGGTTTCCGGTTGGGAAACACACGGATTTGCTTCTTTGGCACACGGTCTTCTACACACTTACTAATGAAGTCAGTTACTGTAGTGGCGTACTCATTCAGGCTGGTCGCAGAGTTTCTAAATACTGACCAGTCCACTGACTCTAAGCAGTCCCATAGGAGATCATCCGATTCCTCAGACCAACAATGCACAACATTCTTTGATGGATTCTCCCGCTTCAGTTTTTGCTTATAAACCAGGAGCAGGAGCACAACCTTGTGGTCAGATCTGCCGAAGTGTGGGTGGGCGTGTAGCTTTTTATATGGCCTTATGAATCTGGCCTTCTGCCTTTAATGGTGAATGAACTTATGCTCCCAGTGTCTCTACCGTTCCCTTGCACTTTGTTTACTTCCAGTCACGGTATAATTATTGCCGCTATACTCCAACCAAAAAACAAAATCACCTTATGCTTAATGATACTGAACTTGAGTTGCCCATTTTTGGCCCATTCTCCCATCTTATCAACATCCTTTGGTCTTCCAAGATACAAATCATCTCCTATTCTGGTATCATCAGCAAATTCTGACCACCCTTCTTCCAGACCTATATCCAAATTATTGATATAACCAGTGAACAGGAGGCACTCCAGGACCGATACCAGAGGGATATCACAACTGACTTGCAACCATTCTGAAGAAAACTGGTTTACGTCCAGCTTGTGATAATCCTACAAATGCATATTCTTCAATCTTGTTGAATAATCTTCCATGACCTAGTTTATCAAAGCCTTACATTTTCCATACAACTGGTATTAAATTGATTGACCTCTTCATTCTAGCCTGCAGTCTGGGTCTCGGTGTAACAGAGAGAGCCCCGAGGATGAGCGAGTGTTGAAAGTGTCAATATTACCAGGAAATAAGACTTTGGCCTGCGCTTGTCACCTTGGCTTGTGTAGACTTGAGAGATGAACGGACACTTCCAACACAGATGAAGGTTCAACTCAATTTTATTAACTACTTCTAACTAACTAACACACGATGACTGTGGGTCTAAATAATACAAACTTGAACTAGAGACCTAAGCCTTGTCTGAACCAGTTGATTCTCTCAGCACGTGTTGTAAGTCTGTGCTGGGCTGAATAAGTTCCTGTTACACTCAGAGGCAGCACCCAGAATGAGCGGGAACCGTGGTGCCCTCTGCCTTTATAGTGTGTGTATTCTAACTGGTGATTGGCTGCGGTGTTTGTACATGTTGATTGGTCCCTGTGTGTGTTCATCAGTGTGTGTCTGCACCATGATATATTGGTTTATAATTATGACAACCTCTTCCGGTTGGTTCCTAGTCTGGACGGCTATCTTCATGCAGTGTATAGTGTCCTGTACCTTACAGGAATCCAGCAATATGGGTTAATGCCAATTCTAAATCCTGCTGCTTGTTAGCCTCCATGGGGAATGTACTGAACTGTTGTCACCTTGGAAACAGTGAATCAATGACCTGCTGGATGGTCGTCTGTGCAGCAAGCTGGCTGATATTGCTCATGTCTTCAGAAGCAGCTTGGAAGGATGCAGAAGGTAAAAGTTTAATGCTATGGTAACCTTCACAACCAAGAGCCGTACAGTAAAATTATTCTGATGCCTTCTGTCACTTTAACAATTTCTAGTTTCCTAGCTCGGATTTGTGTCGCCTCTTCACCTTTATCTTCTAGTCCCTCTGCACCTCCAGCCCCCAGCACAACAATCTGACGGCCCTCCACTTCTTCCTTGAACAGTGGCTCAACTAGCCCCCATCCACTACCCTCCTCCTCCACCAGTCTGAACTTCATCTTAATTAAGTACCTTTAACTCAACTCTTGTTTACAAAGTAAAAGGTGATGCTATAGAAACCCATATAGGTCCTAACTATACCAGCTTTTTCATAAGATATTCCTTTTCCAATCCTATCAGATTCTCTCCCTCACTTCTAATTCTGGTATATTGATGATTGTATAAGTGCCTTTCCTGTTCTTGTCCCAGACTGGAGAAATTAGTCAACTTTGCTTCCAATTCTCACCTTGCCCTCACCTTTCATATTGTCATCTTTTGCTCTTCCCTTGACTTCTCTGTCTCAATTTCTTGAGTTCAGCCATCAACCAATATTTGCTGTAAGGACTCTCACAGCTCCCTTGACTAGACATCTGTATTGTTCCCATAAGGAATCCATTCTATTATCCCAGTATCTCCGTCACTTCTGTTCGAATGGTGCAACCTTCCATACCGGTGTTTCTGATATGTCCACCTTTTTCCTCAACTGACCTTCTCTCTCACCATGCTTGACAGGGCCCTCAACCATGAGAGAAGAAGCTATTAGTTATCAAAGTATTGTATTGCATAATTTAATTAGTTATATTTCTGATTGTTCATTAGTTTTACTAATTGAGTATTAAGTAAAAAGAACTCACTATTGTTTATATGACTCAATAAATTAGTTTATCTTTACAAGAATACTACGGCTCATTTCAACAACTTGGCTGATTCAAAAGAGTAATATATATATTACACAAATTAATATACATGTGTAGCCACCTGGGGTGGCCACGTTCCGATTCCAAAATGGACACTCGCAAAGAGTGCAGGGGAAAATGGACAGCACAAGAGAAAACAAGAAGGTACAAGGTTTCCTGTGTATTAGGACCTGCAGAACCCAGACAGAACTGAAACCAATAGCCATTAGCATAGTAATGAGCTATCTCCAAGGACAAAAAGAAACATTGAAACAATCAAGACCAGGACAGACTCCCCGGCGCCAGTGGAAGCTAAAACAAAGGCAGGCCAACGGTTACATAAGGCTCGCCCAACGATCAGGGAACAACCCTGGTATTGGAGAAAATCAATACGAACGATTGGGACATGGTCCAATTAATTGGGACTAAGTCTGGGGTCCGCCCAGAAGGGCGCAAAACCCCGGGGGACTATAAAACAGAGTCCCCAAGGTCAGTTCGCTCTCTTGGAAGCTCTTGGAAGAACTCTTACCTTGGCATTTGGTCTCAGCGACGATCGGCCCGCCAAACACTAGCCAAGTAAGTCTAAGGTCAACGCACGCTACGAGATAGGCTCTCCGAGCTACTATTCCATACCAGTTCGCAGCCAGCAGTATCAGAACCGGACAACGGCCATTTTTCCTCTGACAGTGGGTCACTCGAAGCTAAGTATAGGCTTTAGTAGTAGTTGTAGTTTAGCAAGTAGAGTTTATGCATGAGTAATAATTGACTGTGTGTGTAAATACATGTGTATTGATTTCAAACTTACTAACTGGCGTATCGAGTCATTGATCAGTATTCGGCTTTGAACACTGTGATGGTATCAGAAAGATATTTGGCGGCTCTTGAGCAAAGGTAATTAAAACAGAGTGAATTAAGGGAAAGCATAACAAGAAACACATGGTACCAGGTTAAATTAGGCTTTTAAGAAAGACTAGTAAAGAGAATTTGAACAAAAAGAAGAAAAATCGGAATCAACTATTCGACTGGTGACGTCATCGCAACTTCGGAATCCTCAACCAGAAACAGAGTTCCAATGGACCAAGTGGAAGCTACCAGGCATCTAAAGACCACCTGTAATCTTAGTCTTAACTGGAAGTTGTTCAAACAACAGTTCCAACTGTCCTTGGAACCTAGTGACTTAAACACTGCTCCAGAAGCAAGACAAATTGCTTTGCTTCTGTCCTTTGCAGAACAGCAGGCAATTGAGATCTACAATTTGTTTGTCTTTGCAGCAGATGTAGACAAAACAAAACTTGAACAAATAATCGCAAAGTTTGATAATCATTGCAGAATGCAAACGAATGAAATTCTAGCGAGATTAAGATTTAACAAGCGAGTTCAAAAAGTTGGCGAGCCAGTGAATAACTTTATAACAGATCTGAAACTTCTCTCAAACTCCTGCAATTTTTTAATGCTGTGTAATTCTAAGATTCATGATCAGATAGTTTTTGGAATAAGAGATGAAAGCTTAAGGCAAGAACTTTTAAGGCAAAATGATTTAACACTAAAAATAACAATGAAAAATTTTTTATATCACGAACAATCAAAGAATCAGTATAATATAAAATTTTATATTATTATATAAAATTTATAAAAATGGTGTGAAAATTTCCACGAGGTAGAGGCAGAACCTCACTCTATGAAGAAGCACATTTTGAATGGCATCCATCATGAGCGAGAGCAGTACGCACATGCGCACATCCAGAAAAGACGTAAACCGGCAAAATACTGTTCTGGTATTTTGAAAAAAAGGTTGAAAAAAGGAGCATACTCTGAAGGAAAATCGATTTGTGCATGTGCAATTAATGACTATGCATTACGTCACGAGCGTCATGACATCAGAAGACTTAGACCATGCCCACTTAAAGTGAAACTGCCTGGAAATTGTAAAAAACAGTTTTAAAGCTACAAAACCGAGAATTTTTACCTCAAAGGCACAACAATGCCTGAATTTCAATCAACTGTTGAAAATACCTTTCGTAGCACCATGGAACAAGCAGTTTGCAGCATAAAAAGTGAAGAGTACAATAACAGCTCCGAAATCAAAGAAGATGAATACTACTCAGGCATAGCTAAGTTGTTTGGATATGATGATCATAGCATCAGCAACAAGGTTGAAAACAACTCCACACAGAGTACTGACCGACTCCGTAAAGAGAGCGCTGATTGTCTCCACAGAGAGAACACTGCACGACTCCACATAGAGAGCGATGAAAGACCCCACGGAGAGAAAGTTGACAGACTCAAGAATGGAAGCAATCAAAGACTCCAGAGCGACACCATGCATGAAGAAGTCTATGAATGTCTATCCACCTTATGTGAGCAACTAGAGGTCTATGAAAGTCTACCCAGCTCATTTAATCAACAGCAAGAAGACAATGAAAGTCTACCCACTGCATGTGAGAATAGTGACAATGTGATCACAATCAACATACAAAATGTGCAAGATCACAGCGAGACTAACAGATCTCAGCTCGCCTGTACAGAAGCACTCAACAATCAAAGTGAAACTACTCATGAGTCCAGTGAGACTGTATCAATTAGAACCTCATCTACTCTTGACAACCTACAAGAGATCAAAGATAAAGAAAATCAACCAGAAATGACCGATATCAAAAAGCTCAATGAAACATCAGATACCACAAAGGACACTGATACCAATAGTTGCTTTGAGAATGACTCAAATTTTCCACAAAGAACAGTCATTAAGCACAACAACAAAAACAACAACGATAACGGCAACAAAAACAACAACAAAGAAACAACAACATGGTACAACTCTGCACATAAAGATAATATAACAAGGCATAAAGGACAATGTAACAGCACAGTCCAAAACAACGGCAAAAGTACAAACACTTTGTTCAGACCAACCAAATGACATGGCAATGAATTTCAAGAATTCATATTTGCTCCAAGACAAAGAAGAAACAGTTTGCAAGGCAAAATGACATAGTATCATTACCACAAGGTTAGCATAAATGCTTCACAGCTCCAGGGTCCCAGGTTCGATTCCCGGCTGGGTCACTGTCTGTGTGGAGTCTGCACGTCCTCCCCCTGTGTGCGTGGGTTTCCTCCGGGTGCTCCGGTTTCCTCCCACAGTCCAAAGATGTGCGGGTTAGGTGGATTGGCCGTGATAAATTGCCCGTAGTGTCCTAATAAATGTAAGGTTAAGGGGGAGGTTGTTGGGTTACGGGTATAGGGTGGATATGTGGGTTTGAGTAGGGTGATCATGGCTCGGCACAACATTGAGGGCCGAAGGGCCTGTTCTGTGCTGTACTGTTCTATGTTCTATGTAGCACAAGAAAAAAAAATCAAGGTCTGACATTGCTCACATCATTCGTCAAATCTCTCCCAGATTTTATCTGATTAAAACTTCAGAATAAACATCTATAGAAGAAATTGTCGTGATCTACTTCAAGTCAAAGATCAAACACAGATTTTTCCTCATCTTGACTTCCATCCCACAATTTCTAAGCAAGTTGAACAAAAAATACATTCTAATCTGGCAATCAATAAGGACATTAAAACTTCATCACCTTTGAAATTAAGATCGACAAGGAGAAGACCAAATCTACTGAATTTGTGAACTTTTACATAATTCTAGTGATTGCTGTACTATGGAACCACTGCATTTCAAATGTAAAATTTTCTTTTAATAGTTGCAAGAAAATGTTTAAAAAGAGGGGGATGTAGTGAACTCCGTATATCAATATACGTGATCAATATATGTAATGCTAGTACAGTCAATTGACCACTAAATGTCTCACTATCAGGACCTATAAGAATAGCTTTCTTGCTCTTTCTGAAGGAGTGTGTATCAGGAGTTCAGAGAGAAAAGACATAGGAAAATTAGAGAGAAGTTATTAGTTATCAAAGTATTGTATTGTATAATTTAGTTAGTTATATTTCTGATTTTTCATTTGTTTTACTAATTGAGTATTAAGTAAAAATAACTCAATATTATTTATATTACTCAATAAATTAGTTTATCTTTACAAGAAGAGTACGGCTCATTTCAACAGCTCAGCTGGTTCAAAAGAGTAATAATTATATTACACAAAGTAATATAACAGTGACATATTCTCTGCCGCCTACCGGTTCCTGCTGACATCACCGAGTAAGATAAAATTAATGCTGCCTCTGTTAAAGCCATACGTTCGAGTCCTTTAAAAATTGGTTGCCGAGAGCTGAACTTGCTGAATGAAATTTGTTCAATGTAGCACCGCTGTAGATATACCTGCACATATGTTGCTGAAGAACACCACGCGGGCTGAACAGGGAGCGGCCCTCAGTACTGAATACCTACCCGCAGACAGTAAAGTCTGCTTCACACTACTAGAAGTGGTGCTACACAAATGAATTCATAGAACATAGAACATAGAACAGTACAGCACAGAACAGGCCCTTCGGCCCTCGATGTTGTGCCGAACAATGATCACCCTACTTAAACCCACGTAACCCGTATAACCCAACAATCCCCCCATTAACCTTACACTACGGGCAATTTAGCATGGCCAATCCACCTGACCCGCACATCTTTGGACTGTGGGAGGAAACTGGAGCACCCGGAGGAAACCCACGCACACACGGGGAGGACGTGCAGACTCCGCACAGACAGTGACCCAGCCGAGAATCGAACCTGGGACCCTGGAGCTGTGAAGCATTGATGCTAACCACCATGCTACAGTGAGGCCCCCAACCTTTACCTTTCCTCCCCTTTACCTTTATTATTTGATTTCAAATTACCTTAGAGCTAAAAAGAACTGCATCTGGACAAATAACTAGAGCTCATGCTATTTTAGAAATGGTCGATTCAACAGTAACATTTTGTGGTTTATGACAGAAGCAAAGTAATTGTATCTTCTGGGGTCCTTCAATGGTATACTTGGCTGGTAAATTACCTGCGATTTGCTACTGCTAGATATTGAGTTCATAAGTTCGAAAGCCGGATGGTTTAATATATCCTGAATGAATGCAGAATTATTGAGAAGTTGATGACACTTTGGACAATTTTTAATAGATCCACAAGAATCTCACCAGGGATCTATTACAAAGAAGAAGTACCCATAATGTAACAATAGGCACTGTGCCGGGCTTCTGTATCCAAAGTGCACCCGCTGTACGGTGCCAAATCTCAAGTGCGTTGCACCAAAAAGTACTGGCAGGATTGTTGGTCAATAAAATAATTTTGGAATCAAACTGGCTGCTTTCCACGGTGATGATGTTCTTCCGCTCGACGAAAGGCAAGCTGCTTAAGACAAGCATCAGGCTGGAGAGTTGGCACTAAAGTACTCAGCCGGACCAGATCGGTTTAATGGACCAAATAGTCTTATCCTGTTCCATCACTTTGTACATTCCTAAAATATGCCTTGGCAGCTGACGCAAAAACAAGAGGCTGTGTATGGACCAGCATTCTGCATATTTTGCCAAAGTTAATAGTAAAGTCTCCTGGTCAACGATTAATCGCGGAAGGGTCATTCATCCCAGTTACCAATGTTGAGGGATAAAGCAAGACTTTAAGAGTGTGATATATTTTTCTAAATATTACAGTGGCAATCAGACACTGTGCTAGTTCTATGATGGTATTTTTAGATTACTAAAGGGAAATATATTTTTTCACTAATTCAAATGACTCTTGACAGAAAATAGCAGCTAACTAAGCTCTGGAGGAAGGTAAAGACTGAATATTGAAGTGCCTCTATATTTATTAAAGCCTGGATGCAAATCAAGTTAAAACACTAAAAGAAGACAATTTATTTTAATTATTAAAACCACGCTTGCATGTGAACATTAAACATGACAATGAGTCAGTGAACACAGACTGTATCAGACTCAAAGCTTGTTGTTGTGGTCATTACAATTAAAATAGACCTACTTAGAAATGAGGACAAAATTAGACACTCTTCTGCCCACTTTCACCCCCCCAATTCATACCTGCCGAGATCCTCCTTCATTAAGTTCTTCACTTGGATCCCCCCACTCTACTTGTCAAAAAAAGTCTATTTGCCCCGTGATGATCAGATATGTGAAGTTTGAAACGGATCAATAAACCTTGGCCTTGCTCAAGGGCATTTCACAGCAATCACGTAAAATGCAGAAATCTGCAATAACCAGAAGCTGTCAAGCTGATCAAGTGAAAATCACAGGTCTGAATTGTGCTTTCGTTACCAGTCTACATAAGAATTTACACGAACGTTTAATGTGGCCAGTGAAAAGATGTTAAAAGACACTGTGGCACTGGTAAAGAAAGAGCTATCATTTTAAACCAACTCAGCACAATAGAGGCAATGTTAATTTTTAAAAAGGTAACAGAGAAATATCTCTATTATTTCAGAATTGCCTTCTTTGGCTACAGAATTTCTGAGCAATAGAGAATTTAAAAGGTGGTGGCGGCACCAGATAGCAGCTAAGGTTTGTTAAATCAGGCACTTGGAAAATTTAGACTGATAAAAATATAATAAGGAATAATGTGGACAGACCTAGGGTAAGCAGGATTGCTCCTCCATCAGAGAAAAAGTATCAGTTTTTAAAAATAGAATCCTCAGTGCAGAAAGAGGACATCCGGCCCATCGTGTCTACACCAACCCCCGAAAGTGTACCCCACCTAGGCCTATCCCCACAACCCCACCCAACCCGCACCAAGGGGCAATTTTTTTTTTAGTATGGCCAATCCACTCAACCTGCATATCTTTGGACTGTGGGAGTAAACGGGAGCACCCGGAGGAAACCCACGCAGAAATGGGGAGAATACGCAATCTCCACACAGACAGTCACCCCAAGGTCAGAACTGAACCTGGGTCCCTAGAGGCCTGAGGCAGCAGTGCTAATTACTGTGCCATCTTACCAGTTCCAACATGTTGTAAGGTAAAGAAAATAGTGATCAGGGATTTGTTAGTTAGGGGCAACAGACAGCACTCGAGGATGGTGTGTTGATGCCCCCGGTACCAGAATCAAGGATTTCAGAGAGTGGCTACAGGTCATGCCGCTGACACTGGAGATGTTCCCGCAGATTGGAAAGTAGCACATGGAATGCCACTATTCAAGAAAGAAGGGAGAGAGAAAACTGATAACTGCAGACCTGTTACTTTGAGTCAGTAGTGGGGAAAATATTAGAATCTATTGTAACGGACCATGATCATTGACACTTACAAAATAATTATATGATTGGAAAGAGTGAACATGGATTCATGAAAGGGATATTATGTTTGGCAAACCTGTTGGAACTTCTTGATGATGCTGCTTGTAGCATAGTTAAAGGAGAACCAGTGGACGTGATGTATTTGGATCTTCAGAAGACGTTTGATCAGGTTCCACACAGGAGAACAGCAAACAAAATTAAAGCACATGGGATTGGGTGTAAGATAGTGCTATGAATTGAGAATTGGTTAACAGACAGTAGGTTATTCCCAGGATGGCAGGCTGTTACTGGTGGGGCACTGCAAGGATCAGTGCTGGGGCCACTGCTGTTCTCAATCTATATAAATGTTTTGGATATGGGGCTCAAGTGTAATATTTCAATATTTTCCAGATTGACACATGACTCGGTGGGAATGTAAGTTGTGAGGAGTAGGCTTCGCGGGGACTTGAACAGGCTCGGTGAATAGAAGATGCGCAGATGGAATGTCAGGTAAATATGTGTGAAGTTCTCCACTTTGGTAGGAAAAGCAGAGTATTTCTTAGCTAATGAGAGATTGGGAAGTGTTGATGACCAAAGGGACCTGTGTGATGTTCATGAATCACTAAAAGCTAACATAAAGGCGCCGAAAGCAATTAGGGAGGCAAATGGTATGCTGGCCTTCATTGCAAGCGGGTTGAGTACAAGAATAAAAATTCCTCGCTGCATTTGAGCCTTAGTAAGACCACATTTGGAGTATTGTGTCCAGCTTTGGTCTCCTTATCCAAGTAAAGATATATTTGCCATGGAGGGAGTGTGACGGAGGATCACCAGACTAATTTATTTATTTATCATTATTGTCATAGAGTGCGAAGCACAGGCATAAAATTCAAAAACAAGAAACATCAAACAATACATGCATAGAAATCACACTATGGTTCTCGCAAGTCTTCCAACAGTTTCCAGCATTCACAGCAAAATCAGGCAAAGCATTCCAAGCATCAACAATTCTATGTGATTTTTTTTCTACGAATATCAAGAAGTAAACTAAATTTCTGTAGTTTATACTGATGATCGCGCAAAATGCTGTAATTGCGAGGAAAAAATACTCTTCAGGCTTAGAGGTAGTAAGGCCATGTATCAATTTATGAACTTCAAGTCATAGAGCGAGATTTCTTGGCCATGCTGCACCTAAAAAGCAGATCGTTGTGGCACAGCGTGGCCGACAGGCCAGGAGAACACGCTCCTAGGATCTACCCAGCTCGCAAAGCGTCGGGTGATGTGGCGCGATCTCGCGAAGCGTTGCAATGTAAATCCCGCCCATTGTGGGTGGGATCGCTTTTTAGCAAATCTGCATATGTGCAGATTCCCGATGAACCCGAGGCGTGGGATCAATTTCCGTTGCCTCAGCAACCTTGAGCGAGCGCCGTTCAGTCGGAGTCTCCACAAACGGGGACCAGGCAGACGGCATTTGTGGGGATCTCCCAGGGGATTGGTGGCCCCCCAGGGGGAAGGGTGGCACCCTGGCATTGCTGGTGACACCTGGGCACCGTGGCACTGCCAGTCTAACACTCTGGCAGAGCCACCTGCCATGGTGCCAGGATGGCAGTGCTAAGGTGCCCAGGCAGAGGGAGAGGCAGGGTGCCACCCTTCCCTGTCCACGACCATCCGGAGTTTCCAATTGCCTGGGGAGACCCTACCCCTGCCCAGGTGCCATTATGCTTGGTCCATGTTTGTGCGGACCAGTACTAAGTAACGCCCTGGTGAAGTCTCCCAGCCACGGCCACTGAGACCCAGGCACTGGGTCAATTTGGCGAACGTATATTTAAATATGCTGATCTGGACCACGTTCAATCAGGGCGAGATCCAGATTGCAATGCCTCGTGAATCTGGCGAGACGTTTCGAGCATCGCAAATATCGTGAGAGGCCTCTCGCGAGATTCCCCGGCCTCCTTCCAACACCAAGTCGGGGGCGACGAGGCCGCTGAATTGCGCAACCGTATTTATAGGAAATACACATTTTTGTCAACAAAATTTTGTTTTCAGAGAAAATTACAGCAGCTGATTTATTTTTCTTTTTTTTTAATTTAGTGTACCTAATTCTTTCTTTTCCAATTAAGGGACATTTTAACGTGGCCAATCCACCTACCTTGCACATCTTTGGGTTGTGCGGGTGAGAACCATGCAGAAACGGGGAGAACGTGTAAACACCACATGGACAGTGACCCGGGGCCGGGATTGAACTCAGAACCTCGGTGCCGTGAGGCACCAGTGCTAACCACTGCACCACCATGCTACCCAGCCATTCATTTTACAAACTGCATTTTGATTAGTCCATTGGTCGGTTTTTCTAATTGATTCATTCAGGATTGGTTGTTGTCATAAATCTTTAGTGGTCTCACAATAACAGTTTATTAATTACTTTCCTTTTTTGTTGTTTTCAGTTCTGATTTGCTGTTGTCACTGTGACTGCTATTGCTGAAAAATAACAACAACAAGATGCAGCGGATTCAAGACTGTTAACTGCAGATGACACATCTAGATCAAGAATGCAGCTACAATTAATTTGTTTTTTTTGCAGTATGATTAGATTATTGAGCAATAATCAAAACTGAGGAGCCAAAGCCAAACATTTAGCTAAGGAATAATGAAGACTGTATATCAGAGCAATGTATATTTATATAGCAGCTTGAATGCAATAAGCATCATTAGAAAGGCATTAGAAAGCATAATGTAACACTGAGCTACATAAGGAGATAATAGGTCAGATCATAGAATTTACAGTGCACAAGGAAGTCATTCGGCCAATCGAGTCTGTACCAGCCCTTGGAAAGAGCACCCTACTTAAGCCCCATGTCTACACCCCATCCCTGTCAGGCGGCAGTGCTATGGAGGGGGGATATTTCACAGCTTGGAATCTCGGGGCCCAATCGAACGGCTTTGTCGCGTCCTAGTCAGGACACGACGACGCTGCTAAATTTGCAACGCTCGGGACGCCTCGCAAGATCTAATGAGATCTTGCAAGATGGCGCGATCTGGACTTCGCCCTCACTGGGTGGGATCCTAAATTGCACATTTTTAAATATGTCGGGACCAGATTCTCCGAACGCCCAGGAGAGAACGCCTGGGAGACTCCACCATGCCACCATTTAGCACTAGTCCCCACAAATGTGAACCAGGCCATCAGAAGCCCCCGGGGTTCATGCTCTGGGCAGGGTGGTACCCTGACACTCCTGCTGCCACCTATGCATCTTGGCACTGCCACTCAGGCAATCTGGCAGTGCCACCCTGGCACTGTCAGAATGCCTGGGTGGCACTGCCAAACTTGCAGAGGCACTGCCAGGGTGCCAGGCTGGTAGTGCCAGGGTACCTAGTGACAGGTTGGCACTGCCAGGGATCGGACCCGGGGTGTCATAGAACATAGAACAGCACAGCACAGAACAGGCCCTTCAGCCCTCGATGTTGTGCCGAGCAATGATTACCCTACTCAAACCCACGCATCCACCCTTTACCCGTAACCCAACAACCCCCTCCTTAACCTTACTTTTTTTTAGGACACTACGGGCAATTTATCTTGGCCAATCCACCTAACCCGCACATCTTTGGACTATGGGAGGAAACCGGAGCACCCAGAGGAAACCCACGCACACACGGGGAGGACGTGCAGACTCTGCACAGACAGTGACCCAGCCGGGAATCGAACCTGGGACCCTGGAGCTGTGAACCATTTATGCTAACCACCATGCTACCGTCCTACCCCATGAGGTGGCGTGAAGGGGGCTTGAGGATCCCCCAACAGGTAAGTTTGGGTATAGGGTGGGCAGTGGTCTGGAGGCCATGGTGAGCGGAGGCGGGGGGTCCAGAAATCGGGATTGTCGCCCCAATCCCGGCAGTGCAGGAAATGAAGGTAAGTCCGACCTCGGCAGGACATTCCTCACCAATACCAAAAAAAAACTCCGGTTTGATAGCGAGGTTGTTCTCGACAGAACGCGCCCAAAACAGGGCTCTGTTTGGTTCCCGTTAAATCGCTCCCCTCGTCAACAGAAGATGTAACCATCAATGGTGGAGTGATTAATATTTGGTATGCTCATGAGGCCAGAGTTAAGAAGAGAACAGCTATCTCAAGGTGCGGCTGTGGGACTGGAGAAGATCACAGAGATAGGGAGGGTGAGGCGAGGGAAGGATTTCAAATCAAGGTTGTGCAATTTAAAATCAAGCACATAAAGACATAAGAACTTGGAACAGGAGTGGGAATGCAGCCCCTCAAGCCTACTCCTCCATTCAATAAGATCATGGCTGCTTTAGTAGCTGCTTTGAAAGTATGCATGTGCCTAATCATTAATGCACTACAATTTTAATTTGGACACATTGATAAATTCAGCCATAAATTTGGTTGCTATGATACCAATCATTCTTATGGCAAGGTAGGGCTACTTTGGTGGCTCCACAACGGAAGAATCATTTACCTCACAACCATCAACATTGAGCTAAATCATGGCTGAGCAAAGTACAGAAAAAGCAAGTAATGCAGAGCAGCAAAAGGCACACAGACTCCTCATTTAAGATGCAGCTTTAGGCCTTGCCCTGTGCCCTGGCTGCGGGGATTTATTAAGCCGACGGATCCCTGTCTAAATTGGCTTGGTGAATCTTGTGAAAGGGGACCAAATAATACGCATGATTGGGAAGGTGTGTTAAAGTGGATGGGAGCATGGGGTGATGGTGAACAAGGAGCCCGCAGACTTGGGTGGACCACATGCCAGAGAGTGAAAGAGTTACTTTGGCCGGCCATGTACAATAAATTTTGTCCGTTGCCAGCGCAAATCGCTCCCTCAGCTGTCTGCCTTGGTCAAAATGCTCCAGGCAGTGTTGCTCTTTCAATCCATCAATAAAACCCAAGAGGGTTTTATAACAGTGAGTTGGCAAATCTTTATATCTATGTTTGCAGAGTTGCAATATACTTTATACCTTTCAAGGAGTGCAAAAGTGTCTTAAATAATGAAGAACCTGTACCAGGAGATCAGAAAACCAGAAAAGAAATCCCATTTACTATAAAATGCTTATATCTAGGATTCCAGATTATGATCAAAATCTGATGGCTTTGCAAAAAAACATGATACACTCTCATTAGAAATAGGCTATATTTTTGAACAAATGGGAAACAATTGGCTTATTAGATGATATGCCCTACGGCAACTGGAATAATGACGTCAATACAAGCAATAGATCAATACAGTGCAGGACCTTTCAGTTTCCACAGACTTCTCCTGTCTGGGATCGACGACAGAATTTTTTTCCCTGGGAAAACAATATTTGTATTTTTACATCATCTGCCCCAAAATGTCCCAAGATACTTAGCAGGAATGTTAACAACAAAATCTGACACCATAAGGAGATATTAGGGCTGATGAACAAAAACCTGGTCAATGTAGTAGGTTTTGATGAGTGTCTTCAAGGAGGAAAGTTAGAGAGTCGAAGAGGCTCCAGAGCTCAAGAGCCCAGGAAGCTAATGAATGGCCACCAATACCTTTCTCAGGATACTTCTAATCCCACCTTATTCCCACTTTTCAAACCCTCTCTTTATTTAACCTATGCATGATTTAAATCTAATTTATACTCCGACAGGGAGGGTCACCCTCCCTGTGCAGATGGATCCTCAACTTCCTCACCAACACACCGCAATCTGTCAGGATAGGCAACAGCACCTCCTCCACAATAGTCCTCAACACCTACTACCCCTATGATTCTATATCCAGACATAGGAACAGCTTCTTCCCCACAGCTACAAGATTCCTCAACGACTCCCCCTCAGACTGATCTGTTACCTGTAAGAACAGCATTCAAGTCGCCCTATGCTGCTCTTGCTCATGTTTTGCTTTGTTTGGCCCCTTGTTCCGCACTGTAGCCAATCACGGTTTGTCTAATGTACCATTTGTCAATGTTCTCTGTTTGTTTGGCCCCTTGTTCCGCACTGTAACCAATCACAGTTTGTCGATGTACCATTTGTCAATGTTCTCTGTTGATTATTCTTTTGTCTACTATGTACATACTGTGTACGTTCCCTCGGCCCAGAAAAATACTTTTCACTGTACTTTGGTACATGTGACAATAAATCAAATCAATCAATCACATTCTGTGGGATTTTCTGGTCTCGCCCGCCTCAGACCCAGACATTCCTGCCCGAGGTCAACAGACCTTTGGCAATTCCGTTATATTTATCATCGTGTCGGGCGGGGCAGGAAGATTTAGGTCTGTGTGTCTCCGTAACGCTTCTTCAATATGATTGATTGAAGAACCATGCTGTTGCTTGACCTGCTCACACAGATCCCCCACAGGGGGTACCATGCTGTAACAGATGCCCAATTTACCACTCTAAATCCCGTGAAAACTCTGCGGGCAGCTGTCAGCGATGTATACAGTGAACACCATGCCTTTGCAATAGGCCGCAAAATCCAAGCCTTTGCCTGCTCACTGCCCCTGGGAGCTTCCTTTGTGCAGAGTTGGTGCCATAATTCCTACATTACAATAGCCACCGCATTTCAAAAAAAGTACTTAATTGACTGGAAAGCCGTTTTGACATCCTGAGGTTGTGTAAGGTACTAAATAAATATAACCCTTTCTTTCATCTCATTGGACCACTTGTGTCAGAGCAAGCTGTCCAACTTACATTAATGCCAAAATCCATCAATTGAAGTGATCGTTAGGAGAGAGAGACAGCCATTGCCGGCACAACAAAGATCTTCAGACAAACTGTGAAGCTTTCAGAATAAGTGCAAAGACAATACCACCCACAAGACGGAATAAAAATCATTATTCAAGAAAAACGTCAAATCTGCATAATTTTATTCCATTACAGCTGAGCATAATTATAGATCACATCATCCTAAGCTTCACCATTTCATGAAGGAAATCCCATCATCATTTATTGCAGTACTACATTTGAAAAGAATACCCTTGTCAAATGTGTTTGTGAAAATTTGAGTTTAGCAAACCATCAATTGACCTGTTTTTTTTTTTTTTTGCAGCATGGTTCAGTCAAAGCCACAGGCTGGGCTAATGTGGAAATAAAGGCAAGCCCAAAGCATGAAAGAGTTACACAATTAGAGAAAACACCTCAGGCTATGCCACAGATTGGGGCTCATCTGCATCCTTTAAGTCACAACCGTCTCAGCCAAGGAGAGGAAGCGGTGGGCAGGGAAGCGATCAATAAATCTTTTAGTCAAAGTGCAAAAAATGTTCATAGGTCTCTAAAATATTCTCTGGTCTTTTAGATGTGGGCCACATCAGTACTAATCTTAAACCAAAAGAATATTCAGAGAAAATATGAATTTGAAAGAGTGCGACCATGCAGAAAAATATATCAGTGAAAATCGACCACCACAATGACTGAACTGAGCAGCTGAGAAATGCAGAACAGGAGGATCTGACGTTTGGTCCTTAGTCTATATGTAAGTTGGCTGGTCTCAGCCTGCTTCGATAATTAGTTTCATTAACCCGAGGTTCCCCACCGATGCAGGGGTAAGATTTGAGCTAAGTCAAAACCATTCCCTTAACCAGAGTTAATATCAGGCCCCGCGCTATTGCCTAGCGATCTCTGTTGGATAGAAGTACAAGTATGCGAAGATGGAGTAAAAGGCAGGTTTGGCCTCAGTTCTGCTTCCTCATTTGAATAACCAGCCAATCAAAAAAAAATGGATCACTTGGTTCTGTTATCAGAAAATAGTCCTTACAATGGAACCAGTTCCCATCATGGAATAAAAGCAGAAAATGCCGAAAATACTCAAGTGGTTCTGAGAACATCTGAGGAGAGAGAAACAGTTAACATTTCAGATGACTGCCTGTTCGCCCAGAACTGGTGAGAGGCGTGTGGTGTTCTTTGTGTTGCTAAATTCAGGGTGGTTGGCGTAGTGTTCACAAAGATCACAAATAGCTTTTAAATTGAACAAAGGTATAAATTTGTTAACACTACTTAATTGGATTCAACACCTACTCCCATATAATAAACAGTTGATAATTAAAGATAATCTACACTCATCTACTACTAATCTCTACACTATTACTTTATCTATGATCTGCTCTCAGTCACACTATCATTCCTTCAGTTTGTACTCTCGCTATCTCCTTAACTTCTTCCCCCACAAGGCTTAGAATCAATGCCTTATATAGTTGTACCTCTAGCTCCCCCAAGTGGTTGAATTAGACATTTCATTAACCCTTGCCATTCTTACATTTATGATAATATCACAAGGCGTACTAAGCATTATGGATACAAGATAATTTTTCAGCTAATATTTGTGAACTCTGGTTAATGCATCCTTCCTATTTGTGTGGTCCTACAAGAGTACCTCCATCTAAGGCATTTCCAACTCTTCTCCAGGTACGTCCTGGAATACGGTCCCCAGAGGGGCTTGGTTGCAACTTTGATGCCTTTCTCAGGTTCTTTGAGCTCAGCAGACACCTTCCATTCCTGTGAAATCAACATGTTTTGCGCCAAGATCATGAAATATGGAAATAAGGGGATCAGGGGTTATGTGGAGAAGGCAGGAGAATGGGGATGAGAAAAATATCAGCCATCATTGAATGGTGGAGCGACCTGATGGGTCAAGTGGCCTAATTCTACTATATCTTATGGTCTTATGGTCTAATTGCCCTTGGAGACCAAGAGGAAGAATTCTGCTTAGCTGACACTGGGTAAGCTAAGCAACTGAGCCACGGTAAATTTTCAGGAATTTCGAATGGGAAAACGCTGTTATTGAGTTTATGTAGAACACAGAACATACAGTGCAGAAAGAGGCCATTCAGCCCATCGAGTCTGCACCGACCCATTTAAGCCCTCATTTCCATCCTATCCCCATAACCCAATAAACCTTCCTTACCTTTTTGGGCAGTTCATCTCCACCCTATCCCCATAACCCAATAAACCTTCCTTACCTTTTTGGGCAGTAAGGGCAATTTAGCATGGCCAATCCACCTAACCTGCACATCTTTGGACTGTGGGAGGAAACCGGAACACCTGGAGGAAACCCACCTAGACACGGGGAGAACGTGCAGACTCCGCACAGACAGTGATCCAGCAGGGAATCGAACCTGGGACCCTGGCGCTGTGAAGCCACAGTGCTAGCCACGTGTGCTACCGTAGAAGCGACAGGTTGTAGCCCAGGGGTATTTGCGCATCTTTCGTACGACTTGCTTATATATAACCGTGATGGTTCATACAATGTAGAAATTATGTAAAGCTCTGAAGCAACAGGGAATAGGTTAATCAAGCCCTGCAGCACTCACCCCATAAGGACTGTCGTCAAAGGATGACACAAGTCTATTTTCCTCAAAATGGAAAATACAGCCAACTTTTGCTGTGTCTTTGCAAGAACTGCTTTTACTTTGATGTGTTGGCATGCCAGGTAGTAACTATTTTCAATAAAAGTATTCTTTCTGTTGTTGAATTTGTACTAAGTTACGAATACACTGCTGAAAGTTCGGAGGTTCATTAACTCCTGCAAACCCGTTTTTTGACATCTGAAAGAGTGGCCCAGATTTTGCCTTTGTTCGACTTGTTTTGTGCATATTTTGGTTTCTAAATATTTTTTTCCCACGGTGATGCTGGAATTGGGAACTGCTAACAACATGGTGAGAGCAAACAGAACATATGGAAACTTAGTGAACAACAGGGCAAATGACAACGTTTCCTCTTGACCACTGAGATGGACCATCAAGGACTAAACAGGAAAACGTGAGGAGAAGGGTGAATTAGAGTGGGAAATCTCAATGTCAGATCAGGAACAGAAAGAGAAATAGAGGGGGAAGGAAAGAATGGACTGACAGAGTAAAAAGAAACAAAAGTAAGATATTTTACATTTAAAATTTGACATTTTTGAAATCACCAACAATTCACACCTGATTGAATGAGACTCCAGACTGGTGTTGTTCACCTTCTGCAAAAGAGCTGATTGGCAGTTGACATTTACCATGTTGGTGAAAGAGTACTTCAGCCGATAATTACTGAGACTTAACTTTCTGTGGTGCTCTTGGTGGACAAATAATGTGCAGCAAGTTTATGTAACGCACAGGGATGTTAATGGTGAGATGCCGTTATTACAAAGCTAACATGCTGAGCAGTGCAAATTGTCCAGCAGCTTGCAGCAGTTCACAACTCATGGGTGTCTCTTCCTCGCCTCAAGTTGGGAGCTAATTTGCACATTAAGAACGGCATCCGTTACTCACATGCTGTTACTATTTCCAGCAAAACCTGCGCCATGAATATTCCAACTACACAATCATGGCTCAATGGTAACAGTGTCATGGTCTACAATTATAACTGTTTGAATTGTTTCACAGTAAACTCAAAGCCACCACGTCTGATTTTGGGCTGTGCCACACAGCTTCCATTGGACTGCTTTGGGAAAATGAGTGGGCAATAGGTAACCTGAAACTCCTCAAACTAAATTCTAATTTGATGCCTTGCTCCTCACCGTGAAAAAAAAATCAAACACGGAAACATTTGTGACATTTTGTTGGACGGCTTAACGGAGAATACTAATTAGTTTCTTCTCAAATGCTGGTTAAAAGCCCACTGTAATTGTCCCGATGTTAAAACAAAGTTTACTTCACTTCCTTTCTTTAGAGTAATTACTTTTGTAAATTATTATTTCAAATCTCAAAGGATTTTTGTACAATAACAGTTAAGTCATTTGCACTAAATGACAACCCATTACCTTCCCATCACTGGAAGCAGCCAGGAACAAACGCAATCCACACACAGCTTCACTATTCATCAATACAAATGGGTACAATTACTGTTCTTTTCTCAATTCAATTGGTACTTTTACTGTCTGACGACATACACAGAAGAGGACCGGTGAGATGAATGAAGTAAAAGCTTGCTCCTTTGTGACATTAAAACGCTGTTCAAACGTCATTCTGCAAGGAAACCATTACTTATGTCACAGAGGGAAGTGTTACTTAACAGTGCATTTAATTAATAGCGCGCCTTCTAAAATACACACTGCCCTATTTAAATACTTACACACATATGTTGCAGAGCTAATAACGTGCAATAAAAATGCATCAGACTACTGCAGCTGGCTGGCTGACTGGTGATTCTGTTGAAGTCAATGATCTCCAAAGAGAATAGAAGGCCCATTAAACACTTTGATCAATCCTTGTGTCAGTACTGGCAAAACATAGCAACCAAGATTAGAGGAGGAAAGGGTAACATATGGAGCAAACAAATCCCACCTGTGACTTATTTACACATGGTGGGATCTCTTTAATATTACAGTAAGGCAGCATTAGCATTTACAAAGAGTAAGATCTCTCCAACATTTCAAGTCAGCATTAATATCTCAGTAGCACAGTGGTTAGCACTGTTGTTTCACAGCGCCAGGGACCCGGGTTCGATTCCTGGTTTGGGTCACTATCTGTGCGGAATCTACACGTTCTCCCTGTGTTTGCGTGGGTTTCCTCTGGGTGCTCCGGTTTCTTCCCACAAGTCCTGAAAGGCATGCTTGTGAGGTGAACTGGACATTCTAAATTCTCCCTCCGTGCACCCGAACAGGCGACAGAGTGTGGCGACTAGGGGATTTTCACATTAACTTCATTGCAGTGTTGATGGAAGCTTACTTGTGACACTAATAAAGATTATTATTTTCTTTGAAACTTATTTTACCCCCAACAGAAAACACCGAATCAATTTGATCTTATCAACCTTCTGGCATCTGGAGTAACATAGTTTCATGAACATCCGCAGTCCTCCACTGCCGGTCCTATATGTTGCCCTTTGCCCAGTGTATGTTTGGACAGTGAGAAATGGCAGAATGATTAGTGAAGAACGTAGAATGACGTTTAATCCTGGTTCCACACTCACACATTTTCGAGAAAGTTTCTCATTTTTCAGGAGAGTTAGTACAGTTAGAGGATTTCCTTCTCCATGCCCAACTCAGTGTAATTAGCCAAACGGGCATAGCTTCTGAATTCAGCGGTTATGTTCCTAATCTCTATGGGTCATTTCCAATAAAAGTTGTAGATATGCCCACCGAACCATCAAGTGACTTCATTATTTTCTAACATAAATGCTTAATGCATCTTGGCCGTTGGAAAAAAAATCAGGAAAAACTAAAGGGCGGGATTCTCCACTTTCATCCATGGTGGGACCCTTTGCGAGCGAGAACGGAGAATTTGGCGTTCCAGCCAAACATTCATTAATTTTCAGCAGCACTAGAAAATTCCAGCCAGAAACAAGGTTGGAGGATTTTGATCTAAACATGTACTGAGAAAGATGAAAACTAATTTATCAATGCACATACTTTTAAAGGACCAAATTGACTTAAAAAATGACTGGAAATTCTGGGCTTTGGTAAGTGAGCTGCAGCAACTTTAAAATTTGAAGTAAACAACAGGTAGGGGAATTGCTGGCGTAGCTAAGGTGGATGACTGATGCAGCGCGAGGAGAAATGGTGCAATACCCATTTCTTCAGGTGTTTCTGCATTACGGTGGGAGGTTGAAGAAATCCTTGTGGGAAACCCCTGTGCAGATGCTCACTGAGAAAAGGAATTACAGCAAAGAATAAGGGAGGCGCAATTGGAATCAAGTCAGCATGAAATGGAGTGCGCAGAATGGGTGGGCCCTAAGGCACAGTACACCTGGAGACTCCTTACGTTAGACTAGTGAACTGCAAATGCCTGCTGTGCATCGGCAAGCAGCTCAGCAGTGAACCGGAGTTAAACTTTGGTACTCGGGAAGATCCTGGGAGGGTCGAGTGGCATGGTAGAGGGGGGGTTCAAGGAAACCGGAGGGGGGGAGGGGGGGTCAAGCAATCTGGAGGGGGTCAAGTAATCTGGAGGGGGCCAGCACTGATCTCCGTGGCTGCTGTAGCCCTGAGAAGAGTAGGGCTGCTACTCTCAGCAAGAAGGGCCTCAGCACTGAATCTCCCATCAACTATAACACTGACAGCTCGGCTGGACCCCAAGGTGCAATAATTAATTCCGCAATGTGGTAACTTCAAGAGCCATTAGCTCAAGCACAACAAAATGGCACAACTTGAAAGCCATCCATCCTGAATAATCCAAGCTTTGCATGCACTATTGGTTTCTGATGCCATGACTGGCAACGCTCGATACATTCTGTGCTTCCTGCCCGCCCCTGACATTTACATCTCTGCGAACAAATGTTCTTCAAACTATACCTCCTGTTGTTTTAACTGTCGCTTAATGTAACAGCAGGTGATAATTTGGGTAACTTAAGCAGAGATCAAGGCAGTGCATTGAGCCATGTGCTACAACCGAACCAGCCCGATCAAATTTGCTGCCATCAGATGTTGGTGTTTTCCATTGGGTTTAACATCAACAGTCAATCGTGCTAACTCCAAAACTGAAGGAGAGATCTTCGCCCACCAGGCTATTACTGAAGATGGTTTATCACTTGTACAATCAGAAACCTACCCAAGCTACAAGGCGCTTCATGGGAAAACAAGTACTTCTCTTTAATCACTGGCTTTTCCTAATTATTCATAAACGAGAGCAAACTGATAGTACCTAATAGGTTATGTTGCTGGATGTGAAATACCTAGTAGTTCAACATAATAAGAAACAGGTGTTGAGTATTGATTAATTAAGTATACTCAGATGTGTATATAAAGAGTCAGGGAGGCCTGGGGAGAGTTGTTAGAATAAAGAAGTAATTACTGTAGTAAGCAAGGGCAGCATGGTGACCTAGTGGTTAGCACAGCTGCCTCACGGCACTGAGGTCCCAGGTTTGATTCTGGGTCACTGTCCGTGTGGAGTTTACACATTCACCCCTTGTCTGCGTGGGTTTTGCTCCCACAACCCAAAAATGTGCAGAGCAGGTGGATTGGCCACACTAAATTGCCCCTTAATTGGAAAAAATAATTGGGTAATCTAAATTCATGTTAAAAAAAATTACTGTAGTAAGCAAAAAAGGTCATGGCGCAGTCTAACAAAAACAAAGTCTGTTCTGGGTGAGATTAGAGGGGTCCTCCTGCCACTTGTTGCCTGGCTGGCAGTGCCAAGGTGCCTAGTTGGCATCAATGCCAGCGTGCCACCCTGCCCAGATACCAACCATCTGGGATGATCATAATGAAGTGCTTCGAGAAGTTGGTCATGAGGCGCATCAACTCCATACTTACAGGATGCCTAGATCCACTGCAATTCGCATACCGCTGCAACTGGCCCACAGCAGACGCCATCTCCCTGGACCTAAACTCATCCCTGGAGCATCTCGACAACAAGGACTCCGACATCAGACATAATTACAGCTCCAACTTCAACACCATAATCCCAGCCAAGCTCATATCAAAAACATAGGGACATGGCTCCTCACTCTGCAACTGGATCTTCAACTTTCTGACCCAGAGACCACAATCAGTAAGAATAAACAACAACACTTCCTCCACAATAATCCTCAACATCGATACTAAGTACGCAGCGCCTGTATGAGGTCTCCTCGGCGAGGCCAGTAGATACTGGGAGCTGGTTAGATCTGGCGTCAGCAGAGTTAAGTGAGCGGGTCCAGCCCATTGTGGATGGGATCCTGATCTTGATGTCTCGCATGATGTCATTAGGTGACTCTATCTACACCTCCCGCTACCTTTGGAAAGTGGGCATGAAAATCAAAGACTTCTCCCACCTGGCTTACTCACTCTTCCAACTTCTTCAATCAGGCAGGAGATACAAAAGTCTGAGAACACGAACAAACAGGTTCAAAAACAGCTTTTCCCCCACGGTTACCAGAATCCTAAATGACCCTCTTATGGACTGACCTGATTAATACTACGCTCCGATGCAGGTGTCTATGTTACATTGTGTACCTTGTGTTGCCCTGTTACGTATTTTCTTTTCATGTACTAAATGATCTGTTTGTGCTGCACACAGAAAAATACTTTTCACTGTACCTCAGTACATGTGACAATAAACCAATCCAATCCAATCCAAGCACCCAAGAGACCCCCTCCCCCTCCCCCCACAAGTGCCATTTTGCCTGGGGACCAGTGCTAAACAGCGCCCAGCTGGGTCTCCTCGGCGCGGCCAGTAGATACCGGGAACCGGTTAGATCTGGCGTCAGCAGAGTTAAGCCTGGGTCCAGCCCATTGTGGACGGGATCCTGATTGTGACATCGCGCGTGATCTTGTTAGGTCACGCGAGGTGTAACGGCCATCGTGAAATCTGGAAGAGGACTTTCACGGGATCTACTGGTCACATCTCGTCCCGATTCCGGCAGGATGCGACCGGCAAATTGCGTCCTAAGTCTATACCAACACAGCCTAGTCTCAATGTCTTCTTCACAACTAGCCTTGGAACTTTACTCTGACATTGGTAGTAGAAGGTCGTTGCCTGAAAGTGAAGGTTGAAGAGATCATTTCCAGCCAGATGGTTAGAACAGGAGTTATTTATTTTTTGAAAGATGACAGTAATGAGATTTGTTGAAGGAAAATGACCCAAACCAGGAATAAGATGACAGGATATAATTTCCCACTACTGTTTTGTGAAACGAGATCTTATTGATGGAAATTGAAGTAGATATAGGGATGGGGGTTACAACCTTACCAACAAGAAATCCAGGTACGACCTTGGCATTGTTGCTTCTGAACAAAAGTAGACTCAGAAGCAAAGCATTTTGTGAGTTGGACGCCTAGCAGTTGGATACTGATGGAAATTTGGATCTGTTGTTAAACTTTGTGGATTAAATCTCTAGGAAAGACACTCCTGTACGTCTCTGACACTTGGTCAGACTTTGATCAAAATTTTTTTACATGGATGCTTCTTCCATCGAAAAATATGTCAGTGACGTTTAACTGACTATATAGCAGATTGCAGCGATTCCACTTGTAAATTTCTAAATGAGTACTTGCCATTAAACTGTTGGACTGTGCTAGGATATCAAATATGGATAGGCTCTTCATTTTAACTAGAGTTAAAGTCAAAGAATTCAAATCAGCTGCAAAGTCTTGAAAACATTTCTGGGCAATCATTTGTATCTGGCTGATTTTATGCCACAATTGATTTCTTCAGTGGCTACATAAAAAGTGGAGGGTACAATGCTAGCAGCATTTTGGGGCCATTCGAACATATGCTCCAAATGTAAGTGTGACGGAAGAATAACAAGAAAGTAATGTCAGGAATACTGAGGTAGTTTTAAAGGATTTATGAAAAATGAAAATCGCTTATTGTCACGAGTAGGCTTCAATGAAGTTACTGTGAAAAGCCCCTAGTCGCCACATTCCGGCGCCTGTTCGGGGAGGCTGGTACGGGAATTGGGATGGAAAGAATGTCTTGAAGGCTGAAGTTAAGGGAACAAAAACCAAGAAGTTGAACAAGGGACTGTTTGGGGGTATTCAAGGGAAAAACAGGTAGTTTTCAGATTTAGAGACAGTGGCAGTAATCAGATTTAAGTTGGTAGTGGACTTCTGAGGTAAATCAATTTTGGTGCTATCTTAATGCAGTCTGGGAATCAATAGTTAAAGCAATTGTGAAGAGTTTGTCCAACAGCCTTGATGGACGCAGCTGAGGGAAAGCATTGTTTAAAAGAAAATTTGAACGTGTCTTATTGAAAGCCGAATTTGAAGTTGCTTGTGTGGAAGGCGGAGTTCAGTGTGACAAGGTGGCTCACTGTAGAAGAATCGTCTGAGGGGATTTTTGAGGAGAAATTCACTCTGGTTCAGAGTGGAGTGTGTCTGACCCCCATCCAGACTGTTCCTGAGACCATTATATCCTAAGATATACTTTGTAACCAGTGTTAACCTTAATCTGTGTACATTTGTGAAGATAAGTGGGTGTAATGGTGTATTGTATTATCCAACTGTTCATGTTTAATACATTTTTTTGTTGTTCATTAACAATCCTAAATGTTTCAGCCTTTAAGCCAGGATTGCATTTCTGGGATCTTCCCGTCCAGTTCAACTGGGATCAAAACAGCAAAAGGACTGAGAGCCTATTGGGAGCTATGACAGGTGATGGGGATTAGCCAATTATTGAACAAGGATGAACCCCAGGAATAATCAAAGGATGGTCAACAGGTGCGACTATCATTTATGCTCTGAATTTCCTAAAAGTGAAAAACGGGGTTTGAGACAACATGTAACAGGGAAGGTGGGAGGACAATACTGACACCAGAAGCTTCAGTCCAGTAATGAGCATCCAAGTCAGATTCATTCAATAGTGCAATTCTACGTAGTGGGTGCATGTCCACAGTACGTGGAGTGGACTGGCTCAACTGTTACATGGATTCTTTAAGTGAGGAAGACCAAAGTAAAGTCAAAGAATATGAAAATCACTTATTGTCACGAGTAGACTTCAATGAAGTTACTGTGAAAAGCCCCTAGTCGCCACATTCTGGCACCTGTTCAGGGAGGCTGTTACAGGAATCAAACCATGCTGCTGGTCTGCTTGGTCTGCTTTCAAAGCCAGCGATTTAGCCCAGTGTGCTAAACAGCCCTATGACAGTTCTACTTCAAGTTTGGTGATGGTAAGATGTTGAAATCACTAAAAAGAATAGCAATTCTGTGTAAAATAGAAGGGGGGAGTTGTACTGAATGAAATATGTTTATTGTTAAGAAAGTCATCAATGAAAAAGGCCCAAATGAAGTTGGACATGGAACATGATTAAAGGAATTGCTTTGGCTGTAGATTTCTAACATAGTCTGGACATCATCGTATCTCGAGATAATAGGCCTTAAAGAAGTGCTAATGGCAGCTGCAGATAGGGATTTAAAGGGGAAGAAGAAGCTACACGAACAATTTACACATCACTATGGCCACAGGATAAAGATTCGGTTTGAGGCAGGGTTATTGGATGAAGAATACAGTAGACTTCTTGATAATGTCAGTGAAAAATATAATATTTGTAAACAGAACAAGAGAACGCCATCACAACTGAAGTATAAATTGACAACGGGGCCAGACATGGCACAAAATACATTCCAGATAGTTGAGGACTACATCGCCTATCAATTATTTTATGGCAGGAATCCAAAGATACCTTCAATAATGTGCAACCATCCCTTTGGTCTAGAGGAGACTATTATTGGTTAATTTTATTTTTTGTAGAACATTTGAATGCCATTCATTCAGGGAGGAGAGTATTTATGAAGGTGGAGATCCGAGAAAATCGGAGGAACCTTGAGGTATCGATCAGGCCGTGGAGAAATTAATTTTAAGCCCGGGGACACGATATTGTAAAAGAAACGAGCAGAAAAACAGAGAAGCCCTGGAAAAGTTAGAGGTACTCACTGCAAAAAAAAATTTTTATCAGTCATATACAAATGGAAATCATATTTTTCTTTCTGTGTATGCAGGGAAGTACATGAAGCCTGATCTATAAATGAAATGTATAGTCATTGAAAGCTTACCACAGTTCAAATTAAGCGGAATTTTTACTTTAGACTGGAAGGGAGGTAAAGAGTAATCATTTGAAGGTGGAAGCCAGTGTACAAAGCTGCTCGAGTAGAAAGCGATGAAGTTAAAGTCGTTAAGTTCAGGGGATGGCCAGACTGATAATGGGACATGGTCAAAGGTTAGGTGCAGCTGTACCCTCTAGGAAAGCCAAGGGTTCATGAAAGCTCTTCACGGTTAAAGGAGAAAGGATGTTAATGCAAGCCATCAATCAATGTTTACCCAGAAACAAGAATGTAACTAAAAATACAAAAGCATAAGCATTGTTCTCCAGTCAAATAAATTCTCATTCCTTTATTCACCAGTGGTGTATTACACAAAATGTGTGGTTCATCGGACAATGACACTTACTGATAATGAGTGAGCTTACAAAAGTCTCAGATTGGACCGTTCTGATGAAAGGTCATTAACGTGAAACAATGGGCACGATCTTCCCAAAAGGGAACAAAGTCCCCAAGCAAGTGCATTTAGCCACTTGTTTCCCGGCACTCACAGTGCCGAGAAACACATGGCTACACAAAGCTACTAATGTTGAATAAGGGGCCTAAATGGGGAACGTGTGGCCTAGGCCGCACATAGCCCTGTTTTTTACAACGGGGAGCTCCGCTTGCCGGAATCCCCTGTTGCTGTGAGAGATCGGTATGCCATTTTTAAATGGCGTCCCGATCTCCGAGGCCCACAAAAAAAACTTAATAACCCCTCCCCCAGCCCAAACGCAATATGGGAGGCTGCGACAGTGTTCATAGGCTCAATTTACAATTACACTGCATCAAAAAAAACTTTCAGAAGTTGTGCCAAATGTTGATGTCTACTGCACTGGAAGGCAATAGTTGGAAAGGGGTGAAGCAGATAAGCTTATTTTTGACCAACATTTCAAATTTCCCAATAATCCTCTGGATTTACAGGCAGGTTTTTCCAATGACGTCTACAGAACCACTCCAGAATGATGCCCCCCTCCAATTTGATCCAATGCCAGTCTGATTGGCCCAGTTTGGTTTTCTTCAAGACATCAATGCAGACGAGCATATGTGTGCACACACTGCACGATGAGGTGAATACGCACGGCCAGTGACACTCCAGGTTTCAGAGAAATCCAGAGCAGCTGGCCAAGTGTAGCTATTATAACCTGGCTGGTAGAACTGTGATAGTTTATCTGTCACTTGCACAGGTTGGCGATGGCAGGAATTTGATTCCCATTTTAATGGCAATCTGTATCAAATTATCAGCAGTTCTGTGGTGTGGTTTGCGGAACAAGATTCAAATGGCAGAAATTCATATTGTGTAGGTGCCGAGAGAGGAGACATGCATTTCAAGCAAGGTGGACTGGATTGGGACCTAAATGCTAAGAGATGGGGCGCCACGGTGGCACAGTGGTTAGCACTGCTGCCTCATAACACCTTGGAACAGGGTTCAATTCAGGTGACTGTCTGGAGTTTGCACTTTCTCCCCGTGTCTGCATGGGTTTCCTCTGGGTGTTCCGGTTTCCTCCCCACAGTCCAAAGATATGTGGGTTCGGTGGATTGCTCATGATAAATTGCTCCTAGTGCCCAAAGCTTAGGTGGGGTTATGGGGTTACAGGGGTTGGGGTTGGGGGAGCGGGCTTGGGTGGGGCGTTCTTTCAGAGGGTCGGTGTAGACTCGATGGGCCAAATGGCCTCTTTCTGCATTGTAGGGATTCTCTGAAAATGTCGAACAACATTTTCAGCGTGAGAATAAACCCGAGCAATCTTCCCAGAAATGATTTGGCAAATGCCACCCCCTCTGCTAATATGCAGCAAAACTAATGATTTAACACCAATGCTGATGTGAATAATAAGCCTTCGGTCGTTGCCAAAGACTGCGTTAGCACTAGCACACTATGAAAAATTTAATCCTACAATTTATTTGTACCTCAGCAGGTAATGCACACAATAAAACTCTGAATAGATGCAATGCCTCCTTTGGTGTTGAACGATAAATGGAAACCTGAATTTCTTGGGTAGTACAGTTAAAGTTTCTTAATTGCCACACTTATGATGGCACCAAAGCAGAATGATTCAGGAGGATGTTATATGTCTGATTCAAAGATGTTCTCAAGTGACGTAAAAATAAATAAACTGTACTCATTTTTAAATGTAAACTACTGAATCATAAAAACTTAATAGCGGGCCCAAAGCTTCAACTTATCTGATTTAAAAACTGCCACTCGCCAACACTAAACGCATTCAAATGGTCATTGGATAGGCATATGGACGATAAGGGAATAGTGTAGAGGGACTTTAGAAGGGTTTCACAGGACGGTGCAACATCGTGGGCCGAAGGGCCTGTACTGCGCTGTAATGTTCTATGTTCTAATCACTGGCTGTTCGTCAAGAAATGGCATGCAATAATTGTAAATTGACTAAAGACAACATAAAAGTAATAGTGTAACTAGTGAGCAAAAGTAGAAACCAACTAAAAGCACACATATATTCCAAAGGATGAAAGTTAAAAAATATTTTACTATCTTTCCAAATGAAATTGTGCTGTGCTAAAAGCACTGATTTCAAATCTTTGAAGCACAACTTCAAACTACTTTCCATTTATAATTTCTGACATTGATCGCATTAAGTTGGTAATGTTATTAAAAAGAGCATTTGAAATAAAACTCTATGCCTCTATAACCAAACGCAAGAAAGTAATACTTCTCCTTTGCAAGCTGCTGGTTAGGCCGCAGCTAGAATACTGTGCCTAAGACTGCGCACCACAAATTGGGAGGAATGTCAAGGTTTTGGAGAGGGTCCCCGGGAGGGTTACCAGAACCATACCAAGGATGAGGGATTTCAGCTTGTAGAGAGGCGAGGGGTGCTCTGCTTCCAGCAGAATTAGTTAAATATAGATCGAATAAAGGTGTTCAAAACCAGGACATGTTTTAAGAGAATTAAATGAATCCATTTCAACTGGCCGGAGGCTCCTTAACCAAGGACAAAATTTCAGAATTAGTGAGATGGCGATTTGATACAGTGATTTATGATGTAGAATGCACTGCTTAAAATGGTGATGGGAACAGGCTCAATAGCAACATTAAAAATGAATCGGATGCATACATACTTGAACAGGAAAAATGTGGCTATGAAGAATCATCATAGAATCATAGAATTTACAGTGCAGAAGGAGGCCATTCGGCCCATCAAGTCTGCACTGACCCTTGGAAAGAGCACCCCATTTAAGCCCACACTTCCAACCTATCCCCGTAATCCAGTAACCCCACCTAACCTTTTTTTCTTTTTGGACACTAAGGGCAATTTAGCATGGCCAATCCACCTAACCTGCACGTCTTTGGACTGTGGGAGGAAACCGGAGCACCCGGAGGAAACCCACGCAGACACGGGGAGAACGTGCAGACTCCGCACAGACAGTGACCCAAGCCGGGAATCGAACCTGGGACCCTGGAGCTGTGAAGCAACTGTGCTAACCACTGTGCTACTGTGCTGCAGAGCAGCAGGGGAGTGGAACTAGTTAGATAGCTCCTTCAAAGGCACAATGGACCAACGGGTATCCTTCTGTTCTGTACGACTCTTATGGTTTCAAAATCCTCTTATTAATTCTCTTCTTGGTCTTCTTGCTCCCAAGATGTAGCATGTTAAGATTCCAATGCGGTGCACTTTTCCCTCGAGTACCAATTATGCCAACAATAGGAAGCTGAAATAGCATAATATGTCTTTTCAGTTCTGTGCTGCACAGACGCCATTTACCCTGAACTGCAATTTGGCAGCATGTGACCAACAGGGAACATGCACTATTCCACATTGCTTTATCACTGCTCTGCAATTGCCAAAGAACTCCCGAATTACAGCCAATACCAACAATAATTCAGAGATTCAAATGAAGAATGCATGATAATTTCCCCCTTTTCCTTCAACAATGTCACCTGGCACCAATGTACCTAAATACTTGTTTCATCCAAAAGCTTTGTGAATTATATTAGATATTTGTAGTAATACAGACTTTTTTTTTTAAACATTATTTTCACAGGATGTGAGCTTCACCAGCAAGGTCAGGATTTATTGTCCATCCCGCTTTGCCCTTGAGAAGGTGGTGGTGAGCCACCATCTTAAAATACGGCAGCCCATCTGGTACACCCACAGCGCTGTTAGGAAGGGAGTTCCAGGATTTTAACTCGGTGACAGTGAAGGTACAGTGATATGGTTCTAAGTCAGAGTGAGGCATGGAGGGGAACTTGCAGGTGGTGATCATAGATGCAGACAATCGTTACAATGCAGATTCGGCCCATCGGGTCTGCACCGACCCTCTGAGAGCGAACCCCACCGAGGCCCAATCCCTCACCCTATAATCCCAAGTAACCTTTAATGAAATGAAATGAAATGAAAATCGCTTATTGTCACAAGTAGGCTTCAAATGAAGTTACTGTGAAAAGCCCCTAGTCGCCACATTCCAGCGCCTGTTCGGGGAGGCTGGTACAGGAATTGAACCGTGCTGCTGGCCTGCCTTGGTCTGCTTTAATAGTCATCGATTTAGCCCAGTGTGCTAAACCAGCCCCTAGACACTTTGGGGCAATTTAACAATGTACTTCATGTATTCCATATTGAAGCTATAAAAGGTTTTAAGTTGCAATTCTTGTAAACTCAAAATAAATGTTTTTTAAAAAAACATTTAAACAACTATTTAACGAATAGCTGTTATATCATGAGGAAAACAGCTTGGCAACTGCAAGCTTCAAATTTATGATAATAGTTTTATTAGAAAAAGTACAATTTTGCAATCTCAATTTCAAATGTAGTAATTCTACCGTACATCTACAAAGTGGTGATCGAATCAGCATGGATATGTGGCAACCACTGAGACAGTGCTAAATGGATCAAACAAATGTTTTACACACAAGTGTGAGGCATAATGTTAAATTGAAGGGGTTATTCGTTTCTTTCCTTATGATCCACTTTGCAAATTTCAATTTTGCCCTAAAAAGGAGTAACCAGTAGATGGGTGTGTTGGTCTCAGATAAGCATTCACAGTTGCGATACTTTGCAGAGTTCAGAGCCTACAAGCCAAGGCCCAAGAAACTTGTGTGCACTTTTACTCCTTTTCCAATCATCCCCAAGGCAATGCCAAAACGTTAAGTGGGAAAAGATTAGTGAGAGATCACATCGAGTAGCGGTTCCCAAACTGGGGTCCGCAGACACCCAGGGATCTGTGAAGGTCCTCAAGGGGTCAGCGAAGCTGGAGGTCGCCACCTGACCGGTAAACACTGGTTCGAACATGTTAAATTTGAAAAGAATTAGAGAAATCAAATTAGCCAATAAGAGCAAGACCTCTTGGAGCAGTAGATGCTGATGGGCTCCGTGTGCTCCGGGAGGTCTTGCTCTGATTCGCCCTTTTGATTTATTCTCTCTTGCAGCGTTGGGCAAAATAGCCCCCAGCAAACATCGAGGCCAAGGTAGACAGGAGCCAGTCGGAGAAGAATCAGCCAGAAGGGCGGCAGCGATGAGGAAAGGCTGTGCGTAGCCAACAGACTGCGGCAGGGGCTTTGTGAAAGGCATGGTGCGGTTCAGGCCTCAGGAAAGGAGTGATCCAGTTCAGCCTCGGCAATGGAGCAGTTCAATTTTGGCCTCGGGAAAGGGGCGATGCGATTCGGGCCTTGGGAAAGGGGCGGTGTGCTTTGGGCCTGACCTCGGGAACAGAGTTTTGCAGTTCGGTCCAGGTCCCAGAAAAGGAACAGTGTGGTTCGTGCCTTGGGGATGGAGTGGTGTGTTTTGGTCTCTGGAAAGGAGTGATGCATTACAGTTTGGGAAGGAGCGATATGGTTTGGGAATCAGGAAAGGCGTGGTGTGGTTCGGTTCGGGCCTCGGGAAAGGAGCATGCGGTTCAGGCCTCAGGGAAAATATCAGGGAGGGTTTCGGGCTTTGGGTAAAGGAGCGTTGGGGTCGGATGTTCTGATCTTGGAGTGAGGTGTGTGTGAGGATGTGAGGTGAGTGTGTGTCAGGATGTGAGGCGAGTGTGTGTCAGGATGTGTGGGTGAGTGTGTGTGAGGATGTGAGGTGAGTGTGTGTCAGGATGTGAGGTGAGTGTGTGTCAGGATGTGAGGTGAGTGTGTGTCAGGATGTGTGGGTGAGTGTGTGTGAGGATGTGAGGTGAGTGTGTGTCAGGATGTGAGGTGAGTGTGTGTCAGGATGTGAGGCGAGTGTGTGTCAGGATGTGTGGATGAGTGTGTGTCAGGATGTGTGGATGAGTGTGTGTCAGGATGTGAGGTCAGTGTGCATGTGTGGGGATGAGGGTGAGTGTGTGGGGATGAGGGTGTGTATGAAGAAGAGGATGAGTGTGTGTGTGTAAAAGCATGAGGGTGAATATGTGTGCGGGTGTGTGTGTGGATGAGGGCGTGTCTGTGTGATGATGAGGGTGAGTGTGCGAGTGTGAGGATGAGGGTGAGTATGCGAGGAAGAGGGTGAGTGTATGCATGTGTATGGGTGAGGGTGAGTGTGCATGTGTGTGTATGAGTATGAGGGCGAGTGTGCATGAGTGGATGAGTGTGAGTGTGAGTATGAGTATGCATGGTGTGTGGATGGGTGAGGGTGAGTATGCATGTATGAGGATGAGAGTCTGTGACTGTATAAGGGTATGTGTGTATGAGGATGAAGGTGTGTGTGTATATGTGCATATAAGGGTGTGTGTGTGTATGTGTGTGTGTGGGGATGAGGCCGTGTGTGCATGAAGATGAGGGTGTGTATGTGTGTATAAGGACTGATGTGTTGGGCAGGTGGTTTGATGTGGACTGCACTCGATGCAGGGAAGTTAGAAACAGACGTCTAACACTGGAGAAGATCCAACACTGTTTTATTCAACTATAGAGCTGCAATACATATTCAGTTGTGGGTCGACACTATATTGATCTGACTGGTGACCTTGTAGTAGCCTGACCAGACTTACTAGCTACCGCATGGTGTTTGCACTGGCTAGCTCGTGGACTCTGACTGTCTCAGTAGCTGGGTCCCGAGAGAGCGGGAAACCTAGTGCCCTCTGGCTTTATAGTGGTAGTGTCCTGTCTGGTGATTGGCTGTACTGTGTTATATGCTTACTGGTCATCCTATTATGTCAATCACTGCCTGTCTGCATCTCATTATATACATGAGCGGATATTAAGACATCTCCCCTTTTTTTTTAGTTAAATAAATACTCAGGTATGAAAAGTATATATATATATATGCCTGACTATATACAAAACGGTGCTTGAACAAACGTATATACATGGGAAGGTGTTGATAGTGCAGATACATGGCAAACAAAGCAATATTTACAAAGGTTAAATCGATGAATTCAGTCACAAAATTTACAAAAGTTCAGTCTACAGATTCAGTCTTTGTGGTGGGCGATGAATTCTTGTCGATCACCGCAGAGGTAGATCAGGAGCCGCCTGCACATGGATAGGTGGGATCGCTGCCATCGCGGTGGTCGCGGGGGCCGGCAGGATCGCTGGCAGATCAGTGGCCTCGTGGCAGGGTACGTCCGGAGGAAGTATGATGGCCGGCGGAGCACTGCGGTCAGGTGGTGGGCATGGAACTCTTTGCAATGCCCGTCTGTTGCGCCGTAGCAGGGAGCCATCAGCCATGCAGACAAGCAAAGACCTTGGGGCAACTTGTTTGACAACAACAGCTGTGGCTAATCAGCCGACCTCAGGCAACTGGGCGCGAACATGATCAGTTGGGGCCAGCTCGGGTAGATCCGTGGCATGAGCATCATATGTGGCTTTCTGTTGGGCCCGCGACTGCTGCATTTTTTGTAAAACCGTGAGGTGGTCAAGGTCTGGAACATGGATGGCTGGAACTGTGGTCCTCAAGAGTGCGATTCATGAGCATCTGCACTGGAGACAACCCAGTGGACAGTGGGGTTTCCCTGTATGCCAGCATTGCCAGGTTGAAGTCGGAGCCTGAGTCTGCAGCTTTGCACAGCAACCGCTTGACAATATGGACCCCTTTCTCGGCCTTCCCGTTTGATTGTGGGTATTGGGGACTGGAGGTAACGTGACGGAAGTTGTAGGACTGTGCAAAATCAGACCATTCCTGGCTGTAAAAGCAAGGACCATTGTCACTCATTACCGTGAGCTGTATCCCATGCCTGCCGAACGTTTCTTTGCAGGCTTTGATGACTGCCTTCAACGTGAGCTCGGACAGTTTCACCACTTCTGGGTAACTGGAGAAGTAGTCGACCAGGAGGACATAGTCACGCCCCTTGGCGTGGAAAAGGTCTACACCTACTTTGGACCACGGAGAGGTCACGATTTCATGCTGTTGCAATGTTTCCTTGGGTTGAGCCAGTTGAAACTTCTGACAGGTGGGGCAGTTGAGGACCGTGTTGGCAATGTCCTGGTTAATGCCCGGCCAATAAACCGCCTCCCGAGCTCTGCATCGGTATTTCTCGACTCCAAGGTGACCCTCATGGAGTTGACCCAGCACCATAGCCTGCATGCTCTGAGGAATAACAATCCTGTCGAGTTTCAGAAGGATTCCCTCTATAACCGTCAGCTCGTCTTTCACGTTAAAGAATTGGGGACATTGTTCCTTCTGCCAGCTATGGATAAGGTGCTGCATCATACGCTGCAGTAGAGAATCCTTGGCCGTTTCCTCACGTATTTGGACCACCCTTTCGTCAGAGGCTGGGAGGTTGGTGCACACAATTGCACTTGCGTTTCTATGTGGCAGATGAAGTCACCTTGTTCACACAATGTGGTGATGGACTGGGATAGGGCATCTGCAATGATCAGCTCTTTGCCTGGCATGTAGACAAGTTCGAAGTCATAGCGGCGGAGTCGAAGATGAATTCGCTGTAACCGAGGTGTCATGTCATTTAAATCCTTCTGGATTATGTGGACTAGAGGCCTGTGGTCCGTTTCCACCGTGAATTTCGGCAGGCCGTAAACTAGTCATGAAACTTGACTATTCCTGTCAGGAGACCCAGACACTCGTTTTCGATCTGGACATACCGTTGCTCAGTGGGCATCATGGCCCTGGAGGCATATACCACTGGAGCGCAGGACGAGGAGTCATCTCGCTGGAGGAGCAATGCCCCAATGCCGTCCTGGCTTGGATCAGTTGATATCTTGGTTTCTTTGGTTGGGTTGAAGAACGCTAGAACTGGGGCTGTGGTGAGCTTTGCCTTCAGCTCACGCCATTCCACTTCATGGGCAGCCTCTGGAATTCCGTTGACTTCTTGACGAGATGGCGGAGGGCCGTGGCATGGGATGCCATATTGGGAATGAATTTCTCGAGGAAGTTGACCATCCCGAGGAAGCGGAGGACCGCCTTCTTGTCCTCCGGGGTCTTCATGGCGTTGATCGCCAAGACCTTGTCGGTGTCTGGCCACACACCCTGCTGCGAGATGTGGTCACCTAGAAACTTAATATCCGATTGACCAAATGAGCACTTGGCCCTGTTGAGCTGGAGACCATGTTCATGAATTCGCCGGAAGACCTGCTTGAGGCAAGCGATGAGTTCCTGGGGCGTTGTGGACCAGATAATCACGTCGTCCATGTATACTCACACCCCCTCGATGCCCTCCATCATCTGCTCCATGATGCGGTGAAATACTTTGGAGGCAGATATGATACCAGAAGGCACGCGGTTGTAGCAGTAGTGACCGAATGGGGTGTTGAACATGCACAGCTTGCGACTGGATGCGTCCAGCTGTATTTGCCAAAAGCCCGGGGAGGTGTCCAGCTTAGTGAAGAATTTGGCATGAGCCATCTCACTGGTCAACACTTCACTTTTCGGGATCGATTAATGCTCCCGCATGGTGTTGCGGTTTAGATCCTTAGGATCAATGCAAATGCGGAGCTCCCCTGATGGCTTCTTTACGCAGACCATGGAGCTGACCCAGTCTGTTGGCTCTGTGACCTTCGAGATGATGTCATGGTCTTGAAGGTCCTGTAGTTGCTTTTTCAGACGATCCTTGAGGGGCGCCAGCACCTGGCGTGGTGCATGAATTACAGGGGTGGCATTCGGCTTGAGCAGGATTTTATATCGGTACGGGAGCGTGCCCATTCCATCGAATACGCTGTGGTACTGCGTGATAATGTCGTCTATGTCGGCTTGCAAGTTTCCATCAGGCGAGGCCATCGCCAGTGACGATGACATGGTGTGGACTCGCTGAACCAGGTTCAGGAGCTTGCAGGCGCGAGCACCGAGCAGGGACGCCCTGTCAGGCCTGATGATTTCAAACCGTAATTTTGCCTTGATCGCCTTGTTGGATACCCCTAGTTGACACGAGCCACTGGCAGCTATGGCATTGCCATTGTAGTCAAGGAGCTGGCAGGCCGGTGGAAGAATGCTTGGTCGGGCCTGGATGTTGTCAAGGTCGTATGTAAGATGAGGGTCGCAGACGCGCCGGTGTCCAGTTTAAATCGGATGCGATTCTTGTTAACTGTGAGGACAGCACACCACTCATCGTCTGGATCCACAGTGAGGATCGAGAGGCGTTGTGCAGGTGTGGTGGAGGCCAGCTCATGTGTGGTTATGATGCCCACCCGATATGGAGACTTGAGGCAGTCAGCATCAGGGTCCGTTGGGCTGTCGGGATCGGAACCTGGCATGCCTTGCTGTATTGAGCGGACACTTCTGTGCCGCAGCTGGGATCACTGGCTGCTGAGCGGTGGAGCAGATCTGCAAAGGACTGCATAGTGGCTAAGCTTGCCACACTGGAGACATCGGCGTCCTTTTGCCGGACATTGCCACTTTAATTGGGCGGAGCCACAATTCGGACATGTCATGACGCTGACGTCAGCCCGTTCCGTGCACCATCACGCATGCACAGTGCGATCGGTCGACGTACGCACCTGCGCAGTCGGGTTGTCGGTCTAGTCGTACACTTGGTCATGGCGTGCATGCGCAGGGATCTGGGAAAAGTTCGCAAAATGGCCACTCTCCTCGATGCTCAGGGCCTGCATCTGTGCGATGGCCTGCACCCTTTCCGCCTTGTGGGAGGCCAGCTTTGCAGTTTCTGCCGCCCTGATGGCATGGTCATGGACAATGCATGTCTCAATAGCAACAGAGAGGGTCAACTGTTTGATTTTAAGGACCTGCTGCTGCAGGGAGTTGGAATTAACCCCGAAAACGATCTGATCCCGGATCATGGAATCAGCCGTTGAGTCATAGTTACATGACTGCGCTAGGATGCGGAGATGGGTCAAGAAGGAGTGAAAAGGTTCATCCTTACCCTGAAGCCTCTGCTGAAAGATGTACCGTTCAAAGCTCTCATTCACCTCAATGTCGCAGTGGCTGTCGAACTTCAGCAGGACTGTTTTGAATTTTTTGTCTTCGCCGTCGGTGAACGTAAGGGAGTTGTATATATGGATGGCGTGATCCCCTGCAGTGGAGAGAAACAGCGTGATCTACCTGGCATCCGATGCTGCCTCAAAGTCGGAGGCCTCGATGTACAAGAGGAACTTTTGCTTGAAGATTTTCCAGTTGGCGCCGAGGTTGCCGGAGATGCGAAGTTGTGGACGAGGCTGGATGTTTTCCATTTCGCTGGATGGCTGCTTGCTGGTCAATGCTGATTCACTCGAGGTAGGTCTGTCAAGATCAGGAATACTCTGGTACCATGATGTGTTAGGCAGGTTGGTTCGATGTGGACTGCACTCGATGCAGGGAAGTTAGAAACAGACGTCTAACACTGGAGAAGATCCAACACTGTTTTATTCAACTAAAGAACTGCTATACATATTCAGCTGTGGGTCGACACTTTACTGATCTGACTGGTGACCTTGTAGTAGCTGACCAGACTTACTAGCTACCGCATGGTGTTTGCACTTGCTAGCTCGTGGACTCTGACTGTCTCAGTAGCTGGGTCCCGAGAGAGCGGGAAACCTAGTGCCCTCTGGCTTTATAGTGGTAGTGTCCTCTCTGGTGATTGGCTGTGCTGTGTTGTATGCTTACTGGTCATCCTATGTGTCACTCACTGCCTGTCTGCATCTCATTATATACATGAGTGGATATTATGACAAGGATGAGGGTCAGTGTATGTATATTGAATGAGGAGATGGGTGTCTGTGTTGATTGAGGATGGGTATGTGTGAGGATGAGGGTGTATATGTGTATGTGTGTGTGTATGAGGTTGAGGGTGTATGTGTGTGTACAAGGATGTGTTTGTGCGTGTCTATGAGGGTGTGTGTGTTTGTATGTGTGTGTATGACAATGTGTGTGTGGATGAGGATGTGTGTTTGCGTGTGTCTGTATGAGGATGAGGGTGTGTATGAGGGTGTGTGTATGAGGATGTGGGTGTGTGTATGTATGAGGATGTGGGTGTATATATGTGTCTGTGAGGATGAGGGTGTGTGAGTGTTTGTATGTGTGTGTGTATGAGGATATATGTGTGTGTGTTTGTATGTGTGTGTATGAGGATGAGGGTGTTTGCATGTGCGTATGAGGATGTGTGTGTGCACGAGGATGAATGAATGAGGGTATGTGTGTGGTGTGTGCGTGTGTGTGTACGAGGACAAGTACATGTGTGTGGGGATGAGGATGGGGCGTGTATATGTATGATGATGAGACAGACGTGTGTGTGTGTATGAGAATAAGGGTGTGTGTGTGCAAGGACGTGGGTGTGTGTGTGGGGGGGGGGTGAGGATATGTGTATGTGTATGAGGATATGTGTGGGGATGAGGAGGGGGTGTGTGCGTATGTGTTTATAAGGATGGGATATATGTGTATGTGTTTGAGGATGTGTGTGTGTGTATATGTTTATGAGGATGGGATATGTGTGTATGTGTTTGAGGATGTGATTGTGTGTGTGTATATGTTTATGAGGATGGGATGTGTGTGTGTTTATATGTGTATGAGGATGAGGGTGTGTGTGGGGATGAGGATGAGGGTGTGTGTGTGTGTATGTATGAGGATGAGACAGAGACATGTTTGCGTGTGTGAATATGAGAGAGTGACAGAAACGTGAGTGTGGGAATGTGAGCCAGAGACCTGAGTATGTCCGATATTAGAATCAGCTTTTCAGCAACATTCCTCCCATTACAAATCTGGAGGGAAAACTCAGCTGTGCATCTGAAGAGATGCAGGCCGGTTTTTGTCAAGAGTCTGACACACTGCCAGACTTTGGGAAAATTTGTTTTTAATGCAGATTCCCAGCAGCTGTGGTATTTTGCTTTTGATTCCATTTTTATTGGATGTTTGTCATTGGCCTGGCTCAAAATTATGAAAATAATAGATCTGATCTTCTCAGCATATTCCTTGCTCTGAAAATGCAGCAGATGAATACTATCACCGTAACACACTTCAGTGTATTTCCTTTGTCCTCTATTTTATTGGGTCCATTAATTTACTTTAACTGGGTTACTGGCTCCATAAAAGCAGCATAAGGAAATTGTATATGGTCATGGATTTGGATGCTAATATACCCTCAAGTAATTGCAAAGCATTAGTGTGATTGTCTTCTCCCCAAAAGCCATTTTAAAAAAAAAATAGGCAGATTCAGTTCTTGCAGCATATTTTGCACTTTCTTCAAAAAATTGCATGAACAAAATTAGATGGAGCTTCAGGGAAAAATGTGTAAATATTATGCATGGCAACTCATCTTTATGCTTTGTAAATTGGAAAATAAATGCCTTCAGTTTTAACTATGGCATTCCAAAATTAAGAGCGAATGAGGCATCCTTGAGGCATTCCCTCGGCATTTCACGGGGGATAGAAGTTAACAGGTTGTGAGCATCATGAGATTAATTTTTGAAAGTTATTATAGATGAATTAAAGAGAACCAGCTGTTTAAAACCTGGAGTGAAACATAAAATTGCTGATGAGACAGTGTGTACCAAAGGATGGTTGTCGGTATGGAGTTATAAGTTCTGGAAACACACGCACTAGACTTTCAAATCGAAAGGTTCATAAATTTGATTGTAGACTCCACTGAGATTCAAGCTTCTCTGTGCCAAGTTTTTCCATACTTGGTGAGATGAATGGATATGGCATTTCAGAAATGCTGGGGTGTTCTTACCATTGTCCCAGCCATTATTATCCACAAGTTTATTATCAAGCAAATTTGGACATCAAGACTCCTAAGCAGACCAAAATGAGCAAAAGCTTGGTCAGAGAGGCAGGTTTTACGGAGCATTGTAAAGGAGGGAAGTGAGCGAGAGAGTGTTCGAAAAGGTAATTCCAATTTGGATTTTGGCAGCTGAAGGCACAGTCTGCCTCTGGTGCTGGTTTAGGGGCTGGTTTAGCACACTGGGCTAAATCGCTGGCTTTTAAAGCAGACCCAGGCAGGCCAGCAGCAGGTTCAATTCCCGTACCAGCCTCCCCGGACATGCGCCGGAATGTGGCGACTAGGGGCTTTCCGCAGTAACTTCATTTGAAGCCTACTTGTGACAATAAGCGATTTTCATTTTCATTTCAAAAGGTAGAGGTATTAAACCAGGAGTGGTCAAAAGATCCTCAACCACCATAACTAACTGAGTATTATAATTTGGCCATTATTGTGTTGTGGTTTGTGGGACTTTGCTGCGCACAGATTTGTTTTTATGTTTCCTACATCACAGTTGTGTACGGATTTCAAAAGTACTTTATTGGCTGCGAGGGGAATCCTGGATTTGTGACCACAGATTTGGCAAAGCATGATGATCCTCACCGTGGCAATCTTCCAGAGACCTATACCTTTCTTGCACATTTGTCACACTTTGTCAAATTTTACCAAGTTGGCTAATTACAGGGAGAATGTCCAGCACATTGGCAATCATTAACTAATTCCCAAGTGCATGCAATCCAGCATTCATTGCCGACTACTATCATTACTCCCAAGCCAACCTGTTTGCCCTGTCATGTATGAAGAGTGACAATGTGCAAACAGCAAACCTACAATCTGGCCAGTTCACATGTTCAGAGACTCACATAACGTAGGATCGGGGCTGCATGCCTGGCTACCACACCTGCCTATTCCAATGCATGTCCTCTATTTTAACAAGCGTTGGCACCAGCGAATGGGATGGTTGGGGGTGGGGACTCCTCAAGCCGAAGACCTGCTTTGTCTTAGGAGATTTGAGCCCTTTTCATTTTGATGCTGAAGGTAACTGAATAAATGGTGAAGAAGGGCAGTACCTCTCCCCACCCCCCAACCCCACCCCCGGGTCTAGTACTCTGCTTTGTTTATTTATTCTCTCGCTTAACACTCAATGAAACAGAGTGATCCATGACAGCAGAATGTACAATCTCATACCATACAAGCCCCCAGTGTTCAAAGTAATATCTCGCTAGAATTCTAACACATTTGTCTTCTGGTCATAGCCCCATTAACAGAGATATGAGCTCTGATCCCAGTTTGCTGTGGACTGGGTGGTACATGCAGACTTGAGCAGATGAGGAAAGCAGGTTTCCTTTCCCAACGGGAATTATTGAATTAATGGCAATCCATGGCCACCATCACTGTTGTTAACTTGTTATTCCAGATTTATTTGATTGAATTTAAATGCCTCAGCTGCTGCGGTGAGATTTGAACTCTTTGGAACATCAGTTCAGGTCTCGATAGCTATAGACCAGTGACATAACCACTATGTTATCCATTTTTCAATTTGAACACACTTACTAAACCCAGGATGTTGGTTCTCACAAGGAGGACAGTCTAGAAACACATTTTTGGAGGTGAATATCGCCAATTAATGCTCTTATCTTGTAGCCAGTCTGTCTGTACAAATTGGTGCCATGAAAGAGTCCAATAATTTGCACCCGTGCGGTTCTGCTTGACCTCACTTCCAAGATACAGATAACATCAAGAACACAACTATTCTAGGACCCCCTGAATTGGAATGCCCCTTGACCAATCTCTTGAAATTAATACTAATTTCCTTCACAAATGTTCTAACTGTTGCCCAAGACATGCGAGCTCGGGTGCCAGGTGCATTCACTATATATGTACCAGGTACAATGGAAGGGGGAGGGGGCGCTTCTCAACCTTGCCCCTCGCTTGAGGTGTGGTGATCCTCAGGTTAAATCACCACCAGTCTGCTCTCCCTCTCAAAAGGGGAAAGCAGCCAATGGTCATCTGGGACTATAGCAACTTTATTTTCCCAGCTGGAATGACCATAATAAGCTGTTTTAACATTAACAGCATATACACATATTAAAGATAGATTCTGCAGTGATTGTAACAAAGTCAGACACTGCTAAAGGGAACTAATGACTGACTCGTGTGAAATGTAAGTGTAAACAACCCAAGATATCAAAGGCATGCATAAGAAAGGGGAGCAGCTAACCACATCACTAAATGAGCTTACATGTCAACAACATGCACACAACACAATGGCATATGGCACCTACATTTGGTCCATGTAATTAAAACTATAAAAGATGCAACATACCAGAGTTCTTTGGAGAACATCAACCGCAAATGTGAAAATTGGGACCGAGGTCTCAATTAAATTACATGTAATAGGTTGTGCTTTGTCATTCACTGACTTGATTAAATACAGAAAGAAGTGTTAAACAAACAATTCAGAGTATCCCTGTCCTCAAACATGTGCTAGTCATAAATATCTGCACATGGGAGCAATAGCAATATTTGACAGTACTCATATAAACAAAGCTCGCAGTTTCCCTGTCATAGGGTGGCAAGTGCAGAGATGGAGACTCCTGACCCTGCCTCCAATTCATAGTCTATTCATGCCCGGTTTCATCACAAATGGAGACAACCAGAACGCATGTTTCCACAGCCTCACGACAAACTCTCTGTTCCCAAATAGATTTTTAGCTATGCTCTAGGAGTGACCAGTAACAGAGGAATAGCAGGGATTGGCATTGATGATGGAAACTTGACCTCATTCAAGACTACAATTATCATAGAATTTACAGTGCAGAAGGAGGCCATTCGGCCCATCGAGTCTGCACCGGCTCTTCGAAAGAGCACCCTACCCAAGGTCAACACCTCTACCCTATCCCCATAACCCAGTAACCCACCCAACACTAAGGGCAATTTTGGACACTAAGGGCAATTTAGCATGGCCAATCCACCTAACCTGCACATCTTTGGACTGTGGGAGGAAAGCGGAGCACCCGGAGGAAACCCACGCACACACGGGGAGGATGTGCAGACTCCGCACAGACAGTGACCCAAGCCGGAATCGAGCCTGGGACGCTGGAGCAAGTCATTGCATCCAATCCCATGTGCAGTTGTAGGTCAGTTTACACGCCAGAGAATAAGGAGCTGCTTGGCTCCCACTACCTTCATTGCTAGAGGGATGAAGTTTAAGACTAGGGAGGTTATGTTGCAATTGTATAAGGTGTTAGTGCGGCCACACCTGGAGTATTGTGTTCAGTTTTACTTGAGAAAGGACGTACTGGCGCTGGAGGGTGTGCAGAGGAGATTCACTAGGTTAATCCCAGAGCTGAAGGGATTGGATTATGAGGAGAGGTTGAGTAGACTGGGACTGTACTCGTTGGAATTTAGAAGGATGAGGGGGGATCTTATAGAAACATTTAAAATTATGAAGGGAATAGATAGGATAGATGTGGGCAGGTTGTTTCCACTGGCGGGTGACAGCAGAACTAGGAGACATAGCCTCAAAATAAGGGGAAGTAGATTTAGGACTGAGTTTAGGAGGAACTTCTTCACCCAAAGGGTTGTGAATCTATGGAATTCCTTGCCCAGTGAAGCAGTTGAGGCTCCTTCATTACATGTTTTTAAGGTAAAGATAGATAGTTTTTTGAAGAATAAAGGGATTAAGGGTTATGGTGTTCGGGCCGGAAAGTGGAGCTGAGTCCACAAAGATCAGCCATGATCTCATTGAATGGCGGAGCAGGCTCGAGGGGCCAGATGGCCTACTCCTGCTCCTAGTTCTTATGTTCTTATGTTCCCCATTCATTTTAATGGGAATTCATTTCCAACACATATCCACTATATTTCCCCCCACCCCACACAGGAAACACTCAGACAGATACAGAGTTAGGAAGCAGAAGAGACAGCTGCTATGCTGTGACAAACATGAAGGACCCGAGAAAACACCCTGAACTTCATCAAGTACTTCAAGTTATAATAACACTTTGATGTGCCATAATGCAGCAGCGAAATTGGAAATGAAGATGGTGACCGTACTTAGAGAAAGGTTGTGCTAATCTTGATAAGAAAGCTTTGGCCAATGGCGGTGGCCCCTATTTCCCCCAGATTACCAGACATGTGTAACTTACTGTACATCTGATATCACAAGTAAATGTCAAGTATGCTTGTCAATTTGATTGCATGTATTATGGTTCCAAATTTCCTCTTTCCCACTTGCACCATAAAAATGACTCTTTGTAGGGTGAGGACTGTGTGAAGCACATCTACTGGTGTTGCTGCTTGGAGATACTCCTCCCAGGAGATCTGCTGCCATATGTCACACTCAGTTATCTTGCACCATCCTCACATATCCGCTGTAGCTTGCCTGCAACCATTCTGTGACATCCGTCATCCAACTACACCTAGGTTGACCCCTCTTTCTGCTCCCCTCCACTTTGCCCTCCAGATCAGATCAGAATTCTCTGGCCATTTGCTGGTGGCGGGATTCTCTGGTCCGCTGGTAGCGCACCCCCACCCGTGGCGAAGGGTGGCATCAATGGGACATCCCATTGACTGATGCGGGAGCAGAGAATCCCGTCACCAGCGAACGGCACAGCGATTGAGCCCGGGTCCTCGGCGAGGTGAGGCAGCGGTGCTAACCACTGTACTGCCCTAGATGACAACTGTTCCTAACAATGCAAGAATTGTCAACGTCAATTTTTAGTATGCAACATCACAAGCGATCTTGCAAGCTAAGTGAACAGACATTACTAACAGCAAAAGGTCTCATTTTCTGCAAAGTTTATTTTAGATGAATTAAAAAGTTTATCAATGGATCATTCATTTTCTCCTCTTGCTGGTTAATTATCAATTAGCCACGATTTTCCCCATTTGCAATAATGCTGTTCTGATTTCACATGTTGGGGGGGGAAGGGGGGAGGGGCTGGGGGCTCTTGGGGAGTTGCACCTTCCAACAAGCATTAAAAAGATAGGTGACAGCAGTGTTTGCCGGAGGAAGTCTTGTGCAAAGGCTCAGTTTGGAGCTCCTCTATTTAACTCGACAAGGGTACTAAATACTACTTGCCTGGTCTGATGCCAAATGTGCACATGTGCAATCATGAAAAAGCTCGTTCATGTTAAATGTTAGAGTAGTTGAAACATAATCCGAGATCAGCTATTATCTTGAGTAGACGTCCTTACACTGAGCCCATGGTCTTGATGCCGCCCCTGAATAGCTCATTTGCCTAAATTTTCCTTGACTGATTTACTGAGTTAGAATAGCAAGGCACTTGGCTATTTCTAAACTAAAAATGATCCAATAACACGAGAAGCCAGGAAGCACTCTCCTGCTCAAATATTCTACAATCTTACCAGCATTACTGTTTAGAAATATAACCTTGGTACATTTACCAGAATTCCACTATAATAGGCAATTAGCTTCCATCAGTTCTCTTCCCTAAAACAAAATGCACATGCAAAAGTCATCCTGTCTGAGGCAAGGCATATATTTTTTATTGCTCCTATTGTTAGTCAATGGGAAGATGTGCATTGATGCAATTATCAAACAGAGTCAGGCCTGTGTGTTCAGGCTAGATTCCCCAGAGTAGTGACATATCGAGAATAAAGCCTGTGTGCTTATCAACCCTGCCTTTTCCCTCTTTCCCTTGACAACTCAACTACAGTTCACTTTAAAATTTGCACAGCCCTTCCACTGGAGAGATAGAGAAACAAAATGAGGGGTCTATGTTTAGCACTCATGTTCCTATGTGGTAGAATCCTATTACTGACATGAAGGATACGGATTTACTGTCAGAAGTCTAGATGTGGGAGTATTCAGACACTGTGAGCCGGATTTTCTCTGCTGAGACTGGTAGCTCGAGTTTGGAAACTTCCTGGCTCCACAGTAAAACGTAGCCCAGATGCTCCGAGGGGCGGGGGGATAGAACTTGACCTACTGACCCCGGAGGGAGAGTGCAGACGGCCATGGGGGCAGGCAGGTACCGAAGCAGGCCGGTTAGAAAATCTATCTCAGCTCTCTGCGATTTCTGCCCTGTTGTTAAGCCCTCTAGTACCCCACCCACTCTATCACCCTCACCTCCGCACCGAACCCCATGATCCTTCACACCCTCCATGTCAATATAGAATCCCTACAGTGCAGAAGGAGACCATTCTGCCCATAAGAACTGCACCGAATTTCCGAAAGGGCATCCCACATAGGGCAACTCACCCGCCCCATCCCCCAACCCCACCCAACGTTTGGACACGAAGAGGCAATTGTATCAGGGCCAATCCAGCTAACCTGCTCATCATTGGACTGTGGCCGGAAACAAAAGCACCCGGAGGGAACACATGCAGACACGGGGGACACAATTCAGCCAAGAAACTTCAAAGTGCCATTTTGGGTGAGTTTGGCGGGGTGTTTTGCATCGTTCGCACTGGCGGAATCATGGCCTGTATTCACCCGCAATTTGTTCAAAAAATTAGCCCTCATGTGAATCTCTCCATGCCTGGTCCCTCGCCGTCTGATTCACCCGACTCGCGCCTCAGCTGCTCGCCGCTAATGAGGGGGAGCTGCTTTTAAACGCTCTCTCAGCACTCACTCCCAGTCAAGAAACAAGGAAGCAGTGCGGAATTCTGTTCCTCGCATTGGGGATGCTGACCTGGCCAGGCTTCTTGACGCCGTTAATGAGAGGCGGAGCACCCTGTTCCTCCGAGGGGGTCGGAGGACCAGCAACAGGGCCAACATGCTGCGTGGGAGGTAATGGCAGCTGAAGTCAGTGTGGGCAACATGACCAGGAGGACCGCCGCCCGATGTCGGAAGGAGACCAACAACCTGGTAATTTACCACCTATCCTATGACATCAGACCCGACTGCCACCCCTCAATTTCCCTCTCCCCACCCCCTCTCCCCAATGCACTGGCTGACATCTGATCTTCAGATTTGTTTCTCAACAGTCCCTGCCATCCACAAGCACAGCCCCTTCATGTTCAGGTGCAGTGTCCACATGCTATCCGCTATAGACCCCCCGACCCATCAAGTGTGCTGTCTCTTTGTCCCCACAGGAGAAGATAGTCCATAACAAGAGGGAAAGAGCAAAGATGAGGGGAGGAGTCCCAGAGATCTAAGTCCTCACCGCTGTGGAGGAACAGGCCCAGGTTATCCTGGGAAAGACCAACAGCGAGGTTTGCCTGCACCAGAGAGGTGAGAATTCACTGCCCCTTCATCCAGATGACCTGTCTCAAGTAAGTTGTTGTGTCCCTCAAATTTATTCTTCACCCTCACTGACCAAATGTACATTGTTCTGCAGGATCACCATCTGATGATCCTTGTGCACCAGTCGCTGAAGGTAAGCATGCAGGTGAAGCAGGTGGTAAAGAAGGCTAATGGTATTTTGGTCTTCATTGCGAAAGGTTTTGAGTACAGGAGCAGGGATGTGTTGTTGGAATTGTACAGGGCATTGGTGAGGCCACACCTGGAATATCATGAGCAGCTTTGGTCTCCTTCTCTGAGGAAGGATGTTCTTGCTCTTGAGGGAATACAGCGAAGGTTTACCAGACTGATTCCAGGGATGAGGGGACTGTTATATGAGGAGAGATTGACTAGGTTGGGATTGTTCTCGCTGGAGTTCAGAAGAATGAGGGGGGATCTCATAGAGACGTATAAAATTTTAACAGGACTAGACAGGGTAGATGCAGGGAAGACGTTACCAATGATGGGTGTGTCAGAATCAGGGGTCACAGTCTGAGGATTCAGGGAAAACCATTTCGGACAGATATAAGGAGACATTTCTTCACCCAAAGAGTGGTGAGCCTGTGGAATTCATTATCACAGGAAGTGATGCTAAAACATTGACTATATTCAAGAGGTGGCTGGATATAGCACTTGGGCAGAATGGGATCAAAGGTTATGGGGAGAAAGCAGGATGAGGCTATTGAGTTGGATGACCAGCCATGATTGTGATGAATAGCGGAGCAGGCTCGAAGGGCCAAAAGGCCTCCTCCTGCTCCTATCTTCTATGCATCTATACTGTCTTTGGCTTCTGCCTGCCTTGACTGCAACAAGCACCGTGAGGGCAGTCTCCGCGGGATCTACACTCACAAACATTTTTGTTTCTGGAAGGAATCGGAGAAAGAGAGAGACCGACAATCAGTTAGGGCTTCCACCCCGGGACCCTCAAATCCCCCAGGCCTCCCCCACCCTTACTATGACTGTCACGCCTTCCCTCAGAGTGCCATCCAGCGAGCCACTTCTGCTGGCAAACCTCATCTGCACACTCACTCCCTGCCAAATCAGAGCCCACATACACCAGACCTCTGCCAGCAACGTTAGGGAGCTCGTGTTCAGCTGCCCGTCGCTCTCCCAGACACTTACCCTTTAGCCGTGAGAGGGTCCTCAGTGGTGAAGCCCTGCTCTTTCGTGTTTGCAGCTGCCTCTATGGTGCTGACATTCCTCGAGTACAAACACACAGTTCAGGCATCAAAGGCTGCAGGACATCCAGTCCACTAATCACACTCTCAGACATGGCACCTGTGCCTTTGTGGAGGTACTTGAGAGTTCAGAAGTGTAACGTGCCTCACAATTAACAAGGCTAATCCCTCCTTTGATATAGTCTCCAGCTCTGAAGCTTAGAGGCTGCTCACAGTGAAAGGGGATGAAATAAACTTTTATGAGAGAAGCCACAGCAGGGCTCTGTCCTGGGAGCGTTTGCTAGGAGACAGGCGGCAGATACGGTTGCCCCTGTTATCTGTCTACAAGATATTTAAGGATGGCTTGAAGGCCTCACAGATACAAAGCCCTTCATCCGCATCACCTGGTCCAGCCCCCCCCCCCCCCCCCCCCACCTGACCGTCTGTGCACCCCCCCCCTGAACTACCTCAACACTCCTGAAAACCCACGCCCTCCCAGGACTTGGGCAGCAGCTCTGGTGCCCTTAGGCTGCATGTCGCTAAATGTGGAAATGCCTACTCATCTCCTCATTTCTCCTTGATAACCATTGCGCCAGCTTCCCATTTTTGTAAAGGCGTACTAAACAACCCCCATGTGATTTCTCACTGGACTTGACTCCCAGGAGGCTGCCGCATTCGACTTCAATCTCGCGAATGAGATCGAAATTTATACAAATTAGGCTCAATGACCTTCCCGTCTTTTCTGGGCGAGATCTGGAACTCGCCGTCAGGAGCGGGCTGGGTGAATCTCAAAATGGTTTGGGCCCAGCACAAATCTTGATTTTGGCCTTTCCCGCTATTCACCTGGTGCGCCCAGATTCAGTACACAACACAATGGCTGAATCACTTCCGGACAAAACATGCAAACTCCACACAGTTACCCAACGTCGGAATCGAACCCTGGTCCCTGGTGCTATGAGGCAGCACTGCTAACTACTGTGCCACCCCATAATTCCAATTCATACCACCCCATGGTTGTTCATACCTTCGCTACCACCTCCAAAGCAACTGATGCAATATCCCACCTCAGGAGGCGTGTGGCAATGAACAAAATAAACTGCTAATTATCTCATCAAGCTCTCACTCCTGCACACTTGATAGTGAAAAAACTCCCATTCATGAAATTAATTCAAAGCTTTTAAATCTCAAGTGGTTAATGTCTCGCAAAACAAACTTTTATTTAGATCCCTCATCAAAGACAATTAATCCCATAAAGCCTCTTTAAGGTGCTAATCAACTGTGAACTCCGAACCCCTGCTGAGATTATTGTAGTTTTTGAAGCTAGGCCAAGGATTCATAATAATTGCCTTTGCGGAAATATGAAGAAATAGCTTTATTGAAACTGCAAGGCCAGGTACTATCTGGATCCCGTTCTCGCAGAGGAGGCTCCATATCCGAATATTTAAATAAATGCAATTGCTCATTTAAATAGGGACTGGTTTAGCACAGTGGACTAAACAGTTGGCTTGTAACACAGAACAAGGCCAGCAGCGCGGGTTCAATTCCCATACCGGCCTCCCCGAATGGGCGCCAGAATGTGGCCTACTTGTGACAATAAGCGATTATTATTATTATTATTTTTCTAACCTGTGCCTGTCAATCAAAGCAGTTCAGCAAAGGGTTTGCTTAGATCTTGGTAACAGCTCTAGCCTGATTTTTGCAAAGTTTAAAGACCTGGGGCTGGATTCTCCGCACCCTGACGCTGAAATCGCGGCCGCACAGAGGCGGAAAATCCATTTCCCCGCACGGAATCGGGACCGGCGTCGGTTTGCCGATTCTGCAGGCCCCGTAGATCGGCGTACTCGCCCAGCACCTACCTGGGCCATTGTCAGAGGCCCACCCCGCCGTTCTCCACCCCCAACCGGCTGACGTCCCGACGGCGTGGAGATAATGTGGTCCAGCCGGTCGGGAAACTCGCGTGGCAGCTGCGGACTCAGTCTGCAGACGCCCTGGTCGAGGAGGGCGAGCCGTTCAGAGGGCAGAGGGGGCCTTATACACAGCTGGGGAATGTTTGTGCAGACGTTGAGGGTCGGGCGCGCAGCCGATCGGGAGGTTTATTTTCAGCGTGCAGCTCCACGGTCTGAGTCCGCCATAGAGCATGACGCGGCCGCTGGAGGCCGCCACCGTGCGCATGCTTGGCCTCCGACCCGGACATGCGGGGGCCCGTATCTGCAGCAAAAGCTGCTTGATCTACGCCGGGTCCCTGCTAGCCCCCTGCAGGGCGAGGAATATGTGGCCCTTTCACGTCAGTTTTTCTGGCCTTAAAGTCCACAGTTCTGACGACAGCGTGGGGACGGTCCCAATAACAGGGAATCCAACCACAAGGCATTTAACAAATTTCAGATCATGACAGTTATGCAAACCTTATCTGCCCTTCAAAAACATTCATCTCTGCGGTTAAGGCCCCTTGTACCAGCCAACATGGGGTCTATTTAAACTCGAGCATTAATTTTAAACAGCCCGGCTGAGTTCACATTTACCACCTGTGTGCATCACCCCAACCCACTTTCCCATACCAGTAAATAAATGGATCTGCTGGAAATGGGTGAGGAATTTCCACATCAGGGTCCCACGCTGGCCATTTCTAAAAGGTCCCCAGTCTTCCCAACTGTGTCTGGGCCCTTGTCACAGATTTAGGCTATTGTAGCTTTAATAAAGTGGAATTGAACCATTCTATTCCTTTTTTAAAACATTTTTTTTTTGCCAATTAAGAGACAATTTAGCACGGCCAATCCACCTACTCTGCACATCTTTGGGTTGTGCGGGTGGGACCCACGCAGACACAGGGAGACTGTGCAAACTCCACACGGACAGTGACCCGGGGCTGGGATCGAACCCGGGTCCTTGGCACTGTGAGGCAGCAGTGCTAACCACTCTACAAATTACGCATGCACACTTCAACACTGAAAATTAGGCAGAAGCTCAAATATAACCTGCAAATTTAAGGAAAACGTGATAAGATTTAAAGAGGGGGTTTTGGCAAATACTCCTGCAATCTCTTCCGAAAATTTTGCAGTGATGATTTCTGACCAGCAATTAGGCAGAATCAAGCCTGGATGTCAATCATATTGGCAGAAAAAGAAACTGGAAACAAACAAATTCAGTCGAATGTGCTCTCTAAACATATTCAACCACTTCATATTTGCTCAAAACATTGGCATTGTCGGCCTGAATTACCCTGTGAAATTGAACACCTACAATCAAACCTTTTCTGGATGAAACTCCACGAGACTGACTGAGGGAACTCTGCCCAATGCTGATTACCACTATGAATATGGAACTCTCCAATGCTGCAATAGCAGGAATCCATATGCGGTGCTGCACACTAAGAAGCATTGTAAAGAGTACCACCTTAACACTAGGGGTTGGCAGACCTTCCTTCCACCGAACAACAAAAGCCCTCATTAAGGAAACCGTTCCACGTGCAAACGTTTAGATTACAGCAAAAGGCCCTCAGGGGAACTGGCAAAGAATTGGGTCCTCATAAAATAGGCGCAGCACAAAAATGAATAGGGGATGAGAGATTTATTCTGAAGGACTATCCTCTTTCAAGTTGCTTGTTTCCATCTTGTCCTTTAGCAACCATCTCACATATTGAATGTATTGAGTTTGCTGTGCAATTACTGTTCAATTTCTGAGCCTCGTGTGTATTGATTTTGTTTTCTTCTTCTTAGGCAGTCTCTTGGAAACGGGGGTGACTTGGTTTCTTAGGTGACTGAAGGGTGCAATTCACAACCTACAGTCTCCAGCACAGGTGGGGCAGACGGTGGTTGGAGGAGTGGGTGAAGTGCTCGGGCTGCCATGACTCGTTTCGCTCCAGCTTGCTCTCAGCGATGATCATCGAGGTGTTCCGTTCTTTCCCAGATCCTTTTCCCTCCACTTTGGACAGTCTCGGGCCAGGGGTTCCCAGGTGTTGGTGGGGATGTTCCATTTTTTTCCAAAGAAGCTTTGAACGGTGCCCTTGAAGCGAATCCTCGTCCCTCCTGGTGTTCGCTTGCCGTGTCGAAGCTCCAAGTATAGTGCTTGTTTCCGGAGTCTCGTGACAGGCATACCGGTGATGTGGTCAATGCTTCGATGCAGTGGACGTTAGCGTGAGCAAGAACACAAACATTGGTGTGCATATCCTGCCAATGGATTTGCAGGATCTTTCGGAGGCAGTGCTGGTAGTGTTTCTCCAGTGTTCCGAGGTGCCTGCTGTACATAGTTCACATATCTGAGCCATATAGGCGGTGTAGACCATGAGCATGGTGACAGGCCTGCGGACCTCATCCTGGTACACTCTCTTAATAATAATAATCACTCATTGTCACAAGTAGGCTTCAATGAAGTTACTGTGAAAAGCCCCTAGTTGCCACATTCCGGTGCCTGTTCGGGGAGGCCAGTACGGGAATTGAACCCGTCCTGCTGGCCTTGTTCTGCATTACAAGCCAGCTGTTTAGCCCACTGTGCTAAACCAGCCTCAGTAAACCTCGCCTTCCAATGGCGACAGAACGCTGCACTGGCATACAGATCATTTCCATGTATCTACAATATCCCCACATACCTATACTTAAACTTATGTTGTTGCATAGAATAATGTACTTGAAAGTTTAATTTTAAAAGCAAAATGCTTCATGCAACGAAGAGTACACTGAGAGGACAGCGAATAGGGCTACAAAGGGAACTTGAAAATTGCAGTTACGAGGAGAGACTTGAGATAACAGAAAGGTCAAGGATGAAGTTTAACAGAGACCTAAACATTTTGACTAGCTGAATAAGGATAAGATTATTTCTGCTATATGATGAGTCACTGACAGAGGTCATTGATTAAAAATGGTAATCAGAGAGAAGATAGGAGAAATGTCTTGATGTAGAGCAAGCTGTTGGAATATGGAATGTATTCCTACTTGAAGGAGGAACTTAGCAAAATGGATGAACGTATGAAGTCGAGATAGGAGCAAAGCTGTGGGAGAGCAGGGCAATGAGAATTTGTTTTGGGTTGTTTGAAGAGAATTGACACATACACATTGCACTAAACAACCTCCTTTTGTGCCATAAGTGTCAATGTTAAAAAAAAGATTCCTGCACAAAACGGATCTGATGCTCACCCTAAAAGAAAATCAATCTTCATTTTCTTTGTACCCTTCTGCGAGGAAAGAAAATTCTTGGGCAGAGCAAATTTAATGCTCACGTTGGAAAAAGGCAGAAAACATATTGCCAATGGCAACCGTTTTTGTAAAAGATATCTGTTTTTTTTATCATATAAAACTCACCGCAGGATTATGATTATTCAATGACTGTGCGTACTGTTTGCCCACATCCAATGTTCATCTCACATAAGCAAATAGAGCTAACACAGCCCTTTCTACATGTATTTTTAATGTTCTTGGCAAATCCCCAATGTACATTGAATAATATAATGCAACTAAGACCAAACCCATCCCGTGCAATGTAAACATTCAATGGCAATTTCACAAACTCTTCAAAAATTCTAAAAATGCCAATTTTTTGTCACATGCACTTAAGCCCATTATCAAATAATTACTCAATTGATTGCACTGTTGATAGAACCTCAATCATGTTTTTGTATGTGACCTTTTTGGCCCACGAAAGCCTTTGGTAGAACATTCAACATTGAAATAAAAATTGATTGTGTATGCTCGTGAGTTTTTGAGTAATGTCTTTTAATGAGTAAAATATTCGTGCCCATCTTACTATTTTGAGAATGTGCCATCAGGCTGAGAATTTAATTTAAATTAATGGTACAAGGTTTAGGTGCAAATAGTTATAAACTTGCAATACCTTGTGCCATAAATCTTGTTACAATTACAATTCATCCCCAGCACACAGAGACAGAATGTAATTGTTAGCAAAGAGATTTGTGAAGTATTTCCACAAGCAAAGCTGACTGTATAAATCATGAATAAATTGAAAAAGTTGGTCTTCACAAGTGGATGCACCTTCCCACTGTTAGCAATAATAATTCTACTTACTCCAGAACATTTTTCAAATGAAGATTTATTAATCAGTAATAGATATAAAATGTATTAAGAACATTTGTAAACCTTATCTATCTTTAAGTAAGTTTGATGCTATTATGTTTGAAAATGCAGCCCTCATTAATACATTAAATTTAGTGTCCTAGACCCAAACGTCTTCAGCTGCTTCATCAATGACCTTTCTTTCATCATCAGGTCAGAAGTGGGGATATTCGCTGATGATTGCACAATGTTGAGCACCATTCCTGACTCCTCAGATACTGAAGCAGTCCATGCCAAAATGCAACAAGACCTGGACAATGTCCTGGCTTGGACTGACAAGTGACTGGTAACATTCATGTCACACAAGTACCAGTCAATGACAATCTCCACCAACTATCAACATTTTGGAGGTGACCTTTGACCAGAAACTGAACTGGACTAGCCATGCAAATGTTGTGGCTACAGAGCAGGTCAAAGGCTAGAAATCCTGTGGCGAGTAACTCACTTCCTGACTCCCCAAAGCCTGTCCACAATTAACAAGGCACAAGTCAGGAGTGTGATGGAATACTCTGGATGAGTGCATTTCCAACCAAACCTAGAAACTTGACAGTGTCCAGGACAAAGCAGCCCACTTGACTAGCATCATTTCCACAAACCTTCACTCCCTCCACCACCAATGCACAGTAGTAGCAGTGATTACCTTCTATAAAACAGCGTCTTCCAAAACCATGACCACTACCATCTAGAAGGACATGGGCAGCAGACACATGGGAACACCACCACCAGGAGGTTCCCTCCAAACCACTCACCATCCTGACTTGGAAATATATTGGCGTCCCTTCACTGTTGCTAGAACAAAATCCTGGAACTCCCTAACAGCACTGTGGGTGTACCTACACCACCTGGTTGCAGTGGTTCAAGAAGGCAGCTCACCACCACCTCCTCAGGGGATCAGAGGAATGGGTAATGAATGCTAGAATAGCTACTGAAATCTACATCCCATTAATGAACAAGGAAAAAGTCAATCATGTAATCGACTTAATTTCATTCGCACAAATTTTTCCCTTATTATTTCCTAGGTAAATAAAATATTCCTAATTGTCTCTTGCACATGCAGAATTTGAATACATTTGAGTCATCAAATCCATTGCTATTTCTAATTTGCATATGTTAGCAGTTTGAACCCTTGACCTAACCAGCACTAATCACAATTAGCCACTGGCATGAAGCAAAGTACACACCATCCTCTTTGTTAATAAAATTCACTGAACTGAAATACTTATGATCTTCTGCAATTTTCTTACATTTTACAGATACGCAATTCAACTGCTTAAGAAATGTTTGTGCCTGTGCAGAGGAAATGCCATATAGATTGATCCTCCATTCAGCTGCTGTCTTTAATTGCACTAAGCTTCCACTCCCCAGACACTGAAATAATGTATATTTTATGCTAATAAAAATTAGCATAAATGTTGTGTCTGCTCCCACTACTTCTACTATATCCCTCATACGTTTGAATCATGAAACAATTGTGGTTCCAAATCACATATGTACTACTGTACCTCTTCAAGATAGTGAGCCTCCAATCGGTAGGTGGCCATTGTTTGACCTCAAATTCCATGTCATTTTGGAATAATACTAAACAATAGGGTATGTCAGTCTCTATAAATACCTCTCACCCAACTGTCCAGTCAAAGAAACTGCGACCCAAGTGTTATTGACAATCAGTGAGCAGTCACTCAATCAGATTCTTAGCACGTTTGTTCATTCTGCTGAAAGTGTTTCAACCACGGAAAACACTTTCACAGAAAACACTGAATTCAGTGCAACATTGTTGCATAATTCATTTCGAAGCCAACACTTCCAACCTATGTCCCATCCCAAAAGCTTTAATGTTCTGTCGTTTGTCCGTAAGCAAGTTACCTCTTACTCCAATATTATATCAGCAGATAGCCCTGGAAGGAACTCCAGGCAAAAAGTAATGATGTTTAAAAAAAACAGACGGCCAGAATAAAAAGTATGGTATTTGAGGATGAGTAGCACAACAGCACAGTGGAATAATATCTTAATGGACGTTTAAACCGACCAGAATATTTTTGTCGTGCTTATTGTTGTCTTTATATTTTTTTTAGAAAAGGTAACTGTTTTTTAAAAAATTGTTTCTCATTGAAATATAATTTGGGTCACAGCCCAAGTTGTTTGTTAGCCTGTGTTCTGCATTTCCCAATGTGCAATGCATGCCTGGCTGCTGTGGCCAATATAATGCACAATTCAATCCAGTCGCTTCCTCTCTTCAGACGCAGGCCTTCACTCAGATACAAGTACACAGGTACACACACACACACACACACATGTTTAGAAAGTCAATATAAATCTGGGGGCAATCGACTTCTGAAAAGGTGGCGACCTGTCAGCAAACACGCATTTCAAAGTTTCGTGAACAACATTTTAATCAACACCACTGGGAGGGGGGCGAGGGGGGGTTATTTATTCCGCCATAAATCTAAAAGGTCATTGAGTAATACGAAAAAAAACTTTGAGAGAAATCTCTTGTGCCCAGCCTAAACACTGGGTCAAGAGGTTGGCATCCTCCCACCCATCACCTCCCCCTCCAGGACTGAATAGCGCAGGCAGTGTGTGTGTGTGTGTGTGGGTGGGGGGGGGGGGCAACAAAAAAAAGGGACTGCATTTCCGAAGAGGTCAGACGTAATGTCAATTACAGGATGTCAAAGCAGTTTCAGCTTCCTATGAAGATGTTTTTTTAAAATGTGAATGGCAGTAGCTGTTTAGCCCCACCCTACCATCATCCCAGTGAAGGCAGGTCCCTCTCTGCAGCGCCAGCTACACACCATCACAGAACTGGGGTTTCAGATCAAATTCACCAAGAGATTTTTTTTTTGGGAGGGGGAAGGGTTTGAGGGTGGGGGTAACAAAAAAAAGGACCCATTTGGTAAAACTATGCGTGAAACCAACAAGCAAGACACAGTAAACCGAAAGCTCACCAACCTTCCCCCCCCCCCCCCCCCCCCCCCCCCCCCCCTGTTCAATGTCTCTCACATCACAGTTCACATTAAACCGTGCTGACAAATCTCTTAAAAGTGTTTTTAATCCGGCGTGTCCACGTTACACCCAGCTAAGTGTGCGCATTAGGATTATGCACAGATGTTAAAAAAATTAATACTAATAATAAAGGGGTAGAACACACCCAGGCGATTTGATGAAAAATAAAGATACGTGTTGCTGATCTCTCTTGAGCTGGACAACCTCTGCCTGGGATTTTTCCTTCTCTCCGCATTGAAAGCTCAGGTATTTCTGTACTCACTTGCCATACTGTCTTCACGTCTTGTGGGTCGAGGCTGCACGTTGGGCGACACTTAAATAAAAATAACCTCATGTCTCGCAAAGCTTCCGGATTGGGAGAAAATCCAACTGCGGCGACATAATGAAACTACTGTGTGATTTATACATAGGCATATGTATATTTCATGGAGCTGATTTCTTTTTCTTGTTGCAATGTTCTGTTACATTAAAGCAATTTTCTTATCTTTTTTTTCTCCTTTCCCCCTCCCTTCCTCCTCCTCCTCCTCCCTCCTTCAACACTCTCTCAGTCTGTGGACAGCTCCCAGCGCAGCTCTGATAGCGGCACAGCCCCACAGACATCTGCCTCCTCCATCCGCACAGCGTCAAGCTCACACACCCCTTAAAGAGGCAATGGAAACACCTCCAGCATCGGCACGCACCTCTCCCCTTCCTTTTGACATAAACGGAACCTCCAGTCAACTCTACGTGGGAGAGGGGGGTGGGGGATAAATTGCAAAGCAACATTGGATTTTATCAGAAGCACAAAATAAATCCCAAACCGCGAAATCCATCACACTTACTCTCAAGTTTTAAGTTTTAAAATGATCCTGCTTTAAAATGTGGGGTCCGGCGATTTGTGTGAATGCATGTGCCCATAAAAGTCACCGCACATTATATTTGGAAAACATTTGTGCTTTAAAATATGGGTCCCACCAAACGACATGCCTGTGTAAGCGGGGCTTAAATAGATGGGATTGAACAACATGCTAAACGGGGCCATCTGCCTGTTCCATAAGAGCGAGGTTTGATTTTTCCTTTCCCTCAGACTACTGCTACTTTCTTAAGATTCACACTCAGGATGTAGCCACCACGTATTGCCCATCCCTAGTTGCTCTGAGGGGGTGAGGGTTGTGATGATAGGCATAATGTAAGTTTGTACGTAATGTTATGCCCGACCTCCGACCACTAGGTGGCATTGTAAACCCATCCCGTCACCGTGTGACCTGGCAGTTGGGAGTTGGTTGTGCTGGAAGATAGACCTATTTGCAGTAGTTCCACAAGAATTGTTTAGCGTTAGTTGTTTGTTACTTCATTTATCCTAGTTATCTTACCAGGCAGTTGCTTTACACTAAATTATTTTAAACAACGTGTTCTGTAGTATATCATTCACTTTGGGTAATCTACAGAACATGACAATGGTGGGCCGTTTCTTTTCTGGAACTGCTGCAGACTGGGTTACCACAATTCTGTTAAGTCGGGGGTTCTGTGGATCTCCACTGGCAGTTGAATACATCAGGACTTGCAGCTACCTTCGTGTGGACTACGCGGCGTTTCCCCAGTCTACAGGGCGTCAGGTCATGTGGATGAAATGCTGGCAGAAAGGTAGAAACATCCTAAATAAAGAAACACATGCAGTCTATTGATCTTTCTTTTTACTGATAATCTATTGAAAACACAATATAGTGAGCTCAGTATCACTAGTCAAATTATGCTGTTATTCGTCAAATTATATGTTGGTCGCCACAGTCCCACATGACCTTAAGCTGCTGTTCCTCTTTTTTGAGGGAGAGAGCTGACTGGTGGCAATTTAACCTGAGGAGCACCTCACCTCAGGCAAGGAGCAAGGTTGAGGAGGCACGAATTACCTCAGCCGGTACGAGAAATGAACACACGCTGTCAGCCTCGTTCTGCATCGTGAGCCGGCTGTCGAGCTAACTGAGCTAAACCGACCCCGTCTTCAAACTATGCGCTGAATGTGAACCATTGCCACAAAAGTTCTATTCTCTCAATGTGACATCAAATGAAGCAATTAAGTGAATTGTACACTTATTACAGAGTAGAAATTGGCAAGTTGGCTACACTCCTAGCTCAATTAGACCAATAAGGCAATTGCTTTAAAGTCTCATTGCAATTAACTATGTACATTTTATCCTACTGTGTAAATCTCACCATTTCAGAAAGATGCAAATCTCATCTTTGACCTGTGTGCCACAGTCAACCTTTGGATCAGCTGTAATGCACCAAGAGGTTCAGTCCAATGGTGCATACTTGCTTGTTCAACCAGCTAAGGTGCCCACTTATATAATTAAGAGTAAACAGGTTATTCGCAGAGGTGAGGGATGGTAGGGCAAGAGGTCCTGGCCAAACAAATCCACAAGCAATGAATCAAACTAGGTGGTAAGGTGCATTTATTGCCAAAGTTTTTGCCCTCTGGCATAAACCATTGAAATTATGATGTTTAAGATGTAATATACATTGGAAATGAACAAGTTCCTGAGGGAACAGGATATTTCCAGCGAAACAACAACTAAGAATTATATTGCACCTTTACTATAACAAAACGTCCCTAGACAACATAAGAGAATCAAAAAAAAAATCAAAATTAAATAAAGCATCATTTCATACAAGATCATGTGTTTGAGACAACACATGACAACATGGTAGCATTGTGGATAGCACAATTGCTTCACAGCTCCAGGGTCCCAGGTTCGATTCCGACTTGGGTCACTGTCTGTGCGGAGTCTGCACATCCTCCCCGTGTGTGCGTGGGTTTCCGCCGGGTGCTCCGGTTTCCTCCTACAGTCCAAAGATGTGCAGGTTAGGTGTATTGGCCATGATAAATTGCCCTGATTGTCCAAAACTGCTGTTGGTGTTGGGTGGGGTTGCTGGGTTGTGGGGATGGGGTGGGGGTGTTGGCCTTGGGTGGGGTGCTCTTTCCAGGAGCCGGTGCAGACCCGATGGGCCGGATGGCCCCCTTCTGCACTGTAAATCCTATGATTCTATGATATATTAGCATGGATTGGCTAATTTACAGCAAACAGTCAGGATAAATGGTATTGCTGGGGTACCACAGGGATTAGTGCTGGAGCCTCAGCAATTTATAATCTGGACTGATGACTTGGATGAAGGGGCCTAGTTCTTTTGCAGCTGAATTTGCTGATGATACAAAAACACAGGGGGCGATTCTCCGCTCCGCGGACCAAGTGCCCACACCGTCGTGAACGGCGTCACGACGGCATGAACAGGGCTCGGGCACGTCCTATTCTGGCCCCACAGGGGGCCAGCATGGCGCTGGAGCGGTTCACGCCACTCCAGCCTCCGTACGTGGCGCCAAATGGGTGCCATGCTAACCTGCGCATGCGCAGTTGGGGCAGCTCAAACCTGCACATGTGCAGTTGGGCCGCGCCATCGTGTGCATGCGCGGGGAACTTCTTATGCACGCCGGCTCCGACGCAATATGGCGTGGGTGTTCAGGGACTGGCCGTGGCGGAATGTAGGCCCGGGGGAGAGAGGCTTGCCCGCCGATCGGTGGGCCCCGCTTGCGGGCCAGACATCTTCGGAGCCCCCCCCCCCCGGTGAAGGAGCCCCCCTCTCCCCCCACAGGCCACCCCCCGAGCATTCCCGCAGAGTTCCCGCCGGCAGCGACCAGGGGTGGAAGGCACTGTCGGGACCCTGTTGTGTCGGAATGACTGTTCGGCCCATCCGGGCCGGAGAATTGCTGCTCACCATTTGCGGCGATTCTCCGAGCGGCCCGGCACAATTCGCATGGCGCTGGTTTTGGTGGGGGGGTGGGAGAATCACGTGCGGGAGTCAGGGCGGCGTGACGCGATTCGCACGGCGCCCCGGCGATTCTCCCACCCGGCCCGGGGGGGGGGGGGGGGGGGGAGAATACTGCCCACAGTGAAAGCAAGTTGTGGGAAGGACACAAAGCATCTGCAAAGGGATATAGACAGGGCAAGTGTGTGGGTAAAAATTTGGCAGATGGAATATAAAGTGGAAAAATGTGACATGGTCCACTTTCGTGGGCAGAATAGAAAAAGAGAATGTTTAAACAGAGAAACACTGCAAAATGCTGCAGTATGGAGGAATCTGAATTTGATTGTTCTCATATATGACTCTCAAAAAAGCTAGCACGCAGGTACAGCAAGTAATTAGGAAGGCAGATGGAATGCTGTCCTTTATTGCAAAGGGGATGGAGTATAAAAGTAAATAATTTTTGTTACAACTGTACAGGGCATCTGACGAGATCACACTTAGATGCCTGGGTATAGTTTTGGTGTCCTTACTTAAGGAGGGAATTACTTGCATTGGAAGGTGATTCTTGAGATGAAGGAGTTGTCGGGTTTGGAATGTTTGAGCAAACGTTGCCTATGCTCATTGGAATTTAAAAGAATGAGAGGCGATCTTATAGAGACATATTAAATTCAGAGAGAGCTTGACAGAGTAGATGCTGAGAGGTTCTTTCCCCATATCAGGGAATCTAGAACTTGGAGGCACTGTTTCAAAATAAGGGGGTGTCCAATTAAAGATGAAAATAAGGAGGAGATTTTTCTCTCAGAGGGTCTTTAGATTTTGAAATTCCCTACCCCAGAGAGCAGTAGGCTGGGTCATTTAATATATTCAAGATGGAGTTGGACAAATTTCTGATCTATAAGTCTCACTGGAGGAGGAGGCTCCACGAATATCCCTATCTTCAATAATGGAGGTGCCCAACACATCAATGCAAAATATTCGGCTAAAGCCAGAAGTGCCAAGCAGATGATCCACCTCAGCCTCCTCCAGAGGTCCCCAGCATCGCAGATGTCAGTCTTCAGCCAATTTGATTCTCTCCATGTGGAATTTGGTGGGCAGCACGGTAGCATAGAGGTTAGCGCTGAGTCTTCACAGCGCCAGGGTGCCAGGTTCGATTCCCTGCTGGGTCAATGTCTATGTGGAGTCTGCACATTCTCCCCATGTCTGAGTGGGTTTCCTCCGGGTTCTCCGGTTTCCTACCACAGTCCCAAAGATGTGCAGTTTAGGTGGATTGGCCATGTTAAATTGCCCTTAGTGTCCAAAAGGTTTGGATGGGGTTATTGGGTTACGGGAATAGGGTGGAAGTGAGGGCTTCAGTGGGTCGGTGCAGATTTGGTGGGCCAAATGGACTCCTTCTGCACTGTATGTTCTATGTTCTGTGTTCTATATCAATAAACAGCTAAAGGCATTGGATGCTGAAAAGGCTATGGGCCCTGAAATTATTGCAACAATATCACTGGGGAGTGGGGCTTGTGCTTCAAAATTTGTCACACCCCTAGCCAAACTGTTCTAGTACAGCTACGACGCTGGCATCTACCCAGCAATGCGAAAAATTACCCAGGGATGTCCCATACACAGAAAGTAGAACATATCCAACCCAACCAATTATCGCCCCAATGGTCTACTTTGATCATCAGGAAAGTGGTGGAAGGGATCATCAAGAGTGCTACCAGCAGCACTTGCTTAGCCATAATCTGCTCAGTTTGGTTTCTGCCAGGGTCACTCAGCTCAGGACCTCATTGCAGCCTTGGTTCAAACATATAAAAATGAACTCAACTTCAGGGGTGAGGAAAGGTGAGTGTGACTGGCCTTGACATCAAGGCAGCATTTGACTGACAGTGGCATCACGGAACCTTAGAACCATAGAATTCCTACAGTGCCGAAGGAGACCATTTGGCCCATCAGGTCTGCAGTGGCCCTCAGAAAAAGCACCCCACCTAGGTCTATTCCCCCACCCTATCCCCATAACCCCACATAACCTGCACATCTTTGGACTGTGGAGGGAAATCGGAGAACCTGGAGGAAGCCCACACAGACACAGGGAGATAGTGCAAACTCCATACAGACAGTCATCCAAGGCCAGGATTATGTTTGCACTCCAGGATTATCCTGGAATAGTGAGCAGTTTCAGCAGATGAGAAGAAGACATGGTAGTGCTTTATGTGGACCATTCAGATCTGGCGGTGGATGGCTAAACCCATTGTCCGTGATATCCTTTCAAGCCCACAAGGGAGCAAATTATTATTTTTTTGCGTTTAGAACGTTCACTGGCTGCCGCAGTCTGAGATTCCCTGTGAAGCCACAGAAGGAAGAATTACCTGGAGATTTTCATACATTAGTTGCAAATTTTGCTTTTTGCTCTGAGGTCCAAAGAAGATCGTGGCAACTGAATGGGGTAGATGGTTGGTGCACATGAATACTATGATTACTATTATTATGACGTGATGGTCTCGACGAAACTTTAGTTTTGTACATTTGTGTGGGATTCTGCTGTATTTTCTAGGAAATATTAAACATGTCACAAGTCACGAACAGGAAGTGACAGGTGCTGTTGTAACCTTCCATACCTGGGTGACTTGAAATGAAATGAAATGAAAATTGCTTATTGTCACGAGTAGGCTTCAATGAATTACTGTGAAAAGCCCCTAGTCGCCACATTCCGGCGCCTGTTCGGGGAGGCTGTTACGGGAATCGAACCGTGCTGCTGGCCTGCCTTGGTCTGCTTTCAAAGCCAGCCTAGCCCGGTGTGCTAAACAGCCCCTTGCCCCAGCACTTTGAATTTATTCAGAAATGAAGTGAAGAAGTTTGGGACGACCCCAAATGAAATAGGTTTAAACATCGTAAATCCAGTTCTTAATGCCTATGAGTTCATAGCTGAATGCAACCTGGAGCTCAGCACAAATGTATTCCTCAGAGACCATAAAAGCAGCTGTGGGAAGTAAAAAAAACATCACTGATACAGTACCATGCTGATATTGGGATTAACGTATATTATGAAGGGCAGAGTAGATTATTTATTCGATATCATCCCAACTTGCGGTGGCCATATTGAAGATCAAATGATTGCCAAAAATTATAGAATTTCTTCCCCTAGTATTGACATCCCTCACCTCAATGATGCCCTCAAAATGTGCTCATTAGCACAAAACATTTATTTTTAGAATTTTACATGTAGGTGTTGATTCAATGTAGGGTTGTCTGCATGTGTGATTATTTCATACAGCTGACAATATCATGAAGGCCACAGTTATGAGGAACTAATATATATTTACGATTACAATCTTTTTTTGGTCACAGTAGAGTGATTCGAAAAACCATTGGAGAATGGAGGACTCCATTTACTGATTCAAAACGGGGACATACTCTTTAGGTTTCAAGGCTGCAGTTTACACAAGAATGCACTGTGAGAAATCATAGTTAGAATTTCTCGTACCCAATTGCCTGGATTTAAATTGATGTGTTAGTAGAAAAAGTATCGGGCAGAGATCGAACCAGAAGGTGCAGATAATAAGAGAGAAGGCCTGCAACAGGGAACAGGAAGGGAAAGATATCGAGAATGGCATGATAGTGTTGCTCATGCATTATAAATAGGTAATCTGTTTATTTTTTTCAGAACAGTCAATACCATGGAATCTCTTCAAGACAGTTCAAACTGTACCTTTCTAGGTAGGGCTTCACTAAAATCAGATGTGCAGTAAGTGGTAACAGTCGCATTTATATCAAAATTTGTCAAACATTTAAGTTGCAACACCACATATACCATCTAAATAATTAAAATTTACATTTGGTACCTCCATGGTATCATATCTGATTTGAGGTTGGTTGTAACTTCTTTAAATTTATTTTTGCCAGGGATGTGGGTATCATGGCAAAGCCAGCATTCAGTACCCATCCCTAATTGCCCCTGATCTGAGTGGGGATTTCAGAGGGCAATTTGGTGTCAACCACAGGGGTGTGGGTCTGGAATCACGCTTTGGCCAGATCAGCTGAAGGGCAAATTGAGAAGTTTCTGAAGAAATACAGCCAGAGATTCTGTATGGTTCTGACAGGGTTCAGGTCTATCTTTTCAAACAGTCTCAAAATACATCTCTGTACAGCAAGTTTTCCTGAGTGTTAACTGTATTTAAAAGTGGATTGGGATCTGAGATGGTTTGTTGTTTGAGTGGGAATAAAGATAGCAGTTAAGGGTTACTGTGTCACTGTATTGATTGGCATTGTAATTGTAGGGCAGCACGGTGGCACAGTGCTTAGCATTGCTGCCTCACGGCGCTGAGGTCCCAGGTTCGATCCCGGCTCTGAGTCACTGTCCGTGTGGAGTTTGCACATTCTCCCCGTGTCTGCGTGGGTTTCGCCCCCGCAACCCAAAGATGTGCAGGATAGGTGGATTGGCCATGCTAAATTGCCCCTTAATTGGAAAAAAAATAATTGGGTACTCTAAATTTATGAAAAAAAGTAATTGTAATTGTAAATGTGTAATTGTAAGCTATTTTCTTATGTGATGCTAAAGATACTTTAATGCTGCTTTAGTAATAAAGTTTGTTTTCATATACAATATCCCGATTTTGTGTGAAATCACTCCTGGAGCGAGGCATCCTTTCCTCACAGTCTTACAAAATAAAAATAAAATATTGGGATTTCACCCAAATATTGGGTGTCCTCATACACCAGTCGTTGAAGGTAAGAATGCAGGTGCAACAGGTGGTAAAGAAGGCAAATGGTATGTTGGCCTTCATAGCGAGAGGATTCGAGTATAGGAGCAGGGGTGTCTTGCTGCAATTATACAGGGCCTTGGTGAGGTCACATTTGGAATATTGTGTGCAGTTTTGGTCCCCTTATCTGAGGAAGGATGTTCTTGCTCTAGGGTGAGTGCAGCGACGGTTTACCAGACTGATTCCTGTGATGGCAGGATGGACGTATGAGGAAAGATTGAGTCGGTTAGGATTGTATTCACCCGAGTTCAGAAGAATGAGGGGGGGGGGGGGGGGGGGGGGGGAATCTCATAGAAACCTATAAATTTCTGACAGGACTATACAGGGTAGTTGCAAGAAGGATGTTCCCGATGGCGGGGTGTCCAGAACCTGGGTAACAGTCTGAAAATACCATTTACCATTTAGGAAAGAGATGAGGAGAAGTTTCTTCAGCCAGAAAGTGGCCAGCCTGTGAAATATATTACCACAGGAAGTAGTTGAGATCAAACCATATGCTTTCAAGAAGCAATTAGAATAGCTCTTCAGGCGAAGGGGATCAAAGGGTATGGGGGGAAAGCGGGATTCGGTTATTGAGTTGGATGGTCAGCCATGATCATAATGAATGGTGGAGCATGCTTGAAGGGCCAAATAGCCTACTCCATCTCCTATGTTTCTCTGTTTAACCTCTTTCCTGTGCTTCCTGCTTTGGTTAACCTTCGCCACAAAGTGACATTTTTTGGTTTGCTAGGGTCATTCACGATAGACGTTGAGCATCCGTTATCTGAAATGCTTGGGGCCAAGTGTTTATCGGATTTTGGAACTTTTCGGATTTTGGAATATTATGTCCGAGGGGGCGAAATATGTTCTGTACTTACCACATCTTCCCTGCTATGAGTACTGCCAGAGAGACCAGCCACTTAATAATTCCCCCAGATCTACGGTCTTAATCCTACTGCGTGCTCCCAGCACGCCTTCAGACCATTCAGAGTAAGGCCCTTTCCACCAGCCACACCACTTGGCTTCAACCCCACCTTGTTACTTCTTATCCAGCATATCCACAACATTCCCTATTTGCCTGACATTCTTTCTCAATGAACCGCGCTGCAGAAAATTCAAGAGTTATATTTAAAAATGTAATCAAATTGACATCATCATGGTACATCACATCTATATTATAATATCATGTACTGTAACCATCATCGCAATTCAGCCCCCATCCAGATTTTCTGGGTTATCCCTCCCCCCTAATACGGGCGGTGACCCGACTTGCCCCCCCCCCCCCCCAAATACTCCCTAAGTACCCCCCTCCCCCAAGGCGAGACCCTGTCTGGATGCTAGAGAGCAGTCCAGGTGGAGGCAGTGAAAAATATTACCACTTGAACACCCAACTGGACAATACACCTGCTGGATCAGACACAGGAAGCACCACTTGTCAATTCCTGGAAAGAAAAACCAGCCAGATAGGTTTAAATCACCTCAGATCTCTGATATGCAAGCCATCACGTATTTCTCTTTGGTATTGATGTTACTAGGCTCTGATTGACAGCTTCCACACACACACAGCTGTCAGCATTGCTCCATTCATCTCCCTTCATGATTGACGAACTCTGAAGTGCTCCAATGATTATAAACATCAAGCTTGGATTGACATCGCCTGGACCACTTCAGGCACGTGGCGGAGAATTTTGCCCAATTTTCAGATCTACATGATCTTGTAAAATTTTCTCCTCAACACTATCTTAAAAGGGAGACCCCTTATTTTTTCAATTATGTCCCCTAGTTTTAGTCTCCCCCCCCCCCCCCCCCCCCACAAGATAAAACATCTCTTGGGTATCCACCATATTAAGTCCCCTCAGCATCTAATGTTTCAGGAAGATCACCAGGGGGTGGTTTAGCTCACTCAGCTAAATCGCTGGCTTTTAAAGCAGACCAAGCAGGCCAGCAGCACGGTTCGATTCCTGTACCAGCCTCCCCGGACAGGCGCCGGAATGTGGCGACTAGGAGCTTTTCACAGTAACTTCATTGAAGCCTACTCGTGACAATAAGCGATTTTCATTTCTCATTCTTCTAACCTCCAATGTGTATAAGCCTAACGTGTCCAACCTTTCTTCAGAAGACAACTCCTTCATCCCAAGAATGAGTCCAGTGAACTTTCTCTGAACTGCTTCTAAAGTTTTTTTTTAAATAAGGAAATCACAACTGTGTATGGTATTTCAGATGTGGTCTCACCAAAGCCTTATACAGCTGCAATAAAACTTGCCAACTTTTATATTCCATTCCTCTTACTATAATGCCAACATTCCTCTTCCTATCCTCATCATTGCTATCCCTGCCGATTAGCTTTATATGGCTCATGGACCAGGACATCTAGATCCTTCTGTACCACCGAATTCTGCAACCTTTCTCCAGTTCGATAGTATACAGCTTTTCTCTTCATTCTGCCAAAGTGGACAAGTTTTCATTTTCCTACATTTTACGCCATCTGCCAAATTTTTGCCTTCTCACTTAACCTATCTCTAATTCCTTTGCAAACTCTCTACTTCCTCTTGACAACGTGCGTTCCTACCTACCTTGGTGTCATCGGCAAATTTAACTATCATACATTTGGCCCCTCCATCCAAATCATAACCACTGGTCGAACACCTGAGAACATGTCACCTTTCCACGCTCACAAATAGTGCATGGCATGAAGAAACTAAAAGGGAAATTCAAACAAAACAATTACTGCCTTAGTAAGAAATAAAAACCTTCCCAAATCACAATGAGACAATTTCCTTCAATGTTCTGTTATTTGGGCAGATCATTTATTGTGACGCATTATTTTCTCAAATGCCATGAATTTTTACACTGAGCTTTGCTACGCAAGGCCTTCAATCTTGTAGCAAAACAATTGCGGAACCTGTGAAGATGGCTTCTGAATGTGAACAGATCTCTTGCCACCAACATTTACTTTGATTTCAACGTAACGGTGCAGATGGACCTGGGAACAAGCGGAAGGCACGGTCGTACAATTTAAATTGCCGGGTGAAACCTGTTTTGAAACACGACCCAAAACCTGCATTTTGCATCACCATTCAGGCTGCTGATTGAAACACTGCTGAGCAGGCCATAACTCTATTGATCACTTGGAAACATTTCACAGATTTGCTGTCAGGACCCGAGTCATCTGAAAACCTCCCCTTTCCCAAATTGCATGCATCTTTGTGTGCACAATAAATGTTTGTGTTCCTACCCAAGAGTAAAACTAAAATGAAACACCATCTGCCAAGTTTACTTCATATGTTGGCTGCAGAATATTGACAATGCAGCAGATGACTCTTCAACCCATGCAGCATTGTTCTCGCTGGCTTACTTTGCTTTTATTCGTACCGGAGGGATATTTTGCAGTGGTATCGGCTGCATTATTTTTCAGGGGTGTTCCCCGCCCCCCCAATTGCCAGCTTACCACACCAAACAAAACTTTGTAGCTGCAAAAAGTCCATCTTTCAAGTAGGAGTTTCATTACTTCCTGTGCCAACTAAAGCAAATGCTAAAGGGGAATAAAACAAAACAGTGCTCATCGGGCAAAAGCTCTTGAGCATGAAGTGAAAGAGATGGTTATGTGTTATCAGTCTATCGATAATTTTGTCACTATTCACTGCAATAACCTTGTGAACATTTATAAGGGCAAGTCAAAAACTAATTGGTTTTCACTGCTCAAATTGTGGAGGCGACTCGTTCCGGAAGAACATCAGTTGCCTGCGTTCCATCAAAGTGATCTAGAGCACGTTCCTTCGAAAGCAATCACTTTTGTTTTTAAATGCAGAAATTTCAAGAAGTGTTTGAGCACATGTCCCTCCTCCCCCACTACTAATCGCACCGCTGCTTCAGAATGCATCCTTTAACAATGTGCATTCGCATCTGCGATATTCCTGTTACATCACCTCAAATTGTTCCTCTGACTATCGGTGACTGTTCCGCATGGATGATGGCATAATAGAATCATGGAGTTTGTGATAACCAGCACGGGACGTACGGTGTGGGGAGAATTGTATCCTCTAGCTCCTCGGGGAGTACAGGCATCCCCACTAGTGTTGTATTTTATATTTTCCCCGCGTCTTGACTGTGATAGAGAAATTCAAACAGCATTCATTAGATAAGCAAAACTGAACTTTATTCACTAACTGGAACTGCTAGCAGAAAATGGCTGATACTTGGAGTCGGAAGGCAGTCAATTACAAACTGCGGAGTCCGTCCCAAGTCTGCGATAGTACAGAAAAGAAGGCGATTCTTATACATTATAGGATCAAGATAACATGAATACAGCTTGGTCAGGAATTTGATTGAAAGTAAAACATAAGTAATAATCGTTACAATGGCGTCACCTTCTGACCTTTAGGGGACTTGAGTTTCATATCATTATCTTGTCTTTGTTTTAAGAAAGGGAAGAAGTTGTTTACATACAGGAAGAGACAGTTGTTCAGCTTGTTATGTATTGAGACTACTTCTAGTTCCAACCTTATCTAGACTCTCAGAGTCACCCAGTTCTCAGGACATGCTGACCTCGGCTGTCTCTGTATTCTGGGCCTTAGGTTATATGAAAATCAGTTTTAATTCACTTGTACCAAGAAGACTTGACTAGTTTTCCCATCATGCCATTATTTGCTTCACACAATACCACACTAGGGATGGGGTAGTTTATCAGTACCTGTATAAAAGGTCAGCCAGTGTGGAACCAACTGACGAGAGAGAGAGAGAGTACCCGGGTGAGGTTTAACAGGGCCTCATGTACATACTGGCGTTCTGATAAATGTCTTTACTTAAACTCGCGGTGGATTCCTCTCGCCATACCAAAGAATGTTTAACACAGCACAGGATGCCACATGGCCTGCCCTGTCTGTGCCAGCTGTCTGCACGAGGAACTCACACATTCCTTGCTTTTTCCTTACAGCTCAGCAACTCTTCTCCTTCAGATAATTATCCAATTCTATTTTGAATTTGCCTTCACTTCACTTGAAGGCAGTGCATGCCAGAACCTAACCACTCCGCTGGGTCAAACTGTTTTCCTTGATGTCACCATAAATTGGTGTCACTTGGTGACATCAAACTCTCCCCTCAACAGGGGCAGTTTCTCTCGATCTACACGGTCCACACTCCTCATGATTTTCAGCACCTCCATTAAATTTCTTCTGAATCACATCTTCATAGTTCGTTCTTCAGAAACCGTTGATGCTCAGGCGAATAAATTCACTTTAATAACATGATCTGTTCAAATTGTTCTGGCGTGGCAGTGACTGGATTAAATAAAATCCAAAAGATTTCACTCCTTCAGAAAAAGATTAATTTTCTCGCAGCGCCTTTAAAATGTCTGCATGATCTAAAGATTTTATTTATGCGGTACAGCTTTGGATATAAATGTCGCCACCGTCCCAGAGGACGATAGACTGCTCTCCCCTTTTGAGAGTGAGCTAACCAATAGCAATTTAACCTGAGGATCACCGCCACTTCAGGCGAGGCACAAGGATGAGAAGGCGGGGCCCTCATGAATAACCTCAGCCGGTATGGGAATTGAACCCGCGCTGCTGGCGTCGCTCCGCATCACGAGCTAGCCGTCCAACAAGCTGAGCTAACCGATCCCCTGAACAAATTTGGATGAACGTAACTGAAACAAACTCACCCGCAATCTGCGAATACAACAGTTATTTTATTTGTGCGCAGAGACCCACAGCTGACACAGGTTGCAAGCTTGTGTGAATTTTTAACATCTTTCATCCAAATACAATAACCACTGTATTTGCTGATCCTTGCTAACATCTCTCAATATTTTCTATTTCTCGGTGTCTATGTTTAATCTTAATATGGACTTTAACCTAGTGTTGTAAGACTTCTTACTGTGTGCACCCCAGTCCGATGTCGGTATCTCCACATCATGTTTAATATTGTGTACAGAATTCCCCAGTAAACTGTTGCAGGTTATTATAGCATAATTATCGTTTCTCCTGTATAAATATCATTGCAGGCGAATTGGCATCCAGGTGATCAGTTGCTGCAGGAGACAAACTGATGAGAGGGGGGAAATTTAAAAAAAAAAAAATTAAATACTGTGGATCATAAGCAATAGGCCCAAGGGTATGATCAAAATCGCAGGACTCCAGTGGATGGTAATAAACCCATTCAGCTTCATTTCCATGACTTATGACATCACTGGAGTCCTTCATTTAGTTTATTGCTTGCCGTTAACTCCCAAGTATGTGCATAATTTCCATACAATTCCTGCCAATATGTAATCGCTCCATTTGTAATTGTCCACACAATTACTTCCAAGTGTCTGAGCATCTGCCACACAAACCCACTTAATAAATTCTTCATATGATCAGTCTTGGTTATTTATTAATATTGAAGCCATCAATCCATGAATAACTCCCTGACCATCCATTATGGGGGTCGTTCCCATAATTCTCCATTTTGAGAATACATGTCAAAATACCGATCAAAATACGATTGAGGATACCTTCAAGCAGCACATGTTGAAAGACGCTCATGCACACGCAGGCATATCTAATCCTATTTCGCAAGGACAGAATTGCCACTCGTAAAGCATTTCCTGTTGCCCGAGGAACCCAAATATGTAATCATCCACAAAAAAAAATTGATCCCCAGCTCAAAGTGAAACACCTTCTGTCAGGAGATCTAACCATCGTTTGCCTTTTAAATGTTTACTATGATTTAGGAACGGGCTGTAAAAATGATAGTGGGGGCATAAACTAAAATTGCAGCTATGAGAGTACTAGATGGCCTGTTGGCATTCTGGCTACTCTTATTGTTGTTCCATCAAGCAACGTTTTATTCTGCACATAACTATATGAAGGCACCTAATCTTTCTACATGTAATTTGAAAAAGCATTCTAATATTACAAATGATCTGAATTTGTGGAAATGCAAATGATGGTCAGTGTGTGTACATTGGCAGCAAAGCACTGGAAATGTTCAGTTTTAGAGAAAATGTAATCACCGCATTTTTCGACAAAAACTAATCCGTATCCATTAAAATCATTCTCTCCAAATAAAACATTAGCAGTTTGTACAAACCTGCAGATATACTCAATATTTTTTTATTTTTTTATAAAACAGGCAGTCCTTGACTTTACAACAAACGTCCCGCACAACATTTCTGAATTGACACCCTGTCTCAAATTTACAACGCCGGTTTCGACTTTACAATGTCACGCCAGTGAACAAGTTCAAACGTTCATATGGGCGCATCAGTATTCTGTGCTGCCCACCTCCCTGACTCAAAACATTCGGTTGCTTTTCTGATGCGCTTTTGCTTGGTGAATCTTTGTGTTTCTAAACTTTCTTTGGAAGAAATAGTGGCACACAGTGATTAGCACTGCTGCCTCACAGCGCCAAGGACCCGGGTTTGATTCCGACCTCGGGTGACTGTCTGTGTGGAGTTTGTACGTTCTCCCCATATCTGCTTGGGTTTCCTCCGGGTACTCCAGTTTCTCCCACAGTGCAAAAATGTGCAGGTTAGCTGGATTGCTGCTCAGTGATCAAAGGTTGGGTGAGGTCAGGGATGGGAAGAGGGTGCTCTTTTGGTTGATCGGTGCAGACTTGACGGGCCGAATGGCCTCCTTCTCCACTGTAGGGATTCTACGACTCTATGTGAGGAAAAAACAGTAATCATTGGCCACTAATTAACAGCAGCAGATAATAATGTTCATTTGAGTTACGTCAGCAGAAAACAAATAGTTGCTGCCAGCTTGTCAAATGTTACAAGGTACAAGCCATTTCATACCCAAAATTGATTCAAATATTTAATTTTTCTGAAGGTACACATTTATTACGCAGGCTGAATTTAAAATGATTGATCTGAATTGCAAAGCTACTGATGTCAGTGCATTTTTCTCTAAATGAGTCATGATCATAGAGTGTTTGAGAAATCTTTCCTGCCATTTCATAAAACACATGCATTGAAATAGATATTTCACATTAGTATAAATGTAATGCCCCTTTAAGTATGACTCTCTGACCATTTGTAAAGCTATTTAAAAAGACATCTTCATGTGAGCAATGATGTATTTAATCGTCCCCCTGCTCTGATGATTGATTGATCATCATGCAACCTTTTCTTGATTCATTCTTGGGATGTGGGGGTCACTGGCTAGGTCTATATTTATTGCCCATCCCAAATTGCCCTTGTGAAACTGATGGTGAGCTGCCTTCTTGAACGGTTGCAGTCCATGTGGTGCAGGTATACCCTCATTGCTGTTTATTCAACATCCCAGACTGAATGAATATTTTTTTTGATGCTTAGCCTTGGCACACAAACACAAAAACCCCACCGACCTTTAATCACCCTTTATCTATCTGGACTTCCTGACTGGTGATATCTCCAAGAATCCATTTAAACATGCCTCTATAATTGTTCGCAGAAGCAGCCATTGCAGGATGGGCGTGGGGAGGTTAAGTGAATCATGAAAAATTTCAATTGGAAAAGCAAAAGTACAATCAAGGAAAGAGTCGATGGGTTGTTCATCACAAGAGGCTTCGTGCCACATCAGAAAATGTATCACTTCATTCCCAATCATTCAGATGAGTTCACAAACACAGCAGTATCCTGGAAAGGCAGTACAGCAGAAACAATGAATCTTGATAACTGGGCAAGCAGAGGATGAGGGCTGTGACGTGTCAAGAAATCAGAGAGACGGGAAGAGAGAGACTGACAGGAAACAATGCGATACATAGAGTTTGTGCCACATATGGGCAAAGAGGGAGATAGGAAAAAATGGAAGACAGATGAAAATAATGGTGGTAGAATTAGTAACAGACAAGGACAGCTACAAATAATATTTTTCACATGATCCAAAAATTATGACGTTGCAGGAGACTGCCATTCGACCCATCATCCCTGCATCGGATCTCCAAATGAGCATTTCACCTGGTGCCATTATCCTGCCTGCTATACTTAACTCTGCAGATTGTTTCTTTTCAAATAATCATCTAATTCCCTCTTAGAATGCCTCCATCGAACCTGCCTCCGCCACACACAGGCAGACCCGAAGCACTCATGGTGTTGAAAAATGTTGTTCCTCATGTCACTTGGATTTGGATTTGTTTATTGTCATGTGTACTGAGGGACAGTGAAAAGTATTTTTCTGCAAGCAGCTCAACAGATCATTAAGTACATGAAAAGAAAAGGAAATAAAAGAAAGTACATAAGAGGGAGAACGATTGTAAGATAAGTTAAAAAAAAGGATCTGTTAGGTGTTGTGTTATGCTGCTTCGTGTAGCATAAGCTGCTTCCTTGATGTATGCTTTGACAAAGGAAGCTCCAGACTATGAAATGAGTTCAACTTGTTTGTTGACTTATTAACACAGTTCTTAAATGAGTTTGACTCTCTGCTAATCTAGCTGTAGTAGCTCAGTCTATCTCTACCAGCCTGCTCGAAGCCACGTGCTGGGTGTGATGCTGTTGATCAACCCTGATGTACTCTCTAGATGTCTGTCTGTGGAAAGAGGCAGAGCATGTGTGCCCTGTCCTTTTATATGGGTTGTGAAGTGCCCCCTTGTGGTAATGCCACCTCTGGGTGTCCTGATAACCCATTGGTTGTGTCCTGTTGTAATGACCCATTGGCTGTATGTCTGCATGTCATGACATCTCTGGTGCTCCCCCTAGTGGTTACTTAGTTGTAGTGTATTTACATTAACCCCTTGTGTATATACAGTGATGCACATCACCACATTAGGAAGAGTTCGCAGAGAGTCGCACACTCCGGCACCATCTTGTGCAAGGACGTTTTTGCGTCTTTTTCCAATTACTTTGAAATTTTGCCCTCTCATTCTTGATTCTTTCACCAGTGGGAACAGTTCCTCCCTATCTACACTGGCCAGACCCCTCATGCTTTTGAATACCTCTTCCAAAATCCCCTCTCAGCCTTCGTTTCTCCGGGATGGAGAGTTCCAGCTTCTCCAATCTTCCCTCATAACTGAAGTTCCTCATCGTTGGAGCCATTCTTGTAAACCTCTTCTGTACTCTGTCCAATGCTTTTCACACCCTTGCTTTCATGTGGCCCCCAGGCATGTGTGCAATGCTCCGGCTGAGAATTTTTTTTAATTCATGTCTTTCAGTAACATTACTAGGGATCAAATATTTCATAAAATAGCACTCATGCATAGCAGGACTTCCAGGATTTGGCAATAGTTAATTGTCCTCAGTAGGGACAGGTATAGGCCACTGCGTCCCGTCAGTTTGCAGCCCAATGTACCCATATTGCCTCAATGAAAATGAAAAGTGGTGTCCTAAAAAGTAAGGTTAAGGGGGGGGTTGTTGGGTTACGGGTATAGGGTGGATATGTGGGTTTGAGTAGGGTGATCATTGCTCGGCACAACATCGAGGGCCGAAGGGCCTGTTCTGTACTGTTCTATGTAATATGAAACAAAATCAATAAAATAATTGAAAATGAAATGAATGAAAATCACATTGTCACGAGTAGGCTTCAATGAAGTTACTGTGAAAAGCCCCTAGTCGCCACATTCCGGCGCCTGTTCGGGGAGGCTGTTACAGGAATCGAACCGTGCTGCTGGCCTGCCTTCAAAGCCAGCGATTTAGCCCAGTGTGCTAAATTGCTAAAAGCTAAGAAAAAGGGGATTATTCCAGTGTAGGTTATAAAACGGTAATTCTGTGAATGGCAAATACAACTTTCCTCTTTTTTCTAAAATCCTCAATCCTTTTAATTTCTACCGGAGACTTTTTGTTTATTAGAACACGCTCGTCGCATTTTCATGCACAGCTACCCTTTGGCTACAATTTTTTTTTGTCAGATGCAAGAGCTTGCTCTTCCTCTGAACAAGGAAATGTAACAAGATCACCAATAGATTGCCTTAGCAGCTATTGCTAAAAGTGACTGATGGTTTTTATTATGAGTACACTCATAAATGGGTTGGGTGAATATTTTTATGAGGTAAACTACATCACAGCGTCGCATAAATGCTACCCTTTCTTTTCGAACAAAATATTCCCATGTTCAGCCTGAAAATCGAAATGGATATCACTCAGGAATTGCCACGCTGACAATGCAGTAATGGGCATACTCAGAAAACCTCTTCGCAATTCGTGAAGTAGGGATGTACAATAGGATTCAGAACTTTGCGTCTTTGCAGAAAGGAATTTTTCTTTTAATATTCAATTATGAAGAGCAGGAACGTATGGTGCCACTGAAAGTTACGTAGGAGGAAAACTAAATTCATCCACATGGGTAGGTGGAGGTCATGCACTGTTAAAAATCTAAGCATTTTAAATTACAAGTTATATTAAAAGTCTCAACACCTAAAATTTCGAAAATGAAAACATCTAATTACATGGAGCTGGATCCACCATTTTCTATAAATCACACTCTTGGGTTTAGGTATTAAAACGAAAGTATTTTCCCTCTGCTGTATTATTAAGGCTGGAATTCTCCAGCCGTTCGCTGGCCGTGCGCCCCCCTCCTGCTGGTTTCCCAGCGGAGTGGGGTGACTTCAATGGGAAATCCCATTGTCAACAGCGGGAGCTGAGAATCCCGCCACCAGATCGGCACGCTGCCTCGTGCTGCCGAGAATCAGGTGGCTGGGAGGCTGGAGACATCCACCCTGACGGTTAGGAACACACTGTTAAGACTCCATTGATGTTACCTCGAGTGTCACAAAACCCCGAAGGACAACTTGAAACACTGGTTCTTTGCGGTGTATACTTGTTTGGAATTAAGTGAGGAACACTGTACAACCCAATGAGGAACCAAACCAGTCATTGTGTCAACTATTAATAAAGAATATTTATTAAAGTACAAAAGGCACAGGACAAAATAACTAATATGCACTATGACACTTTAGTAGATTAATAACTAAACAAATCATGGTATCTGAAGGTACCTCTTGTTCCCAAAATATACCCACGTTCCCTGAACTCACTGAGACATCCCTTTTCCCTAAGCAACATCCAAGTTTAGTAACTCTATAGGTCAAATTCTTCTAATAATTACCTCACAATACCCTTTAGATGGACAAGTCTAGGAAAATGTCTCCTCCTGGTTCAGCGAAGGCACAAAACCACGTCTTTTAGAGGAGAATATCTTCAATCTGCCATGGCTTCTAAATGTTAGATGGAAGAGGCCTCCGTTGCTGAGATCATAGATGGAACTGGCCTGCCTGGCTGTTAGATGGAAAATTAGCCTATTTCCCCAGTGCGGGTGCTAGCACTTATACTGTTCAGTCTCTTTAATATTCCACCCTATGCATTCGGCTGTCTACATCTCTCATATACTTTGCCTTTAGAAGTTATCATTTGTATAGGCCCACCGATCTCTGATAAACAATGTTTCTGATATGACCATTCACCTAGTTACTGAGGAAGACGTATCTCATTATTCCTCTAGACGCCTGCTAGTCTTGTTACTTGTCTGTTATTTTGTTTTCAAGTTCAACTGCTAACCTCTTTAACTTCCCAAATCCCTAACAGCGTGGGCGAGGATTGTGGGTGGATGGCACCCCCTCCCAGAAGCAAAGTTGGCATGGTGCTGACCCGCTCCATGACATTAACGTACTGCGGGCAGAATAAAAAGGGGCAGGGTGGGACCTCTATCCCCACCCTGGGAGCTGCTGGCCAATCCAATTGGCTGCCGGGTGGATCGGTCCTGGCAGTGCTAAGCATGCATTAGTGGGTGCTGCTGGGACTGCAATGAGGAAGGCAGCAGTCACCCATTGGATCACGGAGACAGATTTGTCGGGGTACGGAGAGTTTATGCAGGTTAAGGAGGGACCTGCAGTGGAGGTTTCAATGCTGCAGGTGGATAAGAAAAAGGTGAGTGTTCTATTTTAGGGGGGCTTCCCCCCATTCAACAAAAGGCGACCCCCCTTCCTGCACTTTGAAATAAAAAAAATAAATCTGGCTACCCACCTGTTTGCACCAATCATTTTATGACAAGGGCAGAGTATGATCAGGGTCATTTGGTTTGGTAACAAACCCAGTTGACCATAGATAATCTATTTAGCTATGGTGGGCAGCGTGCCCTATCTGCCCAAAGCACATTTTTCTTGCTGTTCCTCCTTCTTTCCCAAAGGAGGTGACTCATGCTGCAAAATAGTTTGGAGTGCCAACGGCCACTTCTCAGCTTTGAAACACTTTGTTGACAGGTTCTGTAGACTAATTTCAGGGACGCAGATACGAGTCCAGGTAGCTTACAAAGCAAATCTTTCAACATAACTTGAAGCAAAATATTGCTTTGGTGCAGAATCTTTCCTTCCACTCTGCAGCTGAAGTGTCAAAGAGGTAAATTTGATCATTCAGTTCACTCAGGACAGGAGGACTGTCTGAGTATGCAGAGCAGAATTGCAGTAAAAGAACATTCTTTGAAGATACAAATGGAAATCAGAATTTCTTCATGTTCAGCCTGCAAACTGGAAGCAGCAACATCAGGAAATATATTAGAATCAAATTACAAACTTCAGCTGGCATTTAATGTTCCTTATGTAGGTCCTGCCCAGAGGTTGGGGAACTTGCTTCCATGGGAGAGGTCCAGTCAAGTTAACTGCCCATTAGGTACTTACCTGGCCAGCTTCAGGACTTCTCTGGGGTTTAGAACTCTGGGGGTGGAAATCCCATCCGTCAAGAGGTGCCAGCCACGGCCTGGAGCAGTGGCTGCTGCTGGTAGCGCTTCAGGGGAATTACCAGCAATCGCCATTGGACCCCCAAACTCAGGTGAGTGAGGGCAGATTGGGAGTTATGGGAAAGAGACAAAGGCAGGCTTTCTGTGGCCCACCCCTTCCTGATGGCGGGTCCCTCAGTCCGTCACGGTGCCTTTGACAGGGGGACCCCCTTCCCAAGAAGGTGGAGGCAAACCCAATGTTTGCCTGGTAACTTTCAGGAAGTGGGAAAGCTGTGCTACTTACTTTCAACCCCTGAACCACCACAAAATTCTGCTGAGCTCAGGGGCAATTGATGCCAATTGGTTCAATAATGAACTTGATTGACATCCAGCTTCGAGTGGGCTAGTTTCCCCACAGATGTTCATTCTTGCTTAAAACTCAATCACAGCAGCCTGAAGTGACGACTCACTTGCAATTAAATGGGCCCAGCCGCCAAGCTTCCCACTGCGACAGGCGAGATTAAATTCTGCCTTAATGTCAACATAACTTAAAGGATGCTTAATTTCTTATGAGCCTATCACCCGGTCGAATAATACTGACTCCGGCCCCAGCTCATCTGCTGCTGAAATCCTCACACACACAGTTTTGATCCCTAGACAATACCACCCCAGTGCTCTCCTGGCTTTTCTCCCATCTTACACTCTACAAGCTTCAGCTTATCGAAAACTCTGTTTTCCGAAACCTGGCTTGCACCAAGTCCTGTTCACCCATCTCCCCTGAGCTTTATAATTGCGTTCAAATTCCTACATGGTCTTTCCATTCCTAAAATCTCCTTCAGTCTGATGAGACTCTTGAGAACTCTGCGTTTTCTTCTCCAGACACTTCTATATCCTCCTGCATTGGCGGCTATATCTCTTGCGGTCTAAAAAATTTAAGCTTTGGAATTATCTCCCTGAACCTCCGTCACTGCCTTCCTCTTTTAAGACGTCCCTCAAAAAGTCACCAAATCTCCTTTTGCGGCTCAATATCATTTTGGTCTGGTAACACTGCTGTGAACAGCCTTGGGATGTTCTGTATATTTATTTTACATGCAAACTGTGATTGTATGCTCATTTAAATTTCTGCCCTTACGCACAATTTTAAACTTATTAAGCAAATGTAACATTTCAGTTGAGGACTGGATTTTTAAAAGTTATTTAATGGGGGATGGGCATCGTTGGCTGGCCCTAGCATTCATTGCCCATCCCTAATTGCCCTTGAGGGGGCAGTTAAGAGTTAACCAGAATCCCATTATATGCATCAATAACAAATTGCACAGGAAAGCAGTCAGGTAATGATGTATCCAGATCAACAGGAGCTGCAGAAACCAATTTAGAATGAGCAGGTTCCAACAAGCAGAAACATAGGAGGCAAGAACCACCTGGATGGCTCTAGTTCTGCTATAATAAATGGTATTTTTGGGCTACCATCATGTTGTAGCATGGAGTGAGACAACAAATCAGTGCTCTTTTATTTATTCAAAGCCATGATTGCCAGATTTGATAATCTTATGAAAATGTAAAAGAAGAAGATTCTTCTCGTAAATGGTTTTTTAAAATGGAGATATAAAGGAAGAAAAGCTGGCAGGTGAGCAGGATGTTGGAGCTCACAGTAAACGCAGCAGGGAAGCACGGACAAATGAGGGAGAGCCTACGTTTGAGTAGGCCTCGAGTGAATGTGTGAATAGCACAAAGCCAAGTATCCTGGAGATAAAGCTAGGAGGAATCAGTGGGAGGTGAATATGATATGCTATGTACAACAGAAATCATCCAAGAATGGCAGACAGTTGTGACAGGCAGACAGGACAAAAATAGAGCAACAGGGAAATAAAAAAAGAACTGTTGCTTTTTTTGTCAGAAATGTGTGCCCAAGATCAAGATTTTTAATATAGGTATACTTAAGAGTTAGATTGATTTTAAAAAAATTACTGGAGCAACAAAATCATAGAAGGAACAGAAAAAAATGTAATGATTTCTCACAAAAGAATTATAAATCTTCTCTTGGGAGCACTCGGATTGTTCTGTAGAAGCACTGCAACAAACTGATATTAAACTAAAGGCATTCTCAGTGGCATGTAGCAGCAGAGAATCGACTCGCCTCTGTGATTCTCCAATAATTCCACAGTAAGTAAAGAAATATATTTTGCAAGAGAGAGAGAGAGAGAGAGAGAGAGAGACAGACAGATCGAGAGAGACAGAAAGAAAGAGAGAGAGACAGAAAGAGAGAGAGAGACAGAAAGACAGAGACAGACAGACAGAGAGATAGAAAGAGAGAGAGACACACAAACAAAGAGAGAGGGAGAGAGAGAGATAACATACACACACACACACACACACACACACACACACACACACACAGAATCTGGCAATTTGTTTCCAAACTTCAGCAAACTGTATTCTGAGGCGAATAACACAGCCACATCCTCTGGAGAAAAATATATTGGTGTCTTCCGAAAGCAAAATGGCTCAAATAAGAAACCAGCACAAAGAACAGCAGCCTCAAAATATTTCCTTATATTTCACAGTGAATCAAATGGGAACGCCAATGCATTGGGTGTGGTTCTACATTAGACCTGAATGCACTTTAATGCCCAATATCTAATTCATCAGTTGACATTTATTCCATTTCCAACCCTGGTAAGATACATGATAACATCCTCTTTTAATAAAAGTACGCACATCATCAGGTCAAATAATTTTGCTCAGTTTTTCTTAATAACTACTCACCACTTTTTAAACTCTCTCTGCAGCGAGTCTCACAGCAGAAACCGTCCTCCAAGGTTTCAAGAGTTTGAGTCATTCTTAATTTTCCACAGTAGCAGTTGAATAGAAACAGCTGTTTGAAATGTCTCCCACCAATTGTCTGCCTTTCCATTCCTAGCCATCCTGAACCAAGTGGTTTTGCGAGGCCATTTCAGAGGGCTGTGAAGAATCAGCCAGATTGTACTGCGTTGGGATTCACAACTAGGTCGGACTGGGTAAGATGGGCAGATTTTCTTCTCTTAAAGATATTACACTACACCGATTGTGTTTTTCAAAATGACAAGCCTACATCTTCATGGTTGCTTTTCCTAATATCAACTTTTCGTTTCCAGATTTTTAAGAAATGGAATTCAAATTCTTAAACTACCATGATGGGATCTGGGCTCTCAATCTCTGGTTTAGCAGCCCATGGCTCGGAGTTAACTTCTGGGCTCAGGAAAGTCACATTACCACTACAGTACTATTCTTAATTCTTTGCTTCTTAGCATGGTTGCACTGTTGCGTCACAGCACCAGGGACCCAGGTTCGATTCTGGCTTGGATCACTGTCTGTGCAGAGTCTGCACGTTCTCCCCGTGTCTGCGTGGGTTTCCTCCGGGTGCTCCGGTTTCCTCCCACAAGTCCCGAAAGATGCGCTGTTAGGTAAATTGGACATTCTGAATTCTTCCTCAATGTACCCGAACAGGCGCCGGAATGTGGCGATAGGGTCTTTTCACAGTAACTTCATTGAAGTGTTAATGTGAACCTACTTGTGACACTTATAAAGGTTATCCTGAAACATTTGAGTTTCCTTTAATTCTGTGTTCAAACACACCATCTTCCTACTCTGCAACAACACTTAAAATAGCTGAAGAAACAAAACATAAACTTTATTAAAAATGTTGGTTCAGGGAATCTTGCAGCACATTTATTGAAATCACTTCTCAAGATCAGATCACAACATCTCCATTTAGGAATGTCTCCGCTATTACAGGCCAGGATTTAGAGAACCCCAAAGTATATCATGGAGTTCACCTGGCCCACAGCTTTTAATAGATTTTGGTTATGGGGTGCATAAGGGCCGACTTGACAGGTGTGATGCAACAGAGAGCTAAAGTATATTTAAACAAAAACAATGTTTATTCTATGAATCCAGTGAACACTTTATAAACCCACAGTAAACATCTTAGCAGCTATCAACTCAAATACTCCCCCGAAGAATATAATACTCTATAAGTAACCCTTAATCTTTCCTTACAACATCCATAAGACAAACAGAAAGCCAACAGGTTTACATTCTCTCCTGAGAGCAGTTATCACTGTTAAATTAGCAAGTGATCTGAAGTCATTCTTTTCATACAGAGAGAGAGCAGAATTACACCTTGTTTCTCTGGATGCAGCTCCCAATCTGCAAACAGAAACCAAACACACCTTGTAGCCGACAGCCCAAAGCGAAAGTAAACCAAACAGACAGTCCAGCTCCACCCACACTCTGACATCACTGCAGCTATTTGATAAACACCAATTCTTAAAGGTACACCCACTACATCTTTTTGATAAACACCCATTTCTTAAAGGTACTCTCACATGACACCGCCCTGTGTACACAGTGCCAACATTGGATTTCAAACAATCATAGAATTTACAGTGCAGGAGGCCATTCGGCCCATCGAGTCTGCATCGGCTCTTGGAAAGCCCACACCTCCACCCTATCCCCGTAACCCAGTAACTCGACATAACCTTTTTGGACACTAAGGGTAATTTATCATGGCCAATTCACCTAACCTGCACATCATTGGACAGTGGTAGGAAACCGGAGCACCCGAAGGAAACCCACGCAGACATGAGGAGAATGTGCAGACTCCGCACAGACAGTGACCCAAGCCGGGAGTCGAACCTGGGACCCTAGAGATGTGAAGCAAATGTGCTACCCACTGTGATACCGAGCAGCCCAATTTAAACAAACCTTTCACAGCAAATTCTATTCTGAAGCAACTAGCCTGAAGGCTACTGTGCACTCACTGATGAGCTAGATTTGTATCGTTACAAGATTCACGTTGGTTGCGTGTCTGTCAGTTTGGGGAAGGGAGAAATGAGCAAAGGGCAACAACACTAATGTTGTACAGAAGTAGTAGTGTCTTAATTTAGGTTCAAAAATCTTTTCTTCTCTCTCTCCAACATTCTTCTCTGCCCCTTCCTCAGTCCCCATGAAAAAAACTGACACCCTCACTGAGAACCACAGACAACCTGGAAAGAGTGAATAATTTTCAAAGATATTCTCTGCAGTCATCGCACTGGCCATCATATTTGCAGAGTGAGAGACTCGGTCACTGTATTTCAATCTAAAACCCTGCCAACATTTTCTATTAGTATAGGGCTATATTTATTCTCTATTACTGATCCCTATCATCTCTTTAGCAGCTTCTAAGCCCAAATGTCCTTCCTCAAGCTGGCAGTCCCAGTAACCAGGTCACCGACTCTGCTATTAATCCTCAATTTCAATGCTGCTCTCCCCTGTGCAATCAAGACAGCTATTTTTGAAAAAGGGAGACAAGATATTCATTTTGAACCCTGGTAAACGTCTCATCCAAACACAGAGATATTTCTGCAATATCATGTCATCTGCTGCTAATAGCGCAGAATAACTTAGGCATTTTAAATAAAATACCATTCAGTATTACTGAATCAACCCACCATGCGCCCAAGTTGGATTTTTTTTTTTGCATGGTACCGTTAAGAATTTTAAAATGTCTGCTCGCCAAAAAATCTCACTTAAAATTCGAAAAGTTGCTCAGAATTAACGTGCGCTGCAATGTCTATTTTTCCTTTTGCCCCATCAATGTTATTCAAAACTGTTGATACCATGGAGGTATTATAGTGGAAAATGGCTAATCTTGCCAGTACAAGAATTGTACAGTCGATAGTGATGCATCCTCCGATTATTTGCTGTACCTTTTTGATAAACAGCATCCTGGCAAAGCGAATAGCCATAATGCGATTACCACACCTACTGATTAAGCCAAAAGTATTCAAGATAGTCATTAAATATGCATTTTTGGGAATTTCCTGACAATGAAAATCCTCTTCTTAATCTGATATAACAGAAATTAATCAAAAGTAGTTGATGCTATAACAGTATTTAAGTCCATTTAATTAATTTAAAATGAAAAGAAATGGTGGCATAATTCGTACAATCATCTTCCTGATTGTATTTACTTGTTACAAGATACTAAAATGATGGACAGGAGAAGACCAATTGGTTCATAGCCACTGCACAACACAGCCATGGTGCTCAGTAACAAGCAGCCAAGCGCTATGTAAGCTCCTGGGAGTGGCAACAAAAGATGAAAAACTGCACGGCCAATTTTGGGAAGAGAAAACACATCTCTCACTCCCAAAAACAATCAAGACTAGTCCAAGAGACAATACTGACCATGCTTTTTAAAAAAAAAAATCACTGGGTATTTCACCCACCTTTTTAATATTGTGGCTTCTGCCCCGCCGGGAAATGCTCCAACTAATTTTTCAAAGTTTGAAGGCGTGAAAAGCAAATTCACTCAGTTTATGGACTGCTAACTTGTTCTGTGGGTCAACTGCCCTCAGAGAAAGGAAGCGCCTAAAATGTAATCTTGTTCCACCCTTGCCTAACAACCCTATGGTCCCCTTTTCTCCCTAAGCTATTTAAATTAATCTGCCTCTGTATGAACACAGGCAAATTCCGTCCCAACCCAGATTCTCCATTTTTAAAAAGTATATAAACCCCACATTGAGCGCATCGGGGTAATTGATGCGTTTTAAACTGAGGGTTATTCCAAAACCTCAACTGAGGCAATCAAAACTAGTCACAATATTCTAAACAGAGCTTTAATACAGTCTTATTGAAGGACACAATGCTGCTTTCTAATTTATATCTAATCTTCCTAACAATGCAATCTAACATTCTATTTGAAATTAAGGAGGTGAACCTGAAGAGAATTAAGAGCTATAACAAGTATTGCTGAAAAAAGATACATTTTGTCAAAGATTTTCCTCTACCACTCATCAGGACAATTTGCAAGAATACCAATTGTAAAGAATTTGCATTGTGTAAGTGTGCTGATTGGTTGGCAAGTGAACTCGCGGCATCGCCATAGAGAATACACCGGTTGGTGGTGACTGCCAGTTAACTGCCAAATTTTTGAAATTTAAACCATTTGGTCTAGGCCTTGCCCTGAGGAATGAACCAGCCAATGGCTTTCACTTATTCCGTTTAGCTGAAACAGGCCCATGTGTGTACATGTTCTATCTACACAGAACAGGGCCCTGTGCATTAACAAATGTAGCTTCCAGTCCACACAAATGCACCAACACTGCGATTGCGACTGACAATCTTAAAGTCATTGTCAGCACTGTCCTTCACTCTCTTTATCTTACTCATGACCGTGGTTTAACTAACTGGCTGATGTAAAAGAAACAAGCCATTTCAGAAGCATGTAACATTTTCCTCGATGTTTTCATGACATCACATTAAAATGAAAGTTATATATTAGTTAATTATTGTGGCAGAGATAATGTGCTTGCAGGTACACATTGTATGTCAAACAATAACAGTGAAATTGAGTGCCATAAAAATCCAGTGATCCCAGTCTGTTCAACCTATGCTCATTCTGGCTGACTAGCTACCACTGTAATTGCAAAGTCAACAACCGCAAATTTTAAACCTACAGCATGTGACATCCCGATGGCTCAGATAGCTAAAGAGCGTAAACCATACAAGACCAGGGATCCCAAGTTCAATTTCCCTTCTCTGCTGAATCAGCTGATCTGAGCCAGGACAGCAATAGAAATGCTACAACTACTCTTGGAACCAGGATAGGGTCGATCAGCCAGAGATTTAATTCCCGATTGCTATCCAGTGATGCCTGCTGAAGGTTTGCAGGGTGGAAGCTTGAGCAATAGGTTGGATGAAGGCCACGCCCTCCTGTCCCCAGATCCAATAAGCTAACAAAACACAATGTCTAGCACAATGCAAGAAAGATAAATATCCTACCTATGGAATATAAACCAACAGGAGATGAGAGAAAGCATTTCCCACAATGTTAAATTGCACATCTAGACCAAATTCAATGCTCACAATCATATTGTGTTTAAACATTTTTGACAAAATAATTAATTGCGCCTTCTCATGTATGACTGCAATAAATAAGGACATTACAGGATGTAGAATAACAGTCCCAGATTGTCACATTCAAAAGTAACACAGATTTATTTAAATTTAAAATTGCTTTTGTTTTCTGCTTAAAGTGAAAATGCTACGTATAGATCCATATAGATAAGTTACATTTCCCTGCAATATATAAACATTTTGCATGCTATACATAATAGCCCTACTGTTCAAACCAAGTTACACAATCACTTTTATATATTTAAAGGAAAAGTGCAGCCATTTCAAATATATGAAGCAAGAAAGACCTCAAGATACACAAAATATCCCTTTATTTCTCCTATCACTGTTGCCGGAAAGAGCATTATGACATGGGATTTTGCAGTGTAATAATTCTGTTAAGAACGTAAACACTCCCTGAAGGTTTATATGAGGAATCCCATTCAATGAAACGATTCAAATGGAAAGACAGTTCTACCAGTCACAGTAAAACACACAACACCGCCATCTACTGTTGGATTTGACCACCACATATATTGGAAAGCCTGAACGTTAAAATAAAAACAGTAAAGTGATGAAAACCTACTCCAGGTCAGTCAATCATCTGAAGAGAGCTTTACTAATTGAAGCACAGAGCAAAAGCAATGAAGTTATGCTAAACGTTGATAACGTGCCTCAGCCTGTATATTCCTGTACCAGCCTCCCCGGACAGGCGCCGGAATGTGGCGACTAGGGGCTTTTCACAGTAACTTCATTGAAGCCTACTCGTGACAATAAGCGATTTTCATTTCATTTCATATTGTGTCCAATTCTGGTCACCACATTTTAGGAAGGAGGGGAGTTACTAGAATGCAGCATTTCCTCTAAGCTGCATGTCCGTGCAGTAGAATCATAGAATCTCTTCAGTGCAGGCCATTCGGCCCATTGAGTCTACACCAACCTTTGAAAGACCACCCTACCCAAGCCAAATCCCCCGATCTATTCCTGCAACCCAACCCCAAGGGGCAATTTATCATGGCCAATTCATCTAACCTGCACATCTCTGGACTGTGGGAAGAAAACGGATCACCCAGAGGAAACGCACACAGACACAGGGAGAATGTGCAAACTCCACAATCACCTGAGGTTGGAATCAAACTCAGGTCCCTGGCGCTGTGAGGCAGTAGTGCTAACCACTGGGCCGCCCTACTGACTGGGAATATTCCAGAGGATAAACAGGCTGCACAGAAGCAAAATTCCCTTCAAGATGCTTGTGTGCACTGCTGCAGGTAAATCTCAAAGGGACCACACGGTGCCACAAGCTGGCCATTCAGAAAACAAAAGTCAGAGGGAACCTTGGAACAATGGATGGTGAATTTCAGGTACATGAAGAGATCGATGATTGATCTCCTTAAAGTAGAGATGACAGCGAAAATGAATATGTATTCAAAATTAAGAGACGTTTTGACAGAGCAGAGAGAGACAAACCGTTTCTGGTGGCAGGAGAATCAGTAACTAGCGGAACACAGATTGAAGATAATTGGAAACTATCCAGTGGGAAACTGGGAATCTTTTTAATGTTTGATTCAAAATGCACTGCCTGAAAAGAAGCAACTGCAATATTAACTTTCAAAAAGGAATTGTTTACATACTTGAAAAGGGGAATGTCACAGGGTTATAGGTAAAGAGTAGGGGAGTGGGATTAGTTGGATTGTCATTTCAACGGGGCTTATTCTGGGATACTGCTATTGGAAACATGTTCCACTCTATATCACCAGCATCCCTCAGTTCAATCAGTTCTTAAGTTCACCAAGAAGCACCATAGCCATAGGCTGTGAATTCAATGAGGTGGGGAAAATGTATGTCACAATGGCTGCTGAAACTTATTTTTCACAAAATACTAATTACATTCCAATTTTACTGCAGATTTGACATTGTATCAGTGTCCTGCACTAACAACAAAAGCAGACACGTGTAGTCATATAGCCATAAAGGCAATCCTGCAGTTACCTTTGGAGCAGAAATGTTTTTTTTTTAAAATAATTTTTATTGAAGAAATTTTTCAAAATACAAACATTTTAACCCCCCCTACATTTACATTTAAATTATAACAAAACAAAGTCAAACCCCCCTACTTAACAAAAAAAAGAAAAAAAAGTCCCCCCCCCCCCCCGCCGGCGAACCGACAGTCCGACCAACTTATCATTTCTAGCAGCGTCCTCGGGCAGGCCTTGCCCGTGCAACCACCGCTACCGTACTTCCTTCGTCTTTGTCCCCCCTCCCCCCCCCCCCCCTCCCGCCCTCCCCTCCCCTCCCGGGTTGCTGCTGTCACGGCCTCAGTTTCTATCTCTGATCCAAGAGGTCTAGGAAGGGTTGCCATTGCCTGAAAAACCCCTGCACCGACCCTCTCAGGGCGAATTTGATCCTTTCCAATTGGATGAAGTTTGCCATGTCGTTTAACCAGGTGTTAACACTCGGAGGCCTTTCGTCCCTCCACTGAATCAAGATCCTCCTCCGAGCCACCAAGGACGCAAAGGCTAATATTCCAGCCTCCCTCGCCTCCTGTACCCCCGGTTCCACCCCAACCCCGAAGATCGCAAGTCCCCATCCTGGCTTGACCCTGGACCCCACCACTCTCGACACCGTCCCTGCCACCCCCTTCCAGAACTCCTCCAGTGCCGGACATGCCCAAAACATATGTGCATGATTCGCAGGGCTTCCCGAACATCTAATACACCCGTCTTCACCCCCGAAAAACCGACTCATCCTTGTCCCCGTCATGTGGGCTCTATGCAGTACCTTAAATTGAATGAGACTTAGTCTCGCACATGACGACGACGAGTTGACCCTCTCCAGGGCGTCTGCCCATGTCCCGTCCTCTATCTGTTCCCCCAGCTCTAACTCCCACTTATCTTTTAGCTCCACTACTGGTACCTCCTCCACCTCCTGCATAATCTTATAGATGTCCGAGATCTTCCCCTCCCCGACCCAGACCCCTGATAGCACCCTATCACTCACCCCCCTGTCGGGGAGCGCGGGGAACCCCGCTACCTGTCGTCTGGCAAATGCCTTCACTTGGAGGTACCTGAACGTGTTCCCCGGGGGGAGCCCAAATTTCTCCTCCAGCTCTCCCAGGCTCGCAAACCTCCCCTCTATAAACAAGTCCCTCAGTTGTCTAATACCCGCCCTCTGCCAGCTCTGGAATCCCCCTCCTGTGTTTCCCGGCGCAAATCTGTGGTTCCCTCTTAGTGGTGCCCCTATCAGACCTCCCACTTCCCCCCTGTGTCGCCTCCACTGCCCCCAGATCTTGAGGGTGGCCGCCACCACCGGGCTCGTGGTATACCTCGTGGGAGGGAGCGGCCATGGTGCCGTTACCAGTGCCCCTAAGCTTATGTTGCCGCAGGACGCCCTCTCCATGCGCTTCCAGGCTGCCCCCTCCCCTTCCATCATCCACTTTCGTACCATCGATGTATTTGCCGCCCAGTAATATCCTGAAAGGTTGGGTAACGCCAGCCCTCCACTATCCCTACTCCGCTCCAAAAAGACCCTTCTAACTCTCGGGGTGCCATGTGCCCACACATACCCCATGATACTACTCGTTACCTTCTTGAAAAAGGCCCTGGGGAGGAAGATGGGCAGACACTGGAACAAAAACAAGAACCTCGGGAGGACCGTCATTTTAACTGACTGCACCCTCCCTGCCAGCGACAGCGGCACCATGTCCCACCTCTTAAACTCCTCCTCCATCTGTTCCACCAGTCTGGAAAAGTTCAACTTGTGGAGGGTCCCCCAGTTCTTTGCCACCTGCACCCCCAAATACCTAAAACTTTTAACTGCTCTTTTGAAGGGGAGCCTCCCAATTCCCTCCCCTTGGTCTCCCGGGTGTATTACAAAGACCTCACTTTTCCCCAGATTTAATTTATACCCCGAAAAGTCCCCGAACTCCGCTAGTATCCCCATTACCTCCGGCATTCCCCCCTCCGGGTCTGCCACATACAACAACAAATCATCCGCATAGAGCGAGACCCGATGTTCCTCCCCTCCCCTTGTCAGTCCTCTCCATCCCCCTGAACCCCTCAGTGCCATCGCCAACGGCTCAATCGCTAATGCAAAGAGTAAGGGAGATAGGGGACATCCCTGCCTAGTACCTCGATGGAGCCCAAAATATTCTGACCTCCTCCAGTTTGTTACCACACTTGCCATCGGAGCTGAATAGAGCAGTTTTACCCACTTGATAAATCCCTCCCCAAACCCAAACCTTTCCAACGTCTCCCACAAGTATTCCCACTCCACCCTGTCAAATGCCTTCTCCGCGTCCAGCGCTACCACTATCTCCGCCTCCCCTTCCACTGCTGGCATCATAATCACATTTAGCAATCTCCGGACATTTGTGTTAAGTTGGCGTCCCTTCACGAACCCCGTCTGGTCTTCATGGACTACCCCTGGCACACAGTCCTCTATCCTGGTTGCCAGGACCTTTGCTAACAGCTTGGCGTCAACATTCAGGAGGGAGATGGGCCTGTAGGACCCGCACTGGACCGGGTCCTTGTCCCGCTTCAAAATCAAGGAGATCAGGGCCTGCGACATTGTTGGGGGCAGAACCCCCCCCTCGCGCGCCTCATTAAAGGCTCGCACCAGCACTGGACCCACCAAGTCCACAAATTTCCTGTAAAACTCCACCGGGAACCCATCCGGCCCCGGCGCCTTCCCCGCCTGCATCTGGCCTATCCCTTTAATTAGCTCCTGCAGCTCTATCGGCGCCCCCAACCCTTCTACCAGCTCCTCCTGTACCTTTGGGAACCCCAATTTGTCGAGAAAGTTCTTCATTCCCCCTCTCCTCTTCGGCGGTTCAGACCTATACAATTCCCTATAGAAGTCCCTAAAGACCCTATTCACCTCTTGCCCCTTCTGCACTACGTCCCCACCCCTCTCTCTCACTCCCCCAATCTCTCTGGCTGCATCTCGCTTACGAAGCTGGTGTGCCAGCATCCTGCTCGCCTTTTCCCCGTACTCATACGCCGCACCCTGCGCCCTTCTCCACTGCATTTCCGCCTTCCTAGTGGTCAGTAGGTCGAACCTGGCCTGCAAGCTACGCCGCTCCCTTAATAGCCCCTCCTCTGGTGCCGCCGCATATTTCCTATCTACTTCTAGGAGCTCCCCCACCAGCCTCTCCCTTTCCTGCCTCTCCTTCCTCTCTCTGTGTGCCCTTATGGAGATCAGCTCTCCTCTAATCACTGCTTTCAAGGCCTCCCAGACCGTCCCCACCTGCACCTCACCTGTGTCATTCGTACCCAGATAGTTCTCAATGCCCGTTCTCACCCTTCTGCACACCTCTTCGTCCGCCAACAGCCCTACATCCAGGCGCCACAACGGGCGTTGATCCCGCGCCTCCCCCATGTCCACGTCCACCCAATGTGGTGCATGGTCCGATATCGCAATGGCCGAGTACTCCGTGTCCTGCACTCTCGGTATCAGCCCCCTGTTCAATACGAAAAAAATCGATCCTAGAGTACACTCTGTGGACGTGGGAGAAAAAAGAATACTCCCTCGCCCTAGGCCTACCAAATCTCCATGGGTCTACCCCTCCCATCTGCTCCATGAACCCCCTTAACACCTCTGCCGCTGCCGGCCTCCTATTTGTCCTGGAACTCGATCTATCCAGCCCAGGTCTAACACCGTATTAAAGTCCCCTCCCATGATCAGGCCCCCTGCCTCCAGTCCCGGGATGAGGCCCAGCAGGCGCCTCATAAAACCCGCGTCGTCCCAGTTCGGGGCATACACATTTACCAGTACCACATTCTCTCCCTGCAACCTACCCCTCACCATCACGTACCTGCCCTCCTTGTCTGCCACCACCTCTGCCGCCACAAACGACACCCTCTTTCCCACCAAAATCGCCACCCCCCGGTTCTTGATATCCAAGCCTGAGTGGAACACCTGTCCCACCCACCCCCTTCTCAGGCGGACCTGATCTGCCACCCTCAAATGAGTCTCCTGCAGCATTGCTACATCAGCCTTCAGTCCCTTCAGGTGTGAGAAGACCCTTGATCTTTTGACCGGCCCATTCAGCCCCCTTACGTTCCACGTGATCAATCGGATCGCAGAGCGACCCGTCCCTACTCCCTGTCGATTAGCCATGTCTTGTCCCTTGCTCGCCTCAGGTCATCCCTCCTTTTCTGACCCGCTTCCCATAGCGATGCGCCCCCCCCCCCCCCCCCACCCCCCGGCTCTCCCCTTCTCGTCCCTGGTCTTTCCAGCAGCAACCCGGTGTCCCCCCCCAGCCCCCCCCCCTTCCCCCCCCCCGGCTAGGACCCCTCCTAGCCGCGATGTACCCAACATCGTACTCCCGAGAGTCAGCTGGTCTCCGTTGACCCGGCTGCTCCTGCCACATTCCGACTCCTCCCGGTTCACCCCATCTGCGCCCGTGAAAGATCCCCTTAAAACCCCCGAGAAAGACCCGCATAATCAACCCGCTCCCCCCCGTCCCGTCTCCCCAACTTAACGATATAAATACCCAATGGCAACTAAATACATAAATACTTTTTTTTTTATAAATGTTTTTATTCAGTTTTCGTATTTTATATTGAACAAATTACAAATTGTTAGGAGAGAGAAAAAAAAAACAAACAAAAACAAACACGCAAAAATTAACACACATATTTACAGGTAAGCATCTTCGTAGTAGTAACTGCGCCCCCCCCCCCCCCCCTCCCCCCCTCAACATGTTTATTTAGCTTGGTTTTGGGCCTTAGCTAGCCATCGAACCCCCGTAACGAACCTGTAGCCCCCCCCCCCCCCCCCTCCCGCTACCTTCCCCCGACTATTCTTCCTCTTGTACATTGGCCACAAATAGGTCCCGGAACAGTCGCATGAATGGCTCCCACGTTCTGTGGAAGCCGTCGTCCGACCCTCGGATGGCAAATTTGATTTTCTCCATTTGGAGAGATTCCGAGAGGTCGGACAGCCAGTCCGCAGCTCTGGGCGGTGCTGCTGACCGCCAGCCAAACAGGATTCTACGGCGGGCGATCAGGGAGGCAAAGGCAAGGGCATCCGCCCTCCTCCCCAGGAATAGATCTGGCTGTTCTGAAACCCCGAAGACCGCCACTATCGGGCATGGCTCCACCCTCACTCCCACCACTTTGGACATTACCTCGAAGAAGGCTGTCCAGTACTCCACGAGTCTGGGGCAGGACCAGAACATGTGGGCGTGGTTGGCCGGGCCTCTTTGGCACCGTTCACATCTGTCTTCCACCTCCGGGAAGAACCTACTCATACGGGTTCTTGTTAAGTGGGCTCTATGTACCACTTTTAGTTGCGTCAGGCTGAGCCTTGCGCACGTGGAGGTGGAGTTGACCCTATGCAGTGCTTCGCTCCAGAGTCCCCACCCGATCTCCATCCCCAGGTCGTCCTCCCATTTCCTCCTTGTTGCGTCCAGTACGGTGTCGTCCCTATCTACCAGTCGGTCATACATGTCACTACAGTTCCCTTTCTCTAGGATACTTGCGTCCAGTAGGTCTTCCAGTAGTGTCTGTCGTGGCGGTTGTGGGTACGTCCTTGTCTCCTTTCGTAGGAAGTTTTTGAGCTGCAGGTACCGTAGCTCGTTCCCCCCAGCTAGCTGAAATTTCTCTGTCAGTTCGTCCAGTGTTGCGATCCTGTCGTCCGTGTACAGGTCCCTGACTGACAGTGTCCCCCCGTCCTGCCTCCACCTTTTGAAGGTGGCGTCGGTCAGTGCTGGTTTGAACCTATGGTTGTTGCAGATGGGAGCCCTGTTCGACATTTTGGTCAGGCCAAGTTGCTGCCGCAGTTGGTTCCAGGATTGGAGGGTGGCTGTCACCACTGGGCTGCTGGAGTGTTTTTTGGGTGGGGATGGGAGTGCTGCCGTGGCGAGGGCCCGGAGGGAGGTTCCCATGCAGGAGGCCTCCTCCGCACGCACCCACTCAGCTTCTGGCTCCTGGATCCATCCCCTTACTCGCTCGGCTGTTGCTGCCCAGTGGTAATACATAAATACTTAACTACATACTTAAATAACAAAATAATTAACTAACTATCAACTAACAGTGTGCCCAACCATCACCCTCCATCAAACAGTATAAATAACCGCAGATAACCATAACCCGAAAAGAAAAAAAAAAAAAGAACAAAAAACCCCCCCAAGCACCCAAAGAAAAGGGTAAGAGGGGTAAATAACTAAGGGAAATTGGAAACTGGAAGAAACACCCCATAAGAAGCCAACGACCCACAATAGAGATTTCAACAGTACAAATATACAGAAACACCCAACAACTCGAAACCTTCAAGATATTCAGAAAAGTCGACCGTTCGAGAAAAAACACCCCAAACAATCCACGAAACTGTTACCCAGTTCCGACCTGGCCTGAAAAAGAAAAGGGCCACTTGCTCAATCAAGAGTCCCCAGGCGGCTACGACCGCCGGTGCTCCCAGGTTTTAGTTCGTGTCCAACTTTTCCTCTTGTACAAAGGTCCAGGCCTCCTCTGGGGACTCAAAATAATGATGTTGGTCCTTGTAGGTGACCCACAAGCGCCGGTTGCAGCATTCCAAATTTGATCTTTTTCGCGTGTAGCACCGCCTTTGTCCGGTTGTACCGGGCCCGCCGCTTTGCCACCTCCGCACTCCAGTCCTGGTACACCCTTACCGTCGAGTTCTGCCACTTGCTGCTTTTCTCCCTTTTTGCCCACCTCAGGACTTTCTCTCGATCACTTAGCCGCTGGAACCGCACCAGCACCGCCCTCGAGGGCTCGTTTGCCCTAGGCCTCCTGGCCATGACCCGGTATGCCTCTTCCAATTCCAGGGGCGCCGGACCGGCCCCTTCCCCCATCAGGGAGCTCAACATCTCCGCCACATATCCCGGGAGATCCGACCCCTCCAGGCCTTCTTCCAGGCCCAGGATCCTCAAATTTTTCCTCCTCATCCGAGTGTCCAGCTCCTCGAAGCGGCTCTGCCACTTCATGTGGAGTGCCTCGTGCACCTCCACCTTTGCCCCGATGACTGTGGCCTCCTCCTCCCTCGCGGTCATCTCCTGCTGCAGATCTTTAATCGACGCCTCTTGGATCGCCTGGGCTCCCACCAACCTGGTGGCCGTCGCGTTCATGGACTCTAAGAGCTCCACTTTCATCTCCGTGAAAAAACGGAGGAGAGCGGCCTGCTGCTCCTCCGCCCATTTCTTCCACTCCTCCGATGCGCCGCCGGCCGCCATTTTGATTTTCTTCCCCCGCTTTTTTTGGGGAGCTGCTGCCGTTTTTCTTGCCGCTCCACTCCGGGTACCGACCATAAAATCGGTCTAGTTCTCCTCAGGGGACCTTCCCCCACCGGGATTCGTTTTTTCAGCACCGTTGGGGCCCTCCAATTGGCCCAAAAATACCTTTGTCGCAGGAGCTTCCAAATGTGCGGCTTAGCTAGTCATAGCCGCAACCGGAAGTCTGGAGCAGAAATGTTAACCTTGAAATAAACAGCATACTGCAGTGACTTTATGTTGCCCATCAATATTAACAGTATAACTGCTCTCTAATTAAGCAAATTATCACATTGTTCTACATCTTCCAGTTTACACTGTGCTACACACGTTGCTTTATGTTCAAAGACCAAATCGACAAAATGGTGCAACACAACCAGGAGTTCCTATGTAACTTTCTCTCATGCTGCTAATGTTTGTTCTTGCGTCATAAAACTGAAATATTCTCATAAGTTTCTTTTCCAAGGCACTTACTTCATCAAACTTCTGCAAATCCACATCCTTTATTTAACAAACTGATATGCTCTTCAAAAATATCGATTCAATTTATTGAACAGAACTTCCCTTCAATTAATCTATTCTGATTGTCCTGGATTAACCTATGCACTTCCAAATATTTAAATGCCAGCTCAAATCATGGATTCGAAGAGTTTTCCCACTACTGACGACAGACTAGAGTTAACCAGCTTATCTTTCCTCTCCCTTTCTGAACAGTGAAAGATGGTCTGGAACCCAGCATGTCAATGAGCAACATTTCTGGACCTTAGCTGGTGCACACACTCACATACAAGTACATGGTACACCTTTTGACTACTTTATGATGCATATTCATTATCTGCCTTGACATATTTTCTGATTAATTTGTTGTTAAATTGTCTGTGATTCAGCACCAATTAGAACCACACCGGCATTGTTTCTTACGCCCAATTTTTAAAAAGCCAGTGCGATTTGGTTGTTTAGCAGAATGAAGTCAAAAAGCGACAGAGTCAGCTGGAGCAGAAAGTGAAAAAGGTTATTTTGCTGAGTCTTTTTTTCCTGATGATTGGGGCAAGACACAATGTTGAGGTAGAGCAGCAGGAGATTTACTCTGCTGTACCAGTGACCAAAATTATATTTTTCCAAGTCTGGTGAGCAACAATTTGATCGGAAAGGTTGAGTGGAATAGAGAAAGTCTAAGTACCACAATGGCTGCTACTTTATCTTTCTAAAATAAATCAAAGCCCTTCACACAAATCTATAGAATCTTTACACTGCAGAAGGAGGTCATTCAGCCCATCAAGTCTGTCCTCTGAAAGAGCGCTTGACCGAGGCCCACTCCCCTGCCCTATCCCCGTAACCCCGCTCAGTGATCATGGCCAATACACCTAACCTGTGCATCTTTAGACAATGAGGGACAATTTAGCATGGCCAATTCAAATCCATCCCACTACCGAACTACAAATATATATTTGCTTGGCCAATTGTCAGTGGCATTGATTTTTACTTCCTTCTTTTGGATCAATAATAATCCATTGCCACCAACTGCTTTTGAAGTGCAAATAGAAATCTGCACATCACTAGGTTATGGAAGGCAGCCTCACAAACTAAAATATTAATACAACTGTAATTTTGCAGTTTTCCATAGCAACGAATCAAAATACAAGTGTTTTTAAAAAAATGTTTTTATTGCATTCAACAGTACTTTCACAATAAAAATAAATATACAGTACTTTTTTGTCCCAATGTAGCAATACTATATAGAAAACACTTGGGTGTTCTCAATGATTTAGTAAACATCTAAAACTCAAAACATACTTTTTTATATCTATAAAACTGGTTCATAGTTTTCTTAAGCATCATTTAAAAATACACGTTCTACAATATGATTCATATATGAAAGTGCAATTAAGAAGTCTCACTATGACAGCACCAACTGATGGATTTATATGACAATGACCATTTCCTGGACATCTTGCCTTCTGGATTGGCACCAAGAATAACAGTGCGCAATATAAAGTTCATCACCAATTGGAAATAATGTACTTTAGCACAACATATGCTTTAAAAATCACTCGCCAAAAAAACTAGTATGATACACATGTACATTTTGTACAAAACATTTGATAACGTTTTGAATAGTGGGCAGCAAATAACACAAGTTCTGTGAAAATCACATTTTCTGTGATTTCCCCCCAAAAAAACTAGACAAAGTAGCTTTTCATTAAGTACATCATTATTATTTTTTTTAAATGGAAAGCAAACCAAAGTTCACTGCCTGTAAAAAACACAAATGGAGACGAGCACTTTCCCTTAAATGTGTTGTAAAAGATATTTCTTTCTATCATTGTACATAAAAAAAATGCTGTGCCACCTGGTACATGCAAAACACAGGATAATTTGTTTTCACCACCAAACTGTAGTGTTCTGACCAAAAGGAAAGACGGAGGGGGGGGGGGGGGGGGGGGGGGAGGAGAGAGAGAGAGGGAGAGAGAGGGGGAGAGAGAGAGGGGGAGAGAGAGAGAGAGAGGAGGAAAAACATTCACTTACAATATGTTAGGTATTACATGACCGTAACAAAATGTTACCACTGCATTTAAAATGTCTGGTAAATTGCCCAACTTATTGATCAAACGGGACACATTTTAGCCAGCAATAATTGTGAAGATGGCCAGTTTGACAATTCTATTAGTAATGTGCATTTGTAAAGTATAAGTATCACCACATGGTTGACATAGTGTGTAGTATATAGTAAAACCAAACTGTATTTGCCACATGCTTTTATAACAGAATACAGAGCACAGTTAGAACCTACTAAACAACAAAAACCATTGCATTTAAAAAAAGTGATGAATCCAATTCATAAAAGTCAACTTCAACAGACAAAATCTCAAGTAAAGGGTAGAAACCCAGTGAAATTCAGCATTCCCATCTGACCCGAGCTGCTTCTTCAGAATCTTTTCTATTTTTCATCATTCAACGACTTTATTCTTCGTCTACAGTAGTTAACAAAAGGCTTTTGTAATTTGGAGTGCTTCTGTAAGATCACATGTAAATTGTTACAATTTAAATTATTTTCACCCAGTAACTTATAAACAGTTAAAATGAATTTGGGCTGCTCAACCTGTCTTGGCTTTGATTTAGGGAGCATAGCACATTTACAGCTTCTATTCAAAAGGAGAGCAGATACACTCAGTAAACTGCGAAATTGTGTCCAGTTCTGGTCGCCTCATTATAGGATGTGGATGCTTTGGAGAGGGTACAGAGGGGATTTACCAGGATGCTGCCTGGACTGGAGGGCATGTCTTATGAAGAAAGGTTGAGGGAGCTAGGGCTTTTCTCACTGGAGCGAAGGTAGAGAGGTGACTTGACAGAGGTGTACAAGGTGATGAGAGGTATGGATAGAGTGGATAGCCAGAGACTTTTCCCCAGGGTGGAAATGGCTGTCACGAGGGGACATAATTATAAGGTGATTGGAGGAAGGTATAGGGGAGATGTCAGAGGTAGGTTCTTTACACAGAGAGTGGTGGGTGTGTGGAATGCACTGCCAGCAGAGGTGGTGGAGTCAGAGTCATTAGGGACATTTAAGCGAATCTTAGACAGGCACATGGACAGCAGTAAATTGAAGGGGTGTAGGTTAGGTTGATCTTAGATTAGGATAAATGGTTGGCACAACATTGTGGGCTGAAGGGCCTGTACTGTGCTGTACTGTTCTATGTTCTACAGGTGGAAGTGAGAATCACTACACCAAGTGGAGCACACAGAGGAATTTGAGTCAAGCCCTGTCTCATGGAAAAAACTACAGGGTTAATATGAGCAAGGCTACATTTAAAAGCTTGTTCCAAGCAGATTTTAGGGAGGTGTATACGGACTCACATATTTATAACATGGTTGGGTTGTATACAATGTATCTGAGATCAATCCTAACAAGAGCTACAGACTCTCACCTGTAAGCTTGAAATCAAGCTCACCCTCAAAACAAACACAAATAAAAGCTAACGATGGGCATCAGTTTTTCCTTTCCTCCTCCTCTCCTAAAGGAGCAGCTAGCTTCTTATTTGAGAATTGCCAAATGCAATTCCCAGAAGACCTCTCTCTGGCACCTCAGCCAAGTGGTTATTTTTCATATGTGAGCATCGACAATGAATCTTAACAGGCTACTGCAGCATTGGGCAATTCACAGCTGCACCTAATCCATTCTTCACTAAATGTCAATGTATGTGCTTCCAGCAGGAACTACTCAGAAGCTATAGGGTGCAAAAAACCCAATTGATTTTTCTCCTTCTTAATCCAGAGACTGTAGCCATTTACAGTGGAATGACTGCCACCCCAATCATGACCAGCTAACAAGTGTTTCTTCTGGACTAACGTAAAAGATTGACAATTTCATCACTCCGTCAACAGGTCTCACTTGCTCACAGTAGCACGACCATCAGTTTAAGACAACTCCACATTGCAGTTTTGCTAACCACCTGCAATAGCCTCACTCAGCTCTTAAAGTCCAGGTTTTGCCTACAAATCAAAGATTTAAGATTCTTACTTAGCTGAATGTCTCCAGCGCTATTATTCTTTCTAGAAAAGCAGGTGACCAACTCAAACCTGACAAACATTCTTCAGAATTTGCTGAAACACAACATTTAACATTATAAACCTTGCCACCTAAAATGATTGCAGGAGTTAAGTTTGCATTCATTATCAACATTCATCTTCACTGGACTTAAAGGATTTAATATCTGAGAAAACAGTTCCTAAAAATATTAACCTATTCACATTGGCCAATTTTGTGGGAAGTATTAACATATCAAAACTCTACAATGGACATAATGCTTAACACTCTGCATGGGAGGAAAATAAAGAAACAGATTAATAACTACAAATATAATTCACAAAAACATTTTTAAAAACTGAAAGGAATCCCAAAAATAGAGCTGTCTAGAAATGAGCCAAGATATCCTGATTATTTCACATCCATCACCGACAGCGAAAACTGCCTCCTCTACCGATGAAGCAAGCATCAAGGTAGTTTGAGTTCCCAACAGTCTGGGACTTAACCTGGGAAACAGGCAGACTTTATCATAATTAGTCTTGCCTTGATCTGTGTACTTCTCTCCTCTCCCCCTATTGAAAACGCTGACTGAGACGTGGCAAAGGGGGAAACACAGAAACGTTTTTGGTATAAAAGAGGCCCATACTTGCATATTAGAATGCACGTTTTCCACTCTCCCTTCCCTACAAGCAGAAAGCATTTAGCTTCTGCTTGCTGGTTCCTCCAGGACAAAAACAAACAGCTCACCATATAAAAAACCAGGGCCCAAATGTGTGACTATGATCAGGTTTTATTCTCGTGTGAAAATTGGTATGCTTTATTGGCCAGTTTTACTATTCATTTTATGTCGGGGAAAGAGATTTTGGTTTGTTATCAAGGCACATTGTAACATTATTAAAATGGAAAATTACCCAAACGTAATTTAGACAAGCAGTAAGACCATTAGCAAGATGGAAGTTTTATTTTATTTTGAATTTTCACAGGCTGTCATCTGTGCTGAGTGACAACCTTCTTTTCTACATTTCTATGCATGCCTACAAAAATAAAATCAGTGATAATCAATGTGTAACACTGAGTCATTGGTTTATTAAATTATTTTAGATATTCACCTTTACTTCATGAGTGTATCCAGAGATAGGAACTGTTTCTGCCGAATGCAATTTCCTAAATTATAAAACAAAGAATTTGATATTAGATTTGCCCAAACATCAATGGCCTCACTTCCTATTCCTGAAATGCTATCTCTAATAATAATGATAATCTTTTATTGTTACAAGTAGGTCCAAACTGTCAGGGCATTTTTGCTAACATCTTACAAAAAAAAATATGCTGAAAGATTATTTCAGAATAACATATCCCGAGAGATACTTGGTTTTAATGCTTGCCTCAACAACAACTTACAGCACCTTTAATGTAATAAAACATCCCAAGGCTTTACGAAACAAAATTAGTCACCGAACCATGCAGGGATAGATTACGGCAAATGAACAAAAGCTTGGTGAACAAGGTAAGTTTTAAGGAGTGTCTTAAAGGAGAAAAGGGAGGTAGCAAGGTGGGGAGGTTTAGGGAGAGAATTCCAGAGCCAAGGAACGGGGCAACTGAAGGCATGGCCACCAATGGTGGAGCAATTAGAACTGGGGATGCTCAACAGACTGGCATTAGATGAATGCAGCTGTATAGAGTTGAACAAGATCACAGAGCTAGAAAGGAGCCAGGCCATGGAAGGATTTGGAAAAAAACTAATGGGAGTTTTCAAACGGACGTGCTGTTTAACCAGGACCCAATATAGATCTACAGGCATTAATGATAATAATTGCTTATTGTCACCTGAACAGGCGCCGGAATGTGCCGATTCGGGGCTTTTCACAGTAACTTCATTGAAGCCTACAAAGCAGGGGATTTAGTGTGAGTTAGGGCACAGGAAACCTTAAGATTATTGAAAATAGGTTGCAGGAGTGCATTAGAAGTTACGTCTGGAGGTACAAAGCAATGATGAGGGTTTCACCAGCAGAAGAGCTGAGCCAGGGGCCCAGTCAGTCAATGTTATGAAAGTGGAATAGGCAGTCTTACTGGTGGTATAGGTGAGCAGTTGAAAGCTCATTGAGGTCAAATATGATTCCAAAGTTGCAAACGGATTGGTCTGGCCTCAGACAGTTTTCAGGGAGAGAGACAGATTTGATGGCAAGGGAGTGGAGCTTGTGGCTAGAATCAAAAAGCATTGGTTTCATTTCTCCCAACATTTGATTGGAGGAAATTTCTACTTATTTAACATTGGATGTCAGACAAACAATCTGACAGTTTAGAGGTAGTTGAGGATTGAGAGAGGTGGTTGCGAGGTAGAGCTTGGTGCCAATCAGGGCAGATGTGGAAACTGACAACGTATTTGTGCATGGTGGCTAGAGGGGCAGCTTGCAGATATGAAATAGGAGGGGCCAAGAACACAGCATTATGGGTAGCACAGTGGTTAGCACTGTGGCTGCACAGCGCCAGGGTCCCAGGTTCGAATCCCGGCTTGGGTCTCTGTCTGTGCGGAGGCTACACGTTCTCCCCGTGTCTGTGTGGGTTTTGTCCGGGTGTTCTGGTTTCCTACCACAAGTCCCGAAAGACGTGCTGGTTAGGTAATTTGGTCATTCTGAATTCTCCCTCCGTGTACCCGAATGTGGCAAATAGGGCTTTTCACAGTAACTTCATTGTTGTGTTAATGTAAGCCTACTTGTGACAATAAAAGATTATTATTATTAGAGGTAGCATTTCAGGAATGGGAAGTGACGCCATTGTTGATAGTTCTCTGGCTATGATTCGATAGTTAAGAATGGAACAACACAGGTCCTGGATTAGGAAACTATTTTAACAGGTGAGACCAGAAATCCGTTACATTCTTGTGAAAACCCAACTGGAAGTAATGACATCCTTCAGGGAAGAAAACCTGCCCTTCTTACCCAGTTACGCCAATCCCACAGCAGCACCGTTTTCAGTGGTTCCAGAAGGTGGCCCACCAGCACCTTGTCAGTGCAAATTGGTTATGGGCAATAAATGACGACTTTGCCAGACCACATCCTGAAAATGAATAAGAACAAAGAAAACTGATCACCAGCGCAATTTATAACTTACCGTTATCCATAATTTGAATGTGGAACTGAAAGAGCATTGGAACCATTTTTAAACTTTCCAGTTGTGTATCCAATGATGCTCCATAGGCTCTCAAGGTTGCAAGATCGGTCTCCAACTTTACCTTCTGATTCTGAGAAAGAAAACAAGTTGTAATTATTAAAATTGAAGTTCTGATAAATCACGGAACTGCTATCGGTCATACTAGAGCCCCATTTAAATAATTCTAAACAGAGTTATATGAAATTAATAGTTTAATGTTGCAAATTTGTAATCTTTTTCAACCACTTTGGCTCGGCAAAGTCAACTTGAAAAATACAGGTAGCGGTTTCTTATTGCCTTCTCCACAAAGATGACATAATAAATTTTATCTCAAATGTCAAACATCCAGCACACACATCATTGCTAATATTATTAAATATATATATCATACATTTGCAAGGCCAGAGTGAGACATTTAGTAAATTTAAATAAAGTATTGAACATTGAACGAATATAATTTACCTTAAATCCTTCCAATTGTTTGCTTAAATTTTCATGCTCATCATCTGCGTGCTCCAAAGATTTTGCAAGTGCACCAAGTTCTAACTCTCTTACTAGGAGGCAAACAAAACAGACTGTAACTTTCATTTTGGATTTTACCCCATGTCTTACTTCTGGCTGTTCTCACACCTCCGTTGCCAATGAGAGCTCACAGAATGATTACCAAAGATCGTGGATTAATTAATGATAGGCGACACAGGCAAAGCCTGATTGAGTGCTGTGATTAAGGAGCTACAGAAGGCTTATAGAATCCATGTGCCTAATGCCGGGTCTTGGAAAAAGTTATCCAATTAGACTCCTTGCTTTTCCCCAATAACTATTAGTTTTGATGAAGCTAGTGTGGTCACACTGCTAACATTTGATAAAGTGTCAATAAGAATTGAAGTGCATGGGTTTGCAGGAACATAGTAGCACAAACATAAAGTTAGCCAAGAGACAAGAGAGCAGACAGCTTATTTTCAGAATGGGAGGAAGTATACATTAGTGTCCCCCACAGGTCGGCATAGAGAACACAATTTGTTTTAGTAAGAAGTCTTACAACACCAGGTAAAGTCCAACAGATTTATTTGGAATCACGAGTTTTCAGAGCGTAGCTCCTTCATCAGCTGAGACTCACCTACGCTCTGAAAGCTTGTGATTCCAAATAAACCTGTTGGACTTTAACCTAGTGTTGTAAGACTTCTTACTGTTCCACCCCACTCCGACGCCAGCATCGCCACATCAATGGTTTTTGATTGATTACCCAATTATTTTTTCCAATTAAAGGGCAATTTAGCATGGCCAATCCACCTACTCTGCACATTTTTGGGTTGTGGGGGTGAAACCCACACAGACACGGGGAGAATGTGCAAACTCCACACGGACAGTGACCCAGAGCCGGGATCGAACCTGGGACCTCAGCGCCGTGAGGCGGTTGTGCTAACCACTAGGCCACCGTGCTGCCCTTTGTTTTTTGATTGATGACCTGGACTTGGGTATAGGCGTTATAATTTCAAATGCTGACACCAAGTTGACTTGGAAAGATATTATTTGTAGTTTCAAAAGTAGTTTTGGTGACTTATCATTCTGTGGAATTAATATGTTATTTAGCATTCTGTACTGACATTGACAGAAGCCATTTTAAAAACTAAACCAGTTTTGCATTATTGGAGACTAGTCAGATCAGTTAAGTAGACAGCCGTCATTGTGAAACAATTAAATAATAAGCAATTGGTCAATAAAAGTATTGAAAATGCTGGCAATACAACCTGCAGCTCGAAAGCGCTTCGAACTTTTAAAATTCTTAACATTTGATTTTAATACAATTATTGAAAGTCATGAGAATTGTAAAATGCTGCCTTCCCAGACAGTCTGGAAAGATAACATGAACTTAAATATTTTATTAGCTTTGACTGAAGGTATAATAATAATAATCTTTATTGTCACAAGTAGGCTTACATTAACACTGCAATGAAGTTACTGTGAAAAGCCCCTAGTCACCACATTCCAGCGACGGTTCGGGTACACAGAGAGGGGAGTTCAGAATGTCCAATTCACCGAACAGCAAGTCTTGAGGGACTTGGGGGAGAAAACCGGAGCACCCGGAGGAAACCCACGCAGATACGGGGAGAACGTGCAGACTCCCCATAGACAGTGACCCAAGCCAGGAATCGAACTTGGGACCCTGGAGCTGTGAAGCAACAGCGCTGCCCACTGTACTACCGTGCTGCCCTGGCCTTCATTCAACATGTCTCAATTATAAAAGACAGTTATGTTAACCGACTACTGTTCAATACTTTGGCGAACTTAAAGTAAGAGATAGAGCTTAAGAAAAGCCATCGTCTTAAGGTTAAGACAATGTACACAATTAGCTAAAAACTAAAGGGCGAGCTGTTATTTCATGATTGGCAAATTATAGACCAATTGGCTATTTTAAAGAAATTGACAAAGGTGTGTTAGCTATGTTGAGAGACTGAATAGACGCAGACTATTTTCATTTGAAAGACGGAGGTCGGGCAGCACGGTAGTGCAGTGGTTAGCACTGCTGCCTCATGGCGCCGAGACCCAGCTTCGATCCTGGCTCTAGGTCACTGTCCGTGTGGAGTTTGCACATTCTCCCCACTTCGCTCCCACAACCCAAAGATGTGCAGGTTAGGTGGATGGGCCACACTAAATTGCCCCTTAATTGGAAAAAATGAATTGGGCACTCTAAATTTATATTTAAAAAAAAGAAAGACGGAGGTTGAGGGTGACCTGATAGAGGTCAACAAGATTATAAGGGGCATGGATAGAGTGGATAGGCAGGCACTCTTTCCCAGGGTGGCGGGGTCAGTCACCAGGGGGCATAGGTTTAAGGTTTGTTGGGCAAAGTTTAGAGGAGATGTGCGAGGCAGGTTTTTGACACAGGGGGGCAGTGAGTGCCTAGAACGCGTTGCCAGGGGAGGTTGTGGAAGCAGATACATTAACAGCGTTCAAAAGGCATCTCGACAAACACATGGATATGATGGGTATAGAGGGATAAGGCAGAAGGAAGTGCTTTGGCAAAGGTTGGTATCATGACCGGTACAGGCCTGGAGGGCCGAAGGGCCTGTTCCTGTGCTGTATTGTTCTTTGTTCTTTCTTTGTTCTTTGTGGACTTAAAGGTATAAAAGAAAGTTCTCGAGATGCCATCTTGGGTTAACATGCTATCCACGTTTTCAGAGCCTTCATGTCTTGGTCTGAGGAGGGTACAGAGAAGTCTGTTCAATTGTCAAAGTTCAGCTTTCTCCTCTTGCTGTTAATTACTGCTAATCACTATTAATTGACAATTTGCTTTTTATCTTTGACTCGTTACCTTTTTAATGGCTAATAAACTTTTTGAATTTATCATTTAAAGTGTTCACTCTTGCTATGTGGTTAAGTCTGTAGAATCTGATGTGATTTACTTGCAGGGAATTATTGCAAACAAGTGAACCCCATAAATCTTAGATCAACAGTAGTGTAGATGTCACAAGCACCTAAATTGCAAAATGGGAGATGAATGACAGGTGAAATTTAAAATGCTACATTTTTGGGGGAAACAAGAGACATTATAAACAAAATGGTGCGATTTTAAAGGGAGTTCAGGAACAGAGACAGACTTCGGACTCTCATTTACAAATCTTTGAAGGCCCCAGGCAGACTGATAAAAGCTGTTAATATGGAGAATTCACAAAAGAGAGACTTGGAGGACAGAGGAAGTTCAGCTTTGGTACCACATTTTGAGACAATGTCAATGACTTCAAAAGGATAAAGAGAAAATTAAATGCAATGTTACCAGGGATGAATCACTTTACCTATGTGGAGAGACTACAGAAGCTAGGACTCAAAGCATTGAAGGTTAAGGGGAGATTTAATAGAGCTGTTCAAAATTAAGGATTTTAATAGATTAATTAGTACAAAGCTGTTTTAATGCAGAGTGTTACAATCTGGGATGCACTCTTTGAAGGGGTTGGGGATGCAGATTCAATGGCAACTTCCGGAAGCAAATTGGATATAGACTTGAAAGAAAAAAATGAAGGGCTTTGGGGAAAGAGAAAGGGAATGAGACTAAATGGGTAGCTCTTGGAAAGGGCTGAAACATACATGGTGGGTCAGTGGATTCCGCCTGTGCTACAAGATTCTGGAATCATTCATGATACAAGATGTAAACACAATGATGAAAAAAGACACACCTACTAAAAAACAAATATGATAGTAGCCTTTGCAGCAGCCCCAAAAGTAGGTCATTTACTCGGACCTTAAGCTCCAGTCAGATATTCCACAGAATGGAAAAGCAAAATACTGCAGATGCTGGCTATTTGAAATAAAAATAGAAAATGGTGGAAACACTCAGATCAGGCAGCATCTGTGGAGGAAGAAACAGACATATTGGTCCATAACCTTTGGTCTCTGGGTGCTGTACCACGGAGGTACCCCAAAGATGTGATGGGGACCCCGCCCCTTCAAAAGGCCCTGCGTAAGGATTGCATGGCAATTGCCAGGGTGTTCAAACTTTTATTGAGCAATTACCCTGCACTGGGAACAATTTGATATCCCAAATTACTCCAAAAGAAACACAAGATGTGCCTGGAGTTAGTGTGCTGTCTTTCAGTTTCTTTCCTGGTCCCATGACCATTCTTTTTGGCCGGTGAGATTCTGTCATTCAATCTCTCGTGTTATCCATCCTACCAGGCCTTCCTTTTGTCCTTATCCCTCCCACTCCTTACTCAAAACCTATTACAGCTCGAGCCTTTCCTAGTTAAGGGGATCAAAGCGAAACGTTAAGTCATTTACATAGAACTGATTTGTGCACACTGTGGCAAATTTACCGCAGGAAGGCTTCTTAGACCAAATTCAAGAGCTCCAATTACATTGTACTGGTAATGGTATCATGCAGGTAATGCAAGAAATATGTGTGCTGTTTTGACTCCAGAGTGCTAAGTTTATTATCAACTCAACTTTACTTCAGGAATATTGCTGTGAAATCATCAACTGCAGAAGTTGTCACTAATGCAATTTAGTAACACAATTAACTTTTATAGAATCCCTACAGTGCAGGAGGAGGCCATCTGGTCCATCACGTCTGTATCAACCCTCCAGAAGAGCACTCTACCTAGGCCCACTCCTCCACCCTAACCCTGTAACCCCACGCACTGATCATGGGCAATCCACCTAGCCTGTACCTGAAGGAAACCCACACAGACTAAGGATGTGCAAACTCCACACAGTGAGCCAAGGCAGGAATCGAACCCAGGTCCTGGCATTGATAGACAGTAGTGCTAACCACTGTGCCACTATGTTGCCCAGCTATGTTTCTTTTACCCCTCCTTTAGAAGCAATGGAATACTACAGATGGTATAACAAAAAAATGCTTTGGGCAAAGCTTGAGCTATCACACACAGTCTCTAATTACACTGCTGGTAATAGCAAACCAGACGCCACATGGCCAATGTCACAATTCTCTCCATTCCCCCCCCCCCCCCCAAATAAAACGCACAACTGTAAAATGGGTTCTCGTTTTGCATAGGCAATCAATCCTTACTCCATGCCGGTTGTATGCTCTGGAGCTATTTGTCCACGATGCTCTAATCTTCATTCCAGTGGAATTAATACAAAAACCTCCTATAAACACCCTTAAATGGGAGAACAAAAAGGGATAATTTTCTGACTTGGCACTTCTGGTAAGGAGTCTCACCTGTGAGAAATTCAGCATCAGTGAATGATTTTGCCAACCATTAATTTAAATGCATCGACAAATCAGTTGCAGTGTGCATTTGGATTTCTGGTATGCACTCTCGGTCAACTATGCAATTCACTGAGAATGCCAAGTGAAAACAAAACGCATAAAGTTAATTTAAAACCCTTCCTGTGGTAAATTTATACATGAAACTATTAAAGCTGCAGCAATATATCATCCGAGTAAAAATGACCTCAGCACAGAAAAATGCCATCTATGGTGCTTTCTCGAGTCCTAACAGCAGAAGTTGTTCTGGTTGATATGTGTAGTAACAATACAAAATCTGTTATCTTGGAAGGTGTTTATGACTTCATTACACAAAGGAGGCAGAATAATTATTCTTTCAGACTGTGCTATTTTTCAGCTGTTTGACAAATTTGGTTGCCATATCTTTTGAGCAAAGAGACTCTATCAATGAATGAAGAGAAAGGATCAATACAGAAAGCAACTAGTGGTAGTGATTGAAAAATAACCTAATTTGCATACTTCAAAGCAAGATTGCTGTCAAATTGCTAAATTTAAGACATGACATAGCCATTTAATGTACTCACAATGGTCCTTTTAAAGATATTCTTATTACTAAAAGGAAAAAAAAAAGACGAATTTCTGTAGTGCTTTTCAAAACCGAGGTTATCCCAACCCACTTGAAAGCCAATGAGCATAATCACTGCTGTAATGCAGAAATGGGACAACTATTGCGTAAACCTGGGTCCCACAAACAGAAATGTGTTAATGACCAGAGTATCTGTTCATAGTGATGTTGATTAAGGGAATAATATTAGCCAAGACACCGGCTTGAATCCCTTGCTTTCCTTTTGTACATTCACCAGAGGGGGCAGGTGGGGCCTCAATTTTGTATTCCATCCAAAATACAGCACCTTCAACAGTGCAGCACTCCCTCAGTACTGCACTACAGTGTCAGACAACATTTTATGCATACGTCCAAGTGATATTTCAACAGACAAGCCTTTTTATTGAGTCCTACCACTGAGCCACTGCTGACACTAGTAATATTTACAAATATAAGAACATAAGAACTAGGAGCAGGAGTAGGCCACCTGGCCCCTCGAGCCTGCTCCACCATTCAATGAGATCATGGCTGATCTTTTGCGGACTCAGCTCCACTTTCCGGCCTGAACATCATAACCCTTAATCCCTTTATTCTTCAAAAAACTATCTATCTTTACCTTAAAAACATTTAATGAAGGAGCCTCAACTGCTTCACTGGGCAAGGAATTCTATAGATTCACAACCCTTTGGGTGAAGAAGTTCCTCCTAAACTCAGTCCTAAATCTACTTCCCCTTATTTTGAGGCTATGCCCCCTAGTTCTGCTTTCACCCGCCAGTGGAAACAACCTGCCCGCATCTATCCTATCTATTCCCTTCATAATTTTATATGTTTCTATAAGATCCCCCCCGCATCCTTCTAAATTCCAACGAGTACAGTCCCAGTCTACTCAACCTCTCTTCGTAATCCAACGCCTTCAGTTCTGGGATTAACCTAGTGAATCTCCTCTGCACACCCTCCAGTGCCAGTATGTCCTTTCTCAAGTAAGGAGACCAAAACTTTCAAAAGCAATACTACATGTGTGGCCTCACTAACACAGTATACAATTGCAGCATAACCTCCCTAGTCTTAAACTCCATCCCTCTAGCAATGAAGGACAAAATTCCATTTTGCCTTCTTAATCACCTGTTAACCAATTTTCTGTGACTCATGCACTAGCACACCCAGGTCTCTCTGCACAGCAACATGCTTTAATATTTTATCATTTAAATAATAATCCCGTTTGCTGTTATTCCTACCAAAATGGATCACCTCACATTTGTCAACATTGTATTCCATCTGCCAGACCCTAGCTCATTGACTTAACTTATCCAAATCCCTCTGCAGACTTCCAGTATCCTCTGCACTTTTCGCTTTACCACTTATCTTAATGTCATCTGCAAACTTGGACACATTGCCCTTGGTCCCCAACTGCAAATCATCTATGTAAATTGTGAACAATTGTGGGCCCAACACGGATCCCTGAGGGACACCACTAGCTACTGATTGCCAACCAGAGAAACACCAGAGAAATATGTAATTTTTACACCAAGAATGGAAGGATTCTGACATTGTTGAACATGTTGAAATATTGGAGAAATTGCTGAAAAGACGCAGCAGGCCTGTCAGCATGTATCAAGAAGAGAAATTAGCCCAGTGGTGCAGTCCACGGTGAAGATATGGAATCAGCTGAGGAGGCATTTTAGGATGGAAGGGATGTCAGTGCTAATGCCGCTGTGCGAGAATCATGGGTTTGAGCCGGGGGAATGGATAGTGTATACAGGAGGTGGAGGGAAATGGGGCTGGTCAAGGTGAGGGATTTGTATTTGGAGGAAGGGTTCACCAGTGTGAAGGAGCTAAGGGAGAGGGTACACTGCCGAGGAGTAGTGAGTTCAGGTATCTGCAGGTTAGGGACTTTGCACGGTAGGTCTGGAAGGGGCTCCCGAGATTGACGGAATACACCCTGCTGGCGTAACTGCTGCTACCGGATGTGGAAGGGGAGGGAAGAATTGGGGATATATCTAAGTGGCTGGGAAAGCAGGGAGGCGAGCGGGTGGTGAAGATCCAAGGAGAAATGGGAAGCGGAATTGGGAATGGAGATCAATTGGGGAGTATGGAGTGAGGCACTGCGTAGGGTAAACGGCGCCCCTACTTGTGCAAGGATGAGCCTGATACAGTTTAAGGTGGTGCACAGGGTGCATATGACTCGGGTGAGACTGAGTGGGTTCTTTCACGGGGTAGCAGATGAGTGGGAGAGGTGTGGGTGTGGGCCAGCGAATCATGCGCACATGTTTTGGGGTTGTGAAAAATTGGGAGGATTTTGGGCGGGAAATGTTCGCGGTCTTAGCCAGGATAGTGGAGGAGGGAGTGGACCCAGACCCGTTGGTGGCGATATTTGGGATTTCAGAGAAGCCAGAGCTCATGGAGAGGAGGAAGGCCAATGTCTTGGCCTTCGCCTTCCTGATTGCACGGTGGCGAATTTTGCTGGAGTGGTGGTCGGCATCGCCACCAGGGGTAGCAGCATGGTTGGGTGACCTGTATGACTTCCTTCGGTTAGAGAAGATAAAGTATGAGTTAAGGGGCTCAGGAAGGGAGTTTGAGAAAAGGTGGGGCATGTTTGTGACCATGTTTGAGGAGCTGTTCGTCGCAGGGTGATGGGGGGGTTGGTGATGGGGAGGGGGGTGGTGAATAAGGAGAAAAATCTGTACAAACTGTATAGTTGATTGTTGGGAAGAATGTTTCCCGGGGTGTTTATTTCCTGTAACCTACTTTGATACAAGTTTGAATAAAATGCATTTAAACAAAAAAAATCAAGAGGAGAAATCGGTTAATATTTGGGTTGTACATCTTTGTCAAGTTTGAGGAAAGCTATCAAAGTGAAACTTTAATCCGTTCTCTTTTTTTCTTTAAGATGCCATGTATTTCCCATATTCTATTTTGTTTCAGATTTATCTCGATTTGTAATAATTACACATTGACTTTTGCATTCAAAACATAATGCTGGTAAAGGAGGAATGTCGGCTTAGAACAGCGAACATTTCCAATTCAGGTATCACGCATTAGCACAATGAACTCTCATATCCAATACATCACGTGCTGAATAAAGTCTCTACCACTCTGTCCCAGTAAAATGCTTGAATCTTAGCCGAGGACATTTCTTATCAAGCAATGTAAACTTCAGCTATTTGCCACACCAGAAAATTTATGCCAACTGTGCCAAACAGTTAAATGCGGTTGATGTATCTACAAGGGATTGCCCAAACCTTTTCCAACCAGGACCCTTTTATCCAACTGGGAGAGCGCATTCACTTCAAGGTAGCTTCATATGCAATCTAAGAGCCACCGTTAATAGAGTTTAAAATAGTTGATAACAAAATCAGTTTATCTTAGCTACATATTTGGGGGGAAAAAAGACAAAGTAAAAATTATTTGTACTTACATTTTACCTGCTTGAAAATATATTCCTCCAGAAGACTTAGATTAAGTGACGTATAGTTATGTTTTGAGGTCAGGCTACATAACTGGGACAGCTCTGCACTGTCAGCATCATCTGTCGAGTCCTCATCACCTTGCTCCTGCTCTTGTTTAGACAATTCAGCAGCTTCTTTCTCAAAATCTCCTGTTTGAATTCAAAGTCACAGTTGTTACATCTATGGACGTGGTTGAGCAGGTGCTCTGTCAATTTATTCACATCAGATTAAGATGGCGACTCTGATTTTGAATTTGAAGTATTGTTGATACAGCATAGTCTTAAACACTCTGTTAAAGCACAAAAGTCGTAGTGTAAATCTGGAATTGGAGCCCGACCTCAGCCCATAAAGATGCAACATGAGTTCCTCTGGTGGAGGCAGTCACAACGTGCTTGGGCTCGACACGCGAGGACTACAAATCAAATGTGGCATCAAAGAGAAATGTGGAAATGGTTCTGGGGACCCTTGTACTACCAGAGGAGTTCTGAATATCACTGTTGAGTTCATGGAGGCGGTCTGGGATTTCAATATTAATGCTATTGAAAGAGCGCTCTCCTTGTTAAGAGAACCGTAGATCAAGCCTGTTGTACAAACATGGTACTGCCTTCCACAGACCAATGCAGCAGCTACAACTGTCTGATCAGTCGAAATGCATATTGGGCGGGGGGGGGGGGGCAGAAAAAGTATATCAACAAGCTTTTGCTGCTTTGGCTGGATACAGATTTGTGCAAATAACTATGCAAGGACAATCTGAAGCAAGAAAGAACATGGTGGTGTCTGTATATAAATAGAATTGTACATTTTTAATCGTGATTCAATCATGCTCTTGAACCACAGCTACATTGATGTTGTGCTACCCCCTAACAAAAGAAAGATATTATCGCCATTGTTACACTACCCACAAGAGAGTTTTCCAAACTCTCCAAATCTTCTGTCAGGTTGCTTTTCATCGGTCCTACTTTTCCTGATTCAACAGTGGTGTGGCCAGCATTGAAATATTCCTTCTGCTGATCAGAAAAGGTTTTCTGCAATGCTGCAGGGAGCTGTCAGAAAATGTTAACACAGAAACTCAGTTACAAGAACAGCCTGGTTATTCAAGATACATGATCTCGCTTGTGGCCTGAAGCGAAAATGAAAACACCTAAGAAAAGAACACTTGAGCAATCTGGTGGTTCAGTGGACAACTACACTACATGAAGGGGTAATCAATCTTCACAGTTAATGAAGATTCCAGGTACGAGCTCTCATTTTGGCTCAATTTGCCTCTTCATGTAGTGTAGTTGTCCACTGAACCACCAGATTGCTCAGTGTTCTTTTCTTGGGTGTCTTCATTTTCGCTGATCTCATTTGGAGTGTCAAATGGGTACACAGTTGACCTTAAAAACCTTTGGCTGGGAGAAGGGATTGAGAAGAGGGAGGAAATGAGCCAGGGTTCCCAAATGTGGCTGTCCATATGGAGATTGGGGAATGAGGGAATCATGTTTGGCTGTGGTTCCATTCACCTTAATGTTCATGAACAAACATTCTATGTAGTTTCAAATGTCAAGAATGACCACTTGGATAGTCCTGGAGGGCTCGGTTCCAGGTCTTAACCAAAGCTTCACTAGTTTTGCGGTGAAAGTCAAAACTGGTCTAGAGATGGCATGGTCCTTTTTCAGTGCTTGTATATTTTGCTAAATGGAATTGACCTTTTCCATTAACTTTCGACCTTTGTCACCATGGACAGCCCCTTTTTTTGATTGGACAGCCGGATAAACAAACGCTCTGAAAATACTGCATGATTCCTATGACTGTACAACCTTTGCTAAAGGAAGATGTGCTTCATCTCAAAAAAGATGCAATTACATCGCAAGTTAGAGTAGACTTTTCCAACTACAATTCAACTTCTTAACATGATTGCCACAGAACAACTTCACATTGGTCCCAGTGAATAAAATATTTAACATCTACAGAATGCAAGTGGTTTTATTCTTCATTTCTCACAGCACATTTATAAAGTTTATCCAGGAAATAATGCAGCAATAATTCAGGTTGAAAAGCAGTACAGTTTTATGGGCACATTTATAATTTATTTATTTTTCTTTGCAGCTTATCTTTTGCTACCGCAAATTTTGCACCACAACCTTAATAAGCACAACTGGCAAGGGGAAAATAAAAACCTCACTGAAATATTTTGAATGGATAGCAGAAAGCTGTAGTTTTACGGGTTTTTTGATAATTAGGGCAAACAAATAAAATAAAACATAAGAAACTGGAAGTCAACCATATAATACCTTGAGCTTGCTCTGCCGTTCAATAAGATCATGCTCATCTGATCTTGGCCTCAACACCATTTTACTGTCTATTCCCAATAAAGCTTGATTCTCTCAAAGTTCAAAAATCCACCTATCCCTAATATATTTAATGTTTCAGCCTCCACAGCTCGCTGGGTTAGAAAATTCCAAAAATTCATGACCTTTTGAGAGAAGAAATTCCTCATCACTGACCAAATCGGCAAACCATTGTTCTGAAATCATGTTCCATAATTTTAGATTCCTCAGCAAATGAAAAACAGCCTCACGGTATAGACCCTGTCAAGCCCCCTCAAAGTCTCATTAAGATCATTCTTCTGAACTCCATGAGTATTGGCTCAACCTGTTCATCTTTTCCTCATAAGACAATCTCTTCTCCCAGAAATCAACCTACTGAACCTTCTCTGAGCTGTCTCCAATGCAAGTATATCTATCCTTAAATAAAGAGACCAAACCTGCATACTGTATTCTAGATGTGTTCTCAGCAAAACTGTACAGTCGCAGCAAGTCTGCCATCCCTGTTGAATAAAGTCCAACATTCCACTTGTCTTCTGAACTACCTGCTGTCCTTGCATGTTAACTTTTTGTGCTATATGTAGGAGAACACCCAGATCCCTCCGCACTGTAGCAGTCTGTCATGTGTCTCTATTTAAATAATATTCTGTTTTTCCTATTCTTCCTACAAAAGTGAGAACCTTACATTTTCACACATTATATTCCATCTGCCAATTCTTTGCCACTTATTTAACCTGCCGAGGTCAGACAATTAGGAAGGCAAAGAGGAAATATGAAATGAAAATACTGAAGGTAATAAAAGATAATAGTCATATTTCATGTGCAAAGTAACAAAAGGAGAATTAATAGGAATAGGATCACTATGAGGTGAGAAACACAAACACAAGATAAACTGAAGAGATTAACAAAAGATTTGAACTCCAGAATTGAAGGTACAGTATTGAAATTTTCTAATGATACCAATTGACATAGTAGCCAACAGTATGAAAGACTGTATCAAAATATAGGAAGACAAACAGGCTTGCAATATGGGCAGCTAAAGGCAAACTAAAATTAATATAACGGAGTGAGAGGTGGGTCATTTTGGTCGGAGTAATAATACTCAATTGGACAACAAGCATCAAAATAAGGTAAAGGAAGAGGTCTATGCATTCAGATACATAAATCATTAAAAATATTGGCATAAATTGTTAATGCCATCAAAAATGCAAACAAAGTACAGTGGTTCATTTTTTGAAGGAATAGAAATCAAAAGCAGGGAGAGTCATGTCAAATTCAAATAGAACCTTGTTTAGACCACATTTCAAGTACTGTATACAGTTTTGATCACCAAGTTGCAGAACAAGAACAGAAAATATATTAGAATACAGAATATCGCCAGAATGGAGCGGATGTAGCTATCAGGAAAGGCCAAATAGGCTGTAGATGCGAAGAGAAGACCTGATAAAATGTATTTTAAAAAAAAATCATATTTTCCTTGTCCAACCCAATTCTACTTGTGGGCAAGTCTGCAATAATGAGCCAGAAATGTAACAACTCAAATAATTAACTTAGGAGGAATTTATTTGCAGTGGTGAGAATGTGAAATGGCTGATGTTGCAGGAGAGTGGCTTATGTACAAAGCACTGATGGATTTAAGGAAAGACTTGATGGATACGAGGGAAAATGGAAAACTGGGATATGGGAGCAAGGTGCAAACAGGCAGTTAGTGTGGGAAGAGATTGGTAGCTCATAGCAATGCATCAGTATTGCATGTTATCTTTTATTATAAAGTATTTCAAATTGGATCTTTAATAAATGGAATCTTTAATAAATCTTTAATAAATACACGCAAGGCAGAAAATGAGTTGAGTCCAGAATTAAAATTCAATGACCTGGATTTCTGTCTCAGCTGAGAGGAAACAGATTCTGTATGTAACTGCCGCCCAGCCCTTTCCTGGGCTTGTCAACAGAGATTCCCCATCATCTGGTACCTATTTCAATGTGCTGCCCTCTTCAGGGCATTAGTGCCATCTGTGAAGATGGCATGAAACAGCAAGGCTCTTCAATAATCAGATTGAAGACTCCAACTAAACCATGCAGTGTCTCCCATTCACTTATTAAGGCCCTTAAGTGGCCACCTTATCCCACCCAGCCTCAATTTGTAGCAAATCTGATCCCAAATTACCTTCAGCTAATAGACATGCATTCCCCTCCAAAACCTAAATGCTAATGTACATAGAATCTGATGATGCTACACTTTCAAGCTCTGGCACACAATAAGGTCATGACACCACGACTAATAAAAAAAAGCAATCTCAACAGAAAATGCAATAAAACTGACCCTACAAATTCAAACTGCACCACAACTAATCTCAAGGTTGAAAGAAATTTAGTCTTTTTCAGAGTGAAATATGTGCATCACTGGACCTGATCTCATGATATGTTAGTCATAAAGTTGTGCATGATTACATATCATCAAATACAAAAATGTTTAGATGTTGTATCACACAAAAGCCGAAATGGAATCCCATTTACGCAGTCCTTAATTAATGTCAATCATCAACATTGGAAAAACCTCAGTTTATCAATGAAGAAATAATACAAACAAAAGACCTACCATGTACTTCACACAGCGTCATGTTGGAATACTGCAGCTATGCATTGATTCAGTCAGCTAGTTGTTTGAGTCAGACATTCATTGAGCATCTACTTTTTAGATACTGCAGTTTTCATTATTTCTTGTATGCTTTTATATATTTTACTTGAAAACCTAACTTTGTTTGAATATTTTGCGGTTGTCGTGATTGTGTTTTATCCGCAGCATTTTTAAAACTGATTTGACTAGGCAGCATCAAAAGAAATCATTCACAGTAGCTCCATTGAAGTACTTGTGACAATAAGCGATTATTATTATTACATGGTGTGAGCTCGCAATAGTGTTAATTCTGCAAAAAATAAAGTACGAGACTATTCACATATATATTTCATTGAAAATTGTGTGTAATTGTGGAGTTGAATTCACCTCCAATGCCTTATTTAGATTTTACCAAAATATATTTTGGATCTATAAGGCCAGTAATCAGGAAACATGTTGAAATATTTTACCTGTCAAATTCTGAAGATGCTGTCTTCCAAAAAGATGTTCCTTCTTGTTATGTAATGAGCTAAAGTACTGATTACATGTTTTGCAGTACAGGCCATTGTCGTCCTCACCCTGCTTAACAAAAGGACCCAATTATTTACTCCTCAATTTACCAAACTTACAAGGGTGCCTACTTTTGACAGTCAGTTATTTACAAAACTACAAAAGCAGAATTTAAAACCCAGAACAGAAATTGAAGCAATGTGTAAATTACTGATACATTTTTGTCAATAATTAAAAGAGGTGAATCTTTTTTTTTTACACTAAGGGCAATTTACCATGACCAATTCCCCTAACCTGCAATCTTTGGACCATGGGAGGAAACCGGAGCATCCGGAAGAAACCCACGCAGACAAAGGGAGAACGTGCAGACTCCGCAAAGACAGTGACCCAAGCCAGGAATCGAACCTGGGACCCTAGATCTGTGAAGCAACTGTGCTACCGTGCTGCCCCTAAAAGAGGTCATAATGAGCATAACTGGTTGCTCTGGACAATAAATTGTGAAATAATTTGAAGCGGCCAAAATATTATAACATTGCTCCCACTGTGCAAGTTAGGTTTTGTTTTAATGGTAATTGAGAAGTAATAAATAATTACATAATGATCATTCTTATTCTGTTCCCTACCATCATAATAGATAAAAGTACATTTCTGGATGCTGGAATCTGAAACAAAACAGAAAATACTCAACAATTGCAGCAGGTCTAACAGCATCTGTGGAGAGAAGAGACGTTAGCTCCCTTCTCTCGCCACAGATGGTGTCGGACCTGCTGAGGTCCCGTATTTTCTGTTTTTGCTCCTAACCATCACCATGCACAACTAAACAGATCACATATAGAACAGAAACCATTTTCCCCAACCAGTCAATGCTGGTCTTTATGCTCCAATCAAACGTCCTCTTCTTTCATCTAACTATTTTCACGTTTCCTCCGGTTTCCTCCCACAATCCAAAGACATGTAGGTTAGGTGGATCGGCCATGATAAATTGCCCTTAGTGACTAAAAAGGTTAGGTGTTATTGAGTTACAGAGATAGGGGATAAGTGAGGGCTTTAGTGGGTTAGTGCAGACTTGATGGGCCGAATGGCCTCCTTCTGCACTGTATGTTCTATGTTCTGTGAGCACAATCCTCTATTCCCTTTTCTTAGCTTACCGAGCTTCCCCTTAAATGCATCTATACTACTTGCTTCAACTACGCCTTGTAGCGAGTTCCACACTCTCATAGAATTTACAGTGCAGAAAGAGGCCATTTGGCCCATCGAGTCTGCACCAGCTCTTGGAAAGAGCACCCTACCCAAGGTCAACTCCTCCACCCTATCCCCATAACCCAGTAACCCAACCCAACACTAAGGGCAATTTTGGACACTAAGGGCAATTTATCATGGCCAATCCACCTAACCTGCACATCTTTGGACTGTGGGAGGAAACCGGAGCACCCGGAGGAAACCCACGCACACACGGGGAGGATGTGCAGACTCCACACAGACAGTGACCCAAGCCGGAACCGAACCTGGGACCCTGGAGCTGTGAAGCAATTATGCTATCCACAATGCTACCGTGCTGCCCTTAACTACAAATCATCACCCTTTCATCCCTCTCATCACCCTTTGGGTAAAAACACGTCTTCTGAATTTCCTATTTGATTAATTGGTGACTATTCTACATGGATGGTCTCTAGTTCTGTTCTGCCCCACAAGTGGAAGCACTCGTGCTGTGACTAATTTATCACAACCATCCATAATTTGGAAGACCTCCATGGGGTCATTCTTTAGCCTGCTCTTTTCAAGGGAAAAAAAAGGAGGTCCAGCCAAACATTCCTTTCTGATAAATGTAACCTCAGGGGTGGACTATGGCTTGCTAGTCAACCAAATAGTTGCAGCGTCTACAGGGTCAAAACGAAATATTGCAAAAAACAAAGCATTTTGGGAAACCCATGTATGGAGCAACAGGAGAGCCTTTCCCCCATCCCTAAAACTCCTGATGAGAGTCACACTTCTGCGAGATGTCACTACGTGAAGGTGGTGTTGTGTCACTTTTGTATAGCTCTAATGGACAGTCAAGAGTTGTAAATTTATGAAGGCCAGGAAGCCATTCAATTACCTTTGTTCTTGGCTATATGAGGTACATGACCAGTGGAGACTTGCATAAGTAAAGTGGATGTGGGGGTGGCATGGTGGTACAGTGGTTAGCACTGCCACCTCACGGCACAGAGGAGCCAGGTTCGATCCCAGCCCCAGGTCACTGTCCATGTGGAGTTAGTACATTCTCTCGGTGTCTGTGTGGGTCTCACCCCCATAACCCAAAGATGTGCAGGGTAGGTGGATTGGCCACGCTAAATTGTCCCTTAATTGGAAAATGAGAGAAAATTGGGTTCTTTAAATTTATATTTAATTAAAAAAAGAGGATGTGGGAAAGGGTTATTTAAAGTTTGTGTGTAAAATTAACATTTTAAAACTCAGAATTATAATCAGATTGAAGGAGCATTTTACAACGTTTCTAGAAACCTTTCTACCATCGACTGAAGCATATAAATTGCAGCCCGAGATGTTTTCAAACTTTGGAGGCCTCTCACATTCACAAAAAAACTACCGTAGGATACTGTGAACCATGTGCCATTTTTATATGACATTACCATATAAAGAACAGTTACTGTTGAGGTTATGTATCAGCTTTAGCTTGGAATCAGGGTTGTCGATTCAAACCCTATTTTGGAGACTAGAGTACAAAAACCAGACTGCCACTTCACTGCAGCGTTGCGTGAGTGCTGCTGTTTCTGCTAAAGATGTTATCTTTCAGATGAGATTTAAATCGTGGCCCAGTTTAACATTCAGGTAGAAATAAAATTTCCCAAACAATTGGGGGCAGCAGGGTAGCATGGTGGTTAGCATAAATGCTTCACAGCTCCAGGGTCCCAGGTTCGATTCCCGGCTGGGTCACTGTCTGTGTGGAGTCTGCACGTCCTCCCCCTGTGTGCGTGGGTTTCCTCCGGGTGCTCCGGTTTCCTCCCACAGTCCAAAGATGTGCGGGTTAGGTGGATTGGCCATGCTAAATTGCCCGTAGTGTCCTAATAAAAGTAAGGTTAAGGGGGGGTTGTTGGGTTACGGTTATAGGGTGGATACGTGGGTTTGAGTAGGGTGATCATGGCTCGGCACAACATTGAGGGCCGAAGGGCCTGTTCTGTGCTGTACTGTTCTATCTATGTATCTAATATCTGAAGAGAAGCAGGGGAGTTCGCTAGCGTCCTGGCCAACTCTTAACCAACACTCCCAAATGTATCAATGTATTCATTTAATGAATTGCTGCTTGTGAGACTTTAATGTGTATAAATTGGCTGCCACATTTCCTTACATTATATCAATCCTGAGATTGTGAACAGTTCTACATAGAAGCAAGTTCTTTCTCTCTTTTACTAAATGAGCAACTTTAGAAATATATTTCCACCGACTGTTCCTGGTTTTTAAAAAAAAAACTTGCCCATTACTGCATGAAGTTTAATGAAATAAAAATTCTACTTACTCCAATTTCGGACAGTGAAATTGCTTCACTTTCAAATTCAGCATCCAGAGACTCCACACCTGATTGGAACAAAATATTGCATTAACTGTAACCTTTACACTGTCCATGTGGAGTTTGCACATTCTCATGTCTGCATGGGTCTCACCCCCACAACTCAAAAAGATGTGCAGGGCAGATGAATTTGCCATACTAAATTGCCCCTTAATTGGAAAAAAAGAGAATTGGGTGTTCTAAATTTATTTTAAAAGAAGAACTGTATACTTTGATCCTGAACAGTTGAATGCTGCCCAGCAACAGGATGCCCAGAGTGCATTATCTGGCAAGTAAACACTGCAATTTCTAATGTTGATGAATTGAATATTAGCTCAAGATTATGTAGCTCCATCTGCCTGCCTGGCTTGCCATGAAGTAGTTACTGTCTTCCAGTCTCATGAAATATCTTCAAATTCAAATTTCCATCTAAATCACAAATTCCAAAATATCGGATATAGATGTAAGGCATTTTATAAATTTTAATAAGTTCCACTTAGCAAAAGATGGTGTAGAAATATGTTAAGTGATAAAGTTACATCGTTTTAAGGTTGTAATAGCTGCACTAACATCACAAGTACAAATGTTAAACAATCTGAAAATGTGATGTACTCCTGAACCTTAAACTTATAGGTACATTCCAATTTCCAAATTGCCATTAACAAACATCAATTCCTCAATGGCCTGAGTGTTTTTTTTAACCAAACAATTAAATTGAACAGCCTTAAAGAGGCATTGCTGCACCATACTGGAATAATACTGTGCTATCATAGTCTATAATACACTATGCTATAATTGTCTATAATACATTGTAAAACAGTATCGACCAACTTAACATTAGCAATGTCATAGGACTGCTGGTGTAGTATCAGGCACTCTAGTTTCTCAATGATTCAGCTGGTTAAACTGGAAGTGTGTGCGGTAAGAAATACTGCTTAGTTGAAACCGCCACAGCCAAACATCTTGCTGACTCTCACATGCAATTTCCCAGTGACCAATTTTACAACAAACACCAAGCCAATGAGGCACTCAATATTGTAATGATACCCCGGCAAGGGAGTCAAATTGCTTCACACAAAATGAATTACGTGGATGAACAGTACCCATTGTTACATAGATAAACGTGGCACTACAGCTAGATCCTAAAAACAGCGATAAGGTGAATGACTGCTCAATCTATTTAAAGTGTTATTTCCAGGATACAAAAAAAAAACTCTCTGCTCCTCCCCTTTAACAGATAATCAAACCATTTGAATAGGTGGACAATTTTTTGGTTTAACATTGCTAATCATGCAGCATTCCTTCAATACTGCACTGGTGCAGGAACCCACCCACAAACGTCTGACTTGAGAAACAAGAATGCTAGCAACAGAGTCAACACAACTGCAAATACAAGAATGCAAGGGAACCATCTCACGACTAGACTATATACAATTATGTCACCATCAATGAGGATTATCTCGGAAACATTGGATAAACTTGTTGGTAGTAGTGCCTCCTCACCCTCTCAGTTAATCAAGCACAGCATTAACTGGATTTCTCCAGAGCAAATTAAATACAAAGATGAAAATACTAGAGATCCTTCTTTAGTTTTATGGTATGGCCTCCATCCATGGGCAGCATAGTGGTTAGCACTGTGGCTTCATTGTGCCAAGGTCCCAGGTTTGATTCCCTGCTGGGTCACTGTCTGTGCGGAGTCTGCAAGTTCTCCCCATGTCTGCGTGGGTTTCCTCCGGGTTCTCCGGTTTGCTCCCACAGTCCAAAGACATGCAGGTTAGGTAGACTGGCCATGCTAAATTGCCCTTGGTGTCCAAAAAAGTTAGGAGGGGTTATTGGGTATGGGGAATAGGGTGGAAGTGAGGGCTTAAGTGGGTCAGTACACACTCGATGGGCCGAATGATCTCTTTCTGCACTGTATGTTCTATCACCTTAATTTTTTTTATTTTCCAGAAACGAATATACCGTTGATGAACATCAAACATCATATTGTTTCAATTGAAGATTTTGAATATTTGCATTTTGCTTTTAATTTTCACCATGGATCCAACCAATTGGCAGAGTACTGAGTTTGTGAACAGAACTATTGATCTTTCCCTGTCTTCCCTTCAGAGCAACAGGGTTGATTTTTGCCTCCAAATGGGTTCTAGTTACAGCATTTCAAAAAGAAACTTTGCAAGTTTAAAGCAATACCATAAAAAGGCAAATGCCTTGGACTCTTACCACACAGGTTTTTTACTTTGTTCATTGCCCTTCTTTTTAGGAAAGCTTGGTAAGCCTCTGAATTTTGATATGCTTTTAGCTCCTCAATGTATCGCCGCTTGTCTTTTTCTGCTTCATCAATATACTTCTATTCACAAAAAGTAAGGAAAGCGGAGTGGAAATCAAATCGGTTATTGCAAAGTAAATTTACCAATGTCTACGGCGGGGGAAAGAGTAAAATACAAGTTACTACTGTAACTGAAAGTAAGGAGGCTCAGAGCAGGAAAAACAGTAAATTGTGTAAAGTGGTCAGCAAACAATGTCACTAGGATATCCGTGAGACCTGAACCTGCCTATATCAATACAATTTGTAGATTATGTTTTGATCAGTCATGTGATTGATTCTTTAACAAAACTGCTGCCGTAATGATAACCAAGTGTGTGTTATCAAGAAATCTAACGGCAGGGCCAGAATACAAGAGAAGATTGACCTACAGCACCTGCTCAATGCCATTGCGTGAAGAGTTAAGATTACGCTGGCACATTGATACCATTGTTAACATTGCGTAGCCAATATCCTATTTTCTACTCCAATCAAGCTTCAACAATAGTTCGCCCATACACGTCCAAACAGTAGCCCCGGATGTTTGTTAATCCAACTGCAAGAAAGCCTTAACCCATTACATTATGAGTTGCTGTGCAAAAGAACAAGCAAGTTTTAAATTATTTTTAAATCAATGCCACTCGCATACACCAACTGTAAAGTGAAAGCCTACTGTTATTGCTTGTGATTCCAAGGTGCTCTTTTAAAAACAAAACCTGTTTTGGGATTGCATTCTCTGATTCAATCCAGTTTACAAAGGAAATCACAAATCAGAGGCCATGATTATGAAAGCTTTTACAACTGAGGTGAGAACTGAGTCTAGGATTTTGAATCATGGTTAGTCTGCTTTCCTCTACTTTAGTGATAAAATAGGTCTTTGGCCACTTACAATCTGTATTTTAGACGATAGCCAGGCCATCTTAGTTGTCATACTAGTTTGCATTTCAGTAGGGAGGTAGTTTCCTGTTGGCTGCAGGACCTGAGTGCAAGTCTGTGTGCTTTGGTTAAGCGCTGTTAGTCTTTCTTCTGCAGGAGGTTAGGCTGGATGGAGGAGTAGGGCGCCCTCAGTTATTTTTTAAAAATAAATTTAGCGTACCCAATTCTTATTTTTTTCCTAATTAAGGAGCAATTTAGCATGGCCAATTGACCTACCTTGCACATCTTTTTGGGCTGTGGGAGAGAGACCCATGCAGGCACGGGGAGCATGTGCAAACTCCACATTGACAGTGACCTGGTGTCGGAATTGGATACACATTGTATACCTTCCCGAGATACCCCGTTGAAGGGTGTCTTGACGATTCTTCTTCTCCTTGTTGGTAAGGTTTCCTCAGTGGTTTATGTTTTCCAATGTTGATGGGGCCTGAATGGCAAGACTGATTTGACTGGAGAGGAGGGACGTCTGTTGCATAGCGAGTCTTGCCGTGTTTTTAAAAAATAAGTTTAGAGTACCCAGTTAAGGGGCAATTTAGCGTAGCCAATCCACCTACCTGCACATCTTTATGGGTTGTGGGGGTGAGACCGACACAGACATGGGGACAATGTGCAAACTCCAAACGGACAGTGACCTGGGGGCAGGATCAAACCTGTGTCCTCGGCGCCATGAGGCAGCAGTGCTAACCACTGGACCACCATACCGCACAAGCCTTGGTGTGGTTTAGGTATCCTTGGTTTATGGCTCCTGTATATGAGAATGTACACTGCCAAGCCATATCTTGCACGGATGGCAGCATCCTGTTGTGCCCCTTCTCTAGGGGCATTGTTTCATTGTTTGGTGGTGTTAGGAGGCCGAGTTAGTTTTTTTTCAGCCCATAAGGGATTTTATCTATTGTGCAGCTGTCTCTATTTTTGCCTTATAGAAGAGGGCATGCACCATAGGACAATGTGCTCCTGGCTTCCTGATATCCTGAGATCCCCTACTCTTTTTGGTATCCTTTTATCCTTTCGTTTTCCATATGAAGGGAGACACTGACTACAACGATTACTATGTTTGACAATCTAAACTAATTGTATGGATATTGACTGGTTTTATCTGTATATATGGAATGATGATCAATGTCCTGTGCCAGATTTTGAAGATATGCTGTATCCTGTGGTTACTTGTAGAATATCTCCTTAGAATGAATGTCTTCGCAGTTTTTTTCTGCATTTCTTTGTTTTTAATTTTGGGGTTAAAGAATCATTAATTGGCTCCTGTAGAGGTACAGGCAGATCTCATATCTGAGAAATAGGTGTTATAATATGTCACTGGTACTTCTGGTATAACTGGAGTTGGTGCACGCCCAAATGGGGCATGAAAATCGTATCCTATATGTTATTTGGCCGTATGAGCAATCGCTAAAGGTGAAGGTGTGGACCATTTTACCATGGTTTCATGGCTTTTTTCTCTTCTCCTACATGCTCTAGCTTATCCATCCACTATATTTCTTGTATAAACGGAGGCACCAACTTTAATGATTAAGTTAACCAACAGTGTTGGTAGTCGTCTGCCTTCTTCTGCGTTTATGTACACAGAAGCACTTTTGTGTACTGCACTAGTTTGAGGGTTTGCTGTGTTATTTGTCAAAATGAAAAAACCCAATTCAATGGGAATTTAAAATAAGCTCGTAAAACACAAGTTCAAACTCAAGAGTGTAAATTTGGGCCAGGATTCATAAATCCACTCCTGAGGTACACAATTGGGTTGAATTTCCGTATCTCTTGGGGATCTAGGGAATAATTTCTTGGGAATCATTTTCCTGGTATGTATCCAGTCCATTCACCTTATCAAATTGCAGTTCTCAACAGAAGCAATGACTACTTCTACTTAGTCCTTAGCAGCGACCGCCAATTAATGGAAAGAGTCTATTCAGCAGTGCCATCTAGCGCATAGAGGCTCAAGCTGCAAACCAAAGGCCACATGCAGCCCCCGCTTATAGCATTAGGTAATCTGTCCCTTAAAGCCCTCAATCTGGTTTGCACTTAGATTACTTAGTCATTCGTCAGAATTGTGTGTACAGAGATGTTTGGAAAGGATGTTTTTTAATTCTGTTGTTTCATATGCGAGACATCCCAAAACAGAGCATCAAGATCAATTCATGGTAACATGCATGTAAACTTCATATGTAACCCAAAGACTCCATGGTACTCCTCAATGTGAATCCTGAAGGCAAAGTCCTGGATGCACCCTCTTCATCCTTTTCCAAACATGTTTGTCGGGAATCGGGGGAGGTGGTTAATCTCAATTTTAAAAACTATTTCATTAGGAATATAAAAGTGGCTACAATAAAAGAACAAGCCATTTCTCACCTGTTTTCCCTCCTGCGAAAGCTGTGACCACTGAGTGCCCAGCAACTTTGTGATCTCTGTAAAAGGGAGATCCGGATATTCAATTTTCAGCTTGGCTCTCTGTTCATTCAGGAATAACACATACCTGTCAGGCAGTTACAAGAGATTAAAGGAACAAATTCTTAAGAGCAGTGCTATCTGGCTTAGTGAATTAAAAAATCATAGAATAAATCTGGTCATATTTTCACAAGGCATTTGAAAGACAATGAAAACAGTGGTGCATCAGAAGACAATCTGACCAGGTTATCCAATTCTTATACCAGAAATACTAACAATGCAAACAATCTAATTTTATACATCGAACACTTCATAAAACATGCTTGTGATGCACCTACGTAAAAGGTGGTCTATTGTTCATAAATTTAAAATATGCATGTTTGGTGATTTTGTAAAATGTTACAGTTGATTAGTGAAGGCATTAAGGTTACAGGGGCAACTGATCCACATCACTAATCAGCACTCCATTTTTTAAACTCAATTTAGCTTCAATTTTCATCATATGTTCTAACGTCACCCTCTTCCCAAATCGTGTGCAGCAAGTTGCTAAAATTGGTGCTCGTGTCCAAATTTAGTGGAGATGTTTGGTATATAGGTGTGGCTAGCTGTTTACCAAAAACATCTAAAAAGCACTTGTTTTATTTCCTTTGATTTTTAGAATTGCAGAATTTTTGATTTATATGCATAACTGTTTGATCTGGACTGGGAATAGTACTGACAAATGGTGGAGGGTATGTGGATTCAGATTACCAGCATTTATTCCTAGGAATTGTGTACCCACAAATTAGCACTGGCGTCAGAGCAAGCAGTGGGTTCATGCTTTTATCTAATATATTAAAAACATGGAATGCCAATTCAAAATTCAGGAATATATTGTAGCAAACCTGAGCGAATCTACTTGAAAACCATACAATCATCAAGGGTTTATCAATGACTATGAGACAAATGTCACCATTAATTTACAGATGTGATTTTTATCAGGGTAATATAGGTGACATGCTCACTGTACAATTTAGTGACTGAATGAACAGATGTCAGTAAAAGTGGTTACATTGACTGAACTGTCAGCCACTATCAACAATCCATCTCTCAAACATAAATGCATGGATATTATCACCAGCAACGGACATTCTACATGAAACATTTTCTTACCCTGTGGTAGGAGCCCGTGGTGCGGTAAAATCCTTTGGAGGTTTTCTCTTCTTGCCTTTGGGCCAACCACCTTTTCTTTTCTGAAGTTAAAAGATGCCAGCATCAGGCTGGTGAGATTTATGGCCATCTCAGTTGGCTTGAATTCATTTCAATACATGGAGCCATTACTCGACAAAATCTTATTTTCGTTTTTACATAAAAGTCAGACTTCAAATTAGGCGCATCATTGATTACATCCCGTACAAATTTTATATGCATCTATGAAACTATACAGTAAGCATTAAAAAAAAGATCAACTCTCAGGCTGTTGGTGATGCTGGCAAATTGCCCTCAACAAGGCAGAAGTGAATTGCCTTCTTGACAGCGGATTGGCTTGACATGGCGCTGGTGGCATTTAAATTAGTTAATCAGCCGAAAGACATCTGGACAAGAAAGCTAATCTCAGTAATGGATGACCATGAAACTATCATTGATTGTTGTAAAATGCGTCTGGCTCACTAATGTCCTTTAAGGAAGGCAATCTGCAGTGCTTACAAGGTCTGACCTATATATGACTTCAGACCCACAGCAATGTGGTTGACTCTTATCTGCCCTCAAGAAACGGTCTAGCAAGTAACACAGTTGTACCAAACTGCTACAGAAAGGCAGCAGCTCACCACCATCTTCTCAATGGCAATCAGGTATATAGACAACAAATGCTGGTCTCACCAGTGACGACCACCTCCCATGAAAGAATATAAAAACGAAACACACATCAAGTGACTCCAGGCTCTCAGAAAAAGGCCAAACCTGGTTCGCACAGCAAACTTGCTTCCTGAAAAGGACATTAGTGAAGCAGATGAGTTTTACAACAATCCAGAAGTTACATGGTCACCACCTAGCTTTTTATTCCAAATTTACCTGATTGCAGGCACAAAGGAAGATGGTTGTGGTGGTTGGAGGTCAATCATCTCAGCTCCAGGACATCACTGCAGGAGTTTCTCGGGGTAGTTTCCTAGACTCCACCATCTTCAGCTGCTTCAAAGGTGAGAACTGAACTCTTGTCTCAAGATCACTGGCCTTGGACCTCAAAATGCAAAAGACAAGGCCAAGGCATTCACAACAACCTTCAGCCAGAAGTGTCGTGTGGGTGATCCACTTCGGTCTCCTCCAGAAGTGGCCAGCATCACAGATGTCAGTCTTCAGCAAATACGATTCACTCTAGGTAATTTTAAGAAACTGCTGAAGGCACTTGATACTGCAAAGGCTATTGGTCCTGATAATATTCCGACAATAGTACTGAAGATTTGTGCTCCAAAACTTGCCGCACCCCTAGCCAAGTTGTTCCAGTACAGCTACAATACTGGCATCTACCCAGCAATGTGGGAAATTGCCCAGGTGTGTCCTGTACACAAGAAACAGGACAAATCCAACCCAGGCAATTACTGCTATATCAGTCTACTCTCCATCATCAGCAAAGTGATGGAAGGACTCATAAACAGTGCTATCAGGTGGCACTTACTCTGCCATAACCTGCTCACGGATGCTCAGTTTGGGTTCCATCAGGGTCACTCAGCTCCTGACCTCATTACAGCCTGGGTTGAAACATGGACAAAAGCGTTGAATGCCAGAGGTGAGGTGACAGTGACTGCCCTTGACATCAAGGCAGCATTTGACCGAGTGTAGCATCAAGAAGCCCTAGCTAAACTGGAGTCAATGGGAATCAGGGGGGGAACTCTCCGCTGGTTGGAGTGATACCTAGCACAAAGGAAGATGGTTGTGGTGGTTGGAGGTCAATCATCTCAGCTCAAGGACATCACTGCAGGAGTTTCTCGGGGTAGTTTCCTAGGCTCCACCATCTTCAGCTGCTTCATCAATGACCTACCTTCAATCATAAGGTCAAAAATGGGGATGACTGCACAACGTTGAGCATCATTCGTGACTCCTCAGATAATGAAGCAGCCTGTGTCCAAATGCAGCAAGACCTGAACAATATCCAGGCTTGTGCGGACATGTGGCAAGTTACATTTGCGCCACACAGGTGACAGGCAATGACCATTTCCTGCAAGAGAGGATCTAACCATCTCCCCATTGTGGTGATATGCATCACTGTAAATACACAAGGGGTTAATGTAGATACACTAGGACTGAGTAAACACTGGAGGGAGCACCAGGGACATCATGACATGCAGACATACAGCTAATGAACACTTAGAATAGGACACTACCAATGGGCAGTCAAGACACCCAGAGGTGACACTACCACCATGGGGCTACTCATATAAAAGGAAGGGCATACATGCTCTTTCTCTTTCCACAGGCGACAGCAAGAGAGACCGAGGGGCAGATCGGAAGCATCACACCCAACGCATGGCTTAGAGCAGACTGGTTAGTTAGATTGAGTTACTATAGCAAGATCAGCTGGAGAGTCGAACTCAAGTAGGAGAATTGTTAACTGTTCAATAAATGAGTTAAAGCTATCCCCAAGTCTGAACCTTCCTTTGTCAGAGTATACATCAAGGAAGCAGCTTATGCTACATGAAGAAGCATAACAGAACACCCATGACATTCAATGGCATTACCATCGCTGAAACCCCCATAGTCAACATCCTGGGGGCTACCATTGATCAGAAATTGAACTGGACCAGCCACATTTATACTGTGGCTACCAGGGCAGGCCAAAGGCTAGGAACCCTACGGCGAGTAACTCATCTCGACCCCCCAAAGCCTGTTCACCATCTACATGGCACAAGGCAGTAGTGTAATGGAATACTCTCCACTTACCTGGATGAGCAGCTCCAACAACATTCAAGAAGCTCAACACTATCCAGGACAAAGCAGCTTGCTTGATCGCTCCGCCTGCCACAACCATTCAAACCATCCACTACCGATAAACAGTGGCAGCCTTGTGTACCATCTACAAGATGCACTGCAGCAACTCACCAAGGTTCCTGAGTCAGCACCTTTCAAACCGATGACCATTACTATCTAGAAGGACAAGAGCAGCAGATACCTGGGAACCCCACCACCTAGAGGTTCCCCTCCAAGTCACTCACCATCCTGACTTGGAAATATATCACCGTTCCTTTGCTGTCGCTGGGACAAAATCCTGGAACTCCCTCCCTAACAGCACAGTGGGTGTACCTACACCTGAGGCACTGCAGCGGTTCAAGAAGGCAACTCACCACACCTTCTGAAGGGCAACGAGGGATGGGCAATAAATGCTGGACTAACCAGCAATGCCCACACCCCATAAATTAATTTTTTTTTTTTTTAATTAAAAAAATAACATTGTGCGACTTCAGATCCACATGCTACCTTCCCAAAATCCAGGCTTGGTACCAAATTATTATTCCCTGATTTACTCCATCATCTTCCATGCATTTAAAAAAATTTTTTTTTTAAATTTAGAGACTACAACTATTTTCTTCCAATTAAGGGGCAATTTAGTGTGGCTATTTCACCGACCCTGCACATCTTTTTGGGTTGTGATGGTGAGACCCACGCAGACACGGGCAGAATGTACTAACTTCACATGGTCAGTGATCCGCGGCTGGGATCGAACCCGGCTCCTCAGCGCCATGATGCAGCAGGCTCTTTTTTTAAACCTTGATGGCACCTGGCTTGAGTGGTTTGTTTCTTTCAAAAGTAAAATTAATATGGGAGGTGCTCGGACGGTTTGGGTTCGGGGAGGGATTGGTGGATTCGATCAAATTATTATATCAGGTATGGGAGGTGCTCGGACGGTTTGGGTTCGGGGAGGGATTGGTGGATTGGATCAAATTATTATATCAGGCCCCGAGGGCCAGCGTCAGGACCAACAGAGAAGTGTCGGAGTACTTTAGGTTGTACCGAGGGACCAGGCAGGGCTGCCCGCTCTCCCCGCTGCTGTTTGCGCTGGCCATAGAGCCGCTGGCGATTGCGCTGAGAGCCGCAGAGGGTTGGAAGGGGATGGTGAGGGGCGGGGTTGAACACAGGGTTTCTCTTTATGCAGACGGCCTGCTCCTGTACGTGTCGGACCCAGTGGCCGGGATGGGAACTATACTGGGAATGCTGAGGGAGTTCGGCCAGTTCTCAGGATACAAATTAAATACGGTGAAGAGTGAAATGTTTGTGGTACAGGCAAGGGGCCAGGAGAACAGATTGAGGGGGCTACCGTTTAGGTTAGTTGAGGAAAATTTCCGGTATTTGGGAATCCAGGTGGCACGAGACTGGGGCAGGCTGCATAAGTTAAATTTGGCCAGGGTGGTGGAGCAAATGAAGGGAGAGTTTCGGAGATGGGATGCACTCCCGCTGTCGCTAGCAGGGAGGGTGCAGACTGTAAAGATGACAATCCTCCCTCGATTTTTGTTTATTTTTCAGTGACTCCCGATCTTTATCCCACAGTCCTTCTTCAAAAGAGTTAACGGGCTGATCATGAGCTTTGTCTGGGCGGGAAAGTCTCCGCGGGTGAAGAAGGCGATGTTGGAGAGGAACCGCAGCGAGGGAGGGCTGGCTTTGCCGAGTCTGGTCAATTATTACTGGGCGGCCAACATCGCTATGATAAGGAAGTGGATGGTGGGTACGGGGTCTATTTGGGAGCGGGTGGAGGCGGCTTCGTGCAGGGGCTCCAGTTTGGAAGCCCTGGTCACGGCTCCTCTACCGCTGCCGCTGGCCAAGTACACCACCAGCCCGGTAGTGGTGGCGACCCTGCGGATATGGGGCCAGTGGAGGAGGCATGTGGGGGAGATGGGGGCGTCTGTCTGGGCGCCAATCTGCGACAACCATCGGTTTGCCCCCGGCAGTATGGATGGGGGGTTCCGAGTATGGCGGCGAGCAGGGGCGGGAAGGGTGGGTGATATGTTCCTGGAAGGGAGCTTCGCGAGTTTGAGGAGCTTGGAGGAGAAATTTGGGTTGGTAAGGGGAAATGATTTTAGATACCTACAGCTGCGGGACTTTGTTCGTAGACAGGTCCCATCTTTCCCACGCCTCCCGCCAATGGGGATCCTAGACAGAATAGTCTCTGGGAGGGACGAAGGGGAGGGTAGAGTCTCGGGTATTTATAAGGTGCTCATGAGGGAGGAAGGGTCCCAGACAGAGGAACTGAAACTTAAATGGGAGGAGGAGCTAGGCGGGGAAATGGAGGATGGGCTGTGGGCAGAGGCCCTGAGTAGGGTAAACTCGACCGTGACATGTGCTAGGCTCGGGCTGATCCAATTTAAGGTCGTTCACCGGGCCCATATGACGGTGGCTCGGATGAGCAAATTTTTCGGGATAGAGGACAAATGCGCTAGGTGCGCGGGAGGACCAGCGAACCATGTGCACATGTTTTGGGCATGCCCTGAGCTGAGGGGGTACTGGGAGGGATTTGCGGGGGTCATGTCCCAGGTGCTAAAAACAAGGGTGGTGATGAGTCCAGGGGTGGCAATTTTTGGGGTTTCGGAAGACCCGGGAGTCCAGGGGGAGAAAGCGGCCGATGTGCTGGCCTTTGCTTCCCTGATAGCCCGGCGACGAATATTATTGGCGTGGAGGGACTCAAAGCCCCCGAAGACTGAGTGGTGGCTTGCGGACATGTCAAGTTTCCTGGGGATGGAAAAAATTAAGTTCGCCTTGAGGGGATCTGTGCAGGGGTTCACCCGGAGGTGGCAACCATTTATTGACTTCTTTGCGGGAGAGTGAGCGTCAGCAGGGGGGTGGGGGGAGGGGGGGTAGAGTAGAGGAGGAGGGAAAATATGGCGGGTAGTACGGGTGGGAGGGGAGCGGGCTTGTGCAATACGGTACGATGGAAGTATTGAAAGTACGTGGATGTTTGCACATTTTTGCCTTTTTTGCTTCCTTTCTGATGATGTCTGTAACTGTTTATAAAGCCAAAAACTACCTCAATAAAATTGTTTATTAAAAAAAAAGTAAAATTAAGGGCATACCCTTGTACCGGCCTAAAATACAGATTATTTAGCAAAACGTGGCAATACCTACCTACCAGAAAAAAAACTTTTTAGCAGAACATGTTGTACAACAGCCTTAAAAAGGTACCAGCAACGCAAGATACCAGGGCAAGTATTAAAGTTCAGACTGCGTAATTGAATAATTGATCGTGTCTAGCGAGCTAAAGCACAGTAATTCCATCGAGCAGTTTTCAATATCACCTTGTGCAACGAGTGACACTGAAGCTACTTATGAATGTCAATAGACCTCCAAGATCAAATTGCTGCTTAAAATCTCACTACCAGAGATTCCGAACTATGCTGTATGTTCTATTTTTAAAACTATGTCACTTTGAAATGCGGGAAGTGCTGGTAATTTGGCTGAAACAGAAGTTGAAATACTATCACACTGTTACCGGCATTACAAGATCATTTGACATCAAAACCCGTGTTGTAATCAAATGGCAATAATATCAGCTTTCAAATGACCAAATCATTCTGTGGTGCACTACATCTTTCCTTAACTTAGCCAGTGTTCGTACTGCATTGAGCAATTCCCTTTCTGCTACCTAGCTTAATTCACAGCGTGCAGAAGGGCAATGGCAGGAAATAGATTTGGTTTCCCTTAATTTTAACCAAGTGATATCGCAGAAACAGATGTTTTCCATATCTCACAACAGATCAGAGGCAAAGCTGAACTCCTTTGTATCTGAAAACAGGGTTTGACATCAACCGCAGATTCTTCTGCTTCGACTGCTCTGCTTTTACACCGATTGTTATTTTTTCATCAGCAATTTCACATTCTCAGTCTGGGTCGAAAAATATAGGTTGATATTTTGGACAAGCCAAGTCTTTCCAAATCAGAGTGAAATTGGGGTAAATGATCCAGATTAAACCAGTTTTCAGAAATATGAGTTCAGCACTGTAGCTGATCGTGAGACATATCGGCAACACATTCTGATGAAAGGTCCCATACCTAAAATATTTTGTTTCCCTCTCCACAGGTGCTGTCAGAGCTGCTGAGCATTTCTAGAATTTCTTGCATTTCATTTAAATTTCCAGCATCCGCGGTATTTTATTTTGCTGTAGAGACTACTGTATAGTTTATATCTCAGATCTACGCAGAGATGATATTAGTTTCTATGCGCGTTAACAGGTTTTATTCACAGTGCTTTAAGACGTTCACCCATGCTTCCAGCTCAGGCTTCCAGCTCTTTCTATAGTTTTGTTTATTTTTCCTCGGAGACCACATCCCGGCTTAGTCAATCAAGCACATTGAGCATCAAAAGTAAACAGGCTCACAAAATCAAACACAGAACGACTGAACAATCAAGCAAACATTACATAAAAGGGGTGACAATGGATAGGCAACAGCAAACATTCAAAGCGCGCATGGGTGGACTGCAACCACAGAGAGCAGTAGAAGTCAAAACACTGTTTTCAAAATATAGCACCTGGGGCGAAGGGGATCAAAGGATATGGGGAGGGGAGATCAGGCTGAGTTGGATGATCAGCCATGATCATAATGAATGGCGGAGGAGGCCTCCTCCTGGTTCTATTTTCTATGCAACAATTGTTTATTTTCATCTGGTGCAAAAGTAAAATGGAAAAGATAGCCACACCATTGCTTACAAGAGAAATTATATCCAAGGAAGAGGCATAGAAATTGGCCAGAAAAAACAATAGACCTGAGCAGTTTAGAATTCAGCAAAGGTAGACCAAGGGATTGATTAAAGGGAGAATAGAGTATGAGAGTAAGCTTGTGGGAAACATAAAAACTGACTGTAAAAGCTTTAGAACATAGAACATTACAGCGCAGTACAGGCCCTTCGGCCCTCGATGTTGCGCCGACCTGTGAAACCCCTCTAAAGCCCATCTACACTATTCCCTTATCGTCCATATGTCTATCCAATGACCATTTGAATGCGTTTAGTGTTGCCGAGTCCACTACTGTTGCAGGCAGGGCATTCCACGCCCTTACTACTCTCTGAGTAAAGAACCTACTTCTGACATCTGTCCTGTATCTATCTCCCCTCAATTTAAAGCTATGTCCCCTCGTGCTAGACATCACCATCCGAGGAAAAAGGCTCTCACTGTCCACCCTATCTAATCCTCTGATCATCTTGTATGCCTCAATTAAGTCACCTCTTAACGTTCTCTCTAACGAAAACAGCCTTAAGTCCCTCAGCCTCAGTATGTGAAGACAAAAATATTGGTGAGGACAAATGTAGGTCCCTCACAGTTAGAAACAGGGGAATTTATAACGGGGAGCAAAAAAAAATGGCTGACCAACTAATTACATACTTTGGTTTGGTCTTCACAAAGGACAAAAATAACATCGCAGAAATGTTGGGGAACACAAGGTTTAGTGAAAGGAAGGAATTGAAGGAAATGGGTATTAACAGAGAAATAGTATTGGGATACTGATGGGATGGAAGGCTAATAAATCCCCAGAGCCTAATAATCTACATCTCAGAGTACTTAAGGAAATGGCCCTAGAAACAGTGGATGTATTGATGGTCATCTTCCAAGATTCTATAGACTCTGGAACAGTTCTTACAGATTGGAGGATAGTTAATGTAACCCCAATATTTAAAAAGGGAGGTAGGGCGAAAACAGGGAATTATAGACCATTCAGCCTGACATCTGTAGTGCCAGAAACTAGAGTTCATTATAAAAGATTTAATAGCAGAGCACTTGGAAAAGAGTGGTTGAATTGGACAGAGTTAGCATGGATTTATGAAAGAGAAATCATGCTTGACAAATCTACTGGAATTCTTTGAGGATGCAACTAATAGAGTTGGTGAGGGGGAGCCAAAGGATGTAGTTTTTTGCACTTTCAGAAGGCTCTCAACAAAGTGCCATATAAGAGATTAGTGTATAAAATTAAAGCACATGGGATTGGGAGTAATGTACTGAGATGAAAAAGAAAACTATTTGGCAGACAGGAAACAAAGAATAGGAATAAACAAATATTTTTCTTGATTGGCAGGCAATGATTAGTGGGGTACTACAGGGATCGGTGCTTTGACCCCAGATATTACTGTGAAAATCCCCTAGTCACCACACTCCGGCGCCTGTTCGGGTACACAGAGGGAAAATTCAGAATGTCCAATTTACCTAACAAGCACATCTTTCGGGACTTGTGGGAGGAAACCAGAGCACCCGGAGGAAACCACGGAGGCACGGGGAGAATGTGCAGACTCTACACAAAAAGTGACCTAAGCGGGAATCGAGCCTGGAACCATGACACTGTAAAGCAACAGTGCTAACCACTGTGCTACTGTGCCACCCATAATGTATATTAATGGTTCAGATGAGGGAATCAAATGTAATATCTCCCAATTTGCAGATGACACAAAACTGGATGGGAGGGTGAGCTGTGAGGATGCAGAGATGCTTCAGTGTTATTTGGACAAGGTGAGTGAGTGGGCAAATGCACGGCAGACGAAGTATAATGTGGATAAATGTGAGGCATCCACTTTGGTAGCAAAAACAGGAGAACAGATCATCTGAATGGCTATAAATTGAGACAGAGGAATGTGCAGCGAGTCCTGGGTGTCTTCATACACCAGTTGCTGAAGGTGGCATGCAGGTGCAGCAGCCGTTAAAAAAGGCAAATGCCTTTTGGGTTCAGCGGAGAGGGCAGCTCTTTTATGTCCAATAGTGCCACACTCGCCTTCATAGCGAGTGTACAGGAGCAGGGATGTCTTGCTGCTATTATACACGGTCTTGGTGAGACCACATCTGGAATATTGTGTGCAGTTTGGATCTCCTTATCTGAGGAAGAATGTTCTTGCTATAGAGGGAGTGCAGCAAAGGTTTACCAGACTGATTCCTGGGATTGAGAGATAAGAGTCAGTTAGTATTATATTTGCTGGAGTTCAGAAAAATGAGGGGGGGGAACTTATAGAAACCTATAAAATTCTAACACGACTAGACAGGGTGGATGCAGGAATGATGTTCCCAATGGTGGTCATATTCTGAGGATACGGGGTAGACAATTTAGAAAAGAGATGAAACTTCTTCACCCAGAGGGTAGTAACCTGTGGAATTCACTACCCCAGAAAGTAGTTGAAACCAAAACATTGTGTGCTTTCAAGAAAGAGTTAGATATAGCTCTTCGGGCGAAAGAGATGAAAGAATTTGGAGAGGAAGACGGGAACAGACTATTGAGTTGGATGATCAGCCATGATCATAATGAGTGGCAGAGCAGGCTCGAAGAGCCAAATGGCCCCATCCGGCTCCTATTTTCTATGTTTGTGTGTGTGTGGAGATTTACCTGGCAGCAATGTTTGGGTACTGCTGGAAGCCGACCAACATTAATGAGGGTCTGTTTAGCACAGGGCTAAATCGCTGGCTTTGAAAGTAGACCAAGGCAGGCCAGCAACACAGTTCAATTCCCGTACCAGCCTCCCCGAACAGGCGCCGGAATGTGGCGACTAGGGGTTTTCACAGTAACTTCATTTGAAGGCTACTTGCGACAATAAGCGATTTTCATTTTCATTTTTTTCATGAGCATCTAACGGGAGCTAAAAGATTATTGATACAAGTCTCGCTACACAGTTGCTCGAGCACAAAAATTAGGTTGACACTTCAGTGTGGCACTATTGGACATAAAAGAGCTGCCCTCTCCACTGAACCCAAAATAAACCACATGATTTAGCTGAAGGGAGGGGGAAAAGAGACCATAATTAATTTGAGAAAGAGCATACCCATCATTATTTTGAGAAAGAGCATGGAGAGTGTCCTGTCCAATATTCAGTCCTCAACTAACTAAAATCAAGTAGTTGTGAAGAATCCTGCATAACCCATGGGGTTTCAACTACAGCACTAATTCTGAAAGCAATGTAACGCAACCCCCGATGATGAAGATTGTGTAATGCCTAGATCTGTTTAATCAAATGAAGGATTAACAAAGATTAGTGTAGGTGAAATGCTGGATCAGTAAATGGTTAAACATGCTTGTAATGAATCCATAAATAAAAGTCACATTGGACAAATGCACCAAAAAAAAAAACTAACTAAAATCAAATTCTCTATGGTGTGCAAATTGGCTGCCATGTTTCACACATACAGCGACGGCACTTCACCAGTATTTCACTGGCTGTCACGTTCTTTGGGACACACTGAGGTCATGACAATGCCTTCATTATAGCGGCAGGACTTCATACGGGAGTACTTAGAATACCCCAAATGCCTAACATTTATCTTCACCGCAGAAGCTAAATTACAATTTCACTGTTTCAACACGATACAAGTTAGTGACCAATATACTTTGAGTTAACTCAAGCAAGTAGCTACTGATACAATGCTTTCCACATTCTTAATAGAAGAATCTTCATAAGCTAGAAATCAAAATTGCTACTAGGTGGCAGAAGAAGCAATTTCTACAATGGGGGAACCTAGTTTCTTGGTTCAAACTTGAGGCTACAAAAAAATGCAAAAGGCAGCAAAATAAAGTACAACGTAATTCTCTTGAATCCGAGTGAATAAGAATAAAATAGAACCACTCAACCCACCCAAGTCCTATAACCAACCAGCCTCCTCCTCACTAGGTTTAGCCAAGCTACTCAAATTTTCTTCGCAATCTGCACATGACCCAGCATGAAGAAAACATGCTGCACCAAATGTTGACTCACCCGTAGGTTTATTTCCTAATATAAGTAACTCCCTTTATAAAAGCATGATCTTGATAGAAGATAGATGCAACTAGAGACACTAATTAAGAGGGAAGAGGTGGCTGTGATCCTCCATCATTCCCACCTTGAATTTTGATGTGCAGCCCATCAGTGTGGAGAGCTTGATATTTAGCTTATTTGAAAATTGAACCTACCATAAAAAGAGAACTTTACTTCATCACCATTCGAGTAAATTTGGTCATTCTTGCCGATAAACAGCAATCAAATTGACAAATTTCATCCACACAAAAATATCAAAAGCAAAAACCATGGTGATTCATGCATTTGGTTTACCAAGGTAACGCAATTTATAAATAGATGCAACACAATCAGACGTTTAAATTTAGCAAAATCTAAACACTGTTACAACTATTTTCACTTTAATTACAAATTATGAAATTAGCAAAACAATTGGTAACATTACTCTTGCACTCTTTCAATCCAATTCACTTTCACCCCCAACTATAATTTTAGTATTTAAAATTTTATAACAACACACATAATTATCAGTACTTATTCACACACCTCTGCCAATGCACACAAACATCACATCAACAGACTGGAAGTTATAATTACAAAGATTAGAAACATTCTAAAATGTCACGCCCATATCAATTAAAGTTGCTTCTCAAATTCTACTTCAGATAGAACTATTCTATCCATTTGATCACTTCCCCCTGTTTCCCGCATTCCCTCCCCACCTCAACCTGCTCCCCATCCCTCCTTCCTGCTCTCACCCCTCCCTAACTCAACCCTTCTATCCCCCCTCTTCCACCTAACTTAGTTAATAAGCTTTGGCCAAACCTGTTTTGCATGTTTTGGGATTTGGCCATAACTGGAAAAATTTACACACCCAAAACGCAAACTGATGCACTGACAAAAGAACCTCATTCTAAAATCACTAAATTTTTCTAAATCCCAAAATTTAAAAAAAAAATTTACTCTCTTTGCCAGTAATACAATCATCAGACTATTTGAAAAATCCAAGCAACCGTCCTTATTTAAAGCATTCAAGGGTTTAAAAAAATAAAAATAAAAAGATGTGGCCTTTGCTGGCTAGGCCAACATTTATTGGTCATCTCTAATTGCCTTTGAGTAGGTAGTGGCGAGCTGCCTTCTTGAACTGATGCAGTCCATCTGGAATAGGTACTCCCACAGTACTGTTAGGGAGGGGGTTCCAGTATTTTGACCCAGCGACAGTGAAGGAATAGCGGCATAATTCCAAGTCAGCATGGCGAGTGACTTCGAGAGGAACTTCTAGGTGGTCCCATGTGTCTGCCCTCCTTGTCCTTCTAGATGGTAATGGCTTGGATTTGGAATGTTCTGTCTAAGCAGCCTTGGTGAATTCCTGCAGTGCATCGTGCATTGCTAGTACTGTGCACCAGTAGTGGAGAGAGTCAATGCTTGTGAATAGGATGCTTTGTTTTCGTTGGTGTCAAGCTCCTTGAGTACTGTTGGAGCTGCACTCATCCAGATAAGTGGAGAGTATTCCATTGCACTCCTGACTTGTGCCTTGTATATGATGGACAGACTCTGGGGAAGCAGAAGAGCAGTTATTTACCGCAGGATTCCTAGCCGCTCTTGTAGCCACAGTATTTACATGGCTAGTCCAATTCAGTTTCTGATCAATGATCATCCCAACGATGTTGATAGTGGGGGATTCAGCAATGGCAATGCCATTGGATGTCAAAGGACGATGGTTAGATCATCTCTTGTTGGAGATGTTCATTGCCTGGGACTTGTCTGGCACTGTGCTCGTGTGACATAGTAAGAGAGTTTACAGGTTAACTTGCTAATGGGATTACAGTCTCATTAAAAAGAGGTTAGATTTCAATAGTTCGTTAATAAAACAATGTCCTTTATCATAGAATTTACAGTGCAGGAGGTCATTCGACCCTTTTGAGTCTGCACTGGCCCTTTGAAAGATACCCACGTCTCAACCTACTACCCGTAACCACACCTACCCTTTTGGACATTAAGGGGCAATTTAGCACGGCCACTCCACCTACTCTGCACATCTTTGGGTTGTGGAGCGAGAACCACGCAGACACAGGGAGAATGAGCAAACTCCACACAGACAGCGACCCGGGGCTGGGATCGAACCTGGGACTTCAGAGCCGTGAGGCAGCAGTGCTAAATAACACAAGAAGCTATGACTACTATGGGTGACACGGTGGCAGTGTTTAGCACTGCTGCCTCACAGCGCCAGGAGAAAAAAATAATTGGGTACTCTCAATTTATTTTAAAAACATTCTTGTGTTGAACAGAAAATGCAATTCGTAGGACTTCATTGTTGCAGTCAGCCCCATTCCCCCATTCACTAGGGACCATTTTTGATTGTATGACTTTAGGATATCCTGGAGGGATTTTTTTCAACATTTTTACCTCTCAAATAGTTCATCAAAATAAATGCCTCCTTTTTATTTAAACATACGTCAAATTAAGTTGATCTGTTTGCTGACATTTGACACCTTTACTGCAATTTAAACAATCATTCCCTTTATTGTCCTCTCATGTTTACTCTGGATATGAACAAGCTTTGGGGAGCTAATAAACAAAGACTCAGCACTAATAAAAACGTTATCATGTGCAAGATTGCCATTTCCATCAATGTCATGTCAACTCAAGGTATTATTTTAAGTTAAAATAGAAGTTCACAAAAAACAGATATTTCATTTTATTTTAAATTAGGCATCTGAAAATAATAGAAATCAATTACTTCGCTTTGGGAAGCTTATCCTAAACTCTGGAACAGCTACTAATATCACCAATTCTACACAAATACCTTTGGTTCATCATTTTCCACTTCCTTTGTACCAGTGCTGCCTTCTCCTTGTCCCTCCAGGATAACATTTTGCAGACGTTGTGATCCTGCATCCAATGGATGAATCTGAAGCAGTGGATTGGCAGTTGAAAGAGCACTAACACCATCTCGATGCAGCAAGGACTGCGGAGACACTGAAACACATTGTTAAAACATACACTGTGAAATACCTACATTAAAATTCTTAATTTGCACTTACTTCCATTAACACTTCCATCATTTTCACTTATCAAAGTGAAACAGTAGCAAATCAGAGTAAGTAGGGAGCATAAAGCAGCTCGCAAACTGGCAAAGAAAAAACGTTATCAAAACAGCTAATGTGGAATGACCTAACACGATACCAGTAAAAAAGATTAAGAAAAAAAGCGAATGAATTAAACTACGTCACAAAAAAATAAAACAATCTCCATTGGTCTTGGAAATTTTAGTTATTCAAATTTGCAATGTACTTGAAAAGCCTCAGCCTTCTCCAGAAGTCTGGACTTGAACTTAAACCATCTTTGCTCTCAGCTGAGAGAGACAGTGTTTGCTGGAAGTAAATCCTACGGCTCGATCAATTGTCTGTTTATTATTCTTCAGCTGATAATAATAATCAACGTAATTGTTTTTCTACAACTGTTGAATGGCTAAGACAAAGTTCAAAAGTACCATTCAGGTAAAGTTTACATTGAGTGTTCAACACAGGAACTGTAAATGGGGAAAGGATGAGAGTGAATAGTCAAACCTAGAGGCAACAAACGAATGGATGAGGGTTTGAGAAGATGAGTTGAGGCAGGGACAGAGAGAGGCAATGCTACAGAGGTGGGAAGAGGCATCCGTAGTGATGGCACGCATATGTGGCTGGGAGCTTAGCCTCGGGTCAACTACAACACCAAGATTGCGAACAGTTTGCTCCAATTTCAGACTGTTCGCAGGAAAAGGGATGCAATCGGTTGCTGGAAATAGCTATTCGCATATTTATACTTTTGACATTAAGTTTTTAAAATATTGATTCCGCTTTTTTTCAGATAATAGCCGATGTTTTATATCTGCCATTTTCAGGGTTGAAAAAGTGGGTTGGTGCAGATGGGAAAATTAATCTACAAAGCGCCACCAGTAGCACGCAAGAAAACAAAGACGGAGGTGACAAATTCAAGAAAGGTCACCCTCATGCAGTATTTTTGGTCCAGGGTTGAACATCTGAAAGCGCATGGAGGAGGAAAAACACCATAGTTTAATTGGAGAACACGTGAGTAAGCATGGGAGACAGATCTGTGCGGAGTTGCTCCTTCAATCACAGATTCTGAATCTCCCATGCCCCTGCTCCTCCAATAACAGACTCCCTCCCTCCTGCTCTTGCTACTCCTTTGGAGACAGAAGCTGTGGTTGGAGGAGCAGCAAAAGCAGGAAGTAGGGAACCCGGTCATTGGAGCAATTATCTTCGAAGATAGCCCGTTTGACGCAAAGTTTCTCCAATCTCCGGGACCACGACTCTAAGCTTGAGTCAAACTTTAGATATCCTTTGGGACAGGGATGAAACCTCAGAGAAAAGACAAAGGATAGAGGTTGCCAGAATCTTAAAAAGGTAGCCAGGAACAGGCCCAGAAGACCACGAATAAGAGTAGCAGCCAGAAGAGGTCAATCATTTTAATTTTATGTGGTGCTGGTGGGGAGGCCATGGGAAATAAGAGAATTATGCAGGTTGATTTTGTCTTTTACTAATTTATCTAATTAGTAAAAGTGTCTAAACTGCTATGCCTGTTTGATTTATGTTCCATTGCATCAAATAGTTAGAATTTGAGATTAATCTGAACTTAGTTTATTATAAATTGGGGATTGTATTTTGGTGATCAATAGAGATTTTTGGGATGGTAAGGCAGACAACCTTAATTCATGGCGGTGACAGCTTTCCTCCTGTTACTGAAGCACGATGAGCATAATCCAGCAATGTCATGTTCTGGTGTTAGCATGGATTTCATCTTGCTTGTTGAAGTGCTACGGTTACTTTGGTGTCATTGTTAGCGTATCTGCACACCCAAATACTTTTTTCTTACTCTTTGGGAAATAGTGGAGTAAGTGGTGGAAGGATTTCTGAGCTGATTATCAGCCCGTTAACCACCATGGGCTGATATTCCTTCTGTGGGCAACGAGTTCTGGCGTTGGACTCAAAACTGAAGTTTCAGGTCCAGCAGTAGGGACGCTACCATTGTGTCAGAAACCTCAGGTTATTTTGGTGATTTCATACAAATTTACTGGCCCACAATCTTGAAAGTAATACAAGGTAAATAAAGGGGAAATATTATTTTGAAAGAGTACCTTGAGGAACAAGAGATGTAATGACAAACATAAAAATATCAGCAAACCATTTTTAAAAAATCTTACAAATAGTTTGCATAATAGTGAACTTGACTTTTTTCTGAGTAAAATAATTAATATTTACTCAGTATTTTAATTAACATTGTAACTTCCAATTCAATCAAAACTGCTGTTACACTTCTCCTATGTTTTTTCTGTTCTGTTTTTGAATCACTTTTGCACAAGCCACACATTGCCAAATAAAGGTGTTAATTTTCAAGGTGTTCAAAATCCAGCACTGACACATGGTTAGCTGATTTTTTGATCTGATTTAATTCTTGATTTGAGATTAGATGAGCTATGTGTTGTAGTCTTTTATGCTACCTTGTCTAAGGAAGAAAACCCTGAAAAACATTCAACACAAATAAAGAAGTGTTATGGGCCAGGGTTTAGAAAACTCCAAAGTATATTATGGAGTTCACCTGACCTATAACTGTTTATTGATTTTGATTACGATGAGCACAAGAGCCTGCCTTTCAGGTGTTAGTCAACAGAGATCTTAAATGATTTTCATCAAAAAACTAGCTTTATTCTACGAATGTAGTTAACATTAGTAATAACACACAGTGAGAATTTTTATCAACTACAAACATATAGACCCCACACAGCTACAGTAATCAGTGTATAACCCTAAATGAATTCCCCCTTTAACTGTTCCAAATCAGTAACTAAATCCAAGTAAAACCAGAAACCATTTTCAAAGGTGTGGCCCAGCACAGTCTTCTTACTGGTATCAGACTTGTTAGTGATACTCTGTTAGTGAGAACAAAAAAAGGAGTACGTGAAAAATTAAACAGCAACGCCCCCAGAAGAAAATCAAAACTGTAGCCCCTTGAGAAAATCTCAGAAACAGCTCTCGGTGGGGGGTGGGGGGATTCCACAATTCAATGCTAAAAACTGTGCAATACACATATTTTTAGATTAAGACAATGTAGCATGTTGAAGCACCAGTAAGCTAGAACAATGGCTGATACCAGTTTTCCTCTACACTAATTTTCCAATTTCACCAACCAATTACAGGTAATCGCATTCTTCCATTGATGCAAAGGTCAGATGCTTTATAGATATTTATGTTTATTGTTCCTCTGAACTTTCTTCTTGTGTTAAGTGCTATTCTGTACATTCTCTTTCCATACTATATTCAATTCACCAGGTCCCAATCTAAATCATTCACTCCTTGGATATCAACGCGGTCAAACTGTGTGTCATTTTCCTTTGTCTTAACGAATTGCACAGTGGAATCTTTTACATCTGCTTGAAAGGGATTCAAAAGATCGCATAGGACAGTGCAGCATTTGTCAGCATTACAGTGTAGCACTAGTCTGGATTATGTGGTCAAGGCTCTAGAGCGTGGTTCAAATCCAAGACTTTCTGATTCAGAGATTAAGAATGTGTCTGCTGCGCTCAGACCAACATCTGTTTTTGTGGTTTACCATGCCATGACATTTAATCAATTCCTTGATGTAATAATTTACAGGCTCGGCACGACAGTCTAGTTAGCGAATAAACTGAAACATTTACTGTGAACTTATTTCCCCACCCGAGGGCAGAGTAAAACCACATAGATGTAAAGTATATCACCAACAACTCTACATGAGACTATTACCTGCAGTCTGCAGTTCCAAATTTACATCCGAATTCAGCTGGCCAACGTAAGACAATGTACCTCCATTAGCATCTGTAGTCACACACACTATTCTGAAATTAATAAAAATTGCAGTCAAAACAAGCCCCAAGAAAGAAAAGCAAACTTAAGAGCACTCATTATTCTGTTATTCAAAACAGAAAGCAGATCTTGGTCAACAATTCTCACGTGCTAACACAACTTTAAAAAAACATCAAAAATGATAAAAAGATTGGACTCATCTTAGCTGTGACATAATATAGGGCAATTAAAGCAAACAAAATAACATTTGCTTTAGTGTTGAAACAGAAATCGATTTACCAGAGTTTTTCAAAATTCCGTTATCAGTTACACAGCCAGAGCTCAGAGTGTGGTTAGGGGCAAACCCCTAATCCATCTCCTTGCCTGCTCCAAAAAACAATTCAAATTGAATCCAATTCATGGTCCCCACAAGAGACATAGCAGATCCAGGCATTACACCTGACCTCACGCTCAATCTTAGCCAAAAAGCTGAGAAGCAATGATTTACCAGAGTTAGTAGCCGAGTCCACACACTCACGCCCTCTCCAACCTCCTTACAACATTTCCTGAGGTTAATTTTGTATCTGAAACTTGTTGAAATTATTCAACTCTGAGCAAAATTGAGATTCATTTTTATGGGCACCCCTTTCCTGGCTGGCTTAAATCAAAAGTCAGTGTAATAATTTTTGCAACAGGATCCTAGATTCAATGCTGGAAAAGAGAATGAGCTCCATTGGAGCTTTTTGGAAGCTACTCCTCAGGAAAGCAGGAGAGAACCAAATAATACATGAAATCAGAGCCAAGACCTTTAAGCTTACTCTTCAGTGTAAAATTAAAGCTGGTAGATCTGGAAAAATGTTTTCGACCAATTTAAAAAGAAAATGTTTATGGAAGGTTTCTTTTAAGCCTTTTGATACCTTTTTTAGAAGGAGCAAAAATCACTGACAACGTATTAGCTCCATTACATTGCAACATTAGGATCACTCAAACACTGAAATAAAAACAACCAGAAAATGATGCAGCTAAGTGATTGGAATAACAGCAGCTACAAGAAATTGTCTATGCTGTAGGAAATTATCAACTTCATCCAGATATCCAAATAATGTTGTTCTTTGGTATCTAGGGCAAAACTTGAGAAGCACTTTGGTATTCCTAGTGTGCACAAGCTGTGAAAATGAAAATAGTATCAATTTTTATTTTGCTTTCTTTTATTTTATAAAATCTATATAACTTGCTCATTAATCTTCTGCTTGGATTTCGGCAGGGTTGCTTGGTCCAGACCTCACCACAGCCTTGGCTCAAATATTAACAAAAAGAGCTGAATTTCCGAGGTGAGGGCAGAGTGATTACCCTCAAGGCGGTATTAATCGGTGTCTGGCATCAAGGAGCCTTAGTAAAATTAGTGAGAATTAAGAGGGAAAACTCTGCAGCACAAATATATTTGTGATTGTTAAAGGCTAATCATCTCAGCCCCAAGACATCAATACAGGAGTTCCCCAGGGTTGTCTCCAGGCACAACTTCTTCAGCAGTTTCAATGACCTTCCCTGCACCATAAGGTCAAAAGTGAGGATGTTCCATGATGATTGCACAGTGCTAGTTCACATTCCAAACTTCAGATATTGAAGCAGCCCATGCCTGCATGCAGCAAGACTCAGACAACATTTGGATTTGGCTGATAGGTGTAAGTAACACGCACACACTGGCAAGCAATTACAATCTCCAAAAAGAGTGAAGTTAATGATTTTCCCTTGACACTTAGTGCCATTTCCATCACTGAATCCCTTACTAACATCCTGGGGTTACCATTGACCAGAAACTTAATTGGGACAGGTCAAGAGGGTGGGAATCCTGAGATGAGCAACTCACCTTCTGACACTCAAAGGCCATATGCCATCTACAAGGCACAAATCAGGAGGAATATTCTCCACTGCTTGGATGAGTGAAGCTTCAACAACATTCAAAAACTTTGACAGAGTGCAACAGAAAGCAGTCTGCTTGATCGGCATCTCATCCACCACCTTAAACATTCATTGCCCCCACTGCCGGCATACATTGGCAGCGCGTATACCATCTACAAAATGCACGGACGCATCCTGCCAGTGCATCTTCAATGTACTTTTGAAACCTGCAAACTTGACCAACTAGAAGAACAAGGGACGAAGACATGTGGGAATGCCAACAACTGCAGGTTTTCCTCCGAGTCTTACATGATTCTAATTTGGAAATATATCACCACACCTTTGCAGTCACTGGGTCAAAATGATCAAACTCCCTCCTAACAGCACTGTATGCATATCCAAATTACGTGTACTGAGCGTCAGTTCACCACTTTCTCAAAGACAATTAGGGTGGGCAATAAATGATTGAGTTGCCAGCAGTGCTCACATTCTAAGATCAATGTAAAAAATTACTTCCACTTGCACTTTCAGAGCCAGAGTATTTGGGTATGAAGCTGGGTGCATGCACAATGTCTCTTCATCCTGGGCCGATTGCCACCAATTTGTCAGATACAAATCAAACGCACATTTGAAGATTTATTTAATAAAGCAAAATACTGCAGAAGCTGGAAATCTGAAATAAAAACAGAAAATGCTGAAGACAGTGAGGAAAGGTGAACATTTCAAGACGATGACTTTTCATCACAACTGGGAGGTTCTTAAAAGATCAGCAGGAGAAATAGAAAATAGGCGGGGGGAAAAAATTGAAGGAGAAAAATTATTTCAAGCTATTTTTAAGCAACTTTGTCTTCATTCTCAAGGCTTTCTTACAGCAAAAATACAGTTACATGGCTATTAACATCACAAAAAGCCCAAAGTTTGGGTGGTGAAATTAAGTTGGGTGGGGTGGGAGGAATTAGAATCTAGGCATCCAGAATTAATTTGGAGAAAAGTTCAGGAAAAGGACTTGTTGACCCTCCATTAATGCAATGGAATACTAATTTAAATAAAAGCAAAATGCATCTCAACTGTGGCAACCAATTAATCCTTGCAAAGCAGAGAGCTTGGAATTGCATTGTGTTTTTGTATTCTATTCTGTTAGTGATTGTACCTTGTTGATTTGAAGCCTTGTGTGATTGCATACCGTCTACGAAGTCAACACAATTTCCAAACTGTACCTCTCATCCTTGGCCAATGTGCCTCCCTTGATGGGGAAAAAAATGCAAAGTTTTAGAATTCATCAATAAATTCTAAAACTTATTTTTCTCTATCAAAAAAGTTGCACTGGAGATATTTTGCTGCACATATATATGCATAAATATCCTAACCATCTTTTGCTATGCAGAATTAGACTAAATATAAATCTCTGTTGTAATGGAAATGTATTTGGTGAAAATGTTTATCAGCAAAATGATTTTTAAAAAGGCTATTACATTTGAGAGTGCAAGTTGAGGTGATCTGTTTTGCTTCGAAAAATAGCAGAATTTTCATGATTGCGTTGGGAGTAGATATAGCAGCATGCACGAACTGCTTAGAGACATATAATAATTATTTTAATGAGGAGAAATTACTATTTTTTAAAACCAGCTTGTTTAAAATATGTGCAAAGAACAAATGACGACGGTGCAGTGTTAAATACTGAATTCAGAAGGCCTGTGAAATTCAAAATTTGGCTTCCACTGAGGAATATTATTCTCACGAGAATTAATTCTCACGATTTCTTCAGTTTCCCCACGAGGATATAAAAGAGAAAAGCAAAAACATGCAGCCCCAAAACGTTTACATTTTCAGTTGAACTAAAACAATCTGAACACATTAGCATCCAAATTGTACAAAATTGTATTGTAAACATGTATTCAAAAGCAGATGAAACTTAAGACACAGCAGCCAATTGCTGTTCATCGCGAAGCACAAAAACACCAAATATGATGAATGATGATTTGATTTATCCGCTGGTTTCTACGGTTAATATTCTTCCCCACACAAACCTAAACAGAACAATGGATGCATTATTCCTGGAAATATTCCAGAATTATTTGGATATCATGCATCTGAAAGAAAATATTGTATTAGATGCTGCAGTATCAGCAAGAATTACTTCAGATATTTACCAATGCAAATAAAAATATCCTGACAATTATATATCTGTAATGTCAAAATATCTTAATTGAGAGAATTTGCAGAAAAGCCAGTGTCAAAGCTTTCCGATGAAAAAGCCAAGTTATAAGCTTCTACACATATAAAAGTATAATACCAATAGGCATGAAAATATGAACAAGTTTTGAAAAGAAAATCAGCATAAACTGCAATTTAATGTATCTTGGGATTCAGCTGTCAAAAGTGGGAGGAAAGTTCAACAGTGTTGTTTGAACCCTGAAGGGTTACTAGGTTATGATATATTTCAAACAGTGAGCTATTTTACATAACACAAACAATTATTTTGTCAACAGGGATTTGACTTAATGCAGCATCAAATGCAAGATTTTGTTACTTGGATAAATTATTATAACGGAAAATTTCATGAACACTGGTACTGTATTGTATGTCATCAAAGTCAAGGATTTTCAGCTTCCATGCGAACAAAAATGATGCATGAAATCTACAAAACACCAGTAGAAATTCTATTACCATAAGCACTCCAACAAAAGAAAACAGGATTTTCCTCACAGGATTGCTTGGGATATACAGGAAAAAACACAGGTCATACCAGCGGTATCCATCTCATCCTCATCTACCTTCTTTTAACTTCTCAGCATAACCTATTATTGTCGCCTTTTATATGGTTAACTAGCTTTGCCTTACACACACCTACCAGTATATTATTCGTCTCAACCACTCACTATAGCAACAAATCCCATGCTCTGACCACTCTAAAAATAAAGAAGGTTCGTCTGAATTCCCCATTTAATTTCTGAGTGACCACTTTACATAAATGGCAACCAATTTTGCTCTTCCCCACAAGTGGGAGCTCCATCAAAATCTTTCATAATTTTAAAGATGTCTATTAGGTCACTTCTCTGCAAGAGGCCCAGCCTGTCCAACCTTTCATAATCGGTATAACCCCAGTTCTGGCATCATCCTTCGAAATGTTTTCAGCACTCTGTCCAGTCCTCTATATGCTTTCTTGGATATGGCAACCAGTACTTAAAACAATCCTCCCAAGTGTGATCGAACCAAGGTTTTCTTTGGACTTAACAGAACCTCTCTACTGGTCAATTCTATCCCTCCAGAATTAAACCTTAGTGCTTGGTTGGCTTTTGTTACAGTCTTGTGAACAAAGGATGTTATTCTCTAAGTTTGACTACAGTGACCTAATATTTTTCCTCTTTACTTAAATGTAGTTGTATAGTTTCGATTCTCATCTTCTGGTTGCATTTTCGCAAGATCAGTTGTCTCCCTGGTAAATGCCAAAGCAAAATAATCATCTTGCTTCCAGTGGATCAAATGCTCAGCTATATTTTCCATCCAATTATCATTAAGGGTCTGAATTGCAAAATGGCATTCCCTCAAAACACTGTTGAAAACAATAAATGAATCCAGTAAAAAACTAAATTTATTTATTGATCAAGGTTTTTGCTCATGTTGCTAAAATCACCATCACCAGCTCAGCGGAGATCTGGGTATTTTACAGACTTTTTTTCCTTGTATGAAGTCAAGTCAATTTGCTCAACATATCTCCAAATATTAAACATCTGTGGAAACAAACTTGTCACATTAAACATGATTGCATCCTGAATACATTAGCAAAATCCCTAAACCCCACTCCTTCCTCCTGCGTTCCTCCTTTAAGATGCTTAAAACCAGGCTCTTTAACCATATATTTGGTCACCCTATCCTAATGTCTCTTTATGTAATTCTGCATTAACCATTTGTCTATTTATGTTCCTATGGAGTACCTTGGAATGTTTTACGGTGTTAAACGAGCTGTATAAAACCATTACCCTCTCACCCTGTTCACCTCCTTGTATTGCCCTTAGCTCCGCTCCCTCCAGTTCATAAACGTAGGAGACAACTCCACTGCCAGATCTGGCTGCACCACAGGTCCTGGTCTTTTTCCTTGTATGACAACTGCACACTGTTCCAAGAAAATCCTAGAATGCAAAGATAACCCCTGACTTCTTGTCTCTACAGTAAATCGCCTTAAAGCTTTCTCCCATTGTTGCCACCCTCAGTGCTAACAAAAAGTGTGAACTCCAAAGTGGCCCCCTGTCCAAACCCTGAAGTCCCTTCTTTCTATGGTTTCTTTATCTTCCTTTATGCTCTTCCTGGGTAGATCTTGTCCAGGAAACCCACCTGCTGCTCCTTTGACCCTATTGCCACTAAACTGATCACCCAATTCCCCCTCCCGGTCCCCACGTTAGCCGATTGTTAATGGCTTTCTCTCTTTCAGATGTTGTCCATCACTCCTTTAAATCAACCGCAATCACAAATTCAACTCTACACTCCATTGTCTTAGCAAACTACCATCTCCAATTTTTTCTCCTCCAAAGCCCTTGAACATATCACCTCCAAAATCCATTCCCAACTTTCCTGCATATCCATATTTTAACCCTTTCAATCAAATTTCCGATCCTGCCACAGTGTCTCTCAAAGTTACAAATTACTTCCGATGCGACTATGACAAAGGTAAACTGTTCCTCCTCATCCTTCTCAAACTGCCTGCAGCCGGACATGGCTGATGACCCCATTCGACTCCAAACCCTCTCCAATGTCACCATTGCTCTCAGCTGCTTCTATTCTTATCTATCAAATCAAGTAGAGAATTACTTACAATGGTTTCTCTCCCTATATGTGGACTGTTAACTATGTGTACTCCCAAGGAGTAATCAGCCTTAGCCCCTTCCAATTTCTCGTCGACACAATTCCTTCAGCAAAAGCTTTTCACATGCACAACTGACAACACTCAGCTCTACCTCACCATCAACTGTTCCAACTCCCCCACTCCTGCTAAATTATTAGACTGCATGCCCAATATTAAATATTGAATGAGCGGAAATGTTCTCGCATTAAATATTGTGAAGAATACTGCTTTGTTCTGGTCCCCAATCCAAACTCTATTCCATACTTACCTCCTCCATCCCTGGCAATACACAGATTAAATAGTCTGTTTGCAACGGTGGTGCAATACTTGACCCTGAGTGTTATAATAATAATCTTTATTGTCACAAATAGGCTGACATGAACACTGCAATGAAGTTACTGTGAAAAATCCCTAGTAGCCACATTCCGACACCTGTTCTGGTACACAAGAGGGAGATTCAGAATGTCCAATTTACCTAACAGCATGTCTGCTGGGCTTGAATCGCACTATCCTCAATCTATACCCACTTCTGACTTTCAGTTTATTTGGTGCTAAAAGACACATCCGTGACTTTATTGCTTCTATACTCGATTATCAAATTCACACATTCCCATATTCCATCCGTCATAAACTTGAGGCTATCCAAACCTCTTGTTTCCCCGGTCTTAACTTGCACCAAGTACCATTCACCTATCACCCCTGTACTCGCTTGTCCTACTTGGCTCACAGTTGAGCAACATCTTGGATATTAAAATTTGCGTTTTTGTTTTCAATTCACACTACAGCCTCACCTTCCCCACCTCTGCAATCTTAGCCAGTCACACAATCAACCAGAAAATGTGTTTCTGGCCTCCCGAGCAACCCCAATTTTAATTGCTCCACCACTGATGGCTAGGCCTTCAACTGCTTAAGCCCTAACTCTGAATTCATTCCCTACACCTCTCTAAATCTTTAAAACCTCCCTCTTTGATTAAAGCTTTTGATCATCTATGCACTAATACCTCATTATGTGACCTGGGTGACTAATTTCATTTTATAATACGAAGCACCTTGGGAGGTTTTTTCTTTTTAATAAATTTAGAGTACCCAATTCATTTTGTTCCAATTAAGGGGCAATTTAACATGGCCAATCCACTTACCCTGCACATCTTTGGGTTGTAGGGGGCAAAACCCACACAGACACGGGGAGAATATGCAAACTCCACACGGACAGTGACCCAGGGCTGGGATCGAACCTGGGACCTCAACGCCATCAGGCAGCAGTGCTAACCACTGCACCACCATACCACCCATTCCTTGGGAGGTTTTATTATCTGTAAAGCATTAAATAAATGAATACAAGTTGTGCTGTATCAATGCTTGTTGAATCCAGCCCCTGCAGTCAAAGCCAAACTGGGTGGTGCTTCAAAAGAGATGGTTGGCCGAGTGACTGACTCCCTTGTCACACACAGTGCCACCTGAGCGGTTTCTCCCTAGTGCTACTTGGCCAACCACCACCAACCCCTCACCTTCCTCTCCCCTTTCACCTCTTGTTTTAAACTGTGACAAACTATATTTGTTTACTCCTTACAACTTCAGGGCGACACAGCGCATAGCACTGCTGCCTCTCAGCACCAGGGACCCGGGTTCAATTCCAACCTCGGGTGACTGTGTGTGTGGAATTTTCACATTCTTCCCATGTCTGCGTGGGTTTCCTTCGGGTGCTCCGGTTTCCTCCCACAGTCCAAAGATGTGCAGGTTGGGTGGATAGGCCATGCTAACTTGCCTGGAGGTAGGGTTACAGGTGGAGGATTGGATTGGTTCTAAATGTGTGCTCCTTAAGAGGGTCGATACAGACTTGATGGGCCGATTGGCCTCCTTCTGTTGTGTAGCGATTCGATAAACTAACAAAATGAGAGTGAATGAGGTAGTTGGCATGACGGTGCAGCCAGCACAGACTAGCGGGGCCGAAGGGCGGGTATCAGGGCTGTTCAGTGTTAGCGGTGCAGTAAGAACCCCCGCCCCCAGTACCTGTGCTGACCATCCAGATTCTCCAAGGAGACAGTGACCGGGACGCTCTCGATGAAAGGGGCCGAGTCCCCGCCCGCGCTGTTGCCGCTATAGGCCGTCACGGCGCCGCTGCGTCCTCCTCCTCCGCTGCTGGCAGAGCAAGAGGCCGGGTCCGTCCTGCCAGCGGCGGCGGGGGCCACTCTCCTGCTCAGCTGAACGGTGGCGAAGGGGGACAGAGTGAAGTCGGCCCGCGGCAGGGCCTGTGCGCAGCCAGCTCCTTCCATCTCCTCCGAATCCACCTCCATGCGCAAGCGCGGCCGGGGACCGAGCGCGAGCCCCGCGCCAGCCAATCGGATCATAGCTCCCGGGAGAGGGGGCGGGGCAGAGGCGGAGAGGGGGCGGGGCAGAGGCGGAGAGGGGGCGGGGCAGAGGCGGAGAGGGGGCGGGGCAGAGGCGGAGAGGGGGCGGGGCGAACAGGCACGCGCAGAACCCGGCCTTCCCAGTGTTGTTTGCCGCGTCGTTGGAATTGTCTGCCGTTAGGACGGCGCCAACAACCTTCATTCCCTCCGCGTTATCTCTAAACAAAATAACACCCCTCCCGGGCTTCAAACCAGGGCCCTAGATCTTGCCCCGACACACAACGGGAAGTTCGGGCGTTTTCAATAAACATTTATTTGCGCTCATGAATTCAATTGTGGGGGAGGGAAGGAGCCTCTCCGACGGTTGCCAACGTCGCCGCTGCGTCCTGACGTCAGAGGGAAGCGTGGGAAGGCTGCGGCGCGGCTCATCGACCAATCGGAACGTCGCCCTGTGAGGTCATTGCCTGGGGGCGGGGCCCGGCCGGTGCGCGCGCGCTAGTCAGACTGCAGCAGTGGCAGTGACGCCCCGGAGGAGATGCAGACAGAGCAACTATCCAGCCCGCAGCAGGGCAAGTCGCAGCTCAACGCGGCGGGGGACGGATCGCGGCCCGCGTTGTCAGCCCGCACGATACCACAGGACGGTCAGTATGCGCTCCGGGCGATCAGCGCTTGCTATGCGGTTACAAATCCCAAGGGCGGGAAACTCGTTGCTAATTGTCCCTGTCGCAGCCACAACATTGAATGGCGTGGGTGGACCAAGTGGTTGTGGGCAATGAATTGGGATTAGTTTTAAAGTACGTGGTAAGAAGTCTTACAACACCAGGTTAAAGTCCAACAGGTTTGTTTCAAACACGAGCTGTCGGAGCACTGCTCCTTCCTCAGGTGACTCTTGAGGACTCTCGAGTCACCTGAGGAAGGAGCAGTGTTCCGACAGCTCGTGTTTGAAACAAACCTGTTGGACTTTAACCTGATTTGTAAGGCTTCTTACTGTGCTCACCCCAGTCCAACGCCGGCATCTCCACATTATAGATGGGGATATGGATAGGGGGGGGGGGGGGGTGGTAGCACATCTTTGCATTGCAACTTGCGGAGGTAAAAGTTGTGTATGGATTTCTTGGCAGGTCGAAAGTGCGGTATGTTTTTAATTATGTTCTGTGGATACATCTGTGATTATGTTTTAGACAGATTATTTACATTGCTCGTCGTTGAACTGCAAGCAGCAGAATTCCCAGTTGGTAGAAATTAAAGGCATTCCTGATTTTACAGATAACGCAACACCGCCAGTTGAAGCTGCAATTTTGTGCAAAATTGCTTCTCATTAATCAGTTATGGATTTTTGATTGAAATTGTGCAGGCCAAACAGCTGAGTTTCCAAAACCAAGTTATTCTGGAAATAATCCTGCCTGAAATGCCATTTTTGCGAGAGTGGCCATCAGAATGTCTCTTGCATTAAAGAAATTAGAAACAGCACAAGGTCCATAGCGCCAGGGTCCTAGGTTCGATTCCTGGCTTGGGTCACTGTCTGTGCGGAGTCTGCACTTTCTCCCCGTGTCTGCGTGGGTTTCCTCTGGGTGTTCCAGTTTCCTCCCATAAATCCCGAAAGACGAGCTTGTTAAGTGAATTGGACATTCCAAATTCTCCCTCTAGTATACCGGAACAGGTGGCGAACGGTGTGGCGACTAGGGGATTTTCACAGTAATTTCATTGCAGTGTTAATGTAAGCCTACTTGTGACAATAATAAAGATTATTAAAGTGAAAAGGCAGATTTGCATCTTTACATGAAGAGATTAGAAAGCTCAGAATGCTGGATGGAAAAGTCAGTTGTCGCAATTGACTTATTAAAAAATAATGTTAGTTGATATTATAGATCAATTTAAGAGATGAAAAGGTGGGTCGTCGTGTCACAAAGGAGAGTGTGTTTTAGGCTCTAATTTTCTAACTCTGTTTTAGCAGGTGCAAAATCACAGGCTGGGGCTCATTTTTCTCTAAAAACAAGAGGGCTGGGAGTTCATCTGATGGTTTTTAAAATTCTTTCATGGGGTGTTGCTGGCTGGGCCAGTTTTAATTGCCCATTCATTATTACCCTTGAGAAGGTGCTGGTGAGCAGGCTTCTCGAACTGCTGCAATCCATGTAGCGTAGGTACACCCACAGTGTTTGCAGACGAAATTCCAGAATTTTGACCCAGTGACAGCAAAGGCAATATAGTTCCAAGTTAGGATAGTGTGTGGCTTGGAGGGGGCTTGCAGGTGGTGGTGTTCCCATGCATCTGCTGCCATTATCGTTCTATCTGATCACAGTAAGAAGTCTTACAACGCTAGGTTATTTTCAAATCACGAGCTTACGGAGCACTGCTCCTTCCTCAGGTGAATGGAGAGGTAGTTTCCAGAAACATTTCCAGAAACTACCTCTCCATTTACCCATGGAAGGAGGAGTGTTCAGAAAGCTAGTGATTTGAAACAAACGTGTTGGACTTTAACCTGGTGTTGTAATACTTCTTACTGTGCCCACCCCAGTCCAGCGTCGGCATCTCCACATTGTGGCGGAGAGGTTGAGGAGAAAGCTAGAGTACAGACTGAAGGAAAGATAGTGTAAGAGCAGATCATAGTTAATGAAATTGTGTAGAGATTAGTAGTAGATGAGTGTAGATTATATGTTAATTATCAACTATATTATATAGGAGTAAGTGTCAAATCCAATTAAGTAGTGTTCATAAATTTATAGCTTTGTTCAATTTAAAAGCTATTTGTGGTCTTTGTGAATACTACGCCAACCACCCTGAATTTAGCAACACCACACCTTGTAGATGGTGGACAGGCTTTGGGGAGTCAGGTGGTAAGTTACTCACTGTAGAATTCCCAGCCTCTGACCTGCTCTTGTGCACACATCTACCCTATTCCTAATCTTAAAGACCTAAAAAAAAAATCTTCCATTATTTGCATGGTACTTTTGATGAACACTTTGCAGCCTATAAAATAATTTTAAAGTGTAGTCACTTGAAAAATAGTGAATCATAGAATTTATAGTGCAGAAAGAGGCCATTCAGCCCATCGAGTCTGCGCAGGCCCCTGGAAAAAGCACCCCACTTAAGCCCACACCTCCACCCCCTGCAACCCAGTAACCCCACCCAATCTTTTTGGACACTAAAGACAATTTAGCATGGCCAATCCACCTAACCTGCAAATCTTTGTACTGTGGGAGGAAACCTGAGCACCGGGAAGAAACCCACGCAGACACTGGGAGAACGTGCAGACTCCGCACGGACAGTGACTCAAGTCGGGAATCAAACCTGGGACCCTGGAGCTGTGAAGCAACTGTGCTACCGTGCTGCCCTATGAAGCTGCATCTAGCTCTAGGGGAAGACTACAACCAGGGGCCATGAATATAAAGCAATTACTAATACTTAAGTCCAATAGAGAACTTGGGATAAAAACAGAAAATGCTGAAATAAGTCAGCTGGTCTGGCCGCATCTGTGGAGAGAAAGGGTTAATGTTCGAAGATCTAAATGACCCTTTTTAATTCAGATAGCAATAGGACTGTGAAACCTGCAGTCGTGAGAAGTATTTCATCAGAACCATTCAATACATTTCAAGGAGTATAACTACCTGATGGACCATTTAGGATGAATGGATGGTTTCTTTGTTGTCATCCAATGTAATGCTGTCTTCCCTGTGAACACCTTGAAAGCATGGAATTTGCCCATAAAAGAATGTGAAAATTTGTAAGTGCTAAAAAGATAGGCACACACCATAAAAGGCACAACAAAATTATAAATACTACAAATATTAGGTAGCCTGTAATTGTGTCTCACTGGAACAAGTAGATATGCTTGTCTATTTCGGACAAAAGATAACTGAAGGTGGTAGGTGCAATGCCAAAATGAGAACCATAGAGATATCCAGAAGTAATTTTGTGAAGATAGAGGATGTTCAACAACAAGAAAACTCAAGTTTGTAACAAGGAAAACCATTCATAAGATGCTACGTTCCATCTACTTCCCTGTATGCCTCAGAAACCTGGATGATAAATAAAGAACTGCGGAAGACAATAGAAGTATTTTGAAATATGGATGCAAAGATGTAGACTAAACATTTTGTACACAGACTATAAGACAATTGAAGAGGTTCTTGAAATTGCAAAAACATAAAGAATGCTTAAAAAGTGACATTCAGAAAAGAAAATATCTGCACCGTTGCCATTTGTTCAGAGCTAAAAGCCTCCACATACCTCTTCCAGAGGGGAAAGGTGGAGGGCACCAGATAGAGGGGTCAACATAGTTGTGGTTGGATGCTGGACATCAGAGCAATTTCAGATGAACGACAGTGAATATGTGAGGGTGGATGCAAAGCAGATGAACATGACATACCATAACAGCTCATCGCTTGGCAGAGGTTGCTGAAAGCAGCAGTAGTGATTAAAATGCAGAAGCACTATGTCAAAAAATGAATGCTGGAATCACGCCCAAAATAAGAACAACTAAAACAAACCTTGGGTGCCGATCCCATCCTATTGTGTATTGTAACTTCCAATTACAGAACTTGTGTTGTGTGGCTTCCATCCTTGTGGAACATGCATCTTGTATATCGTCATCAAAATGATGTTTTTATGTATATTCCACACATACATGCTGTATGCATAGAAAATAGTCGAAATGCTACTCATATTCCATTTATAAAATCTAATAGGTCACACCTTCCAAGTTGAGTATTACTCAATTTTCATTTATACAGTGCCTTCAATGTATTATAACATTCCACGTTACTTCACGGGAGCAGCTACACCATGCTACCTCAGGAGATATGAGAGAAGAAACCCAAGAACTTGGTCAGAGAAGTTGGCTTTAAGGTGAAAAGAAAGGTTGAAAGATGGAGAGACTTATCGAGGGAATTCCAGAGTTTTAGGCCTGGGCAACTGGACATGACGGCCAATAGTGGAACAATTGTAATCTGCCATGATCTTATTAAATGATGTAGGCTCGAGGGGCTGAATGGCCAACTCCTGTTCCTATTTCTTATGGTCTTTAGAGGCCATAATTAGCAGAGTGCAGATATCTCCGGGCTTGTGGTGCAACAGGAAATTAGAAATAGGGGAGGGCCCAGGCCCCCCACACATTTGGAAACAAGGTTAATAACTCGAGTTGCAAAATGTGAAGTAAATGAGCTAGAAGAAGCAAAAACATTGTATTGGCAAATCTTTTAAGAGCCTATTATTGTGAGAGGACCATTACCCACGGTGGCTAAAAACAGAGATCAAAAAGACGCCTGGTTAACTTGAACTTGGTCTATCTTTTCAAGTTTGCGACTGTTCCTTCAGCTGAGGTTCCTGCTGTGCTTAAATAGTGCTCCCACGTATTACCACAAAACACAGAATAGCAGCTGCAAAAGTTTTTAATGGACTGTTAAAAGCCACTCGGGGTGTGTGAGGTTATGGACATTATTTTTCCGTCACCCCTTCATTTGTAATTGGTTTTGAGTGGTCTTGTGTGCGAGTGTGAATCTGTTTAGAAAGTGAGAAGTTTGTTGTCCCCACTGGAAATCTGTAGTTTTTTTTCTGTTGAATGAAAACTTAATAAGGAAAAGGGGACAAAGCAAAGGAAGTGGAGATCAAATTTTCCCAGAATCATAGAGTCCCTATAAGTGCAGAAGGAGGCCATTCGGCTCATCGAGTCTGCCCTGACCCTTCGAACGACCACTTGACCTTTCGGCAATTTAACATGGCCAATCCATAGAACGTGGACATCTTTGGACTGTGGGAGGAAAACGGAGCACCCGGAGGAAACCCATGCGGACATGGGGAGAATATGCAAACTTCACACAGTCACCCGAGGTAGGAATCAAACTCGGGTCCCTGGTGCTGTGAGGCAGCAGTGCTAACCACTGTGCAATAATGAGTTGTATTGCAGGTAGAGGTAGTATCAAGCAAGAACTAATGTTCTGTTCTAATCTCTTGTTTGGTTTTGAATGTCCTTTTGTTATTAGTTCTTCCCTGGTCTCAACCTGACTGCAAACTCTCATATCATATCCTACTCAAAACTTTCAATTTGAGCGCAAAAACATCAGGTCTGGCATTCTGCTGCTGTACTGAGGGAATGCAGCACTGTTGGAGGGTGCTGTTGCAGATGAGACTTTAAATGGGACTCTTAGATTTCATGGAATTTACAGTGCAGAAGGAGGTCATTTGGCCCATTGAGTCTATACCGGCCCCTGAAAGAGCACCCTACCCTACCTCCACCATATCCCCGTAACCCAGCAACCCCACCTAACTCGGACACTACAGAGCAATTTAGCGTGACCAGTCCACCTAACCTGCACATCTTTGGACAGTGGGAGGCAACCCAAGCAGTCGCAATGAGAACGTGCAGAGACCCCTAGCCAGGAATTGAAACCGGTCCCTGGTGCTGTGAAGCAACAGTTCTAACCACTGCTACGTGTCTTCCCCTTCAGTGCAAGTAAAAGTTCCCACAATACTAGTTTGAGGAAGAGCAGGGGAGCTATCCCTGATGCCCGAACCAATATTTATCCCTCAATCAGCATTACAAAAACAAATGATTTGGTCGCACTCACATTCATAGAATCATAGAATTTACAGTGCCCATTGTGAGAGCTACTGTACTACTATGTATTAGCTACTCTGTTTCTTGTATTACACAGTGACTTTATTTCAGAAGACAATTCCTTAATTGGCACCAAAATACTTTGCAACATTGTGGTTCTGAAAAGTACTACATAAATGCAAGTCTTTATATTGATCAGTTGAGACCTCCACATAAATCTCCTGTCGTATTTTGTCTATTTGGATTTTGTTTTGCTAATTCTCTGCAGCTCATCAAACTTATGGGTGGAGAGAGGAGAATGTAATTCTAGTTGACTCTTGTCCATGCACAGTTTCACAACATTTGTTTCTGTTCAGGTTACGTGCAGATTCTAGCCAAATGACTCACCAATTATGAAACTTTTCCAAGTTGTGCAGTAAAATCTGAACTATTCCATATATGAAGCAATGCCGGTGCTACATGACTCTGAATCCCTTCACAGACTTTGTTTTTGATGCAAAAGAATAAGACTGCAATTTTTTTTTTACTACAAATCTTTAATATTGATGTACCTGTGGCGTTTTAAATTTAAACTATGAAAACCCTATTTAGCCAAAAGGATTGAATTTACCAATCTTTTGGAAGCACTGTTTCAATTGTTCTGGTTATGCACTTGTCCAAGACTGCAAGACAATAATATAGCCTTTTAAGACCTTTGGCAAATGTGAAGGAAGGTTCGGATCCTTTTCCTGAAAGGTTACACAGGTATTTAAGGAATCATTTGTGTTGAGTGAGTGGAGTAATCTGCATTTTTGTGCAAAATAGCCAAAGTTCAGCACTTCAATTCAAGAACAATAGGACCTACTCTTGTGTATTTTCAGCCTGACTGCCAGTTTGTTTGTACAGATTGTTAATCTATTTACAGATTATGACTAGTAAAATTGCTCTTATACTTTCTTTCTTCCTCCATCGTTTGTATTTGACACTGGCTCTATAAACAGTTTTAAGTGTTCCTTTATTATGTCATTAGTTAAGGTCCTGTAAACATTCTTGCCAAATTGCAGTAATCAACTTTAACAAAGTTGTTAATTGCCCCTCATATCCCTTCTCCATCAACCTCCCCAGTACAAAATTGACATTAAAATATTCGATGTACCCCTGTTTCAACCTACGTGACCAATTATTATTAGCTAGGGTTTTCCTTCCAAAAGATTTCTTCACATGATTTCCAGTCTCAGACTACATTCCCACCATTGTACTCCTTATATGTTCATCCTTGCCCGACCACCTTTCCCATGTCTGATTTTATTTTGAGTGGCCCCATTACTTTTCTCCTGGATTACTCTCAGAGGCCTCTAGGAATTTATATGAACATCCATTTGGAAGTTCAGACAGCAACGGACCCGCATTGATCATAATAGAAGAGCTTAGTGGGAATAAGTAAGGAAGCAGATAAATAATAAAGATTTTTAAAATACCAGTGATTTTGTTTTAGTATCATGAGGCAATACATATTTTTGGGTATTGCCTCATGACGTGACTGTGATATAAAACTTGCATGTATGATTTATTATTGCCTGGGTCACTGACATTCAGTTATTATAGGTAAATGGTTGGAATTGTGATCGCCAAATTGCAAAACTTTGGAATGCTGAATACTAAACATTGGATTTAATTTATTGGACGTGCTGTGAAGCAGTGGTAGTTCTTGGTTCAAGTACCAACTTGTAAAAATTGCTTATATGGGACGGACCATAATATGTGGAGCTAGCCAGAAGTTCATGCATGTTGTGCAGGGCTATATGCAGTTCAGAACTTGGTCACTAGAGATTATATTAGGTCTTTTCCCCTTGGGATCAAACTAGTAGTTCTTCCAAGAAAATATTGGAAATTTCTGCATGTAGTCTTTTGTGATTGTAATTCTTTACCTCAAATTCTGTATTTATTAGGAGCTTCGTGCATCCATTTTTGTATTACTTCAAAATGTCCTGGTTAAAATGCTTTGGGGGCAGTTTACTACATTTAAGGTACTATATAAGTGCAAATTATTGTTAAAACACATCTTGATCATTGGATACAAGTTTTCTGAGCCTGAACAATAATTTAGAGATGTTTATTTAAGTCAGCCTTTCCCCCAACATTTGTCACAGAGTCTGACTGTCGTTTTGGCAAAGAGTCATCCACACTCAACGTCAGCTCCCTTCTCTCCACAGATGCTGTCAGACTTGCTGCGATTATCCAGTATTTTCTGTTTTTTGTTTCTGAATATTGTTAAATCTCTACTCAGAGTACTGGCAATATGAATCTTGCTACCATGTGGCGTAGTTGAGGATAATAGCATAGATGCATTTTCAGTTGAGGCTAGATACATGCATAAGCGGGAATAGAATAATTGAAACCCTACAGTGCATAAGGAGGTCATTTGGCCCATCGAGTCTGAACTGACCCTCCAAAAGAGCACTACCTTGGCCCACTGCCCCACCCTATCCCCGTAATCCCACACCGTGATCAAGGCCACTCCACCTAACCTGGATGGATGGATTTGTTTATTGTCATGTGTACCAAGGTACAGGTGAAAAGTATTTTTCTGAGAGCAGCTCAGCAGATCATTAAGTACATGAAAAGAAGAGGCAATAAAAGAAAATACATAATAGGGCAACACAAGGTAACTAGATAACACCGGGTGAAGCACACAGGGGTGTAGTGTTAATGAGGTCAGTCCATAAGAGAGTCGTTTAGGAGTCTGGTAACAGTGGGGAATAAGCTGTTTTTGAGTCTGTTCGTAACCTGCACATATTTAGGCTGTGGGAGGAAACTGGAGCACCCGGAGGACATCTGCGCAGACACTGGAAGAACGTGCCAGCTCCACACAGTCACCCAAGGCTGGATTTGAACCCAGTTCATAGAATCCCTACAGTGCAGAAGGAGGCCATTGGGCCCATCTAGTCTGCACCGACCCTCCGAAAGAGCGCCCTACCTAGGCCCACTTCGCTGCCCGAACCCCATAACACCACCTAACCTTTGGACACTAAGGGACAATTTAGCATGAACAATCCACCTAACCACATCTTTGGACTGTGGGAGGAAACTGGAGCACCCGGAGGAAACCCACGTAGACATGGGGAGAAGGTGCAAGCTCCACACAGTTGCCCAAGGTCGGAATCAAACTTGGGTCCCTGTCACTGTGAGGCAACAGTGCTAACCACTGTGCCGCCATGCCAAACTAGAAGGACGTACTGATGGGGTTTGATGAAACAAGGTGGGAGGAGCCTTGTTAAAAGCATAAACACCAGAATAGGCTAGTTGGGCCAAATGTGTCTGTGCCATACATCTATGTACTGTTGTCTACTCTATATTGCAACATATTTTAATGTGTAAACTTTTAAATGTCATAGCTTAATGCACGTTACAATCTTTACAAATTTGGTAACAACACAATTGGGGAAAAGCTTGCCTCTGATCAATTTGAATAACCTGCCCACGATGTTGAGCTCGTTGATGGGAGCGGGGTCCTTCGTTGATGGGAGGAGGCCCAAGGCAAATGAACCCCCGCGGGCGGTGCTGGTGCGGTTCCATCGATTCAGCGACCGGGAGTGTGTGCTGCGCTGGGCCAAGAACGAGAGGAGTAGCAAATGGGAGAATTTGATAGTGCGAATATACCAGGACTGGAGTGCGGAGGTGGCTAAGTGGCGGGCCGGGTTCAACCGGACGAAGGCGGTGCTGCATGCCAAGCAGGTCAGATTTGGAATGCTACAGCCTGTGCGCCTGTGGGTGACATACAAGGACCGGCACCATTACTTCGAGTCCCCGGAGGAGGCATGGGCCTTTGTACAGGCGGAGAAGTTGGACTCGATCTAGCGTCTGGGGACACACTATGACCGTTGCTGTTTTTCGCTATTGTTGTTCAGCAATTTTGACACGTGTTTTTTATGCTAGTTTTCTTTTGCTCTGTTTCCGGGTGGGTCTGTCTGTTGGGTATGGTTGTGGGGAATGTTGGGGGTTTGTGGTTTTTTTTTTAAAAATAATTTTTATTGAAAAATTTTGAATTTATACAACAATAACGCACCATAGTAAAATACCAACAATAATATTAACAATCATAAACATTCGCCCCACCCCCATGCACAACACAGCATTTTAACAACAACACAAATTAACACAATATAAAGTTACAGAATAGAAACTACAATAAGGAACCCCCCCCCCCGGGTTGCTGCTGCTATTGACCAAGATACCTATCTTTGCGCCAGGAAGTCCAGAAAAGGCTGCCATCGTTTATAGAACCCTTGTATTGATCCTCTCAGGGCAAATTTGACCCTTTCCAATTTTATAAATCCCGCCATGTCACTGATCCAGGTCTCCACACTTGGGGGCCTCGCATCCTTCCACTGTAGCAGAATCCTTCGACGGGCTACGAGGGACGCAAAGGCCAGCACACCGGCCTCTTTCGCCTCCTGCACTCCCGGCTCTACCGCAACTCCAAAAATCGCGAGTCCCCACCCTGATTTGACCCTGGATCCAACCACCCTCGACACCGTCCCCGCCATCCCCTTCCAGAATTCTTCCAGTGCTGGGCATGCCCAGAACATATGGGCGTGGTTCGCTGGACTGGGGGTTTGTGGTTTATATGTTCTCTTCTGTATGGGGCTGGGGGTTGGGGTGAAACTGGATTTTGGGGAGCTGCGTCAGAAGGGTGGGGTGTGGCAGTGTGAAAACGCGGGCTTTCCTCTGGTTTCCTGCGGGGCGGGGGGGCGGAGCTGGTGGTGGGGGCGTGGCCTCTACAGGTTTTCTTTCCCGCGCTGAAGCGGTGCCAAGGAGGTGTGGCAAGAGGGGGATGACCCCATGCTGGGAGGGGATGGGTTTTGGCGGGAGCTGTTGGGGTCAGCAGAAGTCAGCTGACTCACGGAAGTACCATGGAGGGTGCGTCGCGGCTGGGGGGGGGGGGATACCGGGTTGCTGCTGGAATGACCAGGAAGGAGCTGGTGTGGGCCGGGGGGGTAGAGGAGAGGCGTTATCACCATGGGGAACGGGTCGGGCGGGGCGAGCTGGCCTGGGGCGAGCAGTCGATAAGCTATGGCTAGCCGGCGGGGGAGGGGGGCGGGTTGCCCTCTGATCCAGCTGATTACCTGGAACGTGAGGGGGCTGAATGTGCCGGTTAAGAGAACTAGGGTATTTTCTCATCTGAAGGGGCTGAAGGCGGACGTGGCTATGCTCCAGGAGACCCACTTGAAGGTGGCGGACAAGGTTCGTCTGAGGAAGGGGTGGGTGGGGCAGGTTTTTCACTCAGGATTGGACGCAAAGAACCGGGGGGTGGCGATCCAGGTGGGGAAGAGGGTGGCGTTCGAGGCGGCTGAGGTGGTGTCAGACAAGGAGGGCAGATATATTATGGTGAAAGGTAGGCTGCAAGGAGAGACGGTGGTGCTGGTAAATGTATATGCCCCGAATTGGGATGATGCTGGCTTCATGAGGCGCTTGTTGGGCTGCATTCTGGACCTGGAGGCAGGCGGCCTGATCATGGGGGGAGACTTTAACACGGTGCTGGATCCCCCACTGGACTGGTCCAGTTTAAGGACGGGTAGGAGACCGGCGGCGGCCAAAGTGCTGAGGGGGTTTATGGACCAGATGGGAGGGGTGGATCCCTGGAGGTTTGGGAGGCCGAGAGCGCGGGAGTATTCTTTTTTCTCTCATGTCCATAGGGTTTATTCCCGAATATATTTTATTCATCCTGAGCAGGGGATTCGGCCATAGCAATTTCAGACCATGCTCCGCACTGGGTTGATTTGGAGATGGGGGAGGCGCGGGACCAGCGCCCGCTCTGGCACCTGGATGTGGGGATGCTGGCTGATGAGGAGGTGTGTAGGAGGGTCCGGGGAAGTATTATGGGGTATCTTGATACCAACGACACGGGGGAAGTCGGGGTGGGGATGGTCTGGGAGGCCCTGAAAGCAGTGATCCGGGGGGAGCTGATCTCCATCCGGGCCCATAGGGAAAGGAGGGAGAGGGAGAGACCGGTGGGGGAGCTCCTGGATGTGGACAGGAGATACGCGGAGGCACCGGAGGAGGGGTTGCTGGGGGAACGGTGCAGTTTGCAGGCCAAATTTGACTTGTTGACCACCAGAAAGGCGGAGACACAGTGGAGGAGGGCGCAGGGCGCGGTATATGAGTATGGGGAGAAGGCGAGCAGGATGTTGGCGCATCAGCTCCGTAGGCGGGATGTGGCTAGGGAAATTGGTGGAGTGACGGATAAGGGTGGGAATGTAGTGCAGAAGGGGGCAGAAGTAAATGGGGTTTTTAGGGACTTCTACGAGGAACTGGACCGATCGGAACCTCCGATGGGGAGAGGGGAGGATGGAGAGCTTCATGAACAGACTATGTTTCCCAAAGGTTCAAGAGGAGCTGGTAGAGGGGCTGGGGGCGCCGATAGAGTTGGAGGAGCTAGTCAGGGGGATTGGACAAATGCAGTCAGGTAAGGCGCCGGGGCCGGATGGGTTCCCGGTGGAATTTTATAAAAAGTATGCGGATCTGGTGGTGCGAGCCTTCAATGAGGCATGGGGGGGGGGGGGGGGCTTTGCCCCCGACGATGTCGAGGGCACTGATCTCTCTGATCCTGAAGCGGGATATGGACCCCTTGCAGTGTGGATTATACAGGCCTATCTCACTCCTCAATGTTGACGCTAAGTTGCTGGCGAAGATTCTGGCCACCAGGATAGAGGACTGTGTGCCAGGAGTGATACACGAGGATCAGACAGGATTTGTCAAGGGACGGCAGCTCAACACGAATGTGCGGAGATTGCTAAATGTTATTATGATGCTGGCAGTGGAGGGGGAGGCGGAGATAGTGGTGGCGCTGGATGCAGAGAAAGTGTTTGATAGAGTTGAGTGGGGGTACCTGTGGGAGGTGCTGGAACGGTTCGGATTCGGGGAGGGATTCATCAAATGGGTGAGGCTGCTCTACGCGGCTCCGATGGCGAGTGTAGTCACCAATGGAAGGAGATCGGAGTACTTTAGGCTCTACCGTGCAACCAGGCAGGGGTGCCCCCTGTCCCCCTTGCTCTTTGCATTGGCGATTGAACCTTTGGCTATGGCATTGTGGAAGTCAGGGAGATGGAGGGGTCTGGTGCGGGGGGGGGAGGAACATCGGGTATTGTTGTATGCGGACGACCTGCTGTTGTATGTGGCGGACCTAGAAGGGGGGATGCCGGGGGTGATGGAGCTGTTAGCGGAATTTGGGGGCTTCTCGGGCTATAAGTTAAATTTAGGCAAGAGCGAGGTATTTGTAGCACACCCGGGTGATCAGGAGGAGGGAATTGGGAGGCTCCCGTTTAAGAGGGCAGTGAAGAGTTTCAGATTCCTGGGGGTGCAGGTGGCCAGGAGTTGGGGGACTCTCCATAAGCTTAATTTTACCAGATTGGTGGAGCAGATGGAGGAGGAATTTAAAAGGTGGGACATGGTGCCGCTATCGTTGGCGGGTAGAGTGCAGTCCGTCAAAATGACGGTTCTCCCGAGGTTCTTGTTCCTCTTCCAGTGTTTGCCCACCTTTATCCCGAGGGCCTTTTTTAGAAGGGTGACTAGCAGCATCATGAGCTTTGTTTGGGCGCATGAGACCCCGAGGGTGAAGAGGGTCTTTTTGGAGCGGTGTAGAGATGGGGGGGGGGGGGGGGGGGGGGCTGGCGTTACCCAATCTCTCGGGGTATTATTGGGCGGCCAATGTGTCGATGGTGCGCAAGTGGGTGATGGAGGGGGAGGGGGCAGCATGGAAACAGATGGAGAGGGTGTCCTGTGGAGATACAAGCCTGGGGGCCCTGGTAACGGCGCCATGGCCGCTCCCTCCCACAAGGTATACCACGTGTCAGGTGGTGGCGGCTACCCTCAAGATTTGGGGGCAATGGAGGCGACATAGGGGAGAAGTGGGGGGCTCGATGGAGGCTCCGTTAAGGGGGAACCATCGGTTCGTCCCGGGGAACATTGATGGGGGATTTCAGGGTTGGCACAGAGCGGGCATCAGACAGCTGAGGGACCTGTTTATTGACGGGAGGTTTGCGAGCCTGGGGGAGTTGGAGGAGAAATTTGGACTCCCCCCGGGGAACATGTTCAGGTATCTGCAGGTAAAAGCGTTTGCTAGACGGCAGGTGGAGGGATTCCCTTCACTTCCCGCGAGGGGGGTGAGTGACAGGGTGCTTTCGGGGGTCTGGGTCGGAGAGGGGAAGATATCTGATATCTACAAGGTTATGCAGGAGGTGGAGGAGGCGTCAGTAGAGGAGCTGAAAGCTAAGTGGGAGGGGGAACTAGGGGAACAGATTGAAGACGGGACATGGGCTGATGCCCTGGAGAGGGTTAATTCTTCCTCCTCATATGCACGGCTTAGCCTCATCCAATTCAAGGTGCTGCACCGGGCCCACATGTCCGGTTCTAGGATGAGTAGGTTCTTTGGGGGTGAGAACAGGTGTGTCAGGTGTTTGGGGAGTCCAGCGAACCATGCCCATATGTTCTGGGCATGCCCAGCACTAGAGGAGTTCTGGAAGGGGGTGGCGAGGACGGTGTCAAGGGTGGTGGCATCCAGGGTTAAGCCAGGATGGGGACTCGTGATTTTTGGGGTTGGGGTGGAGCCGGGAGTGCAGGAGGCGAAAGAGGCCGGTGTGCTGGCCTTTGCGTCCCTAGTAGCCCGACGAAGGATCTTGCTACAATGGAAGGATGCGAGGCCCCCAAGCGTGGGGACCTGGATCAATGACATGGCGGGTTTTATCAAACTGGAGAACGTCAAATTTGCCCTGAGAGGATCAGTACAAGGGTTCTTTAGGCGGTGGCAACCTTTCCTCGACTTTCTGGCTCAACGATAGGGTACTGGGACAGCAGCAGCAGCAACCCGGGGGGGGGAGACGATGACTATGTTTGTCTATTTAACTTTAATTTATTTTTACGTTTTTTTGTTGTTCATTGGGGTGGGGGGGGGGGGGGGGGGATGTGATACATGCGCTGATACGGTCTGGGGGGTGTTAGTTATTATGGGGTTATTCTGTTGCATTTCATTGTTATATTTTCTGTAAAACAATTCCAATAAAAATTATTTAAAAATAAATAAATTTGAATAGCCTGCCTTGAATTGACCGTCAATAAAACATAGTTATGTAAAGTGTAGGCATTGTGACATGGGTAACAATTCGTTTAATCTTAAATTCAAAACAATGGAGTGAAGGTGGTTTTTCAAAATTGAATTGATGTTGCCTTTAGTAAACACAATATATTGACAAATTTACCTGTGAATGTTTTGTTCTTGCAAGACCCCGAAGAAGGCAGCACAGTGGTTAACACTGTTGCTTCACAGCGCCAGGGGCCCAGGTTCGATTCCCGGCTTGGGTCACTGGCGGTGTGGAGTCTGCACGTTCTCCCCGTGTCTGCATGGGTTTCCTCCAGATGCTCCGCTTTCCTCCCACAAGTCCTGAAAGACGTGCCTGTCAGGTGAATTGGACATTCTGAATTCTCTCTCGAACAGGTGCCACAATGTGGCGACTAGGGGCATTTCACAGTAATTTCATTGCAGTGTTAATGCAAGCCTACTTGTGACACTAATAAGGATTATTATTGTTATAAAAATATGTGGCGGAAAAGATGAAACATTGAAAATCGTGGCATTTGATTTGTCTGCTGTCATAAATAATAGAAACTAATAGAACATATCACATTCCATTGCACTTTTTTCACAATGCATCAATCTAGATAATGTTGGTTTTAACTAAATTTGTATGGAAGCATTACTTGTGAGCAGCAGGAAATGAGAGGAAGGAACTTAGTTTAAATCGCTTTGACTAAAGTATTGATCTGAAATATTTGACTACATTTTCAAACTTGGATGAAAGGCAAGAGTAGAATAGGTGAGGTAGGTTGAGGAGCAGTAATTTTAAAAATATTGACCGTGTTTGAATAAGGTAAGATGGAAGAGGTACAGAGGTTGAATAAAAAAAGGCACCGTCTTAATTTTAAAACAGGAAGTGTATTTGAGGTCAATAGTTCTGAAGAGCACCAGCTGTAGTAATGTTAGCATATCTTCATATCCATTTACTAAACTGTAACTATTTTAGTAGTTAACAAAGGGTAACTATTTTACCCTTTGCGAAATAGTTGGGTAAGTGGTGGAAAGATTTCCAAGCTGATTATCAACCATTGCTGTGTTGAGCGTTCCTTCCATGGCCCAACAAGTCCTGGCATTGTACTCAAATCCGGAGCTTCTGATCCAATGGTACGGGTGCTACCACTGCACCAAAAGGCCTCCTATAGCTGTAGCAATGATCTGACAGAGGAGAGACATTGAAAGCCAGAGGTGAGAGAAAGGTTAAGTCAAGTATATGATATTTGAGGAACAACTTAATATGAATTGCAGAATGAGCTAGGTTGTGAAATGCCTGTGAATAGCATGCTGACACGCGCTGTTAAATTATGCTATTTTCAATTTGGGGAACTACATAGTACATTATAATCATGAATTGCAGAATTGGTTAGGTTTGCAAAACATCTGTAAATAACATACCAACACTCAATGTTAACTCATATGACATAGTATTTACGGTATAGAAAAAGGCCACTTGGTCCACCAGCTTCTGTGTTTATGCTCCATATCAGCCTCTTCTTACCCAGTTTTCAAACCGAATCCTTCTATTTCTTTCTCCCTCTTATTTATCTTGCTTTCACTTAAGTGCACAAATGCTGGTCGCCTTAAACTAGTTCTTATGGTAGTAACATTCACATTCTAACCATTCTCTAGGTAAGGAAAGTTCCCCTGAATTCCTGATTAGATTTTTTTAGTGCCTGTCTTATATTTATAGCTCCTAGTTCTGATCATCGTCTCAAGTAGAAGCTCTTCTTAGCTACATCTAGCTTATCAAATCCTTTCATATCTTCAACATATCTAGTCGGGTATTACGGACAGTAGGGGCTTTAATTTAAACGGGCTTGATTTCTCCTCTCACCACTGATCCATAAACAGAAAACTGATTTGATTTTGATTGCCCCTTTTAAGTGGTGGTATATTTTCCCCAACTCCTTCGTTTTGGGGTAGTTCATTTTACACACTTAAAACACAGGAAGAGGGTTTGTTACATTGTCCACTTTTGGCATTCACGCAGTAATCAAGGGATAAAGAAAAGAAAGAGGTACAGGGCGAAGGACACAGGGAAAATAAGAATTATTTTTTCACATGAGTCTAGAATCAAAGAACAATGATGTATTCTTTCAAAGTTGGCAGGTTGCAGATGATGCTGGATGATACACTTTTCCAGTAGGGATGACTTCCACATTGATCTGGGCCTGTAGAGATTAATTAGTCTGTAGGCGCTGGTTAAGATGTTCCAGTAGAAACAGTGTAGAGGGGGTCCAGACAATTAAAGCTGGACAGTTCTTGCTCGGAGCTGTTGCTTGCTAGGTGAAAGATGTGGAGCTGCACAGTTCAGACTGTCGAGGCAATATTACAGGTTCCAGCAGCTTGGAGGCTGATAGTGGCGGTGGTTCGGGTGACTCCCACTTCCCCTCTGATTTGGAGAAAAGATGTATATTCCTTGGTCTGGATTCTTGATGGGTAATGTTTCAACCATTAATAATTTTAAAAAGCAATTTCAAAGTCCTTTGTAATGTCCTTTGTGCAATTCTCTTGGATTTTATCTCTGCATCAACAGGAATCATTATCACCTCTTTAGGGATAACAAAATGGCAGTTGTCCTGAGTGCCAAAAAGTTCCTTTTGTCTGAGTCGCAGCCAACAATGGCAGAGGAACAGGCCCTTCGGCCCTCCAAGCCTGTGCCGAACACATGACATATCTAGACCAACTGCCTGTATCCTTCTAGTTATGGTCGTGGTCTAGTCTAGTTATGACCACCCGTCTGGTCATGTGCCTATCCAGATAAGACTTAAAGGTCGCTAACGTATTTGCCTCAACCACCTCACTTGACAGTGCATTCCAGGCCACCACCACCCTCTGTAAAAACATCCCCTGCGCATCTCCACTGAACCTTTCCCCCCTCACCTTGAACCTGTGCCCCCTTGTAATTGTCATTTTCGCCCTGGGAAAAAGCCTCCAACTGTTCACCCTATCTATACCCCTAATAATTTTATATACTTCTATCAGGTCGCCTTTCAGCCTTCGTCTCTCTAGGGAGAACAATCCCAGTTTATTCAATCTCCACATAGCTAATACCCTCCATACCAAGCAAAATCCTGGTAAATCTTTTCTGTACTCTCTCCAAATCCTCCACGTCCATCTGGTAGTGTGGTGACCAGAATTGTACACAGTATTCCAAATGTGGCCTAACCAACGTTCTATATAATTGTAACAATTTTCAAGCTTTTATACTCGATACCCCGTCCTATGAAGGTAAGCATGCCATATGCTTTCTTTATCACCATTTCCACCTGTGCTGCCACTTTTAAGGATCTATGGATCTGCACGCCCAGATCTCTCTCTGTCTCTATGTTCCTGATGGTTCTGACATTTTATAGCTCCCTGAATTGGATCTACCAAACTGCATCACCTCGCATTTGTCCGGGTTAAACTCCATCTGCCATTTCTCTGCCCAATTTTTGCAGCCTATCTATAGCCTGTTGCATTCTCTGACAATCTTCATCACTATCCGCAACTCCTGCAATCTTATTATCATCCGCAAACTTGCTAATCAGACCAGCTATGTTTTCTTCCAAATCATTTATACATATATATATATATATATATATATATATTACAAAGAGCAACGGTCCCAGAACTGATCCCTGTGGAACACCACTAGTTACAGACCTCCATTCCAAAAAACACCCTTCCACTGCTCCCCTCTATTTTCTATGGCCAATGCTGTCTGTCGCTAATAAGACCATTCACTTCCAAATGTGCATTGATCCTATCTCTGAGAATCGTTTCCAACAATTTCACTATCACCGATTATCTCTTCTCTGCACACACCCACCCCCCCTCTACCCCGTCGTTCCAAGGCACACTGATTACCTCTCCTGCCATTGACACATTCTGATCTCTTAATTTGCCACTATCAGCACCCTTTTCAGTCAATATCACCACCATTTACATTCCCTTTGTATTTTTGTCCACAGCATCTTTGTCAATCTCCACCTACCATTGGCCCTCTATCCAGCGCCACTGCTCCAAACCCCTCCTACCCCCTCTACCCATCTCCTCCCCGACAAAAGTATAAATCTCATCCTATTTCCAGTTCTCTCCAGCTTTGACAAAGAGTCATTCAGACTCAATGTTAGCTCTGTTCTCTCCACAGATGCTGTCTGACTTGCTGAGATTGTCGAACATTTTTTGTTTTTGTTGGCTTCAGTCGTAAAGCCTTTGTCCAATTTTAAAGCTTTTGTAAAGTAGCCATGCTGATTATAAAAGTATAGAGGGGGGTCTTAGCTCCAAGACATAGGTCACACCTCAGCTTTCACTCATCTAGACAATGGAGCCCCAACCTGCTCGCTCATTGCTAAGAGAGGTTTCCTCTCCGTTCTGGTTTCATTCTAACAAATATTTTACATAGAACAGTACAGCACAGAACAGGCCCTTCGGCCCTCGATGTTGTGCCGAGCAATGATCACCCTACTCAAACCCACGTATCCACCCTATACCCGTAACCCAACAACCCCCCCTTAACCTTACTTTTTAGGACACTACGGGCAATTTAGTATGGCCAATCCACCTAACCCACACATCTTTGGACTGTGGGAGGAAACCGGAGCACCCGGAGGAAACCCACGCACACACGGGGAGGACGTGCAGACTCCACACAGACAGTGACCCAGCCAGGAATTGAACCTGGGACCCTGGAGCTGTGAAGCATTTATGCTAACCACCATGCTACCGTGCTGCCCATTTTCTGCTCCTTCTGCTGTTTTTACATATTGTTTTCATAATATGGAGACCAAAACTGTTCACAGTACACCAGATTTGCCTAACCAAGGTTTTATATAAGGTTAACATAGCATCTCCCACAAACAGTGGGTATCCCTCCTTAAAAGCCAATTTAAAAGCCTAATGTCGACTGACTGACATTTTCCAGTCACTCTGGGACCCTGGACACATTGAGGATCAGTGTAGCTGCCTGGAGGGGGCCTCCGGGTTGCAAAGCGGGCAGGCCTAGAGGACCCATGCCTCAGCTGCATCTGCAGGTCGTTCTCCCTCCACAATGGCGGCCCAACTGTTGAGGCTGTTTTTTAAAAACAAATTGGAGAAAGGGACTCTGTATATTGAGCACCTTCCCAGTCACTTGCGTAAAAGGGGAGCCTATTGCTGCTTCCACGCTGGAAGGCCTAAGTCAGCCCTCCGGTTTCGGGAACCTGACAGCTGTTCTTAATTGGATGACACGCCCACCATCTGGCCATTAATTGGCCAGTTTGGAAAAATCACAGCTGAGTGACTGTTACTCACAAAGTGCATGCTCTGGCATCCATCTGAATGTGGCAGCAGATTCTGAAGCCATAGGGAAAATCCTGACTATAGTTTCCAAGAAGTGTGTGGCGTCCTTATTTCCGGTATGGGACAATTGGGCGCGGCCGTTTGGACGCAGCCGTTTGGGCGCCATGGGACAATTGGGCGCAGCCAATTTGGCACGGCCGTTTGGGCGCAGACGACAGAAATTGTTTTAGTTTTTGTGGCTAGTAAATTGTTGCAAGTAAATTGTTGCAAGATTCAAAGCAGATATATTAGGAATGGCTGGTAGACTAGCTTGGGATATGTCTGTCAAACATTCATTAACAACTACAGTCGGTGCCTCAAGGGTTTCCTATGCTCTCTTTTTTGTTTTAGTTTTCACGAGTGCAACCTCTACTTGTGCAGCAGAAGCATCATGCGAATGGCTGTTCAGCTGCCTCACCACGTTTGCAGCTTTAGTATGGAGCCGTGCTTTGCATCGGTTTTGTAGCTCACAACGCCAAAATTTCCCTTCGCTGTCACCTTTGCTTGTTTTGTCAAAGACGTAAAGGAATCCGTTATGAACAAATTTTTCTTTACCACGTTTCGTTGATACTTCCTCAGCCATCATATGGGTATGCGAATTGGTTTAGTTAAAAAATATATAAAAAGATGGTGATAGAACGAAACACTTGTGACAGCGGACCCGCACCAGCAGCCAACTCAACTGAGGCTAATTTACAAATAAAGAAATGTTATTTCGTCCGGCGCCAAAACGGCCGCGCCACAGCGGCTGCGCCCAAATGGCTGCGCCAAAACATACCTAACCCCCTTATTTCACCTCAGACTTATCTATATTGATATTCCTTTGCCAGTTACACTTCCATTTTGAACGTTGTATGAATGTCGTCCTCTATTTTGTTACAGTGCCATCCTTAACCAGTTTGCTACCCATTCTTCTCCTTGTCCACTGACCGTATATATTTTGACCTTTTCCTGGAGCCTACTACGCTGAATTTATGGAGGCTGCCCCCCCCCCCACCTTTAACAAGTTTGCTATCCATTCTGCTCCTTCTCCCCTGAACGTGCATGTTCTGACCTCTGCCTCGAGTCTTCTATGCAGAAACTTATGGAGGCCTTTTGAAAATTCAAATCAGTTACATCTACTGTGTTACCTATATCTACCTTTTCTGTTACCATTTCAAACAGTCAATAAGGTTGGTTAAGTATGCCTTTTATAATCCCTGCTGACTCCTTTATTATACTTTCAGTTTTTAGATGTTTTTTCCTTTCAATTCTGAGTAAGAATTCCATTATCTTGCATAAGCTAGTCTCTGTGTTTTCCTGGATTTGTTCTCCCTCCCGTTTTTAAATATATGAATTTTATTAGCTGGAAGCCAGTCCTCTGGCACTATCCTTTTTCAATAAATTATATATAATAGTGTCTCTGTTATCTCTTCATAAGTGCAGATCCAGACCAGGTGCTCGCTTACTTTATTTTTAACTTTCCTTTTTATCTCAAATGTCTTTATTTTGGGCATCCGGATGTCAGGGTGGCATTGCCAAGGGCCAGGGCCTGAGGGGGTCCATGCCCATGAAAAGACAATGGAGGGAGGGGGTATGAAGGGTGCAGGTCAGGTAAACGGGCTTCTGGGAGGTAGGTGGAGGGGGTGGGGGTCCGAAAATGAGGGAGCCTGCAGGGGGCTGTGGGGGCCCCATGGACCTCATAGCGGGGTGCCCTCACTTGGGGAAGATGTGTGCACACTTGCACTGGTACCCTGACAGTGCTCCTGTTGGTTTGGCAGTGCCACCTGGGCACCGTGGCAGTGCCAGGGCAGCAGTTCCAAGGTACCCGTTTTCCAGGTGGCTACCCTGCACTATCCCTGGCCACCCAGGGGCCTCCGAGGGCCTTGGAGACCCCTGGATGCTGTTCAGCCTGGTCCACGTTTGTGTGAACCAGTACTGAACGGCACCCGGCTGCAGCCTCTCTGGGGAGGACAGTAGATACCGAGTAAGTAGGGCTTGAGTAGGTTTCAGGCCAACTTTTGTGAGTACGGCTTGGTCCTACCCATTGTGGGCAGATTCCTCATCCTGACGCCTCGCAGGATTTGGATAGATCCCGCGAGGTGTCGTGGCTGTTGGGTAACCCGTGGGAGGCTTCACCCATCGCACCCATTGTTTTTGATTTCTTCTAATCCAATGTCCACGATGTCAGGCTCTCACGAGGCAAACTAACTAATATTTCTACCATTTCACTGTCACTATCTGAATTAATTGTGTATGCACCATACCTATTCTGATTTTTTTTCTTGAACTATTTAATAATAATAATCTTTAGTGTCACAAGTAGGCTTACATTAACACTGAAGTTACTGTGAAAAGCCCCTAGTCACCACATTTTGGCGCTTGTTCGGGTACAATGAGGGAGAATTCAGAATGTCCACATTACCTAATAGCACGTCGTTCGGGACTTGTGGAAGGAAACCGGAGCACAGGGAGAATGCTATAGCATGCTTTGCTGTTTCATTATAATATTTTAAGTTTATCTTTTCTTTGTCTTCAAAATTGTTTTTTTTTAAAACTTCTTTCCTAACCTTTCCATTTTCTTTTTGGTATCTTTTAATTTGTTGCCCATGTATGGTGTATGCCTTTTCCCTTTGTTTCAATTTTCCCTTTATTTCTTCATCCAGTATGATTTTACTTTTTAGTGGTACATATTTTCATGGATTTTCTTGAACACTGTTTAAATGTTTCCAAAAAAAGAGTGCAGAAGGAAGCCATTTGGCCCATCAAGTCTGCACCAACCCTCTGAAACGGCACCCTACCCAGGTCTGTACCCCTGCCCTATCCCCATAACCCTACCTAACCTACGCATCTTTGGACACTAAGGGGCAATTTAGAATGGCCAATCCACCCAACCAGCAAATTGTTGGACTGTGTGAGGAAACCGGAGCACCCAAGCAGACATGGGGAGAATGTGCAAACTCCACACAGTCAATCGCCCAATGCTGGAACTGAACCCAGGTCCTTGGTGCAATGAGGCACCAGTACTAACTGCTGTGCCACCCGTTGGTGTTTTTTTTGGAGTTTCCTTTTGATGTTCTTTCAGCATCTTTCTATTTTCCTAATTCCTTTCTTATCCCCTTAAAGTCAGTTTTGTCCAATTTACTTCTTCCTGTGTCTTTCTTGATCTTATGTTTTGATTACCATCGTCTCAATGTTCCCCTATGCATACTTCTCAAGTCCAGTTCATTTCCAATTACTAAACTCTGTAGTGCTCCGTCGCTCGTTGGGATTTTTACATACTCGGTAATAAAAGAGCACATGGACTAAAGTTGTTTGAATGAGGTAGTGAACGGTTTTCAGAGCCTGTATCAGGATTGCATCTTCAGCTATAATTTCAGGAGGTGGAGGGGGTATGAAGGAATGATAAATGAAACCTTTTTTTTTAAATGCCTTGTTATTTAAAGAAGTCTTACAACACCAGGTTAAAGTCCAACAGGTTTGTTTCAAACACGAGCTTTCGGAGCGCAGCTCCTTCCTCAGGTGAATGGACAGGTATGTTCCAGAAACATTTATATAGACAAAGTCAGAGATGCTGGACAATGCTTGGAATGCGAGCATTCTGCGTTGTTGCGTGTCAACGCAGAAGTGCCGAGCAAAAACTTATAGGTAAGTTCCGCACACATGAGTGCGGCCTCAACAGGGATCTTGGATTCATGTCGCATTACATCCCCCCCCACCATCTGGCCTGGACTTGCAAAATCCTACCAACTGTTTTGGCTTGAGACAATTCACACCTCTTTAACTTGTGATTATCCCTCTCCCTGGATCTGTAATGATTTGATTACCTGCAAATGCTCGCATTCCAAGCATTGTCCAGCATCTCTGACTTTGTCTATATAAATGTTTCTGGAACATATCTCTCCATTCACCTGAAGAAGGAGCTGCGCTCCGAAAGCTCGTGTTTGAAACAAACCTGTTGGACTTTAACCTGGTGTTGTAAGACTTCTTACTGTGCTCACCCCAGTCCAACGCCGGCATCTCCACATCATTGTTATTTAAAGTTATTTCTTGGTGTGTGTAATTTGTTTTTCTAACTGTCCGGTTTGTGTAATTAATGTGTAGCTCTGCAGCATGGCGTGACCATGTTCTGTGACTGTTTTATTAAACTATTCTGTTGAATTTCATCAGCCAAACTTAATTAGGTACAATTTACATCATACTAAAGCTTGTGCTAATAGTTTCCTTTGCTATGCTTTGATTTTCAGCAAATATGTTGAATCAGGAACAAGAAATGTCAATCGAGGAACAAGAAAAAAATGCCAGAGATGGTGATGCAAAGGCACAAACTGAGGTAGAATTAGATTTTTACTGTAAAAATTCTTCATTCCAAAGGTGTGAGCATAAAACTATATAAACTCATTATGCCTTAGCTACGTATCTACCATATATTTTACATAACATCATTAAGTTCATAAGATATAGGAGCAGAATTAGGCCATTCAACCCATCGGATCTGCTCCGCCATTCTATCATGGCTGATATGTTCCTCATCTGCTACCTACAATGTTACAGACCTAGAGCTAGATTGTGAAATCATCTCCCTGCATCTGCTCCCTGGAACACATTACCTAGGAGCGGGAGCAGGCAATTTAACCTCCCAAGCCTTACACCCTCAATGTGATCATGGCTGATCCCATCCTGGCCTCAGCTCCACCGTCCAGTCCATTCTCCATAACCCTTCAACCCATTACCAATTAAAAATCCGTCTAAATCCTCCTTAAATTTACTCACTGTCCCTGCATCCTCAGCACTCTGGGGTAGCGGGTTTCACAGATTTCTAACCATTTGGGAGAAGTAGTTTTTCCTCAAATATGTTTAAATTTGCTATCTCTTATTCTAAGATTATGATGTCTCATTTTAGAATGCCCCACAAGAGGAACCATCAGCTCCATATCTACTTTCTCCACAACTTTTAGCATCTTGTATACCTCAATTAGCTCTCCCCTCATTCTTCTAAACTCGAGAGTATAGGCCTAAACTGTTCAATCTCTCCTCATGCGGCAAACTCCTCATCTCTGGAATCAATCTAGTGAACCTCCTCTGAACTGTCTCCAATGTCACTATATCTTCCCTCAAATAAGGGGACCAAAACTGTGCATAATACTTGGGATAAAAAGTAATCAAAGGATCATATGTAGAAGCTTTAATCCATTTGACATTCCCCAATTATCACACTGGATTTTCATAATTTGTGGGTCGATTTTATTTTCTCCCTTCTGCCCACTGCTCCCCCCAGAATTCTTGACTGCTGTCTTTTGTCTGTTTCCTAGAGCAACTTTGTGGGTTTTTTTACCTTTCTGAATGTTGGTTTATTAACGCAGACTTTTTTTGAGCATCATGCTCCATAAATTCTGCTTTAAGTTTCGTATCAGATAGCCCGGCGGAGGATCTTGCTGCAGTGGAAGAATGCGAGGCCCCCAAGTGTGGAGACCTGGGTCAATGACATGGCGGGATTTATAAAGTTGGAAAGGGTCAAATTTGCCCTGAGAGGATCAATACAAGGGTTCAATAAACGGTGGCAGCCTTTTCTGGACTTCCTGGCTCAAAGATAGGTATCTTGGTCAATAGCAGCAGCAACCTGGGGGGGAGAGAGAGAGAGAGAGGGGGGGGGGGGGGGGAGAGAGAGAGATGGGGGGGGGGAGAGAGAGGGGGGGGGGAGAGAGAGAGAGAGGGGGGGGAGAGAGAGAGAGAGGGGGGGGGAGAGAGAGAGGAGGGGGGGGGAGAGAGAGAGAGGGGGGGGAGAGAGAGAGAGGGGGGGGAGAGAGAGAGAGGGGGGGAGAGAGAGAGAGGGGGGGGAGAGAGAGAGAGGGGGGGGAGAGAGAGAGAGGGGGGGGGAGAGAGAGAGAGGGGGGGGAGAGAGAGAGAGGGGGGGAGAGAGAGAGAGAGGGGGGGGAGAGAGAGAGAGGGGGGAGAGAGAGAGAGGGGGGGGAGAGAGAGAGAGGGGGGGGAGAGAGAGAGAGGGGGGGGAGAGAGAGAGAGAGGGGGGGGGAGAGAGAGAGAGGGGGGGAGAGAGAGAGAGAGGGGGGAGAGAGAGGAGAGAGGTGAGGGGGGGAGAGAGAGAGAGGAGGGGGGGGAGAGAGAGCGAGGTGAGGGGGAGGAGGTGAGGGGGAGAGAGATGAGGGGGGAGAGAGAGAGTGAGGGGGGGAGAGAGAGTGAGAGGGGGGGAGGGAGAGAGAGTGAGAGGGGGGGGAGAGAGAGTGAGAGGGGGGGGGAGAGAGTGAGAGGGGGGGAGAGAGGTGAGAGGGGGGGGGAGAGGAGTGAGGGGGGGGAGAGTGAGGGGGGGGAGAGAGTGAGGGGGGGGAGAGAGAGTGAGAGGGGGGGAGAGGAGTGAGAGGGGGGGGAGAGAGAGTGAGAGGGGGGAGAGAGAGTGAGAGGGGGGAGAGAGAGTGAGAGGGGGGGAGAGGGAGAGTGAGAGGGGGGACGAGAGAGAGTGAGACGGGGGGGAAGAGAGAGGATGAGGGGGGGGGAGAGAGAGAGAGGGGGGGGGAGAGAGAGAGAGGGGGGGGAGAGAGAGAGAGAGGGGGGGGAGAGAGAGAGAGGGGGGGAGGAGAGAGAGAGAGAGAGGGGAGGAGAGAGAGAGAGAGAGAGGGGGGGAGAGAGAGAGAGGGGGGGGGGAGAGAGAGAGAGAGAGGGGGGGGGAGAGAGAGAGAGAGGGGGGGAGAGAGAGAGAGTGAGGGGGGGGAGAGAGAGTGAGAGGGGGGAAGAGAGAGAGAGAGGGGGGGAGAGAGAGAGTGAGAGGGGGGGGGAGAGATGAGTGAGAGGGGGGGGAGAGAGAGATGAGAGGGGGGTGAGAGAGGAGAGAGAGGGGGGGGAGAGAGAGAGTGAGGGGGGGGAGAGAGAGTGAGAGGGGGGGAGAGAGAGTGAGATGGGGGGGGGGAGGAGAGAGTGAGAGGGGGAGAGAGAGCGAGTGATGAGGGGGGGAGAGAGAGAGAGTGAGAGGGGGGGAGGAGAGAGAGTGAGGGGGGGGAGAGAGAGTGAGGGGGGGAGAGAGAGTGAGGAGGGGGGGGAGAGAGAGTGAGAGGGGGGGAGAGAGAGGGGGGGAGAGGAGAGTGAGAGGGGGGAGAGAGAGTGAGAGGGGGGGAGAGAGAGTGAGAGGGGGGGAGAGAGAGTGAGAGGGGGGAGAGAGAGTGAGAGGGGGGAGAGGGGGGGGAGAGGGGGAGAGAGAGAGAGAGAGGGGATGGAGAGAGAGAGAGAGGGGGGAGAGAGGGGGGGAAGAGAGAGAGGGGGGGGTGTTCCTTATTATAGTTTCTATATTTTTTCGCTACGGTTATGTAACTTAACATTGTGTTAACTTAAGTTAGAACATCGAACGATACAGCGCAGTACAGGCCCTTCGGCCCTCGATGTTGCACCGACATGGAAAAAATCTAAAGGCCATCTAACCTACACTATGCCCTTATCATCCATATGCTTATCCAATAAATTTTTAAATGCCCTCAATGTTGGCGAGTTCACTACTGTTGCAGGTAGGGCATTCCACGGCCTCACCACTCTTTGCGTAAAAAACCCACCTCTGACCTCTGTCTATATCTATTACCCCTCAATTTAAGGCTATGTCCCCTCGTGCTAGCCACCTCCATCCGCGGGAGAAGGCTCTCGCTGTCCACCCTATTTAACCCTCTGATCATTTTGTATGCCTCTATTAAGTCACCTCTTAACCTTCTTCTCTCTAACGAAAACAACCTCAAGTCCATCAGCCTTTCCTCATAAGATTTTCCCTCCATACCAGGCAACATCCTGGTAAATCTCCTCTGCACCCGTTCCAAAGCTTCCACGTCCTTCCTATAATGAGGCGACCAGAACTGTACGCAATACTCCAAATGCGGCCGTACTAGAGCTTTGTACAACTGCAACATGACCTCATGGCTCCGGAACTCAATCCCTCTACCAATAAAGGCCAACACACCATAGGCCTTCTTCACAACCCTATCAACCTGGGTGGCAACTTTCAGGGATCTATGTACATGGACACCGAGATCCCTCTGCTCATCCACACTACCAAGAATTTTACCATTAGCCAAATATTCCGCATTTCTGTTATTCTTTCCAAAGTGAATCACCTCACACTTCTCCACATTAAACTCCATTTGCCACCTCTCAGCCCAGCTCTGCAGCTTATCTATGTCCCTCTGTAACCTGCAACATCCTTCCGCACTGTCTACAACTCCACCGACTTTAGTGTCGTCTGCAAATTTACTCACCCATCCTTCTGCGCCCTCCTCTAGGTCATTTATAAAAATGACAAACAGCAACGGCCCCAGAACAGATCCTTGTGGTACGCCACTCGTAACTGAACTCCATTCTGAACATTTCCCATCAGCTACCACTCTCTGTCTTCTTTCAACTAGCCAATTTCTGATCCACATCTCTAAATCACCCTCAATCCCCAGCCTCCGTATTTTCTGCAATAGACGACCGTGGGGAACCTTATCAAACGCTTTACTGAAATCCATATACACCACATCAACTGCTCTACCCTTGTCTACCTGTTCAGTCACCTTCTCAAAGAACTCGATAAGGTTTGTGAGGCATGACCTACCCTTCACAAAACCATGCTGACTGTCCCTAATCATATTATTCCTATCTAGATGATTATAAATTGTATCTCTTATAATCCTCTCCAAGACTTTGTTCACCGGCCTATAGTTACCAGGGTCATCTCTACTCCCCTTCTTGAACAAAGGGACCACATTTGCTATCCTCCAGTCCTCTGGCACTATTCCTGTAGCCAATGATGACCTAAAAATCAAAGCCAAAGGCTCAGCAATCTCTTCCCTGGCTTCCCAGAGAATCCTAGGATAAATCCCATCTGGCCCCGGGGACTTATCTATTTTCACCTTGTCCAGAATTGCCAACACTTCTTCCCTACGCACCTCAATGCCATCTATTCTAATAGCCTGGGTCTCAGCATTCTCCTCCACAATATTATCTTTTTCTTGAGTGAATACTGACGAAAAGTATTCATTTAGTATCTCGCTTATCTCCTCAGCCTCCACACACAACTTCCCACCACTGTCCTTGACTGGCCCTACTCTTACCCTAGTCATTCTTTTAATGTTAATATGTTGGGCTGTTCATTGAGGAGGGGCGCAGGTTCATGATTGTTGTCATGACTGTTATCATTGATATTTTAGTATGGTTTGATGGTGTTGTATAAATTCAAAACTTTTCAATAAAAATTATTTTTTTTAAAAAAAGTTTCGTATCAGCACACTCCAGGGCTGTAGTGTTTTCCCTGTTCTTCATTTTCCACTCAGCTTTACACACCGCTTCCTCTCTACCATCTTTATTGCTTTTCCATTAGAAGTAAAGTTGAAGATATGATATTTGGTTTTCCAACTGTTCAGCTGTTATTTTAATTCATTCGTTGTATAGAAACGGGATATTACAAATGATCCAAGCATCAAACTGATGAGCAATATTGAGGGACATGCCACTGTGTTTGAATTTTGACACCTGAACAATTGTCTGAACAGAGAAGCCGGTGTCAAGGTGATTGCAGCACAAAAGTATCTTCTTTGTCTTCGAAGGAGAGTTTAGAGTACCAGGACCGTCTTCTTATTGGTCTGCCTTATTCTTATTTGAAGAGTGTCGGCTGGAGCCTGCCACTTCTGACATTGATAGGAGGGGGTTTCTGATATCCTTTAGAATAGCGATTGGCTGTCTCTTAAGTTGCCATTTGCAAATTGACTACATTTATGGTTTTAAGCATCTAATTGCTTTTCCCAAAATTGCAGAATAGCAAAACTACAGTGAGGTTTGATGTATTAACTCTGAGAAATACTTCAATGAAAACTCAGTATTAACCTGGTGCAGGACCTAAATTTGTTATAAGCTTAGTTGGGGATGACTGAATACAGAAGATCATCTGTATTTGTTATCCTTTGACTGGAGTTATTTATAATACCACATTAAGGTGGCACAGTGCTGCCTCATAGTGCCAGGGACCGTTCGCTTAAGGCAGCACAATAGCACAGTGGTTAGCACAGTTGCTTCACAGCTCCAAGGTCCCAGATTCAATTCCCGGCTTGGGTCACTGTCTGTGCGGAGTCTGCACGTTCTCCCTGTGACTGGATTTCCTCCGGGTGCTCTGGTTTCCTCCCAAAGTCCACAGGTGTGCAGTTTAGGTGGATTGGCCATGATAAATTGTCCTTGGTCTCCAAAGAAAAGAGAGAGAGAGAAAGGCAAAGAAAAAAGGTTAGGTGGCGTTACGGGGATAGGGTGGAGGCAAGGGCTTAAGTAGCGTGCTCTTTCCGGTGCAGACTGGATGGGCCGAATGGCCTTCTTCTACACTGTAAATTCTATGTTCTATGGTGATTGTTTGGAGTTTGCACTTCCTCCCCGTGTCTGTGTGGGTTTCCTCCGGGTGCTCCGGTTTCCTCCCACAGTGCAAAGATGTGCAGGTTAGGCGGATTGGCAATGATAAATTGTCCCTTAGTGTCTGAAGTGTTTGGTGGGTTTACGGGGATGGGGTGGGGCCTGACCGTCAGTAAGGTGCTCTTCAGATGGTCGGTACAGACTTGATGGGCTGAATGGTCGATTTGCACTGTAGTGATTCTATGATAATAGGCTTATTTACAAAAGTGAAGCTCTTTGGGTTATGGGGCAGTGGCTGCATTGATACAACATTGGCTAAGGATAGAAAGCAGACAGTGCTGGCCCCAGGGGCCAGCATTGGAATCACTGCTCTTTTTGATTTATATGAATAATCTGGACTTGAGGTTGTAAGAATAGAAAGTACAGAAGGGAAGTATGCAGTGTTGTCCCCAGGAGCTGGCATTGGAATCACTGCTGTTTCTGATTTATATGAATAACCTGGATTTGAAGTTGTACGGCATAATTTCAAAATTTGCAGGTGGCATGAAACATGGAAATACGGCAAACAGTGGGGAGAATACTCTAGGAGGTTGGGACAGCTGGTTACTGAACGTTAATATGGAGAAGTGTGAAGTGATTAATTTTGGAAGAAAGAATGAAAAGAGTCAATATAAACTAAATAGTACAATGTGGGTGCCCTAACAGAGACCTGGAGGGTGTAGGTGCAGGGCTTTTAACTGTCAAAGAGCAAGTTGAGAATGCTGTAAAAAAGGCATAAAGGTGCCTTAGCTAAATAAATAGAGGCATAGAGTACTAAAGCAAAGGAGTTATGCTAAACCTTTGTAACCAGAGGACACCGATTTAAAGTAATTGTTAAAAGAACCAGAGGTGATCTGAGCAAAAACATACTTTGTTGACGTTTATAACCAAGGGGGATCTTATAGAAACACATAAAATTATGAAGGGAATAGTTAGGATAGATGCGGGCAGGTTGTTTCCACTGGCGGGTGAAAGCAGGAACTAGGGGGCATAGCCTCAAAATAAGGGGAAGTAGATTTAGGACTGAGTTTAGGAGGAACTTCTTCACCCAAAGGGTTGTGAATCTATGGAATTCCTTGCCCAGTGAAGCAGTTGAGGCTCCTTCATTAAATGTTTTTAAGATAAAGATAGATAGATTTTTGAAGAATAAAGGGATTAAGGGTTATGGTGTTCAGGCCGGAAAGTGGAGCTGAGTCCACAAAAGATCAGCTATGATCTCATTGAATGGTGGAGCAGGCTCGAGGGGCCAGATGGCCTACTCCTGCTCCTAGTTCTTATGTTCTTATGACCTGGGATGTACTGCCTGAAAAAGTGGTGCAAGTGGACTCAATAAGAATTGTTAAAAGGAAATTATACCTGGTGTGCACCAATGAGCTGCTGTAGTTGGCAACATGAGTGTTTTAGAATTTCCCATGGATATGATACTTTATTAAGATTTTATATTTGTGCTGTATTTTGCTCTTTCTATCTCTGGCAATGTTTTTTTATTGCTAGCATGTAAACTCTTGCGAATGTACTTCTATAATAGCTAATAATTTTAATATTTAATCTCTTTTTCTCCCCCACCCCCACCACTTTCCCGCTCTCAAAAACAACATTAAAATGGCCCATAGAGTTTCACAGGAGCAGTTTCAAACAAAATTTGACACCAAGCCATGTAAGAAGAGTACAAGGACATGTGCAATGCTACGTTTTGAGGAGTAGACTTCAGAGAGGAAAGAGATGTGAAGAGGTTTAGGAAGGGGATTTGAGAGCTTGAGGTTTGGGCAGCTAAAGGCACTGCTGCCAATGGTAGAGCAATGAAAATTGAGGTTTCGCAAGAGGTGAGAATTGGAGGAACATAAGAACTAGGAGCAGGAGTAGGCCATCTGGCCCCTCGAGCCTGCTCCGCCATTCAATGCGATCATGGCTGATCTTTTGTGGACTCAGCTCCACTTTCCGGCCCGAACACCATAACCCTTAATTCCTTTATTCTTCAAATGTCTTCAACACCGGGATCTGAGTTGTTGGACTGGAGGAGATTGCAGAGGAAGGGCTAGGTGACTTTAAGTGAATATTTGGAGGTCTGGAGATTTGGGAAAAAGTTATTTTCCATACAGGTAAATAAATCCAGTAGCATTTTGTTTTAAATTGTTATTAGTAACTTGAAATAGATGCAAATCATTAATATCATGGATTTGCATTTTTATTTGTGATAATGTTCTAAGTGCTTATTTAAATATCACTGTCAGAAAATCAGACCTATGTCTGTTCCTGACGTTTGCATTAGCATGTTTCCATTTGTGATGAATGTAGAAATTGTTATATATTAGCTTTTATATCCATTCCAGTAATGTTTTTACAAGCCTGGGTTAAGGTATATATTTGTTACAGTAATATTATTAAAGCACCTAGGTTAAGTATCCAGACTGTGTGACTGCTAAAGCTGTAATTAAGAAGTTTTAAAAGGTGAAGTCATGATTGATTCTAACCCAGATTGATTGGAGCCCAGTTATCAGTGGCGTACCGCAGGGATCAGTTCTGGGTCCTCTACTGTTTGTGATTTTCATTAATGACTTGGATGAGGGAGTTGAAGGGTGGGTCAGTAAATTTGCAGATGATACGAAGATTGGTGGAGTTGGGGATAGTTGAGGAGGGCAGTTGTCGGCAGCAAAGAGACCTAGGTAGGATGCAGAGCTGGGCTGAGAAGTGGCAGATGGAGTTTAACCCTGACAAGTATGAGGTTGTCCATTTTGGAAGGACAAATATGAATGCGGAATACAGGGTTAACGGTAGGGTTTTTGGCAATGTGGAGGAGCAGAGAGATCTTGGGGTCTATGTCCATAAATCTTTGAAAGTTGCCACTCAAGTGGATAGAGCTGTGAAGAAGGCCTATGGTGTGCTCGTGTTCATTAGCAGAGGAATTGAATTTAAGAGCCATGAGGTGATGGTGCAGCTGTACAAAACCTTGGTACGGCCACATTTGGAGTACTGTGTGCAGTTCTGGTCACCTCATTTTAGGAAGGATGTGGAAGCTTTGGAAAAGGTGCAAAGGAGATTTACCAGGATGTTGCCTGGAATGGAGAGTAGGTCTTGCGAGGAAAGGTTGAGGGTGGTAGGCCTTTTCTCATTAGAACGGAGAAGGATGAGGGGCAGCTTGATAGAGGTTTATAAGATGATCAGGGGAATAGATAGAGTGGACAGTCAGAGACATTTTCCCTGGGTGGAACAAACCATTACAAGAGGACATAAATTTAAGGTGAATGGTGGAAGATATAGGGGGGGTCAGAGGTAGGTTCTTTACCCAGAGAGTAGTGAGGGTATGGAATGCACTGCCTGTGGAAGTAGTTGAATCGGAAACATTAGGGACCTTCAAGCGGCTATTGGATAGGTACATGGATTATGGTAGGATAATGGAGTGTAGATTAATTTGTTCTTAAGGGCAGCACAGTTGCTTCACAGTTCCAGGGCCCCAGGTTCGATTCCAGCTTGGGTCACTGTCTGTGCAGAGTCTGCACATCCTTCCCGTGTGTGTGTGGGTTTCCTCCGGGTGCTCCAGTTTCCTCCCACAGTCCAAAGATGTGCAGGTTAGGTGGATTGGCCATGATAAATTGCCCTTAGTGTCCAAAATTGCCCTTAGTGTTGGGTGGGGTTACTGGGTTATGGGGATAGGTGGAGGTGTTGACCTTGGTAGGGTGCTCTTTCCAAGAGCTGGTGCAGCCTCGATGGGCCGAATGGCCTCCTTCACTGTAAATGCTTTGATAATCTATGATTAATCTAGGACAAAAGTTCGGCACAACATCGTGGGCCGAAGGGCCTGTTCTGTCCTGTATTTTTCTATGTTCTAACCATTTACTTGTTTACACATACAGGGCTTATGGAACCTGGTTATGATTCCCAGGAATGTAGATAATTCATAGGGGAGTGGTGTTTAGTCCTCGTAAGCAGGTCATGTGACATCTCAGTGGAATACAGATGTTGTGATTAATGTGAGGAGCCAGGTCTGTTTGTAGTTTGCAATTTGCCATAGGATTTGAGTCTGACAAGACAGAAAGATTTCATGTTTTGCGGTTTTGGTGAAATGCTGCTCGGTTGAGCTGAAGTGCACTGGTTCTGTTCCTAAAAGGGTATCTCTCTCCTAAAGTCTCACCACAACCAAGCAAGTAATCTGTTAACTTCATATAAGTGACATTTGAACTGTATTGGGTTGCTCAATTGGAGTTAGCAGCAGGTATTGTTGTTAAGCTTTTCCTTGTGTGTAGGAACTGTTTAACTAATAATTGTAAAGCTCTTTTCTTCGATGGTTAATTCTGTGTTTAAGTTAAAGTTTGTTTTAACATAAAACATACCTATTGGTCAGAATCATTACTCCTGGGGTAAAATATCCTTCCCCCTCAGTTTTACAAAATTTTAAAAATTGTTTGGTGTTCTTTTTTGGTATACTAACAAATGTTGGGGTCTGGTCCGGTATTCTAACCCTTTCCCCCTTGCATCTCCTCCCTATAACCATGCTCCTGCATCCCATTTCCTCATCGGTCGCTCACTTAATTTCATTGATTCTCGCCCACCCCCACCACTGACATAAGCCAATTTGAGTCTCTTGCCCCATTTCCCATATCACCAATGCTGCCAAGTCCCACCCCACACCCTGTTCTTCCCATAATGCCATCCTGATTGGCACTCTTGTTTCATCCAGTACATGTTGTCTCTCATTGTGTTCTGGTGGGAAAGGAGAGGCATGTAGAATGGGATGAATTTTCAGGTGGTTTCCCCATTGCTTCAAAGTATTCTGATTTCCCTCAGTACCATGTCCTGACTCCTCCTTTAAGCTTGGATTTTTCTGTGTGTCCCTTGATTTCCTGCCCATCACTTCTACTTCCATCCCACACAACCTTTTGGGCTTATTCTCCCAGGTCTGTGTAGGCCTCAAATAAATGGTGACGAAAAGCAAGCAGGTGTACCGGAGCAACTTAAAAGTGTTACAAGAAATACTGCCCAGGACTGAAGTCAGGACACTTGAGGTAGGCCGGTATCCAATGCAGCAAAAAGGATTAGGGCCGAGAATCAATTCTAAGATGGACTGAATAGAGCAGAAGAGGCAGAAGCTTAAAGAAAAGGTGATCAAAGAGACCCAGGAGTGTAGGAAAAGATGGGGAGATGTGTGGAGCATGATGTGGCACTGGGTGGGGAGACAGCGTGACAAGATGACAGTTACAAGGAGGAGAGCAGACAGAAACTAGCAGGCTGTTGGAGATATAGTAGTGAGATCAACCGCCTATTATAAAATTTAACAAAGTAACACAAAACTTGACGAATAAGAATGGAAAATGGGCTGCAATAGAAAATATTGACAGGAACTGTGTTGCTGTTGAGAGAATAAATTAGAAGGTTCCGTATTGCTGATTAAAATAGGTGCAAAAGGAAATAGGCATGACAAACAGGAAGATACAAGTGTTCGTTGCACAGTAAATTAAAATGATAGTTTTGTCCCGATTGAAAACTGCCTTAATTGATCATTAAAAATGATTTACCAACTTGTGTTGTATTTCTGGCAAATTCTTCAAAGATGCTTATTTTTGTGATGTGACTTTGGGGTATGTTTTTATATACTTTGAGAATTGGAGAATGACCACATTTTGTTCTGCTAAATGTAGATACCTGTATTTTGAACTCCCATTCGCAGTGCTGTAATTGCAAATGACTATTCCACTTTGTCGTCATTTTGCTCTTATTGCCTCCTATTAAACAGCAGGCAGCTGTAAAACTCCTTAAGAGGGCCTTGCCTGGTCGGAAGCAGATCCGCTGCTGCAGTACAGTGTCACATTACACGCACATTTGCTGACTGGGACATTTATAGATTGCCATGCTGTGTTGATGTTTGGTTTAGTGAAGATTTGTCCCTGTGTACGGATGAAGGATTAGAGAGCCGTACATGTAAGTTGGCTGACGACACTTAATTATGTGGCACAGCAATGTAGATGGAAACGGAAAGGTTCAAATGGTGTTAGATTAAATGAGTGGGCAACTGACATTTAGAGTTTGGTATAGTATGAGGCCGTCCATTTTGGATCTCAGATAGATTGATCAGAGAGTACTTTCTAAATGGTGAGAAAATAGGAACTGCAGAGGAGCAGAAAGATTTAGGGGCCCAGATACAGGAATCACTAAAAGCTAGTGTACTAAAAAGATTGATGGAATATTGGCTTTTATCTCAGAGAGCTAGAAAACAAAGCTACGGTACAGCTGCATAGAGCTCTGGTTGACCCGATCTTCAGTTCTGGGCACTGAACATCAGGAGGGGTGTTATTGACCTTGGACTGGGTGCAGCACAGATTCACCCTGAATGTTGTAAGGGCTAAAAGAGTTGTGTGTTGGGTTAAATTGCATTGATTGGCCTTTTATTCCCTTGACTATGGAAGATTATAGAGTAATTGAAATGATTAAGCTGATCAAAGGAATTGATTAGGTAGATAGAGAGGAATGTCTTTCTCTGGTGGGGGTGTTTAGAACAAAGGGCCATAATAACCTTAAAAGTGAAGCTACGCTATTCAGGGCTGTTGTCACAAACAGTTACCTCAGCACTTACATAAAGTCTAATGAAAATCGGGAACTCTTTGCTAAGGAGCTGTCAAGACTGGGTCAGTCGAAAATATTCAGAACTGAGATTGATGGATTTTTGGGGGAAGGATATGGAGGTTTATGAAACCAAGGCGATGGAGTTAACATACCGATCAACCTTGATCTAATTGAATGGTGGAGCAGGCTCAATAAGCTACATGTTTTCCTCCTATTTCTTAAGTTTTTATTGTCGAAACAAATAATTTTCTTCACCCTAACAGGCTTCCTTTTCATCGGAGTGCTGGGAATAAAGATGTCATTGGTTTTGCCAGAATTCCAGAATAACTATTTTGTATTAAAGAGAAGTGATGAACTTCATGTTGATATCAGTGTATTGATGGACTTGCTACATTATAATATGGGGAATATCAACCTTTCACTTCAAAATGCGGGCAAGATTTTGTAATTTTCAGCATTGACTATGTCCCTTTTGCTTGACAGTGTTGCCATGAATCCAATTTAATGGCATAATGTTTACAAACAAAGCATGTTTAATGCAGTGCTTATACTGCATTGTCTTACATTAACACCCTCTGTTAAAAAAAGTGGCATGTTTTAGCTTCGGCAGATGAGGCTGTTCCAGCTTACTTGACTTGTTTGGACACGTCACATCCACTTTAAATGAAGTGCGCTCTATCATCTTGGCTGAAGCAGTCTCCAGCAGATCAGCTCGGGGTTGATTTTGATGTGCAATGCAGTTTAAACTGGATTTTCTTTCACAATTGGGCTACCCCATCCTGCTGCTGATCAGTTTCTAATGGTTGACGTATTTTGACTCCCCTGTCAGCTGTTAATTAATAGAAACTAGGATGTATTATAGTTTGACTAGAGTACCTGGGCTACCACTACCTGACATGCACAAACCGTAAATGGGAAGGAAAGCCAGTGCTCTCCATTCTAGTTGCTGCAGAAACACAATAGAATTCATAGAATTACACAGCAGAAGAAGTCGATTCAGCTCATAATCAACCACTCTTTGGAAGAGTTGTCCAATTAGTCCCATTTCTCCGCCCTTTCCCTTTCAGATTTTTTCGCCTTCAAGTGTCTATCCAATTTCCTTCTTGAAAGTTAGAATTGAATGTGCTTCCACCACTGATCCAGACAGTACATAACAGATCATCTCAATTTACTGTATTTAAAAAAAACATCTAATTTCACTTGTTTCTTTATCAATTGTCTTGAATCTCTGTACACTGTTTCCACCGAGAAATATCATCAGTAACCAGATTAACTAAGGAGAAATTATCAAAACCCATATTGATTTTGACATTTATTAAATCTCCTCTTAACTTTCTCAGCTGAGGACAGCAATGTCAGTTCCTCTGTCTCTCCTTGTAACAGAGGTACCTCATCCCCAGTACCATTCTGGTAAATCTTTTCAGCACCTTCTGTAAAACTTTGATATCCTTCCAAAAGTGCAGTGCCTAGACTTAGACAGAATGCTGCAGCCTAGCCACTAAGGATCCTGCTATTTAACACATGACAATGATACCTTCAAAGATCTGCGTCCGCCCACCCCCATGTCTCTTAGGTGAGCATTGCTCTGAACTTCTGAATTAAAGAAAAATAATTTGCTTTTTCTCTGTTGCCGTTAGGTTGGCAAATATTACCTGAAACTCGCTGACAATGAGGATGAAGAACTGAACAACAGTACAGCTGTAGACTGGTTGATCCAAGCTGCCAAACAGGGAAAGAAAGAAGCAGTAAAGCTGCTCAAAGGTTGCCTTACGGAAAGGAAAGGTAAATTTGTCTGTAGTTAGAAAGACTTGGAATGGAATGTAGGAGTAAAGGTAACATACCATTTTTAATATCTGGATAATGCAGGGAAGCAGGTAAATAAAAATGAATGCTCGTTGAATGATTACATGAACAGCACTATAGGAACACTGGTTTGTCATATCTATATTCAGCAAAATACTGACTACTTACTCAGACCGCTCTTTAAAAACATGTTTTCATTTCAATGCCACAAAACAATAGACATGCCCTGGGAAAAATATTCAAAGAGCAGCAACAAGACTTAAGTGGTCTGGTCCATGTGTTCAAAAGAGACACTGAAGACGATGCAAAAATGATTCTCAAAGTTGAGGATATGTGTGTCAGCAAAGGCTGAACAGGCTGTTGCTTTTTTCTCAAGAAAAGAGAAGGGTGCAGCGTATCCTGATGGAGCTGATTAAGATTATGAAAAGGTGGATAGGGTAGACATTGAGAAAATGTTTCGAATTGTAAGACTATCTTGAATTTGGAGCCATAATTATAAGAGAGTCACCAATAAACGCCCCTGGGAATTCGGGAGAAAGCTAAGAACGTGGAATGTGTTACCATAAGAAGTTGCAGTGAATAGCATTGATGTATTTAAGGGGAAGCTGGATAAGCAACCAAGGGAGAAATCTGTAAACTGATGTGCTGATAGGCATAGATGAAGTGTGGTGGGAGGAATCTCTTGTAGAGTATAAATGCTGGCATGGAGCATGTGGGCCGAATGGCCTGCTTCTCTGCTGCAGACTGTCATTCTCGGTATTGGAGATTCTCTTCCCTCTAATTTTCCTTTGGAACATGCAGGTGACTTATTGAAGTTTGTGGCCGCTATAAATCTTTTGCACACCCACGTGCAGTTTAAAGGGGCCAACTTGTGCGTGGCCTGCTAAAAGGAAGCATCTCATGAATGTTACGACGTCCTTGACTAGTACGCGGTCGATTCCAGCCCCACTTGACCCGGAGTCCAACAGAAGTGAAATTAATAAATATTTCTTAGAAAAACACCCAAAGTCTTTGGCCCTTAGTTGCCCAATAACTACAGTTACCAGGTTTGTAAATTTAAATACAAATAAGTTTGTTAATAACAATAACTATAGTTACATTTGCAGCAAATAAAACCGGTTAAAGACAGACAACCACAGACCCGAGAAGCGGGTAAAATAATAATGAAAGTGAAAAGATTCTTTGTTTGAAATGGTTGTTTTTAAGCACACCTTTCTTAAATGTAGGCTGTTCGAGATTTCTGTTTTCAGCCTGTAATGGTTTTCACTATAGATTCAGGTCTCTGCAGTGTGAGAAATACAGCAGCCATACAGCTTTTCTGGAGAAAACATGGGAGAAAGAGAGAGCAGTTTCTTTCCTCTCTGAAAATCATCCCACTCAGGCAGGACCCAATCACCGCCTGTAACTGGGCAGAATGCAGCCTTTTGGCCAATTCCTTGGCCACCAGCCAACCAATTGAACAGAGTCCCATCGCGGTCTCGGGTGCCGAAAAGTCTCAGTTCTGCTGTCCAAAGCTAGCACAATGTACTATGTTGTAACTTTCAACTGTAAAAATAAAGAAAGGGGAAATAATGGAATTAACAGTAATGGTCTTACAATAACCTATATAAATATTAAGTATTACAAGCCATTAGTGTAAGACTAGAGCACATAAATTTAAATTGGGGAGCAGGAAAGACCTATATTAATATAAATTTCCCGTCACATCTGTCAAAAATGGCTCTTAAATGTAATCACGTTTGTATAGTTCATAAGTAGATTTAGAGCAAGTGTTGGGAAGAGCAGCTTACTCAGGAAGAGTGGTAGGGAATTTTTAAAAGAATCAAAATATATTTGAATAATAAAACAAATGAATGATGACAAATTTGCTCTTATGCTTTCCTAATCTACAGTCTCAGAAACACTTGCTATAGGGCTCAGGAAGCACACTGGCAGATAAATGTAGTAATGGAAGAAACTGTACCCACTCCAGTAAAAAAGTGTGGAAAATGATGACATAGTTAATGTGCATATTGAGACACAAGAACATGAAATTGGGGTTGAGTTTCCCCTCACAACCTGATTATTTGGCTGGGTTCAGTAAATTTTATGCCAAGACTGGCTGACCGAAAAATAGATACTTGCCGGCCTTGAATGAGTGTTTCAATTTTAATTCAATTCTTTTATTTATGAAGCTGGAAAATGATTGAAGACGTCAGTGTTTTTACGATTACTTGTTCATTAATATTCTATGAATACAGAGTTGATGGACTTTGATTCCAAGAGATACTTAACAGAATGTTTCAGGAATGAGGCTCGATCTGATTAATCTCTGTTCAGCTTAGGAAATGGATCATTGTGGGCTATCCACATCTTCCTACTTCGCCTGTTTGATATTTTGTAATACTATGTGCTGTAACAGTGTTTTCCATTTCATCCTATCTGATGCTGTTTGCATCCCCGAAAAGAAGAATGGAAATATATGGTAAATGTGACTTAACTGAGCTGATTGTTGATTTACAACCTGCTTTTAATCAATTCTAAAATCAATTGCCAAAGACTAAACATACAAATAAACCGGTTTCCATTGTTTGAAACGTTTGAACACTTGCCGACAACATAGCTCAATTTTTAAAGTTGTATTGGGGTCTATTCATTTGGATGTGCAGTACTGTCACAACACCCTGGGCTAATTAATGTGTGGTCAATTCCAGCCTCACTTGACCAGAAGTCACAACACAAGTGAAATTATTTTTTATTTAAAGTACCCAAGATCTTTGGTTGAGCCCAATAAACTACAGTCACCAGGTTTATAACTTTAAAACACAAGTAACATTTTATTATATACAGTATTATAATTAAACGGCAGAAAATATAATTGACTATCTACTACCCCTTTCCCCACCCCCCATCCTTCTTAACTTAACCCACTCTCTATCTATAAATATATATCACACAACTCAGGGGAAAGGGTTTTGGAAGAGGAAAGGAAATGAAACTAAACAGATAAAGATCTTTGCACTGGGATTACTTCCAGTCAATGTCTTTCTGAAGTTCAGGCTTTCAGTTTGGTACTACTTCCTTCTAGGCTTGAGATGGTTTTCTCTAGCAAGGTTGGCTACTTTCTCTCAGCATCATCTCGGGTTGACAGCAAAGGATGTGCCAGGCACTCAGTGCTTTCAGAACAATAAAGCAGTTCCTTCACTTCAGCAAGCAGGGGAGAGACACTTCCTTTCACTTCCACGGTCTAAATACTTCTGCCCAGTTCTCTCAGAAAGCATCATGCAGGAACCAATCACTGACTGTTGTCGGGCAGAACACTGTCCCTGGTCAGCCCACTGGTTACCAGTTAACCAATCAAACCGACTCCCTCCAAACCTGGTTCCTAAGATCCACTTAGTGCTGAAGAGTCTGGCTTCTCTTTTCCAAAATACAGAGGTATCCTGGCAAGCAGGCTGTTTCAACCTTGAGTCTTGTGCTTAGAGGCACAGTCCGATTATGGGTCCATGGACAAAAATAATAAAATGAAAGAAATGGGAACAAAGGAAATAAACAAGGACGGGCATTACCTTTATAAGTTTTGCACAATCACCACGTGCAGTATCTTAAGGGGGAAAACTTGCAAGCGGTTGCATGGTACCGTCCGGGTTACTTCATGACCACGTGTGCTCATGTAGTTTTCAGGGAACATTGCTTAACGCCTTTTTTTTCCAAAGGCATCACATCTGAGAACGAACAAGCGGTGAAGCAGCTCGCGGACGAGAGTGATTTTGAGCGGGCTGTGCGGAAGGCTACCTTAATCATGTACCAGAGGCTGAATCCAAACCGAAAGAAGCAAGTTGCTGTCTCTGAAATCCTGGAGAATGTTAGTCACATCAATGCTGAAGGTAAGGCAAAAGATAAAGTGAATTGAGATTGTTTTGAAGACCAAGAATGTAGAAGAGGTTTACACATTTTCAAACCTCCGCTGATCATGATTAACTTTCATTCGTTTTATTATCATGTAGGTAGTAAAGCAGAACGGGGCCCTGTTCCAAAAATGCTGCAAAAAGAAAGGCGAGTGCTTGAACGACTGGTCAGCATTCAAAGTAAGGACCAAAGCTATGATAGCTCTTTCTGTTTTGTTACTCTTACAAGCACACGTTTAAAGTTAAATAGTCTAATTCGATTTAAAAAAAAACTTATTTCATATTCATTCTGACCCTATTTTTGCGTTGCTTTGACAAAAACTGTCTTGTAGTGCTGTGAAATACCAGGGTCGGGAAAATCAAATCAACACTGCAGGAGAATTTTCCACAATTCACACAATAGCTTGTAAAAGAAAATGGACATTTGTGATGAGAGATTTATTATGTACTATAGATTGTTTTATCTAGATTGCTAGTTGTTTTCAAACAGTTTCCACTTTGCAGTGTTTTCTGATGCAGGAGAATTAATTGAAACCAAAGAAGAAACGTTTACAAGGAAAAGTGAAGTAAGGAAGATTGAAGCACAGTGACATCAAGGGAATAGGCTACGAGCTGCAGAAGGAAATGAACCTGCCTATATAAACTCCCCAATACTACAGTGATCCTGTTTAATGGGGGACACAGTAGCACAGTGGTTAGAACAGTTGCTTTACAGGTCCTAGGTTCGATTCCTGGCTTGGGTCACTGTCTGTGTGGAGTCTGCACGTTCTCCCCGTGTCTGCGTGGGATTCCTCCGGGTGCTCCGGTTTCCTCTCTCAGTCCAAAGATGTGCAGGTTAGGTGGATTGGCCATGCTAAATTGCCTTTAGTATCCAAAACGTTTAAGAGGGGTTATTGGGTCAAGGGCTTGGGATGGAAGTGAGGGCTTAAGTGGGTCGGTGCAGACGCGATGGGCCGAATGGCCTCCTTCTGCACTGTATGTTCTATGTTCCCTCAGTCAGCCTGTCGAAATCCCGCTGAACAATCTCTTCATCATCCTCACAGTTCACCCTCCCACTCAACTTTGTATCATCTGCAAATTTGGAACTAGTACATTTAGTTCCCTCATCCAAATCATTAATAATGTGAACAGTTGGGGTCCTAGCACAGATCCCTGCGGTACCCTCATTCTTGAGGCTTAGGCCAAGGCATGTTGTCAGAGCTAAACAGAGTAATGTTCACTTTGTACTTGGCATTCTGTGCAAACAAAATATCTGAAATACTGACACATTTTTTTCCACAGTGCTCAGAGTCTCACATTGAACTCAGCATTTTAGTGCAGGTTGAGTATCCCTTATTCAAAACGCTTGAGGCTGAGAGTATCTTGGATTCTGGAATTTTTTAAATTTCGGAATACTAAGCTGCAAAGACCCTCGGACACTGCTCGGAGTTGCCAGTCACTTTTGTGTCTGACGGGATACACGGCTTCATGCCGGATTGGCCACAGGAACTAGACTCATTGCTAGGAACAGCTGATACTGAGGACTCTGAGTTGTGAAACGTCACATAGCTGGTAGGTCTCGGGTGAATACCAAGGGCATTCTCCTTCCCACCGCACCAGTTTTCTGGTGCGGCGCACCCCGCCGGCAGTGGGATTCTCCGTCCCGCCAGCCGGCAAATGGGGTTTCCAATTGTGGGCAGCCCCACACCGCCGGGAAATCCCCGGGCGTGAGTGCATTACCGGCTCAATGGAGAATCCCGACAGCGGAGAATCCAGCCCCACATTAATTGTTACTAGAAACATGATTTATGCGCTCAAAAAAAAAAAGTGCGGATTTCAGAGCTTTTCGAATTTTGAATATGGGATATTCAACCTTTAATAAGGATACAGCCATGTTTCTGTTAACCAAAAACTGTTGTCACTACTTCAGGTAACAAGGACATGAAGTTAGATGATTTTGTTGACATGACAAAGAAGTACGCCAAGGGCATGATCCCGTCTAACTTGTTAATGGACGGAGAGGATGATGGCCTTGAAGGGAAACCACCTGAAGATTTGCCGTTGCAGCAGAAGGTATAGTTAAGAATACAAATGGTTCATTATAAGCAACAAGTTGAAGCAAAAATTTATTAGGATAGGTCATTCTTACTTTGACACTTTTTTAATATTACTGGCACTCGGCTTTGTTACAGAAGACAAATGCATTAAATTATTACGCTATCAGAATATCCGGTTTATAGAGAAAAAAACAATCACTGATTAGTACCTAATTCAGCTTTATCAATTCTTGTTCTTGTAAAGATTAGGGAACATAAATTATTCTACTTCATCTCAGTGGCTGTGAACAATTGTAAATTTTTCAAAGATTTTAGTTTTCCTGTCGCAAAGAGCTAACTGGGCAAGGTTGCAGAGTCTTTTCGGAGATTTCTTGCTGGCTGCAGTGATGGTGAGTTTCGGACATCACCTCCAACCTATTATCCCTTGTTCTTGGTTTCTACTGCTTATTAGTGGGTTCCAATGCATTTTGTAGGCTTGATCATACTGCATAATGGTATATTTTTAATCCGTCAATGGTGTCACTAGCTTGCTTTGTTGCAAGTCTTTGCTTGTTAACTTTAATTTTGATCGTTTTGAACTTGATTGTAGTTGTAGATTATTTTCTTCCTGAGCTATGTCAAAAATTTTTTTTTTACATATTCTAAACATATTTTGTCTATTTTCTTCAACAGATCATGAAATATCCACTTCATGCCTTAATGGAAATGAAGGAGCATCTCATAGATTTTGCCTCCAAAGCTGGAATGCACTGGCTACATACAATTGTTCCACTCCACCATGTAAATGCACTTGTGTTTTTTTTCATAATTAGCAACTTGACAATTGACTTTTTTGCTTTCATCATCCCACTAGTCATCTTTTACCTCTCTTTCATTTCCATGGTAATCTGTACTTTGAAAGTCTTTCAGGATAGCAAAGCATGGGACAATTTCAGGACAATGACTGACTTGCTATTGCGCTTTGAGCCAGATCTAGATGTCGAACAGGCCGAGGTGAACTTTAGTTGGAGTCATTTGGAACCCCACATCCACTTCATGCTCTCTGTATTTTTTGTGATTCTTTCCTTTCCCATGGCAGACAAAGACTGGATTCCTTGTTCAGAGCTGGCAGTCATTGCAATTTTCTTCTTGATCACATCTTACATGAGTCTGAGTACAAGTGCCGAACCATACACTCGAAGGGCTCTCATTGTAGAGGCTGCATGCTCAATAATAGGGTTCCTTCACTCTCTTCCTGAAAGCTGGTCCTATTTAAGAATTTTTGGGGAACCCTATGTATCTATTCCGATAGGTAATAACTTCATTTTGAACATTGGCATCCCCTGTTTCATGTACTTTTTCTTGTTTTACTTGTTCTTCAGAATGGCACAATTGAGGAACTTTAAAGGTACTTATTGCTACTTGATTCCTTACCTTGTCTGCTTTATGTGGTGCGAGCTGGCAGTAGAACTCCTGAGGACATCCACGGGCTTGGGTCTTATTCGGGCATCAGTGGGCTATTTCCTGTTTCTCTTTGCCCTGCCAATTCTACTTATAGGTGTTGCACTAATGTTTGTGATCCAGTTAATAAAATGGTTAATTTCCATGGAGTTGATCAAGATCCTTGTCACCCTCACATTGTGCTCAATTCCTGTTATCCTGCACATGTGGACAAAAGCGACCGGCACTTTGTTCGGGCTAGTTAAGTCCCTGACAAAGAGCTCCATTGTCAAACTCATCCTGGTTTGGCTCACTGCAATTTTGATGTTCTGTTGGGTTTATGTGTACAGATCAGAAGGAATGAAGGTGTACAATTCCACTCTGACCTGGCAGCAGTACAGCTTTGTTTGTGGACCTCGTGCCTGGAAAGAGACTAACATGGCTGAGGTTCAGATCCTTTGTGGTCATCTTGAGGGGCATAGAGTAACATGGACTGGAAGATTCAAATATGTCCGTATCATAGAGATCGACAACAGCGCAGAGTCTGCAATAAATATGCTTCCTTACATCTTAAGTGATTGGATGAGGTGCTTGTACGGTGAGACATATCCTGAGTGTGACCCCAAAAATGTGACTGTGATGGAGGAAGAACTCTGTCGGCTTAAGTTCCTCAGCAAGCACACCTGCCATCTCAAAAAGTATTGTCGCTATAAATTTGAAATATCTGTGGGAATGCCTTATGGTACAAATGGGACTGAGACTCTTGAAGATGATGCAACTAAAGATATTGTTCTAAGAGCTAGTAATGAGTTCAAGAATGTCCTGCTGAACCTGGGACAAGGAAGTGTGGTGGAATTCAGTACCATTTTGGAGGGCAAGTTAGGCAGTAAATGGCCAGTTTTTGAACTGAAAGCCATTCGATGCCTCAACTGTATGTCCAAACTAACACCAGCATCAGCAAGACATGTCAAAATTGAACACGACTGGAGAGGTATAGTGAAGCAAGCTTTCAAATTTGCGTTCAACTTCTTCCTAGCACCAATGTTCTGTGCTATCTAAAACCAAATTTTACTCTGAAGTATGAATTGTTCGTGTCTATCTATTGCTGGATAAGCTCCTACCTTTAACTCCTCCAGAGGTATGCTACTGAATATTCCTTAACAATTCTGGAGTCCTTTCCATTGACAAAATATGGTAACACGCCTCGGGCAGTAAAAATGTGCATTTCCCAAGTGCCACCTAAGCGTTATCTGGACCAAATCATTCTGGTCAGATTTATTGGGAAAACAAAATCAAAAGTGAGTTTGTGGATTGTAGGATCTGAGACCCATGCTTAATTTGACCCTGAATGGCTTTCATGTGAATATCAGCCCAATCTTTTTTTAGCTCTATCTTATTTTGCTACGTAAATGGGAAGATTGATGGTTATCTAAATATGGCGAGCATTTGTAAGATACTAAGAACTTTATAAACCATTTAAGGGTGAACCATTAATTAGGTAACCCTGTATTAAATATACAGTATGCATTGAACACATGATAAAAAAGAGCGAACAAGAAATGGTGAAGCATGTATTGACATGGGATGATACAGTGCCATGGATTAATCTGCTTAAATGTATTTGTTCTTCCGAGTATTTTCTGAAGAGATGTTTTATAGATAAAACATCCATCATTAATGTGGCATTTTGGATTTGTTCAACTGTTGCCTTTGACATAAAAGAAAAGAGCAAGAAATGAGACTAAATATCGACAAAGTGCTTTCATCTAAGTAAATTTCGGGAAAAGTTTCAGTCTCTGTACTTTGCTTCATTACCTTAATTATGATTCCTGTTTGTGAGGCTGAAGTAAAGTGATAATGCAACATTTCTCTTTCAATTGCAGCTTACTTGAGAAATGAAGCTATACATGTGTGCATGCTACTGAATTTACACTGGACTCCATGCAGAAATATGGGTTATTTTAATTGTTTAATTCTAATAAATGGCCTTAAGTGGCATGGTCACCTTTAGTGATATTGTTGCATCACTGGAGACGGTCTCAATGGTTATATAATTTAAGGTCATATTTTTAAGACAATTCCACGATAACTATGTTTGCATCAGTAATGCGGTATGAAAATTGGGGTCTGTTTTAAAATATTAAAGATGTTTTCTCCACCCTTTCTTCACCCCACCCCATTGCTTCTGTGATGGTATAAATATATGGACACAATATAGTCATCTCATACCATAGCTACATTAGAGTTCTCTCCAAAAATATGAACAAGTATAGTCACCCAGAATTATTTGCAAGAGTGCAATTTCAATGGTAACTACACTTCAAAAAAAGTACTTAATTGGCTATAAAGGGCTTGGGACATCCTGTGATCACGAAAGGCGCTATATAAATGCAACCTTTTTTCATACTTTGGTAATTTCACTGCACTTTTTTCCCCTTATGGGCAGCAGGGATGAATGATTTAAATACAACATGGAAGCTCCATGGTGAATGAATTGTGGTCAGTTTAATGTTTCCTTTTTTGTTCAGCAGCCACCATAAGAGTGGAAGTGATGTCTTTGTAAATTAACCATAGGTTGTGAGGGTGGCCAATTTGAAGGTCAATAAACTGTTCTCCCTGATAGCAAAATGTTTAATTTTTGGAAAGGCACCTAAATTTCTAATGACTCTCAGAAAATTTGAGTAAGGTTCGAAAGGCAATTCGTAGCTTTATATAGTGTCAGTTTAATGGCAGCTTCATTTTATGGTACTGTTAGCTATGGGAGGGGAGGATGGTATTTTTTTAATCAATCTCGATGCTCAAGAGCAGTTTGATCTTATAAGAGTAGAGGTTAATGGAATGTTGCCTTAACTTGCCTCTGACCAAAAAGTGTGACAGTGTGTGCTGCAAGAAAAGAATGCTATCTCTGCTCCATCTATAAATGTTACATACCCGGTCATTTGAGATGGGGAATGGGCCTGGGAGTTCTGAATTGTTATTTTATTTCTTATAGGATAACAAGGATAACAAATATAAAATTTGAGATTTATTGGGCTTTTTATAGATTAAAGTTTCTTTTTGAAAGCAAGGGTGTGCTGACCTTGGAAAGGGTCCAGAAGAGGTTCACAAGAATGATCTCTGGAATGAAGAGCTTGTCGTATGAGGAACGGTTCAGGATTCTGGGTCTGTAAGAGTTGGAGTTTAGAAGGATATGGGGGGATCTTATTGAAACTTGCAGGGCCTGGATAGAATGGACGTGGAGAGAATGTTTCCACTAGTAGGAAAAACTAGAACCAGAGGGCACAATCTCAGACTAAAGGGACGATTCTTTAAAACCGAGATGAGGAATTTCTTCAGCTAGTGGGTGGTGAATCTGTGGAACTCTGCTGCAGAAGGTTGAAAAGGCCAAATCACAGTATATTTAAGACAGAGATAGATAGGTTCTTAATTAATAAGGGGATCAGGGGTTATGGGGAAAAGGCAGGAAAATAGGAATGAGAAAAATGTCAGCCATGATTGAATGGCAGAGCAGACTCGATGGGCCGAGTGGCCTAATTCTGCTCCTATGTCTTATGGTCTTATGAAAGATAGTTAGAAGTGACTAAAGAACAGACCTAAGCCATTCAGCCATACAATCTTATTCTGTGTTCACAGTAAATTTTCTGAGTATAAGGAGCACTTTAGTTGATACTACTGTTAGAATAATTGTTTCCAAGAATATAACTTTTTTAAAAGTCTGCTTAACCAGCACTTGGCTCAAAATCTCAAAGAATTTTCAGACAAATCGAAAATGTGTTGGGAGTGAGGGAAGAGAAAGGCATTTGATTGGGAACTAAGTGTATCTGCCCATCAAGAAGTTTAACTATTCCCATCAAGGTGGTCTGCTAAGTGATTCTAACATAAATCTGTATCCAAAGGCTTCCATCTCTTTCTGGCCTTAAAGTTAATCTTCAAGTGACAGGGTTCATTGATATTAAAACAGTACATGTTCCAGTATTTCTAGTCATGAACACATAATCATGCATTCATATAATTTGTACCACCTTGCGTTCTGTCCTAATTATTTGCAGGCAGATATTAGGAAAGGGGCTTATTTTGTGAAAGTGACAAAGCAGAATCTGGATATAACGTATGTGGTATTCATTTTCTTCAAATCTCACTTTTTTTTCCCTTCAAAAGGCAATTTTGTAATGCAAGTAGTGTATTTGTGGAAGTAAAACTTTTTTTGGGGGGGGGTGCAGGAGTGGATGTTGTCATCTGCGATATCTGATACTTAATGTACCCTACATGATACAGTATCTATTTATCCATGGCTTGAATTCTGATACTTCAGGAAGCTGCCAAACTCAGAGTTGCACGGTTGAAAAAAAACAGTGGATATGTTTGTGACAAACTTGCCAAAACTCAAGAAGGTCACAGAAGTGCTATAAATAATTCAAGAGTCTGCTCTGTGTTTTTCAAAATATGTTGTGCATCATCTGGTCAGCCAAAGATCTTTTACTGGAAATTAAGGATTATTACAAGTATATTTTGTAAAAGAAAAATGACGCTACTTGAGTCTCAATTATTCATTGATTGCTTTATTCTTAATTGACTAGCAGTAATTAGTTTCTACTTTTATTAAGTGCCTGATTAACCTTCACTGTGGCTGTACAATCTTGTGTGTAGGTGCAACAAGGGCAGTGAGCAACGTAGCACTGTGAGTGAAAACATTTGAATAAAGTGTACATTTTGCAAAGACTCACCTAAATATTCAAGTGCTTTACTTTCGGTTCATATTACTACTTATTTGAGCACTAATTGTCATTTAACATTTAATCTGGTTGTATTAAGTGCCTGATTGTGACACTCCATGGTGACTGTATCACCCACAAATGTAATTTTTTTGAAAAAGCTAATATTTAGCTTCTGTATTAAACATTGTATTGGCACCACACCGTACAAGCATTTGACTGCATTCAATCAGTTATGAAATCTTTGCTTTAAATAAAAAGGCTGCTGCATTATTTGTGCCAATGATTTACTTGTCTTATCAGATATATCTAAGGGTTTAGTGGAAGCAATTCGGTTTATTGAATTGTTTATTGAATTGCATACGCAGCCCTAGAAATTCAAGCATGCTTATTTTGAGCACAATGGAGAAGATGCAGGGTTCAATTGCTGCCTAAATGTTGAGTCCAAGGTGCCTGTCATTTTGGCCCTCATTTCCATGTAACCAGCAAATTACACACAACTGCTGGGGAATCATAATTAAAGAGTAGGCGACAGCAGCTATTTGTAGGTGTGAAAGATAAGGCAATCCAGCCTGGAGTGAGTGATCAGTGATCCAGATAAATTGGAATCAAAGATTGGCAAATAGAAGTATAACAGAACAATGAGTTGTCTTTGAAGAGGAGATGGTTCATAAACCATCGAGTTACATTCCTGTGAGGATGAAAGATAGGAAAAACTAATTCAAAGCTTTCTAGATAACAAAAAAGATGAAGCAGGAAAAAAAGATTGCACATGACAAATGTCAGTTAAAAGCCAGGCTGAATGTAGAAAGTTCAGAGGGAAAATGGAATAATAAATGAAAAGCAAAGAGTATGAGAAGAAACTGGCAGCTAACATAAAAGGGATGAGTGTCTTTCATGGTCATAAGTATGAAAAATGATGAGTGGGGCTGACTCAGGATCAAAAAGGAGACGTATGTGAAGACAAAGGACTTAGCTGAGATATTTAAATACTTTTCAGTCATCCATTTGAACACTTTGGAGGAAGCACTGAGGATGGCAAGGGCACATGGTATACTCTGGGTGGACAAATTCAATGTTCATCACTGACATGGCTGAGAGTCCTGAAGGACAGACTAGGGATGCAGCAGGTGCAAAAGGAACCAAGAGAGACAAATTTACTTGACCTGGTCCTCTCCAATCCACCCTTGCGGATGCATCTGTTCATAACAGTAGTGGTAGGAGTGAGCACTATGCAGTCCTTGTGGAGATAAAGTTCTGTCTTCACATTGAGTATACCGTCCATTGTATGGTAACACTGTGCTCCATGGGATGGATTTCAAACATATAGTAACTCAAAATTGGGTATTGATGAGGTACTGTAGGCTATCAGCAGTATCAGAATTCTGTACAACCAGTCTGTAACCTCATGGCCTGGCACATCCCCCAGTCTACCATTACCACCAAACCAGGGGATCAACACCGGTTCAATGAAGAGTGCAGAAGGGCATGCTAGGAGCAGCACATGGCATACCTAGAAAATTAGGTATAAACCTGGTGAAGCTACAACACAGAATTAATTGCATGCCAAACGGTAAAAGCAAAATGGGATATCCAGAGCTGAGCAATTAGACAAACAACAGAGCAGTTCTAAGCTCTTCAGTCCTGCCACATCCAGTCATGAATGGTGGTGGAATGATTTAAACAACTCCCTGAAGGAGGAGGCTCTACAAACATCCCCATCCTTAATGGGAAGGGGGGGGGGGGGGGGGGGGGGTCCAGCACATCAGTGCAAAAGGCACGGCTAAAACGTTTACAACAATCTTCAGCCAGAAGGGCTAAGTGAATAATCCATCTCTGCTTTCAGTCAGAAGGACTGAGTGAATGATCCATCTCTGCTTCATCCTGAACTCTCAAGCATCACAGATGCCAGTCTTCAGCCAATTCAGTTCACTTCACGTGATATCAAGAAACAGCTGAAGGCATTGGATACTGCAAAGGCTAAAAAAGGGCTCTGACAATTGTTGCAACACCCTGGTCTAGTGCACGGTCAATTACAGCCCCACAGGCCTGGAGTCTCTACACAAGTGAATTAACCAAGAATTTTTGTATAGTTTCTAACTTACTGTCTCTATTCTTCATATTTTCACTTTTCCACTCTAACTCTTGAAGTAAACGCAAGCTCTTTGCCGTAAGCAAGAAAATCATTTCTGCATCATTTGAAAGTTAAATTGTGTACGAATTACTTCTCCTTGAGTCCTTCTGCATGCTGGACATATTAGAGAATAAGATTTAAGTGATTCTCAATTGTGATCAAATAGAAGACAATAAGCGATTCTTATTTGCACCAGAGAAGTGTTAACTCAAATTTCTACTGAGTTTTAGTGTTCGCAAGTGCCACTAGATCCGCATGGTAGATCACTTTCAATATCTTCAGCCATACGTGCAAATTGCTGCCAAGGTGTGGTGGGGCTGGTTGGAGCAAGGGGGCTGGGGGAGAGGAAAAAGCACTACTGAAGGAAAAATGTATAGGGACAAACCATTCATAGGATCATTGAGTCCCTTCAGTGTAGAAGGAGGCCATTGGGCCCATCGTGTCTGCACCGACCCTCTGAAAGAGTGCTCACCTAGGCCCACTCACCCACCCTATCCCTGTAACCCCATAACCCCACCTAGCCTTCCGACACTACAGGACAATTTAGCATGGCCAATCCACCTAACCTGCACATCTTTGGACTGTGGGAGGAAACCGGAGCACCTGGACAAGGGGAGAGCATACAAACGCGACACAGTCACCCAAGGTTGGAATTGAACATGGGTCTCTGACGCTGTGAGGCAGCAGTGCTAACCACTAATTCAGCTTCGACCTTGCTCTGCCATTCAAATTTATGCTGGCTGTTCTACCTCGACTCCACCTTCCCGCACTATCCTTATATCCTTTTAATTCCATTAGTAGCCCAAAATTCACTGACCTCAGTCACAACCTTCAAAGTGAAGAAGCCTGTTTGCCTCATCTCAGTCTTAAATATTCAATCCAAAGATTTGGCATTGCTCTCAATTGGGCAATCAATGGAGTGGTGCATCCCCCCCCCCCCCCCCTGTCAATGAGTAATCTTTTTCACTTGAAAATAAAATTCCATCAATGCACTCTTTTCTGTGACATTTTTAGGATTATATTTTGTCCACTTTACCTTTGGTGTTCTGTGTGTACTTCACGGGTCTTGTAACTGCAACGGAGGATACAGCAGTGTCAAATATTGTTGTTTTAGTCGATAGGGATGGTACTTCATGACCATGGAAACAGCCAGGTGCCATTGTTTGTACTGCACAGAAAAATCCATGAGAATGTGATTATATATTGACTATATTACTATTATTTTAATCTATTTTGAGGGATGTTTATGTAATTTTTCCCCTGTTTTTTTTAAACAGACTGGAAAATACCTCCCTCATTTTCAAAAATTTTTATTTTTTAAATGTCCAGTTCCTGAGAAATTGAAAAATCCAAGCTATCGCCAAAGCTGAAAAGAAGAGAATATTTTGGAAAACTGTGAATTCCAGCTTTATTTTTTGTTGTTATTTAAACTTCTGCTGAATTTTAACACGATTCCCTTTAATTTTCTCAGGCTCCACTTACCCACACATCAGCCACAAGATGGCAGTGTAATTCTTGACATGGTCACACAATGAATAGATTTTGAGCTGCAGCGATGAAATTCCTTGGTACACTAGTCACGGAGACACCACCACTGGTGTCTCCTATATATGTTCTACTTGAATTTCATCTTGAACCGAGCAACGAAACATAGGGTGTTGCTTCTGAATCCAATTATTTGGCATACATTGGTATAACTTGCGAGCTTTCATCCCGATTAAACAGTGATTGCCTTTCACTTGATTTTTTCAAATAATTTATATTTTGTTTTTTTCCCACTTTTATGTAGAAAAGGCAACACCCCCCCCCCCCCCCCCCCACCCCCCACTCGCTCAGCACTTTCTATGACACCACTATTCTTAGCTTAAGTCAGGCCAGCGATACAAGCCTCTGTTTCGTGAACAGCCATGTTGGAGGTATCAGCTCACTGTTTGTGGGGCAGGAGACTGAGGCTAGCGAATTCCTGTGGCACACAAACAACCTGCTATCACACAGCGAAGGAGTCACGCTGATGCTGTGACTTTGCACATGAGAGTTGAACATGCCTTCTTGAATTTTGAAACAGCCTTGGGAACAAACAGTGCCTGATAGTGCTCCATAATTCCTTGGCATGGGAGCAGCAGGATGCTCCCAAGGTGTAGGATTTTGCAAAGTGGCAACATCTGTATGCTTTTTTGCCTTTCCACATCCACAGTCGACTTCAGCTTTTTTAAAACAGGTTCTATTGAATTTTCCTTTAGAAGTATTTACCTTGAGTGGCTGATACATGGTATTTGTGGTTTAACTGGCTCAAGTTAAAATAGGGATGTGGTTTTAGATTTTTTTTAAATATAAGATTTGAAAATAAAATGTAAATTTAAAATACATTCTCCTTGCAGCCACTAAGAATTTTTTTGACCGCACTCTGTGTCTGGGGATTATCATGCACTCGCCCAGGTCCTTTCAGAACTGTAAAGGCCCAGAAAAGATTCAAAATTTAAACATAGAAAACATCGAGAAAGCAGTGGCAAGTGTCATTATTGTAAAACTCAAAAGCCAGTGGCCATATAGACCCAGTCCAGTTTGACAATATAGCTGAGGAGCAAAACGTGCATCCAAGTTCATTCCTGAAGCTCAGCAGGAAATGTAGGTAGTGGATGGTCCACAGGTCTCTGACAACTTGCTGTTACTGAGTGGCAGAATAGAACTCACCAGATTTATCAAGTTCAATGCGTGCAGAATACAGTGATCTCACCCAGGGGGTAACAAGAGGAATGCTGCAATAGGCCACGCCAACTCTGCTAGTCCGATACTTGTTATGATCAGGATCAAGCTCAATTGTGATGCTCGCTACAGTTGAATACCTGGTGGCACAGTCAAGACTTATCCAATACTGATTAGTCTGGTGCTGTACCAGAGCAGGAGGGTGGTGGGAACTAACAACAGTAGCTACCCTAGAAGGGGGTGAGACGAGGGGATAAAAACCGTTAGGAGAAAACGGCGGAAGGGAAATAAACAAACTTGTATCCATAGAATGCTGCGCATATATTCAATAAGACCCAATCAGAGACTGTAACTGCAAAAAGGGGAATGTTCATTGTAGTTTTCTGAGACACGTGAATTGTCAATTTGAGCCCAAAATTATAGATTAATCATTGGAAGCATGAATGGACTTTGTTCATTATGTACTAATATCTAATTTAGGTGGTGGGCTATGCAAGTAAATTAAACTCTTTGTTTTTTAGTAGGAACTGCAACGAAACATTTCAGTATTCGTAAATAGTAGGTTTAGGATAAGGACTTCACACCCCCACCCCGGGTGAAGTATCAATTGGGAAACAAAACTTTGAAGGGTGGTCTGTTAGCTCCTGCAATAAAGCATTAGCATCACAAGCAAACATAATGTGTTCATCTGTCATCTCCAATTGATGTTTGAGCACCTCACTTAGGAATAATCCTCACCAGTTTCCAATGTGACCAGTAGATGACACACTGTGGACTGTCAGTGAATAGAACCGACTGGATCAGTTCCACTTCTCAAAACTGGCCCCGTGTGATGTCAGACACTACACTGAAACAGCAGAGCAAATCCACCTTATTCTTGGTACGAAAAGATGAAACCAGAGAAATCTTTAAAAGGGAACTGTTGCAATAAAATTAATAAATAAAATGGGGTTCAATTGTTGGTTTAGTATAATTTTTCTTGAGCAATCATGGCTGTAATTTCAGATAGCAGGCAGTTAGCTTGGACGATGATGATGATTGAGGTGCATTTCTTTTTTAAAATCTCATCGGCCTCTTTTACTCTATTAGAACCACTGCACGCCCTGCTAGTTTAATAAAATAAATCCATTCATTTTTTTAAATAAAATGTTTTTTATTGAGTTTTCATATTTTATATCCAACAAATTACAAATTATTAGAGAGAGGGAAAAAAAACACGCAAAAATTAACATATTACAGGTAAGCATCTTCGTAATAACAACTGTGGCCGCCCCCTTTAGCCGGCATACATATTTTATATTCCCCAATATGGCCGAGGCACATGTTTATGGCATTTATTTATAGTTTGGTTTTGGGCCTTAGCTAGCCATCAAACCCCCATAACGAACCCGTAGCCCTCTTTCCCCCCCCCCCCCCCCAACCCCGGCTACCTTCCCCCTATTCCCGTCCATTTTCCCCTGATTCTTGGCCACCCGACTATTCTTCCTCTTGTACATTGGCCACAAACAGGTCCTGGAACAATTGTATGAATGGCTCCCACGTTCTGTGGAAGCTGTCGTCTGACCCTCGGATGGCGAATTTGATTTTCTCCATTTGGAGAGATTCTGAGAGGTCGGACAGCTAGTCTGCAGCTCTGGGTGGTGCTGCTGCCCGCCAGCCAAACAGGATTCTATGGCGGGCGATCAGGGAGGCAAAGGCAAGGGCGTCCGCCCTCCTCCCCAGGAATAGATCTAGCTGGTCTGAAACCCCGAAGACCGCCACTATCGGGCATGGCTCCACCCTCACCCCCACCACTTTGGACATAGCCTCGAAGAAGGCTGTCCAGTACTCCACAAGTCTGGGGCAAGACCAGAACATGTGGGCGTGGTTGGCCGGGCCTCTTTGGCACCGTTCACATCTGTCCTCCACATCCGGGAAGAACCTACTCATACGGTTTCTTGTTAAGTGGGCTCTATGTACCACTTTTAGTTGCGTCAGGCTGAGCCTTGCGCACGTGGAGGTGGAGTTGACCCTATGCAGTGCTTCGCTCCAGAGTCCCCACCCTATCTCCATCCCCAGGTCATCCTCCCATTTCATTCTTGTTGCTCCAGTACGGTGTCGTCCCTTTCTACCAGTCGGTCATACGTGTCGCTACAGTTCCCTTTCTCTAGGATACTTGCGTCCAGTAGGTCTTCCAGTAGTGTCTGGCGTGGCGGTTGTGGGTATGTCCTTGTCTCCTTTCGTAGGAAGTTTTTGAGCTGCAGGTACCGTAGCTTGTTCCCCCCAGCTTGCCGAAATTTCTCTGTCAGTTCGTCCAGTGTTGCGATCCTGTCGTCCGTGTATAGGTCCCTGACTGTCAGTGTCCCCCCGTCCTGCCTCCACCTTTTGAAGGTGGCGTCAGTCAGTGCTGGTGTGAACTTATGGTTGTTGCAGATGGGAGCCTTGTCCGACATTTTGGTCAGGCCAAATTGCTGCCGCAGTTGGTTCCAGCCTTCTCGGGCTACAAACTGAACATGAGCAAAAGCGAGATCTTCCCAGTACACCCGCAAGGGGAGGGGGGGGGGGGGGCAGCACTAAAGGGGCTGCCGTTCAAACAAGCCTGACACAAATTCCGCTACCTTGGGATCCAAATAGCCCATGACTGGAAAGGGATCCACAAATGGAACCTCACCAGCCTGACAGAGGAAGTAAAAAAGGATCTGCAAAGTCCTTTGCGAGTCCAGACGATCAAAATGAACGTACTGCCCAGGTTCCTCTTCCTGTTTAGATCCATTCCGATCTACATCCCCAAGGCCTTTTTCAAAGTGCTCGACAAACTTATCATGGCGTTCGTATGGGGGGTGGGGGGGGGGGGGGGGGGGGGTAAAAATGCTAGGATCCCAAAGAAGGTCCTACAAAAAACAAAATCCAGGTGGGGGCTAGCCCTCCCGAATCTACAATTCTACCACTGGGCGGCAACAGCCGAGCGAGTAAGGGGATGGATCCAGGAGCCAGAAGCCGAGTGGGTGCGTGCGGAGGAGGCTTCCTGCATGGGGACCTCCCTCCGGGCCCTCGCCACGGCAGCACTCCCATCCCCACCCAAAAAACACTCCAGCAGCCCAGTGGTGATAGCCACCCTCCAATCCTGGAAGAAATCCATTCATAATTGTTCTTTGTATTTCCTTCCAGGCACATGTGTTGTCAGGAGTAAGTTGGTGGTTGTATCATTGAGCTTTAGCTGTCCTGGGTCATGTTAACTATTCCACGTATCGGGGCGGCACAGTGGCTCAGTGGTTAGCACTGCTGCCTCATGGCGCCGAGGACCCGGGTTCGATCCCAGCCCCAGGTCACCGTCCGTGTGCACATTCTCCCCGTGTCTGTGTGGGTTTTACCCACACAACCCAAAGATGTGCAGGGTAGGTGAATTGGCCATGCTAAATTGCCCCTTAATTGGGGGAAAAAAAATATTTGGGTTCTCTAAATTTAGTTTTAAAAATTATTCCATATGTCTTGGGTCAAACCTTCCTCTGGGCTTAGAAAAACCCGACCTGCACACTTTCACGGCTCACAAACTGCATACCCGACCCATGTTTGATTCACACTGTTTTTTTGTCTTTTTGCACTAAGAGTGGATTTGCAGTGCATGTTCTGAACTAAGCTGGAGTGTGAGGAGTGTGGATGCTGAGGTGGGAAAATTCAACGGTCAAACTGCTGTCTTGTTTGGGACTACCTCTAAGAGGGCATGATGAGTCATCAGTGTCAACTTGAAGAGGTAACTTTTTAGCCTCCCTTGAATATCTCAGTGAATTTGATGACCTTCTTGAAGATCATTTGAAAAGTTATCAATATTTTGGCTCAGCGAAGACCAACCTTTTGATGCATCAAGCCTACAATGACCTCATCACTATAATGGCAGAGCAGCTCAGAAACAAATTCACTAATGAAGTCAAAGATGCCAAATACTATTCCATTATAGTTGATTCAACAGCAGATGTGAGTCATGTGGACCAATTAACATTAATTTTTAAGGTATGTGACCAGTGAGATTATAAAGTGTTTTATTCGGCTATAAGCTGAACACTGTGAGTGTCTGGAGACCATGGTTTTAGAAATTGTTGCAAATTTAGGTTGGGACATCAAAAATTTTAACTTGTTCTTTTTTTAAAAAAAGATTTTTTAAAAAAGCTTTTTTTCCAATTAAGTAGCAATTTAGCGTGGTCAAGCTACCTACCCTGGACATCTTTGGGTTATGGGGGTGAGATCCACGCAGACACGGGGAGAATGTGCAAAGTCCACACGGGCAGTGACTCCGGGCTGGGATCAAACTCGGGTCCTTGGTGTGGTGAGGTAGCAGTGCTAATCACTATGACATTGTGCCATCCTTGGCTAATGCCGCAAATAGGGCAGGATAATATTCAGGCCTACAAGCAAGACTGAACACTGAAAGCCCCTGTACATTACTCATCCCAGCTTCCAGCCACTCCTTGAATTTAATCTGCAATGCTGCAGCTGAATCTTGTGAGGAAACCGTACATTTTTTTGACTTTGTTCGAAACGGAAATGCCTTTTTTTTTGGGTTTCCGTGCATCGGTGGAATATGCTGTAATCACGTTTGGAGCAGGCACAAGGAAGACATTTGATGGTCAGAAGAATTTATAAAAGCAGGTGGTACTGCTCGTGCAGATGATGTTTTGGTTTTGAAAATGAACTTCGCTGATATAAAGAAAATCTTACGTGACATTGCCACATCAAAATCAGAAAAGAATGATATGTGAAAGCTAAAGCAAAATCCTTATCAGAGAAGTTTAAAAAGTACGATAATGTTGCTTTTACTGTTTTGTGGAACTGTTTACTTCAAAGAATAAATGCCGTCAGCAAATTGCTGCAAAATATTGATATAATTTTATTGAATTCTGCACAATTGTTAGCCTCAGTTAAAAGTTTTGCCATGGAAGTTCTAAATTACCATAGCTCGGTGGAAGCAGAGTCACTAACGTTAGCAAAACAATACAGGTCCCTCTGATGATGAGAAGCGTACAAGAAACAGGGAGCTATTTTTTTGATGAAACTAGCGACAATCAAATCACTTTAAAAGGGAAAGAGAAGATTATCGTTCAGGCTGTGAATATTATTTGTGATACAATAATGGTGCAATTGCAGAGTAGAAGTAAATCTCTGAAGAAAACTGTTGATTTACTTTGCTTGCTTTTTCACAGAAGTTTGGATGAGAATGTTAAAAGCCACTACGGTAAGAAATTCAGTGAATTATACCGGGAAGATATAGACACAAATCTATTTGATGATGAAATGAAACAACTAATTCATTTCATCGATAATGATGAGCTCTGTGCTTTTGGATGACCAGCTGATTTGTATAAAGTTGTATGTGACAGTTTACAGGCAACCTTTCCAAATGTGGAAACCATTCTGAAAATATATTTAACAATACCCGTCACAAATGCTCCCAGTGAACGTTCTTTTTCTATATTCAAAAGAATAAAAATGATTTGCGAAGTACGATGGGTCAGGAACATGTGGAAATTCAGCAGTATTGACGATTCAAAGTGCATTGACACAAGATTTTATCTACAATGATGCAATTGATCATTTTCTGAAGAAAAAGTAGAGAACAAAAGCTATCTAAATTGCCATGCCAACAAGGGATGAAGCAATAAATTCTTAAAAATCTCTCTTGTTTAGAATCTGTTTTTCAAAATGGACCATTGCTGGTCTGATATAATGGCAGCAGATGGTCACATGCTGACAGTTCTAACCACATCACTCTCAAGCCCAACCTTCAGAAAGTCCCTTCAGGACAAATAATGGAATCCCTCAGACAGAGCCACTGATATTGGACTTGGACTCACTGAGCACTTCACTCACATGAATTTATGGCAATAACTTCTTTGATTTTGTGAGCGGAAGTAAGGAAGTTAACTTTTGAAACTGAATGAAACTCTGAAATATACTGAACGGCAGCATTTGCATCTTGTTGATTGGAGTATTTGCTCCTGAACTGGACTGGCTCATTCTGTCCTGGGCTGACCCGTGCTGCAGTGTTAGCATTGGCTGATTTTTCCATCTCATTGCTCATCAGCAAGTTCCATGTTTGCTCACCTCAAGACACACAGCACAATATTGACCATCTATACCGTCATTCTGACAAAGCTAAGCCTGGATTTTAATTCAGCAATTATTTATACAGGCGTGCTTTTACAAGTTATAAAGCACTAACGAAGTGATCTAATTTGTGTATTTTTGTGGCTTGCGCCTTTGCGTTCTGAGGTGAGGGTAGGTGGGGTGTGACATCATTGGAGGGGGCGGGATGTCAAGGGGGGCCCATAAATTAAAGTAAGTGTGGGGTCCCACAAAGTATAAGTCCGCCACTTTATGGCACAATATTGAAGAAGAGCAGTGGAGTTTTATTATCCCTCAATCAACGTCACATAAAGAGATTAACTGGTCATTCCCACATTGCTGTTTGGGGAAGTTGCTGAGTGGAGATTGGCAGCAGCATTTCCCACATCACAACAGCGACCATATTTTAAAAGTACTTCAATCTCTGTAAAATGCTTTGGGGTGTCCAGACTTTGTGAAAGGTGTTATATAAATGCATGCCTTTCATTTTGTTTTTAATAACTGAAAATGTTACTTCAAAAATGAATTAACTCTGTTGTCTGATTTTGCAAATTATGGGCGCGATCGAACCAAATGGGAACTATGTCCCATAGCGAGCATGTTTAGCCACGTGTTTCCCTTAAGTAAAATAAGTTTGTGCTCATCATCCCAACCTTCGGTTGTCAGTTCTCATAAAGACTTTCTATAATAATGACCAAATCAGCAATACAACAGAAATATGTCCAACACACAGAAAATTACTGCATTGAAGGAGCGTGCAAGATCAAGTTTACCTTCTTAGGGGCTAGTCGATCTTGCATTGTGAAGACTAAGGCAAAATATTATAGGTCTTACACTTACCAGTTCATATTTCTGTGGGAAAATAAGACCATTTCATGTGATACAATTGCAACTTACCACAACAATTGCAACTTACCACAAAGGCCAAATATCTGAAATAGAAACAAAAATTGCAGGTCAGGCTGAAGCTGTGGCAAGAGACACGCTAACTTTCCAGGCTGATGACTTTTTGTCAGACCAAGTCTGACGAAAGGTTATCGACCTCAAACATTGGGCAGGATCTTCTGGGCCCCGGGATGGGAGGTTCCAGGATAATAGCAGGGAGCCATGTTGGGATGGCTCGCTGATGGATTCCCATCTCCGGGAAGGTTTCTCAGCAACATCAGCTGCCAGCGGAACCGAGGTGGGAAACCAAATGAAATAATTAAGAGCACATGGGGTGGGTGCCGGCTTCGTGGAGACAGCCTCTCTACAGCTCTCGAAGCTTCACACCCCTTGGCCCAAAGATGGTGCCACAGGCAGGGAAGATTGGCGTGTGGGCCCAATGGGTCATTGGAGGTTCATGTCTGGTCTGATTTCTAATTTCATACTTATGTCTCTGAGGGCATCTACCAAGTTGAGACAGCCTCTTTAATTGGCTAGCGATCCCACAGGCTGACAGTTAGGGTGCCTCCACTAAATTTGCTGAGGTAGTCCCACGACAGCAAGTGTGGGAAAGGGACACTCATTTCATCCCCACATTGGGGGACCAAAACCTGCAGTAAAATCCCAGCCATTAACTCAGACTTTTTTCTCTCTCCGCAGATGTTGCTCGTCTAGTTGAGTGATTCCAGCATTTCTTGTTTTTATTTCTGCTAAGATACATACGCACTTACGAGAAGGTTGACGGGGGATGGGGGGGGGGGGCACATTTGGTCTGCAGCTGCACTCAGGAGGCCTGAACTATTATCAGGTTCACACTGCAATTACGTTTTACAGTTGTGCTGCAAGGGTCAAATGGGAACGGAATTCTCTTCCTGGGTCAAGGAAAGTTTTTTTTTTAAAACTTCCTTTTACTGAGCAGGTACTGGAGGTCCTTTTAGAAGGATGTAAGAGTAGGCAGTTCAATGGCTAGAAAACCTTAAGTAACATGCATTTTGCATGCCCCAGGAAAATTGCAATCAGGATGGGACCTTTATATGCACTTTTCAACAGCCACCTCACCTTTTATTTTGGGATGGAATACTGGGTGCGCATTGAAAGTCCTGTCTGAAAATTGATGCAGCCAGGGTGCCAAGGCCCACGCTGGAGTTTCCTTAGTTGGCCACTAATTTTCACCTTTAAATTGGGCATCACCGCAACCCCCACCAAACGCCCCCCCCCCCCCCCCCCCCTGCATTTTGTGAGCATGGATGAAAATACCATCACTTGGATTCAAGGCTGCAATTCTCTGATATCTATTTTAAAAGCCTATGGAAAATCTCAGTTAATGACGATGTACCAAACCTTGGCTTTCTTCATCATTTAAAACTCTACATCGCAGCTCCTTGTCGAACTTGAGCTGGCAAACCTCAAATTTCAGGTTCAGCTTTGGGCAAACACAATCCATTTAACTCATGCCAAGATGAAGTATAATCTTCTTCTTTGTTTGCTGCTTGTACAGCAATGGAAAATAATATATTGTGTATATATTCTTGATCATCAGGGATTAATTTGTCATGTGAGAGTACCTATAAGAAATGGGTGTTTATAAAATAGCTGTAGTGGATGTACATTTAAGAAATGGGTGTTTATCAGTGATGTCATGGTGTGGGTGGAGCTGGGTTGTCTGTCTGCTTCTTCTTTCGCTTTGGGATGTCTCCTACCTTTTAGTTTTGTTTTAGATTTGGAGAAGCTGCAGTCACAGAAAGATGTGTATGAATCTCTGCAAGCTAAAGAATGTTCATTTGGTGATTTCAAAGTGGTAACTGCTCTCAGAGTATTTAAACCTGCTGTCCTTCTGTAAAAAGGGTTTTTGTCTTAGGGATGTTAAAAGGAAAGATTAAGGGCTATTTATAGAGTACTGTATTCTTGGGGGGGGGGTTTATTTGAATAAATGGTTGCTAAGATGTTCACTGTAGGTTTATAAAATGTTAACTGGGTTCATAGAATAAAGATTGTTTTTGTTTAAAAACACTTTTAGTTCTCTGTTGCATCACACCTGTAAAGTGGGCCCGTGTGTTCCCCATAACCAAAATCTATTAAAAGTTGTGGGTCAGGTGAACTCCATGATTCACTTTGGGGTTCTCTAAACCCAGGCCCATAACAAATTGGGGGCTCAAGGGGGATAAAAGTCTATCTATTGGATTGGCTTAGTGAACTTAAAGATAGTGAGGGGTGAGCATATTGTGGGTATTTTTCAGGTGTGGTATTCCAGTTTAAGTAGGGACTGTGTTGTGGGCAATGGCTCTTTCAGAGGCTCTGAAGTTTTTGGGGGTGGAGACAGTCACATGCAGTACCTTATGAACAGAGACTAAAAACAGGCTTTTAGATTTGGGAAAAATATTGCAGTTAACATTACCTGACAGCATACGAAAAGAATGCTGAGCATTTAAAATTGCCTGAGATACAGTCTGACTCATTGGAAATGGCAAAGGTCCAGTTGCAGGTTAAGCAACTTGAACATGAAAAAGAATTAAAACGGCTTGAATACGCAATGAGAGAAAAAGAAAGAAAAAGGGAGATACATATCAGGGAAAAAGAAAAGGAGAAAGAAGAAAGAGAAAAAGAAAGAATAGCCCTAGCAGAACAAAAAGAAAGAGAAAGGGAAATACAGATCAGGGGAAAACAATAGGAGAGAGAAGAAAGAGAAAAATAAAGAATAGCCCAAGCAGAACAAAAAGAAAGAGAAAGGGACGCACAGATCATGGAAAAAGAAAAAGAGAGAGAGGAAAGGGAAAAACAGAGAGAGGAAAGGGAAAAAGAGAATGAGTTTGAACTTCAGAAAATAGCCATGAAACATGACAGTCAGTTAAAATTGGCAGATGTAAAGGGAAGCATACAGTTGGAGGATACTGATGAGGATAGTGAGAAAGAGCGTCATAGTCGAAGGCTTGGTGGGGATCTATTTAAATATGTCCAAGCATTGCCAAGGTTTGATGAGAAGGAGGTAGAAGCCTTTTTCATTTCATTTGAGAAGCTGGCTAAACAAATGAAATGGCCACCGGGCATGTCAGTATTACTGATTCAAGCAAAGCTGGTAGGTAGGGCCAGTGAAGTGTTTGCATCACTACTGGAGGAGGTATCTGGGAGAAGGTGAAAAAATAAATCTCGGGTGCATATGAACTAGTGCCTGAAGCCTACAGACAAAGGTTTAGAAATTTAAGGAAAGAACCTGGTCAAACATGCAAGGAGTTTGAAAGGATCAGAGTAATTTTGATAGGTGGATAAGGGCTTTGAAAATAGACCAAACGTATGAAGCTCTCATACTTTTGGATGAGTTAAAAAATTCAATTCCTGAAGTATTGAGAACTCATGTGGAAAGGCAGAGGGTTAAAACTGCGAGGTTAGCAGCAGAAATGGCAGATGATTATGAATTAGTTCATAAATCAAAGCTTGGTTTCCAACATCAGTTTCAGCCGGTGAGGGATAGAAACTGGGGAAAAGAGAAATACTCAAGTGGTAGAGGTAAAGGAGATCTGATGGGAGATAATAAGGAGAGTGTACCTCAGACTAAAAAGGAAATCCAGGAGGGTGGAAGAGAAATTCTGAACTTCTGCATTTCTTGCTAGACCCAGTTGTGAAGAGAAATGTAAAGTTTCAAATGTTTTCACTGTAATAAACTAGGCCATGTAAAGTCACAGTGTAGGTGGTTGAAGAAAAGCACTGGGAAGGCTAATGAGGTAAAACAGGATAAGACAGTAGGGTTTGTTAAAGTGGTAAAGGAAAGCGCAAGTAGGAGGTGCAAAACATTGTACAGCCTGATCAAGAGGTGATTGATAAGAAAGTGCCAGAAAGAACTCTTTAAAGAATTTACTTGTGTGGGTAATGTTTACTCATGTGTATCAGGAGGAGCAGGTAAAGAAGTCACAATTTTAAGAGATACAGGAGCTAGTCAATCTTTAATGGTACGAGGTGAGGAGTTATGTAGTTTGGGAAGAATATTGCCAGAAAGGGTGGTAATATGTAGAATTCACGGTGAGAAGAGTAGTGTTCCATTATATAAGGTAAGGTTGGCAAGTCCAGTGAAGAGTAGTGAAGTGGTAGCAGGAGTAATAGAGAAACTATCTTGTCCAGGAATACAGTTTATCTTGGGTAATGATATTGCTGGATCGCAGCTGGGGGTGATGCCTACTGTGGTTGATAAGCCAGTGGAAAATCAGACAACTGAAATGTTGAAGGACGAATATCCTGGGATTGTTCTGGATTGTGTGGTAACAAACTCGCAAAGTCACAGGTTAAGACAAGAGGAGAAATCAAAGAGTGAAGATAAAGTTGAAGTGCAATTATCAGAAACGATTTTCAAATGGTTGAAAAAGAACAAGAACAGGTGGAGGATGAGGCAGATATTTTTAGTTCAGAAAAATTAGTGGAGTTACAACAGAAAGAAACAGAAATAAAACGGATGTATCAGAAAGCATACATGGAAGAGGAATCTGAGTGTATACCAGAGTGTTATTGCCGTAAAAGTGATGTCTTGATGAGAAAATGGAGACCTTTACATATGCAGACGGATGAAAAGTGGGTAGAAGTTCATCAAGTAGTATTGCCGGTAGGGTGTAGAAAGGAGGTGTTGTGAGTGGCACATGAGGTACCAGTGGGAGGTCATTTGGGAGTAATGAAAACTCAAGCTAAAATACAAAAACATTTTTATTGACCTGGACTACATAAAGATGTAGTTAAATTTTGTCAATCATGTCACACATGTCAAGTGATAGGGAAACCTCAAGCAGTGATAAAACCAGTGCCCTTAATACCCATTCCAGCATTTGAGGAACTTTTTACAAGTGTCTTAATTGATTGCGTAGGACCGCTTCCTAAAATGAAAAGTGGGAATCAATATCTTTTGACTGTAATGGATGTGTCTATTAGGTTTCCAGACGCCATTCCAGTACGCAATATTACAGCTAAAAAATTGTGGAGGAGTTACTTAAATTCTTTACTAGATATGGACTACCCACAGAAATACAATCGGATCAAGGACCAAATTTTACTTCAAAGTTATTCAAAGAAGTCATGGATAGCTTAGAAATAAAACACTTTAAATCAACTGCGTACCATCCAGAATCGATGGGAGCGTTAGAAAGGTGGCATCAGACATTAAAGACAATGTTGAGAGCTTATTTTCAAGATTACCCAGAGGATTGGGATAAAGGAATTTCCATTTGTACTATTTGCAATGAGGGATGCACCTAACGAGTCAACCAAATTCAGTCCTTTGAACTAATTTTTGGTCATGAGGTAAGACGGCCACTTAAATTGATTAAGGGAAAATTGGTAAGTGAGAAATCGGAAATTAGATTATTGGATTACGTGTCAAATTTTAGGGAATGATTAAATAGAGCAGGTGATTTGGCTAGACAGTATTTAAATGATGCACATGTGATGAAACGGGTTGCGGACAAGACATCCAAAGTTCATAGTTTTGCCAGTGGAGATAAAGTTTTAGTATTGTTACCAGTGGTAGGTGAAAAGTTACGAACGGAGCGGCGATTCTCCGAGCTGTCTGTCGCAAAATGTGACACGCTGTTTTGGGGGGGGGGGGGGGGGGGGAGAATCGCGTGCACGTGCCAGGGTAGCGTGGCTTGAATTGCCCGGCACTCCCGTGATTCTCCCACCCGGCGTGGGGGTCAGAGAATCGCGCCCAAGGTTTTGTGGACCTCATCAGATTGAAAGGAAATTAAGTGAGGTGAATTATGTGGTAAAAACGCCAGATAGAAGGAAGGCTCATCAAGTGTGTCATGTGAATATGCCTAAAAGGTACTTTGAAAGGGAAGGAGAGCAAAAGGAGGAGGTTTTAATGATTCTAACTCAAAGTGACGAACCAAATCCAGATGACTTGGAATTTGACTAACCTCAAATTAAATTGGAAAACGTGGATGTTTTTAAAAATTGGGATAAATTGTTGAGTTACCTTCCAGAGGAAAACCGGACTGACCTGAAAGAGTTATTGATATCACATGGGCACGTTTGTGGAGATAAATTGGGAAGTACTAAAATGGCTATACATGATGTAGATGTGGGAAATGCTGTTCCAATCAAACAACATCCATATAGACTTAATCCTTTAAAATTGGCACAGGTTAACAAACAGATTGAAAGTATGCTTAAAAATGGCATAATTGAAGTGGATTGCAGCTAATGAAGCTGACCCATAGTGACGGTACCAAAGCCAGACAGTACCCAATGGTTGTGTGTGGACTATAGAAAGGTTAATGCAGTTACAAGAACGGACTCTTATCCTATCCCACACTTTGAGGATTGCATAAAGGTGGGGCAATCCGCTTTTATTTCCAAACTGGATTCACTTAAAGGTTACTGGCAGGTGCCTTTATACGAAAGGGCGAAGGAGATTTCAGCTTTTGTGACTCCAGATGGTATATACCAATTCAAAGTTATGCCATTTGGCATGAAACACCCCAGCCACATTTCGATGGTTAACTAACAAAGCTGTTTCCGGATTACCCAATTGTGCGGTATACATCGACGATCTGGTAATTTTTAGCCAGACATGGAAAGAACATTTGAAGCATCTGATGGAGTTATTTGTTTGACTTCAGGAGGCGGGTTTGGTGATAAACCAAGCCAAAAATGAATTTGGAAAATCCCGGGCGAAATTCTCCAACAGAGGGTCGGAGAATCGTCCGGGACCGGCGAAAATCCCACCCCCGCCGTGGCCGGAATTCTCCGCCACCCAGAAATTGGCGGGGGTGGGAATCACGCCCCGCCGATCGGCGTGCCCTCCGCACCGATCGGCGAGCCCACTGCAGCGATTCTCCGGCCCGCGATGGGCCAAAGTCCCGCCACTCTTCCGTCGCCGTGCTTTGAACCACCTCTGGTGGCGGCGGGATCAGCAGCGCAAGTGGACCCCCAGGGTCCTGGGGGAGGCGCGGGGCGATTGGACCCCTGGGGGTGCCCCCACGGTGGCCAGGCCCGCAATCGTGGCCCAGCAATCAGCGGGCGGGCCAGTGCCGTGGGGCACTCTTTTTCTTGACATGAGTGGATTTTACCGGAAATATGTGCTGAACTATAGCAGTGTGGTTGCTCCACTGACTGACTTGCTAAATAAGCGTCGCAAATTTAATGGGACAGCAGAGGGATAACAGGCATTTGATGGTCTAAAGGCTGTAAAAACCAATGCACCTGTGTTGGAGAATTACAAGCGACTCTGTGATCAGATTGAACTAAAGTATCTGACTTTAAAGAGAAATGCCGAGGCTTAGAGAAATGGATGGATCGTGCAGAGACCTTCTTGTTCATAGAGACTGTCAATCAAGAAGGGGTTCAGTTGGAGGAAGAATAATTAAAATAGACTATGTTATTATAAATGTTTGTGTGTTTTGTTTTGTTAAAAAAGAAACGTTTATTCACTGTCAATATTTCTTAAAGGGAAGTGAAAAATGAAACCATCTTGAAGTTGATGGGTTTTTTCCTTGGGGGAGGTATCACGTGAGAGTACCTTTAAGAAATGGGTGTTTATCAGTGATGTCAGAGTGTGGGTGGAGCTGGCTGTGTCTGCTTTTACTTTCGCTTTGGACTGTCTGTTACAAGTTACCTTATAGTTTTGTTTTAGATTTGGAGAAGCTGCAGTCAATGCAAGATGTGTATGAATCTCTGCAAGCTAAAGAATGTTCATTTGGTGATTTCAAAGTGGTAACTGCTCTCAGTAGAGAATTCAAACCTGCTGTCATTCTGTAAAAAGGGTTTTGTCTTATGGATGTTGAAAGGAAAAATTAAGGGCTACTTATAGAGTTCTTTGGAGGGTGTATTTGAATTGATGGTTGCTAAGATGTTCACTGTATGCTTATAAAATGTTAACTGGGCTCATAGAATAAACATTGTTTTTGTTTAAAAACTCTTAGTTCTCTGTTGCATCACACCTGTATAGTGGACCCTTGTGCTCCCCATAACCATAATCTATCAAAAGTTGTGGATCAGGTGAACTCCATGATACACTTTGGGGTTCTCTAAACACTGGCCCATAACACATTGTAAAACACAAGACCCGAGATGTAGGACAATTGGTTTCTTCAATTATTTTACTATCTGCCAATATGATTTGCCTCAAATGTTTTTAAACTCTGAATTGGAAATGGCATATTTGGATTATCAGATAAAATCTTGGAAATTCAGTTTGACCAGCTTCCTAACATTGTGGAAAACTTGAGGAAACTCACCGTCAAATAGTAACTTTCAATGTTGACCGTCGAACATAGACTTGTGGCCAGGCAAACAGACTTCTACATCACAAAAAACACAATTGCTGAAATGTCCCGTCCGAAACTCTTGGGAACATAAATTATATAATGTGTTGGGAAGATCTACTTACTGGACATGAGTGTTGTCGGGTTTCATTCAAGATTTAGAACCAGATGAATTATGTCAGTAATTGGGTTAATTAACAATATTCTTTGACCACATGGAAACAAAATCACCTGGAATGGCACACCACAAAAATATGTCATTGGCTAATTTTTTGATTGCTGAATCAATGTACACTGTTCCCATGCTGCGAACAAATGTGCATTGTTATCTCGAGAGCTACAGTTAGTTTTGTTTCAATAACGTGCTGCTCATTGTGGTGTGCTGACGCACTGAATTTCTGTGAATATGCACTTGTATCACTTACATCACATGCACGTTTTAATAGAGATCTGTGGTTGGATGACTGACAACGCTAAGATAAATAATTTAGATGGTCATAGTGTCTCTCCTTTGCAGAGAATAAACAGTTGAGCTAATTTCTACTAATTTTAAGAAATACAATCGGAGTTCACTTGCAAGTGGTGTGCACGCAATAAGCATCTACAGATTCATTCTTGCATTTTGCACCCTTAAAAATATCAATTCTTATGATTTGTTTTGCTTGGGAGGGAAAGAATGACTTAAGATGTTTCTCGCCTCATCAGCATCTGCATAGTTTCGAGCATAATAATAATCTTTATTGTCACAGTAGGCTTACATTAACACTGCAGTGAAGTTATTGGGAAAAGCCCCGAGTCGCCACATTCCGGCGCCTGTTCGGGTACACAGAGAGAGAATTCAGATTGTCCAAATTACCTAACAGCACCTCCTTCAGGACTTGTGAGAGGAAACAGGCGCACCCACCCGGAGAAAACCCATGCAGACATAGGGAGAACGTGCAGACTCTGCATAGACAGCGACCCAAGCCGCGAATTGAACCTGGGATCCTGGCACTGTGAAGCAACAGTGTTAACCAATGTGCTACCGTGCCGCCCATATCAAGGTATTTGTTAAACATATCTGGCAAGTGTTCTTTATGGAAAAAGAGAATTTTGTTTTTGCATTAATATTGGTAATATCAAAATATGTCATGGCATACTGAACCATTTCATTCATTGAGAGGTAGGAGTAGACGTAATAAATGCATGAACGCCAGGGAAGCACGGTGGCACAGTGGTTAGCATTGCCGCCTACGGCACTGAGGACCTGGGTTCGAACCCCGACCCTGGGTCACTGTCTATGTGGAGTTTGAACATTTTCCCAGTGTCTGCATGGGTTTCACCCCCACAACCCAAAGATGTGCAGGTTAGGTGGATTGACCGTGCTAAATTGCCCCTTAATTGGAAAAGAATAATTGGGTACTTTAAATTTTTTTTTAAATAAATGCATGAACTTTGTAATTAAGCTAAGTAAATAAGTAACGTAGACATTTGCAATAGGAGATAGAGAAGGACTTGTTTTTTGCAGCTGTTAAATTTCAAAGGAGAGTAAATGACTTTTACAGCTTGCAAAAGTTTCAGAAGTTAAGAAAGGAAGGTCATTACATTTTATTTGACCCCAAAGGGGAGGCTATAGGAAAACCATGAAATATTTTTATATTTTGGAGAAGTTAAGTTCAAAGGGATGCTGAGAACAATGGAATTAAAGATGAAAGGGAAAAGGATACTCAGTGAAAGATATTGAGTTGGTTTGGCAGTGTGGGAGGACTTTCTAGGAACAGCTCTGTGCTTGGAAAAGGTGCAAAGTTTGAATCAGACATCCAGCCAAGCTTTCAGAAGGCACTGTTGTTTCTGAAGTTTCTTGGATTTCCACAACAGAGTTGAAGTGAGTTTGAGAGGTCATGCAGTATACCTTTACTATACAGTGACAGCAGTTTTGCCTTGGGTAATAGTATTGGATCTTTAGAGTTAAACATCTACCTGGGAGTGTTGCCTGGAAGGTATTACTTGTGGGTCATACCAAGTAGGGTTATTTTGGGGGGGGTTTGTACAGCTACTTTAGCTGTGTAACTATAATCTTGTCTGCTCAAGTTTTATTATCTTCTTGTTAATAAATCTTCTAATTTTTAAAACCCCAAAAGTGGTGCTGAGATCAGGAAGTTTCTTCTTCGATTTCAGAAAGAAAGAAAGGGGTTATGATCGTTTACTAAGTTTACCTGAGATTTGATTTGCTCAGCAATTAATATCTGCTGTGATCATAACAATAGGAACAATAGGTTTAATCCTGAGGAACCATCCCAGACAACAATGACATTTTAATTTTACGGTTTACACAATTTTTAAAAATTAACTAATTCTGATTTCCTTATTAGCATCGCAAATACAACTTGCAATTTTAAATATAAATGTCATAATTTGGGACTGATATTCATAAAGCAGAAATGGTACAGAATGATAAAGGAGCAGACAACATTCATCATATACATCAACATTGGTGAAGCAAGGTACATGGGACAGTTTACAGCTTCTCTGAATTGTGAGATATTATTGTTTACAAGTAGAAACAATTTCAATAGCGTTAGGAGAAAGGTTGATGGAAAAATGGTTACAAGCTAGTATAATTTCATGCTGTAATAGTTTGTGTAAATTACCATCAGTAATAATTTTCTGTAGGGCAATGAGCTTCAAAAGAACATTGTCACTGTACTTTTTGGATTTCAGGCTAACATAACCCTGATGCTTTTATGAACGAAGAGTACGTGATAAAACAACATCAGCTCAAAACAGCAAAGTACACCTTTAGGCAGTGTGAAACAAATGCAAAGGCTGATATTAGATTTTATTTGAGAACCTGATATTAGCAAAGGGGCAAAATTCTCTGACCCCCCAGCAGGGTCGGAGAATTGCCTGGGGGCGCCTAAAATCCCGCCCCCGCCGTGGCAGAGATTCTCCGCCACCTGGGAAGTGGCGGCGGCGGAATCTCGCCACTCCGACCGGAGAGGCCCCTGCGGCGATTCTCCGGCCCGAATGGGCCGAGGTCCCGCCGCTGGGAGGCCTCTCCCGCCACCGAGGTTTAAACCACCTCTGGAACGGCGGGCTCAGTGGCGCGAGCAGGCCCCCGGGGTCCGGGGGGCGGGGGGGGGCGATCGAACCCCGGGGGGTGCCCCCCACGGTGGCCTGGCCCGCGATTGGGGCTCCCCGCTCAGACTACGGGCCAGTGCTCTGGCTGCACTAGTTTCTTCCGTGGCCGCCACGGCCTCCGCCATGGCAGAAGCGGAAGAGAACCCCACATCGCGCATGCGCCAGCAGTGACGTCAGCGGCCAGCTGTCGCTGACGTCACTGCCGGCGCATGCGCGGACCGACGAAAGCCTTTCAGCCAGCCCCGCTGCCGGGGGCGCTGGTTTTTTGCGCCGGTCTTCTGGTGGCAACCGCTCCGGCGCGTGGCTGGCCCCCAAAGGTGGAGAGAATTCCTCATCTTTGGGGAGGCGCGACCCGAGTGGTTGGCGCCACTCCCCTACTCCGGGACCCTCCGTCACGCCGGGTAGGGGAGAATGCCGCCCCCTGATAACCTTTCTGTACTTGACAAACATTTTCCAACTTTATATCAGAAGTAAAAAGCATTGGTCAGGAATACCGATATCCCTTTCCCCAGCAAATTTCAAAGATGGTCCTTAAAAATAGCGACAGTCGAAGTTAAAGTGAAGTTAGATCCTACACATAGGCATTCCCCGCAGCCTGCATTTTAACACTCAATACATTAGCCTTAAATTTATGTTTTTTTTTATGTTTTTCCCCCAGTAAATGGAATAGGGCGCAGCCTTCAATGAAGTTGCTCAGTGAATTTGATACCCTAGAGAAGAGATGCACTGAATATACAGACATTCATTGCGTTTCCCAAAACAAATTAGCTTTATGAATCAAAATTAATTTTCCAGCTGAATAATATTCATGTGTAAATCTGGGCAGAACCTCTCTAAATTCAATGAATCATCTGAGTTTTGGACAAAGACATGGGTGTGGTTGAAGTGCCCCCTTCCCTGCTCCTGGATGCATAATTTTGGGTTACTGGGAAATTCAGCAAAACGTGAGAAAATCCTGAAGGTCCCAGGACATTCTTAAGCCCAGAAATGATGGGCACAAAAATGAAGTCGTGTTCAGACTATAAAGACTGCCCAGCAAACCTTTTTTAGCCCCCATATTTAATATTTCCAATAAATCATTGATCTTCAAAACACAAAAAACAGAAACTGTCAACATACACGATAGGTTCGCCAAAGGCAGTGTGTCTTCTGATGTTTTATTTCAAGTAGCAGAAAAATCAAACCAGTGTAACATTATCTTCCTGTTGTCTTCAATCTCGTTACAAAATAAAATCAATGATTTTATCAGCAATGTTCTATTCAACAATGTGCAGCCTGTGAACATTATGCTCTACATTCCAACTAAATTTTTAAAAGTTTATCTCAAATTCTGCAATAGGCCATAAACAATGCATCTCCATAAATGTTAAAACAGAATCCAACTTTTTCTTGATTTGTGCAGTTTTATGTTTTATGGCTCTATTTGGCACGCTGATATGAGACTGGGTAGGTCATTCCATTTCATCTGCTCCAGAGAATTGCCGATGAGACGCCTTTTCCTTTTACGATTTGGAAGATATTCTTTGAAAAATGTTGCATAACCTTTCTGTTTGTTTTCTTTATAGTGGCAGTGCTGGGCTGTGATCCATTTTCCCCACTTTGCAGCCAGTGACCGTGTCAAAAGGTTTCAGGCGAGGTGAAAAATTGTTCAGATTCAATGAAAAGCTCCCAAAACATTATTCCGAAAATCCCAATTCCGTGCTTACTTCGAACGAATGCCCAACTCTGTACTCTGACAGCTTTTAAACTCCACTGAATATCAAACTGCTGAGCTATCAATTGAATCAAATTGGACAACAGTCAAAGGTTTTTTTTGGCTTTTGTTCATGGGCTGGGAATGACAATGATCCAACTCATCCTGCTTCCAACAATCCATAACAATCAGAAATGGAAAGACAGATTTTTTTTTCTTAATCCCAGGCCAAGCTAGTGGCAACAGAAGAATGACAACTTGAGTTGTCTATTACCAGCGTGATCCGTTTTGAAACAAAGCATTGCGTCGATTTGATTAGCTGTACATTAAAAATTACATTTTGGGCAGGCTGACACAGCAAACAAAGACAGGAGCTTTTTAACCTTTCAGATGCCTGGTGAAGCTATTTACTGATGCAAGGCCAACCGAATCCACAATGATGGTGGACGACAAATCAGGAGTGAACAGGTCATCAAATCTCAAGTGACTGTTCCCCCTGTACAAATTCAGAGATCCTCGGTGAAAAGTTTCAAACAACCCAGAAAAGTTTCTACGATGCCTAAAACATAAAAACTTGATGGACGGAGAAGAGGTGTAGCTGTGTAGATGATAGCCATGTGTGCCCTTCTGTGTTCCCACTCTGCGGAGCTGAACTCACTTCCTGGTGACTGTCAAAAAAAACAATTCTTACTGACAAGTGATACACACTAATGAGAAACCGCACTCCACAATTCCACTAAGATGAATACAACCTTGTGAAGATCATTGGCAGAAAGGTCAGAAAAAAAAGGCTGGTTTATAATTACACCCAGGTATTTATAAACCTAGTGCATCTCAGAGTTCACTTTATCCTGAAATATGTAGAGATTGTTTGTCGCTGCCACAGCTATTATGTTCTCTGTTGGGTGCCAGGCCATGTGCAGGATCTTCTTGTTAAAGTCTAAACTGTCAACACTAATTTCGTCCTTTCTCCTCTTGCCTCCTGTGCAGACTTTGCGTGGTTTTAGCACAGCCCGTGGCTTACTGTTCTCCCTGGAGGCTTCCAGAGTGACATCTCGTTTTGTGTTGCGGTCAAACATCCTGAAGAAGTTGTTGTAGGCTCCAGTCATAATAACACTGTGAAGAAACAGACATGGAAGGTTTAGTCAAGGGAAACGTATATTAATCATCATGCTCACGTGTCAGCTTTCCACAAGGCAGTCTGAATTATATCCATAAGTGTTCACGTTTTCAAAATAGCAAGTTGAATTTAAAAGCCGGGGCTTGACAGGGTGGATGCTGAGGGGCTGCTTCCCCTTTTGGGAGAGTCCAGGGCTAGAGGGCTTCATCTCAAAGTACAGAGTAAAGGATTGTCCATTTAAGACAGAGATGAGGAGGAATTTCTTCTCGCAGAGGGTAGTGGATCTGTGGAATTCTTTACCGCAGAGGGCTCTAGAGACTGGATCGTTAACTACGTTCAAGGCTGAGGTAGATATATTTTTAATCAGTAAGTGACTCAAGGGCAATGGGGATAAGTGGAGTTGCGGATAATCGGTTCAGACCAGTCATGATCTCATTAAATGGCAGAGCAGACTCGATGGACCAAATGGCCTACTTCTGCTCCTACGTTCAGTCTTAGCGGTTGGATTTTCATAACCAGCACATATTTGTCATCTCTTTCAATGTGTATATTTCCATTGTGAAAGCATGTATTCCACATCCAGCCAAGGATCCCACTTTCTCTGTCTGTTAGCTTTGACAAAGAGTCATCGGACTTGAAACGTTAGCTCTTTTCTCTCCCTACAGATGCTGCCAGACCTGCTGAGATTTTCCAGCATTTTCTCTTTCATTTCAGACCACCATAGACTTTATAAGAGTGAAAAACAGCATTACTATTTCCCTCAGAGGGCCATTAGTCTGTGGAATTCTCTTCCCCAGAGAAAGGTGAAGGTGGGTCATTGAATACATTCAAGGCTGAGTTCAACAAGGGAGCTCAAGGTAATGAGCAGGTGGGGGGTGGAGGATGGCTGACAGGAAAGTGGAGTTGAGGCCACAATCAGATCAGCCATGATCCTATCAAATGGCGCAGCAGACTCAATGGGCCAAATGGCTTTCTCCTGCTCTAGTTCTTGTGTGTCTTCATGAGTTGAACACGCGCAACAATCTTACCTCAAGCTTTGGTGTGCGTTCCATGTCACCAATAGAAATTGGCTCTGCCCTTCAGTTTTGAACACTAGGACATAGTAATATTTCCTCCAGTCTGAGAGGCAAGATCAGACTGAGCAAAGCTTCATGAATCAGATGCTACATCAAAATCCCAGCAACTGGTTCAGGCAGGCATTTAGCTTTTATATAGCCTAGTTAACACTATTATATTCATGTTCTGTAGAGTGAAGAGTTCCCTCCTCGAGGTTAAACTGTATGTTTTTTTCTTCAAAAAGAGAGTTGGTAGGTAGCATCCATGCTAAAGATTTAACATAATCGCAACAGATTTTTATTAAAAATCTCCAGAGGTCCAAGAATCCGCATGCGCTTTGTAAACCCAATTTCATATTGTAGAGTAAAAAGTGAATGGTTATGTTAAATAGATAATGATATCAATGATGATGTAAGCATGACATCAGAGTCTGATGACCAAGAGACTCCAAGGGAGCAAGACAAAGAACAGTCCGTGTCCAGAGCACAATGTACTTAATGAGATCTTGGATGGACAATAAATGGCCTAACCAGCGACGCCCACATCCCGTAAATTAATTTTAAAAAAACAGACCTCAATAAATAGTTTCAAGAAAGACTCAATACTATCTCCAAATCACTGAGAAACTTCATCGAGGCAGAGGACAATGAAAAAACAGGCAACAAGTCAAACCATGGTGACCTTCCGAAACTCTACACATTGTGGATCTCATACCATTACAGTCTGCATACAGATACTAACTCCCGACTGAACATAACATAATTAGACGAGGCTGGTGGAAAACCACAGGTAGTCTTATCCTGTTCACTTCACAATTTAAACCAATTCAGCCTTCCTGTATTAAAATAATGTAAAAATGTATCTACATTCTTACATCCTGGAGGAGACCAGCAACACATGAAATCTGTATCAACAATTAAAAATTGCACATTCATTTCAAAAGCGGTGAAGCATTTAAATGCTCATTAACTGCTATAATTTGCATGGACAGCGTGCAAGCCATTTTTCATTCAAGACAGTGCTTTTATATCCTTAGTCATCCAGGGTACTCTAGTTTTGTATACCCCATATTTATTTCTCATGGGTATGCCCCTAGCTTGTACCCCATTCATCTCTCCTTTGAAAGTCTCCCATTTTCCATCCACTGTTTTATCCGCCAAAATGTGTTTCCAATCAACCTGCTCCAGTTCAACTTTTAGACTCCTAAAATTTGCCCTTTTCCAGTCTGGGATCTTAATTCGTGACTGACTTTTATCCTTTCCAACTTAATATTGAATCATATTATATTATGATCACTACTTCCCAATGGCTCCCCACTCTGACATTCTCCACCTACACTGCCTCATTAACATCTAATTACCAGACTGGATGCTGTAACATCTGCCCATGACATATCCTCCTCCACCCTTCCAGCAGTGTGATGCCACGCCAGCACAAATCACTCCTGTTTTTTTAAGAAATCAGTTATGATGGTCCACAGGGGCGTGGAGGTGCCTGTAGCCCCCAGTGGTTGAAGGACATGCCTAGGCATTGCCCCCTGCAATGCGGCAATGCCCCAGGAACTGCTGGGGGCACTGGCTGAAGATGCTGCCAGGGGGCAGAGGTCACCCTCCTCCATTTAGAGGGGGTCCCTTTTTGTGTGTGGGAGGGTGGAGGGATTCCCTCTATCCACAGGGAGTGGTGTAAGGGTGCAAAACATTGGTTGAAACCCAATTCTAGTAAATAGCAGGCCCTCAAAAGGCATTTTGCTTCTCTCACAGGACTACAAACTTCCAACATTAGTTGTTCCCCACTCATGAACACAAGGGACGCGCTTTAACTAAATGGGAACAAAGTCCCATACCGAGTTTAGCTGCGTGTTTCCTGGTGCTCACAACGTTTGATATGGGGCCTCAACGGGGACTGTGCAGCCAAGGCCGCACACAGCCTTGTTTTCTGCACTGAGAAGCTCCACTCGGCAGAACTCATCAATGTAGCGCGAGATCGGGATGCCATTTTTAAATGGCATCCCTATGTCTGAGGCCCCAGAAGTGACCCCCGACGACCCCCCAAGCCCCAACATCTGACCAGGGCACCCCCCCCCCCCCCCCAACTCAATCGCACCCACACAAAGAATGCCAGCTTGCCAGTGTTCCTGTTAGATGGCAGTGCTACCTGGGCACCTTGACAGTGCCAAGCTGACACCCAAATGGCAGTGCCACGGTGCCTGGGTGGCACCAGCAGTGCCAGGGTACCACCTTGCCCGAAGGGTATGCACCTGGGTGCTAGGGGAGGAAGGGGGCAGGGTCGGGGGGGGGGGGGGGTGGAAGGGTGGTGCAGGAGAGGAGCGCCCGCTGATGGACAGGAAGGGGGAGGGGAGATTCTCACATTGGGGGGGGTCGATGGAGTGGCGGGAGTGGCCGGGGTCAGCAGGAGTCAGCTGACTTATGGGAGTGTTATGGGGGGAGCAATGCAGCTGGGGGGGGGGGGGGGGGGGGGGGGGGGGGGGGGGGGGGAGACTGGGTTGCTGCTGCAATGTCCAAGGGGGAGCTGGAGTCTGTAGAGAGAGCCGGGGCGGGGGTCTGCCGCTGTGGGGGAACGGAGAGTGTGGGAGACGCGGGCACGTGGCTGGCTGATCCAGCTGATAACTCGGAATGTAAGAGGCCTGAACGGGCCGGTCAAGAGGGCCCGTGTGTTCGCGCACCTGAAGGGACTGGAGGCAGATGTGGTCATGCTCCAGGAGACGCACCTGAGGGTGGCAAGCCAGGTTAGGCCGAGAAGGGGGGGGGGGGGGGGGGTAGGGAAGGTCTTCTATTTGGGGTTGGACGCAAAGAATCAAGGGGTGGTGATTTTGGTGGGGAAGCGGGTGTCGTTTGAGGCGCTGAGCATTGTGGCAGATAATGGAGGTAGGTACGTGATGGTGAGTGGTAAGCTCCAGGGGGTGCGGGTGGTCTTGGTGAATGTGTATGCCCCGAACTGGGACGATGCCGGATTTATGCACCGCATGTTGGGCCGGATCCCGGACCCGGAGGCAGGGAGCTTGATAATGGGGCGGGGGGGACTTCAATACGGTATTAGATCCAGCATTGGACCGCTCTAGGTCCAGGACGGGTAGGAGGCCGGCGGCGGCCAAGGTGCTGACGGGGTTTATGGACCAGATGGGAGGAGTGGACCCATGGAGGTTTGTTAGGCCGGGGGCCAGGGAATTCTCATTCTTTTCCCACGTCCATAGAGCCTACTCCCGAAATTGATTTTTTCGTGATGAGCAGGGCGCTGATTCCGAGGGTGGAGGACACGGAGTATTCGGCCATAGCCATCTCTGACCATGCCCCACACTGGGTGGATCTCGAGCTTGGGGAGGAGAGGGACTAGCGCCCGCTGTGGCGCCTGGAGGTGGGATTGTTGGCGGATGAAGAAGCGAGCCGGCGGACCCAGGGGTGCATAGAAAGATACCTAGAGGTCAACGATAATGGGGAGGTGCAGGTAGGGGTGGTCTGGGAGGTGCTGAAGGCGGTGATCAGGGGAGAGCTAATCTCCATTAGGGCCCACAAGGAGGGAAAGGCGAGCGAGGTAGAGGCTGGTGGGGGAGATGGTAAGGGTAGATAGGAGGTACGCAGAGGTCCCCGAGGAGGGACTACTCAAGGAGCAACGAAGCCTCCAGGCCGAGTTCGACCTGTTGACTACCAAGAAGGCGGAGGTGCAGTGGAGGAAGGTGCAAGGGGCGGTGTATGAATACGGGGAGAAGGCCAGCCGGATGCTGGCACACCAGCTTCAGAAGCGGGAGGCAGCGAGGGAGATCGGGGGAGTGAGGGATAAAGGGGGGAACACGGTGTGCAGTGCGGTGGGAATAAACGGGGTATTTAGAGACTTTTCTGAGGGGCTGTATAGGTCGGAGCCCCCGACGGAGGAGGGGGGATGCGCCGGTTTCTGGACCGGCTGAGGTTCCTGAGGGTAGAGGAGGGGCGGGTGGCGGGGCTTGAGGCACCGGTAGGACTGGAGAAACTGGCTATGAGTCTGGGGAGTATGCAGGCGGGGAAGGCACCGGGGCCAGATGGGTTCCCGGTGGAATTTTACAGGAAGTATATGGACCTGCTGGGCCCACTACTAGTGAGGACTTTCAATGAGGTGGGGGGGGGGCCTACTCCCGACGATGTTTAAGGCGCTGATCTCGCTGATCTTGAAGCGGGACAAGGATCCCTTACAGTGTGGGTCATATAGGCCAATCTCACTCCTCAATGTGGATGCAAAACTGTTAGCGAAGGTGTCGGTTACTAGAATTGAGGTCTGTGTCCCGGGGGTCATCCACGAGGACCAGACGGATTTCGTGAAAGGAAAGCAACTAAACACAACGTGCGGAGGCTGCTAAATGTAATCATGATGCCAGCAGTGGAGGGGGAGGCGGAGATAGTGGCGGCTATGGATGCGGAGAAGGCCTTTGATAGGGTGGAGTGGGGGTACCTCTGGGAGGTATTGAGGAGGTTCGGGTTCGGGGAGGGGTTCGTTAGTTGGGTTAGGTTACTATACGAAGCCCTGGTGTGGCCACGAATCGGAGGAGGTCAGAATACTTTCGGCTGTACCGGGGGATGAGGCAGGGGTGCCCCCTAACCCCCTGCTATTTGCGTTGCCAATTGAGTCTTTGGCGATGGCTTTGAGGGAGTCCAGGAATTGGAGGGGGTTGGTGCGGGAGGGGGTGGAACACCGGGTATTGCTGTATGCCGACGATCTGTTGTTGTATGTGGCAGACCCGGTGGGGGGGATGCCGGAGGTGATGCGGATCCTCAGGGAGTTTAGGGACTTCTCCGGGTATAAGCTCAACATGGGAAAGAGCGAGCTGTTCGTGGTACACCCAAGGTGCCAGGGAAGGGGGATAGATGAGTTTCCACTGAAAAGGGCGGAAAGGAGTTTTAGGTACCTGGGGATCCAGGTGGCCAGGAGCTGGGGGGCCCTACACAAGCTCAACTTGACGAGGCTGGTGGAGCAAATGGAAGAGGAGTTTAAAAGGTAGGATATGCTGCCGCTCTCACTGGCGGGTAGGGTGCAGTCGGTGCTCCCGAGGTTCCTTTTTAAATTCCAGTTCCTCCCCATCCTGATCCCTAAGGGCTTTTTTAAGCGGGTCAGCAGGAGCATTATGGGGTTTGTGTGGGCGAAGAAGACCCCGAGGGTGAGAAGAGTGTTTCTGGAGCGGAGCAGGGACAGAGGAGCGCTAGCGTTGCCTAATCTATGCGGGTACTACTGGGCTGCCAACGTGGCGATGATGCACAAGTGGGTAGTGGAGGGGGAGGGGGCGGCGTGGAAGAGGCTGGAGATGGCGTCCTGTGTGGGCACATGCCTGAGAGCGCTGGTGACGGCACCGCTGCCGCTCCCGCCGACAAGGTACACCGCGTGTCCAGTGGTGGCGGCGTCCCTCAATATTTGGGGGCAATGGAGATGCCACAGGGGGGAGGTAGAGGCTTCGGTGTGGTCCCCAATCTGAGAGAACCATCGGTTTGTCCCAGGGAGAATGGATGGGGGGTTCTTGAGCTGGCACAGGGCAGGTATTAGAAGGATGGGGGACCTGTTTGTAGACGGGATGTTCGCGAGCCTTGGGGAGTTGGAGGAAAAGTTTGGGCTCCCCCCTGGAAATGCCTTCAGGTGCATGCAGGTAAGGGCAAGGCTCTGTTAAGGTTCTGCATAGGGCGCACATGACTGGGCAAGGCTGAGCTGGTTTTTTGGGGTAGAGGACAGGTGTGTGAGGTGTTCAGGGAGCCCGGCAAACCACGGCCACATGTTCTGGGCGTGCCCAGTGGTGGATGAGTTCTGGAGGGGCGTAGCGAGGACGATGTCGAAGGTGGTGAACACCCGGGTTAGGCCGAGCTTGGGGCTCGCAATATTTGGGGTATCGGACGAGCTGGGAGTGCAGGAGGCGAAAGAGGCCGGAATTCTGGCCTTTGCGTCCCTGGTAGCCCGGCGGAGGATTCTGTTGCAGTGGAAGGATGCGAGGCCCCCAAGTATGGAAGCCTGGATCAGCGACATGGCACTGTTTATTAAATTAGAAAAGGTCAAATTTGCCTTAAGAGGATCCGTGCAAGGGTTCTTCAGGCGGTGGCAAACGTTCCTAGACTTTCTAGCGGCACGCCAGGAGATGGTCAGCAGCAGCAGCAACCCAGAGGGGGGGGGGGGGGGAAGGTACTTTGTGTTTACTATTGTACTTATTATTGTTTATCGTTTAATGGGGGGGCATGGAGTCTGGGGGAATGTATGATATAGCTATAATCTGTTTGTGCGTTTTTGTTGGTGTTTCTCTTATTTTTGTAAGGGTTTTGTTTGTTGTTGAAAATATGTGAAAATGTTTGAATAAAAATTATATATATATATATTAAAAAAAAATTTCCATTCATGAAATCTACCAACTGATCGATAATAAATCTTTTGGGCTGTCTCAGCACTAAAGGTAACTGTTACTGCACGGGTTGCAACTCCGCACCATAATAATAATCTTTATTAGTTTCATGAGTAGGTTTACATTAACACTGCAATGAAGTTACTGTGAAAATCCCCTAGCCGCCACATTCCGGCGCCTGTTCGGGTACACAGAGGGGGAATTCAGAGTGTCCGATTCACCGAACAGGCACGATTTTTGGGACTTGTGGGAGGAAACCCAGGCAGGCACGGGGAGAATGCGCAGACTGCTCACAGACAGTGACCCAAGCCGGGAATCGAACCCGGGTTCCTGGCACTGTGAAGCAACAGTGCTAACCACTGCCAAAAACAATGATCGAGAATGTGTATCAAAAGAATCCAATTTTACTGAAAAAGCTGGTTAATTTGCTTTAGGCCCTTGAAGTGGTTGCATAGTCACTGCCATTGACTATTGACTTTTCAGCACATTCTCCCTCAAAGATAATCTAAAAGGTACAGCTTTAGTGTTTACAGTTTGAATACATCAATTGCACTTGTTTACCTTCTCAAATGAACAGCCACTTGTTTTTGCAAAAGTGTCAATGATCTGGGCTCTAATAATATGGCCAGGGAGCTGGGGTATAAAATACGGCTCAGCTCACATTTTTTATCTTCATGAATATAAAGAGAATTTCTAAATTTAATAAAAGTAGCGATGGCTGAGGAGGGAGTGACAAAATCCCTCAGTCACTTTGCTGACCTTCCACTGTGTCAGAGAAAAGCAGTTTTAATGTTTCTTGTTTTTGGACTCATATTCTCATATACTGGAAAACATGGTTAGGGGGGCACGATTGGTTTAATGGGATTAGAGACAGAAAGCCTGCAAAGGACAAACATCAATAAAAAAGGTGTGAGAGGTATGGTAGTCACCACTGTTGTATTATATTGTATATACTGCACTGCGTACGAGGGTATTACAGTAAGACCCCTGTACTACAGGTACGGAGGTAGATCCCTGCCTGCTGGCTCCGCCCAGTAGGCGGAGTATAAATATGTGTGCTCTCCGAACTGCAGCCATTTCGCCAGCAGCTGTAGGAGGCCACACATCTGTGTAATAAAGCCTCGATTACTCTCTACTCTCGTCGTAATTGATAGTGCATCAAGAGGTTTGATATGTTGTTGACATCATAAAGACATCACAAAGAAAAGCAGATTATTTGGTCATGAACACAATGCTGTTCGTGGGAGCTTGCTGTGCCACATTGGCTGTCACCTTTCCTACATTTCAGCAATGACTACAGTTCAAATGTGCTTTGGGACATCCGGTGGCTTTGAAAGGCGGTATCGCTCCAGGTCCACAAGAAATGCTGTAAAAGACAATCCAATCTCTGGAGACGGAAGCTCCCACCTTCATTTCCTTGCCAGCTTTCCTGAACTCCAGAAAATCACCGCCTGGCTGAAATTACATTGAAACCATTCCCTAATTGTGCTGTGGGAGCATGATTTTAATGTGTCGGTGACGTGTCCAGCCTCACCAAGATAGGACACTTGCATAGTGTGACTCTGCCGTGAAAATGGTGTAGAGTCGGGTTCGAGTCGCGTTTAGCATTTTTAAGCATTTAACCCACACACCCCACCTCTGATCGACTTTCACGCATTTCTTTTGTGGGGGGATGGGAGTCTGGATGGAGAGGATTCATTCTGTGCTGGGATAAGAGCTGTGTTTCATCATGCGTGGGATAAGAGCTGTGTTTCATCATAACGTGTTTCGTTAGAGAGCAGAAGGCTGAGAGGTGACTTAATAGAGACATATAAGATAGTCAGAGGGTTAGATAGGGTGGACAGTGAGAGTCTTTTTCCTCGGATGGTGATGACCAACACGAGGGGACATAGCTTTAAATTGAGGGGTGATAGATATAGGACAGATGTCAGAGGCAGTTTCTTTACTGTAGGGGTAGTAGTAGTAGGGGTGTGGAACACCCTGCCTGCAACAGTAGTAGACTCGCCAACTTTAAGGGCATTTAAGTGATCACTGGATAGACATATGGATGAAAATGGAATAGTGTAGGTCAGATAGGCTTCAGATGGTTTCACAGGTCGGCGCAACATCGAGGGCCGAAGGGCCCGTACTGCGCTGTAGTGTACTATGTACTATATAATTGCAGAGTCAACTCATTGACGCTACCCTTCCAAAATTCATGATAAATAGAATAGAAGCCAGTAAAAAAAAAGCCAGACATCAAAGAAGCATGAAGCCAAATCATTCTTGCTCACCAATAATGTAACAAGTATATAATAAGCTAGTAATGTAGAAGAATTGGAAGAACTTGGGAGCAGGTAACTTCTTCCCACTGAATCCTGGATGGTGCAAGAAGATGAACAGAGAAGGAGGATAATACTGAGGTAACACACAACAAAATTAGCATTAATCTGAAAAGACAACAGAGTCTCCAATAAGGTAATACAGTAGCTAAACTATCAACAACATATTTGACAACTTACACATTTCACAAAAGGTCTCTATTAATTATTAAACTATGCAACCATTCTTGTAACTTTTGACTGCCAGTTGATTGTAATACATTGCTTCAGTAAACTTTTCTTTTCTGTAATTGCTTTCTATACTTAATGTTCCCCAATTCTAATTTGGTGATAAATATACTGCGGTGATGGGTTTCGTGTTCCCTGACTGCAGTGGCACAACATTAACATTACAGTTACTGGTATCTGTGCCTGAATGACAAATGTATCTATTCCCTCGTGTGTCCAATATAAATCACTTCTTAAGATCTGTATTCAGTCAGTTGATTACAGCTAGAGTACATCAATCAAATTCTAATCACAATTGCGATGGACTTATTTAATAGGAATTCTTTGCTGCGTGCTTCTGCCAGCAGCACTGAATGCACTCTTGTTCTCATATTTCTATACCATTCATTTCCCATTCTCATTAAAATATATATATTTGGAACGGCTCGGTGGTGCTGTGGTTCGCACAGTCCGTGTGCAGTTTGCACATTCTCCCCGTGTCTGCTTGGCTCTCACCTCCACAACCCAAAGGTGTGCAGGGTAGGTGGATTAGCCATGCTAAAATGCCCCTTAATTGGAAAAATTAAAAATACATATATATAGTGGCCGGGATTCTCCAAAGGAGAATCCCTGTCGGAGGTTCCCAGTTAAGGGTTTACCTGGCAATTGTTCGAAGCACTAACGTCCCCCAGACAATTGCCATGGGCTGGGAACCATCCGCCAAAGCGATGTAAATCACTAACTTCTGATGTTTCTGCCAGTTTTACCTTCATAGTTACTCTGAAAGAGTTAGAAGGAATATTAGTACTTCTAACACTTGAACTTGATGATCAGCCATGATCATAATGAATGGCGGAGCGGGCTCGAAGGGCCGAATGGCCCCTGCCTGCTTCTATTTTCTATGTTTCAATCTTCAGAATAAACATTTTAAACACCCAGACTTGAGCTCCGCATGGAACACCCTCCACTCTGCCCCCAAAGAATCTGATCTAATCGAACTGCAGTTAACCGAGACCTACTACCTACCTAAATTAATGTTTTCTAAAATCTGCTGACTCTAAATTTTAAGCTTTTTCTTGTTAATAAAACCTGCGGGAATTTTTATTATTAATAAAAGTGATAGGATTTGCAATTTCATGGTGTCTGTTATAATTGTCAATCTTTTGGACACTTATAAACTATTGGAAATCTAACTAATATAAATTTTACTGTGTAAATATTTGAGCACATTTAATTGTGTAACAGCCATTTTATAAATAGTTTCTATCGCTGTAGGTGGTTTAGTCTGGGAGGCAGAGCGCATAGGTCAACATAAGACTGATGCTTACAGGATTTAAGGCCACCTTTTAAGTTACTTTTGTCAGTCAGGTAGTAGCCAATCAAAAATTGAATAAATTATGGTGTAAAATCACTGAATAACAGCTGAAGGCTTGGTTCCTCTTAATTAGTTTCATTGAAGGGTGCAAAGCAGGTTTGACCTGACATCAACACTGAATCAGTATAGTGTAAAGTGGGAATTAAAGCTTGACTCATCAGCAAAGCAGCCTAAAACATCCTTGTCTAAGGAGTCCAGCCCATGTTGCTGTAGTGTCAGGCTGGGCCCCAACTCCATGATCAGGTTCAATTCACACTATTGACTGCAATATGAGTGCCACCAGAAACACTTCATACAGAAGCTAAAGGTGTAATAGCATCCATCGCCTGATTTCACTGCAACGCAGCATTGATCTGATTTAGCATGGTTCAGATTCTCTTAAGCGCCTGATAAAAATTCTAAACATTCCAGCTTTAAACCAACTTACTACATTTTACCTCTTTAATTTAGATGCAGTTATCCTTACTGCAGCAAAAGATTTTATCCACTAACAAAAAAACCTACAACAGTCAAGATCAATGTACGATGCTACACCAGAAATCAATGGCATCATTTACAGCAGCTCCATATTTCATAGAATTTACAGTGCAGAAGGAGGCCATTCGGCCCATTGAGTCTGCACCGGCTCTTGGAAAGAGCACCCTACCCAAGGTCAACACCTCCACCCTATCCCCATAACCCAGTAACCCCACCCAACACTAAGGGCAATTTTGGACACTAAGGGCAATTTATCATGGCCAATCCACCTAATCTATTGTCCTATTGTCTTGACAGGTGCCAGGAAATCATCAACATTCATTTATATAGCACCTTACACAATAAAACATCCCAAGGCACTTGATAGGAGAGTTATCAAAACAAATCAGAAACATAGCCCCATAAGGAGCTAAACTAGAGCAGACAACCAAAACCTTAATCAAAGGCAGATTTTAAGGAGTGGTAGTGTCAGAGAGGCGCTGATGTTTAGGAAGGTAATTCTGTCGGGTTGCACATTGGTTAGCACATGCTGTTTCACGGCGCCGAGGTCCCAGGTTCGATCCCGGCCCTGGGTCACATTCCGTGTGGAGTTTACACATTCTCCCTGTGTTGCGTCCCCACAACCCAAAGCTGTGCAGGCAATGGTGGATTGGCCACGCTAAATTCCCCCTTAACTGGAAAAACATGAATTTGGTACTCTACATTTATAAAAATATAGGAAGGTAATTCAGGAGCTTAGGGCCTAGACAGCTGCAAGGAAGGCAGTTAATAGTGGAGCAATTAAAGCAAGGGATATGCAAGTGGACTGTCCTGAATTGGAACAGCGCAAATTTCTTGAAGGGTTGTCAGAATGGGAGTGGTTCCAGATATAGATAGAGGCAAGGCATTTGAAAACAAGGACAATTCATTTAAAATGCAGGCATTGCTCAAGTGGCAGACAATGTAGGTTGACAAGCACAGGGGTGAGGGATGATCAAGACTTGGTGCAATTTAGGATCCAGGTAGCTGAGCTTTGGAAGAAGTTATGTTCAAAGAGGGTGGAAGATGGGAAGCCGGCCAGAAGGATTAGTCAAATCTAAAGGTAGCAAAGGCATGCATGCGAGTTTCAGCAGCAAATACCTAAAAGGAGGGTTGGAGTTGTGGAAATAGGAGTCTTAGTGATGGAGTGGAATTATGGATGAGCGCACATCTCAAATATGACACCATGTTTGTGAACAGCCTCAGACATTTTCCAGACAGTGGCATGGAGTTAGTGGCTCGAGAAGAGAGAGTTCAGGGCGGGGACATAAAGAATAGCTTTGGTCTTCCCAATATTTGTTTGGAGGAAAGTTTTGCTTATCCAGAATTGGATGTCAGACAAGCAGTCTGAGAATTTAGGGACAGTGCAAGGCTTGAGAAAGTTGATGATGAGATAGTGCTGATGTCATCAGCATGCATGTGGAATTTGATGTGTTTTTGGATGATGTCACTCAGAGGTAGCTATTGTATTATGTACTCTGGGATAACACAGGCTGCAACTAGATGCAGCTTTGACCAAAAGATACTCCAGACTTTGAAGTAAGTTCAATGTGATGTATTGAACCATTAGCACACTTCTCTATGTGTTCGACTCTCCTGCTAATCTTGCTATAGTAACTCAGTCTAACCAACCAGTCTGCTCTAAGTCACATGGTGGGTGTGATGCTTCTGATCTGCCCCTGTCCTACTCTCGAAGTGTCGCCTGTGGAAAGAGACAGAGCATGTGTGCCCTGTCCTTATATATCTGGGTTGTGTAATGCCCCCTTGTGGTGGTGTCACCTCTGGGTGTCTTGACTGCCCATTGCTCGTGTCCTTTTCTCTGTCTGCATGTCATGATGTCTCTGGTGCTCCCTCTAATGTTTACTTAGTGTTTACTTATGTATTTACATTAACCCCTTGTGTATTTACAGTGATGCATGTCATAATATACACCAGTATATCATGGTGCAGATACATAACTGATTGACACACAGCAAGACCAATCAACACACACAACACCGCAGCCAATCACCAGTTAGAGCACACTCACTACAAAGACAGAGGGCATCAGTTTTCCCACTCATTCAGGATGCAGCCTCTCAGAAGGACAGAGCTCACAGCTTGCTGCACAGATCTTCACCATGTGCTGAGTGCATAGACTGGTTAGGATAGCTCTTTAGTTTAACCTAACATAGTATGGACCCACAGTGAACATATGTTCAACAGTTTCTAGCTTAATAAAATAGTGTTGTACTATTTCAAGTATTGGTAGCCTGTATGTGTTAATGCTGTGGTAAACTCAGTCTCCACGGATCCAGAGTACCCAACACATCAATGCATATCATCACAGTAGCATGCTGATGCAAAAACAGGAGGGAGCTGAGGATAGACACATCTAATGGTGCACGAGTGGGAATCATTGCAGGCGATTCTCTGGTTACAATTAGATGAATTAGAAGGGAACTAAATGAGTGCAGTCCCACCCATCTAGAAGAAGGAAGATAGGCATTTGGAGGATGATGGTATGATTAACTATGTCAAATATTGCAGAAATGGCAGGATTTATTTTTCCTTATTCGTTCATGGGATGTGGGCATCACTGGCTGGGTCAGCATTTATTGCCCGAGGGTCTGGAGTCACATGTACGCCAGACCAGGTAAGGATGACAGATTCCCTTCCCTAAAAGGACATTAGATGGTTTTTTACATCAATTGACAATGGTTTCATGGCCTACCGATCGATGGGTCGGCCTCTCGAGCTGGGAGCCTCTTTTGCTCCATGCCAGCCGCTGTAGCCCTACCGCACATTAGACTTTTAATTCCAGATTTTTACTGAATTCAAATTCCACCATCTGCCCTGGTGGGATTCGAAGCCGAGTGCCCAGAGCATTACTCTGGCTCTCTGGATTGCTAGTCCAGCGGCAATTCCACTATTCCACTGTGGGAGCGGGGGAAATTTGATTGAAGGAATTCACACCGAGACTGAACTAGACTGATTGCAACCTAAATGCTATACTTGACCCTGAGGTGAGCATTCAACCACGTAAATGTGTCGTCACTTTTTTTTAGTAAGGGGCAATTTAGTATGGCAAATTCACCTACCCTGCACATCTTTGGGTAGTGGGGGTGAGACCCACGCAGCCATGGGCCGAATGTGCAAACTCCAGACAGTGACTCGGGGCTGGGATCGAACAGGGGTCCTCGGTGCTGTGAGGCAGCAGTGCTAACCATGGCCTATTTCCACCTCTGTAACATTGCCCAACTCTGCTCCTGTCTCAGCTTTACAGCTGCTGAAACCCTCATCCAAACCTTTGTGTCCTCCTGATTTGACCATTGTAACAGTCTTGTTTGGTACCCCATTCTACCCTTCATAAACAGGAGGTCACCCAAAACACTGCTGCCCATATTATGTTAACTTGCTCCATATCTAGATCAGCCATCATCCCTGTATTTGCTGATCTACACTGCCTTCCACTTTAAATGCCTAGATTTGCAATTATTCTCCTTGCTTTCAAATCCCTCCATGGCCTCTCTTCTCTTTACCTCTAATCTCCTCCAGTCTCACAAACTTCCGAAATAGCCGTGCTTCTCTAATCCTGGCCTGGCGTGTTTCCAATTTTAACCATTCTGCTGCTGGTCACCATGCCTTCAGCTGTCCAGGCCTATGTTCTGAAAGCTCTCCCTGAACCTCTCTATTTTTCTTTCCCACTTTAAGGTTCTTCTAAAAACCTACCTTATGCGGCTCAGTGTCATATTTTTAATGCCTTTGCGAAGCACTTTGGGATGTTTCGTACAAAAAAAGATACTACATAAATACAAGTTGTTGTTGTCCTTGCAGGAGAAACAACTCTTGTTTCATTGAATGACGAGGGTAAAGACAGAATGAATTGAGAGCACTTTGTAAAAAAAAAAAATCGGACAAAAGAAACGTAAAAGCAAAACTGAATTTTCTTCCAAGCAGAACTAAAATAACCAAGCCTGTCAACAGAACAGGCAGTTTCTGAAGTAAAGAAATTCAATTTACTTCCCTGAAAAAAAAAATCATCTCAAAATTTGTACTCCTATACTCAAAGAACTGTTGGAAACCTTCAAGATATGTGTGTTAGTGGGGCAGCACGGTGGCCTAGTAGTTAGCACAGCTGCCTCACGGCGCTGAGGTCCCAGGTTCAATCCCGGCTGTGGGTCACTGTCCGTGTGGAGTTTGCACATTCTCCCCATGTTTGCGTGGGTTTCACCCCCACAACACAAAAATGTGCAGAGTAGGTGGATCGGCTATACTAAATTGCCCCTTAATTGGAAAAAATAATTGGGTAACCAAAATTTATAAAAAATAAGATATGTGTTAGTTGTGAAGAGTGCAGGCTTACTTTCAAGCTTTAAAATTGGACTTGGCAAAGACACGGGGCGGGATTCTCTCAGACCACGCCAGGCCGGGCGCGATTCGCACAACACTGCCCCGACGCTGGTCCGTCGATTCTCCAGAGAGTGGAGAATCGGCACCATTGGGGGGTCCGAGCCCGGGAGGGGGCCTCCGCTGTGGTCTGGCCTGCGATCGGGGCCTACCGATTGACGGGCCGGCCTTTAGGGCTGGGGGCTTCTTTTGTTCCATGCTGGCCGCTGTAGCCCTATGCCATGTTGCGTCGGGGCTGGTGCGGAGAAGGGAGCCACCTTACATGGGCACAACTGCGCCGGTCGCACTGCTTTCGCGCCAGTCACACTGCGCATGCGCAGACCCGCGACGACCATTTGACGACGGCATCGGCAGCTGGAGCGGCGTGGGTCGCTCTCGTGCCGTGCTGGCCTACCGAGAGGCTCCGAATCGCAGCTCCTGAAGGCCTGTTGACGCCGCCGTGAAACGTGACGGCGTTTACGACGGCGTTAACACTTAGCCTCTGGATCAGAGAATCCCGCCCACGATGTAGGAGGAAATCAGTAGAAAATTGATTGCTGGACTTGACCTTCACAGAACGGGGTTTCAAAATAATTTCAAGTTGTTGGGATACCTTAGCTATTCTTGCTGCCTGCACCCCCGTCACAAATCACAGATCATGGCAAGCTATCCATTCATAGAATTTGATTTTTTGACGTGGGTGAATATCCTAACCTGTCAGCGAGCTTAGCACAATAATATCTGCTTGCTCCAGTCGTTCTGGGTGAAACAAGTCATCCTCATCAGGGAGACACCTTGGCACAAAATTTTCAGTTGTAAATATCTGGGCCATCGCATTATGTCAAAACCAATAAGGACGGTTAAAGGCAGTAAGCAGTGAACATCACGTAGGCTGCAGAGGCCAGGGTGCGAGCCGTGTGATATTGACATGTCAGTGAGCAGACTGCCATACTGCTCTTTAGGTTGGGGAAGGGTTCACTTAATTCCCTGACATAAAGTACAGTAAAGGGAGTAACACGTACTCACAAAAAGGAGACCACTTTATGCCCAAATAGAGCATGGGCGGCATTTTCCGGCTCCGCCCGCCTGGCGACAGGAAATTCCCGCCCGAGGTCAATGGACCTTTACGTGGTCCGCGTCCCGTCCGCCGGCGGGGCGGAAGAATCCAGCCCCCATTTGTTTATGGCAAGTCACAGAGCTTATGAAAGAAAAGATTTGATTTTTTAAAAATAAATTTAAAGTACCCAATTCATTTTTTTTTTCAATTGAGGGGAAATTTAGCATGGACAATTCACCTACTCTGCACATCTTTTGGGTTGTGGGGGGCGAAACCCACGCAAACACGGGGAGAATGTGCAAACTCCACATGGACAGTGACCCAGAGCCGGGATCAAACCTGGGACCTCGGCGCCGTGAGACAACAGGGCTAACCCACTGTGCTGCCCCTGAAAAGATTTGATTTTAACTAGCTTGTCATGTTGCAAAGATGTTATTCGAAAATGAGTCCCGCATTTGATATCCTTTGAACATTACGCGCATCTGTGTATTGTGGGTTTAAGTTGTTTCCTACTGTGCTGTAATGGCCTCACTAATGAATAATTTAGCAATGGCTGGAACTGAAGTCATTGTACAGCAACTTGAAGCAGACTCAAAGGCTATTAAGATAACAGTACATTAGCCTTTCATTCCAATGTTGCAAATTATACAATCAAAGCTCTGGTGATATCTTTTTACCTTATTAATCAAGCAGGGAACCCAAAAATAAGTGGTGCACTGCACTATTTGCCTTGCAGAATAATTGCTTTTATTTGTAATTTCAATGATGATGGATATTCTGGATCATGTTTCAGTCTCTTGGGCGTTCATTCCATCTTTATTTTGCTGCCATCAACGTTCATATTGTTCCTGTTTTAGAGTTTTACTGTACACTAACCCATGTAGTCATTCGGTTTCTTGGAGTGACGGTTTGACGGTACGAGATTGGAATTTTGCATTGGGTTTGATTGAAGGAGGGGGGATGATGGGGAGGATAGAGAAATGCTGACTGTTAGAATGGGATCTTCACCTCAGTGCACAGAGTGCTGGCTGTGGCGGGAAACCGACGAGGAGCTATCCAGCTGTACAGCCGAGTTTTCTTTCCAGGTTTTAGTGCACTCTGTGCAAACAGAATCTGGGGGCGCAGTGTTTGCTGTCATCTGGGGTACCCCCACAAGCATCGGGGTGCCCCCTCCACCCCACAAGCAGTGGGGTGCCCCCTCCCCACACACACATAAGGGCAACCCTCCTGTTTAGGGCTCCCTAGAGGGCCTGCTCCTGCCAACCCAACACGGATTTGCACTGCCAAGTTGGCACCCCAGTGCCGGGGCATGACCCTCCGCCCGGAGGCTCTACGTATTTGCACATTCCCCTCGACTAACTCCCATTTTTATATACCTGTTGTAAACCTCGCCGATTTGACAGTGAAGGAAGGATCATATATCTCGGAAACACTTTAGTGATATTAACATATATTAAAATGTATTGAAATGACATAACCTCGTAAAGCCATCGGCGAGGGGCGGAGAAAATCAAGAAATGAGATCGCTCTGGCGAGAATCCAGTTTCCCAACTCTGGCAGCGTTTAGGGCCCACTTGGCCGTTTATTCTGAAGCTAACTTGGGCTCATAATGCTGTCCCCTGGAGTGGACTTAGAAGTTTGTACAAAAAGAAATACTCACTTGCATTGAGATGGTGTCATTTATATTTTCAGGGGGCAGCACGGTGGCACAGTGGTTAGCATTGCTGCCTACGGCGCTGAGAACCCGGGTTCGAATCCCGGTCCCTGGGTTACTGTCCGTGTGGAGTTTGCACATTCTCCCCGTGTCTGCGTGGGTTTCACCCCCACACCCCAAGGATGTGCAGGATAGGTAGATTGGCCACTCTAAATTGCCCCTTAATTGGAAAAAATAATTGGGTACTCTAAATTTTTTTTTTTTTAATTATATTTTCAGGACATCTCACAACTCTTTGCAACCAATGAAGTGTGGTCACTGCTGTTTGGTAGATTAACAAGGCAGACAACCCGCACACATCAAGCTTCCACAAACAGCAATGACTTAATCTATTTGTGGCGTTGATTCAGGGACAACTGTTGGCCAAGACGCTAGGAGAACTGTTATTAATTAAAATCTGATCACAAGCATTGTGCCAATGTTGCTTGGCAATTGGGCCTTTACCCAGCAGAGGCTGGATGCCAAATCTGACACCTCCTCCTACCACAAGCTGGACCATGGCCCCCATCATCGCACATCAAGCCTTTGTTTCCAAGACTTCATCCCCTCTGGGGACCTGTCCTTCATGATCTTTGACCTCATAGTCCCACAGCCTCACATGGCCTGGTTCTGCATCCTTCCCAAGATCCACAAACAAAAGCTGCCCTGGTATGCCCATTGTGTCTGTCCTTCTTGTCCTGGAGAACTGATTTCTTCCCCTAGTTGTCATTTTAATTCTCTGCCCGTCTACCAGTCTAACCTCTGCCCTCCATCTCCAGCACTGTTCCGATGAAGATGAACGGAAGCTCGAGAAGCAACACCTTGGGTTGGATTCTCCGCCCCACCGGGCCACATTTCTGCCTCGACCCAGAGGCGTGATTCTTCATTACGCCGGCAGGTCAATGGGGTTTCCCATTGTGGAGCAGCCCCACGCCATCGGGAAACCCCCGGGCGCCGGCAAAACGGAGAATCCTGATGGTGGAGAATCCTGCCCCTTATCTTTCGATTGGGCATTTTATAGCCTACAGGTCTCATCATTGAGCTCAACAATTCCAGATTATAACCTCTGGCCTCATTTGCCCTGGACAGCAGATGTTGATGATAATCCTGCATTTCCCACTTCTATTGACTCACCTCCCAGTGGTTAGCACTGTTGCTTCACAGCACCAGAGTCCCAGGTTCGATTCCCAGCTTGGGTCGCTGTCTGTGCGGAGCCTGCACATTCTCATGTCTGCGTGGGTTTCCTCCGGGTACTCCGGTTTCCTCCCACAAGTCCCGAAAGACGTGCTTGTTAGGTGAATTGGACATTCGGAATTCTCCCTTAGTGTAGGGCAGCACAGTAGCATGGTGGTTAGCATAAATGCTTCACAGCTCCAGGGTCCCCGGTTCGGTTCCCGGCTGGGTCACTGTCTGTGCGGAGTCTGCACGTCCTCCCCGTGGGTGCGTGGGTTTCCTCCGGGTGCTCCGGTTTCCTCCCACAGTCCAAAGATGTGCGGGTTAGGTGGATTGGCCATGATATATTGCCCGTATTGTCCTTAAAAAGTAAGGTTAAGGGGGGGAGTTGTTGGGTTACGGGTATAGGGTGGATACGTGGGTTTGAGTAGGGTGATCATTGCTCGGCACAACATCGAGGGCCGAAGGGCCTGTTCTGTGCTGTACTGTTCTATGTTCTATGTACTCGAACAGTGTACCACTGTGGTACCGTGCCGCCCTATTTTCTTATTTCAGATTTCCCGCCTACCTTTGACTTAATCAAGGGTTCTGCCAGGCACGTAAACATTTCACTGAATACACAGGTGATTTAAAAATAAATAACCTCATCCCTTGCTTCATCCCGCCCACCTAAATTCTGCTCTCCACCCAATTCGAACTGCCAGCTCTCATCTAGGATAAGTAGTTTCATTACATATAGGGTTGCAATGAGAGAGTCTGGCATCTCAGAGCCACTGTGGAACTTGAACAGTCCTGGTTAACTTGGCTTGGTTGGGTTCCACTTGAAACTTATAGTTCCCATCCTCATTTCTGCGTGACCTGCACTATCTAAGTACCATCAGCAAACTTACATAAATGGCTCTCTATTCCTTCCTCCACATACAGAGAGAAATCTTCACTGAACCAAATATTCAACACAGCACGGCAATTCGGAAACATCTTGGTAAGCAAATCTGTGTGTAATGTGACAAAGCACTGCAGTAGTGATTGGCTTCCTGCCAGGCAAGGCCCTCTCAGGAGTATTACAGCTGCCTGCTGTGTACTAGGAGGCAATATGTGCACCATAGCAAAATGAAGACATAAAATGAAATAATCATTTTCAATCACAGCACTGCAAATAGGCTCATACACATTTATCTACTTATAGGAGGAAAATCAAAGTGCTCATTCTCCCATTCTCCACGAAGTTAAATTAAAAAGAAAACTAGATTTACGGCCTCGAAGGAAAGGTTAAAAATTCTTGTGGAACATCCCGTGATGCAAGGTTGTGAGTTAACTAGGATTTGTCACAAAAGTCTAATGATAACACAGAATGGTGAGCTACATTTCAACAGAGGAAGACTCTCGACTTGTGTGGGAACACCGAAGCAACCTGTTCATATCGTGGTCTAGAATTATGTGAAGAGTGAGAGTTACTGACCTGTCTGACCCATTCCATGCACATTCAAATTTGTCAAAGATGCAGTCGTTCTCGTAGAGCGAACAAAGCTTACTCTGGAGGTAATCGTGAATCTGTTAACAAATAAGCAATTAACATTAACAATAAGCAATTGAAGGATTCCAAAGCAATGGCAAAGTACCAGCGATTAGCAACGTAACAGAAGCACAAGTTTTAGAACAAATTGCAATTAACAAAGTGAACGCATAATAAATACATTTCTTCTCACGTGGAGTAATTCACTGCCAGAATAGTTGCCCAATTATGTGAATGCTTCAAATTGACAATCATAGCCATTCTAGGCAATCCTTTCTGCGTTAAAGTGTACAATTACCGCTAACTGTTCTGCTCATATGAACATTTCCTGAAAACTTAACAAAGCTCTTCAAATATTGAACCCGCTTTTGTGACATCAGAACTAAGCCACTCTCTTGACAGCGAATGATTGTTAAACAAAGGTTGCACTGACAATTAGATCTGTCAGGCTGACCATCAATGTGGAGTAGATAGAAGCCAGACCTTAACATGCTTTAGATGTAAACCATTCTTTGGCAGTGAATGTGCCTTAGATAGAATGTAGACACTACTGGAGAATTGGCTTACTATACGGTGCATACTGTAACCATAAATGCGGGTTGGACAGAAAGAGGCCAGTAACAGTAAATTTATGTTAGATGGAAGCTTTCAGGAGGAAAGGAGATTGGCGGTAGGGGAACAGCAATTGGAAGCAAACTCAATCGTTCAGATGAAGCAACCAATATTTTAGGCATTGGGAACATACAAACATGCAGAAAGAATCTGGCTTCTCCTCCAAGTTTCATCAGCTGTTGTCATGTTACAGTGGGTGATACCACATTGCTGCAATGCCACGGTAGCACAGTGGTTAGCACTGTTGCTTCACAGCGGCAGGGATCCAGATTCGATTCCTGGCTTGGGTCACTGTCTGTGAGGAGTCTGCATGATCTCCCAGTGTCTGCGTGGGTTTCCTTCAGGTGCTCCGGTTCACACCCACGTGTCCCGAAAGATGTGCTTGTTAGGTGAATTGGACATTCTGAATTTCCCAGTGTACCCAATCAAGCGCCAGAATGTGGCGACTAGGGGCTATTCACAGTAACTTCATTTGCAGTGTTAGTGCGAGCCTACTTGTGACACCAATAAAGATTATTTTAAATAAAAATTGTGATCCATAAGGATCCATTCAATCTGCATTAAATGTATTAATGAGGGGCAGCACGGTGGTGCAGTGGTTAGCACTGCTGCGTCACGCACCGAAGTCCAAGGTTCGATCCCGGCTCTGGGACACTTTCTGTGTAGAGTCTGCACATTCTCCCCGTGTTTGCGTGGGTTTCTACCCCACAACCCAAAGATGTGCAGGATAGGTGGAATGACCACACTCAATTGCCCATCAATTGCAAAAAAATGAATTGAGCACTTTAAATTAAAAAAAATAATAATAAAATAAATGTATTAATGAGGACGACGACTTTAAAAAAAATTAATTTTGCATGCACAAATAAGATAAAATTATCGCAAAACCACATCTCCATTCTAAACAACCGCTCTAGGACTCATTAAACCTCACCAGAAAACACCATTCTGAATAATGTAGTTTAGAACTGTATCCCTGTAATAAGCAATTAATGCTTTTTGTGATTTGTCTACATCTCATATTACAGACACCACATACAGTAAACTGTCTGCATACTGTGAAATGTCTCTGGGATAACATCTCATTTTCACTGCTACCAGCGCTGTCAACAGCAGGGAATGGTTTCAAGTGGCATTCGTTCGGCAAAAGTAACAGAAATCATCTCGCTCTTCATTTTCTAACAGTGACCCGTATTGAAACAAGCCATTTTAAAAGCAAAACGAGTCGCTGTCACACCTAAAGAGCAGGACTTTTAATCCTCTATTTGCAGCTGAGTAGTTGGGCTAGAATCGCATGTTCAAACAGTACAGAAGAGGTTTGGCACCAAACCAAAAATGGCAGTACTGTAGAAGACAGCAAGATCACATTTGGCAATGGCAGCTAGCATGAGGGTCAGACTCTCCTAATAATGCAAACGTAGCTTGTTTAAGGTGACTGATTCGGTTGTGATTCAGATTTGTGATGACTGGAAAATTTGGATTCTAAGTGTTGGGCAGGTTAAGGGATAAAGCCTGGGGTTGTAGCATGTTTGACTGCAGTGGTCATGCTTTTTAAAAGATATTTCTGTTTTGCAGGGCCTGGGTGTTTTTAGCAGCCGTACGGTGAAATTGACAAAGGAATGTGTTTTTCAGGCTAGGCTAATGGATTGTGTTTGACTGGGAAAGTCCCTGGGGAGTTAAAGTGCTTTGCAGCTTCCAGAGGTAGTGGGCAGGATTCTCCATCCTGGGACACCCGGAATGCGTTCCCCAAACGGGACGGAAAATCGCCCGTCAGGGCAGAATTAGGGTCAACGCTGGGTGCCGACCTGATCGCGATGCTCTAACCCCCCCGGAAACAAGATCGACACCACACTCCGGCGGGAGCATATAAATAAATGCAAATGGGTCTTAATGACTCATTTGCATCCATTCAACAGGCCTATGCTCCAACCGATCGTGATTCTCCGGTCCCGTGGCTGGGGATTACGTAGACGCGGATCACTTCTGGTCTCTACCACCATGGCCCTGGTGTGTTGCACCCTTGGTCCACTGCGAGGTCCACCAGGCCAGGGCCATGCTCTCTCATGGCAAGGTCTACCACGCCAGAGCCATGCTCTCTCATGGCTCTCTCATGGCGAGGTCCACCATGCCAGGGCCATGCTCTCTCATGGCTCTCTCATGGCGAGGTCCACCATGCCAGGGCCATGCTCTCTCATGGCTCTCTCATGGCGAGGTTCACCACGCCACGCCATGCTCTCTCATGGCTCTCTCATGGCGAGGTCCACCACGCCAGGGCCATGCTCTCTCATGGCGAGGTCCACCACGCCAGGGCCATGCTGGCAGAGACCATCCGAGCCCATTCTAAGGTCACCCCACCCCTCCACAATTCTCTCTCCAGCCTCGCCTCCTCTAAATGAACCCCCCGCACCCCCAACAGGGACCCCTGTAAATGGGGGAACCCCCCAGCTACCCCTGTAATAAGGGACCCTCCCCAGGGACCCCTGTAGCAGGGAGACCTCCCCCACAGGGACCCTTGTAAATGGGGGAACCCCCCAGGTACCCCTGTAATAAGGGACACTCCCAAGGACCCCTGTAACAGGGAGAACCTCCACAGGGATCCCAGTAATAGGAGGAGCCCCCAGGGACCCCTGTAATTGGGGGACCCCCCACGGTGGTCTGTGACTGACAGCTTCGACCAACCATTTGCACCTTTGATTAATTCATCTTCCTTCATGATTCAGTGACCTTAAGTGGTGAAACCCCAGTGTTGGCAAACATTGACCACATCAAAGAGGTAAGTGATCTCAAGCATAACTCATGTGGCTTTCAGTAGGTTGCCTGTGTGTTTTAGTAATAGGCGGTCTTGGCTAGCACAAGATGCAAGGAAGACGAAGAAACAGAAGCAAAATTAACAAAGGGGGCAATGGGAAATCAAGTTCAAGATGTAAAATGTGGTACTTTTTGTCCCAGTGAAGTGTGGACCTTAATTTGTATATCTGGGTATTTGGCAATGATTAAATAAATCTCATTTCAATTTCAGAAAGGATCATGGCTATGATGTGAGTTTATACGCAAGACTCAACCTTTCTTCCCCAAACATGCTTCATAAAACCAAAATTTTAACGGTTAACAAAATATTTTGTTAATTGGTTTCAAACAAGATCTCCTGCTTTATCTCCAGGTTGAGGATGGGTAGGACGCATTCCTTCTTTCTAACTGCCTCTCTTTCATGATCCTGTCTGTGTCTGAGTGGCTGTCAGAAATTCAAGGCCTTCTGTAACTGACAGGCACTGTGAGACGAACAGGATAATAATTGATTTCAACAACTACCCTCTGTTATATACCATTTGTAAAACACAGAAGGAGGCTGCGACTTCTTGTGGCACAGTGGGTAGTGCCCCAGTCTCTGAAACAGACATTCCTAGTTCAATCCCACTCCAGGAGCCAAATGGCAGGCAGTGAGAGCGGGAGAGATTTCTGGTCAGCCATGTAATGGAAAAAAGAAATTGCTTTTTTACAACATGCATGTAAAGGTGTATGTCGACTTAGCAACTCGGACTCCATGGGTGGCTCACGACGAGTACCCGCCGGCAGCGACCAGGTGTGGACGGCACTGGCGGGACTAGGCTGTTTACGCGCGGCCGCTCGGCCCACTCCATTCCCAGACCACTATTCTCCGCCCTCCGTGGGGCTAGCAGGGGCGTCGCGTGATTTACGGGGGCGGGGCCTCGGCATGGCATCAGAGACCCGGCGCCGCATTAAAGACGCGGCACCTTGGGTCCCGCCCATGCGCAGTTTGGCCGGCGGCAACTAGCGCATGCACAGTGGCGCTGGTGCAAACCGATACATGCGCAGTAACCTCACGGAGCGCTCCGGCCCCTCACCAACATGGCGCCGGGGTTCTGGGGCTGGTCGCGCAAGGAAGTAGGCCCGGGGGGAGGGGTGGGGGAGGGAGGGGGGAGGCCGGCCCACCGATCGGTGAGCCCCGATTGCGGGCCAGACCCATCGGAGGCCCCCCCCCCCCCCGGGAACGGAGTCCCCCTCCCCTCCCTCCCCCCAAGCCTTCGCGACGAGTACCCGCTGGCAGCGACCAGGTGTGGACGGCACTGGCGGGACTAGGCTGTTTACGCGCGGCCGCTCGGCCCATCCAGGCCGGAGAATCACCGCTCGTCATTTGCGCCGATTTTCCAAGGCCCGGCGCGATTCGTGCGGCGCAGGTTTCGTGGGGGGGGGGGGGGGGGGGGGGGGGGGGGTGGGTGGGGGGGCGCGCGGGGGGAAATCATGTGCGGGGGTCAGGGCAGCGTGGCACGATTTGCACGGCGCCCCGCCGATTCTCCCACACGGGGGGGGGGTTCCCGCCCAATGTTTGTAGTTTGGATGACCCTTTGTCAAAGCGGAGGTAAGGTTGTCCAAGATTTGACCCTAAGCCACAGTGTAGTCCACCATAGGTTTCTATCCGGCCCACCAACATTTCAGAACTTGAAAACTTAGTGTGTGGGAATACTTCAAACAGCTCCCAGACTTGCACGTCAACCGAACCTGCTAGCTATCACACCATCATTGGTTGGAGGGCTATGATCATTGGGCCTCTGTCCCACAGAAACATAGGAAATAGGAGGAGTAGGCCATTGGGCCCTTCGAGCCTGATCCAGCATTCATTATGATCATGGCTGACCATCCAACTCAATAACCTGTTCCCGCCTTCCCCCCTATGTCCCGCTGAGCCATTTCTAACTGGCTACCTGGCCAGAGAGCCAATAACATGACGCTCTTCCTCCATCATGTTTTGTTGCATGGGAGGTGTTGAGTGAACAAAAAGGCATTAAATGTCCAGCAGCCATAGAACATAGAACATAGAACAGTAGAGCACAGTACAGGCCCTTTGGCCCACGATGTTGTGCCAACTACTTATCCTAATCTAAGATCAACCTCACCACCTGAACAGGATCTACACCTTCTCCTGGCCTGCTGCAGCTGACATGATCTGGTTCATGCCCAACGAGGGTGTGAACCAGTTTAGCATATTAAAAGCAGCATGATCATATTCAAAATCAGCTTCAAGCCGAATTCTCTCAACTCCCGCTTTTCTCTCACCTGCTGTCGCAACGGGAAGTTGGCAGGAATCACATCTGGTCTCCACCACCGGAGACCAGACATTATGATCACAGGGGGTCTCTGAGGACATAGTAGCCCCCAGGTGAGTCGGTGACCTGGCAGAGCGGTCGGTGGCCTGGCAGAGTGGTGTCAACCGGGTAGCACTGCCAGTGTGCCATGCTGGCATGGTCCTTTAAACGAGAAAAAAATTGGCCCCTCACGCAAAAGGGTTGCATACTCCTGATTTAAGATAATTCTCAAAAGAATCAAAGAGGTGATAAGGAGATTTTTTTGAACAGGTTATGACAATCTGGAATGCAGGTGGAAGCAGGTTCAATAGCAACTTCAAAAACAGTGTTGGATTGTGACTTGAAGAGGAAAAAAATACAAGGCTATGGGAAAAGGGAAGGAGAGTACGACTGATTTTTTTTTTTTTATAAATGTTTTTATTCAGTTTTCGTATTTTATATTGAACAAATTACAAATTGTTAGGAGAGAGAAAAAAAAAACAAACAAAAACAAACACGCAAAAATTAACATACATATTTACAGGTAAGCATCTTCGTAGTAGTAACTGCGCCCCCCCCCCCCCCCCCCTCCCCCCCATAACATGTTTATTTAGCTTGGTTTTGGGCCTTAGCTAGCCATCGAACCCCCGTAACGAACCTGTAGCCCCCCCCCCCCCTCCCGCTACCTTCCCCCGACTATTCTTCCTCTTGTACATTGGCCACAAATAGGTCCCGGAACAGTTGCATGAATGGCTCCCACGTTCTGTGGAAGCCGTCGTCCGACCCTCGGATGGCAAATTTGATTTTCTCCATTTGGAGAGATTCCGAGAGGTCGGACAGCCAGTCCGCAGCTCTGGGCGGTGCTGCTGACCGCCAGCCAAACAGGATTCTACGGCGGGCGATCAGGGAGGCGAAGGCAAGGGCATCCGCCCTCCTCCCCAGGAATAGATCTGGCTGTTCTGAAACCCCGAAGACCGCCACTATCGGGCATGGCTCCACCCTCACTCCCACCACTTTGGACATTACCTCGAAGAAGGCTGTCCAGTACTCCACGAGTCTGGGGCAGGACCAGAACATGTGGGCGTGGTTGGCCGGGCCTCTTTGGCACCGTTCACATCTGTCTTCCACCTCCGGGAAGAACCTACTCATACGGGTTCTTGTTAAGTGGGCTCTATGTACCACTTTTAGTTGCGTCAGGCTGAGCCTTGCGCACGTGGAGGTGGAGTTGACCCTATGCAGTGCTTCGCTCCAGAGTCCCCACCCGATCTCCATCCCCAGGTCGTCCTCCCATTTCCTCCTTGTTGCGTCCAGTACGGTGTCGTCCCTATCTACCAGTCGGTCATACATGTCACTACAGTTCCCTTTCTCTAGGATACTTGCGTCCAGTAGGTCTTCCAGTAGTGTCTGTCGTGGCGGTTGTGGGTACGTCCTTGTCTCCTTTCGTAGGAAGTTTTTGAGCTGCAGGTACCGTAGCTCGTTCCCCCCAGCTAGCTGAAATTTCTCTGTCAGTTCGTCCAGTGTTGCGATCCTGTCGTCCGTGTATAGGTCCCTGACTGTCAGTGTCCCCCCGTCCTGCCTCCACCTTTTGAAGGTGGCGTCGGTCAGTGCTGGTTTGAACCTATGGTTGTTGCAGATGGGAGCCCTGTTCAACATTTTGGTCAGGCCAAGTTGCTGCCGCAGTTGGTTCCAGGATTGGAGGGTGGCTGTCACCACTGGGCTGCTGGAGTGTTTTTTGGGTGGGGATGGGAGTGCTGCCGTGGCGAGGGCCCGGAGGGAGGTTCCCATGCAGGAGGTCTCCTCCGCACGCACCCACTCAGCTTCTGGCTCCTGGATCCATCCCCTTACTCGCTCGGCTGTTGCTGCCCAGTGGTAGAATTGTAGATTCGGGAGGGCTAACCCTCCCCTGGTTTTTGTTTTTTGTAAGACCTTCTTTGGGATCCTAGCATTTTTACCCCCCCATACGAACGCCATGATGAGTTTGTCCAGCGCTTTGAAAAAGGCCTTGGGGATGTAGATCGGAATGGATCTAAACAGGAAGAGGAACCTGGGCAGTACGTTCATTTTGATCGTCTGAACTCTCCCCGCGAGGGAGAGCGGGAGTGTGTTCCATCTTTGCAGGTCCTTTTTAACTTCCTCCGTCAGGCTGGTGAGGTTCCATTTGTGGATCCCTTTCCAGTCATGGGCTATTTGGATCCCCAGGTAGCGGAATTTATGTCGGGCTTGTTTGAACGGCAGCCCCTTTAGTGCTGCCCCCCCCCCCCCTTGCGGGTGTAATGGGAAGATCTCACTTTTGCTCATGTTGAGTTTGTAGCCCGAGAAGGCTCCAAACTCTTTCAGGAGCGCGATGATTCCGTCCATGCTGCTTTGTGGGTCCGAGATATAGAGGAGCAGATCATCCGCATAGAGTGAGACTCTGTGCTCTCTACCTCCCCTTCGGATCCCCCTCCAATTTTTTGCTGCCCTGAGCGCGATTGCTAGCGGTTCGATTGCTAGTGCGAACAGCAGCGGGGACAGTGGAGAGTACGACTGATTGAACTGCCCTTCCATACTCGCACAATGGGGTCTACGGTTTCTTTCTATGCTGGATAATTCTATGATTTTAGGACACACAAGAAAGAAAGTCGCATTCACAACTCCTGTTGCACAGCCAGTTAACACTAGAGATAGAGGAGTTCATCCAGTGGAGGGTATAGGTAAATAACACAATTTGCATTTGACTTCCTAATTTTGAACACAGCGTACCTGATATGTTTCTATAGGCTTGGTTTCCATGTTCAGATCCCAGACTTTGACAGTGAGGTAATCTCGTGTCATCATGTACCGGCCACTGTGACTGAACTTCACATCAGACACTGAAGAGGTTATCTCGGAGAAGAAGAATCTGTTACTGGGATCCTCTGGCTCCTCAAACACTGCAGGGCGAAATAAGGAAAATAATATTAACAGTACCACACAAGATCATGACCAATTCACAGATGAGAAGGAATCACAAATTCACAGATTAGAGATATGTCAAAAAAAGGTCACATAACTACTGTTAATTCATGGTGACATGTGTTACATTCTTCGTTATAATACAATCTGGACCTAAAATGTAGAGGATTCTTTGACAGGCCAGTTTCAATGGCAACGGGATCCACGGTTACTGACCATTTCAGCAAATCTAGTTCTGCAATACCAATTGAGTTTTAAAAGTGTAACAAGAGAGTTTATTGAAAAGACAAATTTAATCGATTCATTCAACCGTCAGATGAGCTAAACCATTGGATGTATTGTCATTAAAAAAAAGTGCACTCTGTGGTTATCGCGTACCTACTTGTCTCCTTGCTTTCAAAAGGCTTCAAATCAAAATTCAGTCGGACGCACGTTAGTGACTTTATTGGTCATTGACCAAACTATTCCATACAGGACATGATGTGCTGCAAGTAATCATGTTTAATTATGATATTATATTCAGGCTATTCATCAGCATAGATCCTTCCTGCATCATTTCACTCAGTCTGGTGCCAATCCAACATGATAAGAAAAAACATTCTGAGCACTGAAGTCATTATTTATCTCGGATTTTACATTGCTGCCGATTGTGAAAATAGGCAAAATATTCAGCACAAGTTGCGTGTCCAGATCTGCAAAAATGACGGGGAGTGTAGCGAACAAGAACAGAAGTAAAGGGAAAATGTGGCAAGTTCATTTATCCGTGGGGTTACAATTCAAGGTAAGTGAAAGGAATCTCGCCTCAACACTTGGAAACCATTGTCCTCCTCTGTATGGGAGGATATTTTGATGCCGATTCAGTTTGCGTCTGACGATGGCATTCCACTTTTTGCAACCATCTTAATTTTCCATTTAAACAAAATTATATTTTGGCCTCGGGAACAAGCACAAGCCTCAAATCACAGAATTCACAAGAGATCCTGTGAAAATTTTTAAAAACGCCAAGGAAGCTACAGGCTTTTCCAATGATTAGTAGATGCGAGATAGCACAGGGCAGCCAGAAACCTGATATCTTTCTGATTATTTTGTAAAGCAATCTGTTTAAGTGCGCATACTGCAAGATGCCGACAATGTACCGAATAATACTGTTCATGAAAATCCCAATGATAAACATGCTGCATGGTCAGTAACATTTCAACCCTCATTTTAACTGGCCCTAACCTTGCAGGATCTAGCTGGAGGCCAGCGAAAATAATGGACGCCTGTTACAACCAGAAATCCTGCTTCTTTCTTGGCATATTCCATATTATCCTGATCTTTTGAACAGGTAAGCAGCAGAAAGGACCACAGCAACAATGGTATTACCATTGAATGTCAAGGGATGATGGGTAGATTCTCTCTTGTTGGAGATGGTCATTGTCTTACACTTGTGTGGCGCAAATGTTACTTGCCACTTTTGTCAGCCCAAGCCTGGATATTATCCAGGTCTTGCTGTATTTGGACATGGACTGCTTCATTATCTGAGGAGTCACAAATGTGCAACCGTCAGCGGACATCCCCACTTCTGACCTCATAACGGAAGGAAGGTCACTGATGAAGCAGCTGAAGATGGTTGGGCCGAGGACACTACCCTGAGGAACTCCTGCAGCGATGTCCTGGAGCTGAGATGATTGACCTTCAACAAACACAATCATCGTTCTTTGTGACGGGTAGGACTCCAACCCAGTGGAGAGCTTTCCCCTTGACACCATCACAGTCTGTCCCCACCCCTCACTCTGACTAGCATGGCCCAGAGTCCAGGCCTCATTATGGTGCCATCACACCTTACCTTGAATACTGCAGCCCCGTCCACAGCGCTTGCTCCCCGAACATAGTGGTGCTACTAGAGACCTTCTCCCACCAACCTCCGAATTGTGGCCTTTAACCCCACAAACTGCAAAGCTCTCAATGTGGCCAGTTGTTAGTTGGGAGACAGCAACAATTTATTTAAATCAGGCCTTACCTTTGTGATCGGCAGCACCTTATGCCTGTTCCGGCTCCCCCCACTCTGCCCTACTCCTGATCTACATCAAGGTCTTAATTTCCTATTTTGTGCAGCATGGTAGCACAAGTGGATAGCACTGTGGCTTCACACGCCAGGGTCCCAGGTTTGATTTCCCGCTGGGTCACTGTCTGTGCGGAGTCTGCACGATCTCCCAGTGTCTGCGTGGGGTTCCTCCCACAGTCCAAAGACGTGCAGGTTAGGTGGATTGGCCATGATAAATTGCCATTAGTGACCAAAAAAGGTAAGGAGGGGGTTATTGGATTACGGGGATAAGGTGGAAGTGAGGGCTTAAGTGGGTCGGTGCAGACTCGATGGGCTGAATGGCCTCCTTCTGCACTCTATGGGTATTACCACGGATACTGCAGACATACATCTCAAAAGATCTATTTCATTGTGAGTTAAGCTAACGATGTGTATTATCCAATAAAATAGTTTTCAAACTTTCCACACTGCAGGTAACTGCACTTTGTATCATGCATTAGGCACATGGATGGATTTAATTTTCTAATATGGACCATTCAGTACAATATGCCAGTCTGTAATGGCTCCTTTTGTCTCCCTAAAGTTACAAGGTTTTGCAAGATGGCAATGTCTTAAACTGTTTAATGCAAGGTAAAATGGAGTATTAAGGGGGTTAATGGAACTGCTCCAAATTCTGCCAGACAAGAGGTCTGGATGGCTCGCTTGCTATGGGGACAGGAGGGGCAAAATCAAAAGACTTGCTGAGCAAGGTGTGGCGTTCTCACACCTCAGAACAAAGACAAGCGTAGTTGTGCTGACAGTAAATAGACTTTTGGTCTCCAGGCCTTTGGGCAGAAGAGGTGGAAGAGAGGGAAAGGACTCCAAGTCATGCAGTCAGCAGGAAGAAGCAGCTGTGGGTTTGCTGCGAGCCAGTGAAGCAGGATGCAGGAGGGAAGACCGTTTTTGGTCAAAAAGATGCATCTTGTGGCCATCGAAGGAACCCAAACAATTTGTCAGAATCATCGGAGCAGGCTTCACTGCTGGTAGCGGATTTGGAAACTCGCCAATAACAGAGAGAAGCATCTTTAGATGGTCACTCAAAATTACTACTCTGGGAAATGGGGAAAGAGAAACCCATTGGAAGCTCGGAATGATTTTGGATCGTTTCCTTTAAGGACTGCAATTTCCTGGAGCCTGCGGCACAATGTATGACGTGTGGGATTATCGGTCACATTAAAGCATTAACAAGGTTAACCTTTCTGTAGTTTAGAACAGACGTTTCCTGAAAAATGGTGTTTGGTCGAAGTTGCTTTTAGTTCGGTTCTCACAATAAAAACGTAAAAACTAGAAATTGCGTTGTGATCCTTCCGGTCACTGAGAGTTAAGGTATTTTTTTAATATTACAAGTCTCTACGGTGATCATAACAACTGTTACTACAATATTTGCTTCTACGAATTTGTTTGAATTCCCTAAAATCGCACATTATTCTTGTCTTTTTTAGGCAGTCATTTTATGGGCCATGCTACATCATTCAGCATAGCAAGAGTAGCTCATTACTTTATTCGACTGTCACTCATGCACGACTGTTGGATTTATGAAGTAAAAGTAATCAAGTTTGTCTTAAAAGATATCTGATATATTGCTGTAACAGGGGCGACAGCATCATTTATCACATCAAAATCAACAAGGCTTTGAAATTATAATCTGAATCTTGAAACAGCACTCAGCTCCTCTTTTAACCTAGTGATGAAAATAAGGATTCTCATGAAGTGAATAATTTCACATAATGATCCATTTGTACTTATTTCATGTTTGCAAGATGGTGATGCTGTTGTTTTGAAGTAATTTCTTGTCCTCCAATGTTTTTCTTCTTTCTCTCCCCAGGCTAGTGATTTCCACTGGATGCTGCTCCACCGATGATAGTGATAATGTGATAGCCCATGTGTTTTATGGGGAGAAGAAATCTATATTGTATGTTTGGGTGATGGTTGCTTTGTGGCCTAGGGTTTTCTGGGAAATTATTTCCAGCAAGGCGCTTTGCTTTCAGTAAATGATCATGAGACCAAGTTGCCTTGGAGACAAACAATAGAAAAAGGATCAACTTAGATGGGAGTAGGTTGTGAATATGGTTATAATTTCAAAAAGAGTTTTTAATTCATAGTTTTAGTACAAGCGGAGTATAGGAAACACCGCTTTCATGCAGTAATCAGTTAAAGTTTAGTTCATTGGATCAAAGAGTTTAAAAGTTTTGTTAACCAAAAGAGTCATAATTGTGAGTTGGACATCTAGGTAGCCAAGCTGAAGAGAGGGCACGAGGGAGAGCGTTAAAAGAGGAAGGGAGAGAAGAGCAAGACAGAGAGGGAGGGAAAGAGAGAGAGAGAGCGAAAGGGAGGAAGAGAGAGTGGAAGAAAGAAAGAGAGGGAGAAGGAGAGAGAAAGAAAGAAAGAGCTGAGTTTTAGATGCAAAACTCCAGATGTAAAGAGTGTTAGAACCAGGAGTGTACTGATCTGAGGTGGCTACAGTTAGGATGCTAGCGATGCCCGTGTTGAACTGCGAGTCTGCAACCATGAAACAGTTCGAAGAGATTTGAAGCGATGGAGTTGCTGGAAATAAATGGAAGATGCAAGAAATCTGATCCACGATACAAATCTTTGTACAGTACTCAAACAAAGTTGTTAATGCTTCAATTTCAGGTAAGTACCTGACTTGAGTCACTGTGGATGTAAGTCTAATGGAGTGGAATGAAAGTTGAGCTAAGAAATCAAGTATAAGAATTTGTGTTCACTGTATTTTATTGCCGTTAATGTTATTGACTATTTAAGATAAAGTGTAGTTATTAGTATTCATGTTCTTTGATGGTGGTGTGGTAAAATTATTTTAAGTTAAACCATGAACCTTGTAGATACATTCTTTGAGTAAACACTCGGGTTTTTGGGTTTCCAAAAAGGAAAACTAAAAACATCATTGGTTTCTGCAGAGATTGTAACAGCACACTAATACCTTGCACAAGTTTATTTTTTAATGTGAAGGTTCAATTGTGAAGGGCCGTAAATTAATCAAGTTTCATTAGTGCTTACCGAATTGTCATCAAATGTAGGAATCCTGGCTAAGATTTATACAAATACTTTCTATCAGCCTTCACAGTGGAAAACATAAGTTACATATAGTAAATCCTCACTTAAAGTGTGGTACTGTTCCAGAAAATTACGACGTTGAGTGAATTGACTAAGTGAATAATAGGTTCCTGTTGGAATCAACATTAAAGCCAGAGTTAGGTTCCTTTGGGCATCTCTCATCCAGAAATAAAACAATGTAGAAGTTGAAATACTCAGTCATACGTGTGCAGCACTGTGTTTTCCTGGCTGAAATAAGTTCCAAAATAAAATACAGCATATAAAAGAAATACAAGGTGGCCCAGTGGTTAGCACTGCTGCCTACGGTGCTAAGGATCTGGGTTCGATCCCAGCCCCGGATCACTGTCTGTGTGGAGTTTGCATATTCTCCCCCTGTTTGCGTGGGTCTCACCCCCACAACCCGAAGATGTGCAGGGTAGGTGGACTGGCCACACTATATTGTCCCTTAATTGGATAAAAAATAATTGGGTACTCTAAATTTATTTAAAAAATAAATAATTAAAAGAAATAGAAATACAATTAAATTGTTTTAAAAAGTTGCAGTACTCACTTCAGTACACACAGCACTTTCACGGAAAAACAGAAAATGCTGGATAGACTCAGCAGGTCTGGTAGCATCTGTGGCGAGAGGAAAAGAGTTAACATTTCGAACTCTGAAGAGTTGGATGGACTTGAAACGCCAACTCTGTTTCTCCCATAGATTCTGCCAGACCTGCTGATTCTACCCAGCATTTTCTATTTTGAATTCATATTTCCAACATCGCAGTATTCTTTACACAGCACTTTTAGATTGATCAGGCTCCATCTAGGGGGAGAAGTTGGTCGGTGCACATAGCAGCAGTTGGTCGGTCCTGATCTAATTGAATGGCAGAGCAGACTCGACGGGCTGAATGGCCTACTCCTGCTTTGATGTGTTGCCAAAACAAAAGTCGGCACACACGTTGGTCGTTGCAAATGTCAGAATGGTCAAGTTGTCAGCCACAACACAATTACTGGCATAACTGAGGCCTGCTGAGTTACTAAGAACAAGTAAAATACCTCACGTTCAACGTGAAATTGGTAACAGGGCTTAAATTAATAGAAATTAACCCTCTGAATAACAAAATTGGTGTTTTTAGCTCTCCATGCCTTAAGACAGAGTGAGACATAATTGTAGAATTTTAGATGTGGCATTAACAGCAAAATTACCGTAATGCCCAAACTGCCATTTTATACCTTTGCTGCAACAATAGTAAATTAAGATACTATCCCTAGAATTAGCAACCTGTACATTATTCTCTTTCTGCCATGGAACAGCAGCAGAATGCTGTACTATTAAATTCCACATAGCATTATTGTATTTGAGCAATCTGTTAACTTTTTAAAAATTACAGCCTACCATGACTGATTTGGGAAAATTAGACAAAATCTCAATCGTGGGCAGCCTTGTAAATGACAGCTGAAGAAAGGACAACCCCTCCAGCGGGTATCGTTAACGATGAGAAATGATCCTAGTTCACTGCAGACGCTCTCTGGTGCTCTGCATTATTCATTTCCGGGACCACGTGCTTGGTCTGACGCACATCGTAAGGAAAAAAAAGGACCTTTACAATCCGTGGTAACGTCACTTCTCTAGATCGTGGACATCGGCGAGGTAGAAGCGGACTATGGAGCTAACTGTACCTTTGCCAAGCACAGAACGCAGGCTAGTGAGAAAAAGAAAACCTGGCAGATGGCCATTGAGGGGAGTCTAATGGGACTGGTCTGCAATGATCATGGTGGATTCCCAACAAAGGAGTCCCCCCCCCCCCCCCCCCCCCCCCCCCACACACTCAAGTGCAGTGCATTCAGGGGGTTGCTTTATGAATTATACCTGTGGAGGTACCTTCTGCTTTGATTGTGATCTATTTGCGAAGCCAACAAAAATGATCCTGGATCTTTCCAACTGACAGAAATTAATTTTGAAAGCAGCTGCTGAGACAAGACTGATTTTTTGACATCATATTCAGCAGAAAAGCCGACTCTGTGCTATTCTGCCTCAGGCATCCACTCACCAGATGCATGAACTTCTTGAAGCTCTCGCTACCACAGTATGGTGGCCTATTTATAACTCAACACTGATAAATAATCTATCACGTCTCCTAACCTCTGTGGGAGATCCAGGGAAAGACACATTTCTATTACTCTCACGGCTGGTTCTGCAAATATAAATGCTCATCTTGTGCAAACCAGTAAACTTACTGAATGTCGAACCTAACTGGAATTTTCAAAATGTTTTATTTTCCCTGTTTCGTCACATTCCATCAGGTTCCCTTTGTCCCACTTCTTTTATTCGCTTTCTCCCTGATGGCTCAATATGCTTAACTCAGCCATAAAGACCGAGGGCAGGATTTCCCCTCCAGGGAACAAGGAAAGAGAGGCCAGGACTATTTCTGCACGTCAAACCCGCTGCCGAGTGAAAAACAGTTACTCGCTGGGATTTTGGAGGGGATGCGCTCTTTGCTGGCCTAGGTGGAGATTTACCATCCAATTAGGGATGGCAAGGCAGGCTCTCGGAGCTTGAGGGCCAGGGAACTTTCAGCTGTTGTGGAAGATAAGAAAGCGAGGCTGCTTCAATATGGAGGCACACTCCATCCGCGTTTTCTTTTAAGTCTGTATAATATGCAGCTTTTGTCGATTGGCATTTTTTATTTGGCTGCTGGGTTTATTTGTCATGCAGAGTCAGGCACTTGCAGAGGCATATGGCGGACAGGAGCCTGCGAGCCATGTTTTGCATTTGCGTGTGCTGCGTGGTTCCAGAGAGCAGCTAAATACAGACATTGTGAAATTGATAGTTACGATGAACTTCCCGATCGTCATATCTTGAGAGTGGCCCCATGTAGACACACCACCTTATTAACTTTAGGCTTCAAGCATTTAAAAGCCCGATGTGACAACATTCCTCAACCACGATTAGTTTTAGAATAAAGAGGTTCGATTTCCAGGTTGCTCATGTGGCAGTTATGCAAGCAAAATAGGTCGCCAATATATGCTGACAGGGTCTCGGTGTGTGTTGTATTTTTGCTGATCAGAAACTACGTGATTGCTTAATCAGCAGTGAATACTCAGCCATGCGCACAAACTGGAAATTAAGAGTGAAGCATGTGCATCTTGCATGCAGATGGAATAATTTTCACCGCATCCTTACATATTGAGAACAAGGTGAAGCTCCTGTGTGATGACCATTATTCCGTGCAGCAGTGGACGGAGAAAGTAGCACATTGCCAACAACTGAACCTTCAAAAGGATGGTGTGGGTGTGACTTTTCCAAAATCCTGACCATCATTTTACTGACTGATACATCAACTGCTCTTTGTGCGTTACTCAGTCGAGGGAATCAGTGATTCCAAATTGCATCGCAATTGAACTGCTGTTCGGAAGAACTCGAGATGTGAACCCAATCCAAATTCATTAAACCTGTGTTGTTACAGAGCCAGTGTGGAGTCAGTGACAAGGTTATAAATGGTACCTTTGCTATTGCAATTACTTACCAGAGATTCGGTACACCATTCTCTCAGAAGGAAGCACAATTGTGGACAAGGGCCAGTGTGTAACTCTTCTTCATTACAGTACAAGAAACATGAAAATAGCAATTTTTACATCAGATTGTATAGTAAAATACTTGAATGCTGGTTATACATCATGGGCAAAATTATATGAAGTGTCAAACTCTCCACAGTCCTCTCCCGGCCCTGGCTAAAAGGTTGGCAGGAGCCAACCATGGGAATACTGGCTTCCCTGTAGTCATGGCTGGAGATGCACCTTCTACCTTTCTGGATGAAGAAGTCCCACCTGAGAGAGCTGCCGGTGTTGGTCGGCAGCTCTCCAGCACTTTAGGGCGGGATTTGGGCGTGTCTGATAGTTTTGCTGTGTTTCACATTGATAAGCCCCAGCTGGTGGAGTAAGAGGAGTACGGGGCTGGGATTTCAGAGATCATGGGGGGAGGTGGTGTGGGGAGACCTGGGGGTGGAGGAGGGTTACACCTTGGAGGGTGCCTTCCAATGGGTTGTGGGAAACAGCTGGAGGAAAGCCTGCCGGGCTGGGAAATTTATATGGGCCTCTCAGCTGCTAGTTAAATCCTGACTGAGTGGAACGAGGCCCTTAGGCTGGTATAATTGTGGTGGGAATTGGGCAGCCAGGTATACAGGCCGGCCGCTGGATTTAACAAGTCCCCTCACCTTCAAACCCATTGGCAGAGAAGTGTAAAATCCATGGTCATGCATAAGTTGGCTTGGGCCCAGAGGCGGATTTACAATGAAACACACCATGACTAGGCACAGGGCCATGACCAATGTGGGGCCCATACCAGCTGCTGTCCATGCGCACCAACCACAGCCTGATAAGCTCCCCTTTTGCTGATACCTAGGCAGAGTGACATCAGACTCTGATTGGTTCAGTCTCCTTAGGAGTGGGAAAACACTGGTGAACTTTGGAGGTGACTTTGAGGGAGAGAGGCAGCAGTCAAGGAGAAGATCTCCTGTAGTTACTCAACTACCTTTATTGCGGATTGGTGAAAAAAGCCACGAGGGGGGGTGGTGAGTGAGCCAGGCTGTTGGGACAGAAGCAATCAGTCATTGAGGGGAGCAGGAGCGACTTAGCCCCCAGGCCATGGCTGGGGAGGGCCGGGCAGGCCTTAGACAGGCAGCCGAGCCAACTGCAAGGCGAGGTCATCGAGGTGAGTTGGGAGGCGCCATGCAAATTGCCGATAAAAGCCACGAGGGAGGTGGCGAGTGAACCAGCCAGCTGGTCGGGATTCGGGGCAGCCATCATCGAGGGGTGAGGGGAGAAGGGGCATCTCGACCCTCAGGGCAGTGCACAAAAAGCCTGCTCTTTCATTAAAATCAAGAAAGATCGGTTAATATGAAGCGACACTATCAATCTGGCTATCAAAAAGGCAGTAAATTGAAGGTGAGGCAAAAGGACAAAGCGAGGCAAAAAAACAGTTTTGTCATTTTACTTTAAAAAATCTGAAGTATTGAACGGTGCACAAACTGCACATTCATCCTCAGCCACCAAAAGTATGGGTGAATTATCTGGCGACTTAGACTTTACGATTTCCTGAGATACCACATCAGCCTGAAAAGGCTGAAGGAGAAATGGAATCTGAAATGACAATGGAACTACAAGATATTTCTTCTGTTGAAGTGAGGGAAGAAACCTACCCTGAACACATTACCTTGTGGCCAAAATCTGTTCCACTGGGTATGACAGAATATTTTGTACCAAATAAACCAGAAAATATATGGAAAGTTTGAGAAAAGAGTTTGAGGTTGGAGGCCGAAAGCAGGCTATAAGTTTTCATGTGCCCCATTTTCTGAGGGTGAAGAGAAATGGGATGACGGAAATTAGAAATTGGTTGATTTTTTCAGAAACCTCGAAGGCTGTTCTGTTTGCAAATTATTCCCTGACACTAGGAAAGGGAAATGAGCATTTGTCGATCAGTATGAACGTTGGAAGAGATGTTGCTGATTATGAATCTTCCAAATCTCATATTAAAGCTATGTGTGCGTTCGTTCAAAGATGTATATTATCTGGAAGAATTGATTCTGTGTTTTCGGCTCAGTTTTGAAAAGGAGCATTCATATTGGAGCAAAGTGCTGAGATGCGTTGCTACAACCAACTGCTGTCTTCTTTGGGACTACCTCCAAGAGGTAGACAATGGAGTCATCATTGTCAACGCAAATGGCAGCATGTGCATCTTGCTGTTCGGAGTTTTTGCACCTGCACTGGACTGGCCTGTGTTGCAATGATGTAATTGTGAGGAAGGGCGTGATGCCATTGGGGTGAGCGTGGTGTCCCTGGAGAAGGGGCGATGACATCATTAGAGAGGGGCCCAGAAATGACGGTGAGCGCGGGGTCCCACTAAGTCGAAGTCCGTCACTACTTGGGCCTTTCATGTAACCGTTACTGTGCGAGTGTGTACAGTGGATTGTGCTACGATGTAGGTTTCTTACACAATTGGTATTTGCACCATCTGGTGTGAAAAAACTTTGTATGAAACGCGTACGGGAGATACAAAGCAGGAAGAAAGAGAGAAGAAAAATATTAATTGTATGGCATCAAAGTGAATAGTTATTTCACAAAGGTCAAAAGTGTTAACATGAAAAGTCAGACACTTCAACTCTTAAAAAAAATCAGTGCAAGCTGTTTGGAGGTTTGAAGGTTTGGAAAAGAAAGCAATTACCCTTTTAATCCACATCATAATCTTATTTAATGCAAAAGATTACATTCAAAAACCCTACTATTACCTTATTCGGGGGCAATACTTAAATGGCAATGTACCTTTTTTCTCTTTAAAACAGGACATTGAAAACCGATCTGAAACTTTGTTCTATCATGTAATTTTCCTGTCAGATTTCAATAGGGACTATAATAAGCACAGACCAATTATGTTCTCAAAGGAGCCCTATTACGGAAGGCAATCAGGATGTAAGCGTGTCAGAAATAACAGTCATTCAATTGGACAAATTGCAACATGCACCAGACACTAAAAGTACAGGTGCCATCAGTCCACATTTGCAGACCTAATTGCAGATTTTCAAAACAAAAGGAACTCAAAGATAAATTGCTTCCCTCTTCTCTGCCACATGGTTTCTATTTAAATCTCAGACATGAAGACTTGAATAAAACACACTGCTTTTATGTTTCCCTACTGGTCTAGTGTCTAGGATGCGGCAAACTCACAGGGTTCGATTCCCGGTCAGGGGATGACGCTTTATGGGCACCACGGTAGCACAGCGGTTAGCACAGTTGATTCACAGCTCCAGGGTCCCAGGTTTGATTCCTGGCTTGTGTCACTGTCTGTGCGGAGTCTGCACGTTCTCCCCGTGTCTGCATGGGTTTCCTCCGGGTGCTCCGGTTTCCTCCCACAGTCCAAAGATGTGCAGGTTAGGTGGATTGGCCATGATAAATTGCCCTTAGTGTCCAAATGGTGGGGCGGGGTTACTGGGATGGGGTGGAGGTGGGGTGCTCTTTCCAAGGGCCGGTGCAGACTCGGTGAGCCGAATGGCCTCCCTCTTCACTGTAAATTCTATGAAGTGAAAACTGTATGTAATCTCTCAGAGCCTACCCACATCAAAGCCTTCAATGCTGCAACCAAAGGACAAGGTAACGTATCTATCAGCACAAAGATCCGGGAGTTCATCTCGGTCTCCGCTGGCACTTGGAATTAATTAGCTGGCAAATGTTGCAAAATATGACTGCACCTTGAATGCAATAGGAAATAGGAAAGACGTGGCTAAGATTCAAGGTGGACTGCAGTTCATTGGCTTCCCTTGGATGGACCCTCTGGAGACTGAAAGAAGGAAGCGAGGGGGAGGGGGAAAAAAAGTGCTTCAGGAGCCATTTCTGAGTGGCCGTTTCCAGGAGGGTGCTGATTGGGGAGGCAAGATCCAAGTGGTGTCTGTAGAGAAATTAAGTATGATGTAGAGTATTCCTTCACAGCCACTGTGTTTAAATACACACAACAGTGACACAATGCACTGTACGTCTAAGCGGTACTTAATAATTGCTTCAACATTGATGGAAGGAAACCTCAAGGACAGAACCTGGCTGATCACGAGAGAAGAATCTAGCAGTCACATTGGCTGGCCACTTCGGCTGATTGCACAATCATAGTTAATTATCTATCTGAGCTGTAATCCTTTTAAATTGGTGGCTGTTAAAAATAGGTAATTGTGGGTATAAAATAAACTAACCTGATTAAGCACAAAAGAGTGAGTCATCAGGCTGCCGTCTCGGTTTGTTTTGTTCTGAGTGAGTGCTTTAGAGACAGGAGCAGGAACAGAGATTTGAGGCTGTACACCCTCAAGTCTCTGAAGGTGACAGGACAAGGGAGGTAGGCTGTTGGAAAGGAACATGGTAACTTTGACCTTATAAATGGAGGCACAGAATACCAAAGGAAGGCAGTAACAGTAAGTTCTTGCTTAATGTTGCCGCTCTTACCGTTGTTTAGCGATAACGCTGTTAACAAAATAGTGCCAGTACATCCACTTAATGTTGCCAGTTTCACTTTAAGGTCATTTGCCATAGTCCTTCCTCTTGCCTGATCACAAACCCTTTCCCCCAGCACCTCTCCTCTTGTCCTCATGCTCCTTCCCCCAGCTGTCTTCTGTGTGCTCCCAAGTCTCCACTCCAACCCCAGCCTTACTTCCAGCTAACTCCCTTGTTCGTCTCCCCCCCCCCCCCCCCCCATTGACTTCGCTGCCACTCCACCCCCCCCCAACCTCGCCTCCTGCCCTTGCCGTCCACCATTACTCCCAGGCCTGGCATTCTACCTTCTGTTCTTGCTTTAGGACTGGAGGTCTAGCTGCTCATTCCGCTGTTGCATCTGCTCCTGGTTTCGCTGGTGCTAAACAACTTCTGCTTGTAGATGGAACCTGTTCAATGTAAAATACTGTACAGTACAAGTACCTATGTGGTGATGCATGTTTAGAAATTGTATACTGTATTATAGTTATTTTATATTTAATTATGTATTTTATTCACCAGTTATTTCAGCTAGGAATGCACAGTGCCACACATGTATGGTACAGTATTTCAACTTGTACTTTGTTATTTCCAGATGAGAAATGTCCAATGGAACCAAACTCAGGCTTTAACATTGATTCCTATGGGAACATATGACTCACTTAACGTTGCTTCACTTCAAGTCACGTTGTCCAGGACTGCAACTACAACTTTAAGTGAGGACTTGCTGTATGCTGAACCTTTATAAACTACTGGTTATGCCCCATTTGGAGTATTGTGGCAGGAGCTGCAGACTACAGTTTAGGAAGAATGTCAAGGCCTTAGAAATGGGCCAGTGGAGATTTATTAGAATGGTACGGGTATGAGGGACTTCATTTACATGCAGAGAACACAGACGATGGGGCTATTATTCTCAAAACACAGGATAAGGGGTGGTTTGATAGAAGTATGCAAGATCTTGAAGGGTTTTGACAGGGTAAATAGGTGGCAAAGGATACAGTAGCCGGAGGACACATTTTACTTAATTGGAAAAAGACCAAAGGTGACATGAGGGGTAAAAACAATTCACCCAGGGAGTTGTCAGGATCTGGAACCCACTGCCTGAAGGAATGGTGGGAGCAGATTCAATAAAAACTTACAAAGGGGATTTGGAGAAATGTTTATAGGAAAAAGTGATTGTTGAGATATCTTAATTATCTTAATAATCTTTGTCACAAGTAGGCTTACATTAACACTGCAATGAAGTTACTGTGAAAAGCCCCGAGTCGCCACATTCCGGCGCCTGTTCGGGTACACAGAGGGAGAATTCAGAATGTCCAATTCACCTAACAGCACGTCCTTTGGGACTTGCGGGAGGAAATCGGAGCACCCGGAGGAAACCCACGCAGACACAGGGAGAATGTGCAGATTCCTCACAGACGGAGACCCAAGCCGGGAATCGAACCTGGGACCCTGGCACTGTGAAGCAATAGTGCTAACCCACTGTTTCCGTACCGGCCTCCCCGAACAGGTGCCGGAATGTGGCGACAGGGGCTTTTCACAGTAACTTCACTGAAGCCGATTTGTGACAATAAGCGAGTATTATCATTATTATTACTACCATGCTGATATGGAGTAAAGGTTGGGGAGTTGGAGTAATTTGATAGTGCTTTCAAAAAGCTGGCACAGGGATGATGGACCAAGTGGCCTCCTTCTACGCTGTAGTATTGTACAATTCTAAAACCTCATTCAAGTCTGAGCCCAACTTCATTTGTGGTGGATTCTGACCTTCAAATCAATCTTCTTGTTCCTTATCCTGCTTGCAACAAGAGTGGACCATTTCTTTGACAGGAGGACTAATCAGTAGCAGGGTATGATTTACAATAATGTTGGGCAAACTCCAATTATACAGCATCACAGTGATCTTTCTGAAAGTTCTGCCCTTTGCTGCCATCTATTTTTCTTTCATAACATTTCTCTCGCAGTCCTGACATACATGTATCATTAAAATCCATTTGTTGTACAGAAATACAGTAATTAGCCAAACTTGCTGTGATTGATGACAAGGTTCTAACATTTAATGATAAGAGAATAAACTCAAAATGTGGATTTCATCGCCATCAATCCATGGTTCCTGGAAAGCCTGTGTTACTGTAGAGAAAATTATTAACGTAGAATAAAACAGGAGCTTGAGGAAGCTCCATGGCTAGAATATAATTAAGTGCCTCAATAATATGATAAAATGGGGGAGGCAAAAGAGATGTTAAGAAGTTATCATCTACTTCACGTACTATATTATCATTGCTTTAATTGTACTGTCATATGCAAGGTGTTCTTTTCTTTGGCACTGCTGTGACTCCTGTTAAATACGTTAATTAATTTAACTGTTATTTGTACAGGAGGCGTATATTATGATTTAGGGTCAGACAGCAGGACGAAGTTATCTTACAAGCCAAGTTGCTCGATTTTCGATAGAAGGTATTTCTTATATTTCACAAAATACCTGGCGGCCCAGGTCATTCTGCAGAGCACACAGGAAGTACACTGGGACTTTTTCAAAAGCAATACTGTACCAGTTAACACCTGACCTTTGGATATTCCCCAAACACCAAAATAACCCGTTTCATTTTGGATTGCATGGAGTTTCCGCCAAGCATTCCGTGATGTATGGAGAACAACCCCCATAAATTACGTAGATCCCGTCCAATATCTTCCAATTTCTCATTTTCAGATAACATGTAGCACATGTACATCATACTTGCTACTCAGAGAATGGACCGTGAATGTGCGCCGAGGCATCTGTCCAGAAGACTCAATACTGGGGTCCTGCAAAATTTGTCACGGGAACCAGAGGCGTGTTCCATTATTGAATTTTTTTGGGACATACAGGAGGTCAATGTTTAATACATTGCACCTGTGTCAGCTCTCAAAGAGTTACCTTCTTACTGGCATTCCTCTTACATTTAAATGCTTTTTATTCAAATGTTTACCAAGTTTATGTTGAAAAACTATTGTGGAATCAGCTCCCGCCAGCACATTCCATATCATATCGCTTTTGAAAATATTTCTCGGGAAGTGGGGTGGAGGGGGGAAACCTGTCAACTTTACCATAGGCAGCTTCCTAATTGGCCAACTGCAGGCCTGCTACTTGATTAAGGATGCCTGGCGGGATCCTGTTGCTGGCAGCACAGTCGGAGGGTTGGCAGCGCTGGAGCATCAGTGTTTGGTTCCTGCGGAAACATGTAGGAGACCACGGGATCTGGTCCACGAAAACCTGAGGGAATCGAGAGTCAGAAGGAGAGTCTGCTTGGGGGTAAGAGGGAACATTTGAGTCACAGGAACTGCTTCAAATCTCCGGCCACAGGTTGCTGCAGGGAGAGCCCCTCAATTTAGGTGCTGGGCTCCACACCCAGGAGGAGGTACAGGGGTCATCCCACCACGGGAAAAATACCACCAGCACCATTAAATGGCCTCTAACGAGGCCTTCAAATATGCTTGTTGGCTGCCCATCGCTTTGCAAAAGGCAGCCTCTCTGAAAGTGGTCCCCCTACTGGTCAAGTGCTGCAGTGGCACCCGACTGTGATGGGGAGCGGATCCATGCCACACCCCCATTTTAATATTAATAATCTTTATTAGTGTCATAAATAGGCTTACATTAACACTGCAATGAAGTTATTGTGAAAGTTTATTGACCCTGCAAAATCCTGACCACATTTGAGAGAGAATCTTCAGAAAATCGATCAACTCCTATTTGTAAATAATGCAGCAAAATTTCCAATTGTGATTCTAAACTAACAACCTATCACTATGTTACACAGGTGTCTTGTTATTGGTGCCATAAATAAAGGATTTACATCTGAACAGTTCGTGAGAAGGAAATTTATTGTGATAAACGGTTCCCCTACAGTGGCAGAAAACCTGGTGCCAAACGAACAACCGAGAATCCTGATTTTTAGGGATCATTTTCAAGTGCTAAAAAGTGTAATCAACAGTGACCAACCTTCTGCTTGGCTCGCTACAGTATCTTCTAATTAGAGGTGCAAGTCAGGATGGAAGATGTAATCGCCACAAAAAAAACCATTGGAGGAGAATAAGGAACGATCATTAGGGGAGTCCTGAGGTAATAACGATGGATCAGCTGTTGCAGGAGAGTTGGTGGCTACACCTGGGTAGGTAAAAGTGAAATGAGCCAAGGGTTGGACCACTCAGCTGGACCACGGAGGGGAGACATTTGAGGAAGTTATTGTGGTCAACCATGTCAAAGGCTCTAACCAGGTTGAGAAGATGGAGAAATAATAAACCACGATCAGTCACACAGGGCGTCATCTGTGACGTTGATTAGAAACATAGAAAATATGAGCAGGAGGAGGCCATTCAGCTTGTTGCACCATTCATCCTGATCATCCAACTCAATAGCTTGCTCCTGCCTTCCCCCCCACCCATCCTTTGATCCTCTTTGCCCCAAGTAATATGTCTAACTGCTTCTTTGGCAGCGAATTCCACAGGCTGACCACTCTCTGGGTGAAGAAAATTCTCATCTCTGTCCTAAATGGGCAGCACAGTAGCACAATGGTTAGCACAGTTGCTTCACAACTCCAGAGTCCCAGGTTCGATTCCCGGCTTGGGTCACTGTCTGTGTGGCGTTTGCACGTTCTCCCTGTGCCTGCGTGGGTTTCCTCCGGGTGCTCCGGTTTCCTCCCACAGTCTAAAGATGTGCAGGTTAGATGGATTGGCCATGCTAAATTGCCCTTCGTGTCCAATAGGTTGGGTGAGGTTACTGGGTTACGAGGATAGGGTGGAGGTGTGGGCTTGGGTCGGGTGCTCTTTCCAAGGGCTGGTTCAGACTCGATGGGCCGAATGGACACCTTCTGCACTGTAAATTCTATGATTCTATAAATGGTCTACCCCATATCCTTAGACTGTGACCCCTGGTTCTGGACACTCCTACCATTGGGAACATGCTTCTTGCATCGACCCTGTATAAACTTGTTAGAATTTTACAAGTTTCTCGGAGATCCCCCTCATTTTTCTGAAGCCCAGCGAATAAAATCCAAACTAAATCAATCTCTCCTCATACGTCAATCCTGACATCCCAAGAATCAGTCTGGTAATCTTCTCTGCACTCCCTCTTTAGTAAGAACATCCTTCCTCAGATAAGGGGACCAAAACTGCGCACAATATTCCAGGTGTGGCCTCACCAAGGCCCTGTATAATTGCAGCAAGACAACCCTGCTCCTGTACTTGAATCCCCTCGCTATGAAGGCCAACATACCATTTGCCTTCTGTGGTGAATGAGATTCACACGGTATTGTAAGTTACCAATGTCACTCTGTTCCCAGTATATATATGTACCAATATTGTAAGTGCAGTTGCACTACCTGACCACCAGGGGGAGTAGCTCTGGGAGTACTCGAGAGTTTGTACTGGGCTCCCCCCCTTTGCTCCGCTCAGAACTCCTCCCCCTGGAGCTGCTGTATGAAGATCCGTGCCACAGATTCAGCCAGCCAGTTCACCGAAAGTTCAACGGCTAACAGGCTGGCTCTGTTGTAAGTACATTAAAACCGCTATTCTAATCCTACAAGCACGTGTCCGTAGAATTGATGGTTCCATCACCTTCCTTACTGCCTGCTGCACCTGCATGCTTTCTTCACTGACTGTTATACGAGGACACCAAAATCTTGTTATACATTCTCTTCTCCTAATTTATTAATATTCAGATAATAATCTGCCTCCCTGTCTTGGCTATCAAAGTGGATAACCCCACATTTCTCCAAATTATACTGCATCTGCCATTCATTTGCCCACTCACTCAACCTGTCCTAACACACTGCATCCTCCTAACAGCTCACTCTCCCACCCAGCTGTGTGTCATCTGCAAATTTGGAGATATTATATTTTGTTCCCTCATCCTAATCATTAATATACATTGTGAATAACTGGGGTCCCAGCACTGATCCCCCCCACTAGCGATTGACTGCCTTTGGAAACATTTATTCCTACACTCTGCTTGCTGTCTGCCAACCAGTTTTCTATCCATCTCAAGATACTACCCCTAATCTCACATGCTTTAATTTTACACACTAACATCTTATATGGGACTTTGTTGAAAGTCTTCTGAATGTCCAAATAAACCACATCCACTGGCTCCCTCTTGTCAACTCTACTAATGACATCCTTGAGGAATTCCAGTAGATTTGTCAAGCCCTATTTTCTTTTCATAAATCCATACCGACTCTGTCCGATCCAGCCACTGTTTTCCAAATGCTCCGCTAAGAGATCTTTGATAGTGGATTCTAGATTTTTCCCCACTACTTACGTCAGGCTTAATAGTTTAGAATTCTCTTTTTTCACTCTTCCTCCCTTTTTAAATAGTGGGGTTACATTAGCTCCCTTGCAGTCTATCGGAACTGTTTCAGAGTCTATAAAATCTTGGAAGATGACCACCAATACATCCACTATTTCTAGGGCCACTTTCTTAAGTACTCTGGGATGTAGATTATTAGGCCCTGGGGATTTATACACCTTCTAGCCCATCAATTTCCCCAAATAATTTCTCTACTAACATTGATCTCCTTCAGTTCCCCCCTTTCACTAAACCCCGGTGCGTTTCTGGTACTTTATTTATGTCCTCCTTTATAAAGACAGAAGCAAAGTGTGTATTTAGTTGGTCAGCCATTTCTTTGTTCCCCATTATAAATTCCCCTGTTTCTGACTGTAAGGGACCTACATTTGTCATTCCCAATCTTTTTCTCTTCATGTACCGATAGAATATTTTAAAGTCAGTTTTTATATTCCCCGCAAGCTTACTCTCGTACTCTATTTCCCTCTTCTTAATCAGTCCCTCGGTCCTCCTTTGCAGAATTCTAAACTGCTCCCGATCCTCAAGATCTGTTGTTTTGCTTGGCTAATTGTATGCTTCTTGGTTGGATCTAATACCATCTCTAATTTCCCTTGTAGGACATGGTTTGACTGCCTTTCCTGTTTTACTTGTGCACCAGACAGGAATAAACAATTGTTGCAGTTCACCCATACGCTCTGTGAATGTTTGCCAATGCCTATCCACCGTCCCTTCCTTTCAGTAACGTTTCCCAATCAATCATAGCCAACTCACGCCTCATATCATCGCAGTTTACTTTATTTCGATTCAGAACGCCTAGTCTGAGAATGAACTACTTCACTCTCCATTTTTTTGAAAAATGCTATCATATTGGTCGTTCATACCCAAGAAGTCTCGCACAACTCGATTGCCAATTTTCCTTTCTTATTACACAATAGCCAGTCTCAGGTGGCCTGTTCTGTAGTTGGTTCCTCAACATATTTATCCAGAAAACCATCCTGTATACACTCCAGGAATCCCTCCTCAAATTAGTATTGTGACTAATTTGTTTTGCCCAATCTATACGCAGATTAAAATCACCCATAATTACAAATGTTCCTTCATCGCACACCTCTCTAATTTTCTGTTCAATGTCTTTCGCAACATCGCCATTACAGTTTGAAATACCAGCCCCACTAATATTTTTTGCCTCTTGGTGTTTCTCAGCTCTACCCATACAGATTCCACACCGTCGGAGCTGATATCTTCCCTCCCTATTGTGTTAATTTCCTCTTTAACCAGCAATGCACCTTGATGAGACCACCAATTCACGAGACACATGCTTTAAGATATGAACAGTAGTTTTAATCTACTTACAGCAGAGCCAGCCTGTAACACGATGAACCCTGGATGAACTGGTCAGCTGGCTCTGGGCATCGATCTTTATACAGCAGTCCGGGGGAGGAGCCGTGGGCGGAGACAAGGGTGGAGCCCTGTACAAACTCCTATGCATTCCCAGTGCTACTCCCCCTAGTGGTCGGGCAACGCAACTGCGCTTACAATAATATGGTATCATATATATTACAGTGTGAATTACATTCACCACACACCTCCACTTTTCCTTTTTGTCTGTTCTTCCTAAATACACGACTGTGCTGTTAGAAAGGGAGTTCCAGGATTTTGACCCAGTGACAGTGAAGGAATGGCGATATATTTCTCAGTCAGGATGGTGAGTGACTTGCAGGAGAACTTCCAGATGGTGGCGTTCCCAGGTATCTGCTGCCCATGTCCTTCAAGATAGTAGTGGTCATGGGTTTGGAAGGTGTTGCCGAAGAAGCCGTGGTGAGTTCTTGCAGTGCATCTTGCAGACGGTACACAAGGCTGGGCTAAATCACTGGCTTTTAAAGCAGACCAAGCAGGCCAGCAGCACGGTTCGATTCCTGTACCAGCCTCCCTGGACAAGCGCCGGAATGTGGCGACTAGGGGGCTTTTCACAGTAACTTCATTGAAGCCTACTCATGACAATAAGCGATTTTCATTTCATTTCATTTCAATGTGATAGTGGAGGGAGTGAATATATGTGGAAGGGGTACCAATCAAGCAGGCTGCTTTGTCCTAGATGGTGTCAAGCTTCTTGAATGTTATTGAGGCTGCACTCATCCAGGCAAGTGGAGAGCATTTCATCGCACTCCTGACATGAGCCTCGTAAATCATTCATCTGAGGAAGGAGCTGCGCTCTGAAAGCTAGTGATTCGAAACAAACCTGTTGGACTTTTAACCTGGTGTTGTAAGACTTGCGCCCACCCCAGTCCAATGCTGGCATCTCCACATTGTAAATTGTGGGCAAGCTTTGGGAGTCAGGCATCAAGTTACTCACTGCAGGATTCCTAGCCTCTGACCTGCTCTTGTAGCCACTGTATTTATATGGCTAGTCCAGTTCAGTTTCTGCTCAATGGTGAGCCAGAATGATGATAGTGGGGAATTCAGTGATGGCAATGCCACTGAATGTCAAGAACCAAAGGTTAAACTCTCTCTTCTTGGTGATGGTCATTGCCTGCAACTTGTATGGCATGATGTAACTTGCCACTTGTCAGCCCAAGCCTGGATATCGTCCAGGTCTTGCTGCATTTGTACATGGGCCGCTTCATTATCTGAGGAGTCGCGAATGGTGCTGAACATCGTGCAGTCATCAGCAAACACCCTCATTTCTGGTCTTATGATGGATGGAAGGAGGTAATTGATAAAGCAGCTGAAGATGGTTGGGCCGAGGACACTATCCTGAGGAACTCCTGCAGTATGTCCTGGAGCTATGACTGACCTCAACCATCTTCCTTTGTACTAGCTATGACTCCAAAGAGCAAAGGGTTTTACACCAGATTCCCATTGCCTCCAGTTTAGTTTAGGTTTCTTGATGCCAGACTCAAAGGCTGCCTTTGTGTTAAGGGCACATCCTGGGCGGGATTCTCCCAGCCCCGCACCGGGCCGGAGAATCCACGCCACCGTGCCACGCCGCCCCGCAATTCTCCTCGGAGTGGAGAATCGGCACCATTGGCGGCGGTGTATTTGATACGGCGTCGGTCATGGGCCACTCTACATGGCCGGGCCACCGATTCTCCGGGCCAAATGGGCCGAGCAGCAGCTCTCAAAAGGCAGAGTCCCGCTCTGGGGGGGGGGTAGAGAGTGTGGGGAGGAAGGGAGGCTCCGACCCCGGGGGATGCCTCCGATGGGGCCTGGCCCGCGATCGGGACCCACCGATCGGCGGGCCGACCTCTCGCTCCCCGGCCTATTTTCTTACGCGCCGACCCCTGAACTCCCGCGCCCTATTGCATCGGGGCTGGCACGTTGAGGGAGGCCACCGTGCATGTGCGGGTTGGCGCAGCGCACAGTTCACGCTGGAATGGCGTGAACCGCTCTAGCGCCATGCTGGCCCCCTGTAGGGGCCAGAACCAGCACTTCCAGCGGTCCGTTCACGCCGTCGTGAATCTGCCGCCGAATGGGAGAATCCCACCCCTCGACTATGTTTAGGCCAGGGCTATAAATGAGGTCAGGGGAGGTCTTGGCAGAAGCCAAACTGAGCATCAGTGAGCAGGTTACTGCTTAATAAGTGCCATTTAATAGCATGGTTGATGATCTCTTCGATCATTTTAATGATGTTCAAGAGTAAACTGATTGGGCAGTAATTAGCCAGGTTGGATTTGTCCTGCTTTTATTTTGTGTACAGGACATACCTGGCAATTTTCCACATAGCTGGGTAGATGCCAGTGTTGTAACTGCACTGGAACAGCTCGGCTAGGGGGATGGTAAGTTATGGAGCGTAAGTCTTCGGTACTATTGCCAGCAGCCATTGCCTTTGCAGTATCCAATGCCTTCAACCGTTCTTTGCTATCACATGGCGTGAACCAAATTGGCTGAAGACTAGCGCCTATGATGCTGGGGACCTCCGGAGGGGGCCGAGACAGATCAACCACTCGCTACTTCTGGCTGAAAATTGTCGCAGATGCTTCAGCCTTACCTTGTGCACTGATATACCTGGCTCCACCATCATTGAGGTGGGGATATTGTGGAACCTTCTCCTCCTGTTTGACATGTAATTAGTCCTGTGTTGTAAAAGGTAAGGTGAAGTCACCATAGTCCCAGAGGACCATAGGCTACTTTTCCCTTTGAGGGAGAGAGCTGACTGGTGGTGGGTCAACCTGAGGATCACCACACCTCGGGTGAGGGGCAAGGTTGAGAAGGCATTTTTAAACGGCTTTGAAAGGTCGTATAAAAATTACATTTTTTTTACATGTTTTGGTGTCTTTACAATATAAGCGAGCAACGTATACACCAGCTTGACTTTCAAGATGTTCAGTAAAATGAGAAATTGACTGCCACCTAATGTTCTACATTTCTGCACTCGTTCAGATAATCTTCTGCTGACTAGTTAAAAATAAAACACTTTTCCTTTTCTGCATTTCTTTGTTGGCATTGAGCATTGTTGTGTCATCACAGCTGGAAATAGCATGAAATCCCCATAGAATGCTTCCAATAATACCCAAAATGCTCACCTTAGAAATGCATCATTTTCTGCAGTAGCAAGGACTATGTTCTATTACTCGGAAATAGACATTTAAAATCTCCAAGATTGAGAGGAGAACTGATTAAAACTTATAGAATTCTAACAGGGTTGGACAGACTAGGTGCAGGGAGGATGTTTTCCTTGGTTGGGGAGTCTAGAACCAGGGGACAGTCTCAGGTTCTGGGGTGGACCATTTAGGACAGAGATGAGGAAATAAATGTCTTCACCCAAAGGGTAGTGAGCCTGTGGAATTCTCGACCACTGAGGGCTGTGGAGGCCAAATCACTGAACGTATTCAAGAAAGAGATAGATTTTTAAAAAAGATTCCTGTGGCATCAAGGGGCATGGGGAGAAAGCGTGAGTATGTCATTGAGATAGAGGATCAGCCATAATACTACTGAAGAGCGGAACAGGCTCGAAGGGCCGAATGGCCTACTCCTGCTAGTAGTTTCTACGTTTTACTGCAATTGTAGAGGGCGTTGGTGAGGCCATACCTGGTGTATTGTGTGCCGTTTTGGTGTCCTTATCTGAGGAAGATGTTCCTGCTCTGGAGGGAGTGCAGCGAAGGTTTACCAGGCTGATTCCTGGGATGGTTATATGAGGAAAGACTAAATCGGTTAGGATTATACGCACTTAGAAGTGTGAGAGCGGATATCATTGAAACTTGCAAAATTCTAACAGGATTAGGTAGGGTGGATTCAGAAAGAATGTTCCCGATGGTGAGGGGAGTCCTGAACTAGGGATCGTATTTTGAGGATAAGGGGTAAACCTTTTAGGACTGAGGAGAAATTTCTTTACCCAGAGATTGGTGAACCGTTGGAATTCGCTACCATAGAAAGTATTTGAGGCCAAAACATTGTGTCATTTCAAGAAGGAATTAGATACAGCTCCTGGGGCTAAAGGGATCAAGGGATATGAGGGGAAGGGGGAGAATCGGGGTATTGAACTTGATGATCAGCCATGATCATAATGAATGGCGGAACAGGCTCGAAGGGCCGAATGGCCTCTTCCTGCTTCTACTTTCTATATTTCTATGTTTAAGTGAGACTGTCGACTTATCAAGTGGCAGATATTTATCTGCCATTAGATGCTGGGTCGAGACTGTCCCGTTCACGTAGATCATTCAGAAGAACCTTCAACCCTTAGTCAAGGCAGGATTCATACACACGGATCTTTGTTCTGAAAAGCCACTCGAACTCCAGCCAAGCAGGTTTGTACTTTAATAGTATGTTGACATTGGCAATGTTGACATTGGCGACTTGAGCACTGGATTCTTTTGGAATGAATACACCTCAGTAATTATGGGAAGAGGGAATGGTGCATCTGTTATTTCTTAATTCCAAGGTCATACACACCAGAGCTCCTCAACAAATCTGTCCTTCCTCCCTTTCAAAAATACACATTTTATTGAACATTAAACCTGTGCAATGTTCCTTTTGTAACATGCTGTTTTTTATTGTACCAAAGGTAGGACAGTTGAGCACTTGAATTTTGTTTACACCTATAAAAAATTAAATATCAACAATAATTCTATTTGTGCACAGAAATAAAATGAAATACATTTATGTAGTTTTAATTCCCATCCATTCACAATGGTTCAAAAAAATCTCAATTACAGACCTATTTATACAGTGCACATGTCCTACATGATCACAGATGTATTTTTGACCAACTTTGAACATTCAAATATGCTCTGACAAAGATTGAACTTGGTGATAACATAGAATCCCTGCAGTGCAGAAGGAGGCCTTTTGGCCCATCATGTCTGCACCAACACTTTGAAAGACCTTAGGCCCAAACTCCTACCTTATCCATGTAACCCCACCCAACCATTGGACGCTTAAGGGCAACTTAACATGGCCAATCCACCTGGCCTGCACATCTTTGGACTGTGTGAGGAAACCGGAGCACCCAGGAGGAAACGCATGCAGACAAGGGGAGAATGTGCAAACTCCACACAGACAGTGACCAGAGGTCAGAATCGAACCTGGATCCCTGATGTTGTGAGGCAACAGTGCTAACCATTTTGCGGCTATGCCACCCTGACATAAGTTTAATATGAGACCACATTTTACATTACCAAACTGATTAACACTAAATAAAACAGGTTTCGTATTACTGCATCTCTGTAGTTAAACCAATCTGGAGGCAGGTGCTTTTAGCTTCTGCCGAGGGTTAATTGGGGCCTGTTTGTCTCTTAAATATGGGAATTAGGACAAATTATTCCATTAAACACCTTGAAAAGCACTTGGTGGTATGCCATAATCCAATGGCTTCAATCTAGTCTGTGCCAGAAATAGTCGAGCTAAACCCTCAAGTGGCTATTTCAGTGAAAAATGGACACCAGTATAAATTGCTTTAGATGCACATTTATTTTTTTCAGTTAGCAAACAAATGAAAACGTATCCTCAAATTATTACCCTCCCGATTTTTATTGCCAGCAAGCCCCCTCCCTCTCTGGTGCCACCAAGTCCCGGCAAATTGCATGAGGAGAGATTGAACAGTTTAGTCCTATACTCTGCAGAGTTTAGAAGAATGAGGAAGATCTAAATGAGGTAGACATAAGACATGGATAAAGTAGACATGGAGCTGATGCTTCCTCTTGTGGGGCATTCGAAAACGACAGGTCATGGGCGCGATTCTCCGCACCCGCGGAAAATCGCGAAACGGCCGACTTTTGCGACGGCCCGACACGGCCCCGTTCCCGACGTATTCACGTCCGGGAAATGGGCTAGAAACGGGGCCGCGTCAATCACGTGCGCGATAACGCCGGAACACGACTACGACACGAACACGCCCACGTGAGACCGCCCGACGCCGAAAAAAGGCGTGGGCGAGCACAGAAACTGTAGGCCAGGATGTCGGAGCAAAGGAGAGCAGCCCCACGATTCGTGGAGGCTGACGTCGAGACGCTGCTCGATTCAATCGAGCAGAGGAGGGGCATCATCTGCCCACGTAGAGGGTATTGCCACCCTGCCAGCGCGGTGCGCCAGCCCTGGCGTGAGGTGGCTGCTGCCGTCAGTGCTGTGGGGCAGACCCCTCGCTCTGCAGACCAATGTCGGAAGCTGGTTTAGCTCACTGAGCTAAATCGCTGGCTTTTAAAGAAGACCAAGCAGGCCAGCAGCACGGTTCGATTCCCGTACCAGCCTCCCCGGTCAGACGCCGGAATGTGGCGACTATGGGCTTTTCACAGTAACTTCATTGAAGCCTACCCGTGACAATAAGCGATTTTCATTTCATTTTCATTTCATTTCAAGAAGATGCACGACCTCACCAGGGCTGCCAGGGTAAGTTCCAAGAGGGTGCCCCCGGGTCACAACCATCCCTCTCCCCTTTACTTAATCACCCCCCCCCCCGGCACGGGGGGTGGAGGGGGATTGGGGCAGAGTGAGTTGAGGGTGGTTCACAAAGTAGTCACAGACCCAGCGCTCTGGCCCCCGTGGAGAGATGCAATGGTCTTATTACAACTTGACCCCCCAAACTGTGCCAGTATCTGAACGGACTGCTGATACCTGCCGTATTGTAATGATCTACCTATGCCCCCTCCCCCAACAGGACAAGACCGCTCACAACACCCGTGAGCGGAACAAGACTGGAGAGGGTTCGCCCATCCTGCACCCCTCACCACGTTTGAGCAGAGGGCACTGGACCTTGTTGGGGGATCTGCCACCCGGGCGATCGCGCAATGCGAGGTTGGCGGAGCTGCAACAAGTGAGACAACCCTGCATGACAAACACCCCCCCTCCCCCATCCTCTGTCCCTTCACACACCCTGCCCACTTGGACACCTCCCCCATCCTCTGTCCCTTCACACCCTGCCCACTTGGACACCTCCCCCATCCTCTGTCCCATCACACACACTGCCCACTTGGACACCTCCCCATCCTCTGTCCCTTCACACACTCTGTCCACTGGGACACCTCCCCCATCCTCTGTCCCTTCACACCCTGCCCACTGGGACCATCCAGCGCCCGGCCGAGCGTCTTTAAATAAGCCGTTTCATTCTCTTCCCTAGGACGTGATGCCGAACGACCAGGGCCGTCTGCCTCCAGGCGGATACAGGCATCTGCCCCCACCTCACCCAGGGCCGTAAGACAGAGGGTGGCCGATCAGCGGGGAGTCCCATCCTCCCCAACCGAATCTGTGGAGCAGGACGCCCAGAGGGCGGTGACAGAGCAAGAGAGAGAAATGGCCCGCGAACGCCCTGCGGCCTCACAGCGAGCCGATGACATAGAGGAGGAGTCCACCCAAGACGACCTCGAGCTTGCGGCACAGCTATCTCCCACACCATCCACCATCCCAGAGACACTCACCCCGGTTGGGCTATTTAGTGATGAGGCTCCTGGGTCACAGTCTGGGTCACACATCACAGCTGAACAGGTACAGCAGGTGGAGGTCGGAGCAGCCGAGGGCCCGGACTGGCGGAGGGCAGGCCAGGCCCAGCATCCAGCTGGCTCCCAGATGTTTTCCGAGTTCCTGGAGTTTCTCAACCCACCTGCACAGCCGATGCATCAAGAAACCCAGGGACACAATGACGGGATGAGGGCTGTCTTCCAGACTCTGCAGACGCTGTTAGAGGAGTCGAACCGCGTCCACGAGCAGGGAGTGGTGCCACTCATGGCAGCAACCCAGGCCGACACCGCACGGGTGGCATCCGCGGTGGAGGCAATGGGTCAGGTTATGCAAGGCGTTGGGCTTAATGTGCACGCGTCATCCTCGGCCCTGGACAGGGTTGCCCTCTCACAGGCAGCAATGCGCCAGAGCCAACACGACATTGCCGGCGCGCTGCGGGCCTTGGCCGAGTCTCAGCAGGTCATGGCCCAGTCGCAGCACGCCATGGCACAGTCACAGCAGTCGATGGCACAGTCCCAGAAGTCGATGGCACAGTCCCAGCAGTCAGTCGCGGAGAGCATCAACTGCCTGACACATGTGCTGGATGGCGTCATGCACTCACAGGTTGATATCGCACAGTCCCTGGCGGGAATGTCTAACTCCCTGGACTCCGTCTCTGCAAACCTTCGGATCCTGGTGGATACCGTTGCAGGCCTCCAGGACTGGCAGCGCCAGGTGTCGATGGTGCGACGGGGCACCTCCCCGCTCGCACCTCTGTCCCAAAGTGAGGCCCGGGGGCCACCGGGCTCCCCGAGGGAGGAGGAGGTTTCGGGGCCCATCCCATTAACTCCATCACGGGACGTCCCGGAATTCTCGGTCTCCCCTCGTCCCATCCCTGGTGCATTGGGTGGGCAGCAGGCAGAGCAGGGTGGCACAACGTCACCCGAGACGCCCGCAGAGCAGCCTGGCCCATCAAGGCCGGGTCGCCCCAGGAAACGCTTGCCGAAGGAGAAACAAGTCAAAGGGGGCGATTCGCAGCAGTCCTCTTCCACTCCTGCTGTATCATCTGGGGAATCACTTAGACGTAGTGGTAGGGCCCGTAAGGCAACAAAGAGAGACACTGAGTAAGTTGGCACGGGTGAAGGGCACAGTTTAGTTGTAGGGGCTAGGGCACCTGTAAATTATTGTTAACAGTAAACGCACTGTTCCACCTTACTTGTAATACCGTGTGATTGTTCCACAGCCACAGGAATCGTGATGGTGACCGAGTGTCGCTGGGGTTGACGAGCGGTGAAACTTCGGTGCCGGGTGTGCAGTCCCCTCCCCCCCACCCCCTCCCACATCTAGCCCACGCGGGCACGTGATGGAGTGTCTGTGATGATCTCAGCGGCCACCAAGGTGGATGGTTCAGCGATTGCCATGGGTCAGACTCTCTCTAACGATTCTGAGCTTACAGCTCTTCGCAGAGCGGGCTGTCATCATTCCACATGGCACTGATCACACCCGCTGACACAGCCATCAATGTTGTGCCATACCGTCTGGACCCAGTGGTAAGGGTGATGTCTAAGTGGAGCAGTGTACACTGAGAGGGGGTGGGGTGGGGGGGGGGTTGAGGTGGTGGTAGTTGTGTGTTGACCCTCTGCACGACTAGCGATGCAGGTGGTGGTTTGGTGTTCAGCGGGGATATCGCATGCGACGCGTGAACCGTGCTGCTACCAAGGCGTCGTGTGCCCGCCGTCCTCGCCGGGTCCGTCGTGCCGCCTCCTGGACATCACCAGTACCTGGGTCATGTCTGCGTGCTGCGCCCGCCACTCCGCCAGCCTCCTCCTCCTCCTCCTCTGTGCTGGCACCACTGCCACTGGCTTCTCCCTCTGCCTCCTGCAGCAGGTCATCTCCCCTCTGCATCGCGATGTTGTGCAGCGCACAGCAGACCACTACAATGCGAGCGACCCTGTCGGGCTAGTACTGCAGGGCCCGTCCGGAGCGGTCCAGGCACCTGAATCTCATCTTCAGGAGGCCAAGGCAGCGCTCCACCACACCCCTGGTTGCTGCATGGGCCTCGTTGTATCGGGTTTCCGCATTGGTCTGAGGCCTCCGTATAGGCGTCATCAGCCAAGACCTCAGCGGATAACCCCTGTCGCCTAGCAACCAGCCCCTCAGCCGGGGGGGGGACGTCCCTCAAACATCGCAGAGATGTACGACTGCGCCAGTATGTAGGAGTCATGCACATTCCCTGGGAACCTTGCACAGACGTTCATGAACATCATGTGGGGGTCGCATACCACCTGGATATTCATGGAGTATGTCCGCCTCCTGTTTGTGAACACCTCCCTGTCCCCTGCAGGCGGGCGCATGGGGACGTGAACACAATCAATTGCCCCCTGCACCATCGGTATCCCGGCCATGCTGGCAAATCCACGAGCTCGTGAGTCTTGAGTTGCTCGGTCCTCGGGAAAGGTGATGTAGCGGTCCGCGATGGCATAGAGGGCGGCGGTCACATCCCGGATGCACCTGTGGACCGATGACTGGGAGATCCCGGAGAGGTCCCCGCTCGGAGACTGGAAGGAGCCGGTCGCATAGAAGTTAAGAGCGACCGTCACCTTGATGGCAACCGGGATCGCGTGTCCTCCATCCGTTCCACGTGGGGCGAGGTGCGCCACGAGGCGACAGATATGTATCACCGTCCGCCTACTCAGCCGGAGTCTCCTCCTGCAGGTGATGTCTGTCATTGCTAGGAAAGAGATCCGGGCACAGTACACCCTCGGCCTTGGTCGTCGCCTCTGGTGCCGTGGCTGCACCCTCACTCTCTCCTCCTCCTCCTCCTCCCCCCCCCATGCTGCTCGACGACTGGCAACTCCTCGGCCCTTCCCACTGCTGCTGCAGCTGGCCCTGCATCCACTGCGGGTTGTGGCTGTGGATGCTGCTCCATCTCCAAATGCAGTGCAGCGGCCCCAACCACTGCGCAGAACATAGCCGTTCTGTTCGCAGACATTATGCTAACCTACAGAAGGGTGGTGTGGGGCAGAGAAACGGGACATGTCAGACGGATGTTAGTCGACACCTCGGCAGCCGCCTGCCACGGGATATCTGTGTGTCCCGGTGGCCTGGTCGCGCTGCTGACATGCGGGCAGCCTAACCCCTGGTCACTTTCTGCATCCAACGGGCAGTTAACTACGTCCTCTTCACCGGTGCGTCAATGGCCTGTGGCCGTAAGCCAGAGGGCAACCAGCGGCTGTGTCCTCGTGACCAGCATGCCATGGCACGGTGGCAGACATTTTGTAACCGAGGTTGGACGAGTCACTCGCTCACTCTCTCCCTACCCCCCCACCGTCTCCCGCACTCCGTCTCCCGCACTCCGTCTCCCGCACTCCGTCTCCCGCACTCCGTCTCCCGCACTCCGTCTCCCGCACTCCGTCTCCCGCACTCCGTCTCCCGCACTCCGTCTCCCGCACTCCGTCTCCCGCACTCCGTCTCCCGCACTCCGTCTCCCGCACTCCGTCTCCCGCACTCCGTCTCCCGCACTCCGTCTCCCGCACTCCGTCTCCCGCACTCCGTCTCCCGCACTCCGTCTCCCGCACTCCGTCTCCCGCACTCCGTCTCCCGCACTCCGTCTCCCGCACTCCGTCTCCCGCACTCCGTCTCCCGCACTCCGTCTCCCGCACTCCGTCTCCCCCACTCCGTCTCCCCCACTCCGTCTCCCCCACTCCGTCTCCCCCACTCCGTCTCCCCCACTCCGTCTCCCCCACTCCGTCTCTCCCACTCCGTCTCTCCCACGCCGTCTCTCCCACTCCGTCTCTCCCACTCCGTCTCTCCCACTCCCCCCCCTCCGTCTCTCCCACTCCCCCCCCTCCGTCTCTCCCACTCCCCCCCCGTCTCTCCCACTCCCCCCCCCCCCCCGTCTCCCCCACTCCCCCCCTCCCGTCTCTCCCACTCCCCCCCCTCCGTCTCCCCCACTCCCCCCCTCCGTCTCCCCCACTCCCCCCCTCCGTCTCCCCCACTCCCCCCCTCCGTCTTCCCCACTCCCCCCCTCCGTCTCCCCCACTCCCCCCCTCAGTCTCCCCCACTCCCCCCTCAGTCTCCCCCACTCCCCCCTCAGTCTCCCCCACTCCCCCCTCAGTCTCCCCCTCAGTCTCCCCCACTCCCCCCTCAGTCTCCCCCACTCCCCCCTCAGTCTCCCCCACTCCCCCCTCAGTCTCCCCCACTCCCCCCTCAGTCTCCCCCACTCCCCCCTCAGTCTCCCCCACTCCCCCCTCCGTCTCCCCCACTCCCCCCCCTCCGTCTCCCCCACTCCCCCCTCCGTCTCCACCACTCCCCCCCTCCGTCTCCACCACTCCCCCCCCCTCCGTCTCCACCACTCCCCCCCTCCGTCTCCACCCTCCCCCCCCTCCGTCTCCACCACTCCCCCCCCCCCTCCGTCTCCACCACTCACCCCCCTCAGTCTCCCCCACACCCCCCTCCGTCTCCCCCACACCCCCCTCCGTCTCCCCCACTCCCCCCCGCTCTGGACCCCCTCCCGTTCTCGGGGTTGCCTTCCCCGTTGTGGCCAGTGCGCTGAGCTGTGCGCTGAGCTCACCTACTCGAAGCTCTCGTCAGCCAGCACGACTGGTTGACGAACTTCAAAAGCAGGTGTGTTGGCCGGCGTGAAAACATGGCGTGATGACGTCGGGACTTCGGCCCATCCGGGCCGGAGAATAGCGGGGGGCCAATAAGTCGGGATTCTGGTCGTATCGGGGGGGTCTTTCGAGGCCTTTGCCGGGAATGCCGATGTGTAGTTTGTGCGGGGTTCGGAGAATAGCGGGTGGGCGTCGGACCGGCGTTGCCGTGAAAATATGTGCGGCCCGCTATTCTCCGAACCGGCGTGAGAGCGGAGAATCGCGCCCTATAATCTTAGAATAATAGGTCGCAAATTTAAAACAGATTTGAGGAAAAACTACTTCTTGTGAATCTGTGGAATTTGCTACCCCGGAGTGCGTTGGATGCAGGGACAGTGAGGAGGAGTTGTACAGATTTTTAATTGGTAATGGGCTGAAGGGTTATGGAGAATGGACTGGATGGTGGAGTTGAGGCCAGGATGGGATCAGCCATGATCACATTGAGGGTGTTAGGCTCGGGAGGCTAAATTGCCGACTCCCGCTCCTAGGTCATCTATTCTAGGGATCTAGGGTCATCTATCAGCGTCTGGCTGATTTCACAATCCAGCTCTAGGTCTGTAACATTGTAGGTAGCAGATGAGGTACATATCAGCCATGATAGAATGGCGGAGCAGACTCGATGGGCCGAATGGCCTAATTCTGCTCCTACAGCTTATGAACTTATGAAATTGAAAGAAACACTGTATCACTCTGTGTAGGTTCGTAGAATGTACAAGATTGGACAGATTTTAAGAACCAGCAAAGAAAGACCAAAAAAAAGGGAGAAATTAGAGTGTGAGTGACAGCTAGTTAGAAATGTAAAAGAAGAATTTAAGAATTTCTGCAAGTATGTAAAAAGGAAAAGAGTAACTAAAGTGAATGTTAGTCCTCTAGAGAGAGTGAGAGCCTGGGGAATTATTCATGGAAAACAAGGAAATGACAAGTTTTAAAGTATCTGTCTTCACTGTAGAAGACTTGGGAAAATTCTTCAAGATACTTGAAAATCTAGAGGTTAATGGAGGGAAGGAACTTCAAACAATTACCATCACCAGGGGAAAGGTACCAGGAACACTATTAGACCTCAAGGCTGACAAGTCCCCAAGACCTAATGGCCAGCACCCTAGCATCTTACATTAAGTGGCTGCAAAGATAATAATGACAATCTTTATTAGTGTCACAAGTAGGCTTACATCAACACTGCAATAAAGTTACTGCAAAAATCCCCTAGTCGCTACACTCTGGCGCCTGTTGGGGCAAGGGAGAAATCAGAACGTCCAAATTACCTAACAAGCACATCTTTCAGGACTTGTGGGAGGAAACCGGAGCACCCGGAGGAAACCCATGCAGACACGGGGAGAACGTGCAGACTCCGCACAGACAGCTACCCAAGCCGGGAATCGAACCTGGGTCCCTGGTGCTGTGAAGCAACAGTGTAACCACTGTGCTACCATGCTGCCCTAGTAGAGGCACTGGTTATAAACTTCCAAAATTCCTTAGATTCAGGAACGGTCCCAGCGGATTGGAAATCAGCAAGAAGGGGGAAGAGGTAGAAAGTTGTTCTAATTCCCATCAGCCAGTTAGCTTAATATCAATGATTGGGAAATTGCTAGAATCCATTATTATGGAGGTTATGGCAGGATATATCTCAGTTGGATAGACAGCTGGTTCGTGATGCAGAGCAAGGCCAGCAGCGTAGGTTCAATTCCCTTACTGGCTGAGGTTATTCATGAAGGTTCCGCCTTCTCAACCTTGCCTCTCTCATGAGGTGTGGTGATCCCCAGGTTCAATCACCACCAGTCAACTCTCCCCCTCAAAGGGGAAAGCTGCCCCATGCCACCTGGGACTATGGCAACTTTACCTTTGCCATTAAGAAAATAGCAATGAGACCAGGCAGAGTCAACATGGCTTTGTGAAAGGGAAATTGTGTTTTAAGTTATTAGCGATCTTTCAGGAAGTAACAAGCAACATAAATAAAGGTTAACCTGCCAGTGTGATGCACCTTGATTTCCAAAAGGCATTTGATAAGGCGCCACATCAAAGGTTCTTGAACAAAATAAAAGCTCATGTTATTGGGGAAACAATATTAGCATACATAGAGGGCACGTGAGCTAACAGGAAACAGAGAGTTGGCACAAACAGGTCATTTTCAGGTTGGCAAGCTGTAACTACTGAAATACCACAAGGATCAGTACTGGGGCCTAACCTATTTATAATCGATATCAATAACTTTGAAGACAAATGGAATGTTGGAGTTTAACGCAAGGGGAATGGAGTATGAAGGTAGCTAAGTTTTACTCCAGCTGTTCGGGGCCTAGTGAGACCATGGCCAAAACCTTCCATACTTCGTTCATGGTTGGGATTTTCCGGTGCCACTGAAAATGAGTGGAGGCTTGGCTGGAACACCAAATTTTCCGTTCTTACTCGCAACAAGTCTCACGATGGATGAGACCGGAGAATCCCGCCCACAATCTGGAATAGATATAGATATAGATATAGAGAAATACAGCACAGAACAGGCCCTTCGGCCCACGATGTTGCGCCGAACTTTTGTCCTAGGTTAATCATAGAATTTTGGACAATTTTTCATGGCCAATCCACCCAACCTGCACATCTTTGGACTGTGGGAGGAAACCGGAGTACCCGGAGGAAACCCACGCAGTCACGGGGAGGATGTGCAGACTCCACACAGACAGTGACCCAAGTCGAAATCGAACTTGGGACCCTGGAGCTGTGAAGCAATTGTGCTAGCCACAAGCTACCGTGCTGCCCTTAAGAAGTTAACCTACACTCCATTATTCTACCCTAATCCAAGTACCTATCCAATAGCCGCTTGAAGGTCCCTAACTTTTCCGACTCAACTACTACCACAGGTAGTGCATCCCATGCCCCCACTACTCTCTGGGTAAAAACCTACCTCTGACATCCCCTCTATATCGTCCACCATTTATCTTAAATTTATGTCCCCTTGTAATGGTGTGTTCCACCCGGGGAAAAAGTCTCTGACTGTCTACTCTATCTATTCCCCTGATCATCTTATAAACCTCTATCAAGTCGCCCCTCATCCTTCTCCGTTCTAATGAGAAAAGGCCTAGCACCCTCAACCTTTCCTCGTATGACCTACTCTCCATTCCAGGCAACATCCTGGTAAATCTCCTTTGCACCTTTTCCAAAGCTTCCACATCCTTCCTAAAATGAGGTGACCAGAACTGCACACAGTACTCCAAATGTGGCCTGACCAAGGTTTTGTACAGCTGCATCATCACCTCACGGCTCTTAAATTCAATCCCTCTGCTAATGAACGCTAGCACACCATAGGCCTTCTTCACAGCTCTATCCACTTGAGTGGCAACTTTCAAAGAACTATGAACATAGACCCCAAGATCTCTCTGCTCCTCCACATTGCCAAGAACCCTACCATTAACCCTGTATTCCGCATTCAGATTTGTCCTTCCAAAATGGACAACCTCACACTTGCCAGGGTTAAACTCCATCTGCCACTTCTCAGCCCAGCTCTGCATTCTATCTATGTCTCTTTGAAGCCGACAACAGCCCTCCTCACTATCCACAACTCCACCAATCTTCATATCATCTGCAAATTTACTGACCCACCCTTCAACTCCCTCATCCAAGTCGTTAATGAAAATCACAAACAGCAGAGGACCCAGAACTGATCCCTGCGGTACGCCACTGATAACTGGGCTCCAGGCTGAATATTTGCCATCCACCACCACTCTCTGTCTTCTATCGGTTAGCCAGTTTGTTATCCAACTGGCCAAATTTCCCACTATCCCATGCCTCCTTACTTTCTGCATAAGCCTACCATGGGGAACCTTATCAAATGCCTTACTAAAATCCATGTACACTACATCCACTGCTTTACCTTCATCTACATGCTTGGTCACCTCCTCAAAGAATTCAATAAGACTTGTAAGGCAAGACCTACCCCTCACAAATCCGTGCTGACTATCCCTAATCAAGCAATGCCTTTCCAGATGCTCAGAAATCCTATCCCTCAGTACCCTTTCCATTACTTTGCCTACCACCGAAGTAAGACTAACTGGCCTGTAATTCCCAGGGTTATCCCTATTATGTACGGTCTCCTTATTTCAAAATGGAATTCAAAATGTGTTGGAAGCAGCTCAGAGAAGGTTCACTTGACTCATTCCTGGGATGAAGGGCTTATCCTGTGAGGAAAGGTTGAGTAGAGTAGGCCTATACCCAGTGGAGTTCAAAAGAATGGGAGTTAATCTTGTTGAAACATACAAAATCCTGAGGGAACTCAATGGGGTGGATATTGGGATGATGTTTCCTTCTTGTGGGGAGACTAGAACTAGGTTTCCCTTTGAAGATGGAGATGAGGTGAACATTTTTCTCTCAGAGTGTCTTTAGTTGGTGGAATTCTCTCACCAGAGAACAGCGGACGGGATGCGTGATTGAATTTATTCAGGGCTGAGTTTGATGGACATTGGCAGACAGGAAAGTGGAGTTGAGCTTAATGAATGGCCACGGATTGGCCTATTCTTATGTTCCTCTAAAAACGCTAATCAATGTAATTCCTATCCGGTGAAAAGATCTGGTTCGTGTGAATCACATTTTAAGTCAATTTTGTCTGACTACGCTGCTGTGAAGCAACTTGAAACGCTTCATTATGTTGAAGGCACTATCTAAATGCAGGCTGCTGTTATCACTGTAATATGAACCATCGAATGACGGAGCTGCAGTTATTTCAAGTCAAACTGAGCAGTTTCCAAGGGTACAATTTGGAATACAATTGACTACAACCGAGACAAAGCCATCTCCCTCGTGCATGTTGAAGTTTGAAGGGAATTATTCATTCTCAAAGGAACCAATGAAACCAAGCAGGGCAAAAGCAGTAAGTGACTATGTGACATTAGGCTCGCAGCATGATCCATACATTGTTTCCTTGACAGAGGAAACCAGGAAAATGTGAAAAGAAATGACACGTTGACAGCATTGCTAGATGATGCATTCATTAAAAAAAAAATTACAGATTAAAAGTCAAACCTGATGATCCACTGGGTGTCATTGCTTTGCTGGTGTTTAAATGTGGCAATGAGCTATTCAGCCTCAAACATCTAAATGTCTCACCAATCCTGACCCCGTTTCATGTACCACTTTTGATCCAGTTCCTATGTTCATTACCAAGGTTTGGCAGGGCGTCGAAAGTTCAGATTATCCAGTGAACCATTTCCACTGATTCATCAGGATTCTCGTCATCACCAGTTTCCTGCACGAATATTCGTGGTCCCCCCCCCCCCGTCCCCCAACAAGGCAGAAGGTGAATTAAGTTAATCACAACGCACAAGAAATGAGCTCAATTTAACAGCAAATATATAGAAGCTCTTCGGGAAAGCATAAAATGCATAAAAATCCAAGGCATAAAATGATCAATTACCCAAAGTATTATTTTTACAGTCTCTGCCTTGTGTCGTATTGACATTCATACATGTATTAATGATTTCTATATTGTTACTCATTATTGCCTTTCCCCCCTTTGGTCAACATACAGCATCAGTCACGTTTTATACATTGCTTTGCAGCTTAAACTCAGCGCTGGCTCAGTGATGCACTGCTACATTAAATGGCTATTTTCCAACTCACAGGTCTGGAAAATGGACTTTAATCAATGACTACAAGACCTTATTATACCTCGAGCTGCCAAATGGGGCCTGTGTACCAAAGGATGTTGTATTTATGACCAAATAAATTGTCAGGCTTGTTGAGTCTTATTGTAATTCCAAACAGCGTAGCAGCTTGTGCGTGTGATTCACACAGTGATTTGCTTATTGTATTTTTGTGTTATGTGTTTCTGGAAAATCAAGGCTGCGTTACAGAACTGGAACAGCTAAAGCGTTAATCTTACAATGGAAACAATATAGATCATTGAATTTTACATTTCTTTTTTAAATGCAAGAACATGAATCTCACTTTGCTGAACTATGAACACTGTGACATCTATTTAGAGAAGGCTGACAACGCTCCTTGTACCTGGATCAGAAGACAGAAGCTTTGTCAGGAAAATGCCGACACATGTAACTGTTTTGCACGCCAAGCAAAACACAGAATTGGCATTAAGGAACAAAGGGAAACCAATGAGTAAATCAGGCAAAGATAAAAATGGTAGATTACACTCCCACATTCTAAGATACGATATAAAAACAAGCTCAAGGCCAAAAGGAAAACCCTCAAATGCTCAAAATCTGACATATAAATGGGAAGTGCAGAGCTAGACTGTTCATTCTGCCAAAGGGTCTCTGCCTGAAATCTCTTTGTGCCTCTACACTTTGTTGCTATTGGTGTTTAGAAAATATTCCCATTTGCCACCCTTGGATTCAAAGTGGATGGCCTCATCCTTTCCCACATTGAACTTATTGATATTACTTATTACTAATGTCAGTGCTCCTCCAAACTGTCTTCTTTTGTGCTTAATCCAAGCTTTTTCCTCTGTGATCTGTATTTATAACCAAAACTGATTTTGGACTTCCAGTTGCGGCATGTAGGTGGAGATCACGTGTTTAGTGGCTCTTGTCAGAACTGTCTGTTTTAGGCCCTTTACGCCCAGCTTTTGGGAAGATTTGTTTGTGAGAAGCTGTGGGACATTTATAGAATGTCAAAAACCAGAAAGAATAATCCAGGGAAAAAGGCAGCGAGATTCCGCCGCCGGGCGTGGTGAGGGTGCAGCAGGAGGAAAGATGGCAGGAGACAGCCCATCGGGTGGGGCCGCGCCCATCACGGTGGTGAAGATGGCTGAAGTGATGGATGGAGTGTTTGAACAGTTGCTTTCTCAGCATTTTGAATGGCATGGGATGGAAATGATGGCCTCACTTAAGGCATGGGTGGGTGAGACCCTTGCCCCCGTGAGGAGGAAGTTGGGGAGAGCTTTGACAGCGGTGAGGGAGCAGGGGGAGAAAATCAAGGGGATGGAGGAGGCATTGTCGCGGCACAGCGACCAATTCACCTCAATGGAGCTGCGGAGGGTGGCAGAGATCAACAGAGGGCTGAGAGCCAAGGTAGAGAACATGGAGATCAGGTTGCAAGAGATATTGTGGGTGTGCCTGAGGGGGTGGAGGGCCAGAGGCCTACAGAATGCTTTGCCGATATGCTAGCAAAGTTGATGGGGAAGGGGGAGGATCCCTCCCAGTATGAATTGGACATGGCCCACCCGTTGCTCCGGCTGAAACCGAGAACGAATGAATCACCGAGAACTGTAATGGTCTGTTTTCACAATTTTCAGGTGAAAGAGAAGGTGCCTTGGTGGGGAAAGCAGAAGTTGGTGGCGTTGGATGGCAAGGGTATATGCATATACCAGGACCTGATGACGGGGCAGGCAAGGTGGGAAGCCTTTGGGCGAGCCAACGGGCATTGTGCAAGTGCAATGTGCAGTTTGGAGTGGTCTACCCAGTGAAGGTACGGGTCACGCACACTGGCAGGGCCTATTATTTCGAGATGGCGGCGGAGGCAAAGGCGCTTGTGAAGGCAGTAGGATTGGGACTGAACTGAATTTGGACTTTGATGGTTTTTTCCTTCGTTTTTTAACTCCTCTTTGTTCCTTGAATGCGTGTTATGTTTAACAATTTTGCTGTAACAAGGGTTTGGCCAGGGTGGTTTAGGATGCATGACGATTGGGGTTTGGGGAGTTTGTTAGGATGCGGGGTTTGGGGAGTTTGTTAGGATGCAGGGTTTGGGAGTTTGGATGGGTGTGTGTGGGGGGGGGGGGGGGGGGGGGGGGGCATTGGAGCTGATGAAGTTTTGTTTTCGATGTGTGGGAGGGGGCCCTGGCAGGAGCCGCCGCGCTTGCAAAGGGATTGTTCACTAGGGAACGGGAGCAAGATGGGGGTAGGGGCCGCGGTCGTTGGAACCTGGATGGGAGGTTTGGATAGGCCTGGGAGGTGTTAATAGTGGGGGGATGGGGATGATACTGGGTGAGGTATTTTCAAGAGGAACTGGGAGAGGGATTCTGGGAAGGGCGGGGGGAATGAGGGGTGACGGTGAACAGGGCTGGAGCTGGGTCCTGCTGGCTGGGCAAGGTCTGGGAGGATGGTCATGGCGGGTAGGAAGAGCAGGGGGGGTTGTGACAGACCTCGACTCAGAGTGGTGACGTGGAACGTACGAGTGTTGGGGAGACCATGAAGAGAGGATGGGTTTTCCCTCATTTAATGGGCCTGAAAGTGGATATGCAGTTGTTACAGGAGACCCATCTGAGGGTAAAGGACCAAATGAGGCTGAGGAAGAGCTGGGTGAGCCAGGTGTTCCATTCAGGCTCCGACAGAAGGGCCCAGGGAGTGCTGATTTTAGTAGGTAAATGGATGAGCTTCCAGATGGAGATGGTGGTAGTGGACCAGGGGGTCAGGTATATGATAGTGATGGGTGCGTTGGAAGGGAGGTTAGTGGTGATGGTTGGCATATATGCCCAAAATTGGGATTACGCTGGGTTTGCATGGAAGATATTAGCGGCCAGGCTGGACCTGGATACTCATCCATTGGTATTAGGGAGAGGATTGCAATATGGTGTTGGGCTCGAAGGTGGACAGGGGGTGGTGGGGGGGGGGGGGGGGGGGGGGGGGGGGGGGGGGGAGAGTTACGAAGATGTTAGCCGGGTTCATGAAGGAGATGGGAGGGGTGGTTCTGTGGAAGTTTCTTCCCTCGCGGGATAGGGAGTATTCGTTCTTCTCACCGGCCAATAAGGTGTACTTGAGGATCAACTTTTTTGTGATAGGAAATGTGCTGCTGGCTGGGCGACAGAGTGTTTGGCGATTGTGATATCGGACCATGCTCCGCACTGGGTGGATGCATTCTTGGAGAAGGGTCCGATTCAGAGGCCGGCGAGGAGGCTCGATGTGGGCTTGTTGGCTGACCTAAGTTGTTTCAGGAAGATGGGGAAGGTGATTGAGGAGTACATGGTGTTTTACCAAAATGGGGAGGTCTTGTTGTTTGTGGTGTGGGGGGGCATTGAAGGCTGTAGTGAGGGGTGAGGCCATCTCATTCAAGGCGAGATGCGGGAGGAGCAGCAGCGGCTGATAGTGAGGAAGTGAACAAACGAATATGATGGACAGTAGGATCCTGAGGGTAATGAGTTCACAGACAGAGAACAAAGGGATGAGAACAGCATGGCTAGGAAGGGGGAGGGGAGCTTTGCCTCATGGAGAGAATAGTGAAAAGGATGCTGGGTAACAAGAGGCCAGGATTGGGAAAATGCGAAGTGAGCCAATCAGGATATATGGCCAGGTCAGAAGGTGTATACATTGGCCATAGGGAAGTTTGTATGCGAGTCTTGATGTGATTTAATCAATATGTGCTGTGATTTCTTTGTCTTAGCTCTCACTAACTTTTGGGAACTTTAGAAGACAGCTGTGTGTGTTCTAATGTCCCACGTGTGAGTCAGCCTTGCAAGCTGGTGGAAATAAAACAATAATTGATACCTGCTAATCCATCTCAGATTTTATTGAGTCCAGAATGGCCACAAAGAATCAGGAATTAACAATAGAGGATATTTTGGAGGTTGATGAAAGATATGCGGAGGATCCGGAGCCGGGGCTATTGGTGAGGAGGAAGGAGTTGCAAGTGAAGTTTGATCCCCTGTCTACGGGGATGGCAGTTCGGCAGTTGAAGCGAGGTGGTAGATGGGTATGGTGAGAAGGACCATTGATTGCTGGTGGGACAGCTCCGACGGCAGGCAGCAATGAGGGAGATTGTGCGTGTTGTCTTATGCCTGTAGATAATATCACATGTACTCGGGCAGTGCAACCTCCCAATAGCAGGTGGCATCAGGCAGGTGACATCTGGCTATCAGCAGAAAGTTGTAAGGCGTACATTAGGACAGTCAAACAAAAGGGCAGTTCCAGGAGAGTCTAAATGTCACTCTATGATAACTTGGTCTGTGTAGCATTCTGATCGTTACCTTACCACATGCACATCAATAAAATATCATTCTGGTTAAGTTACCAGCAGTTCTGTAGAATCATTGCAAGACAAGATCACAGAACACAATAGTGTGGATTAGGGATGGAACGGGAGGGGTGGTGGTGGCTCAGAGCAGGCGAATAAGGTGTTTGAGGTCTTTTACCAGGGTTTATAGAAGTCGGAGCTGCCGGAGAATGAGTCAGGGGTGAGGGGGTTTCTGAAGCGACTGGAGTGGCTGGAGGTGGGAGGGGAGGGGGCTGGGTTAGAGGAGCCATTGTGTGTGGAGGAAGTGCAGGTAGCGATAGGTAAGATGCAGTCAGGTAAGGCACCGGGGCCAGACGGGTTCCCGGTGGAGTTTAATAAGAAGTTTAAGGAGACGTTGGCGCCGCTGATGGTGGAAATGTTTGAGGATGCGATGGTAAAGGGAGGGTTGCCAGAGACAATGAGGCAGGCATCCATATCATTGTTGCTGAAAAAGAAAGTTGGGGGGGGGTGGGCATGGAGGAGAGAGTAGAATTCGGCATGAGCCGAAAAACCGGTTTTGTGCCAGTGTGGATTTCCTGTGGGGTCTTCCACTGGTGCCCAGCTAGCGGATTGGGAAATATGCTGGAGGCTGGTGTGAAACTGATTTGTGACCCACTAATGGGATGCAGATGAAGCCTGATCAGAAACTGCACACCCCACCCCCAATTCTGTTTAGGGGCTGTTTAGCTCACAGGGCTAATCGCTGGCTTTGAAAGCAGACCAAAGCAAGCCAGCAGCACGGTTCGATTCCCGTAACAGCCTCCCCGAACAGGCGCCGGAATGTGGCGACTAGGGGCTTTTCACAGTAACTTCATTTGAAGCCTACTCGTGACAATAAGCGATTTTCATTTCATTTTTTCATTTCAATTCTCCGTTATGCCAGCGGGAAAACATATTGGTCCCGAACACGTCGGGAGCAATGTGGCACAAAGAAGGCAGGACTTAATCTGAGGCTGCCTCCAGTGTTCAGGATGGAGGCCGCCAGATCCCTGGGCCCTGGAACACCATAACAGTGCATGTGTGTTTGTGTGTCGGGGGGGGGGGGGGGGGGGGGGGAGGAAGGAAACATTTAGAGGTGGACCTTCCAGTTTCAGTGTCATCGATGAGGTCCATCTTTCAGCCTCAGAGTATTCCTGGAGATCCATCTTCTTTTTAAGGAGGTCCATCTTCTTTCTTCAATGGCGGGGTGGGGGGGGGGGGGGGGGGGGCATTAGTGGTATTGGGCGCCTTTTCAATATGCCATTTACGAAAGCAGGACTCATGCTATCAAGCCCGTCCCGCCATGGAATAAGCTGCTCAACCCCCGGGGGTATAATTAATGCGGTCAGAGCTGGAATACATGGCCGGCTTTTCACACTCCAGCCTTGAGACTTAGCCCCAGATGAGCAAATTCCATCTATTATAAGAAGGCATTTAGAAAAATGTAAGGTTATCAGGCAGAGTCAACATGATTTGTCAAAGGAAATCTTGTTCCCAATTTATTGGGGTTCTTTGAAGAAGTGACATGTGCTGTGGATAAAGGGGAACCAGTGGATGTACGGTACTTTGATTTTCAGGAGGTGCTTGCAAAGGTGCAACTTCAAAGGTTATTGCTGAAAATACAAGCTCATGTATTGGGGAAGGGAGGGTAACATACTGGCATGGATAGAAGATTAGCTAGCTGACAGGAAACAGAAAGTAGGCATAAATGGGCCTTTTACTGGCTGGCAGGCTCTAATGAGCGGTATGCCACAGGGATTGGTACTGGTGCCTCAACTTTTGAAAATAGGGCAGCACAGTGGCCCAGTGGTTAGCACTGCTGCCTCACTATGCGGAGGATCCAGGTTCGGTCCCGGCCACAGGTCACTGGCCCTGTGGGATTTTCACATTCTCCCCGTGTCTGTGTGTGCCTCACCCCCACAACACAAAAAGATGTGCAGGGTAACGCTGAATCACCCCTTAATTGGACGATCAAAATAACTGGGTACCCTAAATGTATTTTTAAAAATTTATATAAATGACTTGGATGGAAGGACCAGAGGTATAGTTGCAAAATTTGCTGATGACACAGATAGGTAGGAAAGTAAATTGTGAAGAGGACATGAGGCTACCAAGGGATAGGTTAAGGGAGTTGGCAAAGATCCAAGAAATGGAGTATAATGTGGGGAAAATACAAAATTGTTCATTTTGGCAGGAAGATAAAAAAATATTATCTCAATAGTGAGAGGTTGCAAAGCCTGAGATACAGAGATGTCTGGGTGTCCAAGTGCATGAATCACAAAACATTAGCATGCAGGTACAGCATGTAATTAGGAAAGCTAATCAAATATTATTATTTATTATGAGGGGAAGTAAATGCACAAGTAGGGAGGTTATGCTTTAGTTACACAGGGCATTGGTGAGGTCACATCTGGAGTTCAGGGAATATTTACGAGATGAATACCTGGAATGCACAGTTTGCCTTTCGAAGAAAGATTGCACAGGCCAGGGGCGAAATTCTCCGACCCCCAGCAGGGTCGGAGAATCGCCTGGGGCCGCTGAAACTCCTGCCCCCGCCGTGGCAGAGATTCTCTGCCACCCGGGAAGTGGTGGGGGCGGGAATCTCGCCACTCCGATCGGCGAGGCCCTGCGGTGGTTCTCCGGCCCGCGATGGGCCGAAGTCCCGCCGCTGGGAGGCCTCTCCCGCCGCCGAGGTTTGAACCACCTCTGGTGGCGGCGGGATCGGCAGCGCGACTGGGCCCCCGGGGTCCTGGGGGGGGGGGGGGGGCATGGGGCGATCGGACCCCGGGGGGTGCCCCCACGGTGGCCAGGCCCGCGATCGGGGCCCCCCTATCAGGGGTCGGGCAAGTGCCCTGGGGGCACTCTTTCTCCTCCGCCGCCGCCATGGCCTCCGCCATGGCGGAAGCGGAAGAGAAACCCACAGCGCGCATGCGCCGGTGGTGACGTCAGCGGCAGCTGGGCGCTGACGTCACCGCCGGCGCATGCGGAAACCGGCGAAAGCCTTTCGGCCAGCCCCGCTGCCGGGCGGCGGGCCCGAAAGGCTGCTGGCGCCGGTTTTTGAGCAAGTCGGCGTTGTGCCAACCGCTCCGGCGTGGGCCTAGCCCCCAAAGGTGCGGAAAATTCCGCACCTTTGGGGAGGCCCGACCCCGGAGAGGTTGGCGCCACTCCCCTACGCCGGGAACCCCCGTCCCGCCGGGTAGGGGAGAATCCCGCCCCAGATTTGCATCATCTGGAGCTTAGAAGATCAAGACACAACTTGATTGAAAAAAAAGATCCTGAGGTGCCTTGACAGAGTGAATATGGAAAAGTTGTTTCCTCTTGTGAGAGAATCTAGAACTGAGGGTCATAGTTTAAAAATAAAGAGTCACCCATTTTAGACAGAGATGAGGAGAACCTTATTTTCTCTTTGGAACACTCTTCCTCAAGAGGCGGTGGAAGCAGAGTCTTTGAATAACTTTAAGGCAGAGGTAGAGAGATTCTTGAGAAACAAGGATGTGAAATGTTATTGGAGGTAGGTGGGAACGTGGAGTGGAGGTTACAATCAGAACAGCTATGATCTCATTGAATGGCGGAGGAGGCTTGAGGGGCCGAGCGGCCTACTCCTGCCCCTAATTTCTGTGTTTGTATATTCATATGTGATTAGACAAAGTGAAGGCAAGTTTCCACCCCGTGCCGTGAAAGCACAGATTCGTAACCATTATTTCTCAATGCACTAACAGTTAACCATTGCAGACTGACGCATGAACTGTGATGGAAAACAAGCAAACACAGAGACTGGTGTGCACGGTTATATTTACAGTGGAACAGAAGTTTGGAATAAGAGAAAGCCAATTACCTTATTGGTTTGAATGCTGAATCAGTAATTTGTCCATTGTAAAAGCTCCAACCAGAGATGGATGGTGCAATTCAGCGGCCTCTTTGCACCAACTTGTGGTCGGGATAAATCCGTCGAATCTTGCGAGACGCCTCTCCTGAGATTTGTGGTGCTTGGAATTTCTTGCGAGATCCAACGGAACCTTGCAAGATGTTGCAATCTTGGCCTTGCCCTCACTGGGGCCTTAAAAAGGGTGGGGGAGAAGAAAAGATCGGGACAGCCTTTCGAAATGGCACCCTAATTTGCGAGGGGCCTTTCCTGCTGGTGAGCTACAGCCCGCCAGCAGGAACATGCAGCCTCAGCGGAGTGAATCTCCCCAAGGCCAAAGAGAACAGCAAAGTAACGTTAAATAGTGGATATCACCGAGGATCACCCTGCTAAACATGCCCAAATCTGGACATATACATTTTTCAGATGAATAGCGCTCGGAATTCATTATGCTTAATAACATTATATATGGATTTATATTAATTATATTTGCTAATATAGATTAGTATATCTTATACCTACATAGGCTAGTGTTCCTATGTCTTGGTCATATATATTATATTAGTATTATATATTGATGCTAGTGTATAAACCCAATCAACAAAAGCAATGATCCATATTATTCGAGGGAGATATTAGGAACTTGGGTCCAGAGATGTAGCAGGCAATTTAAAGGTTAAGCAGACTCAGGGGGAAAAAAACCTGTTCACATGGAGTCAGAGGGATACGCCCACACATGGCGAGTTACATTGTCCCAGCCAGAGTTAAACTCGTTAGTGGGAATACACAGGATGTCCCAGATCCATTGTTATTCAGGACACTTGTCTGACCAGCTATTAGCCAGAGTCTGATGGCCTCTTTGTCTGTCAATGGGAGGTTAGTTGCATATCAACAGCATGGCTCTGTACTTTTGTATAAATGGGAGTGGGCAACCAAACAGCGAAGATAATGATGATAGGTTCAAGTCTGGAAATCCCAGAGGCCTTTGTTTGAGAGGCTGGGCAGAGCTTAGAGAGAGAGAAAAAGAATCCTGTTTTGACCAAGTACAGGAGAAGGCTTTGAAAATCGACTGAGAGCGGTTATGAAAGTTGCCATCGAGGCAGGCTTTGGAAAAGGGTTCTGAACGAATGTCCCCAAAGGAAGAAAAAATGCTTCGCAAATGCAAGTATTGGCTTTGTCTACCTGTGTGAGTGGCATGAGAGCTACTAGTTCTGTTAAAGTGCTATTTAATAAGAACTATTGTGTTAAGGTTAAGTCACTACATGTAATCTGGTATTGTTCGCAAAGAAGTTTAAAAGTATGAAAATTGTTGTATTTTCTTTTGCTTTAATAAAGTTTGTTTCTAAAATAACCAAACCATATTTCCTATATTTTCATTCCTGGAATGAATCGATCTTTCCACACCTCTCAAAACTTTTAAAAGTTATACCTCTGGTCCAGTCTCTTAGCCACTGTTGAGAGCTGACCAGGCCTCTGTAACACAAGGCATGGGGCAGAGATTCTGCATGTAAACCAAGGGCCTACCTCATCCCAACAGTCAGAAAGGTATTGAAAACAATCAAGTGAACCTATATATCCTTTAGTTTAAGATCTTTCCAAACACGATGGACACAGACATGGCCCCTGCTCCATGAATCCTCTTCCCTTCCCTGGCTCCCTCGTGGCAGAAATACCTGGAATAGCTGGAACTGGAGGACATCTTTGCCCTTGGGGATCAGGTTCAGAAATCATGTTCTTCTGAATACAATTAAATAAAAATGCATTTCTGAGAGGCCTGTTTGATATGAAACTTACTTGATTTTTGTCCAAAACTGGACCACCAGACTTCCTCTCCACACAGTTGGCCAAACCCATGGCTGAACCATTAAATGAATCGCCGTATGTGGAAATTTCAGCCAGGTAACTGTAAATTAGCATGCTGCATGCCCTGGTGAATAACATATCAATCCTGATGCTGGAATTCGGGAACAAATGCTTACATTTGGCGTGCTTGTCACACAGCGCAGCTGCCCTCATGTCACAGAGCCGCAACGTGCCTTTGCTACTGCTGTAAACCAACAGGTTACAATGGTGGGGGTGGAACTCGGCGGCTGTGATCACTTCAGTCAATTCTTCCATGTCTACGGGTTTGATATCTACTATGTCTGGGTTAAAAACTCCATTAAGGAAAAACACAAGAGAGCGGTGACATTAATACTTCACAGAGGAGCACCAAAGACAAATTTTACATAAACAGTGATGCTAATGCTCGCAATTTACTCCAGACACTGTAATCACCTAATTGGATCTTCTGAATGAATGACTCTGAGGGAAAGACCAGCTAATAATGCAAGCAACGTTCTTCATCAAGAAATTAGAGGTGAGGAGCGGCACGGTGGTTAGCACTGCTGCCTCATGACGCTGAGATCCCAGGTTCGATCCCGGCCCCGTGTCACTGTCCATGTGGAGTTCGCACATTCTCCCCATGTTTGCATGGGTCTCACCCCCACAACCCAAAATATGTGCAGGCTAGGTGGATGGGCCACGTTAAATTACCCCTTAATTGGAACAAAAATAATTGTGTACTCTAAACTTATTTATTTTTTAAATGAAAGAAAATAGGGGTGGTGGCACAGTGGTTAGCATTGCTGCCTCACAGCACCAGTGGACCAGGTTCAATTCCAACCTTGGGTGACTGTCTGGAGTTTGCACTTTCCCCGTGTGTCTGCGTGGGTTTCCTTCCACAGTCCAAAGATGTGCAGGTTAGGTGGACTGGCCATGCTAAATTGCCTTTTTGTGTCCAGCGGTTAGGTGGGGTTGTGGGTTTATGGGATAGGGCGGGAGAGTGGGCCTAGATGGGGGTGCTCTTTTGGAGGGTCGGTGTAGACCCAATGGGCTGAATGGGATTCTATGGTTTTATCAAAATTCATCCAGTGAAGTTACAAAAGTTCATCTACTTCCGAGCTTACCTCAGCTTTTCTTTGTGCAACTATCAACTACAAATTTTTTTTAAAAGACCACAAAAGCACAAAAAATGATGCTGGTTCAATTAGAATCACAATTTATGGCTTGACCATAATGTAATGTTTCCCAATGTATATTCTGTTCACATAACCTGGTCAGATGTGAGAAAAATCCAGCATTCCATTTTCAGCCATTTGCTTGTTAAATACTTTTTCTTCCTCTCTTGGAGATGGGATTTTTGAACGTTATAATTTGCTGTCTAACAGGATCATGTGGGTTGTTGGACCCGCAGCCTGTTCAAATACAGAAGCAGCAAAATTCCACTGTGTCTTGACATCAAATACCACCTTTCTCGTTATTTCATACAATTTAAGAGTGCACTCTTCAAAAAAGGACTATGGTAGCTCCAAGGGGCCGTGCGTGAAGGGATAAATGCACATAGTTTACTGTATGGATGATAAGTTACCAAAAAAAGTGGAAGAGAAATTGGTGAAAAAGAGCTGACTAGACCTAAAGAAGGGGGTGGGGGGTTGGAGAGGGTGGCAGAGAGAGAAAAATGTGTTAATTGAGTTAGATAGCGAGAAAGACAGAGTTAATTGAGATGAAGAAGGAGACCGTCAGATTTTACGACTGAAACATTTCACGTGTGACAAAAATCTGTGTTCCATCATTAATGGCAAATGAAACATAGAAAACATGAATCTCAGCAAAAATACAAATTAAAAAAAAACTAGACAGCAGTTTGCAATCATAATTTCTTGATTTGTTCATTTGCAATCCTACAGAAGTATCAGGCTTTGGTAATTAAAATCCAATGAACAATACTCATTTGGTTCTTTTTATTATTTCACAGAATGGGGGTGTCGGCTGGATAGGTCAGCATTTATTGCCCAACTGTAATTCCCTTCAGGTGGTGCTGCGCCGTCTTCTTGAACTGCTGCAGTACATGTGGTGTAGGTACGCCCACGACGCTGGTAGGGAGGGAATGCCAGGATTTTGACACAGTGACGGAATGGCGATATAGTTCCAACTCAGAATGGTGTGTGGCTTGGGGAGGACCGTGCAGGCTGTAGGGACCCCATGCATCTGTTGCCCTCGTCCTTCTAGGTGGTAGAGGCCATAAGCTTGGAAGGTGCTGTCGAAAGAGCCTTGCTGAGTTAATGCAGTGCATCTTGTAGATAGTACACATCGATGCCACTGTGTATCAGTAGTGGAGCAAGTGGATGTTGAAGGTGGTGGATGGGGTGCTGATCTAATGGGCTGTTTTGTCCAGTATGGTGTCAAGTTTCTTGAGTGTTATTGGAGCTGTACAGATCCCGGCAAGGGGAGAGTATCCATCACACTCCTGACTTGTGCCTTGTGGACAGGCTTTGGGGAGTCAGGTGTTGAGTAACTTGCTGCAAAATTCCCAGCCTCTGACTGACTCTTGTAGCCATAGCATTTATATAGCTGGTCCAGTTCAGCTTCTGGTCAATGGTACCCCTCAGGATGTTGAGGGGGATTCAGCTCTGGAAAAGTCATTGAATGTCAAGGGGAGATAATTTGATTATTTTTTGTCCGTGAAATGAATGAAAATCGCTTATTGTCACGAGTAGGCTTCAAATGAAGTTACTGTGAAAAGTCCCTAGTCGCCACATTCCGGCGCCTGTTTGGGGAGGCTGTTACGGGAATCGAACCGTGCTGCCAGCTTGCCTTGGTCTCCCATCAAAGACAGCGATTAGCTAAGTGAGCTAAACAGCCCCATCTGATGGGTATTGCCTGGCATTTGTGTGGCACAAATAATACTTGCCACTTATCAGCCCAAGTCTGGATATTGTCCCGATCTTGTTGCATGTGGGCACGGACCACTTCAGTATCTGAAGAGTCGTGAATAGTGCAGAATGTTGTGTGACCATCAGCGAACATCCCCACTTCCGACCTTGTTATGGAGAGAAGGTCATTGATGAAACAGCTGAAGATGGTTCTACCTAGGGCACTTAAGGTGCTCCAGCCTTGGTGGAACCAAAACTGAGCATCAATGAGCTGGTTATTGCTGAGTAAGTGCCACTTGATAGCACTGTGACAATCCCTTCCATCACTTAATGGGGCAATAATCGGTCAGGTTGGATTTGTCCTTTTTGTGGACAGGACATACCTGGACAGTTTTCTACATTACTGGGTAGATGCCAGTGTTGTAGTTCGACTGGAACAGACTGGGTAAGGACGTTGTTAGTTCTGAAGCACAAGTCTTCAGTACAATTGCCAGAATATTATCAGGGCCCATAGCCTTTGTACCATAGCCTGTGCCTTCAGCTGTTTATTGATATCACGTGGACAAAACCAAATTGGTTGAAGACTGGCATCTATGATGCTGGGGGACCTCAAGAGGAGGTCAAAATATTTCATCCACTTGGCATTTCTAGCTGAAGGTTTTTGCAAATGCTTCAGCCTTGCATTTCTCACTGACGTGCCCCATCATTAAGGACGGGGATATTTGTGGACACTCCTCCCCTACTCAGTTATTTATTTGTCTACCTCCACTGATGATTGGATGTGGTGGGAGCAAATCTTAGATCTGATACATTAGCTGTGGAGTTGCTTAGCTCTGTCTATTACTTGCTGCTTCTGCTATTTGACATGCAAGTGGTCCCGTGTTGCAGCTTAACCAGGTTGATACCTGATGTTGCTCCTGGCTTGGTATTACCTGGTGTTGTTCCTGTACTCTTCATTGAACCAGCGTTGATATCCCCGCGATTTGATGGCAACAGCAGAATGGGGAATATTTCAGACTATGAGATTACAGATTGTGGTTGTATACAATTCTGCTGCTGATGACCCACAGCGCCTCATAGCTTCCCAGTTTTGAGCTGCTACATCTGTTCGGAATCTATCCCATTTAGCACTAGTCATGCCATACAACATAATGGAGGAGATCCTCAATGTGAAGACATGGTTTGGTCTCTCTAGGATTGTGTGGTGGTCACTCCTACCAATATTGTTGTGGCAAGATACATCTGTGACTTGTAAATTGGCGAGGACAAGGTCAAGTATGTTTTTTCCTCTTGTGGTCCCCTCACCACCTGCCACAGTCCGTGGCCAGCAGCGACGTCATTTCAGACTCAGCCTTCATGGTCTGTAGCAGTGCTACCGAGACACTCATGGTGATGGACATTGAAGTCCCCCCACCCAGAGTACCTTCTGCGCCCTAGTTACCCATAGTGCAACTCCACGGTGGTGTTCAATGTGTACTGGTGGTGGTGGTGGTGGGGGGGGGGGGGGGGGGTGCAATTTTGGCACAAGCCCTCAGTTGTTAGTAAGGAGGACTTTGCAGGATTGACAGTGCTGGTTTGCCATTGTTTTTGTTGCCTCGGTCGATGCCTCTGTAGACTGTGTAGCAGCTTGGCACGACTGAGCGGCCACCAAGACCATTTCAGAGGGCAGTCATGCATCAACCATTGTGTAGGTCTGAACTCACATGCAGTTCAGAACAGGTAAGGAAGGCAGATTCCCTTCCTTACAAGGACACCAGTGAACCAAATTGGTTTTTAGGACACTCGACAATGGTTTCATGGTCACTATGACAGAGACTATTTGAGTACTGCTGCAAAAAGAGACTTCTTTGTCAAAGCTTTTCATCTTGCACTCATCAGAAAACCAATGTCAGGGGAAACAACAAATTCATACTCCATGAGAAGAGAGTCCTAATTTATTGGCAAGTGGACTCGATTGATGGAGAGCATGATGCTGAAATAGGGCACATCAAAGGCATCCTCTGGGATAATTGCTATGCTGATCACCATACAAAGTCATGCACTTTCAGCCCCGAAAAGTGCCCGGATTACCTCGAAGGGCAAGCTATCTCAAAATTGTGAGCAACAGGTGAAGTTTCACGATGGTTGAGTGACCTGGCAGAATTCCTGGGATTGGAAAAGATCAAATATGCTCTGAGAGGATTGGAGGAAGGGTTCTATTCCAGTGGGTGGTGATCATCACTTTTTTTAAGGACCTGCTCGTGACCAGCAATTAGGGGGATGGGGCGGGAGGGGGAACAGGGGATTTAGGGTGCTACTGTTACTTCGTTAAAATAAAAATGACCACCTGTTTGCATGATATAGCTCAGCCTTTGTATGCAAGAATTTGATAATGTTTGGAATAAAACATATTTTCAAAAATAAAAAAGCAGAGAAAAGACTATCGGCAGAAGGGTTTTTAATGGTTCCAGGAATTTGGCAGAAATAGTTCCGTTTTGAAGGTCAATTGGAGAGGTCGGGACTGTTCTTGATGGGATGAGAAGGCTGAGAGGAGATTTGATAGAGATATTCAAAACCATGAGGGGGCTGGACAGAGCAGATGGAGAGAAACTGTCCCCTCTTGTAAAAGGGTCGGGAATGAGAGGGCACAGATTTAAAGTGATTTACAACAGAAGCAAATGCAATGCGAGAATAAAACGTTTTCACACAGCGAGCGGCTGGGGTCTGGAATGCACTGCCTGCAAGTGCGGGAGAGGCACTCAGGGCATTTAAGAGGGCACTAGATGGTTACTTGAATAGAAACAATATACAGGTGAATGGGGGAAATGACAGAGGAACGGCACTGAGTCATGATGCTCATTTGGAGAGCTGGTGCAGGTACAATGGGCCGATCGGCCTCCTTCTGTGCAGTGACAGTTCTGTGATTGCGATTATGTTTCATCTGAAATAAATATGCCAATCATTTTACAACGAGCGTCAAAAGAAAATGAGCCAGGCTTTCAGGTCGCAGTCATCATTTTGTTCAACTATAATCGCCCAACACAAGATAATGAGGTTGTGTTATAAAGTTATAATGAGGTTATGTTATAAAGTGCCTTGGGTTTTCTTCCGGTGGGATGTGCAGATTTTACTGTGCAGCCGGCTCATAAGACTAATTCTGCTTCAATAAATTATAGACAATTCGGACACAGATTTGTTACTCGGAATTCAGTCATCTGAAAACTCATTCTACCTATTCTCTCGAGACACAGTATCGTCCAGTTCCAAGTGTAAGAGCTTGAAATAAAAAATGAGGAATTCAGCGCTTGATTACTAATCTGCACGTGTCAATTAGGGAAAGAAAACTCGCTGATACCTCGGTCCCCAGATAACGACAGCCTGGCCTGTACAAGGTGGATGCACAGTGCAAGGCAAAACAGTATCCGGACATGAACTATGATGTAACACAAGGTGGATTTTAGTGCCTCCCCCGCCCGCCCCCCCCCCCCACACCAAAAGTTTGGAGTTGGGACATTTAAATTGGGTAGGAACATGCAGGGTGAGGCCACTATCTTGGGTTTTTTCATTTCTGCCTGATTAAGTCTGGGCCAGGAAAGCTTATGAAGGCAGCAATAATTTTCCACATAAGAGCCTCATCCAGCCACCAGTGGGTGGAGGAAAGGGAACCTGCATGAGGTATCAGCTTCGCTTATGGGCTCAAGAGGGTCCCTCCATGTGGTCCCTCCTTCGAAAGCATTCAATTGCTGATCAAGGGACCCGGTATCAGGGGAGGGGGGCTGTGATGCACCTGCCATTTCTTCAGCCCCTTTTCACTCCACAGGCAGCAAGCCCTTTCACATGATCCCCACCCTGCCCCCACTCTCCTGGGATCTGGATCCCTTGGCATTGCAGGCCTCAGGTGCTGCATTACCAGTTGCAGCCACCGCTCCCAGTGGCACTGCCTGGAGTGGACAGCTGTCTGATTGGCTGGTAGCTCCCCATGGATGGGGCTAGGATTTTGTCACCCACATCCTACATGGTGGGGAAGGTGCCTGATAGACACTGAATGTAACAGAGGTGACAGAGGACCATCACTGGTGCGAGATCGCGATAAATTCCACGTGCGGATTCACTGTGGCAGTAACAAATTAGGACACTGTTAGTGAGATATTTTATTTGGTACACATGGAATTTCTCAGGGACTGGCCACCAAACACGTCTCAATAAATTGGAAGTGATCACATTAAATCCTGGTCACACATCAACAGGGAAGGATGGTAGCACAGTGGTTAGCACAGTTGCTTCACAGCTCCATGGTCCGAGGTTCGAGAGGTTGGCTGGGGTCACTGTCTGTGTGGAGTGTGCACGTTCTCCCCATATCTGCGTGGGTTTCCTCCGTGTGCGCCGGCTTCCTCCCACAGTCCAAATATGTGCAGACTAGGTGGATTGGCCATGATAAATTGCCCTTACTGTCCAAAAAGGTGGGGTTACTGGGTTATGGGGCTAGGGTGGAGACATGGACTTAAGTGGAGTGCTCTTTCCAAGATTCGATGGACCGAATGGCCTCCTTCTGCTCTGTAATCTATGATGATTCTATGATCAATCTCACAAAGAATAATGGTAGTGTGCACCACCAGGCCAGACTGCTAATGATGCACAAAAAAATGAACCTACACGTTCAGACATAAATCACACATGTAACAAAAAAAAAACTAAAAAGAGGTGGGGGCTGACCAGAAGAGTGTTGTCGACTGCAGGTTTTAAGAGGATTATCTTACCTAGCCTTGCTAATATTTTCCCATCTTTTAAAGGGACTAAATAATACTGGGATATTTTTTAATTGACCGGAGATGCCCTCGTGAAAACAATGTGCAGGTCTACAAACCAATACAGGATAGGTGATTATGAATGAGCCCATTCTCATCATCAACTCTCGCTCACACTAGGCTTTCCAGAAGAGGTTATTACTAAGTGAACATATGAACATACCGATAAGCAGGAACATCAATCTTGGCTGGTTTTGTCCATCTTTCAGATTTAGTTAATTATAGAGTAGGATATGTTGTCCAGCCAATGACGAGCCAAAGAATAACTGTGGTGACTTAAACTAGACAAACATACGATCTAGCGACATGGGAATTTTCACAGTAACTTCATTGCAATGTTAATGTAAGCCTACTTGTGACACTAATAAAGATTATTATTTGGTGGTATTAGCGAAGGAAATGAAATGAAATGAAAATCACTTATTGTCACGAGTAGGCTTCAATGAAGTTACTGTGAAAAGCCCCTAGTCGTCACATTCCGGCACCTGTCCGGGGAGGCTGGTACGGGAATCGAACCGTGCTGCTGGTCTGCTTTAAAAGCCAGCGATTTAGCTCAGTGAGCTAATCCAGCCCCTGGTGAAATAATGCAAGGTGTCCAACACGATCATTGTCCTCACCTGGGTCACTGACCTGGTGATGCAGTAAATGGCTAACCCAGAGTAAAGTTCAAATGGGTTAACTTTCGAACACAAAAACAATCCACCAAGCACATGGAAGGAAATACTCAAATGTTCCATGTGCACAGTACAAACCAAAACTTCCAATTAAGTTGGTTTCTCTAAATGTATTAACATCAATGTTAATGCTAGGGGAGGGGAGGCAATGGCATAGTGGCATTGACACTGGACTACCAATCTCGAGACCAAGGGTAATGCTCTGGGGACCCGGGTTTGAATCCCATTGCAGCAGATGTTGAAATTTAAATTCAATAACAATCTAGAATTAAAAGTCTAATTCTCACCCAGAAACCATTGTCAATTGCCGTAAAAACCCATCTGGTCTGACCTACACGTGACTCCAGACCCCCCAGAAATGTGTCTGACTCTTATCTGCCCTGTGAAGTGGCCTAGCAAGCCACTCAGTTCAAGGGCAATTAAGGATGTGCAATAAATGCTAGCAATAAACATTTGCCAGCGACGTACACATCCCATAAACGAATAGAAAAAAAAAAATCAAAAATCTCTGATCCCACCAGTTTAAATGAATTAAATAATTTAATAAAAATAAAACCTCTGCTTCCATCTTGGTCTATATTTTTTCGCTGCTTTGGTCTCACGTTGTTGTTTCTTTATTCCTTCATATTGCATTCAGACGGCTTTTATGTGGCAATTCACAACCTTTGTTTCTTCATTACATCCATCACCACTCTCTTTAACTGTTGCATCATGAGATCATTTGGCCTCTCCTGGTCTCCACCCCATCATCAAAGATCTTCTTTGTTCTTCCTGCCCCCTCCCTTCCACTGGTTTAAAAACTCCGTTTCCATCTTTCTTTGTCTCTGATGAAACGTCGCTGACTGGAAACATTAACTCGTGTTTCTCTCCGCAGATGTTGCCTGGCCTGCTGAGTTTTTCCTGATTTTCCTTTGTTCTTATTTCAGATCTCCAGCACCTAATTTTGCTTTTGTGTTGAGAGTTCTATAGATATTCTATTTGAGTGGCTTGAGTAATGCTCTAAAATACATAATGCTGCTTAGCATCTTTCTAAAGAACTATCATCCTCTTAACTTATTTTAACGCACACGCTGGCTCAACAAAATTAAACTCTCAGGAACTCTGGAAACTAGTTTGTCATTAATGGATGCTGCCAAGGCCAGGTTTACATCCATCAGAATATGAAATGACCACTTTAGATATTCAGTGGTTGAGGACGGGCACACTGTGGAAAGAGCAACATGATTGTCATGGAAACACAGTACTTGCCCCCGAGCTCTGTTGCCAGTAATCTGAAAGCAACACTTATCAGTGCATTGCCAAAAGTGTTATTTTACCAACACTCAATTGATAATGACCTGCATCCCACGACGATGTGCCTTTGCTGCGAGCCATTTTAGATTGAATAGTTGTAATGAGACCTTAGTTCCGAGTGCTCTTCTGGGCATCATTATGCAGGGATGACACTGTCTCACTGTACTTACCGGTTATTATAGTTTCCAATCCAAAAAAGTACCAGCATAGAATAAAGCAGTCACCACTTAGATTTTCAAGTTGATATGATCCAAGGCAAATCTAGCTCATCAAACCCATGACTTGTCTTTTACACATCCACCTTTATGGAATCAGTACAGGTGGCAGTCAGCCAATGGCAAATTGTTTTTGAGAAATTACTTGAAAGTAAACCTCTGTCTGTACCTCTCTTTCTATCAGAAAAATGTAAAGAATTTCATTAAAAATGTACTTTTTGTTCAACTGAATTAAACTAGTTAACATGCGAACAACGGTCTCACATCACAAAGAAACAATTAGAGTTCTGCTGAAACTAAAAAGCAGTGTGAAACATGGGGAGGGAGTGTGTGAACATGAACTCAGAACTTTCAGTTTTAACCGGTGTGTGTGTGTGGGGGGGGGGATGAAAATCAGACCGCTTCAAGCAAAGGATGGCTCCTTTAAATAATCTAACAATAATAAAAATCTTTACTATTGACACAAGTAGGCTTACATTAACACCACAGTGAGAAGATACTGTGAAACTCCACTTGTCAGCACACTCCAGCGCCTGTTCGAGAATTCAGAATGTCCAAATTGACCTAACAGCACATCTTTCGGGACTTGTGGGAGAAAACCGGAGCACCCGGAGGAAACCCACGCAGACACGGGGAGAACGTGCAGAATCCACACAGACAGTGACCCAAGCCGGGAACTGAACCTGGGACCTGGCGCTGTGAAGCAACAGTGCTAACCACTGTGCTACCGTGCGTGTCTCAGATGTCTTTCTCCATTCTAGGTTGAACCCAAGCCTAAACCAGACAGCTCAAGGGAAGGCCAGCATGGAGGAGATAGGTGCCATCCCAACACTCCATATGGGTCAGAAGAAAAGGTGCACACCACCACAATCCCCTTATAAATTAACCTGCTTCCTCCTTTACCCTCCCACACCCCAACTGATTGTTCAGCTCATTTACCATCATGCACAATCGGAGCCACCCTCAAGGCTGCCTTTTCAATTCCCCCACCTGCTCTTGCCATCACAACACCTCTTGCTCCCTGATACCAGCCCTCAATCTTTCCCCGACTCAGTTTTTGATCTGCCCACTCCAGCACTAGCCCTCGATCAACTCTCCACTCCCCAGCCACACTTAAACTGCGGCCTAGTTCCTAAGGCCCACCTACCTGACAGCCAGATAGACTCGCAATCTGAACGGTTGTGGCTGGAATCGATCTTGCAATTACATTTTACAGAATCCAAAGATGCAAAATGGCACTTGCCCATCCCCACCTCTCCGTTAATATCTGGATCAGAATCTCCAACTGAGGTGTGGTGATCCTCAGGTTAAATCACCACCAGTCAACTCTCCGCCCTCAAAGGGGAAAGCAGCCTATGGTCATCTGGGACTATGGAGACATTACTTTGCATACATGAATATAGATTTTGTGAAACGTGAACCATTACATTTATCCTTTCTCACCTTTTAAATGCTTTTTAAAAAAAATCGATGTGCAGCATATTAGGAATTAATCCATTAACTTTGTAGCAACTCTCCACCTTTGGATAGCAACCACTTGTGACAAAGGACAAGCCTTAAATTGTGCCGCTAATTAGGTTTCGGAATTCTCACAAATATAATTCTAAGGACAATCCTTCCTTTCAGCATGTAGCCAGAAAATCTCCTTCCTCTCTCAAACCACTTCTGGTGCACAAATTAATAGATGGTGGGGGCAGCTTGACAGGCTCTAGTCAAGACAATAAGTAAAGATCTACAGCAATATCATCTCTACTCATTTTCTTTGAGTCGATCCACTACAGCCTCGATCAACAGGGTACCGTATGGCTCATTAAGGCATTTCTATTTGCATGCAATTGGAAAATGAAACATAAACGTCAGCCAAGAATTAGGCTGGGGCTGTTTTCCTCAAAGCGGAGAAGGTTAAGGGGAGTGGGGAGGGGGGGGCATCAATAATGTTGCTAACGGTATAGTTAGCAGCAGCTTATGGTGCTTCAACAATGTCATTGCTTGCAGCAACGTTTCACAAAGATTTATTTTGCTGACATCCATTTTCACCAGTTAATGTTTAGTTTTGAATCAAATGCAACAAAGGCAGGCGGGATTTAACTGAACGGGAACAAAGTCCCATAGCGAGCTCATTTAGCCGTGTGTTTCTCGTCACGCACAGCGCTGAGAAACACCAATTATTATACTGGCACCGGGGTTAGAAAGGGGGCCTCAGCAGAGAACACACGGTCGAGCAACACATAGCTCCATTCTGTGCACTGCGCTATGGGAGTTTGTTCCCAATTAGTTGAATCACAACCTTAGAAATGTTTTGGTTGAATCATGCCCATTGTTTTTTCTTGACTATGTCATTTGTACATGGTTGATGTAGAAATTGATACTACTTCCGAAATTAGGCAAAAAAAAATATTGAATTCTTTTGCGGGACCTGGTGTCACAGGCTCAGCCAGCCTGTACTGCCTATCCCTAACGGTCCTTGAGAAGGTTCAGTCACTGTGCGTATCTGACCTGAGAGCACTTGTTGCCAACATAGGGCCCTTCACCTAGACCCACACATAAACTTACTTCAAAAAAAACTTGAATAAAGACCGAACAATTTCTTTTGACACAAGGACAGCAGTACTTCAGTTTTAAAATAGTCAATTGTTTTTCAGCTTGATTTTAGCAAATATCACAGCTGGAGTTGTATTGCATCTGGGCATGCGACGGAAAGAGAGAGGAGGAGAGAGAGAAGCAAATGACTAAATTATGTTACTTCTCAGATGCTTTGAATAGCATGTTGTGAGATTCACTTTACGCACACTCAGCTACTGCAGCATCACTTCAGGAAGCATGCAGGTATCAGCAGATAAATTTGATCATTAATCACAACTTACATGGTTGCATTGTATCCTACTGGTGTCCTAGCGTAAGCATCTTTTCTTTTGTACCGGGGCGAGAAGGGTGGGAGATGCGGAGAAATTTCAGATTAAGATGCTTTCTAGCCTGACTTGAACAGTGACTCTCGAAAAGAATTAGAGTACTTTTTGGTGTGAAAAACTGAAAGCCCAAAGTGGCATGAAACCTGAATGTCAAAGCCATAAAAATGAAACAAAAGGATAATAGTACATTTATTTTTATAAATTTAGAGTACCCAATTCATTTTTTCCAATTGAGGGGCAATTTAGCATGTCCAATCCACCTAGCCTGCACATGTTTGTGTTGTGGGGGCGAAACCCACGCAGACACGGGGAAAATGTGTAAACTCCACAATGGCAGTGACCCAGAGCCGGGATCGTACCTGGGATCTCGGTGCCATGAGGCAGCAGTGCTAACCACTGTGCCGCCCCATTTACTGCAACCATATCAATAACAAAAAGCACTCTTGGTTTTCATTTACCGAATCACAACATTATGTATGAAAGATTTACACGCTGAGAGTTGGATATGAAACCGATGCTCCTATTGGGAGTTTCAATGAACCTACCAGTACAAAATCCATGTTTTGTCTACGAACAGAACGAGAAATTAATCCTCGGTAAGTGTAATTTCAGCGACACTCTCAATGATTCTTTGAAACCGCGCATGTGCATAATAAGTCAAAGGATACTGAAACTTCTGTCCGTTATTCCTAAATGCCAAAGGTTTATCCTGAGGTCATCAGCTGACATATAGGTCTCACAGTCACTGTTGACAGAAATTGAGTTGATGTGATAGGTGTGAGCGTTAGCAAAGATCTTTCGTGGAGTCACCTCCACCATCAAATCCATGGGCTTCAGCACGGGCACCTGCAGAAAGAGGGAGATTAATATTATTGTACAGCTGCTTCCGCAAATTCATGGTCAACCGGCTACTATCCTTGCTAAGACGTCAAGCCCAGATTCTGTAAATTGCCTCCAAGGTGGAGATTTTAAATGAATCGATTCGTTCTGGCTGGGTTAACGCCCTGATGTAGCAGAGCTAAATTACTCAAGGGTATTTTTTATGTCAGTCACCCAGATTCATTGGTCTGACCTGGAAAAATAGGCTAGTCATGGAGGCTTGTATTTTTCCCATTTAACTCCAAATAACTCTTCAAAATAATTCTCTCGGAGGTAACAGATCCCAGATAGGAAACCACCAGAAATTGTCGTGTTCACCATCTGCATTTATCTCGCTGGTTAAATGTTAATACAATCACTGTGCAGCCTTGCTTGTCCCTTTACTGTGGCCGGTGCTTGGGGTCCCACCAGCAACAGGCGTTGCCAATGCTGGGGCTGGAAAATTCTGCTGATTGTCTCGTCACAAATCTCTGGGTTTCACTAAGTACAGTTATGTTCCTACAGGGGAACATGTGGCATCAGACAAATAGAAAGTGTGCTGATGTGGGTTGGCCAGTAGTTTGGTTTACAGACTCAAGCAGAAGGGCAGAATCTTCCATTCTCAGCTGGTGCCTGGCTCGCTGCCTGAAAAAGTGGTGAGGCACCTGCGCTGAGTCAAAGGAGGAAGGCCTGCCAGATCTTCTGCCCATCAGGCAGTTGAATGGACGGTGGCTGGTATTCCTCCAGACTGAGGACCCCGGAAGATGACTTTCCTCCCACCAAGAGCTGCCAGCCTAGCCAACCAGACGTCGATAGCTCGTGCACTCAGCAGCGCCACAGAAGAGGCGATGGCTGCTGCCGGAACAGCATCATGCACCAGAGTCCCAGGATCTCTAGAGGGGCACGGTAACACAGTGGTTAGCACTGTTGCTTCACAGCTCCAGTGTCCCAGGTTCAATTCCTGGCTTGGGTCACTGTCTATGCGGAGTTGGCACTTTCTCCCCCTGTCTGCATGGGTTTCCTCAAGGTGCTCCGGTTTGGGCGGGGGGTTTCAGTCCACGGGGTCAGCAGCAAGGGCAAGGGTGTAGTGGTATCAGTGGCCTTTCTTCAGCTCCATGTCCTCGATCATTCACAAAGTACTGCAGACCAATGGAAAACCCCCATCCCCTGCCTCCAGCTGCCATGCAGCCTGCGTTTACAAGTTGTGTAGGCCACATGTTGGCAGGCCCACCTGGAGCTGGGAATATTGCAGCAGAGACAAGAAGGGGCCCTTTAGTGGTCATTAATTGGCCAAATAGGGACTCAAATGGAGCCAGGATGGGAACGTCGACCATGGATCTTCCCACCCAGAACTTAAATATCTGTGCAGGCGGGAAGGCGATGAGTGTGGCTCAAGTTCGCCCACCTCCTTCCTCAGCTCTTGCAGAGGCAAAGGAATCTAGCCATAATAATGATTGTCTGCGCCTGTCAGGCATCCAGTCCACCAAATATAACAGTTCAAGTACTGGTGTGCTAACACATATTCCTTCCAACTTAAGTCAATGGTAAAGAAAATCATGCAGAATGTAAGTTGGATTGTCTGTTTGTGAAAAGAAAATAGGCACAGAGCTCTTGTTCTAAATGAAATGAAAATGAAAATCGCTTATTGTCACGAGTAGACTTCAATGAAGTTACTGTGAAAAGCCCCTAGTGGCCACATTGCGGCGCCTGGTAGTAAAAATTCACACAATTACGCTATCAAGCCGTGTACAATTCCTGCTGAATCACTGATTAAGGGCGTGTGCGGTGGTTGCAAGAGGCAGCTTCTCCTTGAGGAGAAAGAGAGAGTGAGGCAGCACGGGTTGCTCTCATCTACCTACCCAGTGTTCACCAATAAATCAACAGGAGAATTGGTAGCAGGTCACCTGCCCTCCCCACACGCGCCAGAGGAAATGCATGGAGCCTAGACAGAAAAAAGTAAACAGGTAGGAGATAATACATACTAACAAATGCAATCTATGTTTATTTAGGTTTTTTTCTCAGCTTTCCGGAGTTACCTCTCAGTAATGCACTTTGTCACTTATCTCGCGAGCAATCACTAATTAAGTGGCATAGTTTATGGCTTACTTGCAATGTATTTGTGCTGTGGCCGTCAGTAGCACACCATTCACATCATCTGAAGGTTTTCTACAGTATCATGCAGACACATTATCAGTCAGTGTTAACAGTTCTGACCTTTTCTCCAAAATGCATTGACAGGCATTCTATTTTCTACAGCTACAAATCCCTGGCGGCTTTGCTAAATCCCTAGTGATCACTTCTGCCAACAACTGGTTTCAAGCCTCCCCTCGCTCAAAGGCTTTCCTCCACAAATCTTAGTGCAATAGCACTCCCATTAAAATAAATCATCCAAAACATACTTTTGGCCTATGCGCACGAGAACGGTTGATGCTTCATCTGAAAATTGTTCGCTCTTCTTTTCCTCAAAAAACTTGCTGAGTAAAAACCAAAATAAACATGGATTGTATTTGTTAACATGTGTCATCTCCTACCTATTTTTTGTTTAATGATGCAAAGCGATGCCTTGAATTCATAGTTTGTGTTTCCTGCTGGCTGAGGGGAAATCCTGTAGTGAAGAGGAAGATAGTGTGGCTTAAAAGAATCATTTGTAACGATTATTTCCATTGTAATTTGGACATTTCTGTTGACATTTCTACATATGGTCAACACTGGCACCATCTCGGAGAACGACCAACGGACATATGTGGCTCAGTAAACACTTCCTTGCTAACCTTCCCTCTCCTTATTGAGCAGTGAGGCTCAAAACCACGTGCAACTACAGAGTGGGCACACCAAAAGTCAAGTCTACTCGGAAGTAACTTTAACATTGCATCAATTTCCTTCTCACTTTTAACCTTCATCGAATCATCTTTATTTACACATTGAAATATGAGGCTTCATTGTTCACCAGTTGTTTTTTTTCCACATACAAGGCCATGATAAGTGACACCATGGAACAGTGGTTAGTACTGCTGCCTCATAGTTCCAGGGATCCGGGTTCACTCCTGGCCTTGGGTGACAGTCCGTGTGGAGTCCGCACTTTCTCCCACTGTGTTTCCTCCGGGTGCTTCAGTTTCCTCCCACAGTCCAAAGATGTACAGGTTCGGTGGGGTTATGGGAATAGGGTGGGAGAGGGGGCCTGGGTGGGGTCCTCTTTCAGAGTGTCGGTGTGGACTCAATGGGCCGAATGGCCTCCTACTGGACTGCAGGAATTCTATAAGCATCATTGATTTACAGTGATCGAACAAATATTACTCTTATCCATAACGTGGGATTGATTTGGCTTCTGCAATTCTGTCCATTATTTCCTGAAAATCATAGATCAGGTGGTTTGGACATCAAAATAACAGTTACCTATGTAAAGAAACACTTGAACAAAGTCAACGCGTTCAACTACGCACAAATACATTATACAGACCAAACATGGAATAACCTTGCTACTGTTTAAACAAATAAGGAATGCTGAAACAAAAGCACTATCCAAGAGTCGGATGTATTAAAGAGGTTTTAGGAATGAAGAGGGGAAAGGGAGAGATGCCTGTTCACTGGTATGGACCAGCTTCCTTCATGACACACTCTGGTGGCGGCGGGGGGGGGGGGGGGGGGGGGGGGGGGGGGGGGTGTCTCGTTTCTGCTTATTAGGTAAATCGGGGGAGAGCTTTCAGTCCTATAAAGCAATGTAATGAGGTCGACTGGAATATTTCTGTTTGTACCAGCATGTTGCAATTTTACATGTTGGATTGGATATCAGCTTGTCTTCCATTACTGACTTGGCACCAGGGACAGATGGTACAGTTTTCCGTTTCTTTTTAATTTTAACCCAAATTAAAGAAACACCTGATCAATTTTTTTTTTGCAATCTTACTTAAATAAATACTTACAATTAACTTAATTAGGTATTAAAATGGAATTTATTTCCACGAGACTGTTTTGACTGTGTATTCCAGTTTTGTGCTGGGTGCATGATGCACATGAGCATTCTATTCAATCTGATGTAATTTGGCGACTGCATGCCAATTTCGTATGAGAGTTAATTGAGTTTATACAAACAGCTTACTGCACAACTACAGTGAGAGGTCATCGCATCGTTAGGAATGTGGGAAGTTAACGAGATTAATAATGAATTTGAGATGAAAATCAAAAAACAGACCAAGTAACAAGACTAGCAGGCATCTAGAGGAATATTGAGGTGAGACTTGCCCAGTAACACGATTGGCAGGAGTCCAGAGACACTGAGGTGCAAATTGCCATATCAGAAACATTGTTCCCAGAGATCAGTGAGGCTATACAAATGGCAACTTCTAAAGGCAAGCAATTTGAGTGAGGTAGACAGCAGAATCCACAGAGGGGGACATCAAAGAGACTGAACGACATAACTGTTAGCACATTCATTGGGAAAGTAGGCAAGTCCATCCAAAATTCAGACAGGCCAGTTCCATCTTTGATACGAGCCATGGAGGCCTGTTCCATAAACATTTAGAGCCAAAGCATATTGAAGATATTCTCCACTAAAAGATGCAGTTTTGTGCCTTCACTGAACCAAGAAGAGGCATATTCCCAGACTTGATCACTAGGTGATATTGTATGGTAACTATGAACTGAATTTAACCTACAGAATTACTAAACTTGGGAAAAGTAGTGTTTCAGGGAGTTCAGGGAAGATGGGTACATTTTGGGAACAAGTGGTAACGTCAAATAAAATGGTACTTGGTTATTCATATACTTAAGTGTTATAGTGTATATTGTTAAGTAATGGATTAAGAGACATTCTAATTAGTTGTCTCATTTATGTTAAGTATCCAATAATTAACACTGATATGTAAAGAGGCTTCAGGTGGCCTTTGTGTCAGGTGATGTGAAGATAGAATTTTGTGCAGAGTCTGTTAAAGTGAAATAAAGGTGTTTGTAAGAAACAGAACCTTTGACTCTATACAACAGCAGCTAAACTTTGAACATATATTAGTCTTTTGTTGTGGGTTTTTCTTTTCTTTTACTTTCATAAATATTCTTTATCGACTGTTTACACAACAACTGAACTGGTTCCTCACTGGGTTGTACATTGTTCCTCACATCATTCCAAACAAAAATACACCATTAAGACCAGTGTTTCAAGTTATCCTTCGGGGTTTTGAGACACTCTCGCAGGGTGAACATCATCGGGGTTAATAGCATGAGGAAAAATCAAATCAGACCCATGTCTCATTTTCTGCTGACTCCAAGAAAAAGTATACAGCTCTTGGCAAGATCAATGTCGGAGGTAAATGCCTATTGCCCGAATATATTAGAGGGATCCTAATCAGCATCTAAAAATATTCAACAACATCTGGATCTTTTAAGAAGGGTTCATTAAATCCCCATAAAAGGAGCACATTAGATCAAGTGCCAAATCAATTTAGGCAATGTAATGGTAATTTTAATAAGAGGCATTCCATAATGCTGGCACTTGACATGACAATTGCAGCTAATCTCAAATAACTTTAAGGAGGTGTGAAAAGTTACAATAATCACATCCCTCGGGATGGCTCGGCCTCCAGACACCAGCATGCTCTGTTCTGTTTATTGACAAGGAATCATCATCCTGGATTCAGAGCACCAGGCCAAATCTGTCAGAAATGTCATCCCATAAAGTCAGGAAAGCTGACAGACCCCTCCAAAAGAATTGCTAACTCAAAAAGTGGCATCCGACGAAAAGATATCCCCCATTAAGGGCCCTCGAGCAAGGTGAGCAAATATGTTAGCTTCCTTTTAGTTATACTGAATTTCAGGAAATACATTTAGGGGTTACATTCCACCACTTGATGAAAACGCAGGCCTGGTGCATTGACACAAGACTTGCAAAAATAAAAAGCACAGTGGGACATTAATCTGTCATGCTTTAAGCTGCGTCCAGACATAACAAGCCCTTAAGTGCACTATAGGTAGAAAAGGACAAAAATTATGCAAAAAAATAGTAAGAGAATGTGCTCTTTGGTGCAATTTGTATATATTTTGTTGGTGTGGGGGGTGGGGGCGAGTTAAGGGATGAGCTCTGCACCATACCCGGACGAATTTCACATTTTTGACACTTATGGTGATTTTGCTTTGCATTATGAAGTGCCCTGTGATTCTTCCCCTGTCACACATTTGCTGTCATTTTGCCGCTGTTTCTTGCCTATTAAAAAAGTTCAGTCCAATTGTGCGCCTTTATCAAATTGCGTGTGTAGTCTCATTTTTCACCACAATCACGCTGTCAGAGAGACTGAAGTATTTAAATGAGAAAACGCAATGCAATCAATTGTTGTTTCTAAGCTGGAAAAATAAATGCACTGCCAGCAGTAAAAAGAAAATTACCACTGAATATAATCAAGGGACGCACACATGCCTTAAGGTGCATGTTATGGCTTTCGGGGTCCACACCTTTCCAAGAGGGTCATAATATGCAATTAACTCAGATACCTTTCCGATATTGTAATGTGGAATATTGTTTTCTTCCGTGCTTCCTTCTTCTCTTCACTTTATTCTTCTCTTCATTATCCTTCACAGCTGCAAACCCCTCTGATGGTCTCCACCTTCTTCCTTCAATTCTCTCTGGCTGCACCTTCTTCCTGCACCATCTCCTTCACATAGGGTTTCCTTCCCCCTCTGCTCATTTCCATCACCACGCTCTCTTTTCTGCTTGCCTTGGCCTTGGAGTCTTTGGATTGAACCCAATCCGTCCACTCCACTCGTGGCACTGGCATCTCAAACGGCATTTCTGACACTGACTTTCACTCCACACAGTTTGTTTTTTCTCTCACGTGCACAATGTCCATTTGCACAGAAGACACAAATCTCCACCTTCTTCGACTTGCCGACAGAAATATTACTTCAGAAGCCACAGTCTCAGAGGAGAAATTCAAAAACCCTTTGCTCTGAATGCTGATGTTTGGAAACTATGCATAAAGCGCAGGACCAAGCACATCTCTTCCAATCCCTCCCCTCCAAAATGGCCAACCTATGTAGCAACATCCGCACTGGTGTAAAAACATTTTTATTTGAGGCAATACACATGTTGCCTTTCAAAAGAATCAAACTATTACAGTACAATATATTACAGGTATTACATGTATTGTTACTTAATACCTGCACTAACTCACTCAGAGAGCCGTCCACTTTGGTCCCTTTCCATTCCCTTCCCCTGCAGCTTGTCAAAGCTGAAAAAAATAATAATTTAGCCACTTCCCTTCCCAAAGCTATCATGAATTCTGCATTCACCACTGTTCTTGCAAGGGCGTTCTCATGTCCCAGCAACCATACATACACTTTGTTCTGATCTTCTCAGAATGTTTGCTACCTTTATTCTGAGAGAATATGCATACTGTGGGATAGCAAGATAGCAATTTAATTACATGAGAACCATTGCAGTACGGGCACCCCACCTTCTTTTCAATTTTGCAGCTTCATGACCCATGAGATGGGCTTCCGTGTGAAGTGTCACATTTGAATGTTTAACATGCAGCTCATCTAATATCTTCGATCGCTTAATCAAAATTAATTCCCTTCACGCTCGGGAAGGTGATTCTAATAACAATCTGCATGGAAGCTGTCATCATGGCCGAGCTATGCAATAAAACAAGGGGCTCTATCCTCCAACACGCCACACAGAAAACATCTCCAATTACGAAAAAGACCATATGTTAAGATGTAGAGAAGCAGACAAAAAGAGTCTGCTGAATGGCATCCAATCACTATGTTAAAAGAATGTCTAACTTGATTAAAAATGCTCATGTTCAGATCACCTCCCCCCAATGCCACTCAAACTGCAGTCTACCTAACAGTCACAAATATAAACCCTTTTAACATTTTCTCCGACATGGAATAGGCCCAGTTTTCTCTGAAAGCTGACTTGAGCATCTTGGGTGGCAGGAGTCCAGCCCAGAAGAAAATGCATGAAAACAACCGCCTTACAAGAAACACAAGAACTCTTTAGGGTGATTAGCACCAGGAATCCTGTAATGGAAAGGCATCAGGGAGTGATAGGAAATTGAATAAATGGTGAAGGGCAAAGGGCACAAAAAACACATTTCACGGCATCTAGTGGTTTCTGTTAAAATTAACTTATCAAAATCAGCAATTCCAATTGGTCAATCAACCCGAATATCAGTACACCACCACCACATAAGAAAAGTTACGACGCCCACTAAACAGTTAACCTAAACAACAAACAATAAATTCCGTTCATTGTTATTTGTAGAATGAGAACGTCCACAATTTTGTTACAGCCATGTTTCTAGTTATATTTTTCTAAACACCCTTCACATTAGATTAAACACCCTTGCGGTGCTTTGCAAATGGATCGACGAGGAGGCGACAGGATGGAACAACAACCTTATAAAGTGAGGACAATCACACCTGGCATAGCACGAGCTGGATAGCTCACACACACATATGCCCATTTGCACCTTCGATAAGGGTGTTTTGTTTACCTCTCCAAACATCCTCTCTACTTATTGCAAATCTAAAATAGTAGCCTCTGATTCATCTGAATACAAGGTTACACAAGTCTGAAAGAACGGCTCCTTTCTGCTACAGTACCAGCCGAATGAATCTAGTGATGATTATGTCCAGTGCAAATGAGAATTGAAGTTACTAATATAAAACTTGCTCACTTGATCACTAAATCTTATTCTAATGGAGGGGGTTAAGTCTTCAGAAAGGATGATCGAGGAAACTTTCAGTATCTGGCTAAAGAAAACTGAATGATTATCAGGAGCATTAACTGACACTTTGGGGGTGCTTGAGAATTTAACATTTGGGTTCTGAATAGCTGAGCTTATGTATGTATGCTTGGCTAAGAGGCACTTATCAAGTTTTGACAGAGTCCCCATGAGTTCTGGCAAGCTGAGCCCACTATGAATGCTTGGCTGTGTTTTAAAAGAAAAACCAGAGCCACTTACCAAGTTTTGTCAAAAGGGACTCCATATAAAACATTGGCTTATCTTTACTGTTCAGATGCAATTTAACTTGTGTTGTTGTGCTTCAACTGTTTTTATTTTTTTGCTTTAATTCAGGTTCAAATCCATTGCACATTTATTTCGTTTTGGAGGTGAATTGTACCGCTTTGCCCAAGAGGGCTTGGATCATCTTCCAAAAGCCCGGCAGCAGATGAGCAGAATCGAGCACATCAATTCACAAAGACAATCTTCAGGTTATTCAGAAGATAGGATCCTCTGAAGATTGAACTCAAAGAAGAGGCAAAGAGAAAAAGGAAGAGGGCTTTCTTCTCCTCAATAATCATCGCTGTGGGTTTTACTGCTTTGTAACTAATACTGGAAACTTGCATCTGAAAAATACTGTTTTGTCCCAATCTGGTAGCGGTGGCCTCTTGTGACTGATGCTAAATTCCGGTGTAGATTTGCTCTCTCTCCCAATGTATCAGAAAAGAACAAAAGACATCACCGCTTGCATTTACTAATTAGGAATTAGGAACACAGTCTATAAAAATATTCCCAAAGCTTCAAGTATGAATGACTCGTTCTGTACCAGTCAGACATCCATTAACACCTGCAGCATCCAGCTGCTGGCTGCCTTTGGATTACTTCAGCTTTGAATCATCTTGATTAATAAGGACATCACTCAATCCCAGTTCCCACTGCCCTCCAATACAGACACAATTAGCACCGGCTCGTCCAAGCTGTCTTTTTTTCTGACAGCTATAAAGAATGAGCAGCAGATAGGTGTGCAAATCTAGCACGGACCAACAGTTTTCTTCCATTTCTGGCCAATGGTGAACAAAACCAAGTTTAGCTGGATGGGGTTATTTTCTGTTCTGTCATATATAGAATCATAGAATTTACAATGCAGAAGGAGGCCATTCAGCCCATCAAGTCTGCACCGGCCCTTGGAAAGAGCATGCCTCCACCCTATCCCCGCAACCCCAATTAACCTTTTTTTTTGGACACTCAGGCAATTTAGCATGGCCAATCCACCTAACCCACACATCTTTGGACTGTGGGAGGAAACCGGAGCACCCGCAGGAAACCAACGTGGACACGGGGAGAACGTGCAGACTTCGCACAGACAGTGACCCAAACCGGGAATCGAACCTGGGACCCTGGAGCTGTGAAGCCGCTGTGTTACTGTGCTGCCCATATTTAAAAACTGCAGTAAAGCAAAAACTCAAATTATAGCTACTGACAATCCCAGTTGGTGGTATAACTGGTCAGGAAGATTCCAGAATGGGACCCTGGCTCAAAAGACCGTAACTTTTACTTTTTTATAAAACGAGGAAGAACAGTCACAGGACCGCTAATTGATTTTAATAACAACAAAAATACATTCATTAACATGAAACAAAATGGTGTGCTGGCCTTTGCGTCCCTAGTAGCCCGGCGAAGGATTTTGCTACAGTGGAAGGACGCGAGGCCCCCAAGCGTGGAGACCTGGATCAATGACATGGCGGGCTTCATTAAGCTTGAGAAGGTTAAATTCGCCCTGAGAGGATCGGTGCAAGGGTTCTTTAAACAGTGGCAACCTTTCCTCGACTTTCTGGCTCAACGATAGGGTACTGGGACAGTAGCAGCAGCAACCCGGGGGGGTGGGACGTTGATTATGTTTGCTTATTTTATTTAAATTTGATTTATTTAATTTTAATTTATGGTTAAGTTCTCTTGTTGGGGGGGGGGGGAGGTGGGGGGAGTGTGATACATGTGATGTTACGTTAAGGGGGGAATTGTGGGTGTTATGGGGCTGTTAGTTGCATATTACTGCTTGTTGCTATACTTGTTATATTTTTATATTTTCTGTTAAAAATTCCAATAAAAATTATTTTAAAAAAAAAACATGAAACAAAATGGATGACACAATAGTCCTTTAATCTACCCTTAGCTCAGCAATTACAGGTGGATTTTGAGATGAACATGGATTACAATTTGCAACTTGTCTCATTAACAAAGTCATTTAAGCGCACAGATTGGTTGTGGTTAAATGCACACCTACGAGACAGGCCCCAAGTTTTGGGGATGCAGATCTGGGGAGGCTCCTAGACACAGCGGAGGCCAGGAGGGATGTCCTGTTCCCCCGAGGGTTCTGGAGGCTCACCAATAGGGCAGCCAATGCCGCCTGGGTCGAGGTGGTGGCAGCAGTGACCTTGGGGAGTATGACCAGGAGGACTGGCCTCCAATGCTAGACGGTCAATGACCTACACTGGGCAGCATGAACGAGTGGACACCAATGCCACCCCCCCCCCCCCCCACCCAAGAGACCTGTGCTTCCCCCGAAAGGGAGCATCTAACCCCCCCCCCCCGCCTTAAACCTTCACAACCCTTCCTCCACCCTCGCCCCTTCAGCCACAGAGGCCTCGGCAGTCAGTAGGGGTTATGGATGGTCGGTGCGGCGGACAGGCAGGGACAGGGGTTGCCCCAGGAATGAGTACACATAATCTAGGGGTTGGCATGGTGGTACCACATGCAGTTGGCTCCCTGGTTGCCCTCCTAGCACCCCCTCCCATCCTTGCATGGCAGCCCACCTCCAGCTTAGGGTACCCCACACCTAGCTGAGGGACCCCAACCCCGCCGAGCACTGGGCTGGCAATCCCTGCGCCCCTGGGCTATTTGCCTGTAAGCATAGGTGGCTACCCACCTCCCCGGCTCCCCACAGAAGCCATTCTGCCAGGTTCAGTTTTTCAAAAGGATTTCTAATCGGCGCCAGTGTGACCACTAGCTGGAGAGGCCGCTGAATGATAGGAGGCCATTGGATATGGGGTGGCTCCCGTTAATTGTATGGAAATGGAGCTTAACTGGCGATAATTGGTTTCTCACCACGCTACGGCGAGATCCCAATTTCGCCTACGGGAGTGGGCCCGTTGCATCGCAAACTGTTTGGCATCTGGCACAGTGCTCATTTTTTACCTCTCCCGCTATTCACTGGCCTCATTTTGCTTGAGTGAGAGCGTAACAAAGCCAGAGAATCACGCCCACTGATTAAATTCTGCAAACGATGGATATGTGCAGAAACAGATGTAATTTCAGCAGTAGACACTACCTTTAGTTCTTTGAGTTACCAAGTCAAATTGCTTTTACCTCAGGCACAAACAAAAATTTTAGATTATGGGAGCATAAGAAATAGAAGCAGGAACAGGCCATTCAGCCCATTGAGTCTGCTTTGCTGCGCAATAAGATGGCTGATCTGATTGTGGCCTTACCTCCACTTTTTTCCATTACCCTCAATTCGTTTGTAGAGCAAAAGTCTGTCCAACACAACCTGGAATATCCTCAATGATCCCAGCTACACTGGTCTCTGGGGTGCAGAATTCCAAAGACTAACGGCCATCAGAAAATAAATTCCTCCCCATCTCCATCTTAAATGGGAGACCCCTAATCTGTGCCCCTTAGTTCTGGATTTCCCCCACGAGGGGAAATATCCTCTCAGTATCTACCCTGTCAAACCTCCTCAGAGTCTTAATAAAACCACCACAAATTCTTCTAAACTCCAATGAGCACAGGCCCAATAATGTTTTTTTTTTAATTTAGACTACCCAATAATTTTTTTTCCTATTTTTTTTTTAAAGGGGCAATTTAGCACGGCCAATCCACCTAACCTGTACATCTTTGGGTTGTGGGGGTGAAACCCACGCAGACAGAATGTGCAAACTCCACACGGACAGTGAGCCAGGGCCGGGACTCGAACCCGGGTCCTCAGCGCCGCAGTCCCAGTGCTAACCACTGCGCCACATGCCGCCCAATAACTTAATTAAGTATTGAAATTTAGCTTGCACAATTTAAACAGGATTTCTATAAATGCTCTTTAATGCACTTACCTTGCCATTAACATTCCAGACAGAAACAAGCCAGCATAACTGGAATGGATTTTCCTAAAGTGTCCACTCACAACAAAGCCTGGTGACATTTACAAGATTTTCATCTGATCTCTCTGAAGGAAATGTTGGTTTAATTTAGGCGGTGTTGCTGTGAAGATAAGCCCAGTTCTCCCAGGGTTAACTCGCAGAGAGTCAAGCATTCCAGATTGTTGTTCAAGACAAATTAGCCATTACACCAGCCATCACAGCATTGGATATTACTGAAAGGCACATGACTTTGAGGCAACAGGACGCTCACTGCATTTTTAATATTGGAATGGTGGCACGGCAGCACAGTGGTTAGCACAGTTGCTTCACAGCTCCAGGTCCCCAGGTTTGATTCCTGGCTTGGGTCACTGGTTGTGCGGCGTCTTCACATTCTCCCCGTGTCTGCGTGGGTTTCCTCCGGGTGCACCGGTTTCCTCCCATGGTCCAAAGATGTGCAGGTTAGGTGGATTGGCCATGTTAAATTGCCCTTAGTGTCCAAAAACGGTTAGGTAGGGTTACTGGGTCACGGGGATAAGGTGGAGGTGTGGGCTTAAGTGAGGTGCTCTTTCCAAGGGCCGGTGCAGACCCGATGGGCCGAATGGCCTCCTTCTGCACTGTAAATTCTATGATTCTATGATTTGGGGCATCCAGCAATACGATATGGTTGCCTCAGCTCCCAGACAACCAAAGAAGCTTGATTGACAGCTCACTGAGCAATATTTTGACAGAGAGCTGAGGGAAGGTTCAGAGGTCAATCTTTTGTATTTTGCACGGCTTTCGCTGTATCTCTCTCCCTCTGCAGCACAAGATTCTCCGGAACCCTCAAGGGTGATACCAAGGTGCCACATTTCAAAGATAATTACCAGGGGGTTGAGAGGTCGCTGACTTGTTCATTGAGCAAAGAGCAAATTGCATTATTTTGTGTATTTTTCATGATAGAAAGTCTCAAGTCATTGATTGAATTCTCATCATGAAAGCTGCTTTGGGTTCACTCACACATAGCAAACCAGCAGATTAGCTGACAATTGGCTTTATGTCATAGGCCATGCTTTTTGATCTACCTTCTTAAAAATAGGACAAAGCCACATGGCAGCAGTTTTCAGTCAGCACAGAAGGGCTTATTATCATGGGGTTATTACTATTATAGCTCCCAGGCCATGGTATTCATACCAAGCACTTAAAAACAATATGCAGATCATAGGGTGTGTGAGGGCAGCTTATGGGACAGACAATGTTAACCACAAGGAGAGCAGATACACAATTTCTAACACCCATTTTAATACGAGTTTCTACACAAATCATTAAACTTCAGATTTGATACATGTTTACTTTTATTTATAACAAATTGCTTTCTGAACATTTGCAATGCATTTCCTCGAAAATAGTTCTCTGCAACAAGCCAACATGTTGCAACTTGATTTCTGAATTCGGTTCTGTGGCTCATTTTGATCATCTAGTGCATGGAGTGTGCGCAGCCAGATTGCAGGTTAAGGGTATGATTTTCGGATCAAACTCGCCCAATATGGTTTCTGCAGAATTGAACACGTTGGTGGGCGGTTTGATCCCTAACCAGAGGGCTCCAAGCTTTTAAATCATAACACAGGTACAGAGTGCATCATCGCTGTTGTTTATCTGCCCGAGTTCAATTTGGAGGGTCTCCACTCACCTGCAGCACTGTAACGGTGGATAGATCCTTCATTCTACCTTCTTCATCTTTGAGGTTATAACCCTCTGGCCTCTTGTCCCTTTCACTGACTTTCCATAATTTAATAGTCTTATCTGCAACAATCAAGGACGATATAGTTCGTCAGCTTCAAGAAATACATCTTTTGAGCAAATGAATACAGATAGACTTGAAAAAATAAAATGCGGTGTGTAATTATTTTGTCCCAATACTACAGAGTGAATCATTCAGAGATCAAAATAAACGCACAAAGGACAGAAGTCTGGAAGCCCACCAAGAGGAGGAGAAAAGGTCGTGAAATTTCTGATGCACCACTATGCCTGTTTGCCAGCGCAATCCTGCCTCTGAGCCACTTTTAAGGTGGCTGGGCAGGGGACTGGGTAGGTAGCCAATTGAGGCCATTAAGGAGCCTATTAAGGCCCCTTTCCTCAACACCTGGAAATTTCCAGTGGCAGACAGGCTCTTTGTATGGGTGTGTCAGTGCCTGTGAGTGTTTGCATATTTGCGTGTGCACGTGTGTTTATCTGCGTGCACGCGTGCCAATACGTGCACGCAAATATATGTGCACCAATTTCTCTCTCTCTCGTCCTCTCCGCAGCTGTTAGAAATTAGAATGAGTAACTGATCAAAACACGAGAATTGGAAAAGATTTATTGCATCCACTTGTTTATCTGCTAAAGTCCAAAGTTTGCTCTTCTGTTTCCTGGTGATCAATTTCACAATGCGTCTCAGGATCCTCAAATGGAGTTAACCATGGATCCACTCAAGCTTTCACTTGCTGCTTTCTGCTTCTGGTAAATACAATCTTGTGGAGATGTTCTTGATTGCAGTAATTTTCATAATCTCAAAAAGAGTTAGGAAGTTAGATTTTTTAAATACGTGCCATCTCCAAATTTGTGAAGCGAGGAGAGTGTGGGAGATTGTGAGAGAACAACAAGCAACTTTGATGGTTTATTTTAACCTAATTATTTTAAGATGTCAATTTCACAAGAGGCTAGATTAACAGACCCAATTACATGGCTATAAAGGGCAGAATTTCATTTGCCCCCTCTTCACCTCCGACCCCTAGAAGGCGGGCTGGGAAGGAAAGCCAATGTAATCAGACAAGGAGGCAGGTGGTTGAGACCCTGTCACCTTCCTGATGCCCCACCAAGTCCAGGGCGGTAAGGCTCAATGATGGCTTTCCTGCCAGTAAGTCAATAAGTCACGCAAAATCTTCAGACGGCCCTACTATAAATATATTCATTTTTGTTCTCCCCTCAAGTGGCTCCCTGTACCATGGTCAGTTTGCTCATCCACCATGGAGTTCCTGCTCTCGTCCACACACGCTGCAAGAACCTCAAACCTGTTGGACAACTGCAAGGGCTGAGGCTTCTCCATTGCTGCCTTTTGGATCCCTATACCAGCCTCTCTTAGTCGTACCCTCCTGTCCCTGACCACAAACCAAATCTGAAGCTCCAAGCTTAAGGCGTGTGACTGCCCCCTGGAACAGTGTCCAAATAACATTCCCCCTCCTTGGTGGATCACAACATCTAGAGTTTGAACTCCAGCTCATCAACTGGTACACCAAGGTTCCTCAAGCTGCAGACACTTACTGCAGGTGTGGTTGTGGTGGGTCACACAGGTGTCCATCCGTCCTACATGCTACAGCTGCAATACATCGCCATGCCATCTTAATTTTGTTTGCATTTCAAATTTAGAAAATCAACAATTATTCACGGTCATCTTATGGAGTTTAATTAGTTAGGTTATAAACTTAATAAAATATTTACCTCTCACTCAGTAAGCAACACTTTCAATTCATGAACGATTAGACAGAGAATGAGGAGCGGGACTCTTTTGTCATTTGCCTGCACACTTGGTCCACCATTGGAATGGTTTTCCATTAGCTTGCTTTTTTTTTGTCCATCACTTATATCGCCCAAAGGCAACCTCAGTTTAAAATGTATTTAAAATTTTGCTAAATGCTTGACATTGTGTTTCTTCAAAAGCACAGTTAAATTTAGTGCACAAATAATTTCAGCTACGAGCAGGTTGTTCCTTGCGATTGGGAAATGCAAAATTTCTACCAGGTCAAATCCCAATCGTCGGCAATTTCCACATCCATTACAGTAGTCAACTCAAAACTGGCTATTTAAATAACATTATTTAGAATAATAATTGGCAATCTGCATTTGATCCCACGTAATTCACTCTTCACATCCTACTAATTCCAGGAAGAATGAACGAGCGAGTGAAAAATATGAACTTTTGTTTTGACAGGACCATTTATCAAAAGCCAACCTTCTATTACTATCCCAGGGTATGATGTAGAGATGCCGGCGGTGGACTGGGGTGAGCACAGTAAGAAGTCTTACAACACCAGGTTAAAGTCCAACATGTTTGTTTCAAACACTAGCTTTCGGAGCACTGTTCGTCCTCAGGTGCCTATCCCAGGGTAGACTGGCTTGAAATAATGATCCAATAACCTTTAATACCATCATTAAACCATTGGAGAAAAAACATGGCATTTTAATAAAAACATATTGCAGCCGGGGCAATTAAGAAGCATAGCTTTTTGTTCCTCATGTTTAATGGTTTTTACATTCCTCCTTTAACACATCAGTTCTAGAAGGAAGAGAGAGAGAGCGAGAGCGAGAGCGAGAGCGAGAGCGAGAGAGAGAGAGAGACACCAGTTCGGCCTTTCACTCCATGCCTCCTGGAATTATTACCATGTCCTAAGAGGGTGATGCCAACCATGGTCGTCCACTGCATGGGTCCATGATTATGCTTGGCAAAGTACTGCAGTGGTTTGCTATTGCCTTCTACATAATGGCTGACCGGGAAAATCTCTCATTCTTACCACCTGCCATCAGGCACATTGAGAGGAAGTGCAGGCTGATAACCAGCCTGTTTGACCACGTTATGAATGCCTTTTGAACCGTGGCCATCCAAGTCATGAGGTGAGACTCCAACTGGGGTTTCTGGCCCACAGGTAGGGACACTACCTCGATGCCACAAGACCTCCCTAGAGCAGCATTAGCAAAATAAATACCTGTCGATGCTTCACAAAGGAGAGAGAGAGAGAGGGAGAGATAGCAGCTGTAATGTATGAGTTGATGGCGGGGTTGTGAGTGAGAGGGCTATCAATGAAAGTGCAGGGGGAGATAGGTTTGCAGGAGGAAGAGAGAGGATGAATTCACTCACCATTGGTGGAGAGGAGAAAGTGGGCTGCATTCTGCTGAGGCAGCCACCGGATCTTATTAATTTTTTCTTCAATTTCCAGGCTTTTTAGGTAATCGAACTCAGGTTCATGACTCTGGAAGGTGCTGTAAACATTGTATTCACCTTGATGGTGAGGCTGACTTTTGGTCTAGAAAAAGAAGAAAAAAAGAGGTTGATTTTAAAGCTGAAAATGGAAACCAATAGATTGGCCAAATATGGCTACAGTTGAAACCTGACATTTATTTACTTCTACTGAAATTGAGAGAATTTGTTCCCCTAGTTGTCTAGTGAATCAGGAGTTGAATAATGCAAACCAAAATTTCACAACTCTGATCATTGCTATTTAGCTCAGGTGGCAGCTTGGAACATCATCATAGGCTTCACTGCCTCTGGGTAAGGGTAAAGAGCAAAAGAAATAAATCATCCAATCTTCAAACCCCTCAGCAAGACCCTGCTTGAATTGAGCATCAGGTGGGTTCATGTGATTCTCTGCATTGATGAGTGAACTGCTCATCTCGAGGGCAGTTAGGGATGGGCAACATGTCCTGGCTGTGCCAATGGCGCCCACAATCCCATGAAAGAAGAAACAAAAACTCCTGTTGCTAAGAGGAAGGGGCAAATAATTGTAGTGCAGGGGCTTGAGTGTTTGACCAGCAAGCACAGGAGGCAAAGGGTAACAGTAGAAAGGTGTTTTTCTGAATGGAAGGCAGTGGTTGGTGGTGTTCCACAGGGATCGGTGCTGGGGCCCTTGTTGTTTGTAGTGCACATAAACGATTTGGAGGAAAATGTAGCTGGTCTGATTAGTAACTTTGTGGATGATAACAAGGTTGGTGGAGTGCCAGATAGTGTTGAGGATTGTCAGAGGATACAGCAGGACATAGGTTAGAGACTTGGGCAGAGAAATGGCAGATGGAGTTTAATCCAGACAAATGTGAGGTAATGCACTTTGGTACATCTAATATATAGGGGAAATATACCGTAAATGGCAACACTCTTAGGAATGTAGAAAGTCAGAGAGATCTGGGTGTGCAGGTCCACAGATCTTTGAAAGTGGCAACAAAAGGTAGTCAAGAAAGCATACGGAATGCTTGCCATCATTGGACGGGGCATTGAGTATAGAAATGGCGAGTCATACTACATTTATAGAACCTTGGTAAGGCCGGAACTGGAATATTGCACCCAATCCTGGTCGCCACACTACCAGAAGGATGTGGAGGCTTTGCAGAGGAGGTTTACCAGGATGTTGCCTGGTCTGGAGGGTGTTAGCTATGCGGAGAGGCTGAATAGACTCGGACTGTTTTCATTAGAACGACGGAGATTGAGGGGTGACCTGATAGAGGTCTACATGGTTATGAGGGGCATGGATAGAGTGGATGGGCAGGCACTCTTTCCCAGGTTGGATGGGTCAGTCACCAGGGGGGCATAGGTTTAAGATCCATGGGTAAAGTTTAGAGGAGATGTGCGAGGCAGGATTTTTACACAGAGGGTGGTGAGTGCCTGGAACGCATTGCCAGGGGAGGTTGTGGAAGCAGATAATTCATGGTGTTCAAAAGACATTTTGACAAATACATGGATAGGCTGGGTATAGAGGGATACGGTACTAGGACGTACTGAGGGTTTTGGCCAAGGGTAGCATCATGACCGGTACAGGCTTGGAGGACCGAAGGACCTGTTCCTGTGCTTCTTTGTTCTTTGACTTACTCTTCGAGTTCTTTGACATAGAGGCCAACAGTCAATATCGATGTCCACTGGGGCAAGACATCAAAAACGGCACAAGTAGCTATGTGTCTCTGTCCAAACAAGGTTTTGCCTGTTCAGGGGAAGGCCCTGGGAGGGGGCCTCCGATCAGGTCCCGGCCTCTCTTCCCCCCCCCCCCACCTCCTCCTCCTCCCCGGGCCTACTTTCCTGCGCAGCCGGCCCCATAACACCGACGCCATGTTGAGTCGGGGCTGGCGCACTAAAGAAGTCCCCCATGCATGCGCAGGTTGGCACGGCTCAAGTGCGCATGCGCGGGTTGGCGTGGTGCCCATTTGGCGGCGGGAAGGGAGGCTGGAGCGGCGTGAACCGTTCCATCACCGTGCTGGCCCCCTGTGGAGGCCAGGATCGGTTGTCCCCATGCCCGTTTCACACCGTCGTGAAACGTGACAGCGTTCACAATGGCGCAAACACTTGGGCTCCATTTTGGAGAATCACCCCCCAGGAGTTTGACTTCTAGTATCATGAAGCTAAGGGAGAGTGAGCGACAGCAAGCCTAAGCGTGACCAAGTGCGATAGAGAGCACACGAGAGCGATTTAGATGAAGACTCCAAAGTTAAAGATAATAGAACTAGTAGAGTTCTGATCCAAGGTGACTCTGCATAATATGTTGTATTAAATGAGGAATGGTTGGAGGAGAGTTGAAGGAACAACCCTTACTGGAAGGGGAAGATCCAGAAATCTCAATCTATGTACAAATCTTGGGAGTCCTCCATCCACGTGGTTAAACTTCCAATTTCTGCTAAATATCTGACTTGAGTTAATTGGGAGTGCAAGTCTAATGGGTGTGGAAAGAAAAGTGATGCAAGGAGTTTGGTTTAGATTATAAGTAACTTGAGTTCATTGTACTGTCAATATCTTCAGCGTAACTGACTATTTAAGAAAGTGCAGTTGTCAGGGTTTGTGTTCTTTGATTTGGGTACAGCAAAACTCTTGTTTTAAATACTGAACCTTGTGGCTTCACTCATTTAGTGCATACTGTGGTAGATAAAACAAAATACATTACAGGTCTCTACAAAGGTCATAATAATAATAAAAACCTTTATTATTGTCACAAGTAAGCTTACATTAACACTGCAATAAAGTTACTGTGAAAATCCCCCTAGTTGCCACACTTTGGCGCCTGTTCGGGTACACTGAGGGAAAATTCAGAATGTCCAATTCACCTAACAGCACGTCTTTTGGGACTTGGGTGATGAAATCCGAGCACCGGAGGAAACCCTCGCAGACACGAGGAGAACATGCAGACTCCGCACGGACAGTGACCCAAGCGGGAATCGAACCTGGGACCCTGGTGCTGTGAAGCAACAGTGCTAACCACTGTGCTTCCGTGCTGCCCATAGCACCATAGATCATGGCACAATGTACATAGTGTCCCTATCAATATTGATAGGGGGGGTGTGTGGAGAGAGGGAGGGCAGGGAATCCACATGACCTACAGTTGTTAAAACACTGAAGTCTGCACTGGATAAAATAAATCAGATCACAAATGTTATTTACTTTCTTTTTTTAGTCAAAGAAGCAGATAGTGTTGTCGATTGTTAAACCAGATGAATTTTTTTGTCAGCAGCAGCAATAAAAACAGTAAAGGACCTTGTAGCCAATACAAGCCATTATTTTTGTCCTTTGTGAATGCCTCATTCTCCCTAGCCAACAGACCGATTGGCGTGGAAACCTGTAATTATCTTTGCAATTATTTATTCTTTTTTTCCAGCTCCATACATGAATATGCATCTTACTCATTGTAGGTAACGCTGATAGCATTTTAATCCTGAAAATAGGAACTTCAAAAGAATTTGTGGGTGAAAAGAGGGAGTTCCACAATGATAGCAATTGATTCTGGCCATGTCAGGTATCACTCAAAATGCCACAGAGCACAGTAACGGAATACATTCTTCCGGTTCGTTTGCATGTTTTGTGCAATGGGCCTTGCAAGTGTACCATGAAAAGAAGGTCAAACAGAGTGGACAGTTCTGTAAAATACATTTTGGTGGTGGAAAATAAATTGGAATTATGTTGCTCACTTGGTAAAATTATTATTGCATCATATTTCCCATCACTCCTGCATCGAAAAAAAAAGTGTAGGATTTGTAAGCAGTGTGTTCAGGATATTTGTAAAGCACTTGAGTTACAGGCTTGGAATGAAACTAGTGACATTCTTGGTCAGCAAGCCTGTTTGCTTGCCCTTAACATAGTTATCCACGGGCAGCACGGTGGCACAGTGGTTAGCATTGCTGCCTACGGCGCTGAGGACCCGGGTTCGAATCCCGGCCCTGGGTCACTGTTCGTGTGGAGTTTGCACATTCTCCCCGTGCCTGCGTGGGTTTCGCCCCCACAACCCAAAGATGTGCAGGTTAGGTGAATTGGCCACGCTAAATTGCCCCTTAATTGGAAAAAATAATTGGGTACTCTAAATTTAAAAAAAAACATAGTTATCCACTGCTCTCATTGGGGAGACACTCTTGTTTCTTGTGTCAGAAGGCTTTGGTGTGCAATAACGCTGCTGATAGATAACGCAAGGTCAAACATTCAACTCTTTAAATCCGCACAGTGTCTGCAATTAGGGAAATTACACCTCTGAGTGACCACTCAACAACCAGAAAACAGCTCATCTATTCCATTCACTTGAATAAAAAAAATACTATAGACGAGGGACATCTAAAATAAAAGAATAAAATGCTGGGTAAACTCAGCAAGTCTGGCAGCTTCTGTGGAGAGAGAAACAGAGTTAATATTTCAATCCTTCTGTAGAAGAGTGATATGGACTCGAAATGTTAACTGTTCCACAGATGTTGCCAGACCTACTGAGTTTATCCAGCATTTTTCCCTTTTGTTCCATTCACTTTCCTGGCGATAGAAACAAATCATTTCTCCCAAGTGAGAAAGCTGAACGGACGCTTAAAATAACAGTGAGACAACAAGGGAGAGGGAAGGATGCAGAGCTCCCATGATAGCAAAATTAAAATAATGCCTTGTTACTAAGGAACACCACAACTCCACAGAACTTACCTCTTGTTCTCTCTGAAATATAACAACTCGACCGCCCTTGTCCCCAGTAGCCAGTAATTCTCCAGTGTGGTTGAACTCTACAGTAGAAATTATATCAGCTGAAAGAAAAAAGATGGAAACAGAGAAGTTTAAGATAAAACTAAACAAGAATTGTGAGGTAAATTCACTCATTTCGTCTACCAGCTGGGAGCTGCCATCAAAGTTTTCGCAGTTCACAGAATACCCCTAAAGATTCATGATAAACTCTAACCTCTCCAGTCAGGGATGCCTGGGCCAAGTCATTTCTGCATTTTGGAATTTTATGGATTATAGAATAATGTTAGAGTGCCTAACCACAAGAGTGTGAAGCAGAAAATATAATCAATATAAATTTTTACCCGAATCATAAAACAGCAATAAAATATTATGAAGTAGCAGCAAAAGTTCTTTTACTTATCCAAGTTCCACGGGCGGGATTCTCTCAGCCCGGGGCCGGGCCGGAGAATCGCCGCGACCGACGCGAATCGCGCCACGCCGCCCCGACACGATTCTCCGGAGAGCGGGCAATCGGCGCCATTGGCGCCGGCGCGGTCGGCGCACGCTGGATGGGGGCCGCTCTATGCCCCCCCCCCCCCCCCGGAGATTCTCCGCCCAGGATGGGCCGAGCGGCCACACATAAAAACCCGAGTCCCGCCGGCGCCGTTCTAACCTGGTCTTACCCGGCAGGACCTCAGCGTGGAAGGATCCAGGGACGGCCTGTTGGGGGTATCTGACCCCGGGGAGGCCTCACTGATTGGCGGGCCAGCCTCTCAGGCTGGGGGCCTCCTTTGGTCCGCGCCGGCCCCAGTAGCCCTACGCCATGTTGCGTCGGGGACGGTGTGGAGAAGGGAGACACCGCGCATGCGCAGAGACATCCCACTGCGCATGTGCAGACCCGCAACGCCCATCTGACGGCAGGATTGGCAGCTGGAGCGGCGTGGGTCACTCCAGTGCCGTGCTGGCCCCCTGTTGGGGTCAAAATTGCTGCTCCTGAGGCCATGTTGACGCGGTCGGGAAACACAGCGGTGTTTACAAAGGCATCAACACTTAGACTCAGGATCAGAGAATCCCACCCATTGTTTTTTCTCGCAAGATACTGGACTAAACCGAGTTGCTTGGGTCTGTCAAAACATTTCAGGACAATTGGTGCTTCCTCATGAGAAGTGACAATATACTTATGAAGGAAATTCAAACCAAAAACTTGGCCCCATTTTACATGTTTACAATTCTGAGGTTCATAAGATTATACCTTGGGACTGCAAACTTGAAAATAAAAAGAGTCATATGCTGACAGTAAGCCTGGGTGGTTTGATTGGTTAGAGACCAAAGGAGAGCTTATATTGTTTGACTGAGAAGGTGCAAGGTATATATGCTTGGATACAATGGCAGCAGACTTGAAGTTTACCATGGGTAGATTCTCCCAATTATCCAGAAATGTGGCAAAAGTACTGGGCTGTGAACAGTTGTGCTGCAAACTGCCCATTTGCTTCTAAGATGTAAGATGGTTGGGGGTCAAGAAAAGCTAATCATCATTTCTACCTAGATACAAGGTTTATGTTGGCATGTGGAAGAAGACAAAGGAAGTGATGGGCACAATCTACTGGTCAGGTTGCTCCCAAAAAGCAGCGCACCGCGGCACAAGGTGGCTGTTAAATGATGGGAGACCTCGCTCCTGGGATCAACCCAGCCGGCAGCGCCTCGCGAGAACATCATGATGTGAAGCCCATCCATTGTGGGCGGGATCACTTTTAGATTAGAGCTAGTCTCATTTTAATATGCAGTTTCCGGAGGTAATCAAAGCGTTGGGATCCATTCCCTTTGTCTTGGGGGACCTCGGGTGAGTGCAAATCAGAGCTGGTCACAAACGAGACCAGACGGAACGGCATTTGTGGGGGTCTCACAGGGGAATGGATGCCCCTAGGTGCTTACCCTCTGGGCAGGGTGTACCCTGTCACTGCGGGTGCCTGGCACTACCATGGTGCACAGGTGACACTGCCAGCTGGCAGGGTGCCAGGCTGGCATTTTCTTGCATGGCAGAGATCAGGTGGGGGGTGCTCAGGGACCCCTTATAGTGAGTTGGGGGGGGGGGGGGGGGGGGTTCGGGGTTTGCGTCCGGGACTCGAGAGATTGGAAAAAATGGTGTTCTGATTTCTCCCTGTACTGAGGGGTTATAGCACGTGCATTCCCCGCTGAGACCCCGTATATCTAATGGAGTCACGTTAGATAGTGCTGTGTTTCTCAGCACAAAGCATGCAGGGAAACACATGTCTAAAAGCGCTCGCTATGGCACACAGTTTCCATTTGGTTAAATCGCGCCATATATTCTGTGATCAGGTTACAGGCTTCCCTACAAATCAATGAATGTTGCAGACAGTCAGCAGGCTTGGATGGTCAGCAGAGAGAAGGAGCTACTTGACTTTGCAAGTCCCCCGAACATTTATTCTGAGACAGCCAAGGAGAAGAAGAATCTACAGTTTCTACATCTACAGAACTCTCTGAAAACTCAAAAGTTCGACATGGCAAAAAAGGGAAAATAATTGGAAACTGGCACCAACTGTGTTTGTTAAATGGACTGTAATTCCGTGGAGGGCACAATGGATTATAAATATACAAGGGGAATGTCACTTTCTGTAGTTTAAAGTGCATGTTGCCTACAAAAAGGAAACAATGTTTAGTCAACAGTTTTTTTTTTACATTAAAAATTTATTTTTAATATAAATTTAGAGTGCCCAATTCATTTTTTTCCAATTAAGGGGCAATTTAACATGAACAATCGACCTACCCTGCGCATCTTTTGGTTGTGGGGGCGAAACCTACGGAAACACGGGGAGAATGTGCAAACTCCACACGGACAGTGACCCAGAGCCGGGATCGAACCTCGGCGCCACGAGGCAGCAGTGCTATCCAATGCGCCACCATGCTGCCCTACAATAGTGTTTTTCAGTCATTTGTTACAGTAAAGCTTTTGACATGAAACCTTGTGTCATTCTTTCAGCTAGTAACTGGAACCTCATATCACATTTCCAAAGTTATCACTTTCTACAGGCATTTTAACAAAAATACAATTAAAAATATTCAATTGAAACAAAACATTACATTGAATGTGGAGGCAATTAGAATTCAGAGAGGTGGTTTCTCTCTGAATTGCAGCTTTTTAAAATGTTTACAGAATGGAAACAGGCCCTTCGGCCCAGCTTGTCCATGCAGCCCAGTTTCTATCACTAAGCTAGTCCCCCTTGCCCGCATTTGGCCCATATCCCTCTACACCCACCCTGCCCATGTACCTACCTCTACCACTGCTTGTGTGTGTGAAGTAATTTCCCCTCTGGTCTCTTTTGTATCTCTCCCCTATCACCTTAAACCTATGCCCTCTAGTTCTGGACTCCTCTACCTTTGAGAAAAGATGTTTACTATCCACTTCATCCATGCTTCCCATTATTTTATAGACCTCTACAAGATCACCCCTAAGCTTCCTACGCTCCAAATAAAAATGTCTCAGCCTATCCAGCCTTTCTTCATACCTCAGACATCAATCTGATGTGTCTGATTCTTAACTACACTGTGAATAAGTCCATCTGAATCCTGCAATGGACCTAGCACATTTTTTCAAAACCCATCCAGACACAGCAAACAACTAAAAGTGGCATTGTTTAAATATAGCATTAGATCAAAGGAAGTGGCTTGTATGGTTGCCAGAAAAAGTGGATTGGGAGCAATCTAGAATCCAGCAAAGAAGGACCAAGAAACTGATGAAGAAAGGAAAAGAGAACATGCATTTCAAGCGTGTTAAATCATGCCAACGATTTCACTGAAGGGCTAAATGATCTACTCCTTTCCTTATTTCTTTTGTTCTTATGTCTTTCTGCAACAGTACAGAGCCTTGGTGAGACCACATCTTGAATATTATGCACATTTTTGGTCTCCTTATCTGAGGAAGGAAATATTTGTCACTGAGGCAGTGCAACAAAGCTTCATTAGACCAGGATGGTTGGATGATCTTGTGAGGAGAGGTTAGGAAAGAGAGCCTGTATACCCTAGAGATTCAAACAATGAGAGGTGATCTCATTGAAACTAACAAAATTCTGCGGGTTCGACAGGGTAGGTGCAGGATGTTTCCCCAGCTGATGAGTTTAGAACCAGAATTCACAGTCTCAGAATAAGGGACAGGCCATTTAAGATGAGGAGATAAGGGGGGATTTCTCCACTCAGAGAGGGCAAAGTACTTGGAATTCTCTGCCCAGGGGGGCTGTGGAATCACAATATTTGAGGATGTTCAAGAGAGAAATCGATAGATTTCTGGACACTTAAGGACATCGCGGGATATGGGGATAGCACAAGTGGTGTTGAGGTACATGATGAGCCACATCTAATTTAATGGCAAAGCAGGTTCGATGGGCCGAATGGTCTACTCCTGTGCCTTTTCATCCTGGACTGTAAAACTTTGGAATTCCCTCCCGAAGAAATACCTGTCTCTCTTCCTTGTGTTCCTCCTTTAAGACAAGCCTTAAAACTGACCTCTTTAAGTAAGCTTATCAACATCTGCTCTAATATATCCTTACCTGGCTTAGTCCATACCCATTGGAAGCAAGACCTGGACAATATCTAGGCTTGGGTCGACGTGGCAAGTAAAATACACACCTGACAAGCGCCAAGCAATGACCTGCGCCAACAGAAGAGAATCCAACTATCAACCCTTAACATTCAATGGCATTATCATTGCTGAAACCCCTACTAACAACATCCTGGGGATTACCATTGACCAGAAACTCTACTGGACTATCCGTGTAAATACCATGGCTATAAGAGCAGGTCAGAGGCGAGGAACCCTATGGGGAGTAACGCACCTCCTGACTCCCCTAGGCCTGTCTGCCAACCACAAGGCACAATCAGAGTGTGTTGGAATACTCTCCACTTGCCTGGCTGAGTGCAGCTCCAACAACACTTAAGAAGCTCAAAACCATCCCAGGACAAAGCAGCTCACGTGATTGACACGCCAATCACAGTCACTCATTCCACCACCAATGCGTTGTAGCATTGTAGTACCATCTACAAGGTGCACTGCAGGAACTCACTAAGGCTACTTAGACAGCACCTTCCAAACCCATGACTTCCACCATCTAGAAAGACATGGGCAGCGGACACATGGGAACACCACCACCTGGAAGTTCCCCTCCAAGCCAGCCACAACCTGACTTGGGAAATATATCGCCGTTCTTTCACTGTCGCTGGATCAAAATTCTGAAATCCCTCCCGAACAACACTGTTGGTGCACCTCCTACACCACATGGACTGCAGGTCCAAGAAGGCAGGTCACTAACAACTTCTCAAGTGTTATTAGGGATGGGTAACAAATGCTGGCCGAGTCAGCAATGCCTACACACAAGAATTTTTTTTTTTTTTTTTTAAATGCTGTTTTGTTTTGGAAAGCTCCTGTGAAGTGCTTTGGGACGGTATACTCCAATAGTCATTTGATAGTACAGAATGTATTGCTGACAAAAGAGACATTTTTTTGTCAAAGCTTTTCTTCTTTCACAACAATACCAAACAACAACTTGCAACTTAGGAGAGACTATCGGCCTATCACACAAATGAGTAATGGGGTACATGACTTTAGCACCCATGTGATGTTTGATAGGTGGGCCGTATATACTAAAGACCAGCGGATCCTATCAAACAGCATGTGCCTTCTGCTGTTCACAATGGACAAGGTACAGACCATACCCAACCATCCCGTGCTTGCAAAACTCAAAACGCAGTGTTCAACAATAGATCTGATTCCACAATTGGACAACATTTGCTACATAATCCTCAGCGCGCTAAGAATTACACTGACATGCACTTTCCAGAACTGGATAACATCGAACATTAGTTTGGGGTGGGGGGGGGGGGGGGGGGGGGGGGGTATGTTGAAGATGGTTATGGTTAATCCCTGATTCCTTTTTTTCTTTGTCATTTGTTTATGTTAACATGCGGGCTTATGTCTGGGCATAGTGGGAGAATTAGATCGTTGTTACTATTATGGGGTTTGAGATATTTGTTGTTGGTTATTGATTGTTGTTGGGTGTAAATTCGGGAGAAAAATTGTGAAAAAGAATTAAAATATTTTTTTTAAAAGAATTACACTGACAACTAATTTAAGATTGCCAGTTGGGCTTGCAATGTGGTGCATTTGTATAGTGAAAACTACATATATAAATATATAGGGTCCTGCTCTTTGCAGACAGAAAGAACAAGTACACACATTGTGCCAGTTTCAGCTGAACAAAATACTTGACAATACCTTGACCAGAGTCATGCCGTGTTGGCAGTCAACTGCCAGTTACCATCAACTGATGCACTCTCCGTGGTTACGCCTCTGGTGGAGTACACTTGCCAACCAATCAGCAGTCTCTTCTCATACAGCGTAAATTTGTTGTTTACTTTACATTGATATTCTTGTGAATTGTCCTGTTCAGTACAAGACCAAAAGCTTCAACAAAAAAACATCCCCCCCCCCCCCCCCCCCCCCCCCCCCCGCGCAACAATACTCATGTAATCTTCCAGCTGGTTTACCTCAGTGGGCTAGACAGCTGGTTTGTGATACAGAACAAGGCCAGCGGCGTGGGTTCAATTCTCGTACCAGCTTACCCGAACAGGTGCCGGAATGTGGCAACTAGGGGCTTTTCACAGTAACTTCATACTTGTGACAATAAAAGGTTATTATTATTATAAAAAGGTGCCATATAAATATAAACTGTCGTGTAGGTAGCTTCAAGGACACACTTCAGTGTGAGGTTCATAACGTGAAGTCTTACAATGTATCCAATGGCATGTCAAAATCACATCCTGGGACAACAAGTCTAAATCTATCTAAAACTTACAAGCTACAATGTTTTAGCAGCACTATAACATGTTTACTCCAGCTAACATGAAAGCTGTGTCGGACATTTAGGGTGGAATCTTACCACCCACAGGTGGGCTGGTGGGGGTGGGTGAGAAGAGATGAGAAACGTTTGAAGAAGACATGCTGGGTAGGCCACCAGACACATCCCTGCTTCTAGCCGACCTTGCCAGAGGCTGGTGGCAATTAAGATGGCTACACGCCTAGCAGAAGCAAGTAGCTAACTAGTGCTAATTAGCTGGCCACTGGGGCCAGCAGCCACCTCAAGGGGACTGATGTCTCTGCTAAGTAAGACAGATGAACTGAGAATCTGTAATTCTGCATGGAACTATGATGTAATTGCAATTACGAAGACATGGTTAAAGGAGGGACAGGACTGGCAGTTTAACATTTCGGAATATCGTTGTTTTAGACGGGACAGAAGGGGAAACACAAGGGGTGGGGGAGTTGCATTGCTGATATTAGGGAGCACATCACAGCTGTATTGAGGGAGGACACATTGGAGGGATCTTGTAGTGAGTCATATGGGTGTTCAGGAATAAGAAGGGTGAAATCACAAAGTTGGGAGTGTACTGTAGACCTCCCAACAGCCCGCAGGAGACAGAGGAACAGTTGTGCAGTCAGATACTGAAAAGGTGTGAATAAAGCAGGGTAGTTGTAATGATCACTTTAACGTCCCCCATATTGACTGGGAATCCCTTACAGCCAGGGGCTCGGATGGAGAGCAATTTGTTAGATGTGTCCAGGAGAGCTTTTTGATACAGTAGGCAGGATTCCCCGGCCGTGTCCGCCTGGCGACTGGAGAATCCCGCCTGAGGTAAAAGAAGTTCTCCATTGTACACGGCTAGCCCGTGGCGTTCTTGCAGCAGGTGGGACAGGAGAATCTAACCCAGCACGGTAGCATTGTGGTTAGCACAATTGCTTCACAGCTCCAGGGTCCCAGGTTCGATTCCCGGCTTGGGTCACTGTCTGTGCGGAGTCTGCACGTTCTCCCCGTGTGTGCGTGGGTTTCCACCGGGTGCTCCGGTTTCCTCCCAGTCCAAAGATGTGCAGGTTAGGTGGATTGACCATGCTAAATTGCTCATAGTGTCCAAAATTATCCTTAGTGTTGGGTGGGGTTACTGGGTTATGGGGATAGGGTGGGGGTGTGGGTTTGGGTAGGGTGCTCTTTCCAAGAGCCGGTGCAGACTTGATGGGCCGAATGGCCTCCTTCAGCACTGTAAATTCTATAATTCTATGTATGTTGACAATTCAACCAGGGAAGGGGCCATACTAGACTTGGTATTGGGGTATGAGCCAGGCCAGGTGATTGATGTTTCAGTGGGGGAGCATTTTGGGCCTACCGACCATAATTCCATAAGATTTTGAGTAGTCTTGGACAAGGACAAGAGTGATGAGGGTGCTTAATTTGGCGAGGGCCAATTACATCCAAATTAGACAGGAGCTGGTGAATGTGGATTAGGAGCGGCTATTTGGGGGCAAATCCACATCTGACATGTGGGAGACTTTTAAAGGCCAATTGACTGAAGTGCAAGACAGGCATGTCCCCGCAAAAATGAAGGATAGAAATGGCAGGATTCAGATGACAAGGAAAATTGTAAGTTTAATCAAAAGGAAAAAGGAAGTATATGATAGATCTAGGCATCTAAAAACTGATGAAGTGCTTGAGGAGCACAGTGAAATTAGGAAGGAACTTAAACGTGGAATTAGGAGGGCTAAAAGAAGCCATGAAATGTCTTCAGCAAACATGGTCAAGGAGAATCCCTAGGCTTTTTATACATATATTAGAAGCAAAAGAGTAGGCACACTGAAGGGCAATGGTGGGAAGTTATGAGTGGAATCATAGGAAGTGGGTGAAATCCTTCGGGTACTTTGTATCGGCATTGACCAAGGACAAGACCATCACAGGCGTTGAGGTCAGGGATAGGCGTGTGACCGCTCTTGAGAATGTCAGTATATCAAACGAGGAAGTGTTGAGTATCCTACATTGCATTAAGGTTGACAAGTCCCCGGGGCCGGATGGGATCTATCCAGGTTACTGCGGGAGGCAAGGGGAGAAATAGCTGGGGCCTTAACAGATATCTTCACATCCTCCTTGACCACAGGTGAGATTCAGGAGGACTGGAGAATAGCCAATATTATTCCCTTGTTTAAGAAAGGAAGCAGGGATAATCCAGCAAATTATAGGTCGGTGAGCCTGACATCAGTGGTGGGGAAGCTTTTGGAAAAGATACTGAGGACAGGATATATGCACATTTGGAGGAAAATGGACTAGTTACTGACAGGCAGCATGGTTTTGTACAGGGAAGGCTAGTTAGTGACAGGCAGCATGGCTTTGTACGGGGAAGGCTAGTTAGTGACAGGCAGCATGGCTTTGTACGGGGAAGGCTAGTTAGTGACAGGCAGCATGGCTTTGTACGGGGAAGGCTAGTTAGTGACAGGCAACATGGCTTTGTACAGGGAAGGCTAGTTAGTGACAGGCAGCATGGCTTTGTACAGGGAAGGCTAGTTAGTGACAGGCAGCATGGCTTTGTACGGGGAAGGCTAGTTAGTGACAGGCAGCATGGTTTTGTACGGGGAAGGCTAGTTAGTGATAGGCAGCATGGCTTTGTACGGGGAAGGCTAGTTAGTGACAGGCAGCATGGCTTTGTACAGGGAAGGCTAGTTAGTGACAGGCAGCATGGCTTTGTACAGGGAAGACTAGTTAGTGACAGGCAGCATGGCTTTGTACGGGGAAGGTTAGTTAGTGACAGGCAGCATGGTTTTGTACGGGGAAGGCTAGTTAGTGACAGGCAGCATGGCTTTGTACAGGGAAGGCTAGTTAGTGACAGGCAGCATGGCTTTGTACAGGGAAGGCTAGTTCGTGACAGGCAGCATGGCTTTGTACAGGGAAGGCTAGTTAGTGACAGGCAGCATGGCTTTGTACGGGGAAGGCTAGTTAGTGACAGGCAGCATGGCTTTGTACGGGGAAGGCTAGTTAGTGACAGGCAGCATGGCTTTGTACGGGGAAGGCTAGTTAGTGACAGGCAGCATGGCTTTGTACGGGGAAGGCTAGTTAGTGACAGGCAGCATGGCTTTGTACGGGGAAGGCTAGTTAGTGACAGGCAGCATGGCTTTGTACGGGGAAGGCTAGTTAGTGACAGGCAGCATGGCACCGTACGGGGAAGGTTAGTTAGTGACAGGCAGCATGGCTTTGTACAGGGAAGGCTAGTTAGTGACAGGCAGCATGGCTTTGTACAGGGAAGGCTAGTTAGTGACAGGCAGCATGGCTTTGTACGGGGAAGGCTGGTTAGTGACAGGCAGCATGGTTTTGTACGGGGAAGGCTAGTTAGTGACAGGCAGCATGGCTTGGTACGGGGAAGGCTAGTTAGTGACAGGCAGCATGGCTTTGTACGGGGAAGGCTAGTTAGTGACAGGCAGCATGGCTTTGTACGGGGAAGGCTAGTTAGTGACAGGCAGCATGGCTTTGTACGGGGAAGGCTAGTTAGTGACAGGCAGCATGGCTTTGTACGGGGAAGGCTAGTTAGTGACAGGCAGCATGGCTTTGTACGGGGAAGGCTAGTTAGTGACAGGCAGCATGGCTTTGTACGGGGAAGGCTAGTTAGTGACAGGCAGCATGGCTCTGTACGGGGAAGGTTAGTTAGTGACAGGCAGCATGGCTTTGTACGGGGAAGGCTAGTTAGTGACAGGCAGCATGGCTTTGTACGGGGAAGGCTAGTTAGTGACAGGCAGCATGGCTTTGTACGGGGAAGGCTAGTTAGTGACAGGCAGCATGGCTATGTATGGGGAAGGCTAGTTAGTGACAGGCAGCATGGCTTTGTACAGGGAAGGCTAGTTAGTGACAGGCAGCATGGCTCTGTACGGGGAAGGTTAGTTAGTGACAGGCAGCATGGCTTTGTACGGGGAAGGCTAGTTAGTGACAGGCAGCATGGCTTTGTACGGGGAAGGCTAGTTAGTGACAGGCAGCATGGCTTTGTACGGGGAAGGCTAGTTAGTGACAGGCAGCATGGCTTTGTACGGGGAAGGCTAGTTAGTGACAGGCAGCGTGGCTTTGTACGGGGAAGGCTAGTTAGTGACAGGCAGCATGGCTTTGTACGGGGAAGGCTAGTTAGTGACAGGCAGCATGGCTTTGTAAGGGGAAGGTCATGTCTCACCAACTTGATTTGTGTTTTTTGAAGCGGTGACAAAGAAATGATGAGGGGAGGACTGTGGATGTAGTTTATATGGATTTTAGTAAGGCGTTTGACAAGATCCCACATGACAGACTAGTACAAAAACTAAAATCACGGGACTCGGGTGGGCTGGCTAGATTGATCTAGAAGTGGCTTGGTTATAGAAGACAGAGAATAGCAATGGAAGGGTGTTTTTCAGAATGGAGATCTGTAGCTAGTGATGTTCTGCAGGGATCAGTGTGTGGTCCTCTGTTGTTTGTAGAATATATAAATAATCTGGAGGAAAACGTGCGTGGTCTGATTATTAAGTTTGCGGATGTCACGAAGATTGGCGGAGTTGTTGATAATGCCAAGGATTGTCAGAGGATACAACAGGGTATAGATAAATTGGAAACTTGGGTACAGAAATGGCAGATGGAGTTTAATCCTGACAAATGAGAGATGATGCATTTTGGAGGATCAAATCTAGGTATGAATTATACTTCAAATGACCCCTTAGGAATATTATCATAGAGAGATCTGGGAGTGCAGGTCCACAGTTCCCTAAAAGTGGCAACACAGGTGGCCAAGGTGATTAAGAAGGCACATGCCATGCTTGCCTTCATCAGCCGGAATTGAGTGCAGGAATTGGGAAATCATTTTTCCGCTACATAACCCCTTGGTTAAGCCACATGTAGAGTATTGCGTGCAGTTCTGGTCACCACATTATCAGAAGGATGTGGAAGCTTTGGAGAGTGTGCAAAGAAAGTTCACCAAGATGTTGGCTGGTCTCGAGGGTGCTGGCTATGAAGAGAGATTGAATAAACTAGGATGGTTTTCACTGGAAAGACGGAAGCTATGGGGAGACCTGATCGGAGTCTACAAAATTATGAGAGGCATAGACAGGGTGGATAGTCAGAGGCTTTTTCCAAGGGTGGAAGTCTCAGTTACAAGGGGGCACAGGTTCAAGGTAAGAGGGGGAACATTTCAGGGAGGTGTGCGGGGTACATTTTCCATGCAGAGTGGTGGGTGCCTGGAACGCGCTGCCAGAGAATGTGGAAGCAGGCACATTAGCAACATTTTAGAGGCATCTGGGTGGGTGCATAATAGGGAGGAAATAGAGGGATACAGACCGAGTAAGGGCAGAAGTTTTCTTTTTAGTTAGGGCATCATGATCGGCACAGGCTTGGAGGGCCGAAGGGCCTGTTTCTGTGCTGTACTTTTCGTTGTTCTCTAAGTACTTAAGGAAGTGGCTCTAGAAATAGTGGATGCGTTGGTGGTCATCTTCCAAGGTTCTATAGACTCCGGAACAGTTCCTGGAGATGGAGGGTAGCTAATATAACCCAACTATTTAAAAAGGGAGGTAGAAAGAAAATAGGGAATTATAGACCAGTTAGGTAGGTAGTGGGGAAAATTCTAGAATTCATTCTCAAAGATTTAATAGCAGAGCACTTACAAAATAGTGGCAGGGCCAGACCGAATCAGCATGGATTTCTTTTTTTAAAAACATTATTCTCCTCCTTTTTCATATTTTCTCCCGAATGTACACCCACCAACAATAAACAATAATCAGCAACAAATATGTCAATCCCCATAACAATAACAACGATCCCATCCTCCCACCAACCCCTAAACATCAGCCCTGTTTACAGAAACAAATGACAAAAAGGAATCAGGGATTACCCATAGTCATCCTTAATATACACAGCCCCCCTCCCCCCCCAACCCTCCTACCCATCCCCAACTAATGTTCGATGTTATCCAGTTCTTGAAAGTGCATAATGAATAATGCCCATGACTTGTAGAACCCCTCCGTCCTTCCCCTCAGTTCAAACTTAACCTTCTCAAGTGTCAAGAATTCCAACAGGTCCCCCCGCCACGCCAGGGCACAGGGTGGAGAGGCCGCTCTCCATCCCAGCAGGATCCACCTTTGGGCGATCAACGAGGCAAAGGCTACGATATCTGCCTCCGCACCCGTTTCCAACCCTGGCTGGTCTGACACCCCGAATATGGCCTCCTGGGGACCCGGGTCCAGTTTCACGTGCACCACCTTGGAAATTACCCTAAAAACCTCCTTCCAGTAATCCTCTAGCTTTGGACAGGACCAAAACATATGAACGTGATTAGTGCTCCCCCACCCCCAACGCTCACACATATCTTCTACTCCTTCAAAGAATCAGCTCATCCTCGCCCTCGGGAGGTGCGCCCTGTACACCACCTTCAGCTGTATCAGCCCCAAACTTGCGCACGAGGTGGAGGCATTCACTCTCCGGAGCACCTCAAACCAGACCCCCTCCTCCATAACCTCTCCCAATTCTTCCTCCCACTTTGCTTTGATCCCTTCCAGTGGTGCCTTATCCTCTTCCAAAATAGCTCCATACACCGCTGACACTACCCCCTTCTCCAGTCCCCTTGTCGTCAGCACCTCCTCCAGCAATGTGGAGGCCGGTTCCTCCGGGAAGCTCTGTATCTCCTTCCTGGCAAAATCTCGAACCTGCATGTATCTAAACATTTCTCCCTGCTCCAGCCCATACTTCGCTTCCAGCTCCCTCAAGCCTGCAAACCGACCCCGAAGAAACAAATCTTTTAGCGTCTTAATCCCCTTCTCTTCCCATTTCCGAAAACTTCCATCCCACCTCCCTGGCTCAAATCTGTGGTTCCCCCGAATCGGCATTTCCTTTGACCCTGCCCCCAACCCGAAGTGTTGGCGAAACTGCCTCCAGATTTTCAATGAAGCTATTATTACCGGTCTCCCTGAGTATTTCCCCGGAGCTATCGGGAGCGGTGCTGTTGCTAGTGCTTTCAGTCCCGACCCCCTGCACAAACTTTCCTCAAATCTGACCTACTGGGAATCAACCCCTCTGACCCAACTCCGCACCTTCTCCACATTCGCCGCCCAGTAGTAGTACATCAGGTTTGGGAAAACCCCTGCCTGCCTTCCCCTCTCTGGCAGCACCTTTGGCACTCTGGCCAACTTCCCTCCCCATATGAATGAAATGAATGAAAATCGCTTATTGTCACGAATAGGCTTCAATGAAGTTATTGTGAAAAGCCCCTCGTCGCCACATTCTGGCACTTGTTCAGGGAGGCTGGTACGGGAATTGAACCGTGCTGCTGGCCTGCCTTGGTCTGGTTTAAAAGCCAGCAATTTAGCCCAGTGTGCTAAACCAGCCCCTGGTTAACGAGGTAATCCTTCCCTCAATCTCCCTGAAAAAAGCCTTTGGCAGGAAAATCAGTAGGCATTGAAAAATAAACAGAAATCGCGGAAACACATTCATTTTAACCGCCTGTACCCAACCCACCAGTGACAGAGGGAGACCATCCCACCTTGCCAGATCTGCTTTCACTCTCCCCACCAATGTAGTGATATTGTACCTGCGAAGCCTCCCCCGCTCCCGGGCAACCTGCACCCCCAGATACCTAAAGTGAGTCCCTGCCCTACGGAATTGCAGCCCCCCACCCCCGGCCAAGACACCACAAAATACACACTCTTGTCCAGGTTCAGCTTGTACCCCGAGAAAGACCCAAATACTCGCAGTAGCTCCAATATTCCCCCTAGCGACACACTCGATTCCGACACATACAGCAAGACGTCGGCATATAAGGACAACCTATGCTCTATCCCCTCCCACACTATTCCTTTCCATACCCTCGAACTTCTTAATGCGATGGCCAACGGCTCAATCGCAAGTGCAAACAGCAGGGGGGACATAGGACATCCCTGCCTTGTCCAACGATGGAGAGAAAAGTATCTCGAGCTGATGTTGTTTGTGCGGACACTCGCCTTCAGCTTCTTATATAATAGCTTTACCCGGTTCACAAATCTTTGAGAAAGCTTTGACAAAGAGTCATCGGACTCGAAACGTTAGCTCTTTTCTCTCCCTACAGATGCTGCCAGACTTGCTGAGATTTTCCAGCATTTTCCCTTTCGTCACAAATCTTGGTCCAATCCCAAACCGCTCCAGAACTGCCATCAAGTACCCCCATTCTACCCAGTCAAACGCCTTCTCGGCGTCCAATGACACAATCACCTCCGTTTCCTTCCCTTCCGCCGGTGCCATAACAACGTGCAAAACCCTCCTAATGCTCGAAAAAAAGCTGCCTCCCTCTCACGAACCCAGTCTGATCCTCACCTATCACCTTCGGGAGGCACTCCTCCAGCCTACCCGCCAGTACCTTCGCCAATACTTTTGCGTCCACATTCAGAAGTGATATGGGCCGATACGACCCACATTCCATCGGATCCTTATCTTTTTTTAGCAACAGTGAAATTGATGCCTGCCCCTAGGTATGTGGCAACACCCCCTTCCCTAACACCTCTTCAAACATCCCCAGCATCAGGGGTGCCAGCTTATCCTTGAATATTTTATAATATTCCACCGGAAACCCATCCAGCCCTGCCACCTTCCCCGACTATATCCTCCCAATCGCATCTTTTATCTCCTGCTCCACTATTGCTCTTTCTAATGTAGCCCTGTCCCTCTCCCCGAGCCTTGGGTACTCCAACCCATCTAGAAATTCCTGCATCTCACGGTCTCTCCCGGGTGGCTCTGACCTGTACAACCTCTAATTAAACTCCTCAAAAACCTTGTTAATCAGCTCCGGAGCCACCACCAACTTCCCTGCCCTATCCCTTACCTGGAGAATTTCCCTTGCCGCTGCTTCCCTCTGGAGCTGACCTGCTAACATGACCTGCCCCGCCTTATCTCCATGTTCATAAACTGCACACCTTGCTCGTCTCAGTTGGCGCACCGCCTTCCTGGTGGACAGACGGTCTAAGCTCGCCTGTAGTTCCTTCCTCGTTTCTAGCTTCGCTGGTTCCCCACCTTCTGCATAGCCCCTATCTACCTCCATCTATTACCCTCTGCCGCTCCAACCTCTCTTTGTCCACCCTGGCCTTCAACAAAATTACCTCGCCCCTCACCACCGCCTTTAGAGCCTCCCAGACAACTGCCTTCGACACCTCACCCGTACAGTTGAAACCTTAATTATCTTTTTAATTTTCTCACAAAACAATTGGTTCCCCAAAAGCCCCACATCCAGTTTCCACCCCGGCCTCTGCGCTACCCCCTTCTCCAGCACCATATCCACCCAATGCGGAGCGTGATCTGACACTGCAACTGCCGAGTATTCCGACCCCTTAACCCCAGCCAACAAAGCCTTCCCCACCACGAAAAAGTTGATCCGCGAGTATATCCTATGGACTGCTGAGAAAAACGAGTACTCCCATTCCCTCGGGTGCAGAAACCTCCAAGGGTCCACCCCTTCCATTTCCACCATTAGCCCAGCCAGCCCCCCCCCCCCCCCCGATGGGACCAGCGGGGGTGGCCATGACCTGTCCAAGCATGGCTCCTGCACTATGATCCAGCCCCCCCCCCCCCCTCCCACAATCAGCTTGTGTGTGTCCAAGTCGGGAATGGCCCCAAACACCTTCCTCGCGAATCCCACATCGTCCCAATTGGGACCGTATACACTTACCAGCGCCACTAACCTCCCCTCCAGCGCCCCTGTCACAATCACATATCTACCCCCCTGATCTGCCACCACCTTCTCCATCTGGAAGCTAACCCTTTTGCTGACCAACACCGCTACCCCTCGAGCCCTTCCGTCAAATCCAGAGTGAAACACCTGACTAACCCAACCCTTTCTAAGTCTCACCTGGTCCTTCACCCTCAAGTGAGTCTCCTGCAGCATTGCTACATCGGCTTTTAAACTTTTAAGATGCGCAAGCACCCTTGACCTCTTGACCGGTCCTCCTAACCCTCTCACGTTCCACGTGACTATCCTAACTGGGGGTCTCTCACCTCCCCACACCCTTCTTATCCACCATCATCATACCACCGGGCCCTGTCCCATAAGCCTGACCCGCCCCTATCGATTATTAACATCGAATCCCTTTCCCCCCCTCCCAAGAACCCCCCCTATATTTCCTCTTGAAAAAACATCTCCCAGCATCAATCTCTTCCCCTCCCCTCGCTCGCCTCGTAGGCCCATTGAAACCTGCTAACCAGGCTCCAATATCCGCAGTCCTCCTCTCACCTCACCTCCGTTCACTAGCCAACTTTAGTTAGCTAGCGCGGGTGGCTCCCCCCGCCAAGATAAATCGTCACCTCCCACCCAGTCCCAAAGCAAGAAAAAACAAAAACAACAATCCAACGCATTCAATTCACTAAAATAAGATATAACCGTCGCAACACACAACGCCAATCAACCCAACCATTAACTTGAACTCTATAACAATGTCAAGAGAAAGAAATTACAATACACATCAGTAACCAGAAAGCTGTAGCATTTCTACATTTTCCAGCTCCCCAATCATAGTCCACAGTCTCTCTTCCAGCTCTGCTCCTCACGTCTGTCCCAAATCAGCATGGATATCTGAAGGGGAAATCATGCTTGACAAATCGACTGAATTCTTCGAGGATGTAACTAGTAGACTTAACGAGGTGGAGCCAGTGGATGTGGTAGATGGGGACTCTCAGAAGGCTTTTGACAAAGTCCCACATAAGAGATTTGTGTGTAAAATTAAAGCACATGGAATTAGGAGCAGGACCAAGGATAAGAATAAGAACAGTTTTTTTCAAACTTTGGTAGCAAAAACGAGAAGACAGACTATTATCTGATGGGGCATAAATTCAGAGACGGGAATGTGCAACGAGATCTGGGCGTCCTTGTACACCAGTCACTGAACGTAAGCATGCAGGTACAGAGGGCAGTAAAGGCGGTAATTGGTACGTTGGCCTTCATTGCGAGAGGATCTGAGTACATGAGCAGGGCTGCAATTATACAGGCCCCAGTGAGGCTACAGCTGGAAAATTGTGTTCAGTTTTGGTCTGCTTATCTGAGGAAGGATTTCCTTGTTCTAGAGAGAGTGCAGCAAAGGTTTACCAGACTGATTCCTGGGATGGCAGGACTGACATATGAGGAGAGATTGAATCAGTTAGGATTGTATTCGCTGGAGTTCAGAAGAATGAGAGGGGATCTCGTAGAAAATTATAAAATTCTAACAGTACTAGACAGGGTAGATGGAATAAGGATGTTCCTGATGGTGGGTGTGTCCAGAACCAGGGGTCACAGTCTGAGGATAAGGGATAGGCCATTTAGGTCTGAGATGAGGAGACATTTCTTCACCCAGAAAGTGGTGAGCCTGTGGAATTTGTTACCACGGGAAGTAGCTGAGGTCAAAACGTTGTATGTTTTTAAGAAGCAGTAAAATGTAGCATTTGGGCAATGGGGATCAAAGGATATGGGGGGAAAGCAGGATTAGGCTATTGAGTTGGATAATCAACCATGATCACAATGAATGGTGAAGCAGGCTCGAAGGGCCGAATGGCCTCCTCCTGCTCCAATATTCTATGTGTCTATGTAATGCTTTCACTGTTGCAATGGCAGCCGCTTCCCTCCCTGCGAAGGTGCCTTTGTGGCACCACAGCGACTCCTACCAATGGTCTGGCATAACCCAGACTGCAAAGGTGGAAAATGGCCATCTTCACCCACTGCATGGATTAGAATCCCTGATACTGGCACTCCTTGGCAACATCTCTAATTGAACAGGGATCCTGGCATTGGTTTCTTAATTGGCCTCCTCCAGGAAGATCAGATCCGACATCCCACCACAACCACTTCCAGAGTCCAAACCTGGAATTCATCCCGACTTCAGGAATCGGTATGGTAGCGGCAAAGTGCAGCCATCACTCCAGAAATAAAATAGCGAAGTTACTAAGCCTAAAGGAAGTTGAACCACTGACTGAACTATTGTACAATACATTATACGCCTGAGAACCGTGTACTGTTCAGTGTGTTCGAACATAAGTGAGTGGCATAATGAAGAGGGAAGGATCACTGTTAAGCTCCTTGTGACCAGCTCAACAACTGAAATGCGTGCTCACCTCCTGAGCTACAGCAAATGAGCCATATAGCAAGACCAGAAATAGAGAGAAAATTAGAGAGAAAGGATTTGAGAGACAGCTCAGCTTTTGTGTCCATTTTCTGACTGATTATATGCAATGTGCACACTCTCATTATAAGCCTGCTTCTTGACAAAGCATGATTGCGCAAGGCTTCAGAGTAGAGCTGTCACCGAGAGTGTAGAAAATATGGAGTTTCTATTGAAGTACAGCTGCAAAAGTCCACCCATTAGAGTCCATTTCTAATTTGGTACATTCCGAAATAAAATTAGAGGCAGTTCCTGAACTAAAGGGGATTTTTATTTACTCACATTATCCTCTGAATAAGTGATAATGAAAAGATACAAGTCATTCTTTGGGAACAAATATAGTACGGCATCCCCATAGCACGTCAATTGCAAATGCTCATCTTACAAATTGCTTGCTGATTCATTTTGTCAGCTTACATTTTTGGGTACATATGCATGTGGCATATCAGTCAGTCCGTTCTATCAGCATCCGGCACGTTTATAACACAAAGAATTGTCTTGAAGCTGACGACATGTCATTAAGACCCATACTTGCAATATCATTTAACAACTAGATCGGCGGCTTTGCTGATTGAGGGGGCTTGGGCGCAGTGTGATTGGAGAGCCTGAACAAGTTACACTAATTAAAAATAATATACATTTGTTTAACAACTCGTAAACTTCAATTATCGCAGTGAGCAGCAATCAAACATTAAAATGACATGCAATCCACAATACCATTTGCTGGACAAGATTCAAACGAAAAACGGGGAGGCAATTTAATTAGAAAGTACATCATGAGTATGCTTTCCGAGACAATTAGAAAAGCTTCAAAGGACAATTAAAGCAAGTTAAGAGAAATATGCTATAAGTTCACAGACATCATCAGTGGGCTCTATGAAAGCAGTGTACCCTATCCTGAATTGAGACTCTGGACTTACACGACAGGGAAAGCGAGGCATTGTTGGTTGGGAACTGCACGCCTTCTGTGGAAATATTAAACTGAGATCCTGGGCCGGAGGTTATTAAACACCCTTTGGCATATTTGAACAAAAGCAGGGACATCTCCTGCTATTCTCGCCAACATTGCTCCATCAACCAAAGCAGGTAATAATTAATATAGTCACAAACACATGCTTTATGCCAAGTAATGATTTTTAATCCATCGGCTGGACAACTGAACTCAACTCTTAAAAACAGAGACTTTTTCAAAACCCGAACTAAAAATGTGACTTGAGCCCGTAACAGAGATGGCTACCCTGATTTGCATTACTGCACTCTCCCATTGGTATTGTCACTGGGCTAGTAATGCAGAGAGCCAGGGTAATATTCTGAGGACCCAGGTTTGAATCTCACAATGGCGGATTGTAGAGTCCGAATTCAATTTTTAAAAATCTGGCATTAAATGTCTAATGTAACCATTGTCGATTGTTGTAAAAAATCCATCGGATAGCTTTTGCTAATAGGGAATTGGCAATTGTGGTTAAGTGAGCACTTCACACAACCCAAGTAGATCTCCGTGGGCAGGCGGGCCATGTAGCATGTGAGAGTCCTTGCCTAGCACCCCGATCACACCTTAATGCACGGACACTGTTTGAGCACTGTGGAGACAGCATCACAGATGCAGCCTCCAACCGTCGATCACCCAGGAGATGGGCGCCAGCCACATGCCCATGGCTGGGCGAGCAACCCCCCCGCAAGTGCCCTCAGTGATCATCAATGCGCTTGGCCTTCCTTATGCTACCGCTGTGTTTCAGTGTATTCCCAGGATGCAGATCAGAGGTGGAGGCAGTGAGCTGCTTACCACACATCCTGTGGCCTTTGATCCCCCAGGCGGGCAACGGGGCTGGAGGGCCGTCCCTGTTCAGGGTGCTGGCTGTCAGACATAGGCTCGTCAGAGGGGTGGAACATGGGTGAGCTGGTGACCATGCCCACCAGTCCATAGGATGGGTCCGTGTTACCACCCAGGGCCCCCTCGTCGGTGCCCATAAGGCCCTGGGGTTCACCACGGGATGGAGGGCAGCTGGTGCCAGCCCTGGCGGCTCCCCAATGTCTGCACCATGGTGTTGAAGCCCTCAGTGATGCTCATCGGTGATTGGACCACGCTCTGCAGTGACTTGTCAATACCCACCTGCGACTGGGACAAGCTCCGCGGCGCCTCGACCATTCCCATCTGAGAGCCATCCCATCTGTCCCCGAGCATCTCATCAAGGTCAGCCTGGTACTGGGTCACACCCCCCATCGATTCGGATATTCTGCCGAGACCCTCAGCCATGGCTGTCACTGTCTGCACCACACCTTGGACACCTCCATTTATGCTGTTGACATCGTGCACCAGGCTCTCCACTGCGGTCACAACCCTAGTTGTGTTGGTCTCGGTGCCACGCATTGCCAGCTCCATCTCCTGCAAACATAGCCTCTGGGACTCCTCCAATCAGTTATGAACCTGCTGGAGTGTCGCTGACATCCCCCTCTGGATGTCCTGGCCATTCCAACAGCTCCCATGGGTCAGTCTGCGTGGCATAAACAACTCACGTGTGACAGTCCATCCAGGTGGGACCCAGTGAATCCTCACCTTTGCGGCCTGCGCTGACCTCTGCATTTATGATCGCTCTACCCTCTACCTCGCCCAATACCTCCAGGGCCCATTCCTCAAAGATGGTGAAGATTCTTATGTCTGGCAACCCTCCGCCTGTCTGGCTATCTCCCGGCAATTGTGGGAGAGCTTCTCCTGCGGAGACACAGAAAGGGCATCATTAGCCACACACGTGGTTCACCATGGTGGAGAGGGGGTGTGAAGGGAGGGTTGGGGTGACAGGAGGGTTGGGGTGAAGGGTGGCCGCTTTGACGGGTGAGAAGGTCACGCTGCCAGAGTTTACGGCTGCTGACATCCCAGACAGCACTGGCTGAGTTTACGGCTACATCCCAGACAGCACTGGCTGAGTTTACGGCTACATCCCAGGCAGCACTGGCTGCCCTGTGGCTCACCCTCCGGGACACTAGGAGAAACACGACATCCCTCTCGGCCTCCACCGCATCAAGGAGCCTCCCCAAGTCTGTGTCCCCAAACCTTGGGGCCGGTTGTCTCAGTGCCATGGCTGCGAGCTGAGTGAGGTTGGCTGTGCAAGTGCAGTTTAAATGCTGCTCGACCTTGTTAGTGGGGAGCTGGTGAGCGTGGTCCTGATGAATCAGCTGGCGAGCCTTCATTTGCAACGAGAAGCCCGTGAGGCCTCATTAAGTAGATCAATTAACGTTGAATCGCGTTGCCGGCCTCATTGGGACAAGTGTCGGGAAGTTCGCGGTAGTTCCCACTCATTACCACACTTGGAAATCTTTCTGTAGAATCGCACCTCATGTCTGCACGTGAAAGTCGGAGTGTACTGTATTATTTTACACAAGTATAATAAGGCTAACCTCTCTCTTCGTTAAACTGAAAGATTGGATTCTTTATGGTCACTAACTTGGAAAGTACATCCTTTTCAAAGATCCTCTTGCAGTCAATTGAGCTGCGGCAGAACAGGGGAGCCATTCGATCCCTCCTCATCAGATTGTAACAATATTAACAATTTCGATCTATACAGCATCATTAATGTAGATAAATTTCCCAAGGATTTTCCAGTGAGGATGCGGTACTTTGGAGGGGTGACCAAAACCTTGATCCAGTAGTTGGGTGTGGAAAAGGGTCATAAAGGAGGGAGGTTGTATGGAGGAGTTTAGATAAGGAATTCCAGAGTGTGGGACGTTGGCACGTGAAAGCACGCCTGATAATAGTGGCTTGAAGGGAAGGGGTGCATTCAATGGAAAACCCCGTTGACAGCAGTGACACCAAAAGATCCCGCTGGCAGCCAATAACAGGCTACCTCTGCCGCCACAAAACAAGTGGTGGGTTGCAAGGAAAATCCCGCCCTGTATTTTCAGCATAACTCACTTGTACAGAGCATCTCAACAGCCGGACGAACTGTTACACCCAAACAAGTACAGTAATACTATCCAAAATGGGAGGGTGTTTTGAAAAACATGTTGAAAATCCTTTTCTCTCTCTCTTCAACCATTTACCCAGCAGCTGGCAATTAATACAACATAGTCTCTTCACACTGCATTTAGGATCTGTACCCATTTCAGAGCCGATGACTTCACTGATCTCAGTTGGGAGTCCGATAAGCCTGAGGCACCAGAAGCTCTCCGTACACAATGCAACTCCAATACCAAAAAGGGCTGTATGAACTCAAGCAATGTGATAACCATGGCATTGAATAAACCATTTTACCAAACTACCACTTCTCGCCCCCACCACCCAGCCCATCGGTATGTCTCCTTCCATTACATGCTGATCTACTGGACTGCACGGATCAGTTGTTCAATGCCATCTTAACCGCCACAAATTCGTCGAAATATCAACAAACAAGATACAATAAAACGGTTAATGCTCGACACGCATCAACAGCCCTGCTGTAAATTTCCTCTGACAAAAACAGGTTTAATCTAAAGCACAGACTATGATAATGATAACGTAATATAATTTTAAATGAAGCTATTATAATAATTGCCAATCTATTACATGCCAGCCTTCCAACTGCTACAGGGCTTTGCTACTTTTTCAATAACGTCTTATTGACAGTTGTGCTCATGTACATTTTAGTAGTTATTTGCTTGCAATAATGCAAATTTCATCATCATTTAGAGCATCTGATACCTATTAGCATAGTCCTGCGGGGTTTCCTGGTGAGTAATTAGATCAAGGATATTGTTCTTTTGCAAAGCAGGTAGGGGATAGGAAGTTAGCAAAGCGACAGATATTAAATCCAGATGTTCACAGTACCGCAGCCTCAAAAGCTAATTTAGAAATCCAAACCAATTTCTTATGGCTAGGTCATATGTAAGATGTGCACAGATGATGATTTCCAACATCATAATAAAAAGACATGAATCCATTTGCAGTAATGGCAGAACGTGCCAAACATCAGCGCTCTTGTTATCTCATTTTATTTTTACAAGTACAGGAATTAAATCTACCGAACATGATCGCATCCAATTTAAAGGCTTTTTATTACTTCAATTAAAATGTTTTGCTGACTAATCTTCAGGACCCAAATTTGTTCAGAGAAAGCACAGATACAGCAGAAGATGATGTAATTATATTATTCTTATTAATCCCATCAATGGGCATGGTTTTCCTTGCTGCCATCCGAAAAGTCGGCGGAGAACGCATACTCGCCGATACTGCCTGCACCGCAGACGTTTCACTCTCCAAGCGTGTTAACTAGCTGGAGACGGGAATTCCGCTCCGCACTTGGAAGATTTCTGGCCTCGGAGGCCTGCTGGCTACTCTTGATTGGCTGGCAGCTCTTGGGTCCCTGTAGTGCCAGGAGCTGCAGTAGTCAGGACTGGGACGGCATGCCACCCTCAAGGCCTGAGGGGGCAAGGAGGTATGAGTAGGCATGAAGGTCCATGGAGATGGGGGTGTTCAATGGAGTGAGAGCTGGAGGAACTGACATTTGTCATAAAAACTGGGTCATTGCTCCAGTAACGGGCACGGGTCTTCCAGCCAGCCTCACCATATGCCTGACTTGAATGAAATGAAATGAAATGAAAATCGCTTATTGTCACGAGTAGGCTTCAATGAAGTTACTGTGAAAAGCCCCTAGTCGCCACATTCCGGCGCCTGTCCGGGGAGGCTGGTACGGGAATCGAACCGTGCTGCTGGCCTGCTTGGTCTGCTTTATAAGCCAGCGATTTAGCCTTGTGAGCTAAACCAGCCCCTGTGAGCTAAACCAGACTTTGTTGCAGTCTCGGGCCCATGCTCCTGTTTCCCCAACATAAAAAATGCGGAAGCCTTTTTAAAGGAGGCTCTGTCGAGTCAGGGGGTTTCGCAACATAACTTTCCCGTTTCCTCGACCAAAACCCAGCCCTTGGACAACTTACTGCCGGCACCTCCAAGCACTGGAGAAGTACCACGAGTGGTACCTTTGCAAAAGCCTCCAAATCCGGTGTCAAGGAAAACAGTCCAATAGCAGCTCCCTCCCCAAGCCACATATCTGTTCCTTCACTGTTGCCGAGTTAAAATCCTGGAACTGCCCTCCCGATGAAGCACTGTGGATGTACCTACACCACATGGGCTGCAACAGTTCAAGGCGGCAACTCAACCACCACCTTCTCAAGGGCAATTAGGAATGGGCAATAAAAATGCTGACCTAGCCACATCCCGCAAAGAATACACGCAAACAAATACACACACACACACACACAAAGCTGGTACGGTCACACGAGCAAGGTAATCCATTTCACGAACATGTTTATTTCCAGTAAATTTAGACTGAAACTTTACTCAATGGAAGAATACATAATCACTCTCCGAGATAATTCGGAGCCCCTGAATCACATTAATGCTGCTCGGAATTTTAATCCACTGCTTTTCACCGCTCATTACCATCCTCTTCAGGTGCACTCTCCACTGCTGCCTTGCTCCTTTCAACGAGAGCAACAAGAAAGGATCACCAACTTCTTCTTACATCGATCCTTTCATAACCCCAGGACATCGCAAAGCACTTTACGGTCAGCTAATTACTTCGAGGGAGTTGTTAAAGCAGATGAATCAGGTAAGTTTTTCCCCAGTGTCCTGGCCAATATTGAACCCTCAACCAGTATGGCTAAAACAAAGTCACACAAAAGTAAAATGTGATTTGGGGGTTGGAAATTTGACGTAAGAACAGGATGCGGGAAATCTGCAGCACGTCTGCCAGTATCTGGGAGAGGCAAGCGGAGCTGACGTTTCAGGTCAATGACCTTTCATCAGAATGGATCAAGGGATTTGGGGATAAGGCAGGAAAACAGAGTTAATAAGGAAGTTCAGCTATGGTCTTATTGAACAGAAGAGCAGGTTCGACGGTCTGTCTTATGCTTCTACTTACCTCCGTAAGCAACATTTTCTTTCAGCCAACCACTAACAATCCAGGTCAGCAACTGATAGCTTCCAGTAATTTTACTGTTGCAATATTTTTCTGAGGTTTCCCACAGCTTCCCTTTACTCGATACACAGCAACAGTGTTTACAATAAATCAAGTAACTTGACAAGTTAATGGCCTATAAATAAAGATTGCGATGTCAGTTAAGGGCATACCTTACAGATAAGATGTGACAAGAATTTTATGGCGCTACTCTGTGCAAGGGAGCAAAGGCAACATTTGGAAAGTCAAATACAAACATAACACAAGGAATTCCAGCGCAGTATTTTTTATTTGCTTGTTCACGGGATGTGGGTGCCAGTGGCTGGCCAGCATTTATTGCCTCATCCCCATTTGCCCTTCAGATGTGTGCAAGAGGATTGAGCCTTCTCTGCAATGCTGTGGCCATATTATACTGGATAGCTTTTTGAAAAAATATACACATCTCTGTTTAACAAAAGGTAACATGATCAAATACAAAGCTTCCTCAGGTCTGAAGTTTCTCAGTCACCAGTATTCAAAAGGAATGAAATGGAGGCCAATATTTGAATAATAATTGTTTTACACGCAATTGAAATAGCAGTTCTCTTCTCTCGTAGGATAGAGTGTCACTGCCAAGGCCAGCATTTGTTGCCCATCCCTAATTATCTATCAACATGAACGGAGTAGCTTGTCAGGCCATTTCAGAGGGCATTTAAGAGTCATTGCTGTGGATCTGGAGTCACATGTAGGCCAGACCAGGTAAGGACGACAGATTTCCTTCAGTCAAGGACATTAGTGAACCAGATTTTTTTTTAAAAATGACAATCAACAATTGTTCCATGGTCAAGGGGCTTTTCACAGTAACTTCACTGCAGTGTTAAGCCGACTTGTGACAATAAAGATTATTATTATTATCGAGAGTAGCTGATCTCATCTCAATTCTTAATTGAATGTAAAATCCACCAGCTGCCGTGGTGGGATCTGAACCCTTGTCCCAAAAACTATCCCACTACGCCGCCATCTCCCCCTTAAAATAACTGAAACCAGGATGGCTGGAATTTCTGCCCTGCATTCATCTTCATCCCATATCACACTGTCAGGAGCCAAGAGTCATGAATTGAACCAGCAACAGTTTATTTATCCACAGACAAGGAAATGCAGCCTTAAAAATATTACTTTAGGGCAGGATGGTGGCGCAGTGGGTTAGCACTGCTGCCTCATGACGCCAGGATCCCAGGTTCCATCCCGGCTCTGGGTAACTGTCTGTGTGGAGTTTGCATATTCTCCTCGTGTTTGCGTGGGTTTCGCCCCCACAACCCAAAAGATGTGCAGGCTCGGCGGATTGGCCACGTTAAATTGCCCCATAATTGGAAAAAATGAATTGGGTACTCTAACATTTATTTTTTTTAGATATTACTTTAAATTTAATGTGGCCCACTGAATGCTACTTTTTTACCACTACTTTATTCTTTATTCATCACGAACATATGGATTATCTGGGAAGATATGTCTGCTGAGGATTAGTGTTAGAGCTGTAGGAAATGTCAAACTATAGATGATCAACATTGGAGAGAGTGCAAAAGATATCTTCCTGGATTGACTCTTCAGCCGAGTAAACCAAAGAGGGATATCAAAAGAACGGGAATAATTTGCAGAGGCAGAACCAGAAATGGAAGAAACTTTGATTCAACTAGCAACTAATCACAGCTCAGTGAAACTACACTGATAAGTAAGTGACAACATTCAAATTTCCCTCATAACCATAACCAACAGAACAGCCATAACACAATAACTCAACTATTACTATATTACTACCCATTATATATATCCCACCTGTAACTAGAAATAAGTCAATAACCTCCCGATATTCACCCTGAAACCATTGCCAAAATCTCACTGTACTGCACAGGCGCAGTCAATGGCCAAAACTCTAAACAGGCACAATCTCTCTCCCTATCTCCTTCACTCTGGTTCAGTGTGAAGGTGACAACTCTGAATTGGGGGCCATCAGAGCCTATTCTATACTTGCATTTCACATGTCTAAAACAAGCAGCACAGACCCATGTGAACCAAAACAAGAGATGGCATAAAATGCAGCAGGCTCCATTCTTGGGCCAGTTTTCATTGGGCATATTGCCCACTATTCTAAACTCAGCTCAGCACTAAACATTTCCGTTGTGTGCGCCAGTAGTGTACAGGTGCTTGGCACAGCAAGGGTTGATGTGGGACTGGAGGATAGCATTGTCCACGATATGATGTATAGAGTCACATGGTAATTGGCTCGTAGAACAGTCAAGAAGAAACCTGCTTCGGAGCAGCACCATACATAGCAGTAACAAGGATCCGTACATGGTTAAGGACTCCCAATAAATGGTTCATGTTGAAACATAAAAATCTCGAAATCTCATTAATGAGGCACCTAACAAATCCATAACACAACAACTTCTAACCCCCTACCCCAAGCTCACTGAAGCTTCTATAAAATCATAACAATTACACCAATGAAAGAGGCCATTTGTCCCTCTGTGCTGGTGTTCTCTTTTGCATTCCCATTTCTAAACCCCCAAAGATCTTTGTATAATCCCATAATCCATGCAATTAAATTTTGCTCTTCATCTCTATAATCATATATGGTGAAGTAACCGACAGTAAAAAGCCCTCAATTCACCTGTTCCATTCCACCTTGGTTCTTCCATTGCGAATCGCTGTTTTCTATTCTCTGACTCACCAGTCACCTAGTAACAGAAATAATCTGTCATTGTTTGCCCACAATAAGGTCTATGGATTTTACTCACTCCGTTATTGGTTTCTCCTTTATCAAGCCGCTCCGATTCATCACCTTGCTGCTGCTACCAGCTGGCTCTCTGAGAAATCGCCACAGCGTAATTTTTAACGCTTGCCAGCACAGACCAATGCGAATCAAAGCAAGAAGGTTCAGCAGACTCCGTGCTTGGGCCATTTTTCACTGGGCACTTTACCAGAATTGGAGGGGGGGGGGGGGGGGGGGGGGGGGGGGGATGCTAAAGATAGGCTTGTTTGCCAGCGTGCCAGTTCCCAAGCTCCATGCAGCACCCCCACCGAGCCTTTTGTGAGGAAGTAGACGGAGTAGTAACTGGCACGGCTTAAAGGGTCATATATAAGGTCAACTGAAGGAGATCGGCTGGGATTTTCCAGCCAGCATCCCACTGGCGGTTGGGACCGGTTTAACTGCCTGGAGATGGCCTGTTGGCAGCAGACTGGGATGGTGATGGGGACACGGTTCCAGGCAAGCCTGGATGCCATTCCTGCCTGGCGAGCGACAAGGCCAAGCTGCAAGTCATCCTGTAGAGGGGTACCCCACCACAGTGGCTACCTGGCTGTAAGATCCATTTTTAGTTTCAAGAAGTTGAATGCTTAACATATTTTCCTTTATGACATCCATGCTGGTTTTCCATAATTATCCTGCATTTGTCCATGTGACGATTAATTTTGCCCTGAATTATTGTTTCCAGAGGTTGCCCCCAGCACAGTTAAACTGACTAACCTGCAGTTCCATGGCCTTTCGTTACACATTTATATTAATAAGGGTGTAACATTTACAATTTTCCAGCCCTCTGGCACCTCCCCCGAGCCTAAGGAGAACTGAAAAATTATGGCCTGTGCCTCTGCAATTTCCATTCTCGCTTCCTTTAGTATCATTGGAAGCATCTCACCCAGTCCTGACACCTTACAGGCAGCCTATCCATTACCATGGACATGACGACCAAACTTAAATTAGAAGCTCGCTAAGTGAAGAAGCTGTGTGTGGCGCTAACAATTGCACTCAAAGACGAGAGACAAGTTCAATCGAGGCTTTATTGCTGTGTGATGCTATTCCTCCGGCTGCAACTGTAGATTAGGGTCTGAGTGACTCACATGCATATTTATACACAAGCTCCCTGTGGGCGGAGCTAGCTGGCAGGGGCTTACCGGAGGAACCTGTATTACAGGTGCAGCCATACATCCCCCAACTGCAAGTATGCATATCTACAGTGGTTATCACCACACTTTGGAACAGTGGCAGAGTGGGGGAGGGGCAGTAAAGAAAGAGCCAGACTACAGACAACATCCAGTCATACATATCGACAGATTCAAGTCACCACACTCAACCACTGAATCTCTCTCACAACCCACAAATGGGTTGCAAAGAAGGGACTAATCACCATTTACACAGTACATTTTATGACTTTGGGATGTTGCAAAGCACATGTTTTGAAGCACAGTCACCGTTTTCTTCACAGCAACTGAAAATCAGGATTAAACATTTTCAGGAGTGTCAAATATCATGATTACCTTGTGTTATAAATGACTCAAGTGTGTGTAAATGGCCATTGTGGTGCTTTAGTAACAAAGGACAGGGGAGGGAGGTCAACAGTTAGAGAAACTGAATAAAATACAGCACAATGAATCAAATAAGGGAAAAGAGGCACTATTTATTGCTTTTCCCAATATATGTAGGTCTGATGTAATCACATTAACGAAGGTGCTTTAAATTCCAATCCCAATTATAATTATTCATATTTCCAAAAGCTCTACTGGAATCGTTATTGTCCAAAGTTCAACATGAATGATATCAGGAAAGGATAGCCATTTCCAATGTTGCTAAATCGCAAGTAAATCATCTGAGATTTTGGCCTCCATCCAAATGCCTCTTCATCAACTTCTTCTCTCGTCCAACTAATTTTGTCTTTCTCTGCCATATTTTCCTGAAGGCTGTGATTCATGCTGGACGCAAGCAATCCTCTGGCACCTCGCCCATGTATCTGATCCTTATGTAAAGCACAGATACCAACTGAGAACAGGCCTTTCAATCGTCAGGAACAATACAGCAGAGTTCAGCATGGGCCCTGGATTATTGTCCACCCCATGTACTGGATGGAGTCACTGGCCAACATCAGGTCAGGGAACCCCACTTAGCATGGGGACACGGAGACCAGTTTAGTGCTCCCATTAATACGAAGCTGTGATGCACAATCAATGGACACGAAACGTAGGTGAAGTCCGAAACAAAAGGCTTTAATCAGCAAGAAGTGAGCCCGGCAGCAGATGTACAGAAATGGCCTGGCTGCAGGGGAACACGGGTTCTTATACCCTGCCTTGTCGGCGGAGCTACCTTCCTCTTGGCCAATAGGAATACAGAGAACATGATACTTGGGCCAATGGGCAGTGAGCCCTCTGCACCAATGGCAGCTCACACTCCCAGGTACCATGATACCCCTCGTCATACTACCACAAGCTGACTTCTTAAAATATCGCTTTTATGTTGTTTACTTTTTCTTTTATAAATGAAACGAGCACTTTTCATGTTAAATAAACATTTGCCAGGGAGAATTCCAGCTGATGGAATTACATGAACATTAAAAGAAAAAAGACATGGTAAATCTGCACACTCATAGCATAATATCATCTTGGAAAACCTATCGTGATACTCTCATTCCAAAAGCAATCATGATTAATTAAGCAACTGGCTGTAGCCTGGCACAACAATCTGAATTTACCCTCAATGTGCCCTGAGAACATTAAAAAAAAGAACATCTTTGGTTCTTTCTGCCAAAGCATTCATGCAAATAGATTGTGAATATTTTTGTTTTAAGTGCAACACTAGTCAGCCCTTTCTATGTCAGATCTTTCATTTGAAGCACTGCCCAGGGAGAAATGGAAGGGTGTTGGGTGGGGGGCAAGCATCACACTCAAACCTCTTCTGCCAATGCAGATTTTTTACTGCAATAACTCACAAATGTAAAAGTCACTTATTTTCCATGCGATAAACATGGAAGATTCGACACATCCATATATTTATATAATACCTTTAACGTGAAAAAACGTCCCCCAAGATATTTCACGTGTCTAATGGAAAGCCAATGCCAAGTCAAGGGAGCAAGGATATAAATGGAAAATAGTCTCTGTTGCTAGCCATTCTTTGTGACTATTATTTTGTACCAAATATTTCTCCACAGAATTGTGTATCCAGAAGATATTTTAAATTGGATTGGCTGCGAAACAAACGTTTTTAAAATAACCAAAAATTACGGCTCACTCTCATCTCTAGTAGCTAGCCACGTAGAACAGCATAGAAACACAGAAATTAGGAAGAGGAGGCCATTTGGCCCTTTGAGCCTGCTCCATCATTCAACATGATCATGGTCTATCCTCTGTCTCAACAACAGACTACCACGCTCTCCCCATACCCCTTGACCCCTTTAGACTCCAGAAATCCATCTATTTCCAGCTTAAATATATTCGTGAGTCGGCCTCCACAGCCTTCCGCGGTGGAGAATTCCACAGGTGCACCACTCTTTGAGTAAAGGAGTTTCTCCTCATCCCGGCCCTAAATAACCTACCCCATAGACTGAGACATTATCCCCTTCGCATGGTTAACTAAGTCAATTCATGAGATTGTCTCAGTGGAGATGAAGTAAATGCTGCACTAAGTCACTTTTGAAAGATGAGATTTTAGCTCAGTTACTTGGCATGGCGGCTGACAGGAGTTCGATCTCGACAAAATTAAAATGCACAGTGACTATTAATAGGTTTGACTAAATGACACATTCAATTAAGACTTTAATTGTCAAGATACATTGAAACCCACAACATGTTGGAGCAAACAAGTGGGCCTGGAATGTAGTTTAGCACAAATTAGATTTTCTGACAAGTGGAAACACCCCAATGAATTGTATTAAACTAAAACAAAAGGATTGTACGCAATGACTGAATGCCAACTTTATAGTAAATCTCAAATCCATAACATTAATCCCTTCTCCTCTCCAGCAGAAGATACAGAGTGAGTACCTCAAATGTAGCTACCCAAAAAGCAGTGGTGTCCGGATTTGTCCCCGGTGGCATAGCAAGCCTTGACCTCACCTAACCCAGCTCAGAAACCTTCAGGGATTTGCTGCATTGGAGCAGTGGTGTGTCGAGTATGGAGCAGCTTCATGCATCTGACATTTAGCATTCAGTTAAACTACAGGGCATGTATTTTTAACATAATTTCAGTTTGATTGATCTTTTCTCATTTTAAACAGAGTGCGCTGATGTAGGGAGGTGGGGAGAGGCATCTGATATTAAATTCAATGCGTGAGAAGTGAATTAATATCAGCAGAGACATGGCCATTAAACTAAAGTGCTTTGTAATCGTATAATTTCGCTTTCCTGTGTCCTCTATTCACTGAATTAAGGGGTTCTGTTTTTTAAAACGGCAAGTTCCAAAATCTGGCACAGACTCAGTCCTGAGGGTGTCATGTTTGTGGTAGTTCACTGTGTTTTAAAAACAACAACCAAAGAACACGAAAAGAGAGGAACATTTTGAGTGAGTGGGCAGGATTCTCAGAATGCAGATGCCGAAATCGTGTTTGGCAATCGGCTGGGGAACCCTCGTTTGTGCCAAAATCGGGGCGCCGGATGTCACCTGAAGCCCTTCCTCGATGTCCCGCCCCTGATGGGCCAAATTCCCGACCGCCAAGGAACACTTGAGGTATTTTGTTTTGTGGACTCCGTGTGGCGGCTGGGGACTGTGTCCAGCTCCGCCACACTTTTTGGGGGGGTGGGGGTAGGGCGTCATGTTGTTCACCCTGGGGAAATACGGATTGCACACGATGCAATTACCTGATCAAGTATACACCAAACAAAGGCATTGGTTCAATATGAAATTTACTGTACTCTAGTAACAAAACACAGCTGCCTGTGGATTGACTCTCTACTACCCGAAGTAACTAAAGCTAACTACCTAGACCAGGCTCGCTCTGATCCACCTGTAGGAGGTGTTGAATGATTCGTACACCCTGACTATCACGATAGCTATCATCAGCAGAGTGCTGATGCCTCGTATGTTTCATAGGTGGAAGCCCCCCTCTGGTGTTCTGTCTGGTGATTGGTCGTGTTCTGGTCTGTAAATTGATTGGCTCACCTGGGTGTCTGTCACTGCCTGCTTTTACCTCATGATGTGCATGGGTGCATATTATGACGGGGGGGACCGTGCCACCAGCCGAGGGGGCTGAGGGGGACTGGTGGGCGGTGGTGGCGAGGGGTGTTACTGGGGGATATTATTTGGCAGGCCGGGTCCGCCGGTGTGCACATGCGCAGCCATGGAACCGGCCATTCACTGGCCGTTTTTGGTGTGGGAGCCGGGAGCTTTACCAGGCACGGCTGCAAGCCCCCCAACGGTCCTAGAATTGGTGCAGCTGTTGCACCATTTGTTCTGGCGTAAAACGCCACTGTTCCCACGCTGGCGTCAGCACTTCGTCTGGAAATCGGAGAATCCAGCCCAGTGTCTTTTTTAAGAATCCGACCCAAATCTTGATCCACACCAAATGTTTGCTGAATGCATTTCTTCCACCAGTGTCAACACAGATTTCATAATTTCAGTTACACTTCAACTTTACTGACCGTGAGGGACACCAATCTAATTCATTTGTACAATTCATTCCCATTAAAAAAAAGATTTAGGTCCCAATCTTAACCCTATCAAAACCCACCAACATGGATAGAACTTAAAATCAAGCCCATCAAGAGATTTAAAGTACAGTGCAGTGTCTTCAAATATCCAACTATCTAAAAATCAGAGTTGTCCTAAAATCGTACAATGTGTCACGCATCAAAAAAGACCTACCTGGACAATTCAGCTAGGCTCTGCATTGGCAAGGTGTGGGGCCTGACGAGTTATTGGCTTTGCTGCTTCACGTACCGGTCTATTCCTGTGCTCCTAGCAACTCCCAACCCCACCTGAACCACTTGGACTTGCACTGCCCACGGCACAAACCAGGAATCTGGCAAAAAATCTGAAATCCAATGCATCCTGAGGTTGCCAGTTTGGGAGACTTAGAACCTGTACTACAACCATTTGTGAAAAATGAAAGTGAATCTAATGGGTACATTTTAAAAGGATAAATTCTTTACTAAATGTGCCTAGCCATAATGGCACAGATCAATAAGCATCATGAACAACAGGGGGCAAGGTTTAATTTTTTGAAATTTAGTGTACCCCATTAATTTGTTCCAATCAAGGGGTAATTTAGCGTGGCCAATCCGCTTAACCTGCACATCTTTTGGGCTGTGCGGGCGAAACCCACGCAAACACGGGGAGAATGTGCAAACTTTTTATGGACAGTGACCCAGAGCCGGGATCGAACCTGGGACCTCGGCGCCATGAGGCAGCAATGCTAACCACTGCGCCACCGTTCTGCCCTTGAGAGCAAGACTGGCTATGTCTGAATACATTTACTGAGGGGGCACCAAGTAAAGATGATTCAATACAATTCTGTTTAAAGGTGAAAGCACCGTTTTATGACCAAATTGGTCAGAATTTTCAAGACCTTCAGCGGTCAGCATTCAAGCATATTTTAAACCCCAAAAGCACACAAGAATATTGGCTCACTACAATAAGACACTTGCTTACGCACCATTGAGGATATCTGTGTCACTACAGAGACCTATTACACACATATACTGCAGCACACACGCACAATGCTAATGAAATGTTACATGAGCCTTAATTACATTCCCATGTTGAGACATACTCTGGGCACCCGCAACTGACTGACGGTACTAATTCGCACAACACCTAATGATGCATCCAATGTTTTACAGACATGGTTGCTGTAGTAATCCACGGGAGGGAGACAGGAGTACCGTCACCACACCAATATTTATTTATAATAACGATATTACAGGAGCAGCTACAAACAGTGCTGCTAGCAGTCCAGTCAACTTAAGACTGGCTCACAAAGCCTACACAGGTGATTATATGGGCCCCCTCAATGAGCTATCATTGAGGAAGCTCATACTCCAATTGGCTAACCAATAAAGCCAATTGGAGTTCATTACAGTTGCCATTTACATTTTATTAAATCTTAAATCCGCTGCACACGTCCGACACCAAAGTAGTCAACTGAATTTTGACAAGACTGCTCTGGTCAATTAAGACGACAGAGCATCTTCTTATAAGTAGGACTAGCGCTACTGGCAGCTTACTGTGCCACGGAATGATAGGATACCATTTCAGAATGGGAATTTTCCACAATGTAAACTATCTCTGAGAATGAAGGCCAATGTGGAACATGTCCTGATACGTGAACTCCTGTTTACTAATGATGTAATTTTTGTAGTGCATTCAGTATAGGCCTGCAGTCCATTCTAAACACCTTAACTGTTGCAAAGGAATTTGGGGGTCAGAATCTGCCTACTGTACTAAAGATAGTGCCAATGACTTAAATTGGCCAGCTCGAAGCAGCACAAAATTGACAAATCCTGTTCCCTGGCGTCAACGGTCTCCAGTGCAATGAAGCTTGATAAGGAGTTATCAGTTCATATTGGTATGGCGCTGGCGGCATTTGGAAAGCTTCAGGCGAGAGCCTGGAAATAAAGGAAACTCTTAACTGCCACACAGCTAAGAATCTATAAAACCTGTGCCCTATGTACACTGCTGTAGAGAGCTGAAACCTGACCTTCGTATCAGAAGCAAGAAATGAATTCATTTCATATGCATTGCTCGAGAAATGCCTTTGGGATCCATTAGCAGTATGCTGTTCTCCAACACAGACATCCTGCAACTTTCTAACTCAACAAAGTATCAACTGAAGTCAACTATGATTGCTCGGCCCCATCATTAGCAGGGATGGTGGTCGCCTGCCGAGAGGTGCTTGGAGAGCTGGATGGTATCAGTGGATGCGTTGGGCAGCTTAAAGTAAGATAGAAGGATTTGTGTCAGTGAGACATCAGGCAGAATTTAGAACTGAGTGTGCAGGTCCCATGGGCGGATACGGAAGTGGACCCCACTCCTATTTTTCAGCTACACGCTACCTATTTGTGACATTATCTGCTACTATAAGGTTATGCCCCAGCAGATGACAGTCAGCTCTAGCTCTCCACCATCACGCTTGACCTAATATGGAACCTTGATTTGCATGCTGAGAAAAGGCCCTCTGCCCGAAACAGGCAAATTGCTGGAAGAGCGTCTTGATAACAGCAGAGTGAAGGACATCAGTCACATGATCCTACCTTTTCTGGCCACAACAGTGATTTTTCTCAGCTGAACACCTGCTTTTCCACTTAAAAACACAACACGGCTTTCGAAAAGTTCCATTGTCGACAGCAGAGGAGAAGGAACCTATTGGAATGGCTTTCAAAAACGTTGAACCTGTAGCGTGTAGGCTGAGTTAATTGAATATTAGGAGTTAAGCGTGACCTGCCTGCCTTTTTAATTTAAAAAAAAGTCGGATTATAGCTCTGAGTAACTCAGAGGGCATTATGGATGAATTCACGTCCCATCTTTAATTGTACTGTGATATGATTCCTGCTTTCAAGCAATGGTAAAAATGCTGAGCATCACTGCCCAATTGTAGTAAGCTCCAGTCCAGACTTTATAACATTCAGTGGTTTCAAACCCAAAAGGCACATTTCAATCTGAAGTGTGAATGTGCTCTTCTGCAATTACGATCACTGTTCAGTAATGTTAATGTTAATGTAAAGGGAGCTGTTCAGGACGGCTAAAGGAGGAAATTAATCCCTAAAATAGCTGCTCCTTGAGTATCACTCCTGCAATGAGCTGAACAAGTGAGGTATCTTCTTGTAAACTACGTTAACTCAACTGATGCCAATGAAATTAAAAATGCATATTGTAAAGATGTCCAGAATGGCATACTATGCACAAGGAATTCTGTTATATGCATTTAACAAATGGTGTTAAACGATCTACTATTTTATTGCAATTGCACTTGATAACTTGAAAACTAGGGCGAGCAAGAGCAAGGGAAGTTGCAGATAATGAAGGGGACTGGCAGAGAATACAGAAGAATATAGATAGATTGGAGATTTGGGCAGATGGAGCTCAACCCCGATAAATGCGAAGTGATGCATTTTAAAAGATCAAATTCAGGTGTGAACTATGCAGTAAATGGCAGAACCCTTAGAAGCATTGACATACAGAGGGATCTGGGCGTTCAGGTCCATAGTTCCACGAAAGTGGCAATGAGATTAATAAAGTGGTCAAGAAGGCATACGGTATGCTTGCCTTCATCAGTCGGGGCACTGAGTATAAGAGTTGGCAGGTCATGTTACAGGTGAATAAAACTTTAGTTCGGCCACATTTGGAATATTGCGTGGAGTTCTGGTCGTCACAGTACCAGAAAGGAGAGAGTACAAAGAAAGGTGACCAGGATGTTGCCTGTTCTGGAGGGTGTTAGCTATGAGGAGAGGTTGAATAAACTCAGATTTTTTTCGGTGGAAAGACAAAGGCTGACAGGAGACCTTTTTGAGGTCTAAAATATTACGAGTGGTATAGACAGGGTGAATAGTCAGAAGCTTTTTCCCAGGGTGGGAATTACAAGGGGGCACAGGTTCAAGGTGAGTGGGGGTACGTTTAGGGGGAGATGTGCTGTAATGTTCTATGATCTTTGAGGGTGTGGTAAATTCATGAACAACACAAAAACAGACCACACAACCAAATTTAAGCGAAGTCCTCTCCTTCATTGCACTCAGTAGCATTGCTACAAACCAAATTGGATGGGCTGAAAGGTAAAGTTCAAAAGCCATGGGGTCGTAAAGTAGTGGTTGTCAGTCACAAATTTATGCCTACAGAAACATAAGATATTCCGCTGTGTGTCAACAACAGCAACTTTGGATAAAGGTTTCTCACAGCAAAAACACAAATTCTGCAACATCTGAGCCAATGTCATCACCATAGTAACAGTTCAGGCTAGTCTACAGCATCACAAGCATCAGACTACTGCAAGTCCCATCCTGCAGATGTCGCATTTTATGAATTAGTCACAATTAACAAACGTATTGTTTCCATACACATCAGTTTTATATGGTTATGAACATTCTTTCATAGGAAAGACATGCAGGGAGATGGAGAATGTGAGTAGAGAGACAACTGCACTAAAAACGAGTTCCATAATTTGCATATGTGCTGTCCAGACAAGGCCATTTACATTACAGTTTTACTCAGGTTTGAATTTATGAATTACTTTGAAGCTAACTTTACATTTGCTCCAAGATGTGAACCTGCCGATATTCATTGCTTTTGCGCCATTTGAAAACCATCCCTTTAACACTGCCGTTCTAAACTGTGGGCAAATGAACTTGCACGAGATAGAAACAATGAAACTAGGAGCAGGAATAGGCCAATCAGCCCTTCAGGCCTGCTCAACCATTCAATATGATTATGGCTGATCCTGTATCTGAATGCCATACTCCCACGTGGGTGTGTGGGTGGGGGGCGTGGAGGGGGATGGGGGGGGGGGGGGGGAGAAAATCGCTTCAGGGGCCTCGGAGTTTGGGGTGCCATTTATTGCTACACTTGGGGAGTTCCGGCAAATGGAACTCCCCACTGTACAAAACGGGGCTATGTGCAGCGTGGCCCTTATACAGCGTACATCGCGTTGAACAGCCATGTGTTTCTTAGCACTGCGACCACTATGGACGTTTCTCCCATTTGGCTTAATCGACCCCTAAGTGTCGTTCGATAGACATGGCCTTCTCAGGCCCAACCCCTTGACATTGCCAGCCTGGCACCCCAGTGCCCTTTAATGTCCGGTGTTTCTTTCCCAGCAAATCCACCTCCACTTTGCCTCCTAAATGATTCCAACCATGAATCGAGGAATGCAACAGGCTTTAGAGAGGGCGCAGAAGAGATTTACCAGGATGTTGCCTGGTATGGAGGCCATTAGCTACGAGGAGCGGTTGAATAAACTTGTTTTTTTCTAAGCGTCAGCGGGAAACTCCCAGCAAAACCTGCCACAGATGACACTTAGAAACTTTTCCATTAAATCAAGTCCTTAGTAATTTTTTTGCAGTTTGAGGAGTTTGTTTTGAAATCGGTCAATCGCACACTTAGAAATGTTTCTGCAGTGGGGAACTAATTTCGCCGGCAAGATTCCTCAGAGATCAGGGCGCCAGTTTGAAAGGGTGCCCCGATCCCAAGTGAGGTTGTGGGTTCCACACAATCCCTGCCCATGGACAATGTGAGCCCCCCACTCTCAGCAGACACGTGCAACACTCCCAACCCTCAACCCCTGAGGGACAACCATCCCCCCACCATTAAAAGTAAGCATAAGCACCCTCTCCCCCCTCCCACCCCCAGGCATGAGGGTGACCCTGTCCCACACCCATCCATACATATGGACATCAGCACATTGCCCATTCCTCAAATGAGCATACCTCACTATGGGGGTCACAGAGGGCCCCCCGCCACCTTTAGGGCCCCCACTTTCAGTGTTCCCCTCTTCTCCTCACCTTTCATGGACATGGCCTTCTCAGGCCCCACCCCTTGACATTGCCAGCCTGGCACCCCAGTGCCCTTTAATGTCCGGTGTTTCTTTCCCAGCAAATCCACCTCCACTTTGCCTCCTAAATGATTCCAACCATGAATCGAGGAATGCAAGAGGCTTTAGAGAGAGCGCAGAAGAGATTTACCAGGATGTTGCCTTGTATGGAGGCCATTAGCTACGAGGAGCGGTTGAATAAACTTGTTTTTTTCTCACTGGAATGAAGGAGGTTGAGGGGCAATTGACAGAGGTCTACAAAATTATGCGGGGCATAGACAGAGTGGATAGTCAGAGGCTTTTCCCCAGGGTAGAGGGATCAATTACTAGGGGGATAGATTTAAGGTGCGAGGGGCAAGGTTGAAAGGAGATGTACGAGGCAAGTTTTTTTTACACAGAGGGTAGTGGGTGCCTGAAACTCGCTGCCGGAGGAGGTGGTGGAAGCAGGGACAATAGTGACATTTAAGGGGCATCTTGACAAATACATGAACAGGATGGGAATAGAGGGATATGGACCCAGGAAGTGGAGAAGGTTTTAGTTTAGATGGTCAGCATGGTCGGCACAGGCTTGGAGGGCTGAAGGGCCTGTTCCTGTGCTGTACTTTTCTCTGTTCTTTCTTCTTTGTACATATGCCCTTTTCCACTACTGAAATGTTGAACTTGCAATGCATTCTTGGCCACTTCAAAGATTGTGAAATTCAGTATGAATGTGGCGGAGTTTTGACTGGTTTTAGGTCATCGATCTGTGTCCACTGAAATCTGGATTTGGGCTCGCTCAAAATAATTTCCTATTAGGCTCTTAAAGCTAGTGGGAGGGTGGTGGGTGGAGGGGTGCTTGTGTGCTGGGTTCAAATCGAGTGGCCATTTTCGCCAACTGTGCTATCAAAGCCCATTTGGAACATGGAAACATAATTCTACACAACATTATTGAAATTGAAAGCAAGCTAAAGTAGAGTACATTCAAGTGTGGTCAGTGCTAATCCGTTGCTAAGAGAGGGATCAATGTTAATGTGATTTTCAGTAATTGATTTAGTACAGTGCTCTTGCTTCAGCTGTACAACATTGAGCCATTTTATTTTCATGGAGCTGCGAACTGGCTACCAGAGGCAGGAAAAATGGTCTTAGCTTCTGGTAACCACAAATCTGAGACAACTGGACTCAACATAAGACTGCAGGTGACTGGACTCAAACATTGAGACGTGTATTTGTAACCAACTTTTAAAAATACAAACATTTTCAGAGGATGTCACGCCCGTCAGCTATATCCTTCTGTTTTGACTTCTAAAAATGTTCTTTGCACCTCGTATCAAAGGCACTTATACCGTTACCAAGGAAACCACTTAGATGTCATGCCGTTGCTCTGTGTTGCTCCCATTTATTAGGCAGAAGTCAGCAGTAAAATATCTGTATCTTTGCTTGAACAAAAATGACTTCATGTTTGTATCAAAGTATATTAATACAATTACAATATATTCCGATTGGCCATTGTATTTTAGATACATTAGATTACAGAATGTAGATTAAATAAAATGAATTTACATGTCGTGCCTTATGACTGAAAATATAATTACCCTTTCATTAAATAATCCATTATGGGTCAGTGAAAAGTTGAAAGCCCTACTTGCTGGTCTCCAGTGACTGGTAAGCAAGTTTATAAAAGGTAATAGACGTATGTCAACAGCCACTGACTACAGGTGATATGGCTGTTTCTGTCGCAATTATGCCATCTGTATTTGCTCCGATCACTAAAGACTGCTATAGCATTTTAGGTGCATCTTTTCGCATGCAACAGAGCTCAAAGAACTCAAAGCTAAGGAGGTCTAAGGAGTAACTGCATGGTTGAATCTCAATAAAATATGTTGCCTTGCAAACATTCAAATGAGCAAATAAGGTTTTGGCAGGAACAAATAATAATTATCTGGAAAATTGCCCCCTTTGTTGATGACAACATATTTCTTCTTTTAGATTTATACCATACAGGTAACGAGTTCTGCCGTTTACCTCCTCTGGGAGCTACCAATTGCATTGATAAGTATTTTATATGGCATACAAACTACTTGCAGTCCCAAGAACAGGAAAAATCAGTGTGGCAAGCAGTTAATTTCCCAGTTAAGTGCTGGTTTGGACTTATCCCTGTATATTAACATTTTTAGAGGGTGTTTATCCAAAAGGTATAAAAGGAAAATGAACATGTCTTGGAACGAGTAATCCTCGTTGGTTTAAGAAGGGGGATAAAACGCAAATAAAAATATTTATGTTTGGAACAAGAATCAGGCAAATTGACTTATTAAGGCGCACCGTGACATGAATTCATCCAGTCTTGCCAGCTGTCTCCGTGGCAAATTAAAACTGCAGCTTCCTGCAATGTCTCCAAATGTTATCTGTCTCATTCTGAAAATGTCACTGGGTTTCGAAAAATGTATGACATGGCGAGTAATGAGATGTTGCTATCTTCGTTCACATGGGTAGCAACAGTAGAACTAATGATATTTCTCCATTATCAATCAGTAGCACGTTTCTTAGGAACTTTGTGATGAGCTCAGCAACGCGGCTGTGATGTGTGGAAGTACATCTTCCTACACATATAGACCTGGCCAGCAGCCTCACTGCAGCCGAAGGAGAAACCTGATCCACCACTAAACATCGTGCACTCGTTCCACAGTCGCCTGGATGCTTTTCTCTTCTGTGGGCCAGTGGACGCTAGCACACACCACGGCATTCATAAGGAGAGGGGAATTGATACAGGGCAGAATGGGAAGGAATAAGATCTCCAAGGCACTATCCATCATTGGTAAATGTTAGATGGCCGCTTGTTATGTTACAATTAACAAGGAACATTAGAAATGTTCAAAACCTGAAATTAGTTTTGTTTGGATTATCATTGCTCTGCAGGTGAACCAAGGACGGCACTGTGGCACAGTGGTTATCACTGCTGCCTCACAGCTCCAGGGTCCCGGGTTCAATTCCCGCCTCGGGTCACCGTCTGTGTGGAGTTTGCACTTTCTCCCCTTGTCTGCTTGGGTTTCCTCCGGGTGCTCCGGTTTCCTCCCACGGTCCAAAGATGTGCAGGTTAGGTAGGTTAGCCATGCTAAATTGGCCTTAGTGTCCAAAAAAGGTTAGGTGAGGTGACTGGGTTACGGGGGTAGGGTGGAGGCATAGGCTTAAGTAGGGTGCTCCTTCAAGGGCCGGTGTAGACTCGATGGGCCAAATGGCCTCCTTCTGCACTGTAAATTCTATGATTCTATAAGACTCCATCTATTCTGTTACAGGTCAAATGCAGCCACAGCACTGGAAGGCCGTCAGGATTCTGAGGGTCTCTACCTTTCTCAATGTGCGCAATCTGCTGAGCAATGAAGTAGCTGAGTGGATGGTCTCAATATAGCTGAGGGTGGAGATAGCAAGGGGACAGAGTACTTGATTGTCCATGGAGAAAAGAAGCCAGGGCTGATCTTTGCTCACTAGAATGACCCCTGAGAGGTGAACAGCTTTGGCAGAGGACCAGCCAGATGTAATGGCGAATGGCTAGACAAACCATACACCAAATATACAAGGCAGGACTCAAGGTTGATTTGAGAGAACGGAGATGGGATTGTACCAGAGGGAACAACCAGGGTAGGGGATGAAAAGGAATTTATTCCAGATGAGTGAGTTCATTGAAAGGAACAGGTGAAGGAGCATTTGAGCAGCTTGACATCTGTCCAAATAGGATGACAATTGGTCGACCAACGGCTAAAAATTGAAAGTTTGAAAATACAGCTGTAACTGACAAATATAGCGGGATAAGTATGTTCTCGCCGTTCTCATCTGCGATCATCACTGTGGAAGTAGAAGAAAAGGTCAAAAAAAGAACTGGACAAAAAAAGAGAAAAAAGAGAAAGAGAGAGAGAAGAGGGAGAAAGCGAGAGGGGAGAGAGAGAGAGACAGAGGGAAGGAGAGAACACAAGAGAACAGAGGAACATCAAAATTAAGAGAAATAGGCGATTTAGCCCTTCGAGCCTGCTTCGCCATTCAATCAGATTGTGGCTCATGTCTTCCTGGTCTCAAATCCACCTCCCTACCTGTTCCCCATATCCCTTCAACCCGCTTTTTAAAAATCATAAATTTATCTGTCCTAATCTTGAAAACATTGATTGATTCACACTCCACTGCACTATGGGTCAGAGAGAGAGAGCGCGAAAGAGAGAGAGAGAGAGAGATGGAGATTGAATTCACTAGGACTGAGAAGTCATGTAGTGCAGAGGCAGAGGCAGTAAAAGGACAGTAGATATTCTGGTGAGACGCACGGGGTGCATTGGGCGAGATTAGGCTTTTAGAAGGAAGAATAAGTGGGAGTAACTCAAAGAAAGAGAAGGTGCTCGAGGAGGATGTGCAGGATTGATTAACAGAAATCTGCAATGTTGTCCTTGGCAAAATTATCTAGACCAGTCAAGTAGACAATTTTCTAACCAGGGACATGGAAAAGCTGCAAACACAACTACACAAAATGAGAAAGGATGTTTGTTCTGAATGGTGACAGAAAGTGAAGCCCCCAGTAATGAAGGAAACCCTCATTCGCAAGAGAGTTGGAATTCTAAGAACTCGTGCAAACTGAACTTTAAATCCCAACTGTCACATGCAGATAATTGTTACAAGTTTAGAATCGTGTTCGTGCCAGAACAAAACATTTAATTGCGAAATATGGAAAATCATGTAGTAAGTTATTTGCTAAGGTTTTTACAATGTTATATTTTGATAGTGTTGTAGAAAAATGATTACAAAGATAGGGGGCTGGATTCTTTGTTTCAGAGGGTAAGTGCCGGCTGAAACGGAGGATTCACGGCCATTTTACGATGCCACAATTGGAGCCGAATCCTCACCGATTCCGGGACCGGTGAGGGACTAGCAGCGGTGCTGGGTGAAACTCCTGGCTCCCGCACCAAAAACGACTGGAGAATGTCTGGGTCAGTGGCCGCGCATGCGCACAGCGATGATCTCCAGCGGTTGCGCCAAACAACATGGCACCAGCTGTGCACGGACCTGACTCGCCAAATGCGACCTTACTAGTCACCCCCTCGCCATGCCCCACCAGTCCCCCAAGCCATCGCGGAAGACCCCCAGCCAGCCGCATGGATCCCGGCTGAATCTGGTGGCACTGGACACAGTCCGCAGCCGCTACGCTGGTTTCCCAACCACTCAGAATACATGTCAACCACACGGTCGGGAACTCGGTCTAGCGGGGGCGGAGCATCGGGGTAGTGCCTTTGGATTGCACGCCAAAGCCATTCCAATGGCATGCGGCACGCAACAACACCATTTTGGATGGGGTGGAGACTCGAAAACTGGCATCAAACCGGCACCACCCCCAATTTGGGCGTCAGAAGGGATTCTCTGCCCGATCGCCAATTACCATATCGGCATCGGGCAATGGAGAATCCCACCCAATAACTTATCATTTTTTAGAGGGAGATGTTACCAATGAGAGCTTGCATAAGATGCTTATATTTTAAACTGTCTCCTTTAATTCTAGGTAAAATGGAGTAATAGAGAAAGGGCATGTAATCACCTATTAGTTTGTCCTGGTGACAAATCCACATAATCGGTTGGTTTGGGCACATGGGCCCAAGTCAAGCCATAATGAAAGCAAGGTGCCAATTTTTCACTGTTGGAAACAAAAGAACAGTGAGCTGGCCTGCCTGTTGCCAGACTCCAACACTCTGGACAGAGAGCAAGGACGAGACAGAGCAAGGCGGGGGAAAAAGAGAGAACAGAGGAAAACTGCTGATTTCTGTTAGGCACCGGGCAGGATGTTGGTGGAAGATCATTCTCTGGTCAAAGAGATCGGACCTGTAGACAGTTAAGGGCACTGGAAGATTCACCTTGGCAACGGCCGGGATGAGTCGTCACCAGGATGGACCTTGCTGCTCACTGGGAGGTGGTTTGGGATGTCGGAAGATGTAGGGAAATGACTTTCGGCTGAATGCCATCAGCAAAATAGGGAGAAGTCAGCCTGTTAGAAGCTGCAAAAAATTTGTACTGGTTCCTGTAAAAAGGTTAACGGCAGCATTTTCCCATCCCGCCCATGGTGGATTTTGCGGTGGGCGGAGAATCCAGCAGGAGCCAAAATGTTGGAAACCAACCGGCATACAATGACATTGCCATTCTCCCAATGATAGGTTAATGGCGGGTCAGTCTTCCACTGCCTGGTGGATGAACCCAATTTGCATTAATTTGCATCTCATAACTGCTCATTAAAACAGCCGTCCATGGCATCCCATCAGGCCATCCAATCCTGTGCAATGCCAGCGTGAAATTATGTTGGTCTAAAACTTGACTATTCAAGAGTGGCATGTACATGGTGGTCCTCAGCTTATTTGGAGACTTTTGAGGTGAATGCAGCAAAGCTTTTCTGCCACAGTGCTGCTCTGTTCCTGATGTACTGTACACCATGCTGCCAGGGCAGACCAGGTCCTGCCCATAATTTCCATGCCGTGCCGGTCTCCAAGGACGACAATGTGCTTCTGGAACAATGCTCCTTCCTGTGTCACCATCTCAGAACAGTACTGCACCTCGAGCTGGGGAGTACAGTGGTCTCCTTCCCCCAGTGCTATACACCAGTGTTTATTTGGACAGCACACTACTGTGAGTTTCATGCGGATTCAAAGCTCAACCAAGAGGGGAGTAGAAGGTGAGGCTGCGGGGTGGCCAGATGAAGACAAGGGGGGCAATGTAAAGGGATGGTTATCCAAGGAAGGCAATGGGAAGGCCAAAGGCTCATGATGACAGGAGGAGCAAGGAAGCGGATGAAGATGACAAAACATGTAAGAGGAGACTGAGGGGAGGGAAGTTCAATCCCAGCATGGCTGCATGCGAAGCTCACAGACAAGGGGGGTCAAAGGGATACCACATTGTTTACTGAAGGGAACGCACAAAGACTCCAGATGCGGTGGGTAGTGGTCCAAGTGAGGCACGGGCACCTCGCAGGTGATGAGCTCGGGGGAATGGGGTTGAAATGAGGAACAGTCTTCTCCTAGAGGCTGCTCGCCTTTTCCCTCAAGGTTGCTGACATCCTGCATGGTCTGGTAAAGGCAGGTGGGCTGGGGGGTGTTTGGAATGTGCTGAATTGGTATTTAAAATGGCACCGTGACCTTTGAACCCATTATTTGACAGGGAGCAGACAAATCAGTTCTGGCCTGCGGGGGGGGGGGGGGGGAGACTTGCCTGTGCATAATTAATGAGGTTTCAAGCGCAGAATCCTGCCATTCTGGACACCCGCCACTGCACTTCGTCTCAAAAATTAAGAATTCCATCCCAGATTCCTGTTGCGTGTGGTGTAGTGTCTAAATGCAGCATGGAGTTTTCAATTGATTTAGGAAGTTAAGGGAGGAGATAACTTTTTATAGTTTAAAGTGTTAGTTGCCTCCTAAGTAATATTTAGTCAATGTTGATTTTACTTTGTTTGCTATAGTAAAAGTGTTAAAACATGAAATCTCATTGTGTGATCCTTTGAGTTGGTCACTGGGAAGTCAATATAACTTAGGAGCAAGAGGAGTCCATTTGGCCCTTTGAGCCTGCTCCACCATTCATTATCATGGCTGATTTGGTTTTGGTCAAAATTCCACTTCCCTGTCTGTCCCCCATAAGATTCGACTCTTTTATCTAACAAAAATATGTCTGGGAAGGGAATTCCACCAACTAATAACCCTTTCAGAGAAAACATTTCTCCTCATCTCTGTTTTAAAAGTGAGACATCAAAGCTTCTTAAAGCTGTGTCCTTTAGTCCTAGTCTCCCCCACAAGTAGAAACACCCTCATGGTATCTCCCCTATCAAGTCCCCTCTTCACTATCAAGTCCCTTCAGAATCTTATATATTTCAATATGAGCATCTCTCATTCCTCTAAACTTTAATGGATATAGGCCCTACCTATTCAATCTTTCTTCATAAGATAAGCCCTTCATTCCAGTATTAAGTTGAGTGAACCTTAATTCTCTTTCTTAAAGTTATCGGTCTCGAGGGGGGGTTGAAATGCAAAATTATATCGATCTGTGTAAGAATATCTACAGCACCATGGACGGTTACAATGTTGATTTGTGAGGATGTCATAACATTTTTAAAAGGTGCTTCTAAATTGCCGTTCGACAGATACAAAACCTTAAACCATCAGTTAACTAAAGGTCAAACCAGCCACCCCTGAAACAAGACAGCAATGCCCCTTTAACTTCCTAAAGGCCTCACAACTAAATTTAAAATGTAATAATATAATAATAACCTTTATTGTCACAAGTCGGCTTACATTGACACTGCAATGAAGTTACTGTGAAAAGCTCCTCATCGCCACATTCCGGCACCTATTCAGGCACACAAAGGGGGCATTCAGAATGTCCAACTTAACTGACAGCCCGTCTTTCGGGACTTGTGGGAGGAAACCGGAGCACCCGGAGGAAACCCACGCAGGCACAGGGAGAACGTGCAGATTCCGCACAGACAGTGACCCAAGCCGGGAATCGGACCTGGGACCCTGGAGCTGTGAAGCAACAGTGCTAACCACTGTGCTACCGTGCTGCCCCAATGTGAAGACTTTTGTGCAAGCTTTAACAATACTGAGTTTTCCTTGGCCTATATAGGATTGCATTCAGGCAATGTACACTAATCTTACAGTATAAATGAACATTTTACAATTACTGCCTGGTCTCTCGCCAAGTAAATGTTTAAATACTCATTGCTTAGACCCGTAGGCAAAGGATGACAACTTGGGAAAAATACTGGGAAGATGGATGGCATCCACTGAACAGGTCATCAGCGAGGGTTGTTGCCTTCAGGAAAGTGCGTGAAACAGTCCAGTAAGGAAAAAAAATCCCATGAAGAGAATCAAAAATATGTTCCATACACTGAATGGTGTTGCCAGCACCACAGATGCTGCGCCTGTTCCAACTTTGATGATTTGTGAATCTGCCTGGTCGAACTCAGCAAATGAAAGCATAGTACCAGGTAGTAGAAGAACGGAACGTTTCTTACAGTAAACCCCTAAATAATAGCATTAGACATCCCTGACAGTCTCACCTTCTAGCCCATGACAGCAGTACCTTTCACCGCAGGAAGCAAATTAAAATTCACGCTGTTTACAATCACATTTGCCCGAACACAGACGGTTCATTCCACCAGTCACATAATGCTTCAATGATTCCACAGCTTCCTTTTCTTGGCAAGAGGCAGAAGCAACAAAAAAAACTTGGCTCGCTTTTCCGAGAGGCTGCCTGCTACAAAGTCAACAAACTGGCTCTCAAAGACATGACATTTGGGGCCAGAGATATTTAGATTTCCCATAGCATTGTTCAGAAATGTCACAACGGGTAACTGGCCAAAAAGAAAAGCTGTATTTAGAATAATTATTGCTATACTGCCAGGTTAGTAAGAAATATAAAAAATACATATTTAATGGATTCAGCGATAATGCCAAACCTCGAATATATTAAATTTACCGAAACCATGGTACGGTACGGGCAGCACGGTAACACAATGGTTAGCACTGTTGCTTCACAGCTCCAGGGTCCAAGGTTCGATTCCTGGCTTGGGTAACTGTCTGTGCGGAGTCTGCATGGGTTCCCTCCGGATGCTCCGGTTTCCTCCCGCAGTCCAAAGATGTGCAGGTTAGGTGGATTGGCCATGATAAATTACCCTTAGTGTCCAAAAAGGTTAGGTGCGGTTACTGGGATAAGATGGAGGTGTGGGCTTAAGTAGGATGCTCTTTCCAAGAGCCAGTGCAGACTCGATGGGCCGAATGGCCTCCGTCTGGACTGTAGATTCTATGATTCAATAATTTCAAATAAAACCTCCAACCACTTGCTTCAAAAGCAGTATTACAACTATGGACAAATATTTGGATGGCCTCCATTCCTGGTAAAACCAATGATACACATGTCACCTTGACCATTAAGCAATGCGGTACATCCAAGCTCAATACATAGTACCTGGTGCAGTTCGCTTTATTATCTGAAGCACTTAAGTTCCTTATGAAACAAACGCACAGACATCCAGCAGTTTGTGAGCCATTCTGTCCGAACAATAGCTGCCCTTGCAGACAGCTTGATCTTTCTTCCAGTTAAGTTTGAGTTAAATTTCTCCTGACGTTGTTCCTGGCAAAATTTCAAATCAATTATCCTACAAATGCAGACAAAGGTCTCCAACTGCAGAAACTGCAAAACTGTTTACCGATAGCTCTCGCAGGCCGCAGGATCAATTTTCTCAGTATTATCCGTTCCATTTTTTTCCAAAACAAAAAATCAGTGTTGATTACTGCAGTCTATAATTGCTATGTTGGAATTGCCTCAATATTGCCAGAGATTAAAGGAGAGTGCAATAGTTAACTGCACCATCCAGTGATTAATACTTAAACTTAATAGCCCCACCCGTTTATTTTTCCCAATTGAAATACTTCCTCGTAATAGTCTCAGCTCTGATTTCTCCCATGCAGTGTGCAGAAATGGCCTCGCCCTTTAGATCTTTTAGCTAACCACTTTGCAACTGAAGCCAGTAAAAGGAGCAAAGTTTAACATTTAGAGCTGAACATTAACCCACATTTTCTTTTACCAGGTGGTTTAATGCTCTCAACGATTTTGGTAGGAGAGAATGCTAAAAACTATCACATTGGCAAGAGCGTTTGACCACAATCTTCTTTCTGCTGAATTTGTGGCCATGTGTTCCCATTAACGCAGCAAGTGGAAAATGTACAGTTCTATATTCTAAAATCACATTCAAGTAAAGCCTCCCACTGCAAGGCCTTCGCATTCACATGTGACTAGAAGCAGAGGAAATAATATCAGCAGACAAATATAAACGATGAACCTAAACCTCCTGCTGACTTCAGCTTGGGCATATGTCAGCAAATAATTTAATAGTGCTCACCACATGAACTGTCTCAGGCAACCAAGACTTCAAAGACTGGGGAGAATTGCAAAACTGCATTCAGGCCAGCTCGAAGGGAATGCAATCTCCACAGGGGTGAAACACAAGTGTGCCTTTGCTCTGAATGTCGAGCATCTCTCCAGCTCGTATTAGATTATTGACACTTTATAAAACATACTTTTTACATAACATTCAAGCGTTAATATATTCCTGGAAATCTTTCCACACGGTAGCAATTAATTCAAAGAAGGTCGTGCATTATAGGACGCAATCTGCCAACCCCGTTGCGCCTGAAAGGCAGCACGCCACAGTCGGTAGATCCCTCTTCTGGGATCTACCTTGCTCGCCACATCTAATGTGATCTCGTGAGATATCACGATCTGAATCTCGCCCATTGTGGGCAGGATCGCTATTTTGCAAATCTTCATATTAGGGTGAGACAGCTAGTCCTGCGATCTACCGAGACCCGGGGACCTAATCTGTTCGCCTGGGAGTCTCTGGCAAGCGCCGTTCAGTGTTGGTCTCCACAAACAGGGTCCAGACAGAACGGCACTCGTAGGGGTCTCCCAGGGAATCAGAGACCTCCCAAGTGCTTGTCCTCTGGGCATGGTGGCAGTCTGGCACCGCTGGTACAACCTGGGCACCCTGACACTGCCAGCCTGGCACTGTGTCACCTGGATGCCAGCCTGGCAGGGGCACCTCTGGGTTGGTAGTGCCAAGGTGCCAGGCTGGCATTTTCCCATGCCAGTGGGGTGAAGTAGGGAGACTCCCTTATAGGCAAGTTGGGGTTTTTGGAGAGGTTCGGGGGTCGTGTCGGGGGAACCTTCTCCTGCAGAGGAGTCCAGCGAGTGGAGCTCCGTAGTGCAATAAATGGGACTAACTGCAGCCTCGTCAGGGAGGTCCCCCGCTGAGGCACCGAATATAACTGAAGTCCCAGTAGATAGCACAGTGTTTCTCAGCACTGCGGGACTCTGTTCCCATTCGGTTAGTGCATGCCAATACTGTTCTGGCTCTCTTTGTGTCACTGATGGCAAATGCAGATGTCACAAAGCACAACAATACTACCAACTCTAGTTGTAAGTATATACATACGGTTACATACTACACACACTTCAGTCACTGCAGAGCTTTATGTATATCGTTAGAAAGTAAATGGCTGATGTAAGCTTATAATATTGTACTTGAGCCTTACATCAGTGGTAGTGTTCTGGCAACTTCACTTCAAAAACTCTGATGCTTCCATAAACTCGACTTCTGCTCCCCAACCTGCTGGTTGACTACAGGCAGCCCTCGACTTTACGACGATTGAGTTATGATGAACGACATTTATGACATTTGTATATTTAAACCGTTTCAGATTTACAATGCTGGTAAAGTTTGTCTTTGCCAACTGGTAGGTTCCTTTATGTTCTGCCTTTCACCAACTTCCAGAACGGCAAATTGTTTCTTGGATATAGAAGATCTCGCAAACGGGCCAAAAGACCCAATTTAAACTGACTCAGTGGAAACTGGTGAGTCGGATGCAGTGTGACAAAACTTTTGAGTTTATTTAACGCTCATTGTAAACTAGTTTTCCCTTCAGAATTACAAACCATCAAATAAGGGTGCATTCTATACTCTGTGTCACAACCACAAGTAGACGGAAAGGGAATGTTAATTCAGTGAAATAGGGCTCAGGAACCAATTACAACACCCATTTATAACACTGTTCCTGTGGGACTTATGGGCCGGGATTCTCTAACCCTGCGCCGGGTCAGAGAATCCCCGGGGGAACGTGAGAATCGCGCCCCACCGCCAGCTAACCTATTCTCCGGCGCCGATTCTCAGGCGCCCGCGGGATCGCCGCCGTACCGGTCGGGGGTCGTTGAAAGCAGCATCCCCGGCGATTCTCTGAACTCCAATGGGCCGAGTGGCCACCGATTCTGCCAGCCTGGGTTACTCAGGTGCCACACAGCTGGACCTGGAAGGTGTGTCTAATGGGGCCGTCCTGGAGGGGAGGGAGGGGAATACGACCCTAGTGTGGGGGGGGGGGGCCACAGTGGTCTGGCCCGCGATCGGGGCCTACTGATCGGCGGGTGGGCTGGTTCCGTGGGGCCTATGTTCCTTCGCTCGGGCCCCTATAGGGCTCCGCCATATTGCCCGGGGGCCGGCGCGGAGACGGGAACCCACGCACATGCGTGGAATGACGCCGGCCGTTCCGCGCATGCGCAAACTCGCACCGGCTGTTCTGTGCCGGCTGGAGCTGCGGGGACCACTCCGACGTCGACCTAGCCCCCTAGGAAGGGGAGAATTCCTCAATATCGCGGACCGTTGTTGCCGGAGTGATTGGCACCACTTTTCACACCGGCGTCAGAACTTGGAGAATCCCGACCATGATCTTTTGACATATAGCGCGGTTTCCAGTAACCGATTCTGTCCTAAATCGGAGGACTGCCTGTATTATGCCTCCCCGGACAGGCGCCGGAATGTGGCGACTAGGGGCTTTTCACAGTAACTTCATTGAAGCCTACTCGTGACAATAAGCGATTTTCATTTCATTTTGTTTCATTATGGAAAGGAAAACTGAATTATATCTACAAATGTTGCTTGTTGGAACATTAGGAATAGGAGTAGGCCATTCAGCCCTTCAGCTGTCCTTTGCACCCAATTAGATCATGGCCGATCTGTAACAACTTAATTATCCCAGCTTTGCTTCCTATCACAAGAGCATCAGAGATAGAAGCAGCAGTAGACCATACAGCCCAACAGGCAAACTTCTCCTTTCACTATCATCATGACCGATATTGGGCTTTAACTCCATTTTCCCGCCCATTCCCAATATTCTTTGATTCCACAAGAGACCAACAATCCGTCCATGCCAACATAAAACATAATCAATGACGATGCATCCACAACTCTCTGGGATGGAGAATCCCAAAGATTGACAACACTTTGAGTGAAGTAATTTCACTTGCTCTCAGTCTTAAATGATCAGCCCATTATCCTGATACTGTCATCTCCTCATTGCCCATTAGAACATCTCCTGCTTCTATTTCTTAGGGACTAACATTTGCTTGTGCTACTCTCTTCCTTTCTATGTACTTGCTAAAGCTCTTGCAATCTATTTTATATTCTGGGTTAGTTTTTCCCATTTTATCAAATTTTTGATCAGCTATTTCTGGTTTCCAAAATATTCCCAATCCTTGGGTTTTACTCCTTGCAACTTTATACGGCACTTCTTTTAATCTAACACAATCTTTAACTTCCTGAGGTGAGCCATGGATAGACCTTTCTTGCTGAGTTTTAGTTTATCATTGGAATGTTCTCCTGTTGAACATATCCTTTGAGAACTTTCCCCAATGAAATTCTATCAAGCCCAGTCTTGAAAACTCGATTGCCCCAGCATCACAAACTTTGCACAGGATTTAAAAGTATAAATTTCTACTGCCTTGTGTGGTAAAAGTGCTTCCTGATTTCACATCTGAATGGCCCAGGTCTAATTTTAACATTGTCCTATCCTTCACATTCCACTCTCCCTTCCCCATCCTATCACTCCTCTTTCCCATCGATCACCCCCCCCCCCTCCTCAATCTCTTCCCTCCCTCAACCCATTTGTGCGCTCTACTACAATCTTTCTCTCTAGACCCTCCTTTCCATCGCTCTCTTGATTCAGTCATCAGAGGAAATCATTTTTCCATATTCATCTTGCCTTTTAATATTTAAGCAGCTGGATCAGAACCATATGGGGTACATTAGAAAGAGAGAGAGAAGGAGATGATGACAGAAAGATGAGTAGGATAGGAGGATGAGAAGAGGACAGAAGGAGGCTACAGAAGGATACAAATAGTTTAAGTGAGTGGGCAAAGGCCTGGCCAATTGAGTACAATGTGGGAAAGTGGGAAATTGTCCATACCAGCAGACAGAATGTAAAAAGCATACAAATTGGCGAGAGATTGCAGAGCTCTGAGATTCAGAGGGCTTGAATGATCACAAAAAGTTAGTCTGCAGGGACAGCACATTATTGGGAAAACTAATAGAATAATATTGTTCATTGGGAAGGGATTCAAACCCAAAGATAGGGAAGTTATGCTTCAGTTGTACAGAGCACTAGTGAGACCACATCTGGAGTACTGTGTACAGTATTGGTCTCCTTCTTTAAAGATGGATATAAATGCACTGGAAGCAGTTCAGCGAAGGTTTGCCAGACTCATACTATGGTTGGGTGGGATGTCTTTCAAGTAAGGGTTGGACAGGCTAGGCTTGTATTGAATGGAGTTTAGAAAATTAAAAGGCAACTTGACTGAAACACACAAGATCCTGAGGAGTCTTGACAGGATGCATGTGGAGAGGATGTTTCCTCTTGTCGGAGAATCTAATGTGAGTGGCTGCTGTTTGATCGCCCATTTAAGAGGGAGATGAAGAGAAATGTTCTCTCCAAGGGTTGAGAGTCTTTGGAACTCTCTTCCTCAAAGGGCAGTGGAAGCAGAGTCTTTGAATATTTTTAAGGCCGTGGTAGATAGATTCTTGATAGGCAAGGGGGTGAAAAGTTACCAAGAATAGGCATGAATGTGGAGCTGAGGTTACAATCAGATCAGCCATGACCCCATTGAATAGCACAGTAAGCATGAAGGGCCGAGTGGCCTACTCTTGCCCCTAATTTGTATGTTTATAAGAGAGAGATCTGGATAATGTTGCAGAAGGTCAAAGGGAAAAGGAACTGAGAGAGTAAGGAGGAAGAATAACGGAACAGAGGGCAGGTAGAAAGAATGGGGTTAAAAAGAGAGATCGAGAGGCACAGCTAGAGAGAAAGACAATGCTTAAAAAGCACAGAGAAGTTGAGGGGATTGTGATGGGAGAGCAAGCATGTACATGGGGATTATGGTTTGACAGAGGTGGGAGCTGGTTTGAGAGAGAAGTGGTTTAAAGAAAGGGAGATGGAGAATGACATAGCAAAGCAAATAGCTTATTTTGTGAACAAACATAGAAATTTGAAAGAATACAACGCCTCCGAGGGAAACAGATAAGAGGAGAGTGTGGTTGGGGCAGGGAGGCAAGCTGACTGAGAATTCATTACCTGTTGCCATGGCGAGCTTGAGAATTATCATGCGGCTGATAGGAAGGAGGCAAAGTGGGGCTGGCTCTGTGGCTGAAAGAAATTAATGGAGGATAAAGGTTGAATGAGAGTGGAACAATGGGAGGGGAGAATACAGAGATTGAGAGGGAGGATCAAAGTGAAAAAGAATTAGGGGTGAGAAAGAGAGGTGGTGGGAAGGGGAGGGGATAGAGGAATGAAAGGGCAGGGATAGAATGGAACAGTGGTGGTTTGGGAAGGGAGGAATCCGTGATTGGAGAATGGAAAGGGAAGGAAGTTGTTGAGCATCTTGTTTGTCCCCCCAAAACCCCACTTTTGAATGTGGTCTGCAGCCTTTCACAAACTGCTACTGAAAATAAATGATGAGAGAAGATCAAAAGACCAGGAGAGAAGAAAAAGAAAACTTAAGCAGAATTAAAAAGAAAAAAGCAGGCAGATAGAAGCAAAAAGAAACAGCATAGTAAATTGGGCAATTGACTGTACAGACATATAGAACCATAGTTCTGTGCATGTTTGCTGTCAACCTCTTCCACTGGAAATTAATAGGAAATACCAACAATAACTTGCACTTTTTAATTCCTTTCATGGCTTGAAGGCAGTTAGGAATAAACCACATTTCTGTGAGATCACATGTAGGCCAGACCTGGTGAAGACAGCAGATTTTCTTCCCTAAAGGACATTTGTTTTAGGTTTGTTTTATTAATTGCCAAGGTGGGATTTGAACCCATGTCCCCCCGGTTATTAACCTGGATCTCTAGATTCCAAGTCCAGTGACATTACCACGGCACCAATTTATTTAATGCTTTAATCCAGTGAGCGCTCCAAAAGTGCTTCACGGGAGAGTTACTGAACAAAATCGGACACTAAGCCACAAAGGAAATATGGGGTCGGTTTAGCCAAGCAGATATATTTTAAGGAGTGTCTTAAGGGAGGAGTAAGAATTAAAGAGACAGATTTTGGTACTTGGCAGCTGAAGTCACAGCCACCAGTGGTGGAACCATAAAAATCAGGGATGTGCAAGAGGTCAGATTTGAAGATAGTAAAGTTGAAGACGGTTAGAGAGGTAGGGAGGGGTGAAGTCATGGAGGGAATCGAAAACGGGGCGATACAAATTCATCCCATTGTAATTATATCCTCCCACTTCCAATTCAAATTCCTACTGTTAGAGTAAGGACAGAATGCAGAACTTTAAATGGGGACTGAATTACATCAACATATTCCAATCAAATTATTCGCAGACAGCAGACATTTAATCCGGCTCAACCTGAAGACTACACTTGGCTTTCACTCTCTGTGAAACTCCACAGTAGATTGCCTATTTTATTAACAATTTCATGTCTAAATGTACATTTCCCCCCCCCAGACTTTTGTGCCACCTTTTTTCCATTTCAAATTCCTTTGTCCATATTTATGATGAAAACTATGTGCAGAATCTTGTCCCTTTCCCCCTGGGGAACTTTGGTGTTGGAGGGGCATTTAATCAAGTGGGTGGGTGAGGAATGGAGACCCCACTTCCTTCCCACCTCCGCCCCAATTAAATCCATGTGGAAAGGCCCATGGATGGCCTTCCCACCCTGCTGTTACTGCCAATTGGGGCCCTTAAATGGGTAATTAAATGGTTCATATCGTCCACAAGTACTAACCAAGGGGTGGGCAGGAGTCTCGCAATATGGGGGGGGGCAATAAATAAACACCGACATATTTTCTGGCTGGTGGTGAGGGGGAAATGTGGCAGAGGGAATAGTGGGCCTACTGGGAACCACACCCTTGCCACTCCCAGTCTTCCCCCGCCATCACACATCTCTGGTCATTCAGCGACAATAATAGGCCTCAGGCAGGTGTTGTACCAGCAGCGAGCATCACCTCCCTGGTGTCACTTTTTTTCCCCCCCAATTTGTCCACATGCCTCCAATTGGCGAGCAGTTCTCAGCAGGCAGAACTTCACCCCAAACTCCTCTTGCTGGGGGAGAAGTCCCATCAGTGGCAGGTCAAGTACCTGAGTGAAACAAGATGCAACAGGTTTTCCGGAAAAGGCAAAGTGGGGCTCTCGCTAGATGTGCAGCCAGTGGCCAGGTCACCTCCACAAGATTCCACCCCAACTTGTGCACTTGACCGATTACGTTACTGCAATCTGGTAACCAGATGGCAGAAATGCCTGTACTTTTTTCTTTCAGTGCTGCAACCACAATAATTTTCCTCTTTAATATTCAAAGAAAACTTTAAAATATACATTCACTTTCACTGAAAAAATATAACCATCAAAAATAAGTAGTTCACTTCAGTAGTTGCTTTCCCTCTCCAGAGCCTACTCTCTCCTCCATGTCAGTGAGCCTCTCAGGGGTTTATTTCGGTAAAAAGGTGTAAATAAACACATTTCAAAACATTTAACATGTCAGATTTCATTGTTGTCTGCGGATTCGGTGCCCACCCAGCCTTTTGTTCAACTCCGTAGGTTCTCGGACCCTCATCTCATTTTACTCAGCAGGTTTTCCAGTCTTCACTCATGCCAGTGTTACAACGCCCTAGGCAGTGCGCAGTCAAGTCCAGCCCTACTTGTCCCAGAGTCACAAAACAAGTGAATTAACAAATAATTCCTGCAGACACTCCAGAAATCTTTGGCCCTTGGCTGCCCAATAACTACAGTTACCAGGTTTGTAACTTTAAACACCAATTGCTGTTTATACACAACTAGAACAAATACAAAATATGCAGTGAATACAGCCGATTGAATGTCCTTTAACACCTGGCCCCTCCTTAACTGCCCCATCCCCTCCCACACACTCACACAAAACAGACAAACACAGAGGGGAAGGAAAAGGGTGAAAAATAGTAAGGATTAATGTAAAGAGTCCTTGCTTCAGATGATGAGTTCTTCAGTGCACTCTCTTCACGGTATGAGTGTGGTTTGAAGTCTCTGGTCTACAGCCGGTAATGATCATCTTTGCAGTTCAGCAGCATATCTTACTCACAGCTGTTCCAGGAGGGGCCTCTGGCTTCACATCAGCCTGTTCTTAGAGAGAGTGTTCAGATTCTGGTCTCTGCTAGCACAGTAATTTCTGCAGAGCGAGGTGGTTGTCAAAGTGACCTGCTGGTGAGAATTAACTGGGTATTCCTAGAGTGAGTTGGTTAGGTTCCCCCATTCATCCATCCAGCCAGCAGAATCAAAAGTGAAACTACAATGGCACCTTGTGGCTCTGGGCAGGGCACAGCCTCCTGGGCCCATTCATTGGCCACCAGCCACATCAATCAATCCAAGTCATCACTGCTGTCATCTAAAACAGCACAGCCTTCTGCTTGAATTAAAGGCACAGGCTATTGCTTCTGCTTGAGTTAAAGATACAGGTTTCATTAAAGTCACAGGTCCATAACTCATCCATGGATCTAAAATGTAACTGGAAAATAAAAAGGGGAAAGAAGGAAATAAACAGGAACAAACAGGAAGAACCCTTGCCCAGTCTTAAATCATTTTAGCATTTTCCCTTTTTTGTGCAGTTCAGCTTGGTCACCCCCTGACAAACCATCATTTAGTAATTGCATAGTCGACAAAAGGTGAACAGTAAAGTCATCACCTTCGCCATACTGCTGTTCCTCGATCATTCATACTCATAATCATGTGACTGATATTATGATCCCGGACCAGACCCTAACAGTAGCTAGGATCCTGGACAGAAACCCCAATATTTAATTTTAATTTTCTAAGACAGGGAGGAAAGGATACCTCGCTCCAGTTGTGATTTTAAGCAAAATAGGGATATGGTATATTAAACCAAACGTTATTGCTAACACAGTATTAAAACATCTTTAACATCACACAAGAAAGGTAACTTCCAATTACCCCTTAAACAATACTTATTAACACAGTGACACAATAAACCTTAACTGCTATCTTTGTTCCCACTAACAACAAAATCCATCTCAGCTCTCAATCCACTTTCAAATACAGTTTGCACTCAGGAATACCTGCTGTAAAGAGATGTCTGGATACTGTACTTTGGGAAAATAGATCTTTTGATAATGCATTGAAAGAAAGATCCTGTCAGAACCATGCAGAAACACTGACTGCATTTCTTCAGAAGCTACTTCTCAGCTTGTTTCAGTTCACCTTCCAATCACACAATTCTGAACTGCTTGGAAAGAAACTGCTAATCTGTCTGCAGACCCATTGTTCTTGAAAATACAGAAAAATGTGTCATTTGAAACATGGAAGTCTGGCAATATCTGGTTTGAGAGGGTACAGGGAAAGGTCCCACAAAAGTTTCATAGCAGCTGCAAAGAGCAGGGTTATAAAATGCAGATTCTTGCTCACAAGCAGGCTAATCAAACACATAGGCTTCATGTGGTAAGCTAAAACAATGGCTCACACCTTCATGGAATGCAACTATCTCAGGAAGCATCTGAAAAAGCATGGATGAGAGTTTCAATTGCATTAAGTGACGAATGTTTAAAACAGGCAAGTCTTTCAAGTCATAACCAAGTTAAATTTTAGCATACCGCTAAAAGCAAAGTTTCACACCTTAATTGAAATAAACTCTCTTAGTAAACAGCTGGAAAGGATGGAAGATACTCAGTCAAATTTGGTGTCAAATTTAAAGTGTAAAATTCTATGAACATCAAACAATTAAAAGAAAATTGGAGACGACCTGTCTACGAGAAACATCATGTAAGTCAAAATCAAAGGCAAAGTTATGAGCTGGGGACAATTGGAAAATTAAACGATTTGAAATCACAGAATTAAAAGTAACACCTATTGAAACCAAAGCATTGTTTAATCAGATCTGAGAGGAGACGATATGCCCAAAATGAATAATTAGTTGTAGTAAGATGTTTACATCAAAGATACTTTTAAACTATCAAAGTGAAACAAGCCCATTTACAATAAAGTCGTTAAAACTTAATAACTCTCAGAAAGAGAATATAAACCCAGGGAGCAGCAACAGAGGACAGAGGACAGAGGAAACCAGCAACAGGAGAGAAGGGGAGGAGAACTCAGAGAGAGAGAGAGAGAGAGCTCGGTCATGGGAAAGACAAGGCAAGCAGCCGAGTTTAAACAGTTATACATCTAAGGAAGACTAGAATTTAAACAGGAGTCAGAGTCAGCTTAGAGATAGCTAGCAGAGCCAGCTCTCACAGCTTGGTGCATGGGAAGAACAGGACACAGCAACCGAGTTCACCAGCGAATACAACTCAAGAAGACCAGATTTTAAGAAGATCGATTGCCAAGGTGGGCCTGAAGCAGCCAGAAGCAAGATCTTTTTTCCTTTCTGTAAAGAAAGGGTTTGCAGCTTTTAAAAGAAAAAATATAATAATAAAAATAACTTAACCTGAAAAAGTGGTTATTAGCTTACTTCACTTCCTTAATAACGCAGGACCCAGGACATCAATGCTATTAAGGGGTAAGTAGGTAAAATTCTTCGGTGAAGGTATGGGTTATACCGGGGGATAACTTGAAAAGATAGTTTGACCTGAATAGCACTCACAGAAGCCTGCACTGGAGTCAGGGAGTGAGAATCCCTGTTCACCATTTAGAATATCAACCTTTTTTTGGTATAGGGGGAATTCTAAGAATAGTGGTGAGTTTTAACTTCACCATCTTTAACTGAATGGCAGAGAGAGCAGATGCTGGACTTCTGCGCAAATTTGAATTTAATAACGCAACTAAACTGCTTTTCCGCAAAATGCCTGGTAACTTGATCCTCCCAGTAATTACATAATCTTATCAAGCTGAAACTTATATCTCCACAGAGAACCCTTTAATCTAAAATTCCATTACAAACAAAACTCCATGAGCCAAGCTGTCCACCATGCCTTAATTACACCTCTGACTCCCAAAACCTTTCAAACCAGGATTCCAGAAAACCACTACTGCAGCAGTCAAACACACACTAACCCAGACTTTTAACCCTTACTGCACCAAATTCCTATAATACAATAGATCAGAAATTCCTACATTCATCACATCGATACCAGGTGGACAGTGAACAAGAAAAAAAGTGGCATAGCAGTACTGTCACTGAATTAGTAACCCAGAGGCCCAGGCTAATGGTCTGGGGTCATAGAACATAGAACAGTACAGCACAGAACAGGCCCTTCGGCCCTCGATGTTGTGCCGAGCATTGTCCGAAACCATGATCAAGCTTTCCCACACCTTGTCATTCTGGTTTGCTCCATGTGCCTATCCAATAACCGATTGAAAGTTCCTAAAGAGTCTGACTCCACTATCACAGCAGGCAGTCCATTCCACACCCTAACCACTCTCTGAGTAAAGAACCTACCTCGGACATCTCTCCTATATCTCCCACCTTGAACCTTATAGTTATGCCCGCTTGTAACATCTACATCCACCCGAGGAAAGAGTTTCTGAACATCCACTTTATCTATCCCCCTCATCATCTTATAAACCTCGCCTCTCATCCTCCTCCGTTCCAAAGAGAAAAGCCCTCACTCCCTCAACCTTTCATCATAAGACCTATCCTGCAAACCAGGCAGCATCCTGGTAAATCTCCTTTTCACCCTTCCCAATGCTTCCACATCCTTCCTATAATGAGTTGACCAGAACTTCACACAATACTCCAAATGTGGTCTCACCAGTCATGTACAGTTGCAGCATAACTCCACGGCTCTTAAACTCAAGCCCCCTATTAATAAACGCTGACACACTACCGGCCTTCTTCACGGCTCTATCCACTTGAGTGGCAACCTTCAGAAATCTGTGGACATGAACCCAAGATCTCTCTGTTCCTCCACATTCCTCAGAACCCTGCCGTTGACCCTGCAATCCGCATTCAAATTTTTTCTACAAAAAATAGAGAGTATGAGGTCAAGTAGATATTCGTCCTTGTGGATGGGTTCAAATCTCACCATGGCAGCTGGTAGAATTTAAATTCAATTCATTAAACATCCGGAATTTTAAAAAACCCATCTGGTCATTCTACTTTAGTCTTGAAACTCTCATTTGAAGGCCAATTAGGGATGGGGAATACATTTTGGGCAAATTCTTACCAGAGTTTGGCAAGTACCAGGCTTAGATTGAAAACTGGCATGTAGCTCACGAGTTGCACAGATCAGTTTTCATTCCACATATTAAGACTCTTTAAAGAAAAAAAATGAGTGGACATAGTTTACTCTGACGGGGCCTGATAGAACCGGCACCTCGCTCCACAGAGATCAAGGCTTGATCTTTAAAAGGTGCCCTAATGCCGTTGCTCCGTTTAGCACAGGGCTAAATCACTGGCTTTGAAAGCAGACCAAGGCAGGCCAGCAGCACGGTTCAATTCCCGTACCAGCCTCCCTGAACAGGCGCCGGAATGTGGCGACTAGGGGCTTTTCACAGTAACTTCATTTGAAGCCTACTTGTGACAATAAGCAATTTCATTTCATTTCCTCACCCCTCCCCCTCCGACAAGCATCATCAGCATTCCGCGCTCCCCCCCCAGCCACCCTGCATGTGCCACCGGCGATCTGTCTCCCCCCCCCCCACACCATCACACACGAATGAACCCCCGCCGTGGGGCTCCCACTAGGGCCCGCCTCAGCCTCAGCACTGCCCCCAGCACAAGTTGGCACTGCCAACCTGACATTGTCAACCTGGCAGTGCCAACCCTTTGTCAGGGGCATCCTTTCCCGGGGGCTATACATAGCTCTGCACTGCCGGAGGGCTCCCCCCTAATTTATTTTCATTTGGCCAAACGCATTGTAAACTTTGCTGATGCGACATGTCAGCGAGGTATGAATATTTAGTGAGGGGAGGGGGGGGGGGGGGGGGGCTGTAGGGTTATGTGGGTGGCCCGTTAATACTTTAATGCATTAAAATTTATTCAAATGCATTTCATGAGCTTTGTGGGTGTGAATCTCGTGTTGTTGCTGCCCAGGGGCAGGGAAACACAGGAAACGCATCTCTCCAGAGAATCGCCTTTCCTGATTCTCTCTGGATTTTCCTCCTACGTCGTGGATTCTATGCACGGCTAGTGTGGGCTCGAAATTGCCGCCTTTGGCTCTTGCTAGAGATGTCCAACTCGCATGAAAGAATAATTTTTTTTAGAAAAAGAGCAGGATTAACTTCAACTGCTAAAATTGATCTAGTTAACCAGGTTCAAAATTTACTTTTTCCATTTTTGTCTACAGTCCCGTCAAATCCAATATAATAGATTCCTATTGGAATGTTGGGTTTTAAAGCGTATGTTTTTCTAACTTTGGTTTCCAAATATGGACCCAGGAAAATATTCTAGAATTTTTGGGAAATAATTAGCATTTTCTTCAACACAATTTGTTTGGATTTCACACGTTTAATCAGCTTAATCAAAAAGAAGCCCATCAACTTAAAATTCGATTCCGGCAAATTATTGAGGGGGCTGACTGCATTGTCCTTGCATTGCAGAAAAAGCACTTTACTGGGTGCTTGCACATTCTATTGATCCCAGTGATGCACAATATGAATTACAAGGAAGTAAATAGATCGAGTCCAGTCACCGCAGGCAAAGCTCTCTGCACTTACACCCATAACCAGAATGAAGATCGCATTACAGCCATTATTCTTGGTCCTGTGTCTATTTCCAATAACCTAATGTATAGCAATTCTTTAGATTAATCGGTGATAAGTAGAGAGCAGATCTTTGTCTTCTGCCACAATACAATGCCTTAACCCCAACCATTTGAAATGTATAATGGATAAACATATGGATGATAAGGGAATAGTGCAGATGGACTTTAGAGTGGTTTCACAGGTCGGCACAACATCGAGGGCCGAAGGGCCTGTACTGCGCTGTAATGTTCCAAGTTCTAAGTTCTACAACATAAAGAAAAAACATTTTAGATCATATTAAAACTGGATGTTAATACAGAATTATTTCTACTAAGCTTTGTTTTCACGTCTGACATCTCTTAGGAACATGTTCAATGATGTATTCTTCACTTGATGGCGGCACGGTGGCACGGTGGTTAGCACTGCTGCCCCACAGTGCTAGAACCTGGTTTCGATTCTGGCCTTGGATGGCTGTCCGTGTGGAGGTTGCACGCTCTCCCTATGTCTGTGTGGGTTTCCTCCCACAGTCCCAAGGTGTGTAGACTAGGTGGAGTGGCCATGGTCAATGTGTGGGGTTATGGGGATAGGGCGGGGGAGTGAACCCATGTCGAGTGCACATTCAGAGAGTCTGTGCAGACTCATTAGGTCGAATGCCTCCTTCTGCACTGTAGGAATTCTATGAATAACAGTTTACTGTCTGTTACTTGTTAGTGAAAACAGTTGTCGTCATTTGAGCCTTACTTTCAGATTGTAAAATGCACAGAATACAATTTTCAAAGGTAATCAGGGGATAAACACGGGGCGCGATTCTCCAAGCCCCGCGCCGGGCCGGAGAATCGGCGCAACCGCGCCACGACGCTGCGCGCGATTCTCTGAGATGTGGAGAAATGGCGCCATTTGCGCCGGTGCGATTGACGCGGCACCGGCCGCAGGCCGCTGGAATCAGCGGGGCCGCCAATTCTCCAGCCCGGATGGGCTGAGCGGATACGGCAGAGTCCTGCTGGCGCCGTTCACCCCTGGTCGCTGCCGGTGGGAACTCTGCGTGAAGGGTCCGGGGGCGGCCTGTGGGGTGGGGAAAAGCGCTCCTTCACCAGGGGGGGCCTCCGATCGGGGCTGGCCCGCAATCGGTGCCTACCGATCGGCGGGCCAGCCTCCCCCCCCCCCCCCACACCCTACTTTGTTGCGCAGCCGGCCCCTGAACCCCGACATCATGTTGAGTTGGGGCCGGTGCGTTGAAGAAGTCCCCCGCGCATGCGCAGGTTGGCGCGGCCCAACTGCGCGTGCGCGAGTTGGTGCGGCGGCCATTTGGCGCTGGGGAGGGAGGCTGGAGCTGCGTGAATCGCTCCAGCGCCGTGCTGGCCCCCTGTGGGGGACAGAATCGGTTGTCCCCGTGCCCATTTCGCGTCGTCATGAAACGCAACGGCTTTCACGATGGCGCGAACACTTAGTCTCCATTTTGGAGAATCGCCCCCACAGAGAGACTTGTTTTATTATGAAAGTATTGATCGACAAATTGAAAGAACTAATGATGGGAGAGGGAATCACTGCCATGATGGAATCCAGCATTTCTAACCTTGTCTTTTTGAGACGAACCCAACTAAAAAGGAAACTGAAAGACGGAGCAGTAAGGAAAGTGACAATCCCAGTTTCCAAGGAAACAAAAAAACTGAAAGTGAGGTTGGAAACCACAACCTGTCGGGAGACTGAAACTGGTTCGAACATGCAAAAGGACACAGATCCAAGCCCAGCAGACGTTGATGTGTCCAGATGGAGGCTGAGATTAAACAAATACACAGTTGTTGCAGCTTTTTCTGTTACTTGAAGATAACACTGATGGATCAATACCATCTAGACCAAGGTTCTGCAGATCTGCGCCATGGTTGATTATGACCGTACCTGCGGAACTCAGATTGGTTGTGCATTGCTGCCAGCTGGGGTCCAAGCTACATCCTTAAAGAAGGTTTGAAATTCATAGTGCAAAAGACAAAGGGCAGGATTTTCCGATCGCTAACCCCGAAATCGCGTTTGGTGATCGGCCGGAGAATCGGGGTACTTGAAGCCGTATGGACAGATGGACTCAGGACGTCACCTGAGGCCGTCCCCCGATGGGCCGAGTCCCCGACGGCGTTGCGCGCCTGTGCTCACACGGTTCGGGGACCTCGAATGGCGGCTGCGGACTGAGTCCAGCGCCGCCACAGTCATGGGTAAGCCGTTCCGCTGGCAGGGGTGGCTTCGGCGGGGGCTGAGGTGGTGGCGAGGCTGGCTACAGGGGGGCAGTTTTTGTCAGGCTGGGTCTGCGCGCGGCCGGCGCCGTGGCCACGGACCCGGCCATTCTCCGGCCCTATCCGCAGATACCTGCACGGCTCCTAGCCCCCCCACCGGACGGAGTATCGGTACAGTGGCAGCGCCGACTTTCTGGTCGTAATACCAGACCAATCCTGCGGACATTGCCACAAGGTCGGAGAATACAGCCCAGAATTATGAAGGACGTTGTGTTACGATATCTACACCAGACCCCAATTTATATTAGGAAACCAGATGGGACCCGAACAATTTTTCAAGTTGTGAACTTCAATTAATCAAAGTACACACACACACAAACACGTCAAAAAGAATCATAGAATCATTGAATTTACAGTGCAGGAGGCGGCCATTCGGCCCATCAAGTCTGCTCCTGCTCTTGGAAAGAGAACCCTACTTAAACCCACACCTCCACCCTATCCCCCAACCCAGTAAACCCAGCTAAATGCCACTTATTCACACAGGTAACACTCAGTGGCTTACAGATTTATGCACAAAGTCCTTGGGAGAGAAGCTTTCAGAAGTCAGCCCGAGAAACACCTTTTCTCAGAAAGCCGAGCAGTCTCTAAAAAATGAAACTAATGGCAACAGAAACAGAGCAGGGCTGAAAAATTACACTAAAAACAGACCTACCCTCTCCCATGAGTGATATCACAGCCTGCCTAGCTGGTAAACTCTTAATCGCAGCTTTAGCACACTTTTAATCTGGATGCCTTAACCCAAATTATTTTTAATAACATTACTGCAACACGCACAATACAATATTAAAATCTGCTACATTTATCACAATTGTGACTGAGACTGACTAATTCATATCATCTGCCTTTGTTGTATCTTGCCAACCAATAAGTAGACTATAGTTTATATTTGACCACAATTTGTCTTTTACCTAATGTTTGGTTTCGATTTAAGCGTACACGTGATTAATTAAGATAGAATTTAGAATTTGACTCTTGTATATTAAAACGTCCTCTGTTTTAAACTGTGGAATATTGTGACTTCATACTTTTCATAAGTAACTGAGATTTCAGATGTCTATTTTTATGTGACTGATCTTGGCGGAGGTCAAAACACAGTTTTGCCGAACCATTCGACCATCGGGAGCCGCTGGAGTAATAACAGCTTTATTAATATTTTTCAATTTGTAGCCAGGTTACCAGTGAAGGATTTGCAATATGTTTTTTCTGCCCTTCCACAGATGACGACCTTTGCCTCCATACATGAAGAATATATTACTCTCTGGGGAGAAACATCAAAGATCCTCAACGCACAACAGAACTCTAGCACTTTACTTGGTCACAAGAAGCCAATGTTAGCACGAGTTTCTCTTTTAAATGGACTGCAAATAGCCACCTGGCTTGTAAACGAAAACCTTACTCTCTCATTTCATTTGTGTCTGATTCAAGTTGTCATCTGCAGGCTTTTGAAATAAGTTGAAGACGGTCCATTTGAAGTTCCATTAAATAGATGGAGGAATTCAGTGGGTAAGTGCACAATATCATGTTTAATGCATGGGCACATAAGTCAATGTTACTCACCAGTGACAAAACCATAGGAGTTGTGGCATTCTTATTTGCAAGTGTGATAAAAACAATATTCCTCAGACTCTCATGGGGAGTGTGGTAGTCACCACTGCTGTATTATATTGTATATATTGGTATTACGGTAAGGCCCCTGTACTACAGGTACGGGGGTAGATCCCTGCCTGCTGGCTCCACCCAGTAGGCGGAGTATAAATGTGTGTGCTCTCCGAATAGCAGCCATTTTGCCAGCTGCTGTAGGAGGTCACACATCTCTGTGTAATAAAGACTCGATTACATTCTACTCTCATCTCGTCGTAATTGATAGTGCATAGGGAGTTCGATTTGTGCTGTGTGCGCTTTAACAGTGCCAGAATCATGAGTGCAATTCACATCCCGGTGGAAATGCCCACTTTCCATCTCTGTAAAGGGTATTGAGGTCACCAGTGCTGCTAATACTACAACTGAACAAGGGCCTACTGAGAAGTTTTAGCCCTCACCTCAATAGCAACTCAAGACGAGGAAGTAACAAAGTGCCAAATGCCGTTGCATCAGACCCCCCCCCCCCAAAATCGGAGCAGTGTTTTCTCATGAGGCTGTTGGAGAACGTGGATTTAAGATTAAAAGTTAATTATATGCTTTATCGGTTCATCATTATTTTCAAATAATACAGCTTCTAATTATCCACTGAGCTGGTGGAAAGAAAAAAAATGTACTTATTTAGAAGCCTCGAGATAATTATGATAATTGAAATGCAAATATAACTAAGTGGATGAAATAAATTATTTAATTGATGACGCAAGTAATTCTGAAAAATCAGGTTGCGCAATTTGAGTTGAACGATATATTTTTTTTAATAATGTTTATTGAAAAATTTTGAATTTATACAACAACATCAAACCATACTAAAATACCAACGATAACAGTAATAACAACAATCATGAACCTTCGCCCCTCCTCAATGAACAACCCAACATATTAACAACAACTTAAGTTAACACAATGTTAAGTTACATAACCGTAGCGAAAAAATATAGAAACTATAATAAAGGAACCCCCCCCTTCTCTCTTTCCCCCCCCCCTCTCTCCCTACCCCTCTCTCCACCTCTCTCTCCCCCCCTCTCTCTCCCCCCTCTCTCCCTCCCCCTCCACCCCTCTCTCCCTCCCCCCCACCCCTCTCTCCCTCCCCCCCCACCCCTCTCTCCCTCCCCCCCCCACCCCTCTCTCCCTCCCCCCCCCCCCCCCACCCCTCTCTCCCTCCCTCTCCCTCTCTTCCCCCCCCCCCCCGCCCCCGGGCTGCTGCTGCCATTGACCAAGATACCTATCTTTGAGCCAGGAAGTCCAGAAAAGGCTGCCACCGTTTATAGACCCTTATACTGATCCACTCAGGGCAAATTTGAGCCTTTCCAACTTTATAAATCCCGCCATGTCATTGACCCAGGTCTCCACACTTGGGGGCCTCGTATCCCTCCACTGCAGCAAAATCCTCCGCCGGGCTACTAGGGACGCAAAGGCCAGGACACCGGCCTCTTTCGCCTCCTGCACTCCCGGCTCCACCGCAACTCCGAAAATCGCGAGTCCCCACCCTGGTTTGACCCTGGATACAACCACCCTCGACACCGTCCCCGCCACCCCCTTCCAGAATTCTTCCAGTGCTGGGCATGCCCAGAACATATGGGCATGATTCGCTGGACTCCCCGAACATCTGGTGCACCTGTCCTCACCCCCAAAGAACCTACTCATCCTAGTCCCGGACATGTGGGCCCGGTGCAGCACCTTAAATTGGATGAGACTAAGCCTCGCACATGAAGAGGAAGAGTTGACTCTCTCCAAGGTATCCGCCCAAGTCCCGTCCTCTATCTGCTCCCCAAGTTCCCCCTCCCATTTAGCCTTCAGCTCCTCCACTGACGACTTCTCCACCTCCTGCATTACCTTATAGATGTCAGATACCTTCCCCTCTCCGACCCACACCCCCGAAAGCACTCTGTCCATCGTCCCCCGCGAGGGCAGCAAAGGGAACGATATATTAACGACTCATTATCAAATTTGACGATTTTCCTCATTCCATTTATCATTTCCTGTTGTTCTTATAGTTTCTGCCATAACACTGTGTTATCACAGAAGTTAAGGATGAAACTTCAACAACACTTTTGTCAAAACAATTACTGGGTGTGCAGCAAGAATATGAGATGCAACTGATAACGACAACTTGCCATTATTTAGTGCACGTAAGATAGAAAAACATGCAATGGAGCTTAACATGAGCATTATCAATCAAGACATTTCGGACACCAGAGGAGATGTCAGAATAGATGATCAAAGTCTATGTCAAAGACGTAGATTTTAAGGAACATCTAAAAGGAGAGATAGGTAGAGTAACAGGGAGGTATAGGGCGGGCTTTCCAGGGCTTAGGGACTTATGGTAGCAGAAAGCATGAACATTGACTGTGGAGTGATTAACATCAGAAACATCCAAGAGGCCTGAATTAGAGAAGCACCAAGACCAAGTAAAGGCTTGTATGGCTGGAGATGTCAGAGACAGGTTGGGGTGAGGCCACAAAAGAGTTTGAAAACAAGGACGAGGATTTTATAATTGAGCCAGAGTAGGAGCAGCAAGCATATGGGTAATGCATGAACAGGTTTGGGTGTGAATAATACCAACCAGTCTTGTGCAGCTTCAGACAATTGGTAAGGATAGAAACAGCGGTCAGAGAAAAAACAAGAAAAGATAAAAGAAAAGTAATTAGTGTGACATAAAGTACAAGTCAAAAAGCTGATGCAGTGATGAAGACCTCAAAGGCAATAAAAATGACACTTGGAATGAAGCAAAGGTTTGTGAGGGAGTGAAATAATTTTCTCCAGCGTGCAAAGGTATGGTGGTAGCATTCCACAGGGGCCTATATTAGTGGGAATCAGTTAGTTTAGTTGGCTTGTTTGTGACGCGTGTCATAATACACACCAGTATATCATGGTGCAGACACACACACTGATGGACATACACTAGGACCAATCAACATGCACAAACACCGCAGCCAATCACCAGTTAGAGCACACTCACTATAAAGACAGAGGGCATCAGTTTTCCCGCTCATTCGGGATGCAGCCTTTTAGAAGTACAAGAGCTTATAGTTTACAGCACAGATGCTCACCGTGTGCTGAGTGATTAGACTGGTTAGGATAGGCACTGGTCTTTAGATAATCTAACATCGTGTTAACCCACAGTAAGAGTATGTTCAACAGTTCATAGTTTAATAAAATAGTGTTGTACTATTTTAAGTGTTGGTGGCCTGTATGTGTTTCACGGATCCAGAGCACTCAACACATCAACGCGGAGCAACACCAACAGCACCAGTTAATTTCCCATACTGGCTGAGGTTATTCATGAAGGTACTTTGCCCCTCACTTGAGTTGGGGTGGCCCTCAGGTTAAATCACCACCAATCAGCTCTCAAAGAGGAGAGCAGCCTATGGTCCTTTGGAAGTATGGTGACATTTTACGTTGGCATTATCCTTATTTGTCACATAGATAAATGGTCTGGACTCAGAAATTCAGGTAGCGCCAATACCTGCCAATGACAAAATTGGCACATTGTGACAAGTCTGAAAGAACGCAGAAGGAGATAAATCCACTGACAGGTAGGTGACAGGTTGCTTCAGGACAATATGAAGTTGTGCACTTTGAAAGTATGGCTAGGGAAAGCAAATGCACCTCAAATCGTTAGGTTTTAATTTGAGTGGAGCAGCAAAGGGAGGTTTGGTAGGCAGATACATAGATCAGTAAAATATTGTAGTGCAAGCATAAGGCCATTAAGAAGGCAAACAGAATCTTTGGTTTAGTCTGTTGAACTGTATAATAACTGCCATTCAGTATCATGTGGGTATTTTCAGACACCGCACAGTGGGAAGGATAGAATTGGGAAAATGATCGAGCGAGACTCAAATACTTTTGAGCTTTTTCACAAAAAATGCGCTCATTCATGTTTATGATTGACCAGTAGAGACAGTCTATCACTGATATAAGATGACAACAAGAGGTTACAAGCTTATGATGACCAGAAGAATTAAAGGAGTGTGCCAGAAAATATGCTTTGCTTCAATAATGGTTTGCAGGGTGGAACTTCACGTTATAACTATTTTGCATAGAATTAGTAAATTTGTTTAAGACGGAATATACTTTTTAGGGGGGAAAAAGGAGACACAGGAACGATAGCTCACATGAACGAACGCACACCATTGTCCTTCTGCAAAGCAAAAAGGGGGTGGGACGGAGAAAGTTTTTGAAAATAAAACAAAGAAATGTAAACGTAAATATGATGATTTAAAAAATATAATGTAATTACTAGTGCCTTTTTGAGACATAATGACATGTTTGCCAATGATAAAATGTTGTCAAATAGCTGGTTAAATTTTCAAGGAAATTGTAAATAATACATTTCACACAAACTTGAAAGGATGATGAATTAAGTTCATTTGCCATAAAATGAAAATCCTCGCTGGAGAACAGGTTGCTGATTTGTGTGCAACAATGCATCCTAGCAAATCTTAGAAAAGTAGCATAAACCAATCCATCATTCAGTTGTTACATGTGGCAGAGTACAATAAATGTCTCCATTTTAATTTTCTTTTGCTTCGTGTCGGAGTCCACCACACGCTTCTCTGTATCGAGACCAAAGTTTACATCTGCTATTTCATGTGTCCTTTGAGATAAACCAGGAGGCATGAAGAATACAAATTTCCTTGATGCATACAGGGGAAAATAATCGTTACGATGGGATAATATTGCATTAAAAATCATCATGAGCTGCTGACGAAAGGCAATAGTTCAAGTAAAACACAGACCTACTTCCATCAATCTAATACCAAAAGATTATTCAAACAAAATACAATTTTGTCATCGTTTCCCAGAGCAGAATATTTGACTTTTCAGCTCAGTGCTAACAAATTGGCATTCACTCCCCCCTTCATCTCTCACCGAATCCAAAGGGGGCTGGATAATATTGAACAGCAGTTCCTTTCAAGGTGTTAGGAAGCAGCAGAGTGCAAATTCAGCCAAGAGCGCAAGAAAGTGGGCACCGTCAGTGAATGAGTCAAGCAATAAGATGCCTCAATGGTTTACTGTTTGAGAAGTAGAAGAACTTAGATGGCACAAGAGAAATTGCTTTCATGTTGGGGCGAGGAAATGTTGATTTGAACGGGAGCTCTGTGCTGCATCTGGCCATGTTATCGCAGACATGGGAGCGCTCAGTGCTGACGTGCTGTAGAAAATGCGTGCGATTCCCCTGCAGGAACATACTTCACCTTGAAGAACAACAAGGAAATAGTCTCCAAAAGCACTATGCGGTTAATACCACTCTTCCCCTCCCTGCCCCCAACAACCCTCAGTTATAGCTGGTGTGACACTGTACTACTGTGATGCCAGACCTCTTCAATCAAATACAAGTACTCTACAAGGAATAAAATGTCAGTATTAAGATGATGATTTACCAGATTACAAATGTAGCCAGAAGATTATTATCGCTGCTACTCCGCGCCTCTTGATAAAAACACTGGTAACAATTTGTCACACATTTTATGACCACAATGCACAAAATCTCAATAGCGACATTTTTTCATGAGTACTGCTGAAAATGTCATTGTCCGGGTGCCATCATATTACAATGACATTCAACCCTATTTGAAAACTCAACTTTTTCCACGCCATCAAGTGAAACCTAATATATTCCATTTTTATTGCTTATATACTGATGCCTGAGTGAGCAGAACGACTGCCCTTCTACCAAACACATCAGCATGGGAGCAGCTTGACATTTACTTATACGAGGACTAGTGAAATATGTGAGAATAAATTTGATGAATTTGGTGCAATAGAAGGCACGATGATTTGTTCTGAAGTTAGTATGTGCGTGCACACATGTTGGAACTCAGCAGAGGGATCATTGGTGCAGCTATAGAGCCAATTTTATGTCACTACAAGTGGCTGCCGCTTCACTTGATGCCCAAAAGTGACGATCTAACACCACAGTGTTATCTGATCAGAGTCCAGGGAAGATCTTTCCCTGTGGGTTTCTGAACCGGAGCCAGGCTCAATTGTGCATCAAAAGCCCACGTAGGGCACAGTCACTTCCTGTGATTTTCCTCAGCGTCGCCGCTGGACTGCCAGAGGATGATCTCAAAGTTGGAGGGCCAATCAGAGGCCTTCCAGCTGGAAAGGAGCAGCAGGTTGAATATAAGATAAGGGAGGGTGCGCTTGGAAATTGAGGCACCCTCCCTCCAACCTTTTCCAGTTAAGTTTCAATTAAACTTGGCTTTTGTAATAAGGTCATCACTGTGTTTGACCCGGGGGGGGGGGGGGGGGGGGAGAGAGAGAGAGAGAGAGACATGACATTCTCTCAACATGAAATGAAAAATGAAAATCGCTTATTGTCACGAGTAGGCTTCAATGAAGTTACTGTGAAAAGCCCCTAGTTGCCACATTCCGGCACCTGTTCAGGAGGCTGGTACGGGAATTGAACCGTGCTGCTGGCCTGCCTTGGTATGCTTTAAAAGCCAGCGATTTAGCCCAGTGTGCTAAACCAGACCCTTGGTCTTGACGGTCCGCGGATGCTGACTCACCCAAACAGGCAGGGAGGGTGCTACAATTGCTCCTTGGAATACCACTACCCCTCCACTGTTCTCAAGATCCACATCCCAAAACATATTCCTTTCTTTCAATCACTCCAAATCCCAGTTTTCCTTTCTTTTCTCTGGTCTGTTGCCCTAATCGCCCTGCTTCTCTTACCCTCTAGATTCCTCCCCTTTCTGTTTTCAAATCTGCATTCCCTGAAGTCATTAATGGTGCTTTAATATCTTCAAATGATCCATTATTTGAAGTTTTTGAAGGAATCCACAATCATGAGTATTGTTTTTGGCACAGCCTAAGGCACATTTGAAATTTTTGCTCTCCAAGAGTTCAGATAATCATTACCTCAGTTATTTCTGGAGTTGCAATGGAAACACATGGTGCCAGACACTAAGCAAGACACCACCATCCCACAGGATTACAACTTTTTAAAAATTACTCCATCTGGGATGTAGTTAATGTTTCATCCTCGGATTGCTGTACTATCAATTCATGGGTTTCCAATTCGTCCTCTTCCCTGCACTGTTCCTTCTCTGTTTGATAACCATAGTTATTGGTGGTTGTATAACCAATAACTATCAAATTATTCGAGCTTCGGCACTCTGACTGACGATGATTCTAATATAGATTCATTAACGTCCCTCCAATTGCCACTCCCAGTACACACAACTGCCTTGTGGGGTGCAATTCTCCCAAACAAATGAGTGTCATTTTGGGCAAGATGTTTCCCGCCAGCTTTTTGGGTGAGATCCAGATCGGTATTCATCCACACCCTGTCATTTTTTGGGGGCTGGGGGAGTTTCTCACAAGCCAAGTTCGGACTTCGAATTTTTTTTCTGCAGCAAGGAGCTAAGCTCATCGGCTAGTCCAACTCCTCAGAGATCGGGGCACCGTTTTGAAAGGGTGCCCCGATCTTCAAGTGAGCTTGAAGGTCCCCCAACACATGGACAATGTGATCCCCTGCTGACATGGGCATCACCCCCCACTTCTCTCTCCTCTCCTCCCCCCCCCCCCCCCTTCAAGTAAGCACACCCTGCTATGGGGCCACCGAGGACCCTCCTTTAGGGCCTCCCTGGTCAGGTGACTCACAAGTGGTTTGACGCCCAGTGCAAAGCCCGTTTTGGGCCTCTCCTGCGATGCTCCCAAGGCAATGGGACCGACACCGGGCACAACAGGGGTGGGAAAATTGGTCCCATGGCATAATGGCTGAATCTTAAGTTACTCCATGTCCATCAACAGCTCTTCAAAGAGAGTTTCTCTGTGACTATTAAGAAGCATCAAGTAAAACAAGTAAAGCTTTAATTTGCATCTTTGTTTTCCCTAGGAGGAAAAATATATTTGAAAGTGTTCCGACTGTTTCTCAAATTAAAACCTATGGTAGCTTTTACTTATTAGAGAAATAATGAATAATTTATCAAGGGAGAGTTTGAAGTAGGCATCGGTAGTCAACCCATGAGACTCCTTGTCAGTAATTTAGAACCAGTTCAATTCACGAGAGACACAAAATGTTTCAATCTTATGAGCCCTCATGTGAAGTTTGATCTTCCACCATCAGAAATACTTAGTATTTGTTCATCATTCAATATTTTGATTGCTAATTCAGTATGCTTTATTTACATAAGGAAGTCTCATATCATAAGGAAAGACAAAATGAACATCGATGAACATCACAGAATCTAATCTTCTTGTATTCTATGTTAACTATGATTGAGATTCCCTGTCAGAAGTGCACAAAAATGGACCACGGATTACAAACACAGGATATTCAGCACAGAAATAGGCCATTCAGAACATCCAATTCAGGCTGACATTTACCCCTCTCTGGAGCCTGCTCTCCAGGCAGCTTTTCTCATCAAAATTTACCATCGCAACCATCTCCCTCATTTGTGTGCTTAGCTCACCCTTAATTACAGTTATGCTATTCATTTCAGCCACTCTGTGGGAGCCAGCCCCACGTTCTTAGATGATTATTTTTACGTTTCCTAAGTTGCACTTGGTTATTACATGGTTCAATTTAATCGAGTGACTATTATAAATCAAAAAGAAAATATTTGAACATTAAGCTCCGGAATCTTTTCCGGGTGATTCAATTGACTTGGTGATATCTTCTTCCCCACAAAGTGTAAGATTTCTTTCAAGCCCACCTGACTTTAAGACATGAGACAAATCATGAATACAAAGTCCATGTACATGAGTTTGACTGTTTACGTGCATTCTATACAAGTACGGCATTGTACTGGCAATGAAGACAATTACGGTGATGGGACGATGCATTGCCAGTAAGTGTTATGATCCCAGCTGATGGTACCACTGGACAAGTCAGATCCCAGTGTGGAACCTGGCTTGATAGGGTTTTTATGAAAAAAAACAGTTAATGAACACATTCACAGGAGTCAGCTGATGAATTTTTAAGCAAGAAAAAAGCATTTGTTAAACAGACAAAATTGAACTAAATAAAGGCAGCATGGTGGTGCAGCGGTTAGCACTGCCTCTTCATGGCACAGAGGGCCTGGGTTCAGTGCCGGCCCAGGGTCATTATCTCTTTGGAGTTTGCATATTCTCCCCATGTCTGCATGTGTCTCACCCCCCAGAACCCAAAGATGGATAGGGTAGGCGATTGGCCACGCTAAATTGCCCCTTAATTGGAAAAATTCAAAAATAAATTAAACTACATTACACTAGATCAGGCATTGTCAAACACGGGGGCATGACCCGCGGGCGGGTGTCGGGAGGGTCGCGGAGCCGCCCGTCGCGGCGCTCCCGATTGCGCAAATCTGCACGCAACAGCCGCAGCAGTCGGCTGTTAAAAACGCCGGCTGCAAGCGGCCTTCAAAATGGCCACGAACATGTTAAAAAAAAGCAGGCGCACTGCGCATGCGTGCCAGATCATCGGCACGCATGCGCAAAACTATGCGCATGCGCGCCGATGATCGGGCACGCATGCGCAGTGTGGCCGCTTTTTTTTTTTAAACAGTCGCAGCTTTTTGCTTTACAAGTTCGGGGGTGTTTTATTCATTTTTATTTTATTCACTTCATTTTTTTTTCATTTATTTTATTTATTTATTTTTTTACAAGGTCGGGGGGGGGGTTTATTTGATAAAATTTTACTGGAAAAAAATGCAGATCTTTGGACAGATGGAGACTCCATACTTTCCGACACTGGAAGGCTTCACCTTCATTCAACAGGTTCCATTGAAGGAGCGTGTACGAGGGCCAAAGGGACCCAAAACCATTTCCTCCATTTTTGTCAGCAGCAAACAAGGTAAGAGAAAATGGTGGGTCACGCAGATCGGCCGGTGTGGGTCGCGAAGGTCAACCGGCGTGGGTCGTGAAGATCGGCCGGGTTGTGTCCCGAAGGTTGGCCAGTTGGTTAAAAAATGGGTCCCCGGAAAAACATTTTTGCAGAACACTGCACTAGATGAAAAAGGTTGAAAAGGTTTCAATACAAAAACCAATAATGTGTCAAATCACACTATTCCTTCATCCCAATTATACTTTTATAGATACATACAAATTCGTAATGATAACACAATTTACAATATCTTTATTATGCTCTAATATTCATGCTCAGTATGCAGTACATGTAAACTAATCAGCAGAAGGGTGGTCGGACACACCACACCCCAGAATCAAGTGATGGATGCCATCAAAGCAGAGTCTATGGATTTCTGATTAACCCCCCCCCCCCCCCCTTCCCCCACTGCCTTGGAATTCTCTCCAATGTGACATTTTCACTTGGATTTCTTCAACAAGGATTCACCTCAAGGGTTTCAATCTCTCCTTTGACATTCCTTTCCGTTGGATCTCTCTGTGCATTCAAGCATCATCTTCCACGCACACTCTTAGATACTCGTCTATGCCAAGCTAAATACCACTACTGTGGTAAGGGGGCACCGACCTTTTGCCATCTCCTTGGATGCTCTGGCTTCTCTCAAGTCCACTTTACTTTAAGTCTGCACCCTGAAGTTCTGTCTCTTCAATTCAGAATATTTTTTCTGCTCCTTACTTTTAACTTTACTCAACAGGATCTGTTTCAGTCCTTGTCCTTTAACTTGACCATTCTGTTGGACCTCTTTCTGTCCCACTCCCTGGTTTGGGACCTTTCCCCTTCCTTGTCCTGCTCCTTTCGTCACTCTGTTTGGAATGGCCCTACTCGTCCAGGCCACCCGACCTTCTCATTGCACTGTTTCGCTTTCTTCATTGATTTGACTTATTTTCCTCTTCTCCACAGGTCCGCAGAACCAGTTTCAAACTGAAAAAAAAAAACTGCACGGGCGCAGGAATGTTTACCAGTCTGAAGACGTAAATACGCACTAACTGAATTTGTAGCTCATCTATGGCTAGTGCATGTGCAGAGACTGCCAGGGCCCGCTGGGAACCATAGTTCCCAAACTCCGAGTGCCCAACCTCCAATTCTAAGGTGAGTTTCCTACCTTTTTCATTGGGGTTTGTCACGCAAGTGATTAGATGTACATTACAAACATAACCATCAGTTAAGATACCTAATTCTGTTGTGTCCAGTGGGTATACAGAGGTATCTCAATTTGTGCGGCAGGCAAGTGGAATTATTACAAGTCTTAACTTCCAAAGAGTTTTGCTGGTCAAGGCAATGAATGCACTCAACACTTCCAGATTCTGTATGGTCATCTACTGCCTTTTATTGCTTTGCATTAAGAAAAGCAAGTAATTCCAAAACTATGGCATCTAAAACCTTTGCTTTCAAGGAGGAAGCAGGGCTCCAAGTCACAAGTAGAGAACAATTCCACTAAGCAATGCCATGAATAGAAATCATTTTTGTCCAATATGTTAAAATACGTGTTCTGGATAACACTGCCAGAAGCATTAGGTGGCCACATCACTTTGTGGAGGAACACGAAGATTACATTTCGCTAAACAGAAGGAATATTTAGCAAGCTAAGTTTAAAAATCATGCTTTGGCTGATGCATCAGTTTGTTCAACATTTTCAGCCTGACAACTGTGTGTAATGGAATAATGTTTAAGGCTGGATTTCACAGTCTTTGGAATATGCTAACACAGGGCAGAATTTGATGCCCCATCAGCGGCAGCTTTGAAGTTGTGTGTGAGGTGGTGGAGAGTGGCGGGGTAATGCAAAGTGGGACGACTTCATGGCCAGTTCCAATGGAGACCCTTAAATCGGCAATTAATGTCCACTTGAGGACCTCATCCCACTGCCGCCAGTATTCAACCAGCATCGAGCAACAGAGTCATAACATGGGAAGCTCTAATTGACCGAAGCTCTTCGGGAAGACTGGACAGTTAAGTGTCTCATAGGCACTTAGTTTGGCAGGTCTTCCATAACGGAGGCAACGGGGGTTTTTGCCAGCTCTCCAGTCAACGGGTGAGACCCCTATCGCCTGGATTAAATTTTGCCCCTGTTGGGCCTCAATTAAGAAAACAAAGCCCTGGCGGTCCAATGTAGAATAAAATCCAGCATTTTGGTTAAATGGCGCAACGCTTACAAAGTAACACTTCTCAGGAAGTCAGTGTCTTTGCGTATCTTATACAAATCAACAAAATCCTCCACGGGCTAGTCTTTTGCCATTGTACCACATGATTCCATTCTTACAACACCAAATATGCATTATTCATTCTTTGGGTATTGAATTTGGGGCGGGGGGGGGGGGGGGGGGGGGGGGGGGGGGGGGTTGCTGATTCGGGTAAATCACGGATTTGAGCCGGGAAGGATTGATATGAGGTTTCTGGATGGGCGGAGAGGGGATCAGGGAGATGAAGGATTTGTTTCTGGGAGGGCAGTTTGTGAGCTTAGAGGAGCTGAATGAGAAGTTTGGGCTGGTGGGGGAGTTTCCGGTATATGCAGGTGCGGGACTTTGCGAGGAAGACCTTCCCGAGCTTCCCGATAGCACCCGCCTCCTTGTTGTTGGAAGGGGTGCTGTCAGCTGGGGGGATTGGCTGGGGGGGGGGGGGGGGGGGGGGGGGGGGGGGGTTGTCTAGGCAACTTATGGGAGGAGTTTGGAGGAGGGCAACGTATCCATGGAGGTGGTTAAGACGAAGTGAGAGGTAGAGCTGGGGGTGGCATTGGCGGAGGGATTGTGGTGTGAGGTGCTGCAGAGGGTGAACACCTCAAATTTGTGCGCGAGGCTGGGGCTGATACAGCTGAAGGTGGTGTACAGGGCACACCTGACAGAGTCAAGGATGAGCCGGCTGTTTGAGGGGATGGAGGATGTCTGAGAGTGATGTGGGAGGGGCCCTGCAAACCATGGACATATGTTTTGGTCCTACCCAAAGTTGGAAAGGTTTTGGAGGGCAGTGCTCAGGATCACCTCGGGGGTTTTGCATGTGGATGTGGAGCCCAGTCTCCTGGAAACCATATTCAGGGTGTCGGACTGGCTGGAATCGCAGATGGGCGAGGGGGGCAGATGTCTTAGCTTTCGCCATGCTGATTGCTCGCAGGCGGATCTTGTTGGGCTGCTGAACCTGCTGGAGCTCTTAGCCCTGGAGAAGGTTGAAAGGGGGAGGGGATGGGCTCCACAAAAGTTGGGGTTTGTTCAATCTGCATTTTGGAGAGTTGATTACCGTTGACTGTTGAGGGAGGGGTGGCAGGGGACGGAGGCAGGGGGAGGTTTGGGTGGGTGGGGAGCTTGTGTTTGGTGGATATATTATTGTGAAATGTAAAAATGTTGAAAATTTGGAATAAAAATACTTTAAGTCATATAACCCGAGATTTAGACAGGATAGCAGCTTGGATGAAGTGAAGTTCTCAACAGATTGGACATCAACTATTTTTGCTGTCGTAGTTATTCATTGTTGCTGGCTACTTACCCGATGAATATACATTTAAATCAAGGGTTTCCAGAATGTGGCACTAACAAAATGAGCACCTCTGATAAACTCCGAGCCTGCATCCCCTCTGCTCCACCATCACGAGGACCAACACTCCCTTTTCATGTGAAAGAAAACTGGCTCTGCGGGCTTTTTAATTCATCCATATTTTGCTGAAAAATGTCACCAGTACAACTAGCCGCACGAAGAAGATAATTAAAAATAACATTTTAGAAACAAAAGCAGGCTAAAACGCCATGAGTGGGGTTTTACAATCCCAGTCCCACCGGAAATCGATGGGCGTTTTGGCTGGGGTGTCAAATGCCCCTTGGTGGGTCCCGCCACAATGGTGCCGGAATATTCCAGCCTCTCGTTCGGTTTCTGCCATGCCGGGTGATTGTAAAATCACAAGAGGCCATTGGTGTGCACCTTCTGTTTTACGACAACTGGAACACTAGCCGCACGAAGAAGATAATTAAAAATAACATTTTAGAAACAAAAGCAGGCTAAAACGCCATGAGTGGGGTTTTACAATCCCAGTCCCACCGGAAATCGATGGGCGTTTTGGCTGGGGTGTCAAATGCCCCTTGGTGGGTCCCGCCACAATGGTGCCGGAATATTCCAGCCTCTCGTTCGGTTTCTGCCATGCCGGGTGATTGTAAAATCACAAGAGGCCATTGGTGTGCACCTTCTGTTTTACGACAACTGGAACAAAAGGATCTGCCAAAAAGTCATTGCTTTGATTTGAAAATGTAATTGGCTCCTCCCTCCACAGATGCTGCCTGACCTACTGAGTGTTTCCAGCACTTTCAGTTCTTATTTCGTTCTTTCAAAGCTGGAGATTTTCTCTTTTGCACTTCAAGAAGTTGAGTGAAGTAGAATTTGTTTTCGGAGTGCATCTCCCATACTTCGTTCTTTAAGGGCTAGTGGATGGTAACGCTGTTAGGTTTTCCCAATGAGTGGAGGGGATAAGGGGCTTGATCAGGAAGCCTCAAACTCTAACATGTCTGTTGCTGCAGGCAAATTAGAATTTCTAGGAATTAATGCGTTTGAGCTTTAATCTTTCAACAGATCACGTAAAGAGTGCTGTTGTGTTGAGTTTTTGGTTCACCAATAAATCTACCACCAGGCACAGTCAGTAACTTATTTGCAACCTTTGTACCATGTTAATAATTCTTTTGGAAAAATTGAAAGATGTACACCCTTCAGTTATAATGAGCAGTGAGGACAATGCCCCAGATCTACCTCAATGTTCATCCAGCTGTATTGTCATTATGACAGCAGGCTGCTGTGAAGGTTTCAGTTCAACTATTTTAAGAGTACACTGGCAAGATAGTTACATACAAGCTCTGTCAGAAGATTGAACCATATGCTGTCTCCAAAACCTGTGTTCCTGAAAGAAGCAGCACAGACTGCCAGCCTGCTGGCATGTTATAAAACACGGTTACAACTTGTTAAAATTTTGCGTGTTGGACAGTCTTCACAATCGCTTTTCACCCCTCAACAGCCCGACAGCTTTTCTTTCTAAGGGATCCTTTTCCCGAATTTGTACACATTTATTCATCAAAATACTCGGTGTTTTAAGGAGCACCGGACTCTTTTATAAACCCCTATGTTTTTTTTTCTATTCATTCACGGGATGTGGGTGTCGCTGCCTGGGCCAACATTTATTGCCTATCCCTAATTGCCCTTGAACTGAGTACCTTGCTCGTTGCTTACCATTTCAGAGGGTTGTTAAGAGTGAACCACATTGCTGTGGATCTGGAGTCACAGAAAGGCCAGGCTACGTTTCCCCTAAAGGACATGAGGGAACCAGATGGGTCTTTACCACAATGGACAATGGTTTCAAGATCATCATTGGACTTACAATTCCAGGTTTATATTGAACTCAAACTTCCCCATCTGCCATGGTGGGATTTGAACACGGGACCCCCAGAATATTACCATAGGTCTTTGGTAGGGCGGACAGGGAGAAGCGGAACTGTGAATAGGAGGGGAACCGGGTCCAAATTTACAAAGACATTGGCGCGGAGCTGGCCAAGAGACGTGCTGGATTTAACAAGGCCAAGGCTGTGTGATATCGAAGGCAGGTTCAGTTCGGGGTGCTGCACCCAGCAAAACTGTGGGCAACTTTCAATGGCCGGGAGTACTCTTTTGAAATGCCAGAGGAGCCCAATGACTTTATAAGAGACCATAAGCTGGGGGAGAACTGAATGTCAATGGGAGATTGGGCAGCTGGATCTGCAGAGTTCCGATGGTATGGGTATTGTGGGAGGCCCAGAGGGTAGGGGTTTTTGGTTTGTGTATTTTTGTCTTTTTTCAGGGGGCGGAGCAAGTGCCCTGCACCTCCCGCCTCCCCGTTTGTGGTGCTTTTCTTTTGGAGGACGTGACCTGCGGTTTTGGATGTGCTTTTGTTTGTGTGGGGGGGGGGGGGGGGCGACAGGGAGCCGTTTGCACAGACAAGGAGGGAATGGTGGGGGGAGGGTTGGTGGGAGGGGCCTTCAGGCAGGAGCTGACATGCTGGCAGGTAATGCTGGGAAACCGAAGTGAGGTGGGAGGGATGGCGAGTGGGATATGCGAACTGGCAGAGTTGGAGACTGAGCGTGGTCATGGGCAGAGCAGGGGGTCCATCTTGGATGGACCTGGTTCAGGGCGAAATTGAAAGAGGTAAATTCGGAAGGGGACAATTAGAGGGGAGTGGAGGCATTAGCGTCCGGTAAGATTCGTAACTTGGAATGCCCGGGGACTGAACGGGCCGGTTAAGAGGTCTCAGATCTTCGCCAACCTGAAGAGTTTGAAGGCAGGCTAGTCTTTCTGCAGGAGATGCATATCTGGGTGAAGGATGAGGTTAAGTTGAGAAAGGGATGGGTTGGACAGGTATTTCACTCGGGGTCTGACTCCAAATCGCGGGGGCTGGCTATGTTGATGAGCAAAAGGATGGGGATCGTAGGGGTCAAAGAAGTGCGGGATCTGTCGGGGAGGGAGATACGTGATAGTGAGTGGGGTGCTGGAGAGGATGCCGATGTTGCTAGGTGAATGTATAGCGCTGAATTGGGACGATGCGGGGTTTGTGCAGGGGTTTCTGGGAGTAATCCCGGACATAGACATGCGGCAGTTGATAATGAGGGGGGATTTCAACTGTGTGATGGAATCGAGGGTGGATAGTTCGAGCACTCAGCCAATGAGAAGGTTCAGGATCGTGAAGGAGTTGGGAGGGTTTATGGAACGCACGGGAATGGTGCACCCATGAGATTTAGGAACCCAGGGTGGCAGCACGGTCGCACTAGTAGCTACACTGTGGCTTCACAGCGCCAGGGTCCCAGGTACGATTCCCCACTGGGTCACTGTCTGTGCGGAGTCTGCACGTTCTCCCCGTGTCTGCGTGGGTTTCCCCCGGGTGCTCCGGTTTCCTCCAAAGACGTGCTGGTTAGGTGGATTGGCCATGATAAATTGCCCTTAGTGTCCAAAAAGGATAGGAGGGGTTATTGGGTTACGGGGATAGGGTGGAAGTGAGGGCTTAAGTGGGTTGGTTCAGACTCAATGGGCCGAATGGTCTCCTTCTGCACTGTATGTTCTATGAGCGAGCACTCCTTCTTCTCGGACGCATATAAGGTATGCTACAGAATTGATCTTTTTTGTGGTGAGTCAGGCAGTGTTGGTGGCGTGGTGGGGGTGGAATACGTGGCAATCGTGATCTCAGATCATACGCCACACTGGCTGGAAGTCAGGCTTAGTTTGAGGCAGGAGCTGAGGCTGGGATGGAGGCTGGATTTGAGGATTTAGGCGGCTAAGGGGTTCTGTGAGAAGGTACGGTCAGTGATCAGAGATTACGTGAATCAGGACAAGGAGTTGTCGGCGGCCACGTTTTGGGAGGTGTTGAAGACTGTGGTTCAGGGTGAGGTTATCTTGTTCAAGGCGCACAGGGATGGGGGGGGGGGTGGAGAGAGGTGTATGGACGGTTGTTGGATGAGATTCGAAAGCTCTCACCAAGGAGATGTTAGCAGAGAGAAAAAGGTTACAGGCAGTTTGACAGACTGACGACAGGGAAGGCAGTGGGGCAGTTGAGGAGGACGAGGGGGGTGCAATAAGAACATGGAGAGAAGGCGAGCTGCATGCTGGCCCACCAGATACGGAGGCAGGCCACCTCCAGGGAAATTCTGAGGGTGCGGCCTGGTAAGGGGAATGTGATGTCGGAGCCGGGGTGGATAAACAAAGCATTTAGGGAGCATTAGCAGAAGCTGTACAGGGCCGAGGGAGGAGATATGGGGTGGTTTTTAGATGGTCTGGAGTTCCCAAGGTTGGATGGAGAGAGACAGGCGCTGGAAGAGCCATTGGGGCTGAGGGAGGTGATGGAGGGCATAAGGGAGATGAAGTCGGGGTAGACCCCGGGCCAGATAGCTACAGGGTGGAGTTCTATAAGGAGTTTGTGATAGAGTTGGCACCACATCTGCTGGGAATGTTTGACAAGGCACTGGAAAAGGGGGAGCTGCCGGAGACATTGACGCACGCGTAGATTACGTTAATCCCGAAGAAGGGGTAAGGAGCTACAGAAGTGTGGGGCATATGGGCCTATTTCACTGTTGAACACGAATGTGATATTGCTGGCCAAGTTAGTGGCAGAGAGGATGGAGTGGTGTGTACCATGAGTGGTTGCGGAGGACTTCATAAAGGGCAGGCAGCTCTCCAGTATCAGGAGGCTGTTAAACGTAATTATGACCCCATCGGAGGGGCGGGTACCGGAGATGGTGATCTCAATGGACGCGGAGAACAGGTGGAATTGAGGTACCCATTCGAGATCTTGGTTAGGTTTGGTTTGGCCCGAAGTTTGTGGCGTGGGTGCGTCTGTTATATATGGCCCCGGTGGCGAGGGTACGGACAAATGAGATCACGGAGCTTTTGGTTGCTCAGGGTAATGAGGCAGGGGTGTCTCCTGCTGCTGCTGCTGTTCGCGCTGGCAATAGAGCCCTTGGCGATGGCCCTTAAGGGGTCAGTGGAGTGGCAGGGTATTCTGAAGGACAGTAGGGAACACTGGGTGTTGCTGTATGCAGACAACCTGTTGCTGTCAGACCTGGAGAGTATAAGGAGAATTATGGACATACTGGAGAGGTTTGGAGTCTTTTCGGGATACAAGTTAAACATCGGGACGAGTGAGGTGTTCCCGGTGAATGCGGCGGGTCAGGGAGCCAACCTGGGGAGTTGCCGTTAGGGTATTCAGGGTTCCAGGTGACGGGGGAGTGAGCGGCTATGCACAAGTGGAATCTGAAAACGTTGATGGAGGAGGTTAGGGGGGATTTTAGGAGATGGGATTCGCTGCATCTGATATTGGTGGGGAACATGGAGGTGGTTAAAATGAATGCGCTGCCAAGGTTCCTGTTTGTATTCCAGACCCTCCCAATCTTTATCCCCAAGGCTTATTCCCAGAAACTGGAGTTTGTATGGGCAGGGACCAAGGGTAAAGAGGGCCCTGTCCCAGAGGCAGAAAGGGGGAGGCTGGCCCTCCCGAACCTGCTGCATTACTACTGGGTGGCGAACATGGAGAAGGTGAGATGGTGGTGCAAGGGGGACAGGTGAGAGTGGGTTAGGATGGAGGAGGAGTCCTATCGGGGGTCCAGATTGAGGGCCATGGTGACGGTGCGCTTCCACTGGCACCAGGGAGGCACAGGGTGATTCCGGTGGTACAGTCTACATTCAGGGTGTGCAACCAGCTGAGGAGACACTTTAGGATGGAGGGGATGTTGGTGCTGACACTTGTGTGGAAATCACAGGGGGAGCTGGATGGCATACATAGGACGTGGAGGGAGTTGGGCTGGTGAGGGCGAGGGATATTTGTACCTGGAAGAGAGGTTTGTAGGCCTGGAAGAGCTGCGGGAGAGGTTGGAGTTGCCCAAGGGAAGTCAATTCTGGTGTATGGTATATGCAAGTGAGGGATTTTGTGCAGAAGGAATGATGAGGATTTCCCAAGCTGCCGGAGTACACCCTGTTGGAACAGCTGCTGCTCCCGGATGTGGAGGGAAAGGGCAGGATTGGCGATATATATGAATTGCTAGGGAGCAAGGGAGAGTACAGGTGGAGAGGAGGAGTGTGGGAGAAGAGATAGGATGGGGAGTATGGAATGAGGCAATGTGCAGGGTAAATTCAACCTCCTTGTGTGCGTGGATGAGTTTGATTCAATTCAAGGTGGTGCTTAGGGTCATATGACCCCGGCGATGATGTGTGAGCTCTTCCAGGGGGTGGCAGACGAGTGTGAGAAGTGTGGGCGATGGCCAGCAAATCATGCGCACACGTTCTGGGGCTGTGAGGAGTTGGAGTGATACTGGTAGGTGGTGTTTGAAGATTGTGGAGGTAGAGGTCAGGCTGAACCCAATGGTGGTGATCTGTGAGGTGTTGGAAATGCCATAGCTGATGGAGGGGAAGAGGGCTGATGTTGTGGCCTTCGTCTCTCTAATTGCCCCACGAAGGACCTTGCTGAAGGCCACGCAGCTGGGGGGGGCGGTCTGGCTGGGGAGAGCTTTGAGGCATGGTGTCGACTGTTCATGACAAAGTTTGAGGAATTGTTTGTGCTGGGGAGTGGTGTGTGTGGGGGGGGGGGGGGGGAGAATTGTACAAACTGTCAATTGTGGGGGTGTTGAGAATGTTATTGATTTGTGTTGTTTTTTGCGTACATTTGGAATCAACTACATTTTTAAAAATCTTTGTGAAGCATAAAACTTATTTAAATCTGATCAGATAGTTCGGGGGGGGGGGGGGGGGGGGGATATTTTCAAATGGTGTATCGTCAGTGCAACTTCCCCCATCCCACCTCCAGATAGCCATCTCAGAAACCCAACTGAACCATAGTTGAAGCAAGTCATCCTCAGTCCTGGGGGGCTGACCCAGAAGCAGGAGGAACTTGTATGTTTAGATATCCATTAGTTTATCTGCTGAGATGGATGAACAACTAAGCATTATCGTCTTTGGCTATATCGTCTTTTCAACACGAGTTTAACTGTAATTGTCAAATTAATGGGCAACCTGGCACAGTGCCAGTAAAAAAAATGCCAGGCTGGCAATGCCAAGGTGCCTGAATGGCAGCGGTAATGCCAGGGTATGACCCTGCCCAGAGCCCACGACCTGGGGGCCTCCGATGGCCTAGTAGACCCCTCCCCCCCGTTAACATTATGCCTGGTGCACATCTGTGTGAACTACCTGCTCACTTAAATATGTAAATCTGGATCACGTCCAGTGAGGGTGAGACTCCAATCGTGACGTCACCAATCGCACACGAGACCTCTCGCAAGATTTAACAGCCTCACCACATCACCGAGTCAGTGTGACCAGGCCGTTCAATTGTGCCCAATGTCTCTAATCATCTACTTGCAGGGAACAGTCTCAATATAAACAAAGTCCACTGGCCCCAATCCTTTTTGGCACACTGGGCTAAATCACTGGCTTTTAAAGCAGACCAAGGCAGGCCAGCAGCACGGTTCAATTCCCGTACCAACCTCCCCGAACAGGCGCCGGAAGGTGGCGACTCGGGGCTTTTCACAGTAATTTCATTGAAGCCTACTCATGACAATAAGCGATTTTCATTTTCATTTCATTATGATGCCTTAATTCCACCCCTTGTCTCCAAAAAGCTTCACTGTCTTTCAAACCAGGATTTTAAAAACATGACTGCAGCAGTCAAACACTAACCCAGGCTTTTAACTCTTACTGCATCGGATACATAGGAATCAATATATCTGAAATTCCTATATACATCACAACAAACACAGCCACCCTTCAAATCGCAATCCCTTTAGTCTGTTTATCAACCTCCCAAACCAGGTACTTCCCTCACCTTATTTCTAAAATGTTCAATCCCCCAAACTAAAAAGGTTATATTCCAAAAGAATATAGAACGGAATTCTCTCACCCCATCTGTGAGGGGTGGAGCGAATAATCCAGCAGAGGCCAAAAGGTTAGAAACCCATCAGCATAAAATGATGTCGCAATTCTCTCAATGGTGGGTTAATGGAGGGTCGCTCTTCCCACTGGCCGGTGGCATGAATCCCATTTGCTTTCATTTGCATCTCATGGATGTTCATCAGAACAGCTGGCCCCTGATCCCACACACCAGTGCCTATCTGGACAGCACAATGCTGCAGGATTCACGTAGCCACAGCAACAAAGGTCCAAAGGTCCAACGTTCCAAATCGCACGGGTCTGTGTGCTCAAGGCAGCCATACTTTAATCAATTCAGGGGTGCTGCACTGCGGCAAGCCTACCCAGGCGCTAGAAGCAGGGTAGAAAAGAGTAACCAAACGTCTACCTGGATGAAGACACCAGAGCAACAAGGAGAGGTTTAAGATACTGGCAATGTTTAATCCGAAGAGAAGGCTCAGTGGAGATATTTTCAAGTCTTCAAGATCCTCAAGGGCAGTTTAGATTTAATTTCTTTATGCAGAGCGTGATGAACCAATGAAAGTTACTGCCGAGGGGGAAAGATGGTATTCAAAATTTCAGGGAGAATTTGGGAGCGGTTTGAGTGCCGTGATTAAAATACAACTTTTCGGACTGATCAAATTCTCTTTATTTTCCCATGTTCTGACGCACATTCCCTGATGACCTTCCCACACAGTTTTTAATTGCAAACAAGTCACTTGGCAGAACATGAATGTTGCAAGAAAGAGAAACATGGTGCCGAAGCGTTTTCTTCCATTCATAATAATAATAATAAGGCTTGTTCTTATTATAATAACAAGTAGGCTTACATTAACACTGCAATTAAGTTACTGTGAAAAGCCCCTCGTCTTCACATTCCGGCACTTATTCAGGAACACAGAGGGAGAATTCAGAATGTCCGAAGTCCCTAACAGCATGTCTTTCAGGACTTGTGGGAGGAAACCAGAGCACCCACTGTCTGTGCGGAGGCTGCACGTTCTTCCCACGTCTGCGTGGGTTTCCTCCGGGTGCTCCGGTTTCCTCCCACATTCCAAAGATGTGCAGGTTAGGTGGATTGACCATGGTAAATTCTCCTTGGTGTCCAAAAAAGGTTAGGTGGGGTTACTGGATTACGGGGATAGGGTGGGGGCGTGGGCTTAAGTAGGGTGCTCTTTCCAAAGGCCGGTGCAGACTCGATGGGCCAAATGGCCTCCTTCTGCACTATAAAATTTACAATTCTATGATTCACCCGGAGGAAACCACGCATACACGGGGAGAACGTGCAGACTCCACACAAGACAGTGACCCAAGCCGTAATCGAACTTGGGACTCTGGCGGTGTGAGCAACCGTGCTAACCACTGTGCCACCGTGCCGCCCATAAGGACGGATGCATGAATGCCAAGTTTCAAACGATCACAATAATTTATACGACAGAAGAAAAAAGGTGTGGATTCGTTAGCAAGTCAGCTGATTGGTCGAGGTGTTGCGATGGGGAAAGGGACGGGGAAATAAAGGCTCGCTAAAGCTCTTGGTAATTCCAAAAAGGTGCACTTAATCAGCATAGAGACGAGAAGGCAGTTTGGGCCCTACCCACCAACTTCCCACCAAATTTAAGTTAGGAGGTGTTATCGGGTTACGGGGATAGGATGGAAGTGAGGGCTTAAGCGAGTTTGTGCAGACTCAATGGCCCGAATGACTTCCTTCTGCACTATATGTTCTATTAATGTATGAAATGCCCTACCGCCAATTCCGTCTCAAGGAAGGGTATTAAATTGAACCAATGTGTCAAATAATTTGCAGTATAAAGTTAAAGAAAGTGCCTGAAAAACGTGAAAAGGACTGGAATAAGTATCGGAAACAACAACTGGACAGAAAATATTGAGCGTTGCAAAGAAAATTCAAAGCAATCGGAATATTGCTGAAAGAGAAACATGTTGAAGCTTTCTATCCTGCATTGATCAGCACAGGTACAAAAATGCCAAATTTCAAACGATCTCAACAACTTATACTTCAAGAGGAAAGGATGTAGGTAATCGGTAAGTCAACACCAGTAGGCCACGGCATTGCAATAGAGAACACAGCAAAGAACTTCCTAGGCTCTCTGGTAATTCCAAAATGGTGCAAGGCTGTTTTTAAATTTGTACTTGGGATGTGGACATCACAGGCTGAGTGAACATTTATTGCCCATCTCTAATTGCCCTTGAGTTGACAGTTAAGAGTCAACCCCGTTACTGTGGATCTGGAGTCACATGGAGGCCAGACCAGGTAAGGATGGCAGATTTCCTTTCCTAAAGGACATTAGGAAAGCAGATAGGTTTTTATGACAATCGACAATAGTTTCATACTCATTGTTATGGGCGGCACGTTGGCACAATGGTTAGCACTGTTGCTTCACAATGCCAGGGTCTCAGGTTTGAGTCCCGGCGTGGGTCACTTTCTGTGCGGAGTCTGCACGTTCTCCCTGTGTCTGCGTGGGTTTCCTCCGGGTGCTCCGGTTTCCTTTCACGAGTCGCAAAAGGCACGCTGTTAGGTAATTTTGACATTCTGAATTCTCTCTCTGTGTACCCAAACAGGCGCCGGGATATACCGACTAGGGGCTTTTCACAGTAACTTCATTGCAGTGTTAATGTAAGCCTACTTGTGACAATAAAGATTATTATTATTAGACTTTTAAACTCCAGACCTGTATTGAATTCAAATTTCACCAAATAGAACCTGGGTCCCAGAGCATTACTCTCGGTCTCTTGTTATAACCTGCCTGCTTATCACTGGCTGGGGACTAATGGCAATCCCACAATCCTGTGGGAGTATGAGCTTCCCCAATGAGGGGGGCGGAGAAATCATTAGCAGACTCCCTGCATAAATAGAGCTGGCCAGTTTGCAACCAGCAGAGAGAGAGGAGTGAGCAGCAAGGGAAGTTGCTGCTGCTGTTGTATACATATGATATTGTAAATAAATGTTATTTCTTTGTATCCTGAAGACTCGTGCTGGATTCTTCGTGGCCCTCACAAAAGTCTCTAACTTACTAGTCCAGTGACAACACCGTTGTGTCATCGCCTCCCCAAGGCTAGAACATATTCCTTTGTTTGCCTGGAACAGATCTCTGTGAATGAATGTACATCACTTCCACCAAGTGCTACATAACAAACGTGTCTGATTTTCTTCAACTGGTTGCTCCTGTAGCTATTAACACACACAGGATTGTTCAGCAAGTGCTACACAAGCACAGAATCACATCTAATTGAGGTTTTGCAAGTGCAGATTGGTACAGTCAAGAAATATTTTTTCACAAAAAGCTTTATATAAATGAGATTCCCTTCCTCCAAAGGACTCTGACAATCAGTGCTTTCAAGACTGAGATCAATTAGATTTTTGCTCGGAAAGATTACGGAGGATTCAGGAGGTGACGCACAGATCAGCTTTGATCTAATGTAATGGGAGGAGCAGCATGGAGGGGATGAATGGCCCACTCTTCATCACACTCACTCCTAGATTGTGCTGCACAAATTTCTCCAGTCAGAATTGAGACTAAATAGATTTTTCTTCTTCATTTGTGCTGAAGCTATATTGCTAGCAGAAAATGTATTACTTATTCAGAGCACTTATAATTTGTAGGTTTTGCTTTTATAGTCAAGAGCCAAAACTTGGTTTTGTAATTCTGATGTCAGAATACTACTGATGCATTGAGGACTCTTAACAAATGTTTCATATATAATAGTTCCTTTGTATTTAATAAAATAGTCTGTTAGTCACATTATGCTACCCGTTCTGATAAGATACCACTCTCCTTTGACAAGTCCAACCTTTTATTTTATTTATGTACTATTTCTGTCACACATGTCAAACTTGTTTAGACAGAGTTCTCCATAAACAGGAGAACACAAAGTTTCACTGGGTGACAGTCACTTGAAAAGATTATCCATTTACGTGTAACAGATGATCAAGCCTGATCATATTTTGGGTAAACGGCTGGGTAGTAATCAAGTGTCAGAGCCTGCGTTAGCAAGAACAAAATTAATTCTTATTGCTGAATAACTAAATTCCTCTAACATTTGCAAGACAAAAAGCTTTGGCAAAATGTCTCTCATTACAGCTATATTCATATTACATTTTGGGATCGAGAATATGAAAGCACAATTATAACTTCAAGTTAATGCATTGCTACCACATGGAAATTTAAATGCAACGGAAGAAATTTATACAAGAAGCAGTTTCCATACCATTTATTGCACTGCAAATTGTATACCTTAATGGTTTCACAATGGTGTACAAGGAATACTAGATTCTTCATACAAGGAATAATAGATTCTTCGAAGAAGAATAAACATGTTTAGGGTGGTTTTTGGTACAGTAAGTATTCATATACTTCAAAGTTCTATAATTAAATTAATTATAGAATTTGGATTCAAATTAGTTTTAACGCTAATATTCAGCAAAATCTAAAAGAAATGGGCCAGGATTCTCTGAAACCGCGGCTAAGTGTTGGCTCCGGCATTAACACCGGAGTGTTTCACACTGGCGTCAACGGGCCTCTTGGCCCCGCGATTCCAAAGGGGGCCAGCACGGCACCGAAGTGCTGCACGCAGCACCAGCACCGATACACGGCCCTGCAGTGCAGGCCGCGGGTCCGGCATGGAAGAGGGTAGCCCCCCACGGATGGTGGCCCCTGATCGCGGGCCTGGCCGTCGTGGAGGCCCCCCCTGGAGTCTGATCTCTCTCCCCCACCCCACCAGGACGGCCACCACGGCAGCGTGTCCAAGCTCCCACCAGGTGGGATCATACGGGAACCACGCTGGCGGGAACTCAGCCAGTCGACCGCGGAGAATCGCCGCGGGGCCATCATTCAACGACCCCCGATCGGCATCGCCGGAAAATCGAGCCCAACGATGGACCGGCGTCGCAGGCTGTCCCGGCATCAACTCCGATTCTCCGAGCCGGCGCGGGCTCGAAGAATCCCGGCCATGGACAGTGAAATATAACTGAGGTTTTACGCCTGATATGCCACACCTTGGCTCCTAATTAAAGCTTTGATCTTGCCAGGATTACTAATTTAATAACAACTGCTATCTGATTTCGGACAATATTTTTTTCTGTACTCCCAACCTGATCTGTCCAAACTCTCTCAACAGTCACGAGGCTTGATGGAATACAGGCCCGAGAGGCTAAGACCAGTGCCTGAGCACTGTGCCACCATGTCCCTTTCCGTATTTTAACTGCAGCATAAGTCAACATAATTGGTATGAAAATCAGAAGCTTTCACATGAAACTAATGTCTTACAACACAAAACTAGAAGCTGCAGCCTCTTGAGGCACAAAATGTCTTGCTGCAGATAAATTAAACCATTCCTCTCAATCTCGGAGTCACAAAATGCCCTGAGTTCATCATTAATATTTTACCGCTCGTCGGTGATTTAAGTAAAAAAACTGTTGTCTTGTTTTTTGCATGTGTTTGGGAGTGGAGCTCTACTCTCTTTCGATTTAAAGGTGCATTACTGCTACCAACGTCATGGCAATGTGACGTTAACTTTACATTGCCACGACTTCCGGTTGCGGCTATGACCAGCTAAGTCGCACGTTTGGCTGCTCCTGCGAGGAAGGTGTTTTCGGGCCGATTGGAGGGCCCCTAACGGCGCTGGAACGACGATTCCCGGTGGGGGAAGGTTCCCAGAGGAGAACCCTGCAAAATTTATGGTCGTCACCCGAAGTGGGGCAGAAAAAAAAAGCGGCAGCAGCTCCCCGAAAAAAGCGGGGGACGAAACCCAAAATGGCGGCCGGCGGCGCACCCGAGGACTGGAGGAAATGGGCGGAAGAGCAGCAGGCCGTTCTCCTGCGCTTCTTCACGGAGCTGAAAGTGGAGCTGCTGGAGTCGATGAACGCGACGACCACCAGGCTGATGGGAGCCCAGGCGACCCAAGAGGCGTCAATTCGGGAGCTGCAGCAGGAGATGGCTGTGAGGGAGGAAGAGGCCACGGTCCTCGTGGGAAAGGTGGAGGTGCACGAGGCACTCCACCGGAAATGGCAAAACCAACTGGAGGAGATGGATACCCGCATGAGGCGGAAAAACCTGAGGATCCTGGGCCTGGCAGAAGGGCTGGAGGGGTCGGACCTCCCGAGGTATGTGGCAGAAATGCTGGGCTCACTGATGGGGGCAGGGGCCGTCCCTTCGCCCCTGGAACTGGAGGAGGCCTACAGAGTAATGGCCAGGAAGCCAAGAGCAAACGAACCCCCGAGGGCGGTGCTGGTTCGGTTCCAGCGACTCAGTGACCGGGAGAGGGTGCTGAGGTGGGCCAAGAGAGAGAGGAGCAGCAAATGGGAGAACTCGACGGTGAGGATCTACCAGGACTGGAGTGCGGAGGTGGCAAAGCGGCGGGCCCGGTTCAACCGGACAAAGGCGGTGCTGCATGCCAAGAGAATCAGATTCGGGATGCTGCAGCCAGCGCGCTTGTGGGTGACCTATAAGGACCAGCACCACTATTTCGAGTCCCCGGAGGAGGTGTGGGCCTTTGTCCAGGAAGAAAAGCTGGACTCGAACTAGAACCAGGGGATACTTGGCGGTCGTTGCCGCTCTGGTACTTTAAGCTGGACACGTGGCTTTCTTTTGGTTGGATTTTCACTTGGCTGTATTTTTGGACCCCTTTTTTTCTCTCTACCAGTTTCTTTTTTCTTTTTTCTGTTATTTATAATGTTATGTTGGGGGGGCGGGGTGGGGGGGAGTGCCGGGGGTATGTGTTTCTTGTGGGGGTTTTTTTTTTTTTTATCGGTGTGGGATCGGGGACGGGGTGGAACTGAAGATGGAGGGGTGGGGAGTGGCAGGGCGAAAGCGCGGGCTTTCCTCTCGTTTCCCGCGCGCGGGGCAGAGGAGGGAGGAGGGTGGGAGGAAGGGGCGTGGTCAGCAATGGCTCCCTTTCCCGCGCTGGAGCGGGGTCAAGGAGGGGTGGTAAGGGGGGGGATGTCCCCCATGCCGGGAGGAGTCGGATTGTGGCAGGGGCAGCCAGGTCAGCGTAAACCAGCTGACTTACGGAAGTGCTATGGAGGGTGCATTGCGGCTAGGAAGGGTCCTAGCCTGGGGGGGGGGGGGGGGGGGAGGGGGGGAAGGGGGGGGGGGGGGGGCTACCGGGTTGCTGCTGAAAAGGCCAGGGAGGAGAAGTTGAGGACCGGAGGGGTGGGGGGAGGGCGCCATCGCCATGGGGAGCGGGTCAGAAGGGGAGGGCTGACTCGGGGCGAGCAGGTGACAGGATATGGCTAGTCGGCAGGGGAGAGGGGCGGGCTGTCCTTCGACCCGGCTGATCACTTGGAATGTGAGGGGGCTGAATGGGCCGGTCAAGAGAACGAGAGTAATCTCGCATTTGAAGGGACTGAAGGCTGATGTAGCAATGCTACAAGAGACCCATTTGAAGGTGGCGGACCAGGTCCGCCTGAGAAGGGGGTGGGTGGGACAGGTGTTCCACTCAGGACTGGACGCAAAGAACCGGGGGGTGGCGATCCTGGTAGGGAAGAGGGTGTCGTTCGTGGCGGCGGAGGTGGTGGCGGATAAAGAGGGTAGATATGTCATGGTGAAGGGTAGGCTACAGGGGGAGAAAGTGGTGATGGTTAATGTGTATGCCCCGAATTGGGACGACGCTGGCTTAATGAGGCGCCTACTGGGCCTCATTCCGGACCTGGAGGCAGGGGGCCTGATCATGGGGGGGGACTTCAACACAGTGCTGGACCCCGTGCTGGACAGATCGAGTTCAAGGACGAGTAGGAGGCCGGCAGCGGCAGAAGTGTTAAAGGGGTTTATGGAGCAGATGGGAGGGGTAGATCCCTGGAGGTTTGGGAGGCCGAGGGCGAGGGAGTATTCCTTTTTCTCCCATGTCCACAGAGTCTATTCTAGAATTGACTTCTTTGTATTGAGCAGGGGACTGATCCCGAAAGTACGGGAAGTGGAGTACTCGGCCATAGCGGTCTCAGACCATGCGCCACACTGGGTACATTTGGAAATGGGGGAGGCGCGAGACCAGCGTCCGCTGTGGCGCCTGGATGTGGGGTTGCTGGCGGATGAGGTGGTGTGTAAGAGGGTCCTGAAGAGCATTGAAAGATATCTGGACACTAATGACACGGGGGAGGTGCAGGTGGGGATGGTCTGGGAGGCCCTGAAGGCGGTGATCCGGGGGGAGCTGATCTCCATATGGGCACATAGGGAAAGGAGGGAGGGCCAGGAGAGGGAGAGGCTGGTGGGGGAGCTTTTGGACGTGGACAGGAGATATGCGGAGGCACCAGAGGAGGGGCTGTTGGGGGAACGGCGCAGTTTGCAGGCTAAGTTCGACCTGTTGACCACCAGAAAGGCAGAGACACAGTGGAGAAGGGCGCAGGGCGCGATTTATGAATATGGGGAGAAGGCGAGTAGGATGTTGGCGCATCAGCTCCGCAAGCGGGATGCGGCTAGAGAAATTGGGGGAGTGAGGGAGAGGGGTGGGAACGTAGTGCAGAAGGGGCCAGAAGTAAATGGGGTCTTCAGAGACTTCTATAAGGAGCTGTATCGGTCAGAGCCGCCGACGAGGGGAGGGGGGATGGAGGGCTTCTTGAACAAATTGAGGTTCCCCAAGGTCCAAGAGGAGCTGGTAGAGGGGCTGGGGGCGCCGGTAGGGTTAGAGGAGCTAGTCAAGGGGATTGGACATATGCAGACGGGGAAGGCGCCGGGGCCAGACGGGTTCCCGGTGGAATTTTACAAAAAATATGCGGATTTGGTGGGCCCTGTGCTGGTACGAGCCTTCAACGAGGCATGGGAGGGGGGGGGGGGGGGGGGCTCTGCCCCCGACAATGCCGCAGGCACTGATCTCTCTGATCTTGAAGTGGGACAAGGACCCCGTGCAGTGTGGGTCATATAGGCCTATCTCGCTCCTGAATGTGGACGCCAAGTTGCTGGCAAAGATCCTGGCTACCAGGATAGAGGATTGTGTGCCAGGGGTGATACACGAGGACCAGACGGGTTTTGTGAAAGGGCGGCAGCTTAATACGAACGTGCGGAGACTGCTAAACGTCATCATGATGCCGGCAGTGGAGGGTGAGGCGGAGATAGTGGTGGCATTGGACGCGGAGAAAGCATTTGATAGGGTGGAGTGGAAGTACCTGTGGGAGACGCTGGAACGGTTTGGATTTGGGGAGGGATTTATTAAATGGGTGAAGCTGCTCTATTCGGCCCCGACGGCAAGTGTAGTGACGAATGGTAGAAGATCGGAGTATTTTGGGCTCCACCGGGGGACGAGACAGGGGTGCCCCTTGTCCCCCCTGCTCTTCGCACTGGCAATTGAACCGTTGGCGATGGCACTGAGGGGCTCAGGGGGGTGGAGAGGGCTGACAAGGGGCGGGGAGGAGCACCGGGTATCGCTGTACGCGGACGACCTGCTACTATACGTGGCAGACCCAGAAGGGGGAATGCCGGAGGTGATGGAACTGCTGGCAGAATTTGGGGACTTTTCGGGGTACAAGCTAAACTTGGGCAAGAGTGAGGTATTTGTGATACACCCAGGGGACCAGGAAGAGGGAATCGGGAGACTCCCGTTTAAGAGAGCAGGAAAGAGTTTTAGATATTTAGGGGTGCAGGTGGCAAGGAACTGGGGGACTCTCCACAAGCTGAATTTCTCCAGGCTGGTGGAACAGATGGAGGAGGAATTTAAAAGGTGGGACATGGTGCCGCTGTCGCTGGCGGGCAGAGTGCAGTCCGTTAAAATGACGGTCCTCCCGAGGTTTTTGTTTTTATTTCAGTGCTTGCCCATCTTCCTCCCTAGGGCCTTCTTCAAAAAGGTGACGAGTAGCATCATGAGCTACGTGTGGACGCACGGCACCCCAAGGGTGAGGAGGGTCTTCTTGGAGTGGAGTAGGGATAGTGGAGGGCTGGCATTACCCAATCTTTCGGGGTATTATTGGGCGGCAAATGTATCGATGGTGCGCAAGTGGATGATGGAAGGGGAGGGGGCAGCTTGGAAACGAATGGAGAGGGCGTCCTGTGGCAACATAAGCCTGGGGGCCCTAGTAACGGCGCCATGGCCGCTCCCTCCCACGAGGTACACCACGAGCCCGGTGGTGGCGGCCACCCTCAAGATCTGGGGGCAGTGGAGGCGACACAGGGGGGAAGTGGGAGGTCTGATGGAGGCACCGTTAAGAGGGAACCATAGATTCATCCCGGGGAACATGGACGGGGGATTTCAGAGCTGGCACAGGGTGGGCATCAGGCAACTGAAGGATCTGTTTGTAGATGGGAGGTTTGCGAGCCTGAGAGAGCTGGAGGAGAAATTCGGGCTCCCCCCGGGAAACATGTTTAGACATTTGCAGGTGAAGACATTTGCTAGACGCCAGGTGGAAGGGTTTCCCTTGCTCCCCAGTAGGGGGGCGAGTGATAGGGTGCTCTCGGGGGTCTGGGTCGGAGGGGGGAGGATATCGGACATCTACAAAGTAATGCAGGAGGCGGAGGAGGCATCAGTAGAGGAGCTGAAAGCCAAGTGGGAGGGGGAGCTGGGAGAACAGATAGAGGATGGGACATGGGCTGATGCCCTGGAGAGGGTTAATTCTTCCTCCTCGTGTGCGAGGCTTAGCCTCATTCAATTTAAGGTGCTACATAGAGCCCATATGACGGGGACAAGGATGAGTCGGTTCTTTGGGGGTGAGGACAGATGTGTCAGGTGTTCGGGAAGTCCAGCGAACCATGTCCATATGTTTTGGGCATGTCCGGCACTGGAGGAGTTCTGGAAGGGGGTGGCAAGGACGGTGTCGAGGGTGGTGGGATCCAGGGTAAAACCAGGATGGGGACTTGCGATCTTTGGGGTTGGGGTGGAGCCGGGGGTACAGGAGGCGAGAGAGGCCGGAGTACTGGCCTTTGCGTCCCTAGTTGCTCGAAGAAGGATACTATTACAGTGGAAGGACGCGAGGCCTCCAAGCGTGGAAACTTGGATTAATGACATGGCAAGTTTTATTCAGTTGGAAAGGGTTAAATTCGCCCTGAGAGGGTCGGTACAAGGGTTCTTCAGGCGGTGGCAGCCTTTCCTCGACTTTTTGGCTCAGAGATAGGGTACAGAGGTCGCAGCAGCAGCAACCCGGGGGGGAGGGGAGGGGGGGGTGGCAACAACGGTTGTGGTGGGTTATTTACGGTTGAAATGCGGGCAAATTTGCTCGCTGTTCATGTTTGATGTTGATTGTTGCTTTGTTTGTTTTTGGGGGAGGGGGGGAGGGACAACGCGCGCGCGAGTTCGGGCGGGGGGGGATATTTGTTAAGAGGGAATATTTTGTAATATTTTATAGTTAGTTGGGGTAAATATCTTCATGTAAAAAATTCTTTCAATAAAAATTATTTTTAAAAAAAAACTTTACATTGCCACGACAATGAATTGATTTTACTTCATACTGCTGGTTCCGTTCGTGTAAAGTAAGCCTGAATTTGAAGTCAGGGTCATGCCAAACACTGAAGCAAGGTAGAGGAAGGAGCCTCAACTGCTATTGGAAGTCAGTTTGTGCTGTAAAACCCAACTTCCTCGCACAGTGAACCCTGCACATAATCCTTTATGCTGCTGTTAAGTAGTAGCTTGACGGTGCTGTTAACTACCAATGCTCTTCACCAGAACCAAACACTGAACTTTTTCCAACTTTTGTAACTTTCTGCTGTTAAAACACTCAATGTGAATCTTCCAACATCTTTCAAAAAAAATCTCCTTATGATTAAGACATTAAAGCAAAGCTCTCACATAGTTTGTTTCACTGCAAATCCCTGCAGAGATACAGGTCCTACACTTTTTGAAGAAACAGGATTTTTTTCCGTTAATGTAACTTATAGACGAAGGCAGAAAGGAGCACACATAATCCACAAGTTTCAGCTTTTGCACAGAGACCAGTGCATCCATTAAGCATTCATTTATGTTCAAGCGTATTCACCAGCACACCACCATTGTCATACTGGTGGATAAGCATGGGCATTAAAGATCAAACATCACATCAGTTAATTAGCATGTGGGGGCGAGGAGGGTGCTGACATGACTTAAGCACATTGGTCATCCCTGCCCCGGGTCACTGTCAGTGGAGTTTGCACATTCACCCGGTATCTGTGTGGGTCTCACTCCCACAACCCGAAGATGTGCAGGGTAGGTGGATTGGCCACGCTAAATTGCCCCTTAATTGGAAAAAAATAAAATTGGGTTCTCTAAATCTATTTTTTTTAAAGCGCATTGGTCAATTATGCTTTGGGACTTTGCGCCAGTAACAATGGTGTTGAACAGACAAATGCGAATGTCCTCATGTCTCCGATAAACTCATCGTGCATCCATATAGAAAAATTCTGCTTTAAAATATTGCAATAAATCCCATTCTAAATGATACGACCATTAATAACTAATCAAGCTGTCCTCTTCATCGTCCTTCTGGAGGGCAACCATGAATGAGCAATAAATGTTGGCCACGCCAGAACGCTCACATCCCATGATGGGCTCAATGGCCTCATTCTGTGCTACAGACATTTAATGATTTAATGTTTCTATGAACTCCCCCGTACCAGCTTGAGTGAATAAATAAAATTTTTTAGACGATTAATTGAACTCAGCCAGATCTCAGGAGTGTTATTAATTGCCAGGCTTCGAGATTCAGGTTCTTCAGCTGTTTCTTGCCTTGGTAAATAATCACAAGACGACAACATACTCTGAACAGTTCATCTGCTAAGGCCTGTGAAGGGGTTCCACCTCCCTCAGGTACCATGCATTAAGAGGGCATTAGCGACCATGAACCTCCATGGATTTGTCCATGATTATGCTTACTGCAATGGATTGCCATTGCTTTCTGCAGTATGTCGCACCAGGAAATTCTCCTGCTGTTATCACCTACTGTCAGGCATATTGGCTGATAATAAACCTGTTTGGCCACATTATGAGCACACTGTGAAGTGGTTACCTGCTTAAAATGCAGCGGGAATTAATGAGACTTTGCTCTTCAATTTTGGCAGGCTCTAGCTCAAGCTGGTAGAGGGGAAGTTCATGGAAACATTAAATCATTGAATGTCTAAAGCAGAGAATGAGGCCATTCAGCCCATCATGGCCCTCTAAAGGAGCAATTCACCTCATGCTACCCCCAGCCTTCTTCCCACAGCCCTGCCATTTTTTTTTTCCTTTTCAGATAGCAATTCAGTTCCCTTTTGAAAGTTTCAAATGAACCTGCCTCTATCACACTCTCAGGTAATACCCTCCAGATCCTAACCATTCACTGCTTGACAAGGATTTTCCTCGTGTCACTATTGCTCCTTCTACTGATTGCCTCACATCGGCAAAGTTAATTAGCTACATCCAGCTAATCAGAATGTGTTAGCCTTATTGTCTTTAAAGGACATTGTAAAATGTGGCTAACCCTGGAGCTCAAGCATCTATTGACACGTTTGACTTTTGCTTCTTTATGCTGAGTGCCAATCTGTTTGGCCCTCCTTTAAAGGATTTTACTTCATTTTCTTATGCTTCGAGTCTTCTCTTTAATTTGCTTCTATTTTCTTCCCACGCCTTCAAATTTCCAAATACGTAACAAATTTTCTTTTAAATTATGTTCTAGTTTTTGCCTCAATAGTCATTCATCATGACGCAACCTCATGGCCCAAACGTCCTCAGTTACGAAACCTTTCATCTCCTCTTCCCCATTGTCCTTTCAGTGAGAATCTTCGGTCTCCATCCCCTTCTTCTCTATTTGTGTATCAGTGGAAATGATCTTTGACAGAGTGAAGTCCCCAGTTTTCACTCATCCATTTACTGGCAGCTCCTCGAGCAGCACTGCTACCTCCCAATGTGTGCTTACTGCTGCTGCTAGCCCCAATTCTGCAGGAAATGCTGGCCCACATTCCCACTCCACTTAATGCCCCAGTCTCCCTCTCTTTTTCCACCCGCTTGTCACAAGGCTACGCTCCTTTATTTTTCAAAGTACAATTTTTCAACTTTCAACTAACTGGAAATTTAGCAATTTGAACAGAAACAAAAGATTAAAAATTCAAGGCCACAGTCCCAGGTGAAGGTGAGACACCAACAAATTATTCCAAACAGACATTTCCTGTCATTCAGGCAACCATCGAAGCGCGCAAATATCTAAGCAAGAGATTGCAAGTGGCATATGCAGTGTCACAAAAGTCTTCAGCTGAGGACCAGGCTGGAAGCTGCTCTCTCTTTTGGAATAGTTTGAGAAGCCAACTCTACCAACGAACCAAGATCTCATAATAATTATTAATAATAATTTTATTAGTGTTGCCAGTAGCCTGACAAGAACACTGCAATGAAGTTGGTGTGAAACTTCCCTAGTCGCCACACTCGGGCGCCTGTTCGGGTACACTGAGGGAGAATTCAGAATGTCCAATTCATCTAACAAGCACGTCTTTCAGAACTTGTGGGAGGAAACCAGAGCAGCCGGAGGAAACCCACGCAGACACTGGGAGAACGTGCAGGCTTCGCACAGTGACCCAAGCCAGGAATCGAAACTGGGTCCCTGGTGCTGTGAAACAACAGTGCTAACCAATGTGCTACTGTGCCATCCAATTGCGACATTTTCTATAGCTGACCACATCCACGAAGCCAGCTACCCTAAATCAGCCACAGAGTTTCAAATCTACTCTCACGGACAATCAAAAGGTACTTAACCATATATTATTTTATCTTTTTTTCTTTATTTCTGATGCCTATGTGTTGGCATGTGCATGCGTGTGGGCCCAAACGACTGCATGAGGGCCAAATGCTTGCCGTCCAGTTATCATCATTTTTCATGGGTTTAGTGGTTAATAAATTGCTCTTCCGATCAAGAACACCTTGTTTAATTGGCGCCTCATTGCTCAGAGTTTAAATAGTTAAATACATTCTGATGATTTGGAAAAGGCATGTCCTCATGAAAAAAGAAACTTAAACCTTTGTTGTGATCAACCCAGGAGGCTGAATAGAGGGGAACTAGTTCACCACTCCTCACCTGGTCGTAACAACATAGCAAACCTCAATGCCAACAATTCTCCCCTTCCCATCCTGTCTCAAACCTCATGCTGCAGTCTCTTTCTGCTCGCTCCCATCCTTTGACCCACAGTTCTCTCCTGCTCCTGACCTGCAGTTCCCCATCACTCTCTTCCCACTGCCCTGATCCCAGACCATTTAATCTTCACCAGCTCAAGACCAATCTCAGAAACTCCTCATCCCAAATTGTTCCCTTTGAAGGCAGCAAGCTGGCACAGTGGTCAGCACTGAACATAGAACATACAGTGCAGAAGGAGGCCATTCAGCCCATCGAGTCTGCACCGACCCACTTAAGCCCTCACTTCCACCCTAACCCCGTAACCCAATAACCCTTCCTAACCTTTTTGGTCACTAAGGACAATTTATCATGGACAATCCACCTAACCTGCACGTCTTTGGACTGTGGGAGGAAACCGGAGCACCCGGAGGAAACCCACGCAGACATGGGGAGAACGTGCAGACTCCGCACAGACAATGACCCAGTGGGGAATCGAATCTGGGACCCTGGTGCTGTGAAGACACAGTGCTATCCACTTGTGCTACCGTGCTGCCCTGTCTCACAGCACCGGGGACCTGGGTCCAATTACAGCCTTGGGTGACTGCATGTGTGGAGTTTGCACATTCCCTCTATGTCTGCATAGGATTCCTCTGTGTGCTCCGGTTTCCTGCCACAGTCCAAAGGGAGGGTAGGTTGGTCATGCTAAATTGCCCCTTAGTGTCCAAGGATGTGCAGGTTAGTTTACAGGGATAGGGCGGAGTGGACTTTTGTAGAGTGCTTTTTAGGAGGGTCAGTGCAGACTCAATGGGCCAAATGGGCTCCTTTTGCATTGCAGGGTTCTAGGATTCTATGAACTCAGCCCGTTGCCTACACATCTCTCAGCTATTTCTCCAATAGGTTGGACCGGTTATTGGTTCTCAAATTGGTTAGCAGGCGGCAGTAAGAAATTTAACAAACAAAAGTAATCTGAGTTCTTGAGCACCAGTCCTCAAGTGTGTCATGTCCTGTTCTGGAAGGCTCATGGGCAACTCGGGAGGGTTGAGGACCAAAGTGAAAGTTGCCCACGGGCTTCAAGCTTGTGAGGTTAACATGTTATTCCTGTAGTAAGAGAAGCCACAGCGGTGTCACACCGTCCTTAGCATTGACATGAGTCCAAAGCATCTTCAGAAATTCGGGAACACTAATATTTATACCACGGCTCGTGACTACATTTTTAAAATCAGCTTCTTCAATTGTTCTATTTTTATCCAGCAGTCATTTTAATCTTATTCCTGCAAAGTAAATATTGTTCTACGCTGCTGTCACTTCTGCTTAATTATAATTCAGGCTAGATAAACAAATGTTATTAAAATAGGTACTTGATTGGAATAGTATTACTCCAGGCTATACAGTATTGGGAATACAGACAACGTCAAATAATTACATAACCAGATACTCCTCGTCATTACAATTTTCATGTCTTCCATTTTGCAAATTTTCAATCTGACATTTTGCAAACTGTTTGTTCTTTACAAAATAACCAAACTTTTCAAGCTGAGAAAAATACAGGGCTATTGGATAGAGGTTTGTGCTGAATTATTCTCATAAAATGGCCAGGAAAGACAATGGATGGAAGGGTCTCTTAATCTTCCATGGCTCTGCAATTCCAGGACCTTGTATCCTTTACAATGTAACATCAAATGGACATAAAATTCAGATGACAGCCTGATGATTAACTCATTGACTATGCAGTACAGCTGTGAAATTAAAAGCTACAACTGTAAGGTTGACTGCATTTATCTTATTCCCAGCTCCGAGCTGCTGGCATTGGGAGGCGGGTGGGGGGAGTTGATTTGCTACAGTACAGCTTGTTGTGCCCCCTCCAATTGCTCCCAAATCCATAGATTTCTTCCATGCTTTGGAACAACTGCAGGAGCTGGAACTTTCTAGATTGTGTAAGAGGATCAATAAACAGGGAAAAAAAGCACATTTGCATTTACTGTTGCCAAAGTAATATGTCTGAATCAGTGAGGCAAGATTTAATCGAGGAAAGTTGCATAAATAATGGGCCATCACCATGGAAACTTTACGCAGGCACAAACCAGATCTAACAGCCAAGGTAACAATCTCCACAAATGTGCATTAAAATTAGGTAAATTAAACTGAAATAAAAACGCTCAGTCGCCATTAATGAGGGGTCTTTCACAGCCAGAGAATAATACAGTATAACCGCTGTGTTCTCACCCATTTGTTGCAACCAAGGCTCTTGGGCAAGTTTATCTTTCACTTAGGGCAGCATGGTGGCACAGTGGTTAGCACGATTGCGTCACAGCTCCAGGGCCCCAGGTTCGATTCACGGCTTGGGTCACTGTCTGTGCGGAGTCTGTATTTTCTCCCAGTGTCTGCGTGGGTTTCCTCCGGGTGTTCCGGTTTCCACCCACAGTCCAAAGACGTGCGGATTAGGTGGATTGGCCATAATAAATTATCCAAAAAGGTTGCGTGGGGTTACGGGGTTAGGGTGGAGGTGTGGGCTTAAGTGGGGTGTTCTTTCCAAGGGCCGGTGCAGACTCGATGGGCCGAATGGCCTCCTTCTGCACTGCAAATTCTATGATTCTACACAATGTATAGAAACAAAGTGTTGGTTGCACAATAATGAGGAATTCATAAATCAATCTCTTGGACCTTTGGTCACCCATCCTATTTTTTTTTAAAATTTATTCAGGCCAGGATTTATTGCCCATTCCCAATTGTCGTCAAGAGAACCACCACTGCAGTTCTTGTGGCTAAAGGGCATCCATTGTGTTGTTCGGGAGGGAGACCTAGGATTTTGGCCCAGCAACAGTGAAGGAACGGCGATGTATTTCCAAGTCAGGTTGGCTTGGAGGGAAATTTGCAGGTGGTGGTGTATCGGCTGCCCTTGCCCTTCGAAATGGCAGTGGTCGTGTGTTTGGAAGGTGCTGTCTAAGGAGCTTTGGTGAGTTCCTGCAGTGCGTCTTGTAGATGGTACACAGTGCAGCTTTGTGCTTCGAAGGTGGAGGGAGGGAATGTTTGTGGATGGGGTGCTAATCAAGTGGCTGCTTTGTCCTGTATTGTGTTATTGAGTGTTGTTGAAGCTGCACTCATCCAGTATTCCACCACACCCCTGATTTGTGCTTTGTAGTGATAAAGGTAAAGTTGCCAGATGGCTCCCAGATGACCATAGGCTGCTTTCCCCTGTGAGGAGGGAGAGCGGACTGGTGGTGTTTTAACCTGAAGATCACCACGCCTCAGGTGAGGAGCAAGGTTGAGAATGCAGGGCATCCATGAGTAACCTCAACCTCAGCAGGAATTGGCCTCGCTCTGCAACACGAACCAGCTGTCCAGCCAAGTGAGCTAAACTGGTCCCCAGTGTAATGGTATGGTAAATATAGTGGACAGGCTTTCAGGGATCAATGGCAAACTACTTTCCACAGCAGTTCTAGCCTCTGACCTGTTCTTATAACCACAGTATTAATATTGCTAGTCCAGTTCCATTTCTAGTCAATGGTGATATTTACCCTAAAAGCACTGGGAAAGGTCTGTAAGGCTCAGATTTGACCTACTTGCAGTGTCATTTTCAATAACTGCCATAATCTGAGGGATGTGGTGCAATGTAGTGAGTCACACAGTTCAGGGATACAGGTTCAAAAGCAACCAAAACAAATGTTTATAGTAGTCTCCACTCTTTGCCACAACTAATAATGGAATCCTTAACGGCCATGAACACTCTTTCCAAGGGCCAGTGTAGACTTGATGGGCCGAATGGCCTCCTTCTGCACCGTAAATTCTATGATTCTAAGATATTTCACTACAATTAAGAGACAATCAAATTTAACAACAATAATCATTGACATATAAACAACACTTTTTAAAGCTCCTTTTTAAAATGATTTCTGGAAAACAAAAACAAAAATGACTTACTCTGCTGCAATGCATGCACTACCTTTAAAAAAATGACATTGCTTAAGCAATGAGAGAGGAAATGCATATGCAGCAGAACAAGTATTCTGTGCCTGAAACACATCAGTCAGCATGGAGGCCAAGTGAACAGCAGTCAGCTTTAATTAATTACACACAGATTCAACTGGAGGTCGAGCTTTTTTCATTCTTTCAAGGAATGTGGGTGTTGCTGGGTAGGCGAGAATTTATTGCCCATCCCTAACTGCCCTTGGAAAGGTGGCTGCCTTATTGAATTGCTACAATCCCATGTATAGGAACATCCACAGCGCTGTTAGGGAGGGGGTTCCAGGTTTTTGACCCAGTGGCAGTGAAGGAACAGGGATATATTTCCGAGTCAGGATGGTGAGTGGCTTGGAGGGGAACCTCCAGCTGGTGGTGTTCCCATGTGTGATATTTTTAAAGGATAGGCTTGCTGACCATGAATGTACAAACAACAAGAGCTTTATTGGGAAAGTGTGTACACGCTGTTAGAATAAGCTGCCCATTTGCTTGCACAAATGGTTGAGGATGTCATCAATATGTCACATGATCAGGTTCTTGAAATAACCTTGTTCCAACTAGGAACAAACATGAATACACAACACTTTCCTCCCCCTTTGCATCAGAGTTTCCTGCATTGAAACACAATGGCCGGGATTCTCCGAGCCTCCGTGCGCGGGGACGGAGAATGGGGCGTCAGATCCGCAGTCGGGTCCGAAGCCTTCCCGCGATTCTCCGCGGACCGGATAATCACCGCCAGTCGCGCGAGCACGGTCGACGCGGTGCCAGTCGGGACAATTGAAAGAGGCCCCCCGAGGTGATTCTCCGCCGGCAGCTGGCTGAGTTCCTGCCAGCGTGGTTCTAACATGGTTGCAACCGGAGGGCACGCGGAGTATCGGCTGCCGCGGTCGCCCTGGTGGGGAGCGGAGGGATCCATCACTGGCGGCTCCTCCAGGACGGCCAGGGCACCGATCGGGGGGGCCACCAATCGGCGAGTGCGCGATCTGGGGGGCGGGCCTATTTTGTGGGGCCGGCTTGCTGTGTGGGACCGCCATGTTGCGCGGGGCCGCCACGCGTGTGCGCGGACCCACGGCCGGAAGTGCAGGGCCCTGTATCGGCAGCCGGAGCTGCGCAGAGCACTCCAGGGCCCTGCTGGCCCCCTTCAGGTAAGTGAATCGCTGGATCAAGTGGCTCGTTGACGCCGGCGTGAAACACTCCAGTGTTTACCCATTTCAGAGAATCCCAGCCACTATATCAAAATTTATAATATTAGCAAATAGTAACATATCAGTAAATAGGTTAGACATTTCAGAGGATGTTGATTTCTGTTTGGTGATAGGCGAACCTCACGTCAGCTTTTACGAGTTGACTGCAACTCCTGGTGTTTTTGGCTTATTTTGGACTTCATTCGTAGTTGTCTAAACAAGAGTTCGAATCGTGTTGAAATGTTTCCAACTGGGGAATTGTCTTCCGCAGTCGTTTCTGGTACTGTCAGTTTCTCAGGAATGTCTAGGTCTTCACTTGGCACAGTCTGTTACAGACTTTCGGTTGACTGTCTCTGGCAAACAAGTTTTAGTTGCTAAAAGTTGTGATCGGTGTGTCTTCTCCACACTACATCGTCCCGAGTTTGAACGGTGTAGACTGGTCCTGTCTGTTCACTCGTCACCACGTGGTGGTTTAATTCCTTGCCAATATTTCCTGACTTTCTGAAAAACATGCCATTTAGTCCTGTTCTCATGTTGCAAACCCTGACTTTGCAGTTTCCTCGTCTGAGACAGCTTTAGCAAACCAAATGCTGTATGTAGTTGGAATTTTACCATGAGTAATGCCAGAGAACTTGAGTTGTCGAATGTGTTGCGTTCTTGTGTGTCATCAGGAGTTGACTTAGTTGTTCAGGCAATGATTCTCGCTCATTAGTTATCTTCAACGAATGTTTCATAGTCTGAACAAACCTTTAAGACATCCCATGTGTGGCAGAAAGATAAGGAGCGGGTCAGATGTATTGGATTCCCATTTTCCTTTAGATAATTTGTCAATTCTTGCAAAATGACCTGTGACCCACTGTCACTAACAAGTTCAGGGTAACTGATTCTTGCAAAAATCTCACCCAGTCATTCTATTGTTCTCTCTCAGGACGTAGTCTTTATGATGACGACTTCAAGCCATTTCGAGTGTGCGTCTACCGCAGTGAAAAACATTTGCCATTCGAATGGTCCAGAATAATCTGTATGGAGTCTTTGCCATGGCCCTTCTGGCCATTCCCACGGGTGTAATGGTGTTAGTGGCGGCAGAGTTTTTAATATTTGTACAAGCCGAATAAATGCCCACCTTCTCCTCAATTTGACTATCGAGCCCTGGCCACCAAAATTAGCTTCTAGCTATCTTCTTCATCCTTGCTATCCCACAATGGTCTTCTTAGTTTAGGACATGTTTCCGTAACAATGGTGGAATGATGACCCTCATTCCCCAAAGAAGATAACCAGCCTGTACGGATAGTTTGAGTCTTTGGATAACATTTGACTTCAACTCCACGTTTGCTCCCATGGTGTTGCCACAAAGTCCTGTACCCATAACCTCTCACAGGAGGGAATTATTTCTGGTACACGTCTTCAACTTATCCTGTGGTTACATGAATACTATAAACTTCTTTGTATATAAAATATTACCACTTGAACTATTCATTTCCTGACTCATTCGGTAAAGGTAATCTAGAGAGCCCATCAGCGTCCCCATGGAGATTTGATTGACAATGTTTTATCGTGTATGCACTGACATGAGTAATGGCCATCTCTACATCCAATTCGCTGCTAGACGTGGAATATTGGTGTGCGGCCAAAGTGTTGTCAGTGATCGATGACCCGTTACTAAAGTAAAGTTCCTTCCATATAAGTATTGGTAAAAATAATGCCAAGTACTTCCTTCTCTAGATGCGCATAGTTCATTTCTGCTTTGTTCAAGGATCTTGATACAAACGCCAATGGCTTCTCTTCACCATTGGCCATTATGTGAGAAATCACAGCTCCCACCCCACAAGGTGATGCTTCGCAAGCCAATTGCAAGGGTGTGACACACCCTTGGATGAAAGTGTGTCAGGACTTTTGACTTTAATAGTGCTGACCTTAGCATCCACCCATTTCCATTTCCTGTTTTGACACTATAAGTTTTGTAAAAGCTTGAGAATGGATGCCAGATTTGGGACAAACCTTACATGACACTTTAATGAGCCCAGAAAGATAAAAGCTGATTTAGATTTTGAGGTGCCGGTGCCTCAGTTGTGGCTTTTAAGGTGATTTGTGCAGTTCCTTTGCATCTATGATGTGCCCCAGATACTCAATAGAAGATTTGAAGAATCACATTTATCCTTCCATAATCGTAGTCCATAATTTTCTAGCTTCGGGAGTTTAGTATCTAAGTTTTGAAAATACTCTTATTCATCTTTTTCGGACTCCTTCTAGTCCACTTCAAATTCATGGTATGTTGGAACAGACAAGTGCGGAGGTGATGGCAAATGGAAGTCTTTACAGCTGGATAGCCCTTCGTGTGTCACGATTGAGAAATAATGTTGTAAATCCGGATCCACATTTATTTGGAGATAAGCTTGACGACGGTCAACGTTACTGAAATGCTGGCCTCCAGCCAACTCAGCAAATAAATCATCAATTAAAGATTGACAGTGCCGGATTGATAGTGACTTTAAAATCACCACATATGCGTACCGAACTATCTTTCTTCATCACGAGTACAATCGGTGTGGCCCAATCACTTACATTAACGGGTTTGATTACCCCCATCTTGACCAACCTCTCTCTCGACCTAGCCCTGATGACATACAGCACTGAGCTAGAAGCATCTTTGTTGGCTTTTGGCCTTATTCCTTATCTTGATTGAGATCTCTTTCATGCTTCCCAGCTCTCCATTAAAGACAATGACATGTTTCCTTAAAATCTTCTGTAGACCTGCTTGGACTCCAACACGAGTTTCACCTCTGCCCTGTTTAGCTTAATTCTCTCCAGCCAGGTTCTCCCCATTATGGCTGGACAGTTACCTTTAACAACTGCAGGGGTATCATAGATTTTTATAGAATTTACAGTGCAGAAGGAGGCCATTCGGCCCATCGAGTCTGCATCAGCTCTTGGAAAGAGCACCCTACCCAAGGTCAACACCTCCACCCTATCCCCATAACCCAGCAACCCCACCAAACACGAAGGGCAATTTCGGACATGAAGAGCAATTTATCATGGCCAATCCACCTAACCTGCACATCTTTGGACTGTGGGAGGAAACCGGAGCGCCCGGAGGAAACCCACGCAGACACGGGGAGAATGTGCGGACTCCACACAGACAGTGACCCAGCCGGGAATGGAACTTGGGACCCTGGCGCCGTGATGCCACTGTGCTAACTATTGTGCTACCATGCTGCCCTAGCTGGGCCTAGGGGCCTGTTTCCATGCTGTAAATATCTATGTTTCTATGACTCTATGACAATCTTATCATATATTTTTTTAACTAGGCTTTACTGGCTGCACCAGACTTTGCAGGAGGTTGAATGATTTCCCCCATGTTATACTCAGTAAAGTTGGGAAGACAATATCTGCTGCAATTTGTTGTTTGGACAAAATAATTGAATAGTTCAGTATATGAGCTCCACCACTCGATGTGCTCATCATACGGTCCCACAGCCCCCAAAATCCCTGCCATTTGCCACAATGTGCCAGGAAATGTTTTGCACTACCTTGGTTCTTTTTTCAAACAAGGTACGCCTGAGCTCAATCTGTTTCCTTCCGAGTTGGAACACCCCCACCTCTAAGCTATTGTACTTGCTACTCGCTGTGCTCCCTGTACTGTCCCAGATCTTCCGGGCAGAGCACATGGAGAGCTTCTTTTTGATGACTTTTCCTCTAAAATCTATGTTGAAATTTTGGTTCCGTCAATTGTTTATACCCATATTTGCCCTCTTCATTGCCAGTTTTCTTTGTGGTATTTGTAAAAGATGTGCTTGCAGACCACAAAGGTACAAAGAACAGTGCAGCACAGGCACAGGCCCTCCAAGCCTGTGGCGATCATGATACCCTAACTAAAAACAAAACCTTTCAGTCCATAATCCCTCCATTTCCTCCCTATCCATGTACCCATCCAGATGTCTCTTAAATGTTGTTAATGTGTCTGCTTCCACCACATCCTCTGGCAGCACGTTCCGGTTACCCACCACTCGCTGCATGAAAAACGTACCTTGCACATCTCCCTTAAACTTTCCCCCTCTCACCTTGAACCCGTGCCCCCTAATAATTGACACTTCCACTTTGGACAAGGTCTCAGACTATCCACCCTGTCTATGCCTCTCTTAATTTTGTAGACCTCTATCAGGTCTCCCCTCAGCCTCCATCTTTTCAGTGAAAACAATCCTAGTTAATTCAACCTCTCCTTATAGCCAGCACTTTCAAGACCAGGCAACATCCTGGTGAACCATCTCTGCACTCAAGCAAGCAAACAAGAGCTTTATTGAAAAGATGTTTACTCTACAGGCTGTTAGGATAGACTGCGCATTTGTCTGCGCAAATGGCTGATTGCATCATCAATATGTCATATGATTGGACTCTTAACAGGACCTTGTTCCAACTAGGAGCAAACATGCACCTGTTGCCCTTGTAGATGGTAGTTGTCGTAGGTTTGGAAGGTGCTGTCCAAGCAACATTGGCAAGTTCCTGCAGTGCACCTTGTCGATGGTGCACATGGCTGCCACTGCGTGGCGGTGGTGGAGGGAGTGAATGTTTATTGATGGGGTGCCGATCAAACAAGCTGCTTTGCTGTGGATGGTGTCAAGTTTATTTGAGTGTTGTTGGAATTGTGCTCATCCAGGCAAGGGGAGATTATTCTATCACATTCCTGATGTGTACCTTGTAGTGGGCAGGCTTTGGGGATTCAATACTCGCTGCAAGGTTCCTAGCTTCTGGCCTGCTCTTGTAGCTACAGCATTTATATGGCTAGTCCAGTTCAATGTCTGGTCAATGGTAACTCCCAAGACGTTAATAGCGGGGGATTTAGTGATGATAATATCATTGAATGTCAAGGGGCGATGATTAGTTTCTCTCTTGTTGGGAGATGGTCATTGCCTGGCACTTCTGTAAAGGTAATGTAATGCTGATGGTGCATGCTTAATTTGCTGGCAGTCGAGTGTCACTCTTCCACCGGAAGGTTTTGATAGAAGGTTTTCTATCAAAATAAATTATTTCTAAAATAATAGTGATTAAATACTACAGGTAATTTTCATTTACCTTTTAGCCAAGGGTTACATGGACTGCGAGGATACATTTCACACAGGCAGAAACTGCCACCTAAAATATCTAATAAACTGGGAGTACATAAGCAATGTTACACAAACCTTCTGCCGGCATGATAATACTCATGTAGGTCTGTCAACATCATGCAGCAACAGCAGTATCAGGTTTGCTCATGCACGACATTGTGTATATGAAGGGTTCCTGTGTAAGTTAATGTTAGTGCATTACATCTTGATGAAACTGGTCATTGGGGTGCTGTGTAATGTATAAATTGACTGCCTTCAGCTTAATATTTCATCTGCATGAAAGAGTGGAGTGCAAGGAAACTTCACAAACCATGCACTGTGCAACCTCAATAAAACATTTCACAGCCATTATGAACGTTGAAATAATACATAATTTAAGTGCACATTGTTATATAAAAAGGGCATTAGCGACAGCATCTGCTTATAACAGACCGGTTATCTTATTTAAATTGACAATGCAAGCCCACTATTACAAGAATACTAGATCTGAAGAGTTTGAAATGTTATATTTAGGTGGATGAGGACGTGTGGCACAGTGCGAGGGTCTTTACCTCTGGGTCAGATGCTCCAGGTTCAAGTACCACATCAGGACCTGTTGTCCATGGCAGAAGCGTTCATGGCACAGTTCAATGGCTGATAACATAGAAAAATACAGTACAGAACAGGCCCTTCGGCCCACGATGTTGTGCTGAACTTTTGTCCTAGATGAAGAACAAATTAATCTACATCCCATCATTCTACCATAATCTATGTACCTATCCAATAGCCGCTTGAAGGTCCCGAATGTTTTTCCGACTCAACTACTTCCACAGGCAGTGCATTCCATGCCGCCACTACTCTCTGGGTAAAGAACCTACCTCTGACATCCCCCCTATATCGTCCACCATCACCTTAAATTTATGTCCCTTTGTAATGGTTTGTTCCACCCGGGGAAAATGTCTCTGACTGTCTATCTATTCCCCTGATCACCTTATAAACCTCTATCAAGTCGCCCCCCCGTCCTTCTCCATTCTAGACGAAAAGACCAAGCAACCTCAACCTTTCCTCGTACGACCTACTCTCCATTCCAGGCTACATCCTGGTAAATCTCTTTTGCACCTTTTCCAAAGCTTCCACATCCTTCCTAAAATGAGGCGACCAGAACTGCACACAGTACTCCAAATGTGGCCTTACCAAGGTTTTGTACAGCTGCATCATCATCTCACGGCTCTTAAATTCAATACCTCTGCTAATGACGGCTAGCACACCATAGGCCTTCTTCACAGCTCTATCCACTTGAGTGGCAACTTTCAAAGATCTATGAACATAGACCCCAAGATCTCTCTGCTCCTCCACATTGCCAAGAATCCTACCGTTAACCCTGTATTCTGCATTCATATTTGGTCTTCCAAAATGGACAACTTCACACTTTTCAGGGTTAAACTCCATCTGTCACTTGTCAGCCCAGCTATGCATCCTATCTATGTCTCTTTGCAGCCGACAACAGCCCTCCTCACTATCCACAACTCCACCAATCTTCGTATCGTCTGCAAATTTACTGAGCATCTGGGCAGCACGGTAGCATCGTGGATAGCACAATCGCTTCACAGCTCCAGGGTCCCAGGTTCATAGAATTTTAGAATTTACAGTGCAGAAGGAGGCCATTCGGCCCATCGAGTCTGCACCGGCTCCTGGAAAGAGCACCCCACCCAAGGTTAACACCTCCACCCTATCCCCACAACCCAGCAACCCCACCCAACACTAAGAGCAATTTTGGACACTAAGGGCAATTTATCATGGCCAATCCGCCTAACCTGCACATCTTTGGACTGTGGGAGGAAACCGGAGCACCCGGAGGAAACCCACGCACACACGGGGAGGATGTGCAGACTCCGCACAGACAGTGACCCAAGCCGGAATCGAACCTGGGACCCTGGAGCTGTGAAGAGATTGTGCTTGGGTCACTGTCTTCCTCTTAACAAGACATTCAACCTCTCTTGCTAACCTCACTCGACCATCTCTTCCATGCCTGACAGGGACATACATATCAAGGACACGTAGTATCTGTTCCTTGAACAAGTTCCACATTTCATTTGTGTCCTTCCCTGACAGCCTATGTTCCCAACTTATGCACTTCAATTCTTGTCTGACAGCATCGTATTTACCCTTCCCCCAATTGTAAATCTTACCCTGTTGCATGCACCTATCCCTCTCCATTACTAAAGTGAAAGTCACAGAATTGTGGTCACTACCTCCAAAATGCTCCCCCGCTAATAAATCTATCACTTGCCCTGGTTCATTACCCAGTACCAAATCCAATATGGCCTCCCCTCTGGTCAGACAATCCACATACTGTGTTAGAAAAGCTTCCTGGACACACTGCACAAACACCACCCCATCCAAACTATTTGATCTAAAGAGTTTCCACTCAATATTTTGTTAACCAACCTGGGAATCCTTCCACCAGCTCCCACTATTCCCCAGAATCTTTTTTAAAATGGGTGCATGAAAGTCAAAGTTTTAAATCTTAAACACAAGGAGGTGCTTAAGCTGTAGCATTTCATTGAAACATAAATGTAGGTGTGAGGCAAAGAGGTATTGTCATTTAACCTTGGACAAAAAAACATTTGAATAACAATTCCGCATCACCTTCAATCCAGAAATATTTAACTTTACTGAAGGACGAATATAGGACAGCACTGTACCGTAACACAAGGGTACTTGACTTGAAGCAAGCCATCTCTTTTCACAAAGGTAAAATACAGCAGATTCTGGAAATCTCAATATAAAACTGAGAATGCTGGAAATACTCAGCAGCCCAGGCAGCAACTGCAGAGATAGAAACTGAGCTAACATTTCGGGATGATAACTGGAAAACATCACAGATCTAATATGTTTGGAGCAAGCACAGAGGTAGAGAAAGCTGGGATGGAAGAAGAAAAGGAAATTCTGTGATACAGTGGAAGATCGGAGAGATTAAATGTGCAGTGCAATCATTACGAACCCCAGCATTGCAGCTGGGAGAACTTCAAGTTAATTAATAAATCTAGTCTCATCTCCTAAACTGACTATATCTGCTGTGCCTCTCAGGATCTGACATTTCCTAAACTACAGGCAACACTGTTACAAAGCCAACCAACTACCTAAGACATGGCACCTTCAGCCCAGCAACAACATATTCCACCTCCACAATGCCAGCGCCAAGAGGGAACTCAACATCTCCTTGAATGGCAAGAGGCTAAATCACGAACAGCAGCCTGTTTGTCTTGCTGTTACCCTTGACCAAATACTGTCACACAAACAATCTGAGCAGTACAGCAGAAAATACCAAAACATGAAACAAGCTTCTCAACAAAGTTGCTGACTCTTCATGGGGTACAATGCACAAACCTTAAGGCACTCAGCTCTTGCCATCATCTCCTTGACTGCAGAGTGGACACCAGTATGGTACAAGTCATTCCAAACTACTCATATATACCCAGCTCAACACAACAATGTATATCATCTCGGGTACCCTCCGATCAACTCAACCACCCTGGCTCCCAGTCCTGAGCCACATCCCACCCCCTCACTTAAGTAGCAACAGCTCCTGGAGAAGGTTTACATCGACCCAGGCCTGCCACTAGACAAGGACCTTACCGATCCACCTGCTTCTCACCTCCCATCATGCCAGCCTGAATGGCTAAGTCCACCGTGTCAAGGAATAACAGCAAAGGCCCTATGGCAGAAGGAATAGAATCAACACGCCGCCATTAAAAACCATTTCCTCATCACAGATCCCACATTCCGTCCATCCGGCTTCAACCTGCCACACCAATATTGGGCAATCCTCAACCATTTCCCCACAGGCCAAGGTCTTTGTGCAGCAAATCGGCACAAGCGGGGCCTTGTAGGGAACCCGGACTGCAGCTATGGGGCATCCCTATCAATGACTCACATCACTAAAGACTGTCCCTTGACAAAATCCACTCAGAGAGCAACACTTAGCCACTGTGAAAGCAATTGCCTGGCTCAGTGATTATTACACACACAAAAAAATAAAATTATAACAATCAGGAAAACATTGGATCATTATAAATACTAATCTAATGTCTTTCAGGAGAGGAAATCTGCCATCCTTACCCCGTCTAGTCGGCATGACTACAGGTCCAGAGCAATGTGGCTGACCCTAAAGTGCCGTATGAAGTGGTCTAGCAAGCCACTCGGTTATACCAAACCCCTAAATCATTAACGCACTGTGAGTATACCTCCACCACATGGACTGCAGCAGATCTCAGAGACAATCAGCAGTGGACAATAAATGCTATCCTTGCCAGTGATGCAGACATCCCAAGAACAAATTTTAAAAAAGAATTTGGGATGCTGAAAAGGGAAGTCCAGGGGAGATGTGGTTGGTGGTAACCAAGGTAACTATAGCCATCAGTGGGCTTAGGTAGGTACTGACTGAAAGCCTATTCCCAGAAATAGAGCTCAAGACACCCAGGAGAAGAAGGAAAGAGTTGGAGACAGACAATGTGAAAATGAGGAAGGAGTGAGAATTTGAAGCAAAGGTGGATGAAACTTTTCCATGACAGCGGGAGAACAGCAAACGGCACCAAAACCATCATTGATGTACCAGAATAAGAGATGGGAGGGGACTTGAGAAAGACTAACTTTAGCTTTCTACTTTTTCAGCCTTAACCACTTCCCATTGGGCGTCCAATCTCTGCCCCATCACCTCGACCAGGACAGCCTGAAGCTGCCACCTCTTCCTCAAGTAGAGAACCAACTAGTTCCAATGCACCATCACCTCCTTCGGCCTGGCTAAACTTGTCCTTTTGTATCAACTGAATTCTCCTTTGACTCCAGTCACTTCCTTTAAGTAAAAGATCATCCTCTGCAAACCTGTCTGGGCCCTCTGATGTGATGTCTTTTCAAAGGATAACTAGAGCATTTGTTGTTCCAGCCCTTCCCAGGTCCCCTCCTACATCTCCTTTCCCTTTACATTCAATGCTGTATCAATGCCACTTCCTGCTCTGGCTATAAACTGTAAATTTTCATAATTCTTCTTCAAATTTCTACCCCTCCCTCACCTTCACATTAACTACCTCTGATATCCCTTCCTCGACTCTCTCGCTCCATTTCTTTCCAATGAAGCTCAACTGGAAGTTCAAGGTACAGAATCCAACCCGTTGAAAATGAAATGAAAATCGCTTATTGTCACGAGTAGGCTTCAATGAAGTTACTGTGAAAAGCCCCTAGTCGCCACATTCCGGCGCCTGTTCGGGGAGGCTGGTACGGGAATTGAACCATGCTACTGGCCTGCCTTGGTCTGCTTTAAAAGCCAGCGATTTAGCTGACAAACATTGAGTTTAACAGGTTACAGTCACAACCATTGCTCCCATTGTTTCTGACAGTTAAGGTCTGGTAATGATTCTGCTGTTCACGTAACCTCTCCTGAATTCCAGCCTATCACAGACCTTCCCTTTTTCTTCTCCACACCACTAATAAGTTGTTGACTTTTCAGATCCAGTGATCAATAAATCATTGAAGTCCTTAAGACCATAGTGTTGCGAGTGCTCAGTGAATTGTAATACATATTGATGGGAAAGATTAAACCCATAAGAGTAACAACTAGTCTCATAAATCTAAAGTTAAGTTAAAATTTGAGGAATTTCACAGATGTGATCCAATAGATCTCAAACCCAGAAGGTTTGAGGGTTTCATGTTACATTATAAAGGGGGCCCATTCTACGGATATTATTCATGAACTTCCAGAAGTCATAAGGTTAAGTCCCTTATAAGAGGCTATCAGCTAATGTTGAAGTGCATGGAGACAAAGGTAAATTATTAACTTGGGATCAGGAAATTAGCTCTGCAAAAGGAGGGCCAAGTAATGATAATGAGCAGATACTCTAATTCACAGTACGTGATACGTGGTAACCCGTAATGGCCTTCCCTTTTCACCATATTCATTAAAGACTTCGGGCACGGTTTTACGGCCATGATGCGCCCAAAATGCAGCGTGCCGAGGCGTAGCATGGCCGACAGAAACCTAGAGACCCTGCTCCTGGGATCTACCCGGCTAGCAATGACCTTGTGAGATCTAACACGATCTTGTGAGACATTGCGATGTAAACCCCTCCCATTGTGGGCGAGATCACTTTTCAGCAAATCTGCATATTAAAGCTGGACAGCTAGTCTCACTTTTAAATGTGCAGATTCCCAAGGTGTGGAATCTATCCCCTTTGCCTCGGAAACTCGGGCAAGTGCTGTTCAGTACTGGTCTCCACAAAGGGGGGCCAGATGGAACGGCTCTCGTGGGAGTCTTCCAGGGCATCAGAAGCCCCCATGCCCTTTGGACAGAGTGGTACCCTGGCACTGCTGGTCCCACTAAGGCACACTGGCTGTGCCACCTGGATGCCAGCTTGGCACTGGCAAGGTGCACAGGTGGCATTGCCAACTGGCAGGGGCACTGCCAAGGTACATTTTCTGCGTGATGGCAATCTGGTCGGGGGTGCCTTGCATGGGTGTTGGGGGGGGGGGGGGGGGGGAGAGAGAGAGAGTGCTGAGGAGCTCTCCCAAAGTGTGTTAGGGCTTGGGAAGGGGTCGTAAATTGGGCCGGGGGCTCCAAAGATTTGGGTGCCATTGAAAAATGGTGTCCTGATCTCTCGCTACACTGAGGGTTTTCGGTGAGTGGAACGTCTCAGTGCACAATATGGGGCTATGTGCGGCCTTGGTCGCGGATTCCCTGCTGAGGCCCCCTATTGAACCCGGGTGCCGTTTTATCACATTGTGTTTCTCGGCACTGCACGCGCTGTGCAGCTAAACGCGCTCGTTCCAGGACTTTGTTCCCATTTAGTGAAATTCCGCCCCCAGTTAATAGGATAGCAGCCACATATTCAAATTTGATGAAGACAGCCAAGATAGGTAGTACTGGAAGCTGTGCAGATAGAAACACAAAGTTATCAAGAGATATTGATAGATTAAATGAATGGGAAAAAGTATGGCAACTATGAGGTCATCCACTCTGAACTAAAGGAGGATCGAACAGGGCACTTTCTAAATGGTGAAAAGCTAGAGACAGAGGAATTCCAAAGAGATCCCGGGATCCAGCTATACTGATCATTAAAATGTCATAGACAGGTATAAAAAAATAAGCGAAAGGGTTTAGGACTACTGGCCTTTATATCCAGAGGATTAGAATACAAGGACCATGCTTCAGTTACACAGCCCAGGTTAGACCACATGTGGATACTGTGAGCAGTTCCGGGTACCAGACCTTAGAAAGCAAATATTTGCCTTGGAAGAACTGCAATTTAGATTCACTAGAATATCAGGACTCCAAGGATTAAACTCTATGACAAAATTACATAAATTGTGATTGTATTCCTTGGAATGTGGAAGGTTAAGCGGTGATTTGATTCAAGTTAAGACATTAAGCAGAACAGATAATGCAGTAAAAACTTATTTTCGATGGTTGTGGAGTCTAGAACTAGGAGGCAGAGTCTAAAATTAGAGGCCGGCCTTTCAAGAGTGAAATTAGGAAACACTTCTTCAAAAAGTGATGGTTTTTTTGTTAACTGCAGATATTAAGTGATGCTGGGTAAAGCAAGATATATGGTTTAGATCAGGCACTGTCAAACTCGGGGGCATGGCCCGCGGGTGGGTCACGGACGGGTGTCGGGAGGGTCGCGGAGCCGCCCGTCGCAGCGCTCCCGATCGCACAAATCCGCGCGCAACAGCCCGCAGCCGGCAGCTTTTAACTCTGCCGGCTGCAAGCAGCACCCGGCTTCAAAAAGGCCGCAACCATATAAAAAAATTTCGGCCGCACTGCGCATGTGCACCGATGGTTGGGCGCGCGTGCGCAGTGCGGCCGCATTTTTTTTTTATACGGGTGCAGTCTTTTTTAAGCCAAAGGGACCAAAGGGACCCAAAACCATTTCCTCCATTTTTGTCAGCAACAAACAAGGAAGAGAAAATGGTGGGTCGTGCAGGTCAGCCGGCGAAAGCCATGAAGGTCGGCCGGCTTGGATCGCGAAGGTCGGCCGGGTTGGGTCCCGAAGGTTGGCCGGTTGGTAAAAATGGGTCCCCGGGAAAAAAAAGTTTGAAAAACACTGGTTTAGATCATTGATCAGCTGTGATCTCTCTGAATGATGGGACAACTCAAGGGGCTAAATAGCCTCCTCCTGTTCCTATGTCCTTAACTGGACTCCCCATGGTTCAGTGAATGGTTCAGGATGGTCAGTCGTAGTACGCCAATTATTAGAGTGAGTGAAGAGAACAGGAAACCAAAAATAAAAATCAGGAACCAGCGGGATGATACACAGTGATTAGCACTGTTGACTCACAGCACCAGGGACCAGGGTTCAATTCCGGTTTTGGGTGACGGTCTGTGTGGAGTTTGCACGTTCTCCCAGTGTCTGTGTGGGTTTTCTCTGGGTGCACTGATTTCCGCCCACAGTCCAAAGCAGGTAGGTGGATTGGCCACGATAAATTTCCCCTTAGCGTCCAATGCTTAGATGGGGTTACTGGGTTATGGGGATAGGGTGGGGCGTGACAGTGGGCCTAGATGGGGTGCTCTTTCAGAGCGCCGATGCAGATCTGATGGGCTGAATGGCCTCCTTCTGCACTGTGGGGAATTAATGGATTACACCCCCTTCTATGGATTACTCTCACAAAGCTTAATCAATATCCTTTGCTGAAATTGCGAACATATTGGATCGAAGTTGAGAGAATAGGTGGGCTGCTTAATGTTTAGAATCCATCATTTTCCAGGCTTACATAGGAAGGACTGCTTCAAGGCCTTCCTATGTAAGGAAGGACTTTTGTACCTAGGTAGGTACGAAAAAAGGACTGTAACCAACACTGAAATAACTGGAATCTACCAGCAATTATTGTATGAAGGGGGGAAAAGAAGCAGCTTTCCTATCCCACCACATGTCAGTCACATCATGGAAGGCTGCCAAAAGCAAAAAATGTGGATTCGATCCTCAAGCATACATTGCACCAGGAGTAACAAGGAACACTGGTTGGTTGAACACTGGGCAGCACGGTAGCATTGTGGTTAGCACAATTGCTTCACAGCTCCAGGGTCCCAGGTTCGATTCCCGGGTTGGGTCAGTCTGTGCGGAGTCTGCACATTCTCCCCGTGTGTGCGTGGGTTTCCTCCCACAGTCCAAAGATGTGCAGGTTAGGTGGATTGGCCATGCTAAATTGCCCTGAGTGTTGGGTGGGGTTACTGGGTTATGGGGGTAGGTTGGAGGCGTGGGCTTGGGTAGGGTGCTCTTTCCAAGAGCTGGTGCAGACTCGGTGGGCCGAATGGCCTCCTTCTGCACTGTAAACTCTGATTCTATGATTTCTTTCCTACTCTTTGTCTAGTACTGAAGTACATGATCAGTAGCAATGACAAAGATCAGTTAACAGCACAGATCATGCATTGAGGTTCAGTGTTACCAGCCTGCTTCACCATTAAGAAAACGGACAGATCAAATGGGGCAATCGAATGAACGCATGCTTAATCATAGCACCAGAAGTATTTCTGCATTAGATCTTTTAACCATCGAAAGAACAATTTTGCACAAACTAGTGATGATTTCCCTTTTTACTTATTTTGTTCCAGTGGCAAACTGCTGTTGAAATGCTGACGTAAAGGCCTGCAGAGATCTCGGTCACTCGTTGCAATGGGTATGTGTTATTGCCGGTGAGAATCTTACCATTGACAGACTCCTATACTAGTCTACGGCCCGTGGTGAAAACACAATTTCCCGAGTAACTGCTGCACTTAAGCCAGAGTGCTGTTCCAATATACTACAGGATGTACTGCCTTGGTTCAAAAATATCAACGTCAAGGCGGGTGGCATGGTGGCACAGTGGTTAGCACTGCTGCATCACAGCTCTCGGGACCCGGGTCAATTCCAGCCTCAGATGACTGTGTGGAGTTTGCACGTTCTCCCCGTGCCTGCATGGATTTCCTCCGGGTGCTTTGGTTTCCTCTCACAGTCCAAAGATGTGCAGGTTAGGTGGATTGTCCATGCCAAATTGCCACTTAGTGTCCAAAAGGTTAGGGGGGGTTACTGGGATAGGGTGGCGGTGTGGGCTTAAGTAGGGTGCTCTTTCCAAGGGCCAGCACAGACTCAATGGGCCGAATGGCCTCCTTCTGCTATGATCATGACAACAATACACAAATTAACAAGCATGACTTTACTGATATCTAAAACTACAGGAGAGATTCTTCAACTTTGCATCCAACTGTTGTGACTTGAGGTAGTCAAATGTACAGAGTAAACCACTGGAGCACTTCAAAGAGTGTGCTAAACTCAGCATGTATGACAAAGTAATAATTCAGCAAAACTGATCAACAATGGGACATAATCTACAATGGTTTGTGCACTGCAGGAATTCATTATGGAGACTAATCCCAAGACATCCATTTTTATCGGATGAATACACTCCATTTACAGCATCTCAGGCTGGAAATTGAGATTACTCCTATTTGAATCCCAAAACCAATAACTCTGGTATTGAATTAGAAACATAGTATTAATGCAGTCAGTGCTCTTTATGACCCAATATCGTGATTTGCAAAGGGCTATAACCAAAAATGGCCAATTGCTTGCCTCAAGAACCACACAGTTTGTTTGTATTCTAGGATAAAAAGCCAGCTAAGAAGCAGGCAGCAACAGAGAAAATTATTTCTTAATATAATGCTTTGGAATGATTTGATACTGGTCGGGATAAAGGGCATCATCGATTGTATCAAACAAGCTTTTGCAGTTCTCACTTTCAGCAAGGGTAAAAGACCAGCATCCCACTTCATAGATTGAATACTGAGCTTTACTTTAGCCATTCATTTAGCAGCCATTGAAAGAAAAGCAGAAAATAGCTTTCAAAGATACACTGTGGCAAATAAGGGCACGAGCATCATAGCTGAAACAGCCTGAAGATAAATAGCTCACAACTGTAGGAAACAGGAGAGAATATAAAATAATACCAATTCCCAATCATTTGTTGGGGATTCTATCTACTGCAATGACCATCAAACTGATGTTATCTACAGTGACAGGCTTGAACAGAATGTAAAAATTCCCACCCGCTTACTATTGATAAAGCCAGGCACCAACACTGCTCCAATTCACATCCATGTTTCATCTCCATTACTACAATAAGGCAATGTCACACAGTAGTTCTTGTACGCTTCATTAAGCACAGCACTACCAAAGGACCCATATTTATTCGCAACGTTGGTTGTCTTTTTCCCCCACAAGATCAAGAGACAGAAATTGAAGTCTTTTGGTCCAAATTATGAATCTTTATTTAAAAGAAATCTGCAGTTCATTCACAAATTTGTTCCATTTTAAAGTTACAAGGATAATTGATGTCGATACGGCACTTAGACTAACCACATGCCAAAATTATCCATGCTAGACTGATTTCATTGTAAATCTCATCTAACCCCGCAGCCTGTGCCTCCACGGTCCCCTCAAATTCTCTGATCCTCTGACTCCAGCCTGTTACACATCCTTTGCCCACTTTACCCTATCACTGGTGACCATGCCTTTAGCCATCTATTACCATACTCTGGGGCCTCCTCCCTAAATGCTTCCAAGTCTCTCTCTCTCGAAGACTCTCCTTAAACCCTATCACTTTTGCCCACTCTCCAAGTATCTCCTTCTGTGCTTCTCTGCAGTGTAGTGGCAAACAATTCAGAACACATAGGCAAAAGGATTCAATTACTGAGCAAACAAACAAAGTCAATGCTCATTTAAAATGCAAAAGGTAATGAAGATATTAATATATAACAAAAACAGTAACTCTTTTCTGAACACAAAGGTGAGAGTCTGTACATAAACTGTTTGAAGGTTGCATTCCTACAAAACTTGGGCTGGACTCTATCCTTCACTCCCAACTCTAGATTTAAAATGTCTTTTTGATGGAGAGGGCCCTGCTGCTCACTTTATTAAACAACCTTTGCCACATAATACAAGCTGTTTTGTGTTTGAGAGTACACTAGCAGGTGATTTCTCACCTAATGTTTCATTCCTTCATTCCAGGGGTTGTTTAGCACACTGGGCTAAATCGCTGGCTTTGAAAGCAGACCAAGCAGGCCAGCAGCACGGTTCGATTCCCGTAACAGCCTCCCCGAACAGGCGCCGGAATGTGGCGACTAGGGGCTTTTCACAGTAACTTCATTGAAGTCTACTCGTGACAATAAGCGATTTTTATTTTTCATTTTCATTCCATACTTCTTTCTGGCTGGCCACTGGGGGCAGAAGGAAGGTTGTGGGCGAGAGTGACTGGAAGGGCTTCAATCTCACTTGCCCTCCTCAAAAAGAAGTTCCTGCACATTTCCACCTCTCTGTAGTGGCACAATAGAGATCAGAAGCTCTCCCCGTGTGAAATCTTAGCCTCAATTCAATGAAACAAGTGAATCTCAATATACGCCACCACCACACACCACACCACTGCCTTTTGGGTCATTTCAGTGCAAGATAATACTGCACAGCATGTCTGCAACAAATTTTTATCCAATCAGGGGAAAAAAAGCAGCTTCTTTGACCCGGAACCACCCTGTGGCACTTTTGCAAGGTAGCGATTTTACGTTTCAACATTTCATATCATTTTCTGGGACAAGCATCGCAAAAGAAAGTCACACATCTCTGCAAACAGTTGTCACGCCTCGCTGGAGCCAACCCCCTCCTTGTGTGTGGAACCAGCCAAAAGAAATAATGGGACAATCACAATATGAAAGTGAAGAAGAATCCTTCATGTCGACCAAAGAACTGGCATTCAGACATTTGTAGATTGTGAGATTAAGAAAAAAAAATCTCTAGCATGGACGTACTTTCAAATTGTCAGTTCAGAGGATGTTCATGCTAATAGGCTTTTTAAAAATGAAAACACAATAAGAATGAGGCCACATCGCAAATGTTTTATTGATATATATATATAATACCCTTAAACTGAAATCGAGGGAGAGCCAATGTTACTTCTAATCACTGTTTACTTCAAAGCTCATTTTTTGTGACATAGCCCAGGACATGTGTAAACCTTCACACTTGGCAATTTACTTTGAAGAAAAACTGCTGACTCATTATTTCAGTTCTGACCTGATCAGGTATTCGAGGCATGAGTTCGCTTAATTTGCTGCAATTCTCTTTTAAGATTTCAGCAGAGCACTTGCATGCGACTACCTGAGGTCGACATGGGAAGGATTAGTGTTTTTTCTTAAAAGAAAAAGAAACAATACCTTCTGTCACATAGTTATGGTCTCGGAGAAAGCTGTTGTTGATTTTCCGCGTATCAATGTCCTCGCCCATTGACAGCAAGATTAGTCGGCATGCCGATCCGCAGTGGACTAAAAGAAGCAGAATAGGTCGTCACAACAGCAGCATCCATACTAGCAGAGGTGGAGGGAGGCGAGGGGTGTGGAGCACAGCATAATGTAGTTTTGGTGATGCAACAAGGCTTTGCAAAAAAGGGAAAGGGAAGGGAGGTACAACAAGAGATGGGGACGAAAAAAAAAAGCCCCTTACTGAATGTCAAAAAAAATAAGAAATTAGAGCAAAAGGTGGTCTGTGGTGGAAGGGGCTCGACACAGTTGTGACAGTTTAAAAAAAGAAGTCAATCCTTCAGCCAGGCGCTCCTCAAATAAAACTCCCGTGCAGAACCAGCTGGGGGGGGGGGGTGGGGGTGTTGATGCAGAGCCTCAGAAGGGTTGGTGAGGAAGTGTCACGCCTGAGCAGCACTTGGGAGAGGGAAAAGTGCAATGCTGCATTAGCAGCCTGTGGGAGACTCAGTGAAAGAGGGGAGGGGGGTAACTCTGTGAAGGCTGCTGCTTTGCTAGCGAGCAGGCTGACATGCTGCATCAGCACAAGCCCCTCCCAGGCATCCTGTCAGCATCCAACCAGGTTAGTCCGCATTTCTGGAGATGAAATATGGCACTGCAGGTGATTAAAAGGATCTGCCGTCGCATTATAATTTCGTGGAATTCTTCGGACCCCCCCCCCAAAAAAAAACTCTTACGTGTATTTTCTCTCCCAAAAAGCCACAAGCATATTAATTACGACTGGAATATCGTGAATAAATCAATTTAGGTCGGGGGGAGAGGTAGGGCACCTTGCTTCAGTCATGAGTCTGTGTGTGAGAACAATATTGAAGGCGCTGAAACCACTGGCTTTTGCCGTGAAGGACCTTCCCAGCAGATCGGGCTGCAGCACTTTAGTCCCCTTGCAAACGGGGAACCAACCTATCCTATGACATTTTTTTTAAATTACCCACTCTGCCGAATTTTAGTATGTTACTGCCAGTTAATGCCATTCTCCAGGAGTTGGCAAAAATTTTTTTGCATCAGGCAGCAAGGCAGAAAAATCGTGCATTGTTGCATTTCTTTTTCCAACCCCAAAATAACAGGGCATGTGTTGCAATAATCACTAACCTAATTTACATAAAAGAATCTCCCCGGATTGGTGTCACCGTGCAGTTGCTACAGGTGGAATTATTCAGAATTGGCCCCACCTATCCACGTCCTTAAAGGGACTAATGTGGTTTTAAATCGGAGTTGTGAGTTGTGACTGTCCAACAGATAATGCAGATGTATAAGTGAGTCGGTCGCTCAGCTCCAGTTATGCCACAAGATATTTTTCCAGCTACCTTTATTGTTGCACTGCCAATGGGAGATGTCTAGCACTTTGAAGGCATTTTCCTACTTCGCATGCTATGAAAGCCAAGAAGTATTTTTTCACATTTCCTTCCATGAATAGGTTCTTACTGCACATGTTTGGTGTATTCACACTAGTCAGGTATATAGCAGTCAAAAATGTTGAGACTACTGACCACCACAAAAGTGTAAGTGCATTATCATATATACAATGCAGGATGAGGCTAGCTACAGAGGAGAGAATGCATAGCAACAAAACAATCATAACGTGGTATTGACTGCACAGTTTAAAGAGGACAGTGGTAACCAAGTATCATTTTGCACAGATGCAGATTCATTGACATCTTTCAAACAAGAAATGGATATATTTAAAAAGCTGTAATCTGCAGGGCTATGGAAAAGGTGTGGGCCAAATTGGGTCAAAGGGCCAACACAGACAGGATGGGCCAAATGGCCTCCTCCTGTGCTGTCCAATTTGATGAACTGACCTCATTTCCCTGTGCTAATCCATTTTCTCTACTTGTGCCTCAGCGGCTAATTTTGAAATGGGGAAAAAAATCTTGGCATGGATTTTGTGATGCCAGGGAGAGCGGACCTATCAGCGTTCACCATTCCGCCACTGAAACTGACAGCAAATTCAGGAGTTGGCGCACTGACAGAATAACGCAGAGATTCAAACATTGCTGCCAGTGAGTTGACACTTACCCAAGAATCAACAAGGCTGCATCATAATTGAATAGGTTAATTTTGGAGACATTTGTTGACCTTTTTGTTTTGCCTGTCCCCCACCCCCACCATTGTCTCTCCCAAAGCAAAAGGACCCTTTGTTGGGGTACAATTCCACTCCAGCAAATTGCGTCCAATTATCTTGACTACCTAAAATAACTATTTGGTGGTGTTGAGACAAAAAATGCCAGCCGTTTGATCTACCCCATCAACAATGTGACCCCAGCTTCATGGATATCATCACAAAAGCCACAAAGCAATTTAGTGTCCATCTCAACAGAGTGTGTTACCAGGATATTTGATGGTGAGGGGCACTGCAGCTGAATTCAAATCTCACCTTGAGCATTTCCAGCAGGACCCACGAGATAAGGAAGGAGAATTATTCCATCTTTCCCTAACCTCGGGATGCTAAGGCCCAAAGATTCAGTAGGATCGAGACTTCCTGCCTTGTATTGCTCAGACATTCAGTGTATAACTTCATTGAGCCAAAGACATTTGTTACATGTTGACCTTGCTGTGGCTCAGTGAGAAGCACTCTTGCCTGAGTCAGAAGATTCCAGATTCAAGTCCCAGCTGTTACGGACAGGAGGGGATTCATTTAAACAGCCTGGATTTCTCCTCTCACTACCCATCCATCACAGGAAGGTGTTTTGATTTTGATTTCCTACTTTTTAAATGGTGACTTATTTTTCCGAAGCCATTTGTTTGGTGTGTTCCAATCCTTGATGAATGTATTGCACAACACACTTAAGTTGTGTGCGCATACATGCATGCACTTAGGCCATTTGCACCCTGGCACCGCAGCATCTAATTTGGGGGGGGGGGGGGGGGGGGGGGGGCACTGGGGAATCCCTCTTGGTAATTCGCATGAATGTGCCTGGCAATTGTCCAGAAGTGCCAACTTCCCCTGGATAATGGCACAGCACTGGGAACCATCCAGCAAAGTGATTTAAATCATTAACTTCGGATGGCTCTGCCAGTTTTACACCAATAGTTAGTCTGGAAACCTAAGAAGAAATAAAACGACTTCCAACTTCAGGATAAATACACAGACTGATCTCTGCATGGGGACTCCAACACCCCCACCCCCGCCCCCTGGTGGTATTTCCCAACCTCGTGCGATTTCCCGCAAGCCCCCGCCCCCTGGTGGTATTTCCCACCCTCATGCGATTTCCTGCCCCCCCCCCCCCCCCCATACATGGCCACCTAACCTGATCCGACTGGACACATCCACCCACTCCCCCACCGCTGCTTATGTCTGACACCACCAACCACCCCCGATGTCAGCAAACACATCCACCCCCATCCCATCCACTTATTTATTTAGGCACAGCTTCTCCCTGGCCTATTTTTAATCGGACCTTCAAAAGCACCTGCTTTAAGCAGGTAGACCGGGGGATCCTGCACAGGAAGGTCAGGCGAGACAGGCACAGATGAAATTTGGTGCAGGAAAATTCAACGCTGATTGTCACTCTAAGGAAGTTATGGCCTCGAACCGTGTTAGAGGTGCCAACTTTCAGATGAGATGTTAAATAGAGGTCCTGTCTGCCCTCTCAGATGGGCATAAAAGATCACATGGTGCTATTCCGAAGACCACCAGAGGAGTTACCCTGGGCCAGTATGTATCCCTCAGACAATATCACAAAAAAGAGATTATCTGATCTTTCACCACCTTACTACTGGTGGGAGCTTGCTCTGCGTAAATTGGTTGTGGTGTTTGCTACAAATCAACAGTGACTAAGCTTCGAAAGTGCTTCATTGGCTGTAAAGAGCTTTGAGACATCCGGTGGTCGTGAATAGCAATATATATTTCTTTCATCTCACTTAGAAAGACTAAATCAACTCAGTGCCAACTCAAGTGCTAGGTGGGCCAACAGTTCACTGCCGGTATTGTGAATATTTTATAAGCTGTCATCTGACCCATAATATATTTGTATTTTATATATTTCCAGCATGTTTAAGCAGAGATCACTTCTCAACCTTTTGGCTGAGATCAAGTGTAGTATCTGCTCTGCCTTTTGGCTCAGATCTGGTATGTCTCTCTTGTGGGGACCATGAATTGGATTCAATTTGAATTTGAATTGGTTTTTGGAGCAAGGAGCTGGATTAGGGGTTTGCCCCTGTCCTCACTCTGAGCTCTGGCTTTGTAACTCAGAAAAAGTAATTGAAAAAAATGTTTAAGCAGAGAAATATTTATTCTAATTGGTTGCTTATCACCACGTGGTTCTGCCAACTCTCAGCTTCCCACTCTCAAATCCACATTTTAAATAAATTTTGGATCTTGCTTCAACGGCAGAGAATTTAATCTTCGAATCAATAACATCCTGAACATCTCCGATATCTAACTTCCCCTTTAAGACTCATAGCCTTAAATGACTGCACCCTAATTACCATTTCCTTGCCAGTGAAATAATCCATCACTTCATCGTAACCCTTCATAATGTTGGAAGCTTTGGTCACATCATCCATTTAACCATGGTACCATTCCACAAAGATACAAATTATATCCTATGTGGTGATATGTATGTACACATCAATGTATATAGTTATTTATCAATGTATAAGGGCAGCACGGTGGCACAGTGGGTTAGCCCTGTTGCCTCACGGCGCCGAGGTCCCAGGTTCAATCCTGGCTCTGGGTCACTGTTCGTGTGGAGTTTGCACATTCTCCCCGTGTTTGCGTGGGTTTCGCCCCCACAACCCAAAAATGTGCAGGGTAGGTGGATTGGCCACGCTAAATTGCCCTTTAATTGGAAAAAATGAATTGGGTACTCTAAATTTTTTTTTAAAAATTTATCAATGTATATAGTCATCGGTATGACCTCCGACCAGCAGGTGGCGATAGAGATCTAGCATGTGACTTGAGACACCCGTCAGTTGGTGGAAAGACGTACAAGAGAACAGTCGCATTTAGAGTAGCTCCAGGAGAATTCACGGAATTAATTTAGTAGCCATCGTCTGTATTCGTTTGTTAGTTATCTTTCCACGTGTTTGTTAATAAATCATCTTTCTAGTTAAACAACTAGATACTCTGTGCACATCATTACCACATCCTATACAGCCATAACAATTTACTTGCAGCTGACGAATACTAAACAAATAAGGTTGGTTTAAAAATCAAGTTGCACTGAAAGTAATGAACAAATCTCCAAAGCTCCAATCGCTTCAATTTTGATCTTGTGGATCATGATATCTCTAAAGCTCTTTCTAAATTACTGGGCTGCTTCCAACTAGAACTGCATCATTAATTGAGCCAGCTTCTGTTGATGCAGAGTGGGCTTGCATATGTTGACTTAGCAATCTTCTAATATCTTGCCACCCAGCTTCAGAAATTGAGTTTTGAAACTTGACTATGCAATTATTTCCAAACCACATTCATGATTTGTAAAAACTGGTCTTTCTGATTATTGGTGGATGAAAATATCTTGCGAATTTAATATTTTGTTTTCAAATCTAACAAAGAGGTTGAATACATGAGGTACGGCTTCTGGGAAACACAGGTTAAATTGAAATGAAGCACTTATCTAGATTGCTCGAGACAACAGAGGTTTGTCTGAAAAGATTCCGGTAACCATTCGCACAAGATGCTGGAATGTCTTATCCACTCAGGTTCAGCCGCGGTTAGCTCCAAAATTCCTCAGTGTGGTGGGTAGCAGCCTATTCAATCGGCAGTAAACAACTGCCGTACCAAGTGGCCAGAGTGGGTGAAGGTATATTCCATGCACCCTGCCCTAGCATGGTGTGGAGATGCACTAATAAAAAGGGAGAAGGGCAGAAGAAGCTGCTTTCAAATGTCAGACTTGTTTTAAAGAAATCAACATGGAGGTGAAAGGCCATGACCTCTTAACGTGCTTTATGGATTGCCTCTCCTTGCCTGCACCATGGGGGATTTGCTGCCACAGGAATGAACCATGCAAAACTGCAGGATTCCATGCTTTACATTGCCCTGAGTTACACTTTAACCTTGCAATGTAACCTTTTCCCTCTTAGACATTCGTAAATTAATGTCATAACTTTTACTTCGAGTCTGGGGTAGATGCAACCTACTGCCATTCATTACATCTAATGAAAAAAAAATAGTGCTCAGGGGAAAAGGAGAAGACAAGGGTTACTGCTCATTCTGCTAGAATTAAATTAAGCTTTGAAACATTTTCTACGACTTTCAGGTTGGAAATAAATAGTGCGTATTGGGCTTCGCCATACAGAATGTTTTAATTCAGAATGTATGTACTGCAATTTATTTGTGCAGGGTAGCATGGCTTATGGGCAAGTATAACTCTAAACCCTTATTATTTATCTGTGAATTAGGTACTCATTCAATTGCACCACAATAAATAGAACTGTTGGAGCGTTTAACTGAGAAATGGCAGAAATCAGTGCAACTGGTGGTTCTCACTGAAAAGGTTTGCTCCTTGGAGATATCCTATTGAGGTACTAATTATGAGCATGTAATTAAAAAAATACAATTAAGAGTCTTAAAAATCCTTGCAGCATCCGCTAGCACCGTATACAGTCTGCCTGTAGAGTACTTGTTTGTGCAGCAAGGTGATACCAATTAGAGTAATATTTTTTAAAAGTTATCTTTATCATCTAATTTGTCAAAAATAAATGAAAAAGTTGTATAAATCATACATACGCTAGCCATTACCCCGAGTTTACGTGTGGCTTCAAAGTTTGATTAGATCTGCCTACTCTTGTAGATTAATAATTTTATTAATTTTTATGTTCAACTCAACTCATCATCAGAACCACTACTCTAGAAAAGGATTGGTCAGCTTCCTCATTCCCCATGGCATTGAACATGTGCAGATACAGTTTTGCGTATATAATGATTTTCTTTTATTTAATGTTATACAAGATGTTAGTCCCAGGCTTCTGAGTATGTACTTGCGCAATACATTGTGTTAATGAGCCAGGGGTTTGTCAGTCAACCCAACGAGGTCAAATGGGAGTTGCAACTTTGCACTGTGGGGGGGGAAACAGTCACCGGCAGCGATTTCCCCTGAGCTGGCTAATTAGTGGCCAGAGGACAAGCTCGCCATCCAATTAAGGATGGTGGACAGGCTCACAAAGCTGGAAGGCCAATAGGCAGCACTCCAACACTGAAGCAGCAGCAGTCCTTTGTTCCGGAGAGAGTGAGAGGGTCTACCCATTTTGAGGAGAGGGGGAGGATCGTCCATTTTGAGGAGAGAGGGTGGATCTTTCCACTTTGAGGCATGGCCTCTAACTTATTAGAGGGGGCATGGGTAAAAACGTAGGGGGGAAAAGCGCTCAGATGCCACGTCCAGGGCAACTGGCCGAGCCTACTATAGCTCAGGAAGAACCCACAGGGGACAACTGGAAAACTCCAGTCAGTCTCTGGCAATAGACCTTAAATAGCCTTTAAAATAGTCTTAATTGGCTAGCCACTGGCTGCACTTGAGAGCCCAAGCACTCCCTCCCATCCTGACACCAGGAAAATAGAAAAAAATAGTTCTGGGGCAGGTTGGTGTCAGCAAGCCAGCACACCAGCTGACGTCCCAAATATTTGTACCTGCCAGCTCTGCGCTCATCCCCATCCGGCCAAATCATTCTACTAAAAGGTTTCTCTTGAGTTAATTTCTCTTCCTCAAGGCAATACATTGGACTTCAGTGGGAGGCCAGGGGTGGGCGAAATGTATTTCTCAACACCTTTCAATGACACCCCTGCTTCAATGTGCAACTGCTCAGATGTCAGATGAGAATATGTGAAGGTACCCTCGATGTCTCCAATTATCAAATAGGTTTCCAACATTTCTGTTGGCATTAATGTTAGGGTCAACCCTAATGCATATGGCCGCTGCTCATTTGGACAAGATGCTGGAAGACAGCATCATTGTCTGTGCAGAGTCTGTACGTTCTCCCCGTGTCTGCGTGGGTTTCCTCCGGGTTCTCCGGTTTCCTCCCACAGTGCAAAGACATGCAGGTTAGGTGGATTGGCCATGATAAATTGCCAATTAGTGTCCAAAAAGGTTAGGAGGTGTTATTGGGTTACGGGGCTCAGGTGGAAGTGAGGGCTTAAGTGGGTTGGTGCAGACTCGATGGGCCGAATGGCCTCCTTCTGCACTGTAAGTTCTATGTTATGGACCTCAAACCTAATAAGAATTACCACCACCAACAGACACTGTACTAAAGGCGAAGATAGGGTATAAAGCAGCAAGACTCGGAACAGTGCAAAGAACATATAGAGCGAGACTTCAGAGTAGAGAGCATGGCTGCTGCTGATGCCCATAACCAGGAATTAGTCAGAACACTGTTTGGAGAAACAAAAATTGTGGTGCGACGTCACAGGGAAACAGATATTCCTATTCATCTCAGCTAAACTGGGCAATTTCAATAGGGGTAAATAAAGAGTTCAATGAAATAGTAAGAATATAAGCAGGCATTAAAATGTAAGTAGCAAAATACTTAATTAAAATACAGTGAAGATGGCACAGCAGGTGATGTATTGCAGCTGCATTATGTGGGACTTCCTGGACACCACAGTGAACATGTCTGCAGCTCCAGGTACTTGGCTCGGAGTGAATGAGGTGGAGACCTAGCTGCATGTGGTGGGGGATGAAGGGGGGAGGATTGGAGTTACCTGGACACTTTGTTACAGAAGGCAGTCACACCCCTTAGACTACATGTGACTCCAGATCCACAGCACCGTGGTTGACTCTTGATGCCCTTTGAAATGGCCGAGAAAGCCACCCAGCCAGTGACACCCACATCCCATCAAAGAATAAGAAAAAGGATATAAGGACCATTCAACCAATCATTCTTTTTATCTTTCAACTGCTTCACGGTAAAATAGCAACTTCTCCTTCCCTTCTATAGGACTAGCAAATAATTAGTTTTGGGAACTCAACTCGATATTTACACTGGCTTCACTCATAATTGTATTTTAACTTTTATGACAAGTTAGCTGGAAATATAAAATTCCTGCCAGGAGTGTAAACGACGTGTTAATGTTAGAGAAACATCTCCAGTATTTAACTTCCAACAACAGAATTTAATAATGTGATGTGCAGATTCTGTGCAAAATTGTGGCAGATGGCAACAACCACGTTTGTTTTCCATTAAAATAATCTTTTCCATTCAGGATCCACCAGGCATTTTCAACAAGTGTAAGAGTCCTACCTATTTATTTCATTTGTTCCCATTTTTTTTATTTTATTATTTTGGTCTATGGACCCATAATCAGAGTTTGCTTTTAAGCAGAAGACTTGAGGTTGAAACAGCCTGCTGGGCAAGGCACGGCATTCCCACATTTGTATTTTGGAGAGGAAAAACCAGACTCCTCGGCACCAAGTGGATCACACAAGCCAGCTTTGGAAGGAGTCAGTTCGATTGGTTAACTGGCAACTGGTGGTTTGGCCAGGGATAGTGTTCTGCCCGACAATGGTCAGTGATTGGTTCCTACGTGATGTTTTCTGCGAGAACTGAGCTGAAGTGTTAGACCTTGGAAGTGAAAGGAACTCTCTCTCTCTTTCCTGCTTGCTGAAGTGAAAGACCTGCTCTGTTGTTGTGAAAGAAGTGAGTGCCTGGTACATCCTGTGCTGTAAACCCGAAACGATGCCGAGTCTGCAGAGAAGGTAAACAACCTCGCCCGAGAGAACCATCTCAAACCTGGAAGCAGGAAGTACTGAAACGAAAGCCTGAATTCAGAAAGATGGTGACTGGAAGTCAACCCAGTGCATCAGAGATCCTTATCCTCGTAGTTTTATTTATATTTCCTTTCCCTTTTCACCATCCTCTGTGTTGTTTGTATGTGTAATGTGTGTATAAATAAAAGTGGGGTGAGTTAAGACGGGGGGAGCTTGTGAAAGGGATATTAAATAATCAGTTTTATTTTCTGTCCATTTAATTATAATATTGTACATAATAAAATGTTACTTGTGTTTTAAAGTTACAAACCTGCTGGCTGTAGTTTATTGGGCTCAACCAAGGACCTTGGGTATTTTAAATAAAATCGAATTTCACCTGGCTCCGGGTCAAGTGGGGTACTAGCCCAGGGTGTTGTGACGCATGGTATCATATGTTCGGATTCTTTCCAATATTGGACTGCTGCTTTTAGTTTGCAACAAGACACCTGCATTGAAAGAAACGCAAGGTTCCCATAGGCACCTGTATTGACATCATTGGAGCAAATCCCATGTGGACAGTGCACTAGCTTACACAGCAGAAAACTGAGTGTACCCAGGTGCTTGAAAGAAACTAGCTATGAATATTTGCTCCCAACTGTCTCGATGATAAACTTCAACTTCTATCAGGGTTTGTTGTGGAAAAAGCCTCAGGCACCACTTCTGTCCCTACATATTAATGAGCAAATAAAACACTACATACATTTTGGCGACAAATGTTTATCAGGATGTGCTGACACCACAAGACAGATAGGTTATCAATTGGAGTTTAAGCTTTCCCCGTCTCCCTTCTGTTTTATGAAAATAAAGTTTTAATTCAGCAAATTTTTCGATATTTTGCCTGTCAAAATAAAAAAATAGAAAGCAAAAAGCCAGATATTACATTAGGATAGGTTTCTATTCAAACTTTCTCACATGAATCATTGGTTTTACTCAAATTAAGAAAGGAGGGCTCCTATCAGACTTTGATCAGGAAATGTACAAATGACGCAGACAAATACCAGAAGTGAAGAAAGTACTTGAGCACCCTTCCCCATCAAATTCAGAAGTCAACACTTTCTCCCAACTCTTTAATTAGCATCTATAAAGTAGCATTTACATGCCCCATTTTCTCATTCCAATGCTACTGGGTCGCAAAGTTATCCCATTCTGTGCCCCAAAGCTGACCTCCTCACCACTACAGTGTTATATTTTGAATGCAAACAAAAATTAAGGGACATATGAGCAACTGGACAGCGAGAGGGAACCAGTTGCTCGCTTCCCGATTACATTTCTAGAAGCGCTTCTATAACACTGCCACTTCAAAATATATAAATAATCCAGGAATAATTTTTTAAAAAAAATTTAACTCACTCCTTTCCTTCAGTTTTTGTTCCATCCAACACGGTATGGCAACTGCTCGACCCAGGACCGCAGGAAACTTCAGAGAGTCGTGAATACCGCCCAGTCCATCACACGAACCTGCCTCCCATCCATTCACGACATCTACACCTCTCGCTGCCGGGGGAAAGCGGGCAGCATAATCAAAGATCCCTCCCACCCGGCTTACTCGCTCTTCCAACTTCTTCCATCGGGCAGGGGATACAGAAGTCTGAGAATATGCACGAACAGAATCAAAAACGGCTTCTTCTCCACTGTCACCAGACTCCTAAATGATCCTCTTATGGACTGACCTCATTAACACTACACCCTGTATGCTTCATCTGATGCCAGTGCTTATGTGGTTATATTGTATATCTTGTGTTGCCCTATTATGTATTTTCTTTTAAAACAGGGGCTGGTTTAGCTCACTGAGCTAAATCGCTGGCTTTTAAAGCAGACCAAGCAGGCCAGCAGCACGGTTCGACTCCCGTACCAGCCTCCCTGGACAGGCGCCGGAATGTGGCGACTAGGGGCTTTTCACAGTAACTTCATTGAAGCCTACTCGTGACAATAAGCGATTTTCATTTTCATTTCATTTTCATTTATTCCCTTTTCTTCCCATGTACTTAATGATTTGTTGAGCTGCTCGCAGAAAAATACTTTTCACTGTACCTCGGTACACGTGACAATAAACAAATCCAATCCAATCCAATCCAGTTAAAACCCAGATGAAGTATAACTTAATCGTGATTTTATTTACATTCTGTTTTAAAATTCTTACAACTTTGGAGGTATTCTGATTTATTTGTTTATGAGTCTCCAAATTGGTTTCTTTGGTAACTGTGAAATGTTTTAAATGCAGACCCCTGCAGATTTTTCCACCCAAATCAGGTATGTCCTTAGGGTTGAAAAGTTAGGCGAATGGGAAAATAAAATCATAATGGTTAAATAGAAATGTTCACAGACAAATTCAATTGAAGCAAAAAGCATTTTATGAGCTTGAGGAATTTAACTCATGGGAGAGCAGTGACAAATGTCACAAGAAACTGAGGGAGGAAAAAGCGTCCATTGGAGTAAAGTAGAGATCTCTGGAAAAGCTACGCAATCATCGTGAAGAGGGAAAAGCTCATGCAGCTATCTCAGGAGTCAGAAGAGAGTTAAAGATTAGGTAGGAGAACTGAAAGACACTTTAAGATAGATTGAAACTGATTTTCCAGTTTTAGCAGAGCTGTTAAATTATTACTTTGCCTCAGTCTATACTCCGATGTGAATGTTCAACCATGCAACACCCTATATTAAGCAGCATTATAAATGTTAAAATAAAGATGTCACCATGGATAGAATAGGAAATTTCAAATTATTTAGGACTACAGGGCCAGATGGCACCCATCCAAGGTACTCTGGTTCTGCCAGACGGGGCCGAAAGGCCTTCGCCGGCCGGCGGAAGTCCGCGCATGCGCCGGTGCGTCAGCGGCTGCTGACGCCATACCGGCGCATGCACAGGGGAGGGGGTCTCTTCCGCCCCCGCCATGGTGAAGGCCATGGCGGGGCTGAAGAAAAAGAGTGCCCCCACGGCACAGGCCTGCCCGCTGATCGGTGTGCCCCGATCGCGGGCCAGACCACCTTGGGGGCACCCCCCGGGGCCAGATCGCCCCGCGCCCCCCCCAGGACCCCGGCGCCCACCTGCACCGCCAATCCCGCTGGCACCAGATGTGCTTTGATTCCCGCTGGCGGGTTTGGCCTGTCAGCGGCGGGACTTCGGTCCATCGCGGGCCGGAGGGGGGCCCGCCGATCGGCGCGGCGCGATTCCCACCCCCGCCGATCCCCGGTTGGCGGAGAATTCGGACCATGGCTGGGACAGGATTGACGATGGCCCCGAGCGATTCTCCAGGAGAATTCCGCCCAAGGCTCCTGACCTTTCTGGGCGAGAACCCCGTTATGTCACTGACAAGGGACGGAGAATTTCAGAAAACGAGGTCCCACCACAGAGATTCTTATTTCAGTATCTCGTGCGGATTTTCACTGGCATAGCTACTTTTGCACGCAATGACTGCAAGCAGAAATCTCAGTCCTTGTTTTTGTCAGACTATGCAATTGTACAAAAGCATAAGTGCTTTGGCTCAATGCGAAAATATTTTTCCTCTGCACAAGTATATGGAGGCGGCACAGTGGGTAGCACTGCTGCCTCACAGCGCCAGGGACCCGGGTTCAATTCCGTCCTTGGGTAACTGTGTGGAGTTTGCAGTTGCTTCCCGTGTCTGCGTAAGTTTCCTCTGGATGCTCCGGTTCCCTCCCACAGTCCAAAGATGTGCAGGTTAGGTGGGGGGACGGGGATGGGGTAAGGCCGTGGGCCTAGGTAGAGTATTCTTTTGGAGGGTCGGTGCAAATTTGATGGGCCGAATGGCCTCCTGCTGTACTGTTGGATTTCTATGGATTCTATGAACATCCTTCACACCTCTGAAGTCAGTTCACAGCCATGTTCAATATTATCTTTTGATTGGGTAATATTCATAGATAATATTTATTAAAAAGATATTAAAACTGCGGGTATCGAATCTATTCATTTTAACTAACTGTCTGAACTGCATGCTCACAATCAGAGGTTAATATAGATCTTAGTCATACAGTCTGTTCCTGTGATAAAATAAGTCATTTCAAGTGCGTGCAACACCAAGGAATTCTATGGAAGTTCATATACGAACTGCAGATTTCTCCTTTCGGATTCCTTAGCTGCACCAGTCATTGTTACCTAGCAACCACCCATGAATCAGCAGAAAATGCTGAAGTAGTTTTAGATTGTGCAAGAGGTTATATCGAGGCCTGCGCAAATCTTTATGTAAAGAAATTAATTTCATTTTTTTTGAAACAGTGATTTGTTAATCTGCATAAAGCAAGATCCAAATTGCGCTATCGTCAAAAAATAATCATTCCCACTCAGCAACAGAAAGCAAAATCAGAAAATAATTTCGGCATACATTGTTTCCTTGTGTGTGGTAGTGATTCAGTACGAAAATAGGAAAAACGCGGACATTAACATTTTCACACAGGAGGGAGTGTGTCCAGTGCTTTTTTTTAACGAGTGCAACAGCACCTCAGCAGATGCCCTGCTCCCTCAATGATTCCTGGTATATTGGCTTTTTAATACCAATTCAGACCAGGAAATCCTGTTGAACAGCATAATTCAACACCGGAATGTTTCATGTTCTGTTTTCCCTGACCACATTTTATGATCACTACTTGTCTTACTTCATCTCTGGCAGACAATTGTAGACAAGATTCCCCATCGTGTCCTTTTGTCAACCAGCCCAGATCAGGACCCAAGTTCGGACAGCACGGTAGCATTGTGGATGGCACAATCGCTTCACAGCACCAGGGTCCCAGGTTCGATTCCGGCTTGGGTCACTGTCTGTGCGGAGTCTGCACATCCTCCCCGTGTGTGCGTGGGTTTCCTCCGGGTGCTCCGGTTTCCTCCCACAGTCCAAAGATGTGCAGGTTAGGTCGATTGGCCATGCTAAATTGCCCTTAATGTCCAAAATTGCCCTTTGTGTTGGGTGGGGTAACTGGGTTATGGAGATAGAGTGGAGGTGTGGACCTTGGGTGGGGTGCTCTTTCCAAGAGCCGGTGCAGACTCGATGGGCCGAATGGCCTCCTTCTGCACTGTAAATTCTATGTCTTCTATGTCTATATCTCCCTTTCTCAATCCTCCTCTCTCCTCTCTTGATCATCCAGATATGCCACTTCTCATTGCCCCAACAAATCACTGCTTTTCTGTTTTAATTTCCTTCTGTCACTGTCCCAAGTTGAAATTCTTCTTGAATAAGCCCAATGCCTTTTCTAGCAATAGTCCAGTCCCTTTTAAAAAGGCACAAGCATCTCTGTAACGCCAAAAAAAACAATCTGAACCCTCCAGCTCTCTCATCAATCTCCCTTTCTTTTTTAAAATCTGCAAATCTGCGTCTCAGATCCATGCCCAGTATTCCTGCAGCTCCATCTTACTGCCTGTTGCACAGCACGAGAGCAGCTTTATCCAAAGTCATGGTGAAATACATTTTCTCCTCAGCCTTGTTATTGTCAACCCCACAATCCTCCTCCAATGTCTCTCCTCTACTGTCCAGTTCCATGGGACTGCCATGTTCCTTTTCTTTAATGCATCCAATGGCTCCTCTCCCCACATCTGCATAGTCACGTCAGGAAGCCCAGCTATCCGTCTTTGGCTCGCTGGCGTATGACCTTTTGGCAACTTCAACTGTTGCCGCAACGTCATCATCATTGGAAAACATCCCAAAGTGCTACAAGAGAGTATATTTCTTCAGACAACAATTACACTGAATTAAAGAAAGATACATGACAGGTCATGAAAAGCTTAGTCAAAAGTTTTACAAGCCCCTTAAAAGGAGGAGAAGGAGAGGTTTAGGGAGGGAATTTCAGAACTAAGAGCATAAACAGCTAAGGACACAGCTGTCACCGGTGAAGTAAAGAAAATCAGGGATACACAAGGGACTACAATTGGAGGAACTTGGCTGTTCTCAGAGAGTCATAAGGCTGAAAAACATTACAGTGATGGAGAGAGGAGAGATCAGTGTAGAAATTGATTTCCCATGGCACTCCGTTCTCACAATATCTCACATGTAAAACCTGTGTTCTTGGGTTCTCTGTGGTCTCACCACTCCCAATCTCTAACCTCCGTGTAATAAGTCTTACATCAGCCTTTTGTACTTCCCACTTATCACTTGGCCTCACCATTGCTGCTCAGGTTTAACTGTCCAATTCCCTTCTTCTGCCTCTCCAATCTCCTGTAAGTGGCCTTTGTTAAGAAACCACCTCCGCGTTCTTGGACACTATTCTAATTTCTCCGTATTTCATTGAGCAGTTTTTCCTCACATCTCCATGAAGCACCTCGAGATATTTTGCTACATAGAACATGAGTTATTATGGTCTGCTAGGGTATTAATCCAAGGCAAAGAACTCTAATTTGAACATAAACCAATCGATGAGCGAGAGAAAAATATATAAGTTGCATTGGTTAATGCACCAGACTAACAAAACTCGATCTTCCACCACTCCTTTCCCTAATTATTTTTGGGGGAGGGAAGGCTATTTCCAAATAATTCAGCTATTATATGCATTTCTTAAAATAATTCTTCATAATTAACATATCACACTTTTAAATAATTGTCAACAAATCTTGCAATTACTTTTCTCCTGAGGTTTTAATAAGTTGACTTTGGACACCATAGACAGAATTTAATCAATTCATGTGGCAACCCCAAAAGTAAAGATGAGAATTCTTCCCTGACCACAATATTGCAATCCTCTATCTTTTTTCAAATGGAAGAAATATTGGTAATTTTAAGTATTTAGATCATAGAACATAGAACATAGAACACTACAGCGCAGTACGGGCCCTTCGGCCCTCGATGTTGCGCTGACCTGTGAAACCATCTGAAGCCTATCTGACCTACACTATAGAACATAGATCAGGTTAGGTTTGGGTCCTTCCACCACAATTAATAATCACAGCAGTTGGTATTATTCACTCATTGGTACATTATGGCAGAGCAAAATTCCAACATATCTTAATTGTAAAGTACTTCAGTACATAAAACCTGAAACCCTGGAGTTCCTTTAGCCCTTCAACTAAATGACATCTAAAGTCACATTACGTGATCCGATGACAAATTAGTGCAATTTTGAGAGAAACCTTTCCTGCCCTCAAGAGAGCAGAAGGTCCCATAAGCTTGGGATTAATGAAAACAAATGGTGAAATTAATGTTTTTGGTGGGGGGGGTGGGAGAGAGAGAGGGAGAGACGTGGTGGTGGGAGATGGTGTAAGGTGGGAGAGCTTAAACATTCACACACAACTTATTGACCACTTCAATGTATGCTTGTAGCCAAAAGTAAAACTATGCAAAAGTCAAATTTTGCTTCAGCAGCTTTGTTCAACCAGAAGCTTATTTCAGTAAGATTTCCAATTGCATATGAAAAAGACAATTTCCAACTCAGTTCTGATTTTGATGATGTTTATATTAATGATTGTGGGGAATGTACAGTTCCACTGTGTCAACTGGGACATTTAACTGCAGTGTCACCAAAACAGTGCAAGCATTTAAATGTTCCCATTAAAACTGGCCTCTGGTAAGTAGGAACTCCCTGAGCTTAGTTTAATTCCATTATAACACACCAATCAACATCCTGATTCTCTTTGAAGGCTGATTCTGACTCTTTTTAAATAAGAGGGTCGAAAAAGTACTGTGGGTGAACATACAACCTTTGGGTTGTTGTTTCAAAACTGCCAGACAGTGAGAGTGGGAAGGAGGAGGCAATAAACATTTTGAAAAATGGTTGGGACACCTGCGAGAATATTCAAGCAGGACACTGACATCTCTGTGCTAGCTGCTAGGGTTAAAACTTGGAATGATTTAAGCAGACTACACACGTTGATTAAGCAGATTCCACAACATGGGAGCACCCAAAGAATCAGACAATTATGAATAACAAAAAGAAGCATTTGGTAAATGTAAGTGGAATTTATTTTAAACAATTTCAATTTTACAAAATCAATCAACAAACACAAATAGTCATAGTGTTGTATCATATTGTGCAGCTAACTTTTTTTTTATAAATGTTTTTTTATCGGGTTTTTGAACAAAGTATATTTACCGTTATGTACACAGGATAAGAGACACATATATATATACACATATGTAGAAGAGAAGGGCACACCCAAACATACCAAAGAAAAGAAAACAGTAAATAATAATTTTTAAAGATACATTAAAAAATAAAATAGAATAACTGGTAGGGTATTGTGCACCAGCTCAACAGCAGCAACTCTGTACAACTGGCAAAATTATTTACAACACATAAGTGGGCGACTGTTTGTTGGGGGAGGGGGGGGGGGAGAGTGGAGACTGGGGAGGTAAATATACATTTAGGTGACAGCTAACTTGCCACTGAAACCTTCAGCAGTGAAAACAGACGAGTAAAATAATCAGTTTTTAAAAAACTTTCAATTTCAAAAGATAGTGTTGCTTGCTTCAGACTGTTCCGATTTCAGGCCAATGCTCACACCCAAGTCATTGAAGTGTATCATTTTGGTTGTATAAAAGTAACTAATGGAATTCAAAAGCTATTTAAGCAAGGAGCGTTTTGTATTGAAGATGACTGAAGGCTCGATTGATGAGCAGTTAAGTTAATTAATCACGTGTACCATTTTTAAGACAGTCAAGAGAGAAGTTGTGGAGGGTAAGCTAGTGTTGTAATTATGGTAGAGGACTAACAACCCAGAGGTCATAACTTCAATTTCAAGACTCGCTACGGTGAGATGTGAATTCAATAAATCTGGTCATTTGTGGCCTAGCACAATAAAAGCTGCAGGATTACTAATGTCCAGGGAACCTGTCACCCTTACATGGTCTAGACTACACATCATTGCAGTCCTGTGCTGTGTAGTTGCTTTCAATGCCCCATAAAGTGGATTAGTAAACCTTTCTGTTCAATAAAGGAACAGCTATAGAACAAGGCCTCAGGCAATTATGGATGTGCAAGATTTTTATGGCTGAGGAAGGCCAAGCAACCCCTCTTAGTTAATCCGTCCAAGGATCAAACATTCCCGAGCCCCCCTACAACTTCATGCTGTTTCTTTCGAATTCCCAAAGTTTTCAACTTCTATTTGTTTGATTCCAGTACACCAGCTGAAATGGCATTGTCAATAGTCACAATGGCCGCGATTTTGCCGGAAACCAGCAGAGGCCGATGACGGGCGGGAAAGCGGCACTGGAGGTTTTGATAGCAACACCAGCTTTCTCAGCCAAAGTCCAGGACTCTGAAATAAATGTTGAAGGCTGGGGCCCCACAACCTATCACTGGCAGGGCAGCCTCTGAATCACTCGCCCCACCAGCAACTTAGTCAACTGAGGATCAGGGTGCCATTTTTAAAGGGCACCCCAGTGCAGAGGGAACAAAGGTGTACACCCTGGAAACAGCCTGCTATTCTGTGACCCCAGTCCCCAGCATGATCGGGGGCGCACCCCCCCCCCCCCCCCGCACCAACTCCTGGCACTGCACTCCAGCAATGCCAGGGGGCAAAACCTGGTGGCATTGCTCAGACATGACTCCTTCCCACTCTTGAGTTCCCCCGGGTGGTCTGCTCACCAGGTGCTCACCTTGGGAGTCCAATTGTGATTCACGCCGTTCTGCCCTCAATCCCAGTCACTCTGAATCATACAATTTCCAGACAAGATTGGGTCCTCAGTCAATCACCTCCCTTATAAGAGGGTATCATTCTGTTACTGTACGTCACCACTATTCTGTGAACAAGAGCTTTCTGATATAAATCCAACATTTGCCTTTTACTCACATATATCCCAACTCCTTTTGCCCTAATTTACAACATAAAGTGACATTGCAGAGTTGCCCTTTCAATCTATACCTTTAATCATCTTATATACCTCCAAGATAACATCTAGAATATGTCTGTCCCACTATAAAAAGCCCCATGTTCTCCATGCTTGCTTCACATGAACCAGAAGCTCCCACCAATGGGGAAGGCTAGAATTTCCTGCCCTAGTCTTTCATGCAAAAGTTTTGTCAAATGCCTTTTCTAAGTATGCACATAGCATCTTGGAGAGTATTTCAAGGTTGCATTAATACCAGTCAGAGGAGGTTTTAAAATATAAATTTAGAGTACCCAATTCTTTTTTGGGTAATTTAGCATAGCCAATCCACCTACCCTGCAGACCTCTGTTTGTGGGGGTGAGACGCACGCAGACACGGGGAGAATGTGCAAACTCCACACAGACAGTGACCCGCGGCCGGCATCGAACCCGGGAATCCAGTGCTAACCACTGCGCCAATGTGCCGCCCTCCCCCCCCCCCCCCCCCCCCCCCCAGACAGATGAGTTGCTGGAATATTTTTCTTCAGCTTCTAGTATTTCCTGCTTCTGTCTGAACTGATCTCATGGACCGAATTGATCTTCCTTTGCATCTTCTCTACAATTGTAGCACTCGGGCTGGTTTAGCTCAGTGGGCTAGACAGCGAGTTTGTGATGCAGAACAAGGCTATGAGCGCGGGTTCAATTCCCATACCAGCTTACCTGAACAGGCGCTGGAATGTGGCGACTAGGGGCTTTTCACAGTAACTTCATACTTGTGACAATAAAAGGTTATTATTATTATATACCGTATACTTCATCCGCTGTCTATGGTTGTGTATTTTCATTATGTTTCCTCATTTATTTATCATATGTTCGATGTTTGTTTCCTCATTTATTTATCATATGTTCGATGTTTTCATGTATGGCACGATCTGTCTGGACTGTATGCAGAACACTACTTTTCACTGTACCTCGTTACACGTGACAATAAATCTAAATTTATGGGCCGAATGGCCTCCTTCTGCACTGTAAATTCTATGTAAATCTTCAGTATTTTAAGACTTCCCTGGTGGAAATTACAGTGCAAAGCCATTCAGCATGTCATGTCTGTGATTGTGCTCGCTAATTAATCCAATATCCTATCCTTTTTTCTACTTTCCGTATCCTTTTTTGGATTGTTTCCCAATACTTATTAAATTCCCTTTTAATACAGGAGACTACCTCACAAACCCACTTGTCTTGCAGTAAAGCATTCCATTTTCCAAACTCCTTCAACACGTTCTTCCAGGTCTCCTTTCTTCTAATGATAATACTGTGTTTGTGACCATTTACCTCCAGTTTAAGTGAAAATTGGTGCAGAATCAATATTTACTCAGGCAACTAACTTTCCACTAGAATTGCATATCGACTTTGATTATGCTTCCTCCCATCAAAACTACCACTTTCTAACATTTTCCCATGGCATTTACTCTGATGATTACACATTATGCATAAATCTCCCATCTCCACACTGATCTCCCTCCAGACATCAGGTCGACAGGATGTTCCAAATCTTCCCCATCTTGAATCTCACCTTCTTACGCTGACACAAAGTCCCCCTTTTCCTCACTTACTAGAGCACCAGCCGTCTATTTGGCAGATCACTTCCTGTCATCCACAGCATGATGCCACGAATGGGTGCAATTCAAGTAAATGGGAACAAAGACCCATAGCAAGCAGTTTAGCCGCGTGTTTCCCAGCGCTCACAGTGCCGAGGAACACATGGCAACACAACGCGACCCTTGTTATATAAGGGGCCGCCGTAGCCCCGCTTTGTACACTGGGGAGCTCCGCTCGTTGGTACTCCCCAGTGTAGCGAGAGATCGGAACGCCATTTTAAATAGCGTCCTGATCTCAGAGGCCCCCGAAGCAATCCTTGACCACCGCCCCCCTCACCTGAACATACTATGAGAAGGGTTTAACATTTACATTGCAATGTCTCACGAGATAGCATTGGATCTCGTGAAGCGTTGTGAGCTGGGTAGATTCCGGGAGCGGGGTCTCCTGACTTTTATCAGCCACGCTGCACCACGGCGAGCTGCTTTTCGGGCGCAGTGTGGATCGTGCCCATAGACTTCCCTCTCAACACCCAAAAGGTAAATTTCTCAGCTGGAATCATAGAATTCCTACAGTGCAGGAGGCCATTTGACCCATCAAGCCTGCACCCACCCTCTGAAAAAGCATCCTACCTAAGCGTATGCCCCCGCCCTAACCCCATAACCTCCTAACCCCAATTAATCTTTTGAACACTATGGGTCAGATTTAGCGTGGCCCATCCACCCAACTGCACATCAGCAGTGCAAAGGATCAGGAGTAGGTTCGTCAGAGGAAGAGGAAATGGATTGTTGCTTGTGGGTGTGATCACCTTTCTTATAACAAACTCTGTTATCCACCGATTGGTCCCCACTGCCGCCAGGTATTTACCAAGCCGGTGGACTCAGTGTTTCACTAATATTTACAGATTTCAAATCACTTGCATCATTTACTTCCACCTTTCTGATTTTCCTCACTAGTGAACCCTCCTGAAGCATTTGATCATCTTACATATCTCCATGTTATTTTAATCTTTGAATGTCTTTTCATTGCCTCACCAAGGTAATCTTTCCTGCCACCATATAAGGTGAAGAATGAGCAGTCCGCAGATCATTCAACCAATAATTTCTGCTCTCGTTGGAGAATCTATTACCCTTTTCACCCCTCTTTGGTCCCATCTTTTTGTCCCTGCTCTCCACCCTATAAATGGGTATTATCCATTCGTTTTCATCCGGAGGGAAGAATCTTCATCTGAAATATTAGCTTGCTTTTTCTCTTTAAATATAAACCCGCCTTTTCTCTTTAAACACCAACTCGCATTTTCAGTTCCAGTTCTGGGGCTGGTTTAGCTCACTGAGCTAAATCGCTGGCTTTGAAAGCAGACCAAGCAGGCCAGCAGCTCGGTTCGATTCCTGTACCAGCCTCCCCGGACAGGCGCCGGAATGTGGCGACTAGGGGCTTTTCACAGTAACTTCATTGAAGCCTATTCGTGACAATAAGCGATTTTCATTTTCATTTCAGTTCCTTTTCTATTTTTTTTTTATTACTAAGCTACTCTCCACATAGCTTTGCAACTTGCTCTGATCCACTATTAATATGTATTCACAGAAAAACAAAATAGTTAAAAGATTCCAAACTAAAAATCTTCTGGCTTCACAGAATGGCACTCTACCAAAACAGCCGGTTTACAGATTACCAGCAAAACATGTTCTTCCCTGGACTAATTTTTCCCCACTTGGATGTTTGAGAACTCAATAAATTATTGCTGCAAGTCTTGGAAATTTATACTGTTAAAAAAAAAGGAACAGGCTGTTTGCTATGTCCTGAGCAACTTGATTGCTCAAAGCAACACTGCTTTTCAAGGTGGCGTTCTTCTCCATTCCAACGCATATCCCAACTCCCGGCTGGGAAGTTGCACAGACAGCCTGCCTTGAGCCACTAGGAGATGCACAATTACCCACATGCCTTAGGCTTGCCAAACATCACTCAGCGTGATTTTAAAATATGACCTAGTTTTGACACATGTCTCTTCAGAAAAATTACAATGTAAAAGGGTTTTCAATCTGTCATTTTTGCCAATGATGTAGACTATGCCAGACAATTCCTGAAAACTTACATGCTGCATATTTACACACCTCAACGTTTTATCATAGGAAGTATCCGCAAGTTTAGGTCATTTGCATGCCTTTCCAGAGAGGTAAATTTACAGGTAAGTTGTTTTTTGAAAATTTAATTGCAATGCTTTGAATTTGCACATCAAATCCTCCTCGTCAGGCACCACACCCTAAGAGGTGTGGATTAGTCTACACCTGTGCTTCGTAAAGTACTGCTTTACCTTTCGTAGTATGGCTGGCCAGGAAACTCCCCCGCTCTTCACCGCCTGCCATCAAGTGTATTGAAGGATTTACAGGCCGATAATCAACCTCATGCACACATGTTCCGTGGCCAGTAAGTCCTAAGGTGGAACTCTACCCCAAAGCTTCTGGGTCAGAGGCCGTGCACCACAAGCCCTCGGCACATCACAAAACTGGTAAAAAATCAAATGCATTTTGATGAGATGGCACATCTATTATAGAAACATTATTTATGTCTAGTTTTTTTTCCCCAAACATATTTAGTAACCACCAAGCAAGACAATAGTTTCCACAGTGGCTAAGTGGGGCTCTCTGAGTCTTCCACTGAATTTTGTCAGGGGGCTGTCTTAATTGATGTGAGTCTTTGATTGGGGCGTACCACAATTGCAGTCCTGGTTCCCTGTGCAAGGCCCCACTTGTGCCAATTTGCTGTACAAAGGCCTTGACCAATGTAGAGATGGCTGAGGATTGGCCAATATTGACATCCCGGGTGAGCGGGCTGTGGGATGTGTGATGAGGAAGCGATTTGTATTGGCGGCCTGTTGTTTCTGTTACTGCTGCCATTGGTCCTCTGCTGTTGCTTTGGTGCTATACTATCCAATCGGTGTCCAGTTTTATACTTTTTTGGCTGACACTTCCTATGTATAGAACTGTTACAAATCAACATGCAACCAATCATTCTTTTTTTAAACTCCTGTTAAATAGGAATCGGTTAATTCAAGGAGAAGGTGACCCTGTCCAGACACTTGGTGAAAATTCTTTTGGCCCCATTCTTAGTTTTACTAAAGCAAGGAATTTAGTTGACCCATTGCCTCCTTCCAGAGAGTGAACTCAACTTAACGGTGCACTGGCCCAAGATCTGGCACCAATATTGGTTTCACCAACATTTAAGGATTTCAAATAACTTGCATCATTTACTTCCACCCAGCTGATTTTTCTCCAGTGGTTTACATTTGCTTGCAAGCAATTCCATATACAGCAAGGAGATCATTGTACACATTTCTAGGTGCATGTTTACCGAAATTATACCATCCGGGCTTTGTTTTAAACATTTTTAAAAATAAATTTAGAGTACCCAATTATTTATTTTTCCAATTAAGGGGCAATTTAGCGTGACCAATCCACCTAACCTGCACATCTTTGGGTTGTGGGGGTGAAACTCACGCAGACACGCGGAGAGTGTGCAAACTCCACACGGACAGTGACCCAGAGCCGGGATTCTGAGCCGGGATTCGAACCCGGGTCCTCAGCGCCGCAGTCCCAGTGCTAACCACTGCGCCACGTGCCGCCCCCTCAGGCTTTTTTGTTCGGAGTGAAGACGGCACAACTATCCAGTTTGGTCCATAAAATCTACTCCTGAGCTAACTCATCATTTAACCAGGTCTTGATTTGGTATGGAAAAACACTCCATATTTGTGTTTTACAGAATTATCCTTTTGTACTCTAAAAGAACATCCTTTGGAATGCTGAAAAGCTGGGCATCATGTATTCTGCAAATCTATCCTTTATAGTGGCCTTAAAAAAACATTTTCGGGCAGCACGGTGGCCTAGTGGTTAGCACAACCGCCTCACGGCGCTGAGGTCCCAGGTTCGATCCCGGCTCTGGGTCACTGTCCGTGTGGAGTTTGCACATTCTCCCCGTGTCTGCGTGGGTTTCGCCCCCACAACCCAAAAATGTGCAGTGTAGGTGGATTGGCCATGCTAAATTGCCCCTTAATTGGAAAAAATAATTGGGTAATCTAAATTTATTTAAAAAAAAACATTTTCCAAATAGTAAGTTATTTTGTTCTGATCTCCGTTCTTAAGATACACAACCTAAATTATTTGGGTGTATTCCAGTGTTTCTGACCTACTTTACACATCCACCTGTTTTGACATGCATGACTTAAGTTCTATTTCAGTCTGTCACTTATATTCAGCAGCATTCCAACTGTGCTGTCACCACATGTACAAAAGAAAACATTAATTTCTCAGGTGATTCAGAAACACCTTAGCCGATACTTTAAGAAGCAATGTGCTGCAGGTGCTGTGAATTTAGGAATTAAATGCAGCTAGTCAGGTAACGTCTGTGGAGAGAAGTTTATTAATGATTTAGGTTAACAATCTTTTGTCGCGATGAGAAAAGGTTACTGCTGAACAGCTTATAAATAAAAGTTGTTTTTAAAGCGGACTGCTTAATACAAATGTAGGACTTTATTTTGAGGGTGGATAATAGTGATGCGATTAGGTGCTGTTTAAGAGATGATTAAATAACAGAAGCAATGATGGTGCAAGGCAAAGTAAAAGTGTGACCTTTAAATAAAAGCAGGCAATGAAGTACAGAAAACTGAGCTAATTACAGCGCATTGACTTGGCTGTGTAAAAGATAGATCATGTCTAATGAACCAAAGATTTTTTGAGGAACTGACTAAAGTACAAAAGAAAGCACAATAGCGTCTATGCTTCCTCAGGAAACTAAGAAAATTCAGCATGTCCACATTGATTCTTACCAATTTTTACAGATGCACCATAGAGAGCATCCTATCTGGCTGCATCACAGCCTGGTATGGCAACGGCTCGGCCCAAGACCGTCAGAAACAACAGAGAGCGAACACAGTCCAGTCCATCACATGAAACCGCCTCCCATCCGCTGACTCTGCCTACACCTCCCACTGCCTTGGGAAAGCAGGCAGCATAATCAAAGACCCCTCCCATCCGGGTTATTCCCTCTTCCAACCTCTTCCATCGGGCAGAAGGTATAAAAGTCTGAGAACACGCACCAACAGATTCAAAACCAGCTTCTTCCCCACTGTTACCAGACTTCCGAGTGGGCCTCTTATGGACTGAACTGATCTCTCTACGCACCTTCTCTACTTTTGTAGCACTACATTCCGTATGCTTCACCCACACTCTGTATATTTACATTGTGTATTTATCGTTTGTCCTATGTTTCTCATGAATGGAGCGATCTGCCTGGACTGTACCTCAAGTACACGCGACAATAAATATAAATGTCTACGGGTGAAAATCAGAGAGACTTCTAGAAACTGTGGTAGATGGATTTCAGTGTTGGCCAGTGTGAGAACACCTTTTTGTGCCAATAAAGGATACATCCCAATATCATTTAAAACCTAAAATGCAAGAAGTGGATTTTCAAAGAGGTTTAGGGGTTCCTGTGCATGGATCACTAAAATATAGCATCACGTCAAATCAAATCAAAAGTCTAAGAGATCAAAAATCTAGTCGGCCTCCTCTTTAAGTGTATCCAAAGATGGGGCATCCACAATCCTCGTGAACAGAGAATTCCAAAGATTCACAACTTCGAGTGAAGGCATTTCTCCTCATCTCAGACCAAAATGATATTACGATCCCAGACCCAACCCCAACAGTGGCTAGGAAACTGGACCGAAACCCCAATATGTTAGTTCATTTTGTAAGACTGTATGGAAAGAATACTTTGCTCCAGGAGTGATTGCACAAAGAAATAGGGATTTGGTATTTTTAAAACAAAACTTTATTAACACAGTATTAAAGTCTTGAACCTCATATCCGAAATATAGCTTTACAATTACCCCTTAAACAATATTACTCAATACAGTAAATACAACACCCCTAATTACTATCTCTATTCCCAATTAAATAACCAGAAAGGAAAAACACACTGCTCTCAATCCATCCCACATCCCAATAGGACACGGTAATACTAGATTTCCAGGACTGATCTGGCTCCTGTTAGAACCCCTGTAGACTCTGGCTGAATGTATTCAAAAAGCTGTTTGAACTGATTTGTTTCAGCTTCCCCCTTGTCCTCAGACAAGTGTAAGGATCCTCCTATTTAAACCTGATTTCCCTCGTGTATTTCCTTTTTTTGTTCTTTTGGCTGTTATAACTTTTGTATCTTGTCGATTACTGACCCCCCCCGGCACACGTGCTATTTGGTCTGGCCCAATGATATATTTTAATGGACTTGGCTAGCAGCCAATCAGCTACTTTGATTTCCCGGGACCTGGCTGGCTCTCGATGATGATTGGTGGCGGTGTTCCGGAATGTTCTGCCGAAGTCAGACAGGCTCGATTTTGTAGAATGGAGATCACTTTTTGATTAAGAGGCTTGGAGAGCCACAGTCCTCATTTCTCTCTCTCTCTCCTGATGACCTCTCTAAGATTTTGAAGTGAAGGCCTTTCTCTCTCCACAGCCAGTTAAATCTACAACATGATTCAGACCAGCACCGGCTGCAGGCAGGCTGGCTGATTTGAAAATCTCCTTTTAAATTCTGATAATTGTAGAACTCTACTCTTGCCTCAGTGAGGTTGATAACTGTGAGTTCTGACTGAATGCACATGCCAGAAGATCCAATCCAACTGGTGGTTTTCAACGCTCCGTGCCCTGGGAAGATAGCCAGCTACAAAGACTTCAACATCAGCGACAATAACATATCTCTCTGTCTGCCATTTTAATCCCTATCATTTTACCCCTTTCCCTTCCTCTGTGGAGGTCTGTCTTGTGTGTGTTTGGGTAGAGGGTGGGACGGACAATAGGGAAAGTAATAGATTAGCAGGCCATTATTCTATTTCAATTATTGTATGTTTTAACTATTTGCTTGTTAGAAATAAACAGTTGTTGTATTTTTACTTACAATTCTGATGGCTGTATGTCATTGGAGCAGTCTCGGGCCAAAGATCTCAGAACCTTAAAAAAAGTATTGATTAATTCACTTACGTTGCAACTCCGTACAGGGGGGGGTCAGAGTTCACCGCGCCCTAGCCCGGGGTGTCGCAACACAAGTCTGCACTGCTTTAAATACTCTTTTTAACTACCCTATGGTGAGGGTATACAATCTTACTTATGGTCTAAAGGATGAGATCACCTCTCAATCTTCTAAACTCCAGAGAATACAAGCCAAATTTACCCAGACACCCATCCCAGAGAACACATAAATGAACATCTGCTGTACTGCCCCCCAAGTCCATCCTTCCTTAAATATGGAGACCAGAACTGCACACAGTATTCCAGGTGTAGTCTCACCTAAGCCCTGTACAACTGTCGCAAGACTTACTTATTCTTGTACTCCAATCCTCTTGCAATAAAGGCCATGATGCAATCTGTTTTCCTGATTAGTTGCTGTACCTGCACGCAAACATGGGTGTCCTCCTTCAAGAAACAGGATGTCTCCCTGACCATTATCATTTTCAAGCATCAAGGGCGGGATTCTCCACCCCGCTACATCAGTTTTCTAGAGCTCCCCCCCACCAGCAGCAGGATTCTCCGTCATGCCAGCCGGCCAATGGGGTTTCCGTCGGGAAATCCCCGGGCATGGTGCACTGCCGGCATAATAGAGAATCCTGACAGAGGAGAATCCAGCCCCACAACTTAAAAAAAATATTTGCTTTGCTATTCCCACGACTGAAGTGAATAACCTCACACTTTCCCTCATTAAACTCCATTGGCCACCTTGTTGCCCACTCACTATGTTGTGCTATCTCATCATGGGAATGTGAAAATAAGCAAGTAACCTAGATATAAAGTAGCACGTGACCAGTAAAAGTGGGTGTAGGAGTTGAAACTATGGTGTCCCGATGAGTAATGGCTACTGAATCCATAAGGTTGGTCCGTCTGCTGAACCATCCAGTGTATCTTCAGATAAATGGAATCTATGTATAGTTTACCAGTCCTGTGAGAGACTGGTGAGTTTGTGTGATGCAGACATCGAAACACAACATGGTGGCAGAGATGCGAGTTTAAGTAGCACAGGAGGAGCCACAGACAAGATTTGGTGCGATGAACAGGCTGTATTGTACATTGAATTCTCCCGAACAGAATGTGGCGACTGGGACCTTTTCACAGTAACTTCATTGTAAGCCTACTTGTGACAATAAAGATTATTATTATTGTTATGTATATTTTGCATTTAAAAAATTCCAAATCCACCATCATGAAATTCTTCTTTGGTGATTATGGGAATGGATAAAACTAAAATTCTGGATTTTCATTTTTGTAAATTAAAAACTTCATTATTGGAAGTCACATACATAATTTTCTTTACATAATAAGATGATAATGAATAGTCGTTTGGTCATATTACTCAAAAAGGAGGCTTTTGTGTTGCATTCATTTTAAATTTGGTATTCTTGTGTCTGTCCTGATGAGTGCTTCAACAGCACATCTCTTTTTTTGAGTAGTTCTGAAATTGCTTATGTCTCCATTATGCACTAAAAGCCATACAGAGCTTCTCATCTGTAACAAGCGTCCAGATTTTGCTGTCATAATGACTGCAAAGGTATCAGTGTTCATTGTTATCACTCCGCTGTAACTGACAGGAACCTCAAGAGCCCACACATGTGCAGATTAACACGGAAATCCAGAATCAGATTCAAGGCTCTTTCAGAGGGTGCACTGTTTGAGAAAATCCACACACCCCTCCCGCCACACACTAGGAGATCACCTTGACTTGACATTTAAGCTGCTGTCGGAAAAATAAAAGTCTATGCCACAGGGATCATTAGATCTTGCTGGGCTGCTTTCTTCAAGGTCAGTAGCAAGCACTGTGGTGACCATTGACAGAAAAATCCAGCTCAAGGTTTTGTTTAATTCATAGGCCCAAGCTTACATCTGGGTTCAGGAAAACCTGATGTGTACAGTTCCAAGGCTAGCAAAATTCATACTCAAGCCATGTGTGACTTTATAATGTTTGTTGTCTTTTCACACAGGAGTTGGGTTCACGATATATTTTGAGCCACAATGGAGTGTAGAGGGATGGCTAGTTAGAGGGCTGGCCTTGGTTCTCCAACACAGCAGCGCAGATCCCAACAAACACACAGACCTCCCCTCACCCCACATGCCATTCCATTCCACCTCAACCTTCATCACCCCACACCCCCTCAGAGACTCTTATTTCCTCCCCTCCTAGATTCTATAACACCTCTATGTCCCCCATGTATCCTCCATAGCCATTCACCCAGTCTGCACTATTTGCAGTTCTCAAAAGTCATGCAATAGCAATGGGAATTATTTTACAATTATTGGGAAAACGTTGAACATCTAACAATTTAAGGAAACTCAGAATTCAAACTCACCATCATTGACACTGGACCAAAAACCAAATCAGAGCAGAAAAACATGATGGCAGTAGTAGTCATTTTTGTAAAACATTTTTGTCATACATTATGGCACTTTCTCCATTGGGTAAGTACTGCAATGCATGGGAACAATTACACAACGCAGGTCAGTATCTTATCTTTTCAGGGCAGGTCTCTATATTGAATCACTGCATTAAAAATGCATACATTACAATGCAGGACCTAGTCGTGGCATCTTAAGGTGTCAAAATATTTTACACTTCCGATTCCTCAGCAGGGTTTTCATTTTCTTCATGAACTCTCAAATCTGGTATACTTATAATGGGCTTCCAAAACCCTTCACCATTGCACGGAAATGGGGCAGAGGAAATTTGATTTTCGTTGCCCTTTTAAATTAGGGGACCCAATCTCAGTGGGGGCAGGTGTTCCTTTCGCACATGCGGCATCCCCGACTCACAAAATGGCCAGAGGAAATATGCAGGGTTGGGAATACAGCAGACAAAAAAAAGGATATCCTCCAATTCACGCAAGTGTCATTCACACACCGCAAAGTGCCTCCCCACCCAACTGAGAATCTGGCCACTAACGTAGGTGTGAAGGCAAATATATTGTTAAACAAACCCATTACAAATGTACTCAGAAGACACAAAAGATTCTTTTACCATTTTCAATGTCATGTACGAGTAATTTTTAAATCTCAATTCTGCTCCCAGGCTATACAGTCAGTGCTTGATCTTCATGCAGGTTATCCATATTAATTAAGTCTTTACAGCTATTTTGCATGCATTCGGATTTTATTTTCTAGTTTCATAGTTGATGCTTTCTCAGGAATCTGTTGCAAGTTCTGATGCATGTTGAAGCAAGAAAATGGTTGGTTCATCTAGAAAACCCAAGCAAAGGAGACTTAAATACATTGGAGCGAGAACCTTGAATGTCTCGGGTGCTTAGAGGTGTGATAGCAAAACCACAGCCTGTGATCCACCAGTCAACAAATGAAAATACATGCCCAGTAAAGGCCCTTCACTACACGGAGCTATAATAATTGAGCAAACAAGCATAACTAAAATGACAGGTAGGAGAGAATGGTGTCTGTCAAAACTGTTCTGTGTGAAGAGACAACCAACATAGCCATGTAATCTTTCGAGAGAGGGGAAACAAAGCAGAACAAAAATTAATTTTGATTTTAAAAATCTGGAAAATCCCTCTCCATCATCTTCTGATAATTGAAACTAGTCGAGCACACCTCAAGAAAGTGTGTCTGCTGAGTCTTCCTTGCCTGCTCTGTATCTCTTAGCTCATCATTACATTTTCTATTCATTCTCCAAATATAAAAATTTACTCAGCATAGAAATGGCTGGTTTAGCTATCCACTGGGCTAAATCGCTGGCTTTTAAAGCAGACCAAGCAGGCCAGCAGCACGGTTCGATTCCCGTACCAGCCTCCCCGGATAGGCGCCGGAATGTGGCGACTAGAGGCTTTTCACAGTAACTTCATTGAAGCCTACTCGTGACAATAATGTTTGCGTGTGTGCGTGGGTTTCCTCCGGGTGCTCCGGTTTCCTCCCACAGTCCAAAGATGTGCGGGTTAGGTGGATTGGCCATGCTAAATTGCCCGTAGTGTCCTAAAAAGTAAGGTTAAGGGGGAGTTGTTGGGTTACGGGTATAGGGTGGATACGTGAGTTTGAGTAGGGTGATCTTTGCTCGGCACAACATCGAGGGCCGAAGGGCCTGTTCTGTGCTGTACTGTTCTAAATTCTAAATAAGCGATTTTCATTTCATTTCATTTTCATTAATGACGTGAGGATTACGAATTATCAGGACCGTGACATGGACTGTCTTGCTGTCTAGGGCTGAAGCGCTGACCTTGAGAAAAGCAGACATCCAAAGTCTCAAAGGATGTGAAATGTGGCTCTGGAGGGGGATGGTGCGGGTCACAAGAGCAATGATGAAGTTCTCAGGATGGAGGAAGAGGAAGGACTGTTCGTGGATAACACCACAAAAAGGCAGCAAGATTAGATTCCACCCATTCTAAGGCACGAGGACTTGCTGAAGGAGATGACTGACAGGAGATTAGAGGAATGTAGGCCCAAGAGGGAGAAAGAGAATTATATTGGACGCCTTGAAGTTGAAAATGGGAGGCTCCAACAAGAAACAAAGGAGGAAAGTGCAAGACTGTGAGGCATGGAAAATTGCGCCAAGGACCTGCCTGTAGGCAGACCACCACTACGACTGCTATTACATTTCACCTACCTTAATATAAAATGCTATTCCTGCCCCAGCCTGGAAGAGTGGCTCAGCTGTTTTGTTGGTTGTACAAGTCAACAACTTATTCCATAGATGTGTTTCCTCTGGGAAAAGAACCACCTTCTTTTTAATGTAGGCACACATACACATGCACCTCCAATCTTCCGCTATCAAAATAAATTAATCTGTCAAAATGATACAATCTGGTCCTTTATCTATTATTTACCTCAAATCAAATCAACTAATCTACTAATTCTACTAATCTTTATGGTGAATAGATCCAGTGTTTTAAGCCCGAGTAACTGAGGCTGCTTAAACTGGAATTCCTTCCAAAGGAAATACAGGCAAACCATCAATGGATACAATAATGCACCACTGCTCTCTGACAAAGGTCGCATACAAAGAGAGAACAGTATGCTTTGTTTGCTATTCAATTTCTCGGCTAATGCAACCTAAAACCTCATTTGTTCTGCCAATGGCTCCTCCACATTGGTAATGAGCCTCAAGAGAACTGTGAATGACGACACAAAGATCCTTTTTAACTCTCAAGTGATTTCAGTTCGGTTCCACGTGATGCTGAGGTGTAGTTGATGTTGGTGGCACTGCCTAAACACCAGGTTTCCACTCGGGTAAATACTAAGTGCCAGAGTTTGGTCCTTCTTCCAGGCATATCTAAATCTTTCTGCAGATATTTCTGCCCTTCCCCACTTGCCCACATACAGACTAGCTATGGTGAGGTTAGTGCACTTTTGCGCATCATGATAATTTTATCTAAAGTTGTTTACGGTGAACTGAATTTGAGGGTTACAATTTATACAGATTATAAACTTGCACTGTTAGCCTTCATCCACAAGCAATTATACCCAAGTTTTATGATGCAACTAGAGAGACAGCTGAAATATCCAATAGACTGATGTCAAATAGTGAACAATAGGATGGCTTGGAACCAAATCAATATCAGAATCGGAGGATTCCAGAACGGTTGTAAGGGAATATAATAAATTTGATTTTAAACAGATGGATCTCTAAAAAGGTTTTGATGAGGGACTGCGCTGAGATTATACACATGCATAAAAGATGAATCACAAATTATCTTAAAAGGATTATAAGTAAAGGGTGATTTTAAACAAGGTCATTTCCCAATGGGGTCTGATTACCAGTAGGGTGTGCCAAGGTTCAGTTCAAGGTCCCCGACTGTTTATTAAAAGGTCTGGTACAGGTTATTGTTATTCATAGAAGATTGTGCAGTGGAGTTAGGGCCTTTTAAGAAAACTGGTGACAAATGGAGTTGAATAAAGCAAGAAAATGGGCTCCTGTTAGCCAAACATCCTTCTCATAGTTAAGTGTTATTATTACTGTAAGGGTTGTGTCTAATTTAAATATATAATATAGTGCAAGTGAATGTATATTAAATGTTTCAAAGGGCCAAAGATCTAAAGTGATCATTGAATATTCCCTAAAGATTCAAAATGGTCACAAGGTTACAGCCAAAGAGAACAGAGTTCCGAGCTGCATTGCCTTAATTATTTATTATGTTGTTTTTGTTGTTAGTTTTCATACAGAAAGCGCGATATTGTTGCTCTGCCCTCACTTATGAATGGCAATGTCACAATTTTAAAAATCAATGGAATTTTGAGGTTAAAAAAGATTCACAGTTGAACAGAAATGAGTTGGGACGATTACTACTTTGAATGGCAGTATTTATGAGTGAGGTGGAGCGACACATAAGTCAACAGCAGCATGACAGCCTCAAATGCAATCAAAGCTGGAATTGAAAATGGGAAGGAGCTGGAACTGAACTCCAAATGGTTGACAGACCACAGGAGGTGCAAAGACTCGAGGGGCATTAAGAGACATTGGCCTTCATATGCAAACACTGTGTATTTGCAAGGATGACCTTCAGGTCAAAAATTGGTTGTGAGGCAGGGAAGGAGAATGAGCACAGCATCAAAGCTACAGATATCCACTTATAAATTATCTTTCTGTCAATTGCAGAGAGAGGGAGGAGCGGAGAGATAAAAAACAAAATTGCATAATTTAGGAAGCATCGCATTACATTCTCAGGATGCCCCAAGTACTCTACAACAAATGGATCGTTTCCGAAGTGCAGCAGCCAATTACCACATGGTAAAGTCCCATGAATAGAATTGAATGACAAAATAATTCAATTTTGCAGGAGGAATGTTAGTCACGCCTCCCTCATGTTCTTTCCAGTGTCACTGTCTGAGCAAGCAGTCGATGCTTCAATGTAGCATTCCATCTGAAAACTTAGGCCCTTCTTTTATAATAATCTTTATTAACGTCACAGTAGGCTGACATTAACGCTGCAATGAAGTTACTGTGAAAAGCCCCTAGTCGCCACACTCTGGCGCCTGTTCGGGTACACAGAGGGAGAATTCAGAACGTCCAATTCACCCAACAAGCACGTCTTTTGGGGCTTGGGGGACGAAACTGGAGCACCCGGAGGAAACCCACGCAGACACGGGGCGAACGTGCAGACTCCGCACAGACAGTGACCCAAGCCAGGAGTCGAACCTGGGACCCTGCCGCTGTGAAGCAACGGTGCTAACCACTGTGTTACCATGCGGATAATGCAGTTGTCCATCGGTACTGTACTGATTACGTGCTCAAGTCCATAATGGCATTTGAACGCACAGCCCTCTGACACGGAGGAATGAGTGCTCCCAGCTGAGTAAAGATAACAAGATTTCTAAACTTACAAATCCTAGATATATTAATGATCCTGGGAAATGTAACTGGGCAATGGAACAAGTGGATAATATGCATCAGAGAATCAGCATAACTGAGTAGACCAAAAGCCTCTTGCTGGAAAATTTCAATGATACTTGATAACGCAAGTAGCATCTTTTGGTCCTGCACCTAACTGAATAATTAGACCCTTTATTTGTTGCCTCTGGATTCTGCTGTGACAAAAAGCTTTTCTTTTATTATACTGCATTCAATATATAACGAGTTAACAAAACATAATATCAATAAGTTTTTGCTTAACAAAAATCTTGGTGCATTTAAATAGATTAGAACAATAAAACAAATGTTGGATATGTTTCAGAAAATGAAGTTACAATTCAAAATATTCCCTCAGGTATCCTTTATTGTTTTCCACAAAAATCTAATAAATGCTACACAGAAATTCCTTTGACTTAATGCATAGTGCCAATTCATCAATATCTCACACACATTTGCAGAAGGCACTTCTGGAGACAACTATTGATCAAGTGACCTTTGACCAACACCATCATTTTGGAAAGTCTAAAACTGGCAACTGGTACTTTTTATAATTTTCAAAACATAGTTTAATGCCCATTTATTTCAGGCCTGTCACTTCGCTGAGCCAGGTTGGGGAGCGGGAGGAGGGAGGAATGATGAATGCTGACACTTAAGGCGGTGTCAAAAGCAAATGTGCTAAAGATCCTTTTATTTCAACGGGCATTATGGTTCAAAAAGAAAGCAAGAGTCCAACATGTAAAACAAATTAGATTTTTCCTAACGCATGTTCAAGCGTAAGTCCATTTTTCAACAATGTATCTTTACCTAAATTTCAGTGATAGAGGCAAAGGACTGCAGATACTATCCAGCATTAAAAGCAATGCTACAATCTTTTCAACCATTTCTTTCAGACCTTTTAAAGAATGACACTTGTATAGAGACAAATGCGCGAGCCACTTTAGCTTATCCCCTTGTACAACAAATGGTACAGCAATGAACCCTCCCTTCTGCACAGGAACTGCATAACCACGCAAGCCTCCACAGAATGAAACCACGAGATGCTCAAGGTCATTGTAAAATGTTCTTCGAAACCAAGGCGAACAATCAATAATAAACGTACAAAATTATATCAGTCAACCCTTTCCTAAGTCAGAACTATAGTCACATTCTGTGAGGCATTAGAATTACTGGAAGTTAACTATTGAGAGTCTCAATAGCTTAACCATGCAGAAAAATTAAATCAAATAGGGCGAAAAAAGGTGGAAAACGTATTTTGTAATGTTGAAGATTAAATAATTCATGTCACCAGCAAACAACACGCACAAAGGGCCATTCTTGAGACCTTAGGTTTCTTGGAAGGAAATAAGACATGGGGGTGTAAGTTGCTTTTAAACACTATATCTATCTGAATTGTGTTAGAACTCAGTTGCATGTTGATGGATTGTGTCTGTGTAACCTGTGGTTGTATCCGGAGAATGTACTTTGTGAAAGAATAGCAGCAACCTAATATAAATGAAGATGGAACATATTCTTTGCCTTACATAGCCGACTGAAGAACAGAGCAATAGTATGCATGGAAAGTGACAGCTGATTTATTTTAATTACACTTTTGCAGTGAGATTGAAATTACAGAATGATGTCGTGCTCAGAAGTTGATTTAAAAAGGTTTGCCGGCTGCACGTGTATTACACATAAATCAGATTTGTTACAAAACACAAAGGCTTCTGTGGGTGCAGCTGCTCAGAATTCAATAGGGCAGTATTAAATCTCAGAATTCAATTTCCTTTTGAGAGTTGAAAAGTAATTTCACAGAAGTTTATCTCCTTAGGGCTTCTACTGGTGGTTGGTCAGCTGGTTGTTTGCCTCTCTTCAGGGAAAAGACAGATAATGCACAATCCACAAGACTGCAAGTTATATATGTACAATCCAGGAAACATGTTTGATTGGGTACATGACCCTTTCATTCCACCTTTATATTCAGTGGTATGCACACATACCATTGACAATTAACTTTATCCGGAATTAGTGTCTCAAACAGTTCCCCATCACATACATTAGGCTAACAGGCCTATAGTTACTGGGTTCATCCCTCTTCCCCTTTGTTTCAAACAGAGAGTTCAATATTTGCAACCTTCCAGCCCTCTGGCCCTACTTCCATTTGTGAGGAGACATGGAAGATTGTGACCAGAGCTTCTGGAATTTCCACCAATACTTCCCACAGACTCATTTCGCTTGGATCAGATACCACTTCTATTTTGACCACTACCAACCTCGAAAATACCTCTTTATTTGTATCCAACTCGACAATGTCGACCACTTCAATTTTTACTGCAACATTGTTAACAGCCTGTTCTTTTGAAAAGCATTGGCAAAATACTCAATTCAGTAACCCAGCACTGCCCTCTATTTCATATATATAATATATACATAAATTCATTTGTATTTTTATATATATATATATATATATATATATGTACATAAACACACACAAATAAAATAATGTTTCTTCCTCCTTTATAATATAAATCCATAGGGCAAAATAAAAGGTCATTTAACTTTAGATTGTAGTTGCCAAAATATTCAAGCCCGAGGTGTACTCGTTTTAACTTATATTGACTTTATCTGACTAACCAATAAATTAACAGTACATGTGCTGTGATTGCATTTGTCATACTTGTTAAGTAGCTCACCTTCTTACAACCCAAAGTCTGTACACCAGCGACAAGGCACAATTCAGGAGTGTGATCGAATACTCTCCATTTGCCTGGGTGAGTGCAGCTCCAACAGCCCTCAAGAAACATGACATCATCCAGGACAAAACAGCCTACTTGTTTGACATCCAGAAAACAATTCAATCCACCATCTTCAACATTCAATCTCTCCACCACCAACCCACAGTGGCAGCAGTGTGTGCCATCTATAAGATGCTGTGCAGCAACTCACCAAGATTCCTTCGACAGCACCATCCAAACTCACCTCTACCACCTAGAAGGACAAGGACAACAGATGCATAAGACAACAACAACCTTCAAGTTCCCCACAAAGTCACGCACCATCCTGACTTGAAACTATATCGCCGTTCTGTCACTGTCACTGGATCAAAATTCCCAGAACTCCCTTCCTAACAGCACTGTGGGTGTACCTGCACTGCATGGACTGCAGCGGTTGAAGAAGGCAGCAGACCACCACCTCAAGGGCAATTGGGGGAGGCAATACATGGGATGTAGCATCCAGCATTTATGAATTTAAACAAATCTAGACATCCTGGCATATAAAGCGTAAAAGAAAACTGCAGAAACTGAGACTCTGGTGTAAGCAAGAGTTTAAAAATGACAAAGCCGCTTTTGACAGTTTTCTTGTCCTCCCTCACTGTCTGCCTTTGTTACCTTGCAATGATTCTCAGGTATCTATTGTCCTCAACATATAGTTCACTGGGAAACTAATACAGTAGGTTTGATATCAGAAATCACTACAAATGGAGAGACATTGAAACAAAATACATGTTGGGATAATGGTATGAAAACTAAATAAAACAAATTCCCGTGATGGGCACATGTACTAACAATGAAGCTTTGTGGGTTTAAGGTTAACCAATCAGACTAGAATTACATGTATTTTAACTTTGGTACTAGCAATTTATCACCTTGATTTATTTAAGGTCTTGTAATTTATTGCAGGTTGATATCAAATATCCTCCATGTCTTTAACATTTGAATTAAGGCTTAATGCTTTATATTAAATTTAAGACATTGTTGACGTATCCCAGATATTTATTCAATATCGTTTGGAATAAGAATTCTGCATTTAAAGAGGAAAAGATAAGCATTAGTTGCTGGTACCCAGTGTAAGAATGCATTTTTAAATATTTCATAACCAAAGTTTATTGTTCATCAATAATGTATGTCACTCATAATAGCCAACATTTAGAAAGTGGTTCTGGTTCTGCAGCTTTCCCGAATGCAACTAATCATAGCCGGGCAATCATCCCAGTTCTTAATAAACATGGATAATTCAAAAGTAAAAAGTTTTGCCTTACAAACTATTTGTATATGTCAATCGTTTTACTTTCTGTGTTTTGGATATTTGCTGGAACCTATGTGTCTTTAGTACTTTTGAGATTCAATTCTGTGAGGATTATTGCTGCACGTCACTTTATGTAGTCGTCCCCTCTTCCGCTCTCTACCTCCATCCAACTAACAACATCATTCCCTAAAGCAATGAGTTTCCAGCCAATAAGGCCCGTGTATTGCACGTGGCATGTGACTGGGGTACAAAATACAGAGGGGAGGCGGCAGGCGGATTCACTCCCGAGATGCCACAAGTGGCCAAGGAAAAAGGAAAGACAGGGTCAAAAACAAATGCAAGAATGCTCGTCCTGGTACAGTCCACCTGGGAGGTCAGGGGTGAGTATAGGAGAGACAGCGGGTGAGATTTTCCGGCTATTCAAGCAGGTGGGATCTTCCACAGCAGAGGTGTTTCGGCGGCAGGACCGGGTTTCCCGACTCCGTGGGGTGGATTCAATGGGAAATCGCACTAACAGCGGCGGGAGCAGAGTTCGATCCATCGGCCAACGGCGGACCCCTCCCTCCACGGCCTCGCGGGGGCCAAGAAATCTCACCCAGAATCTGAGGCTCTTCCAATCCTGTTGCTGCCCTTCCTCCTCCAACTGCAGAGACATAGGGCGGGATTTTCCAGCACCCCCCCTCCCCCCCTCCCCACCCCACACGGTGCGGTTTTGCGGCAGAGACAGCCTGCCTCTGGCTGGATCCCACTGCTGTCAATGGGGTTTCCCATTTCATGCAAACGCACCCCTGCGCCACCAGGCTACCTGAGGTGGATGTTCGTATTTGGCAGGCGAGAGGGGAACGCGAGCATGAGAGGGCTGGCGAGGGGGAATGTGCACGGGCAAACGGGCGAGAGTGAGCGCATGCATGAGGGACCTGACATAAGGGGCGGGATTCTGCAGGAATTGGTGGAGCGGGCAACTCCGGCAGGAAGGAGTGGCGTGAACCACTCCGGCGTCAGGCCGCCCCAAAGGTGCGAATACACCGCAACCTTCAGGGGCTAGGCCGGAGCCGGAGTGGTTTGCGCCACGCCAGCTGGCAGGGAAGGGGCTTGGCGCCACGCCAACCGGTGCCGAAGGGCCTCTGCCGGCCGGCGCGAGTTGGCGCATGCGCGGAAGCGCCATCCCAGCGCATGCACAAGGGAGGGTTCATCTCCGCATCAGCCATCGCGGAGCAATAGCAGCTGACGCAGAGGAATAGAGTGCCCCCATGGCGCAGACCCGCCCGCGGATCGGTGGGCCCCAATCACGGGCCAGGCCACCGTAGGGACACCTCCTTGGGCCAGATCCCGCCACGCCCCCCCGAGGCCGCCCGTGCCGCCAGGTCCCGCCCATAAGGACCTACTCTAATTTACACCGGCGAGACCGGAGAAATACGGGTGGCCACTCGGCCCATCGCGGGCTGGAGAATCGCCTGGGGGGCGCTGCCAGCGGCCGGCAATCGGCGCGGCGCGATTCCTACCACCGCCAATTCTCCGGGAGAATTTGGCAGCCGGCGGGGGCGGGATTCATGCCGCCCACCCGGCGATTCTCCGCCCCGGCCAGGGGGGTCGGAGAATCCCTCCCAAGATTTCTAGATAGAACATTCCCTCAAACATTTAAAATACATATTGCAATACAAATCTCTGTCTACTATCTCTGTGCAATCCCATTTGGAAACAATATCACATACCCTCACAAACAGGGACGCAGAAATAAAGCCGCGTGAAGATTCAGGCATGCATCCCTTTTGAAAAAAAATCAAGGCCATGAGCATTCAGAATTGATTGAGCCAGGATGAAAAAATATATTGTGAGAAGCTATAATTATGATGGCAACGAGAGATACCGGGATTCCGCTGAACCCAAAGAAGATGACATTTGAGAGGTTTTGAAAGTTATGCAGGATTTCTTCAGGGGGAATAATGAAAAACTATTTCCTGTGATTGGGCAGTCAGTGATAAAAGTAGCTGTCAATTTAAATTTGTCAACAAGATTGAGGTGGGTAGGAGAAATGGATTTACATTGTTGGGACATGGAGTGTTTTGCAAAAGCTTGCATCTTTTCAGAATGGCATGTGAAGCAAAGAGATACAGGGCTGGGAGGAGGAAACAATGTACTGCAGTGAGATTAGTTTTGATTGCTCAGCAAAGATGGTCAGAAACTCACTGGCCATCTTGTGTGTTCCTAACTTATGATTTTAAATAATTAATCTTTAACTACAAAAGTAATAAATGCAGAATATGCTAGCTACAATATGTTAGTGTTTAATTAGCGTACATTTCAAAGCCATTGATCACATGTGTATCACAGATTTACAAATCTAAATGGGAACACACAGAGTAATTCACAAGTTAAAAACATGTAACTATTTAGAACGCGACATAATGGGCGGGAGTGTCCATGCCATCGTAAGCGACGGCATGAACAGCCCGCTCCCACATCTAATTCTGGCCCTTATAGGGGGCCAGCACGGCACTGGAGCGGTTCGCGCTGCTCCAGCTGCAGGTCCCGGCGTGAACTGTGCGCCATGGGATCCGAGCATGCGCAGCCGCACAGGCACCCACGAGGACATGCGCAATGGCGCCGGCGCCAACACGCACATGCGCAGTGGCCTCCTTCAACATGCCGGCCCCGACGCAACATGGCGCAGGGCTTCAGGGGCCGGTGTGTAGGAAAGGAGGTCCCCAGCCAGAGAGGCCGGCCCGCTAATAAGTGGGTACCAACCGCAGGCCAGGCCACATCGGAGGCCCCCCCTGGGGTCGGACACCCCTCGCCTCCCACAGGCTGCCACCCGACCCTTACTCGCCGAGGTCCCGCCAGCCCAGAGCAGGTTAGAACAGCGTCGCAGGGACTTGGATCTTTTCCTATGGCCGGTCGGCCTATCTGGGCCAGAGAATCAGCGGGCAGGCCGCGTAGAGCGGCCCGTGACCGGTGCCACGACAACCACCCCGGCGCCAATGGCGACGATTTTCCACACTGCGGAGAATTGCATGCCGGCATCGGGGCGGAGTGGCCATTCGCGGGGATTCTCCGGCCCGGCGCAAGGCTAGGAGAATCCCGCCCAATGTGTATTGAGGATCTGGGGTGTTTTGTCAAAGCAAAGCTAATCGGAACTAGGCATTATTCTGAATATATTGCCAGCAGCATTTTTATTTTAACTGGAAAATATTATTGACAGGAATATAGAATCAGAGAATAAGTTGATCTTTGAAATTGACCTGTGATTGGCAAGGTCATCAACTTAAATATCAAATGTGAAACAGGTAATAATGTCACAATGGATAGAAATTGTAGATATTTTGAGGGGGGCGGAAGGGGGTGAGGAACATGCATTATGGAGGTGAAGTGGGGTAAGTGAAATAATTTGACCCTAATAATTTTGAAGTTGGCAAATGTAGAAATCAAAAATATGATTCCAAATAAAGTCTTAGTTACTGCAACTTACAAACTTTATTAAAAAATATTTTTCTTCTCCTTTTCTCGCAAATTTACACCCAACAATAAACAATAATCAGTCAGAAATGTAATGTCAATCCCACATAAAACAACAACAATCCAATCCTCCCACAAAACCCACAAACTGCAGCCCGCATGTTAACACAAACAAATGACAAAAAGGAATCAGGAATCACCCATAGTCATCATTAACACATATAGTCTCCCTCCCCCCTCCCCAACCCTCCCAGCGCCCCCCCCCCCATGTTTAATGTAATCCAGTTCTCGAAAGTGCATAATGAACAGCGCCCATGAATTGTAGAACCCCTCCATCCTTCCCCTCAGTTCAAATTTGACCTTCTCAAGAGTCTAGAATTCCAGCAGGTCCCCCCGCCACGCCAGGGCACAGGGTGGAGAGGTTGATCTCCAACCTAACAGGACCCACCTTCGGGTGAAATGAAATGAAATGAAAATCACTTATTGTCACGCGTAGGCTTCAATGAAGTTACTGTGAAAAGCCCCTAGTCACCACAATCCGGTGCCTGTTCGAGAAGGCTGGTACGGGAATTGAACCGTGCTGCTGGCCTGCACGTCTGCTTTAAAAGTCAGCGATTTAGCCCAGTGTGCTAGACCACGAGGCGAAGGCAACAACGATCTGGGTTTACTGTCACGTGTACCGAGGCGCGGTGAAAAGTATTGTTCTGCATACAGTCCAAACAGATCATTCCCTACATGAAAAGCATAGGACATACGATAGATACACAATGTGAATACATATACACAAGATAACAGGTGAAGCATATGGAGTGTAGTGCTGCTCAGTAGAGAAGGTGCATCATCAGAAGTAGGCTTAAGATAATTAGGAGAAAGTAAGGGGTTGATAGCCCGCAGTATAGTTCAGATGCTGTGTGAAACGGCAACAAGAAAATAAATAAATAACTTGAGGATCTGTGTATTTTGCTGAAGTGTAAATCCTTTTCCTGTCTAAATGGGATTCCATGGGCGGGATTCACCGCAATCGGCAAATTGGCCCGGCGACAAGATCGGCGCGAACCACGGCATTGGGCCAACCTGAAGTTGCGGAATTCTCCGCACTTTCGGAGGCTAGGCCGGCGCCGGAGGGGTTGGCGCCAAGCCAGCCGGCGCCAAAGGGACTGCGTGAGATAACGCATGCGCAGAACCGCCGGCGTGGTTTAGCGCATGCGCAGACTGGCCGGCTATTTCTGGCGCATGCGCAAGGGGGTGTCTTCTCCGCTCCGGCCATGGCAGAGCCCTACAGGGGCCGGGGCGAAAGGAAGGAGTGCCCTCACGGCACAGGCACGCCCGCAGATCGGTGGGTCCCGATCACGGGCCAGGCCACCGGGGGGGGGGGGGGGGGGGGGGTCCTCCCCGGGGCCGGATTCCCCCCCCCCCCCCCCGAGGACCGCAACTGCTGGCCTACCAGCCAGGTCCTGCCATGTGGGACCAAGTGCAATCCACGCCGGCGGCACTGGCCAGAAACCGATGGCCGCTCGGCCCATCGGGGCCTGGAGAATTGCCGTGAGGGTCGCTGCCAACGGCCCCCGACTGGAGTGGCGTGATCCCCGCCCGAAAACCGGCGCCGGAGAATGTGGCAGCCGGAGTCAGAGCGGCGGGGCAGGATTCACACCGCCCGCGGGGATTCTTCGACCCGGCAGGGATCGGAGAATCCCACCCCTTGTGTGTGTCAGTAAGAGCTGTTTTTGTATCAGCAAACTAATTGCTTGTTAAAACAACCCCTGTAATCTGGTCTTGTACATTAAGTTATTTTTCCTTGCTTGCTTGATGTATGTATCTCATAATTCTAGTGATGCATGGAATTATGAAAGTGTGAATGTGATTACTGTGTGTGCTCAAACTGTTCTTAAGAGATTGTGAGTTTTCAGTGTTCCATCTCGATGACCCTACAGCTGCGATAGAACGCTGAGAATTAACGGGATTAAATTTACTCGTTGAGAGAATCTGTGTGTTGTGTTGTTTTACATGGGTGTTCAAAGGTTTGTTTCATCACTGCTTTGGGCTATGTATGTTAAAGGTTTTATTAACTTAACCTTGCCTTGAGTTTTAATTAAAGGCAAGGTCATCCATCCCAGGACCCTTAGCCGCTCCCCCCAACACCCCTTGCCCTCATGATCCTTTAGTTTCAGTAAGATAATGATGTAGTTAATGGGAGGAGCCAGGGGCTGAATCAGGTGTTGAGTTTTCAGTCTCTGGAAAGACAATTCAGTTAAAGATTTGACTCGGGACAGGCCAGACAAACAACTGCTTTCAAAACAGTGAGTCAAAGATTTGCTTAAATAATCTAAAATTACAGAGAGCTAGTAATAAATGATCATCGGCTGTCTCAGTTGTAGTTTTCAGATGCTGATTTGAGCTAAACACGGGTGGCTGGAAATTGCCAGAACTGCATGGTGTGCAACATTTGCCATTGATTTTCATCCTCTGTTCATCTCACACAATACTTACCCCAAAATATGTTGAAAGGCAGAATTGGTTAAGGTGTTGCCAGTTCAATGATGAATCAAAGACCTCGGCCGGGATTCTCCCCTACCCGGCGGGGTGGGGAGTCCCGGCAGGCCGGAGTGGTGAGAACCACTCCGCACCTTTAGGGGCTAAGCCCGCGCCGGAGTGGTTGGCGAACGGCTGGCCGAAAGACCTTCGCTGGCTAGCATGAGTCCGCGCAAGCGCCGGAGCGTCAGCAGTCGCTGACGTCACCTCGACGCATGCACGATGGAGGGGGTCTCTTCCGCCTCTGCCATGGTGGAGGCCGTGGCGGCGGCGGAAGAAAAAGAGTGCCCCCCACGGCACAGGCCCGCCCGCCGATCGGTGGGCCCCGATCGCGGACCAGGCCACCGTGGGGGCACCCCTCGGGGTCACATTGCCCCGCGCCCCCCCCAGGAACCCGGGGCCCGCTTGCGCCGCCTGCTCCCGCCAGCACCAGATGTGCTTTGATTCTCGCCGGCGGGATTGGCCTGACTACAGCGGGACTTCGGACCATCGCGGGCCGGAGAATCGCCGCGAGGGGCCCGCCGACCGGCGCAGCGCAATTCCCGCCCCCGCCGATTCCCGGGGGTCAGAGAATTCCGCCCCTTATTCATGACACAGGCAAGGCTAATCTCATATATGCACCACATGGTGTAATTAAAAACCTGAGAACGTATGCCTCAATTCGGATTGAGGATTGATACTGGAAGTTAAGTTAAATTTTCTGAAACCTCTGTAAATCAATGCTTAATTCTTAATTTAATCTCAAAATAAAGTTGGCATTGTCAGTGTCTGCACATCTCCGTGAGAAACAGGCAAGCAAGCATTAGTAAGATTTCAACCAGGAGAGCCAGTTTGAAAAGAGACCAAGTTCATTATGGACAAGTGGCTGAAGAGACACCACGGGCAGGATTCTCCGAGCCTGGGCCGGGTTGGAGAATTGACGAGGGGGGGTGGGGTGCCGCGAATCCCGCCACGCTGCTCCGACACTGGGCCGCCCATTCTCCAGCGACCAGAGAATCAGCACCAAGAGTGGCGGCGCGGTCGCCACGGTGCCAGTCAGGGGCCGTTGAAAGCGCGATTCTGCGCGCTCGATGGGCAGAGTGCCCGCCGAGTCTCGACGACTTTGTTCGCGTATGGTCCTACCCGGTGGAACCTCGGCGTTCACGCTGCAGGGGGCGTCCTGGTGGGAGGGCAGGGGGTGCCGACTCTGGGTGGGGGGCCTCCACGGGTGGCCAGGCCCGTGTTCGGAGGCAACAAATCAGCGGGTGCACTAATTCCGGGGGTGGGGATGGCCAATTGTTCCTTCGCGCCGGGCCCCTGTAGGGCTCTGCCATGTTGCGCACGGGCCAGCGCGGAGATGGTCGTGGCACGAAAGCTCGGACCCGCGCCGGTCGTGGCGCACATGAGCGGACCCGCGCCAGCTGTGTAGGACCGGCTTTCAGCGCCGGTGCAGCGCACAGCACTCTGGCGCCGTTCTAGCCCCCGAAGAAGGGGAGAATGACTGGGCCTGGAGGCCGGTTGATGCCGGCGCCAACACTTGGCCGGGATTTCAGAGAATCCTGGCCCACATCCGTGGTCCAACTTCATTCAAACAGAGAACGCTACGGTGAGATGGAATAGACGTGCACTAGCTGCCACACAATAGCAACATCCTACACGGTCGAAGCAGTCATCTACACAACCAAACAGACCAGAGAAACTGCAGTCATCCTTAGATCCAAATGACTACCAGACTTTTTGTTTCTTCGTTCTGTCACGGGTTGCAGGTGTAGTTGACATAGGCAGCATTTATTGCCCATCCCTAATTGCCCTTGAGTTGCGTGGTTTGCTTGGCCATTGCAGAGAGCATGAAGAGTCAAGCTCATTGCTGTGGATCTAGAGTGGGCCAGATGGGGTGAGGATGGCAGCTTCCCCACCCTGAAGGGCACTAGTGAACCAGGTAGGATTTTATGACAATCAATGCTAGTCGTGGTCACCACTGCAGAGAGTAGCTTCATATTCTAGATTTATGAATTGAATTTCAGATCCCTCAACTGTTGCAGACCGGTGAACCAGAGTCATTCACAGATTCTCTTTTTGCCCAACACAGAACTCCCACAGGAGTCAAATCGCCTGTGTCCTCCTAAGGAGCAGAGGGCCCGGTCGGATAGAACCACCATAGCAGTTGTCTCTATAAAAAAATAAATGTACACCAGAGACTTGAGGGGAAAGGAAGTATAATGGGGAAAGCCAGAGCCATTGCAAGGGGGCGGAAGGTGGGTGAAGAGATCTGGTGTAAAAGGGGTTAAATCTAACTGTGACGGCTAATGAAGCAGCATACATCGTTACAGAAAGTGATGCAATGTTTCTTGATCCTGAGCTCTCCAGCATCACCTCATGGTGAGAAGATGCCACTACAAGATGTTCCAATACCGCAGACTCTGTAAATATTTTGTGTTAGCGCAATGAGGCCAAGATTATTTTATCTGCAACATTTGAGATTCCCAAAGGATTTTCTGCTGACCATCGGGGTGCCAGCATTTCACAGGATGACACCCTTCTACCACCAGGCTACTCTTCACTCGCAGAAAAAAGCAGGATCCATCTGCTGAGGCCCACCCTCTGCCGATACAGTCAGCAGCAACCCCTTCACAGAGGCAGCTCACATCTCTAATGTCGTCTTGGACCTGCACCAGGAGGTGCCCACTTTACCAATTCTTTGATCTCAACTTACACGTGGGACTCGGAGGACATCACCAAGGCACAAGAGCTTGTTCACACCTGGTCCAGAGACACGGACGAGCAAGGGAGCAGAGCACCCAACCCGCATGCAGAGTCAACCTCCCCCTGCTCCTATTCACCTTTGTAGCTCCTCAGTCGCAGGCAGCTCATGTATTAAAATTGCTACTGTTTATGAGGAGTTTTGAGTGTTTATTCTGCCAGAAATCATTTCGTACGGTTGAACAATGTTACAATCAGGGACCCGTGACTTGTCCAAACACCTGAAGTGTTTTTGGTGTGTCTAATTGCAGGCAGAGTTGCCTCGTGTGCTTGATTATACCCATTCAGCGCTGCACTGTGGGCGAGGCAGAATGGAGTCGTCAGCTACATCTGCAGTGGGTGGACCTGGTCCCCCATCCTGGATTCATCCATGTCCATATTTAGAAAGGAGAGACAAGTCATGGTGGGAGAGTGGCACAGGACAAAGGAGTCAAGAAAGAGGTTTACAATGTTGCAGGAGAACAGTAAAAAGTCTTACAACACCAGGTTAAAGTCCAACAGGTTTATTTGGAATAACTATCTTTCGGAGCGTTGCTCCTTCAACATGGTGCAGGAGGCCTGAAAGTGAAACGCCAACAGACGGCAAACTGTTTTTTTAACACCGCCAAAACTCAAAAGAATTTTTAAAAATCTGCAACAATTGCCAGACTGAAAAGGCGAGATTTCACAGCATTCATTTTCCCTTTGTGGGGCCACCTCAGTGGAGAATCCTGTGAGGGACAGTATGAGGGACATCAATATCAGGGTCACTTCCAATGTTACTGCGCAGCTGAACTGGCTGCGGCACAAGTAAAAGCCCAGGAAATTTCCAAATTGCTATTGACTGCCACAATGAGCAATGGAAACAAACTTTCACCAGCTTCTCCAAGAGCAATGATTGCAGGGTGCAAACCAACCAGAAAATGATGGTGCAACACGACTAATGGTACAACTCACCTTCTCTGGTTATTTCCTTGAACGTTTGCATAAGGTTATTGGCATGAATGATATCCATTGCCAGAAATTTCTGGTCCATCGTGATCATGAATAAAAATAAGGGAAAAAAGAATATCAGGGAAACAAAATTCCAAATCTGGAAGGCAAGATACTGGCCTTGTCTAAGTCGGCAACATCCGAGTGCGAGGCCATAGGTTCGCAAAATCAGGTCAAGGAGTGGCAGATTCTATGTTAGGAATCACTTGATTTAATCCGATAAGCAAACTATTGCCAATGTACCCGACTTCAGTTGAATATCCATGAGTTAATATCAGTGTTGAAACAGCAAAGAGACACGAGCATCTTTTGCACCCATTCATAACGACTTTCTGACTTGTATATTAATTTCCCATTTATTCGGCAAATTTTACTGGAGGGCAGAGTGCGCTGATAATTGACTCATCACCAATTATCTCGAGGAATTTGTAGCCATGAAAGATAGATTGAAGAAAACTCTCCCAGCTAAAGTAATTTGAGGCAAGGTAAAGTCGCCATGGTCCCACATGACCATAGGCTGCTTTTCCCTTTGAGGGGGAGAGCTGATTGGTGGCGGTTTAACCTGAGGATCAACTCACCTCAGATGAGGGACAAAGTCGAGATGGTGGCCTTCATAAATAACGTGAACATCGACCGTGAAACCCTATTATTCTCTGACAGCCTGAATTTGTGCTGTCAAAATTTCTTTTTGGCAGCTCATGCTAAAATATTAATAAAATTGCATTAATTAAATATAGCAATATTTTGCAGAATTCAAAATGCAACAACCTTTTTTCAGAAGGTCGCACCCATTACAGAAAATGCATTTTTAATGTGCCAAGCGGAGGAAAAAGAAAACAGCTCAAGGGCTCCCCCTACATGTCTTGCAAAGTTTGTGCCTTGAAAAGTGGGTGTACTGTGCGCACATAATTCACCAATGATATTTCCACCTCAGAGAGAGACGGCTGTCTTTTCTAACTTACTTATTCTATCTTTACAACGGAGTTGAGAAGAAACTAATTCTCCCAAGGGGCTGTGAATCTGTGAAATTCGCTACCCCAGAGTGGGGTGAATGCTGGGACTGTGAGTAACTTTAAGAAGGAGTTAGACAGATTTGTAATTGGTAATGAGTTGAAGGGTTGTGGAGAATGGGCAGGACGGTGGAGTTAAGGTCAGGATGAGATCAGCTATGATCAAATGACGGAGCAATCTCGATGGCCAAATGGCCTGAGTCTTCCTCTATATACCTTATGAACTTACAAAGCGATTGAAAATTGCGCAAGTTGTCAACCAGCGACCTTGAAAAACACAAAATAATGACAGGTGTAACTGGGCCACCTCAGCTTTAACTTGGATACCAAGAGATAACATTTCTCCCCCCTCCCCAACCCCAACAACCAGAATAAAAGCAGGAAAACTGAAATGTCAAACTCGCCCAATTCACTTCACTGCATTCGGCGCAATCTCAAACCCTGGACTCTCCCATTATGCTTGACTGAGAAATGGGTTTTGTATTGAAATGTTTCTCCAGTTATTGCAATGACAAAACGATGAACCTTTCACTGGCACGGAGAGAGAACAAGGACTGGAACCCTCACTGAACCGCCAAGAAACGTCACTTCAAAACTGATCTCCCAGGTTCCGCGGAATTCTGCGATAACTTAAAAAGAGGGCAAATGTTAATATAATAATCCCTTATTGTCACAAGTAGACGTCAATGAAGTTACTGTGAAAAGCCCCTAGTCGCCATATTCCAGCACCTGTTCGGGGAGGCCGTAATGTTCCCACAACCCTTTCAACAGTTTGACCGATAGGAGATAAATTCTCGAAATTTCTAATAGAAGCATGATGTTCAATCCTTCAGAACTGAAAACTGCACAAGGTAAACGTTGAAATGTTCCCGTACACCTGCCGAGTGGCCACAGCCATTGTGTCTCCTGATCAGCTGTTATTGTGCTCAGCGCTTCCGAGTGCAAATGTCAGGTTTTGCCTGACCTGTTAAAGACCAGTTGGAGGACGGGGTAAATCACTTGTTTTCGCGCCCTACGCTTGACAGGCTGAAAACTACGTAGTTAGTTCCTATTTTTAGACCCCCTCCTGGTTGAGCTTCATTGGCAATTAGTCAAAGATGTGATAATGTCAGGGGAAACAGATTGTTACTCCCGCGTTTGCTGATGTGGCAGAGAATCTAGACTGTAATAGCAAAACCAGATGGATCTTTCCAGCTGATAGCTTCAGTTTCCAAACACCATCAACAGAAAAAAAAAGCAGCTGATGAAAGTCGCATTGAATTGTACAAATGTAAATGACCCCACATGAGCTGATGAACAGCTCTGATTTATCGAATTCCATTACATGATGGGTATATCTTTTAAAGTGGCTCAGGTTAAAGAGTGAGAATACCGGTTGGGTTCTTTTCAAAACGGGAACTGCTAAGTTAGACCCAAATGAAATTAATTTTGCACATCAGCAACTTGCTATCAATGTGAGAAGAATAAAAGTGATTTGCGGTGCTATAAATCATGGTTTCCCCAGTTAGACACTGGGGGAATGAGCACGGAAATATACATTGTGCATCGCTGTGTAAATTCTTGAAACCTCAGGACGGGGCCGGAATGATGAAGCAGTTGATATGAATGGAAATCATGAATTTAACAAATGCGATTTGTGATACTGGACCTTTCACAACAAAGGTAAAGATGAAATGCTCACACAGAGTTCAAGAATATTGAAGTACAGTATTTAGGATCTTATTATTTTTCGGTTGTAGAGTGAGGATTAATTGTTGTAATCTCAGGCCTGTTTAACACTCTATTTTCACCTTTATTCAGACTACTGAGCATTGCAAAATATTCCATCTGAGCGACATGGCCCATCTGGACTCAGGATATAATGGTCCTTTGGAAAGAGTGGGGAGGGGAGGGGAGGGGGGTTGGAGATCAGTTTTGCTTCTGCTCCACATCAAGGACATACAATCTTACCATGAGGTAGTAAACTGGATTGGACAAGATTACCATAGAGGAGGGGGTGTGTATTGCTGGTCACAGCACACAGACAGGGTGAGAAGGTCCGCTGTTAATTGCAGAAACAGCAGAGAACACATATATGTAGTTTGCCTCATATCAGAACCTCAAGGGAAGTGGGAGATGTGGTTGTTCAGGAAATCCTTGACGTCCATACTTTTGCTGTTTCACTGGAGTGAAAGATCATTCAAAGCATTTGACACCAATCATCAAACCAACCAGCCCAGTCAATTCCAAACATCGTATGTGGCAGATATCGAGGGGCCATTCTGGGGTTGGTGCATTAACTCCATTACGTCCGGGTTGAAGATGTGGTGTAAGTAATGAACAACTCTGTGGCCAGGAGCATGGACTTTCGCAGACTAATTGAGCTGCTCGTACTCAACAAAACAGCGCAAGATATTATTCTGTCTCAAGAGTTTCACCACAAACTAAGTGATCGTCCTTTGCAAGGGTTAATCTTCAGAATGAGATTTTACTTGGGACAAAGTGTCTTGGTTGCTTCAACATTAAAGAGGGAGGAGAGCAACATCTGCAATTACTGTCGTCCAGGTAGCCTTGATAAGAATGTATCTCTGCCTATCCAAGATGAGATCATGAGATAGCGCAAGATATATTCCAGACAGCCGGATTATACTGGCAAGGGTTTTTTGTTTGTTTCCTGGGTCTTGCTACATTTATATAAACATTAGACAAGCAACTGTCCACTTCTAGATTGTACAGGACATGAATCTGTAGTGCGTAGTGAGGAGATGTCACGTGTACACCTCATTCACCGGCCTTACATATAGGCGCTTCAACATCGTGAGCGCGTCTGTGTAGGTGGGAGCTTCCTCGAGTTGTACAGAGATTCAGAGATTCGATGGCTCACCCGGGCATGGAGGAGGCTCAGCTTCTGATCGTCGGAGACGGAAGGCGAGTAGTAGGCTGCGAGGTAGGCCTCGAAACAGCGGAGCCAGTGCGAAAAAAATTGCTTTCGCCTCCGCAGCTTGCGGGTAGAGTTCCTGTCGGTCAGTTTTGAGGGCCAATTCCATTGTGGTGTTGTAGTCGATTAAATTGATGCAACCATCAATTCACACAAAACAAGGAGTTGAAGTGAACAGTGGCTTTAATCGACTAGAACAGTGCCTGCCTGCGTCTGCTCTGCTACTGAGAGCCGCCTACAGGGCAGCTGCTCTTTATACCTCCCCTCAAGGGGAGGAGCCAGGGGCGGAGCCCACAAAGGCACCAACATGATACATCACAGGTAATACCTTACAATGGTCCATAGGTGGAGCCCTCATGGGCAACAGCGTGGTACAGTTACATATATGGTGAATGGTTACTGCAATACGTTCACCACAGAACATCAGAAAACCCCCTCAAAAAACAAATCGAATTCTGGACTACCCCAACAGCCTGAGAAAATGTTGGTATTTTAAAGATTCGCTTTGATAAATTTGAAACAGATTTATTTACCAAAACTAAGTTTAGAATATAGGCAGCTCACCACTTAATCACATTGAAAGGAAATGTAATGGCCTTGTATAATGGCATTATCATGAAGCCAACTAAGCTTGACAAGAAAGTGCCCACTCCAGAGCACCACGAGTGGGTAGCATAGTCCTTTAAATATATCGGCCCTTAAATGGAGATTGTGCTGCGCAGCCAGAAATTTTGTATATTACAAAATTTCACATCTCAAACTTGCACTAGTAAACCTCCAAATTCCAGAAACTGGTGACAGTAAAATCCCAGAATGTACTCAAAAAGTAAAATTTGCAAATACATTTGGTGCCAAGATGTTCTCACGAACAACTTAAATGGCGAGTGAGCGTCTCAGTGAAATAATAGCCCAGGTCCTGTGGTCAGCAGTGAGCTGCGCTCAACTTTCATCACACTGAAACTTGCGGTAAATTCGACAGCCAAACCAACGCAATGTCCTCTCATTGGCTGCATCAGGTATGGGAGCAGCAGCGACAGTGCCTCTGGGTCTGCAGCCAAGACTGTGGAGAGAGTAAAGTCTGCACCATCCCCTCTGCCAAGTTGGAGTCAGACTCCTCCATGCTCCCCGATAGTTACTGGAGGCTTTGCCAGGCCTGTCAGTGCACCCAGCATCTCAATGTGCATGTCCATTTGGTGATTTCCCCCATATGTGCCACCCACTGAAGTCCTCATCTGAGTTCAATGCTGCCTCTGAGATCTGGCACATGAACCATCCTTTCACGCTGGCCTACTTGCAGCCCACTCTGGCCTAGATGATTCTCCACGTCCGATTGGAACTCTACACTGACCTCCAGGGAAAGTGCAGTGCCAGTATCGGAGCTGGTGACTCCGGGTATCAGATGAAGTGAAGCTTGTCAGTTCATTATTGCTGTACAGTTGCTCACTTTCCTCCTGACGTTCCTGTGTTTGAGCTGGCTTTCGAGTCTGAAGCAGGGGAAGGCTGTGGAAGGGAATGGAGCTGGGGTGGTAAGGGAAAGGTCCAAGGTCACACCATATGCAGCATGCTCATCATGCCAGATAGCAGACTGAGGGTGAACTGAGGGTTGAGAAGGGTTAAAAGGCAGGAAGCTGTTCTCAGTGATGATGGTTGATGTGGGCCCAGTTTCAGCCAGTCCCATGATGCACAGAACCATCTCCTCTGTTGGGCTCAGATGATGCAAGCATCCATACACAGACCCCCACCTCTGATCTGTTCTGTTCCCTTCCACTGTGTGCCAGCTTGCTCTGCAGGAGATGGCAGAATGTCTGTGTCCAAAGTGCGAGTGCTGCTGTCTGAGAATGAGACAAACACAGGACACAACCGACAAAGTGCCCTTCATCGTCCAGTACTTCCCCGGAGTGGAGAAACTACGACATCTTCTTCGCAGCCTTCAGCACATCATCGATGAAGATGAACATCTTGCCATGGTCATCCCCACATCCCCACTACTTGCCTTCAAACAACCGCGCAACCTCAAACAAACCATTGTTTGCAGCAAACTACCCAGCCTTCAGAACAGCGCCCACAACACCACACAATCCTGCCATGGCAATCTCTGCAAGACATGCCAGATCATCGGCATGGGTACCACCATTACACATGGTAACACCACCCATCAGGTACATGGTACATACTCGTGCGACTCGACCAATGTAGTCTATCTCTTACGCTGCAGGAAAGGATGTCCTGAAGCGTGGTACTTGGCGAGACCATGCAGGCGCTGCGACAACAGATGAACGGACATCGCGCGACAATCGCCAGGCAGGAATATTCCCTTCCAGTCAGGGAATACTTCAGCAATCAAGGGCATTCTGCCTCTGATCTTCGGGTAAGCGTTCTCCAAGGCAGTCTTCAGAACACGCGACAATGCAGAATTGCCGAACAGAAACTTATAGCCAAGTTCCGCACACATGAGTACGGCCTCAACTGGGACCTTGGATTCATGTCGCATTACATTAACCCCCCACCATCTGACCTGGGTTTGCAAAATCCTACCAACTGTCCTGGCTTGAGACAATTCACACCTCTTTAACCTGGGATTATCCCTCTCTCTGGATCTGTAAAGACAATTATCTGCAAATGCTCGCATTCAAAGTATCGTCTTGCATCTTTGATTTTGTCTATGTATATGTTTTTGGAACCTACCTCTTCATTCACCTGAGGAAGGAGCAGTGCTCCGAAAGCTCGTGTTTGAAACAAACCTGTTGGACTTTAACCTGGTGTTGTCAGACTTCTTACTGTGCTCACCCCAGTCCAACTCCGGCATCTCCACATCATGTCTGAGAATGTGGCATGGTGGATTTAGCGTGTGAGAAGCTATTGGGATGGTAAGTAGGACTTGTCAAATAAAGAGGGATCCATTTGCATGATGTTATTAGACCTCTTGAAGCACGGTTGAGGGCAGCCACCCTTTGAAGGGTGGTTCTCAAGTATTTCCTGCCCCGCAGAGGAACGTTGGCCGCTCCCCTTTTGCCCACCTCCCCCAATAATACCCTTAGCGATCCATCCATCTGTGTGGATCCCTCGAGGAGCCCTGGCTTTCAATTTGCTAATAATTTCCACTGCACCAATTTTTTACCACCTCCCCTTTAAGGGGCAGCCCGGCCTTTAAGAAAGAAAGAGACCAGGGTAGGGGAGTTGCCAGAGCTAGCTGAGAGTTGGCATCTGATGTCGGGTCAGACGGGGGCTCAGTCTGAGATACTTAAAATAAGTACCCTGCCGTTAGAAGTTCTTTTTTCCTTCCAACCCTTTGAGAGTAACCATCGCGGTAAAACTGGCAGAATCATCTGAAGTTAGTGATTTTAAATGCTTCTGACAAGTGGTTCCCAGCCCAGGGCATTTGTCCAGAGGAACATCTGGGCAATTGCTAGGTATACCCTCATGGGGGACATCCTTGAGGGATTCCCCAGCCCATCATTGGGGTTCGCCCCCCTCCCCCAACGCAACGCTGGGGAGCCAGGAAATTACGAGCACCTGATTTTCAGGATTAAATGCTGGAAGTTGCTGTCCAAGTCATAACATAATCATGGTGAGCATTGCTAGCCTCGCTGTTATTCTTACCAGATAAACCGGGCTAATGTGTTCGCTGTGAAGTCGTTGGTTTGGAAAATTCTGTTTGAAGACCAGATAGCGGACAGCTTTTAATCCTGGGAATAGATGCAAACGTTTTTTTTTTTTGCATCATTGAATGGCAATGCCAAACAAACAAAATGAGAAATTTCCTCTGGGTGCTCCATATTCTGGGATACAAAATAAATGAGAAACATATTTTTATAAGCATCTGCAAAAGCTCAGAAGAAACAATACGGAAAAGCAATCAAGGGCACATGGGCAGCTCCTTGTTGATGTCAGCTTCTATTATCGGAGCTCAGGGAGAGATGCATGGTTCTAGCCAGTCAATCTGACAAACTTAAAGAAAAGTGACAATTTTAATCAACCTTTGTATTGTAACAACATTGTGACCAGGGGCGGCTGTATATTGTCAGATTATTGCAATTCAGAATTCAATTTATCAGTAATCCCCATGTAACAGCTTCAAAGTGCAGCCCAAAAAACTCAGCATTTTCTTCACCATTTTTTTTCAATCTCTGGGAAATTTCTCAATCGAGTTCCTTACCATGTACCGATTCAGCACTTTTAAAAACACGGGGGAGGGAGCGCTGAGGGAGTGATGAATTTGGGAGAGATGAATTTGATTTGACGGCAAAGTTGTTTGGATCCCAAACTGTTGGAATGATTACATTGAGCAATCTCCGGATAACTATACCATAGAACTTGTGTGAAGTTTTGGCCTGCTTATCGGGGGAAGGATGTTCTTGCTGTGGAAGGAATGCAGCAAAGGTTTACCAGGCTGCTTCCTAGGATGGTGGGACGGTCAGATGAGGAGAGACTAAGTCGGTTAGGATTATATTAATCGGAGTTTCGGAAAATGAGAAGGGTTCTCTTGGGAAATTCAAATAGGATTAGACAGGGTAGATTCAGAAAGAATGTGACCGATGGTGGGGGAGTCCAGAACTTGTGGTCATAGTTTTTTTTAAATAAATTTAGAATATCCAATTCATTTTTTCCAATTAAGGGGCAATTTAACGTGGCCAATCCACCTAACCTGCACATCTTTGGGTTGTGGGGGTGAAACCCACGCAGACACGGGGAGAATGTGCAAACTCCTCACAGACAGTGACCCAGGGCCAGGATTCGAACCCGGGTCCTCAGTGCCGTAGGCAGCAATGCTAACCACTGTGCCACCGTGCCGCCCTAGTGGTCATAGTTTGAGGATAAGGAGTCAACCTTTTAGGACTGAGGTGAGGAGAGATTTCTTCACCCAGAACGTGGTGAATCTGTGGAATTCACGACCACAAAATGTAGTAGAGGCCAAAATGTTGTGTAATTTCAAGACAAAGGAGTTAGATATAGTTCTTGTGGCTAAAAGGATCAATGGATATGGGGGGAGGGGCCGTTGGATCAGGGGATTGAATTTCATCAGCAGCCATGGACATCAAGCAGGCTCGAAGGGCCGAATGGCCTCTTCCTGCTTCTATTTTCTATGCATGTTTCTATGTATGTAGTAGTTAATTTATGAAAGTGCAGATTTTGGAAGAATCATCCTTGTGGGAATTGAGATATTAGGGGTAAAATGCAATGTCGATGGGGTTTTTTAAAAAATCAGGTTAAACACTCCATACATAGATATAAGAGAAAATCAGGCAGAATGGTTACCAATTAGTTGCGTACAATTCACGATAGACCATTTTGCACTCTCACCAAAACTGAAGTGTACCTCCACTTTTTATAAAATCAAGACACAAATAAATCCTAGTGCAAAGAAATGGAGAAAAAAATCCCTTGATGTCTCCATGCTAGGTTTAACACAAAAGCTGTTCAGTATTCATTTGGTACTCCAACTGAGGTTCCCGAAGGTGGAGGAGGGACTGGTGGTGGGTTTGGGGGCTCCGATTGGGCTGGAGGAGCTGGCCAAAGGGATAGGGAGCATGCAGGGGGGGGAAGGCACCGGGGCTGGATGGTTTCCCGGCCGAATTTTACAAAAGTATGTGGATTTGCTGGGCCCATTGCTGGTTAGGACCTTCAATGAGGCAAGGGAGGGTGGGGCTTTGCCCCCTACGATGCCCAGGGCACTTATTTCCCTGATCCTGAAGCGAGACAAGGACCTCCTGCAGTGTGGGTCTTACAGGCCGATTTCGCTGTTAAATGTGGATGCTAAGGTGCTGGCGAAAGTCTCAGCCTCGAGAAGTGAGGATTGTGTACCGCAGGTCATTCACGAAGACCAGACGGGGTTCGTGAAGGGGAGGCAATTGAATGTGAATGTGCGGAGGCTCCTGAACATCATTATGATGCCGGCAAGTGAGGGGGAGGTGGTGATAGTGGCGGCGATGGACGCCGAGAAGGCCTTTGATCGGGTAGAGTGGGGGTACCTGTGGGAGGTGCTGAAGAGGTTCGGGTTTGGGGAGGGGTTCATCAGGTGGATCAGGTTGTTGTATGAGGCCCCGGTGGCGAGTGTGGGCATGAACAAGAGGAGGTCTGAGTACTTTCGGCTATATCGAGGGACGAGGCAGGGGTGTCCCCTGTCCCCCCTGCTCTTTGCACTGGCGATTGAACCCCTGGCGGTGGCACTGAGGGAGTCGAGGAACTGGAGGGGGCTGGTGCGGGGTGGGGAGGAGCATAGGGTATCGCTCTATGCGGACGACCTGCTACTTTATGTCGCAGACCCGGTGGGGGGGATACCGGAGGTAATGAGGATCCTCAGGGAGTTCGGAGAATTTTCAGGGTATAAGCTCAACATGGGGAAGAGTGAGCTGTTTGTGGTTCACCCAGGAGACCAGGAGAGGGGAATTGGTGAGCTCCCACTGAAAAGGGCAGAGAGGAGCTTTAGATACTTGGGGGTCGAGGTGGATAGGAGCTGGGGGACCCTGCATAGACTTAATTTCACGAGGCTGGTGGAGCAGATGGAGGAGGAGTTCAAGAGTTGGGATGCGCTACCGCTGTCTTTGGCGGGTAGGGTGCAGTCAGTGAAGATGACGGTGCTCCCGAGGTTTTTGTTTCTGTTCCAGTGCCTCCCCATCCTTATCCCGAAGGCCTTTTTTAGACGGGTCAATAGGAGCATAACGGGGTTTGTATGGGCACGTGGGACTCCGAGGGTGAGAAGAGTATTCCTGGAGCGGAACAGGGATGGGGGGGCTGGCGCTGCCCAATCTCTGTGGATACTACTGGGCCGCTAATGTGGGGATGGTGCGCAAGTGGGTGCTGGAGGGGGAGGGGGCGGCATGGAAGAGGCTGGAAATGGCGTCTTGTGAGGGTACGAGTCTGGAGGCGCTAGCAACGGCGCCGCTGCAGCTCCCTCCAACGAAGTATACCACGAGCCCGGTGGTGGCGGCTACCCTCAAAATCTGGGGGCAGTGGAGGTGGCACAGGGGGGAGTTGGGGGCCTCGGTGTGGACCCAGGTACGGGGACACCATCGGTTTGGCTCGGGGAGGATAGATAGAGGGTTTGCGGGATGGCACAGGGCAGAGATAAGGAGGTTGGGGGACCTGTTCGTGGATGGGAAGTTCGCGAGCCTGGGTGAGCTGGAGGAGAGGTACGGGCTCCCCCTGGGAAACGCCTTTAGGTACCCACAGGTAAGGGCGTTTGTTAGGTGGCAAGTGGTGGGATTTCCGCTGCTGCCGCCACGCACAGTACAGGATAGGGTGCTCTCGGGGGTGTGGGTTGGAGAGGGGAAGATTTCGGCAATATACCAGATGATGCGCGATCAATGAAGACAGAAACGAAGGAGTAGTCCGAATCGAAGTCTTTAATCTACAAGAAGTGTGCCCAGCAGCAGGAGTACAGAAATGACCTGGCTGCTGGGAAACACAGATTCTTATACTCTGCCTCGTAGGCGGAGCTACCTTCCTCTCGACCAATGAGAAGAGAACACTTTGGGCCAATGGGCAGCGAGCCTTCTACACCAATAGCAGCTCACATTCCTAGGTACCGTAATACCCCTAGTCATACTACCACACCAGGTGATGCAGGAGGAGCAGGAGGCCTCGCTGGAGGAGCTGAAAGGTAAGTGGGAGGAGGTGCTAGGGGAGGTCATCGAGCAGGGGACTTGGGCAGATGCCCTATGGAAAGTCAAATCTTCCTCTTCGTGTGCGAGGCTCAGCTTCATACAGTTCAAGGTGTTGCATAGGGCACACATGACCGGGACAAGGATGAGCCCTTTTTTTGGGGGTGAGGACAGGTGTGTTAGGTGCTCAGGGAGCCCGGCAAGCCACACCCATATGTTCTGGGCATGCCCAGCGCTGGAGGAATTTTGGTAGGGCGTAGTGAGGATGGTGTCGAGGGTGGTAGGGTCCAGGGTCAAACCGGGCTGGGGGTTCGCAATATTTGGGGTTACAGAGGAGCCGGGAGTGCAGGAGGCGAAAGAGGCTGGTATTCTGGCCTTTGCATCCCTGTTAGACCGGCGGAGGATTCTTCTTCAGTGGAGGGATGCGAGGCCCCCGATCATTGAGGCCTGGATCAACGACATGACGGGGTTTATCAAATTGGAAAGGGTGAAGTTTGCTTTGAAGGGGTAGGTACAGGGGTTTTTCAAGCGGTGGCAACTGTTCCTAGACTTCCTGGCAGAATGGTAGACAACAATTTAAATTTTTTTGCATTTTGTACTTTAGATTTTTGTTGTTGATATTTTGTGAAAACTTTAATTAAAAAATTTTTATTTTTTTTTTAAGTATTCATTTTGTACTGAGAATCAATAAGTACCAAAACTACTATTTGGTGTGGAAGAAAAACCAAAGTTCCTGTTTCAGAGTGGAGCTTGATAACCACCCAGGATGTGTGGGCAGCCTTGTTAACCCCCACAAACCAGTTCACATACCCAGAGTGAGCACTTACAGAAGGTAACCAAGGGTGCCTATGCTTGTAAATTCTGTGGCCGAACAGAAGACAACACCTTTCAAGATTTTTGGTCAAAGAAAAGCAATAAACCAAAAAAACTGAATACTAAATGATTTAGGGAAGTCCAAAATTTTACTTAAAACATGAAAGCGATTTATGCTTCTTGATGTTACAACTTTTTGGAGGCTATGCCCCCCCTTAACTTTGAAAATTTAATTTTCGAACTTTCAACTGACTGGAAACTTAGTAAATTATAGAACATAGAAATTAGAACATTACAGCGCAGTACAGGCCCTTCGGCCGCCGACCTGTGAAACCACTTTAAAGTCCATCTGCACAATTCCCTTATCATCCATATGTTTGTCCAATGATCATTTAAATGCCCTTAATGTTGGCAAGTCCACTATTGTTGCAGGCAGGTGAGAATCTACCTCTGACATCTGTCCTATATCTATCTCCCCTCAATTTAAAGCTATGCCCCCTTGTGCTAGCCATCACCATCCAAGGAAAAAGGCTCTCACTGTCCACCCTATCTAATCCTCTGATCATCTTGTATGCCTCAATTAAGTCACCTCTTAACCTTCTTCTCTCTAACGAAAACTGCCTTAAGTCCCTCAGCCTTTCCTCATAAGATCTTCCCTCCATACCAGGCAACATCCTGGTAAATCTCCTCTACAACCTTTCCAATGCTTCCACATCCTTCCTATAATGCGGCGACCAAAACTGCACACAATACTCCAAATGCGGCCCACCAGAGTTTTGTACAGCTGCCACATGACCTCATGGCTCTGAAACTCAATCCCTCTGCCAATAAAAGCTAACACACCGTACGCCTTCTTAACAACCCTATCAACCTGGGTGGCAACTTTCAGGGATCTATGTACATGGACACCGAGATCCCTCTGCTCATCTACACTACCAAGAATCTTACAATTAGCCCAGTACTCTGTCTTCCTGTTACTCCTTCAAAAATGAATCACCTCACACTTTTCTGCATTAAACTCCATTTGCCACCTCTCAGCCCAGCTCTGCACTTATCTGTCCCTCTGTAACCTGCAACATCCTTCCACACTGTCCACAACTCCACCGACTTTAGTGTCATCTGCAAATTTACTCACCCATCCTTCTACGCCCTCCTCCAGGTCATTTATAAAAATGACAAACAGCAGTGGCCCCAAAACAGATCCTTGTGGTACACCACTAGTAACTGAACTCCAGGCTGAACATTTCCCATCAACCACCGTCTTCTTACAGCGAGCCAATTTCTGATCAAAACTGCTAAATCACCCTGAATCCCATGCCTCCGTATTTTCTGCAATAGCGTACCGTGGGGAACCTCACCTCAAACATTCTACAGGAGGAACATTGCACTGCCTTCCCTGTCATCCCCTCCAGATAAAACAAGAAAAAGAAAGGAAGATATTCTGATATTCACTCAACCCCTTAGGTTAGAGGAGCTGGAAGGGTGGGGGACACTACAAGTGTAGTGTCTCGGGTTTAGCAACCGCCCAACTTATATACAGGTACTACACACCTTCCCAGAAATCCCCACAGCTGACTTCCGGTTTCCTGCTGCTCTGAAACAAAAAAAACTCCGAAAAAAGAAGTTAGTTAAAAAACAAAGGCCACTTCTCCTGTAAGGTAAGTTTTTAAAGCAGGAAACGTACCTTCCCGACAGACCCCTGGTTACTGCTCTCGCTGAAGAACTGAAGGCCGCTTCTCCTGAAAGGTAAGTTTTTACAGCGGGAAACTTACCTTCCCGACAGACCCCTGGTTACTGCTCTCGCTGCTACCCCGGAACAACTGAAGTAAATTTGAATTGAACTTTGTAAATTGAAATGAGGCTGAACAAATGACATAAAAATGCAAGGCCACCTTCCAAGGTGATGGTCAAGGAACAACATACAAGTGAACCTCATGGAACTGTGGAGAGAGATATTTCTGACAATCCAATGACCCATCGAAACTCGTCACTATCTGAAGACAGGGAGGTTAAAATGTAAAGTCCAGGATATGGAAAGAATGGCTGCCACACACAGACCCACCCAAAACCCCTTGAAGGTACACAATGGGTGAATTATAACAGGCCATGCTGCAGTCACTGTAGAGAGATTAAGAAAGTTCTCAGTACAGGAAACGGGCTGAATTGTGGATTCTCTAAACTTCACTAAAAATCTACCAGTGAGCCACGATCATGTAATAATTGCAACATTTTCTACATCTGACTGCATCCATGTAATCAGCTAATCTAAATCAGCCACAATGCTTAGAAATCTACACCATCCTAAGAGTTGTACAGTGCAGTAAATGCCCTTCAGCCCATCGAGTCTACACTGACAATTACTGCCACTAATCTTGCGCTAATAGCACTTACCAGCATTTATCCCATATCCTTAAATGTGATGGTGCTTCACGTGCTCATCCAAGTGCTTTGTAAAGTTTGCAAGGTTTCCGGCCTCCACTACCTTCCCAGGTGGTGCTTTCCAGATTCTCACCCTCTGAAAGAACTTTCTTTTCTCAAATCCCCTCGGAATCTCCTGCCCCCTCAACCAAGGGGAAGAGTTGCTTCCTATTGACCCTGTCCAAACCCCTCAATCTTATACACCTCAATCATATACCCCTTCAGCCTTTTCTCCTCTAATGAAAATCATCCAAGCCTATCCAGTGCCTCCTTCTAGCTCAGATGCTCCATCCCAGGCAACATCCTGGTGAAACTCCTCTGCACCCCCTCCAGTGCAATCGCCTCCTTCTTATAGTGAGGAGACCAGAACTGCACAGTAATGAGCTCTGCTGATCCTCTTCTTCCTCTGCAGTGGGGCAGCCTATCTGAGGAGTGCCAATACCCGGCAGGCCATTGATTGAGTTGGCCACACCCATCCCATGTTGAAACAGTTGGGTGTGAGGGTGTCCAGAGGGCCGGCCTGGATGGGCTCCCAGATGACCAGAAGCTCTCTGGTCACTCAAAGGACGCAGTGAGAACTCAGCAGTGTGAGCAGCCAGGAGCCTGTAAGTAGCAGCCTCTCTCTCCCCCTCCGCAGCCATGGCACCCAGGACCCACTTGTAAATACTGGCACTAATTTGCGCCTGTGAGACGTCCGCCCAAGGGGCAAAGCATTGTGGAGGGGCAGAGCATGAAATGTCCAAGCTATTAATGATATGAACATTCGTGCAAATGACAGTTTTGCATGGATCCGCCAGCGAGGGGTGCAAACTCCGATATCGCTGTCAGCGAGGGTCTAGAGGATGGTATCGGAATCGGTGCCGGGAACAAAACGGATTTTTTCCATTTTGTGCGATTCTCCCCTCCGGCATCACAGAGGGGAGAATCAAGCCCATTGTCTGTCCTGTTGTTCACTCAGGTCCCAGGTGCTCCTGCTGTGCCATTACCAGCTCACACTTCCGGCAACCTTTGTGGGTGAAAAAAAAAACGTGAAACCCAAACATGCACTAACGAGTCCAACTCGTGAGAAATGCCCTGTTCTAGCAAAATTAGGCTCAAAATATCCTTTTTAAGAACTTAACACTGTAATTGCGATTGATTTTGTCAGCATACCCTTCACTGGACAGAAGAGGGCACCATTTCACAGTCAAACTATTTGTCACTGCATGCAATGTCCGTCCATACGTCACTTGGTCAGATTTACTATTTTGTCCCCTTTTCTTAAAAAAATAACTTATCTACAAGAATCGTGCTGTTAGCACTAATTATTCTCATTCATATCTTCCCACGGTTTTCATTCTCCAATGGTTATTTCTGATGGGCCATAATTTCTCCCAGTTAAACCTCTGCCACACACCGAGTGACGTTTTCCTCGGCCACTCCCTCAGGCTGAACCAAGAAGGTCACAGCCTCTAGTACCATGCGGCCCAGGGTGGAGCGACAGTAACCTGTCCATCACAAAGACAGCCGCCCGCTTCCACCTCCCCGAGCATTGTCCATCCCAGTCGAACTCCTGCTGAAATCTTGCGCCACCTCTAGGTCCAATACTCTCATTAGCTGCCTCCACACCTCTACGACCTATGTATATACGTTCATTTAAAAGTATCATCCCGGCAGGGAGGTCGCACTCCTCTGTGATGATACCTCTCTTTGCTGACCTAAAGTGGCTCTCTGTCCCACAATCCCTGTTGTTATGGTCAGGTGAGAAGGGGTGAACTATTCAACTTCCTCGGCTGGTCACAACAAAGTTTGAAGTTTCTTTTTTCACACGGAACATGCCTTTTTCAAATCAGAATGCATTTAACTGTTTAGGTTGTGAACAATAAGGAGCCAATCGACATGGTTTCCATGGAATTATACAGAACAGAAGAGGCTCTTCGGCCCAGCAAACAACTGCACTGACAAACAACATTCTAATCTACACTAATCCCACTTCACAGCACTGGGCCATGACCTTGAATGTTAGGCACATTTAAAATGCTCATCCAAGCATTTAAAGATTGTGAGGTTTCCTGCCTCAAATACCCTCCCAGGCAACACATTCCCGCTTCCCTCCACCCTCTAGGTGAAAAGTATTTTCCTCAAATCTCTTCTAAACCTCCTGCCTTTCACGTTCAAATTATTCCCCCTTGTTTTTTTTCCAAAAATTTAGAGTACCCAATTCATTTTTTCCAATTAAGGGGCAATTTAGCGTGGCCAATCCACCTGCCCTGCACATCTTTGGGTTGTGGGGGTGAAACCCACGCAAGCACGGGGGAGAATGTGAAAACTCCATACGGACAGCGATCCAGCGCAGGGACCGAACCTGGGACCTCGGCGCCGTGAGGCAGCAATGCTAGCCACGGTGCCACCGTGCTGCCCCTTCCTCCTCGTTTTTGACTCTTCAACTAAGGGGAACAGTGAGCAGCACAGTGGCGCAGTGGTTAGCACTGCTGCCTCGTGGCGCCGAGGTCCCAGGTTCTGAGGAAAATATAAAAATGCAACATCAACCCTTCATGTTGTCATTCAGACATGATCAAAAATATAGGGTTAGAGTCCAATACAAGGAAAAATGTATGGTTACGGCTCCTTTGATTGTCCTTGGGGCATAATGTTTAAACACTGCAGCCCATTTAGGTTAGTTGGTTTATTGGATGGGTGGTTTCTGGTAGAAACTGATTTTCAAAGCGGGTAACTCCCTCTCTTTTGGAATGAGTGCGAGAGATCTGCCTTCACCCTGTTTCCTCTGCTAAAAACTTTCTTGGTGCCATATGTGCCATTGCAATCTTTCAAGTGGCTGGGTAGCCTTGCCTTGAAATACTTCACCCATTTTGTATTTCCAAGCGACTTTAGGTGTGTCTGTCTGTGTATATCAATATCCAGTTCTTTGCATTTTTAACAACTCTTCCTCAGACAGTCATGTGGGTTATAGGAAACATGGGCGGAATTCTCCGACCCCTCGCAGGGTCGGGGAATCGCCCGGGGCCGGCGTAAATCCCACCCCCGCCGTGGCCGGAATTCTCCGCCACTCGGGAATCGGCGGGAGCGGGAATCACGCCCCGCCGATCGGCGTGCCCCCCGTGCCGATCGGCGTTCCCCCCGCGGCGATTCTCCAGCCCGCGATGGGCCGAAGTCCCGCCGCTGACAGGCCTCTCCCGCCGGTGGGAATTGGAGCACCTCTGGTGCCGACGGGATTGGCGGCGCGAGCGGGCCTGGGGGGGGGCGCAGGGCGATCGGACCCCAGGGGGTGCCCCCACGGTGGCCTGGCCTGCGATCGGGGCCCACCGATCCGCGGGCGGGCCAGTGCCGTGGGGGCACTCTTTTTCTTCCACCGCCGCCACGGCCTCCACCATGGCGGAGGCGGAAGAGAACCCCCTATCGCGCAAGCTCCAGTGGTGACGTAAGCGGCTGCTGGCGCACCGGCGCATGCGCGGACCGGCGAAGGCCTTTCGGCCAGCCTCGACGCCGGGCGGCAGGCACCAAAGGCTATTGGCGCCGGTTTTGGCGCCGGCCAGCAGAGCGGAAACCACTCCGGGCGGCCCAACGCCGGAGTGGTTCACGCCACTCCTCGGCGCCGGGACCGCCCGCCCCGACAGGTAGGGGAGAATCCTGCCCCAAATTTTCAAAACGGTAATCCGTATATCTGCGTGACAACCTTAATATTAAAATGCTCATCTCCCCATATCTCAACAAGCTCCACCTGTAACCTCCCAGAACTTCCAGTTCTCAACACTAATACTGTATAAATCCTCCGCCTACTTCTTTCATAGGTGACAAACCTGCAGTTCCTCCCTGTTTGCCCCCAAAACACACACGCATTTCCACTCTGGAATTCCCTCAAGCCTTTCTGTTTCTACACAGGTTAGACTGCAAATTTCTAATGATAATAAAAAAACTCTTATTTTTGTACCTGTCTCCTAGCTTTAAGCAATTTCTGTGTATAGACGCCTAAATATCTGTGCACTTCCATACAGGATGGACAGCACAGTCACAGAGCTGTGATATGCTTAATGGTCAAATGCCCCCCTTCTAGAGGTCCCCATCATCATAGAATACTATAAGACATAGGAGGGCAGTACTGTAGCACAGTGGTCAGCACTGTTGCTTCACTGCTCCAGGGTCCCAGGTTCAATTCCCGGCTTGGGTCATTGTGTCTGCGCGGAGTCTGCATGATCTCCCCGTGTCTGCATGGGTTTCCTCCAGGTGCTCTGGTTTCCTCCCAGTCCATAGATGTTCAGGTTAGATGGATTGGCCACGCTAAATTGCTCTTAGTGTCTAAAAAAGGTTACGGTGGGGTTACTGGGTTACAGGGTCAGGATAGAGGAGTGGGCTAAAATATGATGCTCTTTCCAAGGGCCAGTGCAGATTCGATGGGCTGAATGGCCTCCTGTGCACTGTAAATTCTATGATTCATTGAGGAGCATAAGTAGGCCATTCAGCCCATCGAGTCTGATCGGATATGTTAATCCTCAACTCCACTTTCCCGCCTTATCCCAATAACCCTAGATTACTTCACTGATTAAAAAGCTGTCTATCTCAGCCGTGAACATCCTTAATGACCCAGCCTCTACAGCCCTCTGTGGTAAAGAACTCCACAAATTCATTCCCTTCAGAGAAGTAATTCATCCTCATCTCGGTCTTAAATGGGAGACCCCTTACTCGGAGATTATGCCTTCTGGTCAAAGATTCACCTACAAGGGAAACCAACCTCTCAACACTGACCTGCCAAGCCCCATAAGAATACTGTGTCTCAAAAAGGTTGCCTTCCATTCTTCTAAACTCCAATGAGTACAGGCCCAACCTATTCACTCTCTCCTCACAAGACAGTCCCTCCATGCCCAGGATCAACCGAGTGAATCTTCCCTGAACTGCCTCCAATGCCAGTACATCTTTCCTTAGATAAGGGGACCAAACTATTCACAATATTCCAGGTGTGGTCTAACTATTGTCTTAATATAATATTAACATGATTCCTTAATTTTTATACTCCATTTCCTTTGAAATAGCAGCCATCATTTAATTTGCCTTCCCTATTCCCTGCTCAACGTGCATGCTAGCTTCTTGAGATCTATGCACGAGGACCCCCAAATCCCCCTCTGCTATGGCTTTCTACAGTCTTTCTCCATGTAAATAATATTCAGCTCCTTTATTCTTCCTACGAAATTACATTTTCCTCCATTATATTCCATCTGCCAAGTCTTTTCCTACTCACTGCTATATCCTTCTGTAGACTCCGTCATCCTCACCACTTGCTTTCCCACCTATTTCTGTGTCAATCGCAAGTTTGGCAATCGTACATTCACTTCCCTTGTCCATAAATAATTATGGCCCCAAACTAGATTCCTGAGGATGCCCTCTCGCCATACGTTTCCATCCTGAAAATGCCACCCTTGTCAGATTCAAAAACAGATTCAAAGACTCATAGGGGTAGTTCCAGGAGAGTCTAAAGAAACTCCATGATAAGTTGCCCTGTATCTGATCGTTACCTTACCACGTATGCATTAATAAAATCCTGGTTTGGACAAGTCACCAGTAGTTCTGGAGATTACTTGCTCGACAAGGAACACCAAACAGTGTTCCTATGGTACAATGTGCAGGACATGTTGATAGGTCCCAGGTTCGATTCCCGGCTTGGGTCACTGTCTGTGCGGAGTCTGCACGTTCTCCCCGTGTCTGCGTGGGTTTTCTCCGGGTGCTCCAGTTTCCTCCCACAGTTCAAAGATGTGCAGGTTAGGTGGATTGGCCATGCCAAATTGCCCCTTAGTGTTCAAAATTGCCCTTAGTGTTGGGTGGGGTTACTGGGTTAATGGGATAGGGTGGAGATGTGGGCTTTTGTAGGGTGCTCTTTCAAAGAGCCAGCTCAGACTCGATGGGCTGAATGGCCTCCTTCTGCACTGTAAGTTCTATGATCTACGATCTATAAGGGCTGAGGCAGTCACCGATATCAGTGTTATTACCCGCACAGTGCTATAAATAAATAATGAGATATTTTCCTGTCAAATGAACAATATTGCAAGATGCTGTTGAAGTAAAATAGGTTTAGGGGGGGGGGGGAGAGAAGAGAGGGATAAAGGGGAAAGAGGGGGGTGGGGAGAGAGAGAGAGAGAAGAGAGGGATAAAGGGGAAAGAGGGGTTATAGGAGGTGGAAAAAGGAGAAGCACCACGCCAATGATTTCTCTTCCTGGCCTGGCTGACAACATTGGGCTGGGTGGACAAGGGAAAAACATTGATATTCTGCCTTTCACGTAACCTTGTGAATTATCCTAAACCTAGAACGCCTCAGCAATATGTTTATTCGACAAGTCTATTAATTCTCTCTCTCTTTGATCCTGTTAACTAACTCTTCCCACGTGTTGATGATATCACCAGGAGTGATTTTTCTGAAAAGAAAACAAGTAAGTTTTTTCTTGGGCGGGCAAAACATCAATGCATAAACTCTTGAAAATTAACATTAGTTTCAGATAATAAGCACAGAACCTTTTAAAGTTATGAAATCAAAGTGGCACCATATTCACTTGTATGGCACAGGTGATGCAAGACCTCTTTGCATATAATTCATTAATCTTTTCTGCAGTTCTTTTATCACCTTTCTGCACGTTGCTCGTCCAACAAAGTCCTATTGTGCGTTGTGAAGCTGGGCCTCCATTTAAATTCAAAGTTGCAACTGATACAATTAATCACTGCTTTGAGGAACCTAATTTGCAGAATAAAAACAGTTCTTCGCACCATAAAGGTGTAAACAAGATGAAAAGCACTGCTTTGCACAACAATGTTTTGCTCCGTGATTTCCATTCATGTACCAGAGATATGAAAGGAGGAATAAAATCTCAAGATACTAAATCGTCTACGTGTCTTAAATCAAAGCAACAAGGTTCAGATTCGACCTCTGAAAATACGTCTCCCAAGGATCCAAATATTCTCCTGTGTGATTCCCTGTCATGAAATTTGGAAACATTGAAGTGAATTATGCCACATCCCATAAAGAATATTTATATTAAATCCGAAGACCCAAGGAGAGCGATAGAGCAATGTAGATATTCAATTAAAATATTGCTCAACTACTGTGGAAGGGAAATTAATGAGTTGCCCACTTAGAAGCATGCTGGGAATGCTTGACTATAGTTTAGCACTGCTTTTGAACAAAAATAAGTAGGTCTGGTAACGTAAACAAAATACTGCTTAGTATTTTGGACTCAGCCTTATTATGATAACAAGTTGTTCTTCCGAAGGACAACAAAATGCGAAGTCGAATTGTTTTTAAACCAAGGGCAAAACATTCATATTTCCTCTTGCGTATATTCCGAAGGTTTATCTCTTCAAAGTTGTTTATTTCACACTATAAATATAATGGTTTTCAACAGTACAGAGTACAACTGTAACAGAGTACTGTGGAATGGCTATGCAGCCAGACCACGGCCCTCTCCGCAAATACTTGTGAAATAAATTTCCTTAATCGAACCTTGAAGAATTTGTCTTTATTATAATTTCCACGACAACTACATACCATCAAGGTTACATGTACAGTAAAAAAAAAAAAAATACGATGTGTTTTATAGAGCAAATTCTTTTTAAATCCTAATATTTTGCTTGCCAGCCATTACAACAGTCCAACTCTTGTGCAATACTAATTAAAATGGCACATGCATCATCAATCAAAATCAAAAGTGCCCACCTTTTCAAGTGACAAAAAATAATCTCCCAAATCCTAAGCAGATCAGAAATAAACTTTTCAATTAAATTATAATGTTGTTACTAGTATCAATAATGCACTCCAGTCCTTTCAGCACGCAGCAATGGAAGAAGCTTTGAGTGTACTAGTTGACACAGCATGTTCCTTCTCTAGTACCACCCCCTCATCCCGCTCAATGACTTGGCAGTGGAAGAGAGGCAAGTCGTCTGATCAAATGGTCCTCATATTTCTAGATTTGCTCAATACAAAATTATCTATCTCACACAGCACTGGTAAAATAAATGTTGGTTTTGTTTATTTGAAGCTGTGGTATAGATTGCTGAGCAGACAGATTTACTATAAAGATTTAACAGCTATTGTTAACAGAAAAGTAAAGTCGCAATTCCTTCAACACCATTTGCTACTGGCTAAACTGAATGCCCCACTGAATAATGTCTGCAGGTCACATGGTTACATCCTGGCTACTCGTGATATCACAACACATGCTGACATAAACTGTGGATGGTCACCCTGGCCAGGCTCACAAGCAGGCCCACTAAGAGGTCTTCTCATGTGCCTACTCCAACCAGGACCAAAATTCCAGAGTGTGGAACTGACATGCAGCCATAAATTTAAGGAGCAACACACTTTCCCCAATAAGTAATGACCTCACGTGTACATGTGAAACAGCAACTCACCTTGGCTATAGAAATTGCTGCAGTCTGGAGTCCAAAACCTATTTGGTGTTACTGCTGCATGTAGCACTCTCGACACCAAGGCCCTCTTGGGACAACCAAGTCTCCTGGGGTGGGTATTTATGTTTACTAATTTCACTGAAAAAGTGGATGCAAGAGGGGAAATGTCGTGGAATAACTTCAGCCCATTGAGTCTGTTTCAGAATCTGTGCCAGCTCTCTGCAGAGCAATCTAGCTATTCCCACCAATTCATCATAGAAGAATCATAGAACATACAGTGCAGAAGGAGGCCATTCGGCCCATCAAATCTGCACCGACCCACTTAAGCCCTCACTTCCACCCTATCCCCGGAACCCACTAACCCCTCCTAACCTTCCTGGTCACTTAAGGCAATTTAGCATGGCCAATCCACCTAACCTGCACGTCTTTGGACTGTGGGAGGAGACTGGAGCACCCGGAGGAAACCCACGCAGCCACGGGAAGAACGTGCAGACTCAGCACAGACAGTGACCCAGCCGGGAATTGAACCTGGGATGCTGGCGCTGTGAAGCCACAGTGCTATCCACTTGTGCTACCACGCTGCCATAGAATCGTAGAAGGATTTCACAATACTTTCAAGTTTTGAGCCTTCTACAAAGTTTGCAATTGTGTCCACTACACATCTGAATGAATATGGATCAAGAAAATCAGTGGACCCCACACAAAATCCTCAGGAAGCTCACTGTTTACCTTGCTCCAGCCTGGGAAGCAAATCTTCACCATTACTCTGTTTCCTGTCACACGGCTAACTATGGATCCATGCTACCAACGTTCCTTTTATTCCATGGGTTCAAAATTTGTGACAAGCTGTTGTGTGGCTCTTCATCAAGCGCCTTTTGGAAATTGCCATACACATTACTTTCAATACCCTCATCAAAAAACTCAAGCAAGTTGCTACATAATTTGCCTTTAATTAATCTACAATGGATTTTCTTAATTAATGCACACTTGTCCATGTTAACTTTGTCCAGAATTAATGCTTCTAAAATTCCCATCACTGAGGTTAAACTGACTCACCGATGTTTGCTGGATTTATCCTTACACCTTTTGAACAAGGATGCAACATATGCTATTCTCCAGTCCTCTGGCATCATCCCACTCCTCCCTACCAGGACTGTTAGAAGATTATGGCCAGTACCTCCATGATTTCTACACTTCTCTCATCATTCTTGCACGGATCCCATGCAGTCCAAATGACTTATTATGATTGAAGTACAGCCGGTCGTTTTAATACTTCTTCTTTAACAATTTTTAGCCCATCAAAAATCTCAGTTATCTCCTCTTTTACTATGACATTGGCAGCATCCTCTTCCTTGGTAAGACACAGGCAATGTATTCAATGAGCATATCAGCCATGCCGTCTGCCTCCATGAGTGGATCCCTTCTAAACCTCTCATCAACCCCACCACTCCTCTTACAACCTTTTTTTAAAACTTTTTTTTACATGCCTACAGAAGACTTCTGGATTCAGTTTTATTTTAGCTGCCAATTTCTTCTCAAATTTTCCCTTTGCCACTCTCATTTCTTTTCTCATTTCCCCTCTGGACATTCTATACTCAGCCTGGTTCTTGTAGAATCAAACAGACATCAGTCATGTGCACTCTTTTCCTAGTGTCCTCTTACTCTATCTCTTAATTATGCAGGGAGCTCTGGCTTTACTTACCCGACATTTCGGGGAATGGGCCTGATCAGATCATTGGTCGCTGTGTATCGAGTAAACTGCAAATGTGCCGACGGCTACTTTCGGATCAGATAAATGGCTGCTCTACCTCAAATGACCCTGGAAAGGCAAAGTATGTCAAAAAATTTGAACAATAAGGATTAAGCAAGCTGATTCATGCTGCCATTGTAGAGTGGCCACGCGAGTGGCATTTTTCATTAACAAGATGATGCAGTCAATTAAAAGCAACATTGGGTCAACACAAAAAGGCTGCGTCTGAATTTCAGTTCAAGTGTCACGTCAAGTATGGAGGCCGTAAGCCCCATTGATAGGGTGATCAAATCAAACAGCATGTTCCTTTCATTCTTCATAATAGGCAGAGAATAGATCATACACAACCTGCCTGCAGTTAGAAAATACCGGTCAGATGCAATTCCGCAGTTGGGCAGCACTTGGTGAACAATCAATCCTGAGTGCGCTTACAGCTACCGCAACAACCAATTTAAGGTAATTAGTCGAGAACATAATGTGGCTCATCTACCCTTCTGAGAAGCAAGAAACATTCATACACAAGTACCCATTGTCTGCAAACAGAAGTAATTTGCGTAAGCCCTGTGCTTTTTTGAATTATCCAGGAGCATGGACAGCGTATCGATTTCCGTTGTTTTCTCCATGGCAACGCCTTGGCCAGAGTCAACTTGCTAACCAAATCAGCACCATCTTCTCCTTGTACAAATTGTTGGATATTGCTGGAAAAAAACATGCTGTCAAAACTTTTCATCTTGCACTTATCAGGACAGGTTCACAAGAATACCAGACTTCCAAAGAGAATGACAGTTTATACTGCATAAGAGGGTGCTGATTGGTAGAAGTGCTGCCTTGGAGAATGTACCAGGGAACAGTTAACTGCCAAGCTTTTGTTTAAAATCAAACCAAGCGAGATAATGCTGTTTGGTCAAGGTATTGTTGTGGGGAATGAACTGGGAAATGGCTGTTCCTTAGCTTTTCTTTGGTTGAAAAAGACACAATACATGAACATGCAAAAAACCATGCCCTGTGTGAATATATGGAGCTTCCAGCATGTGCAAATTAGCCAGACTACAATCCGACAGCTAATCTTAAATTGCTTGCTAGTGTAATTCTTAGCTCAATCAGGATTGTGTAGTAGGTGTTGTTCAATCGCAGAATCACATCTAATGTTGGATGCTGAGTGCTGGGTTTTGCAAGCATAGGCTGGTTAAGTATAATCAGTACCTTGCCTGTTACAAACAGCTAAAGGATGTGCTGTTTGATGTGACACTGCAGATGTTGGGACGTAAAAACCTAGCATCACACCAGCACTAATATTCATGCATCACATTACTCAGTTGTGCGATAGGCAGAACAGCACTCTTGTTGCTACTGGTCACAAAAATAATAACTGGACAAAATTAAAAGCTCGGTATCTAAGCACACATAGCATTCAAAACAAGACAGATATTCTAGTTGCACTGATCTCCATCGAAGGAGACATGGCTGCAGCGTGACAGTTTGGGACCAGAATATTACAGGGGTAAAGGAGGGAGATAAAGAATCTAGTGGCATGGTGCAACAACAACAATCTCTCCCTTAATGTCAGCAAAACTAAGGAGCTGGTCATTGACTTCAGGAAGTGTCGTCCACACTCCAGTCTGCATCAACGGAGCAGAGGTGGAGATGGTTGACAGCTTCAAATTCCTAGGTGTACACATCACCAACAAACTGTCCTGATCCACCCACATTGATGCCACGACCAAGAAAGCACTATACTTCCTCAGGAATCTCGGCATGTCCACATTGACTCTTAACACATTTTTACAGATGCACCATAGAAAGCATCCTATCTGGCTGCATCACAGCCTGGTATGACAACTGCTCGGCCCAAGACAGTGAGAAACTAGAGTCACAGGCACAGTCCAGTCCATCACGTGAACTTGCCTCCCATCCAGTGACTGTCCACACCTCTCGTTGCCTTGGGAAAGTGGGCAGCATAATCAAAGCTGCTCCCACCTGGGATATTCTCTCTTCCAACCTCTTCCATTAGACAGAAGATATCAAAGTCTGTGAATACGCACTAACAGATTCAAAAGCAGCTTCTTGCCCACTGCTACCAGACTCCGGAATGGCCCTCTTATAGACTGAACTGATCTCTCCACACATCTTCTCTACTGTGTAGCACTACAGTCCATATGCTTAACCCTCTGTCTATGCATTTACATTGTGTATCCAGCGGGCTAAACAGCTGGCTTGTAATGCTGAAAAATGCCAGCAGCGCGGGTTCAATTCCCGTACCGGCCTCCCCGAGCAGGCGCTGGAATGTGGTGACTAGGGGCTTTTCACAGTAACTTCACTGTAGCCTACTTGTGACAATAAGCGATTATTATCATTATGTCCTATGTTTTACATGTATGGGGGTACAATCTGACTGGACTGTACGTAGAACAATACATGTACCTGAGTACGTGACATTTAAGAAGGTGCAGCCACTTAAAATGACATCCTGCAAGGGATGTTGGGAAAAGTGGTCAGGTTTTATGGACAAGCAGGCTGCAGAACAAATCAAAGTTGCAGCCCAGGCTTTGCAGATTTCAAACGATTTCACAGGTTGGTGCGAAAGACATGAGCAAAAGGCCATCTCCAGGCCACCCCAGGATCAATAGAACTGTAATGTTAATCACACTTGTTTACCAGACAAAGCGGCACCTAAATTATTTATTTGGAATGCCTACATGCATTCAACACCTTCCAGGCATAACCACTGAGTGCTCACCCCAAAATTGATGTGGCAGCCCCTGATTGGACATGATCGTTCAGGCTGATCGAGCCCTGATGAATTGACAAATGACCCAGTGACCGCCAACCAAAAGAGTCACGAAATTCAAACAGCATAAAAGTTACTGCACGTATTCATTCCTTCTCTTGAGCAGCAGTAACTAACAACGGTGACTTCCACTGGCCGACGAAGAAGGCCATCCACGCTACCAACAGAAGGAAGACCAGAACCAGATTGACAACCAACTAACAGGGACGACAAGACCGGAACTAAAGATAACAGGCCTGTATCTGCCTCGCACTTGTCGATCACTGCCAAGTTAAGTTAAGATCTTGAAACTATTGGCGTATAGTGTAACCTATGATTGGGAGTGTGTGATTGAATAACCAAAACCATTGTGTGCACATGAATATATATTGTTCTGTATTATAAACTGAGTCAGTCCACCATATACAGGTTAAGACCACACTGTGGTTTAGACAGGCACAACAAAAGACAGGAAACTAGGGAAAGGGGAGGGGTGGCAATGTTAATTAATCATTGTATTAGCACATTAGAGGGGATTGAGCCAAGTTCAGGAAACCAGGATATAGAAACAGTTTGGGTGGAGATAAAGGCAGAAAGTCACTTGTGAGAGTGGTGTACATGACCCTAACAGTAACCACACATTAGGACAGCGTATAAAGGAAGAAATTATGGGAGCTTGTCTGAAAAAATACAATTGTCATGAGGGATTTTAATCTGCAGATAAACTGAGATAATAATGGGGAAAGGTAGCCTAGAGGAAGAGTTCGTAAAATGCTTTTGGGATAGTTTCTCAGACTAGCATGCTCTGGCACCAGAGAATGCTGTACCAGGCCTGGTATCGTGTAACAAAACAAGATTATTTAATGACCTCATAGTGAATGCAATCTTAGGTTGCAGCGATCATGATATGATTGAATTTTATATTCAGTTTGAGGGAGAAAAGGGTGGGTCAAAGACTAGTATTTTAAACTTAAAGATTAAGTTACAAGAGTATGAAAGTACAGCTAGCTAAAGTGAACAGGCAAATTATGTAAAGGGTCAAATTAATAGAGATGTAGTGGCAGATATTTAAGGGCAATTTCAGAATACCTTCCAAAGGGAAGACCCACCATCCCTCGTTTTCCTCGGAAGGTCATGAGTCTTTGGGACACTCTTCCTCAAAAGGAGGTGGAAGCAAGAGTCTTTGAACATTTCTCAGGCAAAAGTAGATAGATTCTTGGTAAGCTGGGGGGGGGGGGGGGGGGGGGGGGGGGTGGGCGGGGAAGGTTCTCAGAGTTAGGTCGGAATGTGGAGTTAAGGTTACAATCAAGTCTGCCATGATCTTACTGAATGGTGGAACAGGCTCAAAGGCCTCCTCCTGCTCCTAGTTCGTACATTCAACATGTTACACTGGCGTTTGTGAATAAACCAAAGACTACTTTTCCCTTCCATATACGCCCACCTCCCCAATCACACGTGGAAACTAGTTCTCAGCTGTGCTGTGATCTTTCTATCAGCTGCACACAATTAGAGCATACACTGAACTGTCACAACATTGTAACATTAAGAGGGATAACGTCCATGCTCTTCCTCAAAATAATGTAGTAGAATCTCCGACATTCGTCCAAGGGGTAAGGCAGGACCACAGTTTACATCTCATCTGAAAGTCCTGCAACTTGTTGGTCAGGATGCTTGTGCTCGAGGCTCTGGCATGGAACTTGAACCTGCAGCCTCGTGCTTCACAAGGTGAGAGTGCTACCTCCAGCCATAGCTGGCACTCTAACTGATGGCTCAGTGACTACTGTTCTGATGTGGTGCAGGGAAGCCCCACCTCACAGCTGAATTAGTTGATCTAAACAAGTTTAACAAGCATCAATTTTTCAACAGTCCTGAATAGCATAAGTTTAAATTACTAATTGGTGCAGGGTCATCTACCTGATTAGATACGGAGACTACTGGTCATTTTGATTGATCACAATTCAGAGAATAGGCTACTTAACCCACATAATGCATAATGAGGGCTTTTGTTTGATATTGACGACGTCATATCCTTTTCTATTACAGAACAGATGAGTGTACTTGAAGTATTTTCAAGCACACGCCACAGGATTGTGGACATATTTGTACTCAATGGATGCGATCTACCAGCCGCGTTGCGCCCGAAAGGCAGTGCGGCATGGCGGGTAGACGTCGGGCGATCCCACTTCCTGGATCTACCTGGCCCGCCACGCCTCACGAGATCTAACGCGATCTCGGGACACTGCAATCTGAATCCTGCCCATTGTGGTTCTAACTTGCCTTGGGGACCTCAGACGAGTGCCGCTCTGTGTTGGTCCCCACAAACGGGGACCAGACAGAACAGCACTTGTGGGGTTCACCAAGGGGATCGGAGGCCCCCAGGTGGTTGCCCTCTGGGCAGGGTGGCACCGGGTAGCCAGCCTGGCATTTTTCCTGCGGCAGGGATCATGCCCGGGGATGCTCCATATGTGTGAGGTGGGGTGCAGGGGGCCCTGAGGACCCCCTTGTAGGCCTGTTGGGGCTTTGGGGGGAGTTCTGGGGTCACGTCAGGGGTGGTGGGTGAGTGGAGAGATTGGGATGTCATTTAAAAATGGCAAGGGAGCTCCACACGTGTGAGGTGGGGTGCAGGAAAGTGGAATAAATGTGGCTGTGGTGGGACGTTTCCTGATGAAGCCCTGAATTGAAACAGAGCACCGATAGATATGGTGTTTCTCAGCGCTGCAGGAAACACCCGACTAAGTGTACTCGTCATGGGACTCTGATCCAATTTGGTTAGATAGCGCCCGGAGTGTTTCAGTGAGGAGGAAGATTATATTTCCTTTCTCTGAATTTAAGGGGTATGACATTTTTCATACAGAGGAAAAGCTGTGTGGGGAATTCTGTACAGACTTCCACCGCTCTTGCTAAAAGGAGATTTCGTGCTCTGAGCACAAACAGATTTGAGGACAACTAAGAAACTTAAATAACATTTTTGCTCACAAAAGGAATGTGACACCAACTAAAATCCACCACAAATTGAATGAACTTTAGATCGAATGAGACTTTGAGCTCATTGTTTGCCCTCCCAGATGGACAGGAAACAACAATGTGACCTTGGGAGTGTGAAGATTTATAAAGTGCACATGCTGGGTGAATGCAACTGATCTAGCAGAAATAGGGTGACAGGAAGATGCATTTACCTGTTACTTCCTCCCTAATTAAATACCTCGTGAATCCAAAAAACATCGAATTAAAGTATCCATTTAGCATTTGTTATTACGTATTTACAAAATGGGTGAGAGACCCAATACACAAATAGATTTGAAGAACTGCAGAATGCATGCAACAGTTTGTCTACAGACACCAAACATTTAAAACAACTTATAGAAGAGGTGTGCGAATCAGCCAAAAATGAACTTTGATAAATTTCATAGAATCATAGACTTTGCAGTGCCAAAGGAGGCCATTCGGCCCATCGAGTCTGTACCGGCCTTTGGAAAGAGCACCCCTACTGAAGCCCACACCGCCACCCTATCCCTGTAACCCACCTAAGCTTTTGGACATGAAGGGGCAATTTGGCACCTAACCTGCACATCTTTGGTCTGTGGGAGGAAACCGGAGCACCCGGAGGAAACCCACGCAAATTTAAATGAAATCTGTGGATGATGTTGCATATTTCCAGGCGTGACATCTGAGTTAACTACAAAATATTACACAAATTTCAACAATTTTGGGCAGAGGGTTGCATAAAATGATGCACGTTCCATTTCACATCCCCGATGACGGGAATAACAGTAAGCATTCCTACGATGCAATTATTTTTAAAAAGTAGAACAAATGTTGTGCTCCTTACAAGAGGCAGAAAACACCAGTTCAGGTGTATCACAGAACATTTCAGCAGAAAAACAACCCATTATGCTTGCATGAGTATTAACTGCCTACTTCGCTTCCATTTACCTACTCTTTCCCCAATACCCCTCGATAGTCCTCTTCAAGTGTTCACCCCATGTTTAGATTTTTCCAAGGTTCAGTGGCCCTTTGTAATAATGCTTTCCATAGTCTAATAATCTTTGGAGGGGAAAAGAAAATCTTCACATCAATGAAGCAATCTGGAGCCTCCTGAGGAAGTTCAGTTAAGCAAATAACTCCTATAAGTGGGTGAGAAAAGAAAAAAGAAAAAGACATTTTTACAGCATAGAAGTTGCAGATAAAATACTAACACCAAATAATTATACCGTAGTTACTAAGTTGCAAACTAAACTTAACTACTGTAAGCATTGTTATATGTTTGGCAGTTAAAGCCACCTTCCAAAGACAAGTAGGTCCCAACAATAGATATGTGCTCCCTATTCTGATAGTGTGAACTTTGCCCCATATCTCAGAGAAGGCAGATGATAAAATGTGACCTAAGCATTATTCTGGTCGCGTTTCCTCGTTGAATTAAACATCTAAAATATACAGTATTTTAATGTTTAAAAACAGACTGTATGCAAACTATTGCTCATTGTACAAAGTGTTATCTGCTGTATTATACATAAATACAGTACTGTACAAATTCTTTCTCTGCAGATACTTACCAACGAGCTGAAAGTTAATGTCGCAGACACTGGATTCACAGGATGTCAGACATTGCAAACCAAGCATTGAAGTTTTGGGGTATTGCAACCAATACAAATCACACAGATTTCTTAATAAACAAGCTCAAACAACTGCTGTGTTTTCTTCGGGTGACAAAACGTTGTGTGAAAAATTCAAACTCTTAAAAAGTAAATTCCCAGGTTTGTACGCAGTAGAAATAACCAGTATTATTTCCCCGCTTTTACTGTTTTCATTCCCTTCTGGGTAATGATCTGCAAGAGCGTATTTGTTCTAAACCTCCCAAAAGTTGATTTTGACTTTGAGCTATACAATGATCTGAAGCCACGAGCCTCTCACCATTTGGGTTTGACACTGTAACAAATTCAGCGTGTTGTCAAACCTGATTTTCAGCATACTCAGGAGACCACTGGGGAACCTCCTGAATGTTGCCCCTTTTCTGCTGGACATGTGTATCGTAGATGTTCTGTTTTACATACTTCAAACATATATTTTCAGTTCAACCCTCATCATGATCAAATCTGCTGAAATTCATTATCCAACACCGCTACAGAAAAAGAAAATAAGAATGGAGGAAAATATTTGCAGCAGTCATACACACACTAACCCACGCTTTAACCCTTCCTGCACCAAATATGTAACAGAATATATTTGAAATTCCTACATTCATCACCAGTAAAACAATTCAATTTAATTCAAACCACGGTAAGCACCTGCAGACTACTAAAAGATGAGGTGGAAATATTATAATCCCGAGGATGCTGGACAGAAGCCCCAATATTTTATTTAACTTCTAAGTGAGGAAAGATACTTCATTTCAGGAGTTGTTCCACACACAATTGGGGTTATGGTATATTAAAACAAATATTATTACTAACAAAGGATTAAAATAACTTTATCATACAAGAGAATAGCTTGCAATTACCTGCTAAACAATGCTTGACAATGAAAGACTAACTCCTAACCGCTATCTTTTATCTTGCCTCAAGCAACACCCATCTCAGGTCAAAATCCACTTTTAAATACAGTTAGAAAACCCAGGAATACTTGCTCCATAAACTCCTTCAGGAACCAACTTGCAGATTCTTGCTGGTGGTTAACCAGCATATGGCAGAAATCTGTTCCTCTCTTCACATTCCCAGTCTTGACTGAACTGAAACTCAACACCTGGCAGCGTCAGCCCCTGGTTCCTCCCATTAACTACATCATCTTATTTAAGGTAAACACAACGTCTCTAATTATCTTCTCCCCAGGGAACCTTATTTATATACACAAAACGTCATTAGCCCAACATTCACGATGCTTTAATTATCCCTTTTGTAGCCAAAAAGCCTAGCTGTCTTTCAAACAAGGATTTTTGAAAACATGACTGCAGCAGTCAAACACTAACCCAGGCTTTCAACCCTCACTGCACCAAATACATGTAATACAATATATCTGAAATTCCTACTTTCATCACAGAAATTTCAATTTGATTCTCCACTTAGCTGGAGGAGTTGAGATAGTGGGGAAATCCATGAGTGTGATGCAGATAAACCTATATTCATTTGTCTCTCTCCTCAGCTTCACCATCCTACAGCTAGCTGATGCACTGTCGAACAATTATCATATTAACAGAACTATTTAAAAATGTATTCTTCTGGAAAATATTTGACGAAGCATTAAATTGAAAACCGCGGCAAGCAAATGGCCGAAACAACGAAATATTAAAATCTCTACCGTCTCTACAGGGCCTGTTTAAGATGAGCACAGGTTCCCCCAAAAATGACACACACAATATAATTCAACAAGACTTCTTCATAAATCAATGCGTAGATGGACAAAACAACACTACTGCCGATCTATCCCGACTCTTCGCCTCTCTGCCAATTGTTAGAGCAACCATGACATTCATTCCTGATATTATTTCCACAGTGGAGACCAGCATGGTCTAATGGCATATTTAAAAATATGATTGACATTGCTGCCAGTTAAGAAGAAAATGGGGCACACATGTTTAAATTATTTCAAAAATGATTTGCATTTCTGGAAATAAAAGAGAGCATCTTATGTAATATGTAAAAGTATATATCATGTAATTACAAGTGCATAATTAAAATGTCAACTAAAACACCTAATAGGAAAGTCTACACTTCAAATGTTGCACATTTAACTTTCATTAAAAGGTTAGACACGGGTTATTTAAAAAATAGAAACTGATAATACAACAATACTCAGTTAATATTGTTCACTGGATAAAGGATGGAACCCGTTAAAACACATTAACTGTTCTCCCATCACAGTCATCATCTTCCTTCTCCATTGACTTTTACTCATGGACTCACCGCATTGCTGTTTGATCACATTGATATCATTTCTTTTGGATTTGGCGGGCGATTTTAGAGCAGGATGCCCTTCCTGCCGAGAACCTTTCCCATTTATACGAGGCTGGGAACCAAAGCACAGCTCACCAGAGGTTTCCCACACGTCCTTCCTTGCACATCCACATTTATTGTGAAGGTCTTTCTCCAAAACTGTTCCAATGCATTAATATCCTTCTGAAAGTTTAAGCTAATGAGTGGAAAAAACGATGTTGCAATTATGTAGTTGATAAGAATATTGCTTTTTGTGATGGTCTTCTAATTTGGGGTTAAAAATGTGTCATGTGACCTGCTCGAACGTCTACCTGACAGCAAGCCTGGATGCTTGGATTGTTTTTTAAAATAGATTTAGAGTATCCAATTATTTTTTTCCAATTAAGGGGCAATTTAGCATGGCCAATCCGCCTATCCTGCACATCTTTGGGTCGTGGGGGTGAAACCCACGCAGACACGGGGAGAACGTGCAAACTCCACACGGACAGTGACCCAGGGCCGGGATTCGAACCCAGGTCCTCAGCGCCGTCGGCAGAAATGCTAACCACTGTGCCACCGTGCTGCCCTTGCTTGGATTGTTAAAAGGGAGTCCAGCTTGTCTTACTCGGAAGAAGGTGCAAGGTTTTTACACCTGGACACAATGGCATCAGTATGTGTGCTTACAGTGGATAGACTGAGAGTTGCCACAGTCCCAGAACATTATGGCGGATGTTGGGGTTATGAACAGTGCCGCTTTTAACTGTCCATTTACTTCCACATTAAAACAGTGCCTGTGAATCAATGTAACATTGGGTTAAATTATCAGTGAATGTCACAGACAGGTTAGACTGCCAGCATCAGAGAGACAGCAGCTAGAATTGCTATGGTTTGCTGAGTCGGAATGCAGGTGGAATCTTACACTCAGATCGAAAAGATCAAATTCATCAAGAGATAAACAAAACTCAAAGATTCACCTGGTTTACGCCAGAAGGAGGATTTATGGTTATACTCTCATCACGAAGGACAGTCTGGAACTTAGAAGTTATCAGGCTGATAAAGGAAAAGAATGAAGTGTATTGGAGATCACCTTTAGACTGACTTCAGGAGAATTGAATGCCAATTTAAAGGATGCATACCTGTGTAGTGTGTTATTTTTCAGTTGTGCTAAAAGTAAAAAAGGGGGTATCTAGTTCTGAGAGTTGAAGTAGAGTAATTCCTCACTTATGTGAGGATGGCACATATGTGAGGCGGCACAATGGTTAGCACTGCTGCCTCACAGCACCAGGGGCTCAGGTTCAATTCCAAACTTGGGTCACTGTCTGTGTGGAGTTTGTACGTTCGCCCCATGTCTGTGTGGGTTTCCTCCGGGTGCCCCGGTTTCCTCCCACAGTCCAAAGATGTGCGGGTTAGGTTATGGGGTTACGGAGGGGTGGACGAGACAAGTGGACATGGGTAGGTTGTTCTTTCGGAGGGTCGGTGCAGACTCGATGGGCCGAATGGCCTCCTTCTGCACTGTAGGGATTCTATGATTCTATATTGTAGTTGCACTCCTGAAAAGTGATTTTCTCACTACAGGAATGTAAAAACTGCTCGTTGTGCTTTTCTGATACAGAACCTATCAAAATATTATACCCGTAAGCTGAAAAATGTACATTCCTAAATTCCTATGTTTTGTAAATGAAAATTCTTCTAAAAAAAAATGTTAAAATATAAAAGAAATATGCTAACTCTTTCTAGTTATCTCCTGCTCATTGGTCTCACCACTTGCTGACCCTCTACCAGCAATGAGTGGAATAGAGTCGGTCAGGGAAATGATGAGTGGAGGAAGAGAGTAACGTGGGGGAAGCAGATTCTCCAAAATGACACTGTCAGGCCACATGAAACAACACTAAGTAAAAGTTGCAACACCAAACTAAACAATGCTGAATGAGGCAAGTTACTGTCAAGCTGCCTACAATGTTTAGTCAACAGTGTCTTGAACCTTTGCGGGCGAGTTAGGGGGAACGCGGGCGAGTGAGAGGGAGATGCGGGCGAGTGAGAGGGGAGCGTGGGCGCATTAGCGAGAGGTGAGCGAACGTGCGCGAGAGAGGCGAGTTTAAGCGGATGAGAGAGAGAGACTACGCGCGTGAGAGGCGTGCCTATGCGCACAAGAGAGAGGCGAGCCTACATGAGCGAGAGAGGCGAGCATGAGCGCGCAAAAGAGAGGCGAGACTAAACGCGCGAAAGTGAGGTGTACCTACGTTCGAGAGAGAGAGCCAAGCATACGCGCCAGAGAGTTGAGCATGCGTGAGAGAGCGCGAGATTGTGCGTGTGAGAGAGTGAGAGGGAGGCAAATGTGTGTATGTGAAAGAGAGAGCACGGTGCGAGGGAGAGGCGCGCGTACGCGAATGCAAGAGAGAGAGGCGCGCATACACGCATGCAAGAGAGAGAGAGGCGAGCATACATGCAAGAGAGAATGTGTCTATGGGAAGTAGAGAGAGGTGAGAATGTGTGAGAGAGAGAGGCAGGCGAGTGTGTGTGTGAAAGAGAGAGGTGAGACTGCGCGCAGGCGAGAGGAGAGACTGCGCGCGGGCGAGAGGCGGGACTGCGTGCGTGCAAGAGGCGAGATTACGCGCAGGTGAGAGGCGTGACTGGGCGCGGGCAATAGGTGAGACCGCGCGCACAGGAGAGGCGAGCCTGTGCGTGTGAGCAAGCAAGGCGAGCCTGCGCACGCGACAGTGGTGAGACAACGCGCGCGTGAGTGGCGAGCCTACACACGCGACAGTGGCGAGTGTACACGCACGAGAGTGGTGAGCGTACGTGCGCGAGACAGATGACCATACGTGCACGAGAGATCCAAGCGTACATGTATGAGAGAGGAGTGCGTGAGAGAGGCGCGAATGTGTGTGTGAGAGGCAAATGCGAAAAAGAGAGTCTACAATGTCAGTGTGAGAGCGAGCATATGCGTGCGCGAGAGAGAGAGCGTGAGGGAGGCGAGCCGACACGCGCAGGTGAGGCGAGGCGAGACCGCACGCATGAGAGAGAGGCAAGCCCGCGCACACGAGAGAGGCGAGCGCACGTGCACGAGAGAGGCTTGCCCACTCACGAGAGGCGAGCCTACGCACGAGAGGCGAGCCTACGCACGAGAGGCGAGCCTACACGCGCGAGAGAGAGGCTTGCCCACGCGCGAGAGAGAGGCTTGCCCACGCGCGAGAGAGGTGAACGCACGTGCACGAGGGAGGCGAGCCTACACGCGCGAGAGAGAGGCGAGCCTACACGCGCGAGAGAGAGGCGAGCCTACACGCGCCAGAGAGAGGCTTGCCTACACGCGCCAGAGAGAGGCTTGCCTACACGCGCCAGAGAGAGGCTTGCCCACGCGCCAGAGAGAGGCTTGCCCACGCGCCAGAGAGAGGCTTGCCCACGCGCCAGAGAGAGGCTTGCCCACGCGCCAGAGAGAGGCTTGCCCACGCGCCAGAGAGAGGCTTGCCCACGCGCCAGAGAGAGAGGCTTGCCCACGCGCCAGAGAGAGAGGCTTGCCCACGCGCGAGAGAGAGGCTTGCCCACGCGCGAGAGAGAGGCTTGCCCACGCGCGAGAGAGAGGCTTGCCCACGCGCGAGAGAGAGGCTTGCCCACGCGCGAGAGAGAGGCTTGCCCACGCGCGAGAGAGAGGCTTGCCCACGCGCGAGAGAGAGGCTTGCCCACGCGCGAGAGAGAGGCTTGCCCACGCGCGAGAGAGAGGCTTGCCCACGCGCGAGAGAGAGGCTTGCCCACGCGCGAGAGAGAGGCTTGCCCACGCGCGAGAGAGAGGCTTGCCCACGCGCGAGAGAGAGGCTTGCCCACGCGCGAGAGAGAGGCTTGCCCACGCGCGAGAGAGAGGCTTGCCCACGCGCGAGAGAGAGGCTTGCCCACGCGCGAGAGAGAGAGGCGAGCCTACACGCGCGAGAGAGAGGCGAGCCTACACGCGCGAGAGAGAGGCGAGCCTACACGCGCGAGAGAGAGGCGAGCCTACACGCGCGAGAGAGAGGCGAGCCTAAGCGCGCGAGAGAGGCGAGCATACGGTGCATGAGTGAGGAGAGCCTACACGCACGAGAGAGGGGAGCATACGGTGCATGAGTGAGGAGAGCGTACGTTCCAGAGAGTTGAGTGTTCGTGAGAGAGCGTGAGAATGTGCGTGAGAGAGGGAGAGAGAGAGGGAGGCAAATGTGTGTATGTGAAAGAGAGAGCGCGGTGCGAGGGAGAGGCGCGCGCACATGCGCGCGAGAGAGAGGCGAGCATACGCGCGCGAGAGAGGCGAGCGTATGCGCACACGCGAGTGGGGCGAGCGTGCGCGCGCATGAGAGAGAACGAGAGAGGCAAGCGTACACGCGTGAGAGAGGTGAGCGTACACGCGCAAGAGAGATAGAGAGCGAGAGAGGCGAACGTATGCGCATGAGAGGAAGGCAAGCGAACGCGGGCGCGAGAGAGAGGCGAGCGTACGCGCGAGAGAGAGAGCGAGAGAGAGGCCAGCGAATGCGCGCGCTGAATGTGAGCCAGAGAGAGGCGAGACTTTGCGCACGAGGGATGTGGGCAAGCCTGTGAACGGGAGAGAGGCAAGCCTGCAAACGGGAGAGTGACAAGCCTGTGAACGGGAGAGTGACAAGCCTGCAAACGGGAGAGTGACAAGCCTGCAAACGGGAGAGTGACAAGCCTGCAAACGGGAGAGAGGCAAGCCTGCAAACGGGAGAGAGGCAAGCCTGCAAGCGGGAGAGTGGCGAGCTTGTGCGCGGGAGAGAGGCAAGCCTCCACGCAGGGGAGAGGCGAGTGTACGCACACGAGAGTGGCGAGACTATGCGTGCGAGAGTGGCAAGTGTACAAGCGCGAGAATGGCGAGCGTATGCGTGCGACAGTGGCAAGTGTACGCGCGCAAGACTGCCGAACGTACACGCGTGAGAGAGGCGAGCGTACATGCATGAGAGGCGTGCATACACGTGCGTGAGAGAGCCGCGAATGTGTGTGTGAGAGAGGCGAATACGAAAGAGAGAGACGTCAATGCCAGTGTGAGAGAGAGCGTACGCAAGTGAGGCAGAAAGCGTCCGCGCGCACAAGTGAGAGAGAGAACGTACGCGCGTGAGTTGATCATATGCACACAAGAGTGGCGAGCGTACGCACGCAAGAGAGGCGAGTGTACATGTGTGCGAGAGTGATGTTCGTACGTGTGCATGAGAGAGAGCGAGAATGTACGCGTGAAAGAGGCGAGTGCAAAAGAGGCTCCAATGCTCGTGTGAGTGAGCGTACGCACGCGAGAGAGAGAGCACTCAAGAGACGAGCGTACGCGGCGCGCGAGAGACAATGGAAGCGAGTGAGGTGTGCCTACGCGTGCGAGAGAGAGCGTGAGAATGTGCGTATGTGAGGAGAGAGAAAGGCAAATGTGTCTATGCGAAATAGAGAGAGGCGAGAATGTATGTGACAGAGGCGAGACTGCGCGTGGTTGAGAGGTGAGACTGCGCACATGCGAGAGGCGAGACTGCGCGCGCAAGAGAGGCGTGACTGCGCGCGCAAGAGAGGCGAGAGTGCGCACGGGCGATAGGCGAGACTGCACGTGCAAGAGAGGTGAACCTGCACGCGCGGGCAAACGAGATGAGCCTGCGAACGTGAGAGTGGTGAGCCAACGCGCACTAGAGTGGCGAGCCTACACACACGAAAGTGGCGAGTGTACGCGTGCGAGAGTGGCAAGCATACGCGTGCGAGAGTGGCGAGCGGACGTGCACGAGAGATCCAAGCATACATGTATGAGAGAGAGGTGTGCATACGCGTGCGTGAGAGAGGTGCGAATGTGTGTGAAAGAGAGGCAAGTGCGAAAAAGACAGACTCCAATGTAAGTGTGAGAGCGAGCATATGCATGTGCGAGAGAGAGCGCGCGGGAGAGGCGAGCCCACGGCGCGCGGGAGAGGCGAGCCCACGGCGCGCGGGAGAGGCGAGCCCACGGCGCGCGGGAGAGGCGAGCCCACGGCGCGCGGGAGAGGCGAGCCCACGCCGCGCGGGAGAGGCGAGCCCACGCCGCGCGGGAGAGGCGAGCCCACGCCGCGCGGGAGAGGCGAGCCCACGCCGCGCGGGAGAGGCGAGCCCACGCCGCGCGGGAGAGGCGAGCCCACGCCGCGCGGGAGAGGCGAGACCACGCCGCGCGGGAGAAGCGAGCCCACGCCGCGCGGGAGAGGCGAGCCCACGCCGCGCGGGAGAGGCGAGCCCACGCCGCGCGGGAGAGGCGAGCCCACGGCGCGCGGGAGAGGCGAGCCCACGGCGCGCGGGAGAGGCGAGCCCACGGCGCGCGGGAGAGGCGAGCCCACGGCGCGCGGGAGAGGCGAGCCCACGGCGCGCGGGAGAGGCGAGCCCACGGCGCGCGGGAGAGGCGAGCCCACGGCGCGCGGGAGAGGCGAGCCCACGGCGCGCGGGAGAGGCGAGCCCACGGCGCGCGGGAGAGGCGAGCCCACGGCGCGCGGGAGAGGCGAGCCCACGGCGCGCGGGAGAGGCGAGCCCACGGCGCGCGGGAGAGGCGAGCCCACGGCGCGCGGGAGAGGCGAGCCCACGGCGCGCGGGAGAGGCGAGCCCACGGCGCGCGGGAGAGGCGAGCCCACGGCGCGCGGGAGAGGCGAGCCCACGCCGCGCGGGAGAGGCGAGCCCACGCCGCGCGGGAGAGGCGAGCCCACGCCGCCCGGGAGAGGCGAGCCCACGCCGCCCGGGAGAGGCGAGCCCACGCCGCCCGGGAGAGGCGAGCCCACGCCGCGCGGGAGAAGCGAACCCACGCCGCGCAGGAGAGGCGAGCCCACGCCGCGCGGGAGAAGCGAGCCCACGCCGCGCGGGAGAAGCGAGCCCAAGCCGCGCGGGAGAAGCGAGCCCACGCCGCGCGGGAGAAGCGAGCCCACGCCGTGCAGAAGCGAGCCCACGCCGCGCAGGAGAAGCGAGCCCACGCCGCGCAGGAGAGGCGAGCCCACAGCACGCGGGAGAGGCGAGCCCACAGCACGCGGGAGAGGCGAGCCCACAGCACGCGGGAGAGGCGAGCTCACGCCGCGCAGGAGAAGCGAGCCCACGCCGTGCAGAAGCGAGCCCACGCCGCGCAGGAGAAGCGAGCCCACGCCGCGCAGAAGCGAGCCCACAGCACGCGGGAGAAGCGAGCCCAAGCCGCGCGGGAGAAGCGAGCCCACGCCGCGCGGGAGAAGCGAGCCCACGCCGCGCGGGAGAAGCGAGCCCACGCCGCGCGGGAGAAGCGAGCCCACAGCACGCGGGAGAGGCGAGCCCACGCCGCGCGGGAGAGGCGAGCCCACAGCACGCGGGAGAGGCGAGCCCACAGCACGCGGGAGAGGCGAGCCCACGCCGCGCGGGAGAGGCGAGCCCACGCCGCGCGGGAGAGGCGAGCCCACGCCGCGCGGGAGAGGCGAGCCCACGCCGCGCGGGAGAGGCGAGCCCACGCCGCGCGGGAGAGGCGAGCCCACGCCGCGCGGGAGAGGCGAGCCCACGCCGCGCGGGAGAGGCGAGCCCACGCCGCGCGGGAGAGGCGAGCCCACGCCGCGCGGGAGAGGCGAGCCCACGCCGCGCGGGAGAGGCGAGCCCACGCCGCGCGGGAGAGGCGAGCCCACGCCGCGCGGGAGAGGCGAGCCCACGCCGCGCGGGAGAGGCGAGCCCACGCCGCGCGGGAGAGGCGAGCCCACGCCGCGCGGGAGAGGCGAGCCCACGCCGCGAGGGAGAAGCGAGCCCACGCCGCGCGGGAGAGGCGAGCCCACGCCGCGCGGGAGAGGCGAGCCCACAGCACGCGGGAGAGGCGAGCCCACAGCACGCGGGAGAGGCGAGCCCACGCCGCGCGGGAGAGGCGAGCCCACGCCGCGCGGGAGAGGCGAGCCCACGCCGCGCGGGAGAGGCGAGCCCACGCCGCGCGGGAGAGGCGAGCCCACGCCGCGCGGGAGAGGCGAGCCCACGCCGCGCGGGAGAGGCGAGCCCACGCCGCGCGGGAGAGGCGAGCCCACGCCGCGCGGGAGAGGCGAGCCCACGCCGCGCGGGAGAGGCGAGCCCACGCCGCGCGGGAGAGGCGAGCCCACGCCGCGCGGGAGAGGCGAGCCCACGCCGCGCGGGAGAGGCGAGCCCACGCCGCGCGGGAGAGGCGAGCAAGAATGTACGTATGTGAGACGGAGAGAGAGAGGGGCAAATCTGTCTGTGAAATAGAGAGAGGCAAGAATGTGTGAGAGAGAGGCAAGTGTGTGTGAGAGAGGCGCGAATGTGTGTGTGAGAGAGAGACGAGTGCTAAAGAGAGAGAGGCTCCAGAGTCAGTGTGAGAGAGAGGCGGTAATGTGCGTGAAAGAGACGCTCCATGCCAGCATGCCCAAATACCACCCTGCCCTGCCCCCGTCCATCCAGGGGTCTCTAATGGCCTGTGAATCACCCCCCCCCCCCCCCCCCCCCCCCCCGAGGTTTCATCACACCTGGTCTGCGGCTCTGCAGGCCTGTGCTAAATGCCGCCCTGGCTACGTCTCACAGATGCAGCTGTTGACTCCCAGGCGCCAGGTGAATTCCTACTGGCTCATTTTTAAAATATGCAGATCTGGTTCTGGACCACTGAGGGTGAGATCCAGATCGCACCGGACAGAACGAGTCGAGTGACTCGCAATGAGCCCCATTTGCGTGATTCACTCGTTGCACCCGGGTCCGCGCCGGGCGTAACGTCCTTGTAACAAATGGCCACGAGGATCATTCCTTGTTCCTCTCCCATTTCTTATTTAAATGTTGCTCCTCGGTGACTATTGGAAGGAATGAAGTTCAGTTTCACATGTACACTGATGACACCTAGCTGTATCTCACAGCTCCAATCACTGGTCTGCATTCATTCCTGACTGCTGCCAATCATTTTGATTTCAAAATTCTCATCCTGGTGTTCAATTCCTCCAAAGCAGCCTTCATGTCATACCTCTGAAACCTCCTCCAGCCCTACAACCCTTCTCACACTGTGCGCTACTCCATATTTGGCATATTTTGTATCCCCCACTATTGTTGGCAGTGCCTTCAGCTATCGTAGAATTTACAGTGCAGAAGGAGGCTATTCGGCCCATCGAGTCTGCACCGGCTTCTGGAAAGAGCACCCTACCGAAGCCCACGCCCCCACCCTATCCCCATAACCCAGAAACCCCACCCAACACTAAGGGCAATTTTGGACACTAAGGGCAATTTAGCATGGCCAATCCACCTAACCTGCACATCTTTGGACTGTGGGAGGAAACCGGAGCACCCGGAGGAAACCCACGCACACACGGAAAGGATGTGCAGACTCTGCACAGACAGTGACCCAAGCCGGAATCGAACCTGGGACCCTGGAGCTGTGAAGCAATTGTGCTATCCACAATGCTACCGTGCTGTCCATCTAGGTTCTAATCTCTCAAATTCCTCCCCATACTCCCCTCACCTTCTCAAACCAACTTCATTGACCAAGCTTTACGCCACCACTCCAAAAATCTAATTCTTTGGCTCAGAGTCAGTTTAATTTATTACGCATCTATAAATTATCTTGGGATTATACACCTAGACCAGTTTAGTTCAGTTGGCTGCACAGCTGCTCTGTGATGAAGAGCGAGGCCAGCAGCGTGGGTTCAATTCCCGTACCGGCTGAGGTTATTCATGAAGGCTCTCCCTTCTCAACCTTACCCCTCGCCTGAGGTGTGGTGATCCTCGGGTTAAATCACCACCAGTCAGCTCTCCCCCTCAAAGGGGAAAGCAGCCAATGGTCATCTGGGATGGTGGCAACTTTACTTTTACACCCAAGGTGAAGGCACCATATAAATGCAAGTTGTTGATGAAAATGCATCAAGACTTTCAATCACCCACTTACACCTTTCTGAAAAAGAGAGCGAGACCCCTTGTATTATGAGCAAACCCTTGTTGACATTCTTGAGGATCATCTTCAATGGCAAATACAGTCTCACACCACCGTTTGAGTTAATGATTAAGAAAAATATATGTTCATGGGCTGGAGCAGGGAGAAGTGTTTAGGCATATGCAGGCTCGGGACTTTGCCAGGAAGGAGATACAGAGCTTCCCGGAGGAACCAGCCTCCACGTTGTTGGAGGAGGTGCTGGCGGCAAGGGGACTGGAGAAGGGGACAGTGTCAGCGGTATATGGAGCTATGTTGGAAAAGGATAAGGCACCACTGGAGGGGATCAAAGCGAAGTGGGAGGAAGAATTGGGAGAGGATATGGAGGAGGGGGTCTGGTGTGAGGTGCTCCGGAGAGTGAATGCCTCCACCTCGTGTGCGAGGTTCGGGCTGATACAGCTGAAGGTGGTGTACAGGGCGCACCTCACGAGGGCGAGGATGAGCCAATTCTTTGAAGGGGTAGAAGATGTGTGTGCACTATTATTATGCACTTTCAAGAACTGGATAACATTGAACATTAGTTGGGGGGGGGGGGGTTGCGGGGGGAGGGGGGCTGTGTATGTTGAAGATGGCTATGGGTAATCCCGGATTCCTTTTTTTTTTTCTTTGTCATTTGTTTATGTTAACATGCGGGATGATGTCTGGGCATGGTGGGAGGATGGGATCGTTGTTACTGTTATGGGGTTTGAGATATTTGTTGTTGGTTATTGATTGTTGTGATTGTGAAAAAGGAGGAGAATAAAAATATATTTTTTTTTTAAAAGAAAAATATATGTTCTCGGTGGTCTTTGCATTCTTGTAATCTAACGCCTGAGGAGTTATCACTTAGAATTAGTTAACAAAATGAATGAACCCAGAGTTAACTAAATAGAACAACTTATGTTTTGGTGGGACAGATAAAAACAATGCAAATCCATTCAGTACTAACATTACTGCTGAATAAATTGGCAAAATTAACTGCAAACAGGCACAAATACATTGGTCACCTACATACTATTTATGGTACAGACGAAAGGGATCTCCTCCCACACACACCCTGAGTGACGCAACCAGCCGATGGAACTTTAATTTCTCTTTACGTCACTGAACAAAAATATATAAATTTTTATCCACACAACCGAAAGATGTTCACATCATTTATTGTTCTTTAGAGCAATACGGCACTAGGAAGTGCTGAGGGTTAGGGTTTTGTCCAAGGGTGGTATCATGACCGGTACAGCCTTGGAGGGCCGAAGGGCCTGTTCCCGTGCTGTATTGTTCTTTGTTCTATTTTAAAGTGACTATTTCAGCAGCATTTTGACATCACGTTGTGGATTTTTTTTTTTAAAACACCGAATACTTTATGGGGGGGGGGGGGGGGAAATTACATTTCCTTTGCCTGTAACCATTTTCACACATATAAATGGGAATGTGAAGAGCAACATTTTGAGGGTAAAAGTAGTTTTTTAAAAATCAGGTCATCGTTTACATGGACTGGTTACTCATCAAAAACAAGGCATTGGTGCAACCGCTATCTAACATCACTTAAAAACCTGGGAAGCACATTGAAGTGGCACCCATTCCTGATTTCCTCATTGACAACTCAATTCTTTTGTTGGGGCAGATGTGAGGAGCGTGCAGAAGGAATGGGCAGCAACGCAACAAGCAGCAAGGGGATGACAGGTGAAAAAATAACAGATCATATTTATTGAAAAATCAGGTGTAGTAATATACAGTGTAATATCAGGGTCTGGCACATGAAGGGTTTTACATGGGATTGAGTACAGTTCCACCCGCACAGTGATATAAGAGAGCACATGGCCCACACCTCAGGGGTCAATGCCATGTTGGATAGAGACAAGTGTAGAATAAAGCATGGAGACAGCGCCTAGCTAGAACCATTATTGTCCCTATAAAAATGAAATATATAGTTTTCAGTAAAAATATATAAAAAGTGTCTAGTAAGTAAAAACTTAACTGTTGATCTGCCTAAGACTATGAATACCTTAAATGGACCTACTACACCCAACATCTTACAACATGGTTTAGCACACTGGGCTAAATCACTGGCTTTGAAAGCAGACCCAGGCAGGCCAGCAGCACGGTTCAATTCCCGTACCAGCCTCCCCGAACAGGTGCCGGAATGTGGCTTTTCACAGCAACTTCATTTGAAGCCTACTTGTGACAATAAGCGATTTTCATTTCATTAATTTCAACATCCAGTGAAATCATTCTGAGAAGTGTGGCTCCTGTTCTGGATGGACCAGTGATATTGATTTTATGCCATGGGAGTACGACTGAACTGGCTCACCTCAACCCAGATCATTCCAGGTGCTTTTACGCTTGTATTTTGTGGGAAGTATTCAGAGCTGCCACCTGTGGTGAAAGGCTTCAAGTGAAGCAGTGAAAACCGCACATTGATACCCACACACTGGAACTCCGAGCATGGGGAAAGGAGGGGTGTGAATGAATATCAGGTCGATTATCCTGTTTGTTGCCTGTTGGTATCTCCTGTGCAACCCCCCCCCCCCCCCCCCCCCCAAAAACCATTAATTGCCACCAATTAACGTTCTCGGTTTCTGCCATTTTTGACACACTCAACAATTGGCTCTGTGATTAAATCAGGAACAATTTCATCGCTAACGCACTGGAGCAGTTACAGTCGATGTCAAATGTCACATTTCAAGTAACATACACACACGCGCGCGCGCAGTCCTCGCCCACTTAACAGGGAATAAAATATTGATTCAGTATTCGGAGATAAATCATTGAGGAAGGAGAATTGTGTAATTACAACAGGGGTGTGTGTATGTATATATCTCACACACACACACACACACACGTATACTAATAGCACTTCCTCCACACATCAAATGCTGCCAGAATCATACCCTACCTTCAGAAACATCAAGGTCTGTGGTACCTTTGACTTGGGTAAAACACCACTGAATGTCATTCCCACAGCCTCCGGCTCCTACAAAGACAAATTCATCAGGGGTTGGTCAGTTGTCACCGGCACTCAGCCCCCGCTCTTTGCATGCAAACGCTACAAATAACCTGCCCGCAGATTACACGATGAAGGGCAAATTAGCCAAGTCGTTGCTTACTTCTCATGGCTACAAGTTGGCTGCAGCGTTGCAATCCAGGGACTGGTAAATAGCTCACGGTCACACCCCGGAGTCAAGGCTCCTCACTCAGCAGCACCGAGTGGGCAGGGAGAGGGGGGGTGGGTGGGAGGTGTCCAGATTGACAGCTCTGGGGGCCAATCCCATCCTGACAAACGAGGAGGGACCTGCCGAAGCAGCTACCTACCGACCAATCAGAAAATAGCAAAGCTGGGCGGGCTCAGAGGCCGGAGAGAAGTTCAATCCTGCTGAATGGGTGGAATACCTCCTACCTGTGCCTGTAGACAACAGGACTTTGTTTCTCCTACAATCTCAGCATTTAGTACCGGTCTGGGTGTCAGCCCGCATGCATTTACTCTGCAATGAATGCAGCAAATCAGACGTTTCCTGCCAATGGATTTTTGTTGTCACTGCTGTTCTTCGAGTTGGAGATTCCCTTCTCCAAGAAACGGAAGTAATATTTTGCAAAACTCAAAATATATTTTTCGTACTTCATTCCTCGTAGATTCTGAAAGCACAATCGAAATTCTTCCCTCGGAAGGGACTGCCTGCTCTCAACATGTTTACATCGCAAACAGTTGACTGAAGGGCATTCCCTCCCATCTTTACATGCCAACGAATGAGAATAATGGAACTGGAGAGAATTGACCATCAGCTTGGAGAGATGCCAGCACCCAAGGAATTTATTACCCTGCTTCTGTCGCTCAATCCCAGCCCCGCCCCCGCAAACAAAATACCTTACCCAGCTCACACACACCCGCTGCCCCTTAGGGCCAGGCCATTCAGGAAAGATGTTAGGAAGCATTTGTATACACAAAGGGTGGGGGAGGTTTGGAAACTCTCCCACAAATGGCAATGATGGTAGATCAATTGTCAATTTTAAATCTGAGATAGATACATTTTTGGTAAGCAAAGGTATTAAGGGCTATGGGTCAAAGGCAGGTGCATGGAGTTAGGTCACAGATCCGCCATGGTCTCATTGAATGGCGGAGCAGGCTAAAGGGGCTGAATGGCGAACTCCTGTTCCTATAAAATGCTTGCAGAATTCCTTTTTTATATGACACAGCCTCTTCCATCAACATGTTAAATGCACTCTTGATCTTGGAAACTGCTTTAAATTCCCCTCTTCCCCCCCCCCCCCCCTCCTCAATTCTTCTGGTAATGACCTATGCTCTCTTGTGGGTTGGTCAATATTAAAGAGCGGTGAACAATTTTCACCCAGGTAAGAGATAGATTTCTCAATAGTGTTCATTCGCACAATGTCTCTGTAGAAACTTTAAATTCTTGGGCCGGTTTCCCCCAGCTCAGGAAATGTAACTTGCGTCTTTCCGCAGCTGGGATGTTAGGCGTGGAAGAGTTAAAGGGGCAGGTGTTACGCCTTCTGCGATTGCATGGGAAGGTGCCATGGGTGATGGGAGTGGTACTGGGTATGGTGGAGGAGTGGACTAGATTGTTTCGGAGGGAACGGTCTCTGCGGAATGCTGACAGAGGGAGTGAAGGGAAGATGTGTTTGGTGGTGGCATCACGCTGGAGTTGGCGAAAATGGCGGAGGATTATGCTTTGCATAATGTGAGAATTAGGGGGACTCTATCGTTGTTCTGGGAGGGAGTGGAGGGGGCGAGCGGAGAGGCGCGAGAGATGGACTGCACACTGTTGAGGCCCCTGTCAACAACTGCAGGTGGGAAATCAAGAATGAACACATTTTCGAAGCACCATTTTGGAAAGTGGCGTCATTGGAACAAATGCGATGGAGGCGAAGGAGATGAGGGAAAGGGATGGAGTCCTTACAGGGTCTAGGGTGCAAAGAGCTGTCGTCCAGATAGCTGTGGGAGTCAGTGGGCGGATAGCGTACAGAGTTCCCCTCGTTTTCACATTTCATCACACCAGCCTCCGTATGCAAAGCATAATCCTCCGCCATTTTCGCCAACTCCAGCGTGATGCCACCAATGTGGTGTATTGCATTCGCTGCTCCCAATGTGGTCTCCTCTATATCGGAGAGACCAAACGCTTTGCTAAGCATCTTCGTGTACCCTGTGTATCTTCTGTGCACATTCAGTACCCTGACCTTCCTGTTGCTTGCCATTTTAATAAAAGACCCTGCTCCCATGCCCACATGTCCGTTCTTGGCCTGCTGCAATGTTCCAGTGAAACGCAACACAAACTGGAGGAACAACATCTCATTTTCCGGTTAGGCACACTACAGCCTTCTGGCCTGAACATCGAATTCAATAACTTCAGATGATCAGCTCTACCCCACCTCAACCCATTTGTTTTCATTTCATTTTAACTGTCTTTTACCATTTCTTTCTTTCTTAATGTACATTTAATTTCCCCCCCCCTCAATCTTATCTACCTTTCCTTCATCTGTCTCCTCTTTGCTTCCCCCTTCCCCTCCCCCCACATCTACAGTTCATCCTCTGATGTTAGTTTCTCTGCTATTTGACCTTTCACATCTTTTGTCCTCTCTGGGGACTGCCATTAACACTCTTTCCCCTTGGTTTCTGTGGCCATTAGCAACCGGTTTCCCTGGGTTTCTGTGGCTATGACTCATCTTTAATTCTCGCTCCACAGTATAAATATTTCCCACTCTCTCTGTTACCTTTGGCAAAGAGTCATCGGACTCGAAACATTAGCTCTTTTCTCTCCCTGCAGATGCTGCCAGACCTGCTAAGATTTTCCAGCATTTTCTCTTTCGTTTCAGATTCCAGCATCCGCAATAATTTGCTTTTATCAAAATCAATTATATGCCCAGAGACAAATCTGCTACACCACTGGAGGTGACTTGTGGCTCTTGCACTACAACTACTGTGTAGTTTGATGTTGGCTAAGGTATTGATTCCTGTATGAGTCAATTCATTGACTGCATAGCCTTAAATCAACTTGTGTTAATGTGTTCATTGATCTTAGCCACGTTGTTGTTCTACCCTATCCATAGATTCCCTACAGTGCAGAAGGAGGACATTCAGCCCATCGAGTCTACTCCGACCCTCCAAAAGGCACTTTACCTAGGCCCACTCCCTCGCCCTAACCCAGTAACCTCACGCATTCATCATGGCCAATCCACCTAACCTGCACATATTTGGACTATGGGAGGAAACTGGAGGACCTGAAGAACTCCATGCTGGCACGGGGAGAATGTGAAAACTGCTCACAGTCACCCAGGGCCAGAATTGAACCCAGGGTGGCCTAGTGGTTAGCACAACCGCCTCACGGCGCTGAGGTCCCAGGTTCGATCCCGGCTCTGGGTCACTGTCCGTGTGGAGTTTGCACATTCTCCCCGTGTCTGCGTGGGTTTCGCCCCCACAACCCAAAAATGTGCAGAGTAGGTGGATTGGCCACGCTAAATTGCCCCTTAATTGGAAAAATAATTGGGTAATCTAAATTTAAAAAAAAAAAAAAAAAAAAGAATTGAACCCAGGCCCCTGGCGCTGTGAGGTAGCAGTGCTAACCACCGTGCCACCGAGCTACCGTGTCTACTGCACCAGGCTTTTGTGGCTCTTTCCTGAAATCCCTGACTTTTAAAAACAACATCCAGCAGCTCTCACAACTCTGCCTGTTGCACTCCTCACTCCAACTTTGACCCTCTCACACACACAAACCTAACCCAATTCATTCCCTTTCAAAGGACACAGCACACTGAGCACTCCCAAACTTAGCACCACAAAGTAGGCCACAAATACTCCTTCAACCCCTTGTGTCCTTATTGTGTATATGACCTGTGGCACAGCTTTCCACCCTGCCACTTGCAATGCTTAGGCCACCAAACCTGTGCTGGCCAAACTCTTCCCTTCCATATCACACACAGATCAAGAACTTCCCCTCACAACCATTAAATTCCCATGACGTTCAGGTTAAGGAAAGTCATGACCAGCCCACATGCTGGCACATATGCCTTCTCTTCCCCTATTCCAAGACAAGTCACTCACCATTCTGATTTGGAGACATATCGGCGTTCCTCCACTGTCGTTGGGTCAACATCCTGGAACTCCCTCCCTAACTGCACTGTGGGTGTACATACACCACATGGACTGCAGTGGTCCAAGAAGGCAGCTCATCACCACCTTCTCAAGGGCAAATAGGGGAGTGCATCCTTTCGAGGATGAGAAGGGAGTTTTAATAATGGGAAATGAGGAAATGGCTGAGGAACTGAACAGGTTTTTTGGGTTGGTCTTCACAGTGGAAGACACAAATAACATGCCAGTGACTGATAGAAATGAGGCTATGACAGGTGAGGACCTTGAGAGGATTGTTATCACTAAGGAGGGAGTGATGGGCAAGCTAATGGGGCTAAAGGTAGACAAGTCTCCTGGCCCTGATGGAATGCATCCCAGAGTGCTAAACGAGATGGCTAGGGAAATTGCAGATGCACTAGTGATAATTTACCAAAATTCACTAGACTCTGGGGTGGTCCCGGCGGATTGGAAATTAGCAAACATGACACAACTGTTTAAAAAAGGAGATAGGCAGAGAGCAGGAAATTATAGGCCAGTGAGCTTAACTTCGGTAGTAGGGAAGATGCTGGAATCTATCATCAAGGAAGAAATTGCGAGGCATCTGGATAGAAATTTTCCCATTGGGCAGACACAGCATGGGTTCGTAAAGGGCAGGTCATGCCTAACTAATTTAGTGGAATTTTTTGAGGACATTACCAGTGCAGTAGATAACGGGGAGCCAATGGATGTGGTATATCTGGATTTCCAGAAAGCCTTTGACAAGGTGCCACACAAAAGGTTGCTGCATAAGATAAAGATGCATGGCATTAAGGGTAAAGTAGTAGCATGGATAGAGGATTGGTTAATCAATAGAAAGCAAAGAGTTGGGATAAATGGGTGTTTCTCTGGTTGGCAATCAGTAGCTAGTGGTGTCCCTCAGGGATCCGTGTTGGGCCCACAATTGTTCACAATTTACATAGATGATTTGGAGTTGGGGACCAAGGGCAATGTGTCCAAGTTTGCAGATGACACTAAGATGAGTGGTAAAGCGAAAAGTGCAGAGGATACTGGAAGTCTGCAGAGGGATTTGGATAGGTTAAGTGAATGGACTAGGGTCTGGCAGATGGAATACAATGTTGACAAATGTGAGGTTATCCATTTTGGTAGGAATAACAGCAAACGGGATTATTATTTAAACGATAAAATATTAAAGCATGCCGCTGTTCAGAGAGACTTGGGTGTGCTAGTGCATGAGTCACAGAATGTTGGTTTACAAGTGCAACAGGTGATTAAGAAGGCAAATGGAATTTTGTCCTTCATTGCTAGAGGGATGGAGTTTAAGACAAGGGAGGTTATGTTGCAATTGTATAAGGTGTTAGTGCGGCCACACCTGGAGTATTGTGTTCAGTTTTGGTCTCCTTACTTGAGAAAGGACGTACTGGCGGAGGGTGTGCAGAGGAGATTCACTAGGTTAATCCCAGAGCTGAAGGGGTTGGATTATGAGGAGAGGTTGAGTAGACTGGGACTGTACTCATTGGAATTTAGAAGGATGAGGGGGATCTTATAGAAACATTTAAAATTATGAAGGGAATAGATAGGATAGATGCGGGCAGGTTGTTTCCACTGGCGGGTGACAGCAGAACTAGGGGACATAGCCTCAAAATAAGGGGAAGTAGATTTAGGACTGAGTTTAGGAGGAACTTCTTCACCCAAAGGGTTGTGAATCTATGGAATTCCTTGCCCAGTGAAGCAGTTGGGGCTCCTTCATTACATGTTTTTAAGGTAAAGATAGATAGTTTTTTGAAGAATAAAGGGATTAAGGGTTATGGTGTTCGGGCCGGAAAGTGGAGCTGAGTCCACAAAAGATCAGCCATGATCTAATTGAATGGCGGAGCAGGCTCGAGGGGCCAGATGGCCTACTCCTGCTCCTAGTTCTTATGTTCTTATGTTCTTATGCAATAAATGTTGGCCTAGCCAACAATGCCCATATCCCAAGAACAAGGAAATAAAAATAAATAAGGCTGCCCCTTTCTCAGAGTAGCCAGGAGCACCAGGAGTGAGCTGGGCCCAGGTTCTCTGAACATTGGGCTTTGCCCCCACCCCCCCTCCCCCCATCTGTTTGCTATCTTTCAGGTTTGCGTGTCCATCCCTGGTCCTTGACATCTCCCTCAGGTTGTGGGCTCTCTTCTCGGAAAAAGCAAAGATGGAAAGGGTGAACGTAAGCTTATCAAGGTGCGGTACATTGAGATGCCTCCAAGGGTCTCCCATGTCTCTCTACTAATTTCCTCTGTTGACACGAGCATTAATTATTTCCCCAGGCACATTTACTGCTGCTGTATTGCAAAGCGTCAGGTGCAATCTGTACTCACAAGGCCAGCCATCTGCATGCAGCAGATGGTGTTAAAGGTACATCTCACTGACCTTACAAATATGCACGATCCTGGTTCGTGCTGTCCCAAGGCACTGCCCACCTCAACAACCTTGCTGGAACTGAAAGGCTGCCTGGTCCCTAGGGGAAAGCGGACATTCTGTGAGCCTCGACCTGATACAGGAGGATCTCCAGGTCATGCTTTGAGAACAGCACAGTGATTAGCACTGCTGTCTCTCAGTGCCAGGAACCCGGGTTCAATTCTGGCCTCGGCTGACTGTCTATTTGGAGTTTGCTGAGTTTCCCCGTGTCTGTGTGGGTTTCCTCCGGGTGCTCCGGTTTCCTCCCACAGTCCAAAGATGTGCAGTTTAGGTGGATTGACCATGATACATTGTCCCTTTGAGTCAAGAGGTTACTGGGTTACGCGGATAGGGTCAGGGTGTCCGCGAAGGGTCGGTGCAGACTCGATGGGCCGAATGGCCTCCTTCTGCACTGTAGGGATTCTATAATTCTAACTGGAATTCCTGGCTGCTTTGTGCCATCTAGGAGTGAGAACGCACATAGGTCAGCATATATACGGGTGGCGCCTTCATTGTAAATGTTACAAAGTATTTCATGGGATGTGGGTGTCATTAGCAAATGCAGCATTTATTGCCCCTCTGTAATTGGCAATTCCAGGGCTAAGAGTCAACCAACATTGCTGTGGGTCTGGAGTGATGTGTAGGTCAGACTGGGTAAGGACAGCAGATGGGTTTTACGACAAGTGAACCAGATGGGTTTTACAACAATTGCTGATATTTGGCATGATCACAATTGCTGAATTTCATTACATTGCCAATTTTTCAATGGAATTTCCACCAGCTACCATTGTGGGATTTGAACCTGGAGCCCCAAAGCTATGGATTGATTATTTATCCAGTGGCATTACCACTGTGCCACCATCTTGCCCACGGTGTGTAGTTCATGGAGTGTAACGTTCCTGAGCGGGTGCTGTTGCATTGTGAATGACCTGAGAGGAAACGGTGCGGCTGGCAAATGTTTATAGTGGCCTAATCAATGCATGAGAGGGTGGTAAACCGTGTCCCAGGTCACCGATGTTGTAAGAGCCTGAGGGATTTTGTGGCTTCCATGAAATGCCTCTGTGAGTAGGTCAGTGATCCTTGGTTTGCTGTGTCTTCTGAGGGCGGAATGCTTTGAGATGTTTGCTGTGAGCGTGAGAGGGCCTGAACTGGAATGGGGGTTGCAACAGGTGAAGTGTGTTGCTGTGGCAACTGGCAGAGCATTGTGTGCTGCTGCATGATGTTTGTTCAACAGTAAGAGACTAACACGGGTAAGCACCAGGACACTGGTGGAAGCAGGGAATTGACAAGATCGGGTAGAGTGTCAACAGTGGCAGAAGACAATGAACACATGAATAACTAAGGGATTACAGCCACTGGATGAGACCACACAGGGCAACAATGTATCAGCCAGCAAATAAATACTTACTCCACAAGGATCCCAGGTTACCTCCAGCAGTGTGTCAGGGCTGTATTCTGAGTGGTCTGTGGATGCTATACTGTTCTGTGCCCTTTTATGAGCACAGGTCAGGAGGAACCCACCTCCTCTTCGGACATGTTCTGGCCTTGAACGTGAGCCTGAACTCAATCGTTGCTCGCAAACTACACCCAGAACCCGTCTCCTATTGAAGCTGAAGAAAATGGCGGTTGATAGAGGTCTATCGATCTGATAGAGGTCGACAAAATTATGAGGGGCATAGACAGAGTGGATAGTCAGAGGCTTTTTCCCAGCGTAGAGGGGTCAATTACTAGGGGGCATAGGTTTAAGGTGCGAGGGGCAAGGTTTAGAGGAGATGTACGAGGCAAGTTTTTTACACAGAGGGTAGTGGGTGCCTGGAACTTGCTGCCGGAGGAGGTGGTGGAAGCAGGGACGATAGTGACGTTTAAGGGACATCTTGACAAATACATGAATAGGATGGGAATAGAGGGATACGGACCCCGGAAGTACAGAAGATATAAGTTTAGATGGGCAGCATGGTCGGCACAGGCTTGGAGGGCTGAAGGGCCTGTTCCTGTGCTGTACTTTTCTTTGTTCTTTGAAGTCGTGGGTGCTGTTGACGAGTCGCAAAATGACCCAACTCATATTTTCTGACCTGGGCGTGGTGGCACACTGGCACTGTTGGTGCCACGGCTGCGCGTTCCCCGTTTAGGCCGCCAATCTACCCAAATGGCCTCGCCGCTTCGAGCGCCAGGAAAACACTCGGCCAATCGTGTGCACCATACGACTCTCTTCCCATTCGGGTAGAGAGAGACAGAGTGAACATTTCAGGTCGATGACATGTCGTCAAAACCCTGATCTGTACATGGATGCCGAAGCTTGTTTGCTGATGTCAGTTAAGGAAAACTGCCTTACCAGCTGCCTTACCGCATTATTTCGACTGCTTCACCGCCTTTCATCGTGCAAGTGTGAACCTTTTGGTGCATGTGTAAACAGGAGAACCTAGCACTTTGCAACTCTGTGCTCGCCTTAGGAAATGCAGTGTTTTCTCACGGTACGGCAGACAAAATGAAATTTTAGATGTCCATAATATGCATTCTACTTGGTTTCCATCTCTCCAGGAATTTTAATCCACTCCCCGAATGACAAAATATTTGCCTCTTTACCCTGAAGGATCATTCTTCTTGGATTCAACTGAACCTCAGACTCAGGATATTTCTCAGAATCTTCACAGCAAGATTTCTACTCAGCAAGTTTAAGCTTCCATTGAAACCAAGAGTGACTACGTATTGTCATCCAGCTCGATCATTTTTTGAATATTCAAAGTTAAATTGCTTCTCTGTGTTAGAGGCGGCAGGGTGGCACAGTGGTTAACACTGCTGCCTCACAGCGCTAAGGACCCAGGTTCAATTCTGACCTTGGGTCACTGTCTGTGTGGAATTTGTATGTTCGCCCCGTGTCTGCATGGGTTTCCTCTGGGTGCTCCGTTTCCTCCCACAGTCCAAAGATGTACATGCTAAATTGCCCCTTCGTGTCCAAAAAGTTAAAGTCAGGTTACATGAATATGGCAGGGGGTTGGGCCTAGGTGGAGTGCTCCTTCGGGGACTCAGTGCAGACTTGATGGGCTGAATGGCCACCTTCTGCACTGTAGGGATTCTATGCTTTTATTCCAAGATAACGGTGTCCCAAATGGAACCCACAACAGATTTTCTTCTGGAGAAAGGTTTCCACATTGCTTGGAAAAAAAAGTTCACATGAAACATAACTGTTGCTGCTGTGCATATAAAGTTTGAATTTCCTTTGTAATTTGCGGTGCTTGTAGGATCTCTTGAGTGTAACTCAATAGTCTTGTCAGCCTTTGTTTATTTATATATGCAACAAGTTAAATCAATAGCTGAAAGAAACAATCACATACAGTTTCAAACAGGATTCGGGCTTCTGAATTTTCAGTGACTGCCAAGAAGTCACCAGGGCTACATGTCAAGTTTGAAGCAATATTTCCATTGCTTTGCATATGTGTCTCAAAACATGGATGCTAATGGATTCAAATGTTCTGATTTACAGAGCATACATCAAAAGAGACAACATCACTAAGAATAGCCCGTGTATTTTGAACAAAATCCAACAATGTGAAGGAAATAGAATAAGGTTTCTTGGGCTCAGTCTGTTCGATTGCCCACAGACTGCTGTATGGAAACCCTAGCGTAACATGAAATGAAATGAAAATCGCTTATTGTCACGAGTAGGCTTCAATGAAGTTACTGTGAAAAGCCCCTAGTCGCCACATTCCGGCGCCTGTCTGGGGAGGCTGGTACGGGAATCGAACCGTGCTGCTGGCCTGCTTGGTCTGCTTTAAAAGCCAGCGATTTAGCCTTGTGAGCTAAACCAGCCCGTACATAAGGAAGTCTTGTCGTGCAGTACTGTGTAGTATACCTGCCTCCGAACTTGGAGTTCGGGGTTCAAATCGCACTCCAGGACTTGATGGTCCAGGAACACAGAAAAAAGAACAAAGAAAATTACAGCACAGGAACAGGCCTTTTGGCCCTCCCAGCCTGCGCTGATCCAGATCCTTTATCTAAACCTGTCGGCTATTTTCCAAGGATCTACTTCCCTCAGTTCCCCGCCCGTTCATATATCTGTCTAGATGCATCTTAAATTATGCTATCATGCCTGCCTCTACCACCTACGCTGGCAAAGCGTTCCAGGCACCCACCACGCTCTGCATAAAAAACTTTCCAAGCACATCTCCCTTAAACTTTCCCCCTCTCACCTTGAAATCATGACCCCTTGTAATTGACACCCCCACTCTTGGAAAAGCTTGTTGCTATCCACCCTGTCCATCCCTCTCATAATTTTGTAGACCTCAATCAGGTCCCCCCTCAACCTCCGTCTTTCCAATGAAAACAATCCTAATCTACTCAACCTTTCTTCATAGGTAGCACCCTCCATACCAGGCAACATCCTGGTGAACCTCCTCTGCACCCTCTCTAAAGCATCCACATCCTTCTGGTAATGTGGCGACCAGAACTGCACGCAGTATTCCAAATATGACCTAACCAAAGTCCTATACAATTGTAACATGACCTGCCGACTCTTGTACTCAATACCCCGTCCGATGAAGGCAAGCATGCTGTATGCCTTCTTGACCACTCTATCGACTTGCGTTGCCACCTTCAGGGTACAATGGACCTGAACTCCCAGATCTCTCTGTACATCAATTTTCCCCAGGACTCTTCCATTGACCGTATAGTCCACTCCTGAATTGGATCTTCCAAAATGCATCACCTCACATTTGCCTGGATTGAACTCCATCTGCCATTTCTCTGCCAAACTCTCCAATCTATCTATATTTTGCTGTATTCTCTGACAGTCTCCCTCACTATCTGCAACTCCACCAATCTTAGTATCATCTGCAAACTTGCTAATCAGACCACCTATACCTTCATCCAGATCATTTATGTATATCACAAACAGCAGTGGTCCGAGCACGGATCCCTGTGGAACACCACTAGTCACCCTTCTCCATTTTGAGACACTCCCTTCCACCACTACTCTCTGTCTCCTGTTGCCCAGCCAGTTCTTGAGCTATCTAGCTAGTACACCCTGAACCCTATGCGACTTCACTTTTTATATCAACCTGCCATGGGAAACTTTATCAAACACCTTACTGAAGTCCATGTATATGACATCTACAGCCCTTCCCTCATCAATTAACTTTGTCACTTCCTCAAAGAATTCTATTAGGTTTGTAAGACATGACCTTCCCTGAACAAAACCATGCTGCCGATCACTGATAAGTCTATTTTCTTCCAAATGTGAATAGATCCTATCCCTCAGTATCTTCTCCCAACAGTTTGCCTACCACTGACGTCAAGCTCACAGCTCTCAAATTCCCTGGATTACCCCTGCTACCCTTCTTAAACAAAGGGACAACATTAGCAATTCTCCAGTCCTCCGGGACCTCACCCGTGCACACGGATGCTGCAAAGATATCTGTTAAGGCCCCAGCTATTTTGTCCCTCGCTTCCCTCAGTAACCTGGGGTAGATTCCATCCGGACCTGGGGACTTGTCCACCTTAATGCCTTTTAGAATACCCAAAACTTCCCCCTTCCTTATGCTGACTTGACCTAGAGTATTTAAACATCCATCCCTAACCTCAACATCCGTCATGTCCCTCTCCTTGGTGAATACCGATGCAAAGTACTCATTAAGAATCTCACCCATTTCCTCTGACTCCACGCATAAATTCCCTCTTTTGTCTTTGAGTGGGCCAATCCTTTCTCTAGTTACCCTCTTGCTCCTTATATACGAATAAAAGGCTTTGGGATTTTCCTTAACCCTGTTAGCCAAAGATATTACATGACCACTTTTAGCCCTCTTTATTGCGCATTTGAGATTTGTCCTACTTTCCCGATATTCCTCCAAAGCTTCATCAGTTTTAAGTTGCCTAGATCTTATGTATGCTTCCTTTTTCATCTTAGCTAGTCTCACAATTCCACCCGTCATCCATGGTTCCCTAATCTTGCCATTTCTATCCCTCATTTTCACAGGGACATGTCTGTCCTGCGCTCTAATCAACCTGTCCTTAAAAGACACCCACATTTCAAATGTGGATTTACCCTTCAACAGCTGTTCCCAATCCATATTCCCTAGCTCCTGCCGAATTTTGTTATACTTGGCCTTTCCCCAATTTTGGCACTCTTCCTTTAGGCCCACTTTCGTCTTTGTCCATGAGTATTCTAAAACTTATGGAATTGTGATCGCTATTCCCAAAGTAATCACCGACTGAAACTTCAACCACCTGGCCGGGATCATTCCCCAATACCAGGTCCAAGTATGGCCCCTTCCCGATTTGGACTATTTACATACTGCTCTAAAAATCTCTCCTGGATGCTCCTTACAAATTCTGCTCCATCTACGCCTCCAACACTACATGAGTCCCATTCAATGCTGGGGAAGTTAAAATCTCCCATCACGAACACCCTATTGCTCCTACATTTTTCTATAATCTGTCTACATATTTGTACCTCTACTTCATGCTCGCTTTTGGGAAGCCTGTAGTAAAGTTCCAACAATGTTACTGCACCCTTCCTATTTCTTAGCTCTACCCATAAATGAAATGAAAATCGCTTATTGTCACGAGTAGGCTTCAATGAAGTTACTGTGAAAAGCCCCTAGTCGCCACATTCCGGCGCCTGTCCGGGGAGGCTGGTACGGGAATCGAACCGTGCTGCTGGCCTGCTTGGTCTGCTTTAAAAGCCAGCGATTTAGCCTTGTGAGCTAAACCAGTGCCTCAGTGCTCGAATCCTCCATAATGCCCTCCTTAATCACAGCTGTGATATCATCTCTGACCAGTAATGCAACCCCTCCACCCCTTTTACCTCCCTCTCCAGCCCTCCTAAAGCATCTATACCCTGGGATATTTAGTTTTCAATCTTGCCCTTCCCTCAACCAAGTCTCAGTAATACCAATAACGTCATATTCCCAGGTACTAATCAAAGCCCTACGTTCATCTCCCCCAACAGTATCCAAAACGGTATTCCTGTTTTGGAGGGAGATGACCGCAGGGGACACCTGCACTGCCTTCCTGCTCTTTCTCGGCCTTTTGGTCACCCATTCCCTGTCTTACCTGCTACACTTCTCGCATTAAAACAAATGCACCTCAGACCACCTGTCCCTTTGCGTTCATCATCTCTTTCCTGTCTACTCTTCCCCTTAGTCGCAATGAGTTTATTATCTAGTACCTTACTGGCTTTAGTTGCTGCCTCTTTACTGACCTCTAACTTCCTAATCTGGTTCCCATCCCCCTGCCACATTAGTGTAAAACCTCCCCAACAGTGTTAGCAAAAGCACCCCTTAGGACATTGGTTCCAGTCCTGCCCAGGTGTAGACTATCCGATTTGTAATGGTCCCACTGCCCCCCGAAACGGTTCCAATGACCCAAAAATCTGAACCCTCCCTCCTGCACCATCTCTCAAGCCACGTATGCATTCTGACTATTCTTGAATTTCTACTCTGACTATCTCGTGGCACTGGCAGCAATCTTGAGATTACTACCTTTGAGGTCCTACTTTTTAACTTATTTCCTAACTCCCTAAATTCTGATTGTAGGATCTCATCCTGTTTTTTACCTATATCGTGGTGCGTGTATGCACCACGACAACTGGCTGTTAAACCTCCCCCTTCAGTATGTCCTGCAGCCGATTTGAGACATCCCTGACCTGTGCACCCGGGAGGCAACATACCATTCGGGAGTCTCATTTTCGACCACAGAAACGCCTGTCTACTCCCCTTATGATTGAATCCCCTATGACTATAGCCCTGGCAGTCTTTTTCCCGTCCTTATGTGCAGCAGAGCCAGCCACGGTGCCATGAGCCTGGCTACTACTGCCTTCCCCTGGTGAGTCATCTCCCCCAACAGTATCCAAAACGGTATACCTGTTTTGGAGGGAGATGACCGCAGGGGACACCTGCACTGCCTTCCTGCTCTTTCTCGGCCTTTTGGTCACCCATTCCCTGTCTCCCTCACCAATCCAAATCTGCGGTGTGACCAACTCACTGAACGTGCTATCCACAACCTCCTCAGCATCGTGGATGCTCCAAAGTGAGTCCATCCGCATCTCCAGAGCCGTCATGCGGTCTAACAGGAGCTGCAGCTGGACACACGTCCCGCACATGAAGGAGTCAGGGGCATCGGCCGCATCCCTGAACACCCACATTGAGCACGAGGAGCATAACGCGGGTCTGGGATCTCCTGCCATTTTTACACTTTACCTTAACTGATTACAAATATAATATAAAATAATGAATAAGTGAAAGGAATAAAGATTTTACTTGCTAATCACAATACTTGCCAACACACGAAGAGTTAAATTTATCCCAGCTACTGCTAATTGGAGCACTTTCCTTACCAGCCAATCAGGTCACTGCTTTGCTGTGATGTCACTCTTCAAATTTATCCCCAAAGACCTGTGACCGCTGTTTAAGCAGCGAAGCAGCTCCGCCCACTCCAACAGCTGAATTCCCGCTGAAAGGACTCGAATCCGCGAAGCAGCTAGTTTAAATACTCACCACTCGACTCTGTAGCTCCACTCACTCCAACAGCTGAATTCCCGCCAAAAAGGACTCGAATCCGCGAAGCAGCTAGTTTAAATACTCACCGCTCCGCCCACTCCAACAGCTGAATTCCTACCGAAAAGGAAGGTACCTTCAGCACCCAGCCAAAGAGGTTGAGAGTCAACTTCTAAATCCTTCCGACATTCCAAATGGCAGGTGCTAAGGGTGGGAGTGATTCCTGGTCAGCCATGTGATGGATAGCCTCTACCATCGCCTTCGGGGATGGGAAATAAATGTTGGCCCACCCAGCAATACCCACATCCCATGGACGAATAAAAAATATATATCCATAGGTCCAGCCTACAAAATGCATGTAAAATGTATGTTACCATTGCAACTCAGTCTCCTTGGTGGAGCTGGTTGGCTGGATGGTGCCAGCAGCATGAGGTTTGATCTCTTATCTGGCTGGGCTGGCTTCAGCACCACCTTCTTTGCTCTAGGGTGGAGGTTGCCTTTGGGCAGAGAACTCAAGAAGAAGAATCTGAAGTAATTTACTTGAATTTAAAATAACTAGGGGGGAGATATCCAATGCAAAAAAGGCATAGTGGGGGTATTTCCCCCAGGTGCTTTAGGTAACAGCTTCCAAGGTGTTTCATATAGGGTTATAGATTGAAAAGCCAGTTGAGCCCTCATTTAGTGCAAGATGCCAACAGGCAAACACAGTTAAAGCTTGTGCTAAGAATGGCTGTCCAGAGGATGGGCGGCACGGTAGCACAGTGGTTGGCACTGTTGCTTCACAGCTCCAGGGACCTGGGTTCGATTCCCGGCTTGGGTCACTGTCTGTGCGGAGTCTGCACGTTCTCCCCGTGTCTGTGTGCGTTTCGCCCGGGTTCTCCGGTTGTGGGACTTCCCACAAGTCCCGAAAGATGTGCTATTAGGTGAATTGGACATTCTGAATTCTCCCTCTGTGTACTCGAACAGGCGCCGGAATGTGGCGACGAGGAGATTTCCGCAGTAACTTTGTTGCAGTGTTAATGTAAACCTTGTGACACTAATAAAGATTATTATTATTACTAAGGGACAGAGCATTACTTAAATTGTCTGCTTGCTCTCATTTAACAAGGCGGCATGGCATTTTGGTGCCTGGCACTTGAGGTTACGCCGTCTTCTTATAGCAACCAACTGATTGGAAATAAACAAATCATTGCAAAAGATTTCAAGCCCATTTAAACGTATATCACCTTTTAAATTGTTCGTTTTGAAAAGGACTTTTGATAAACATCAGGAGACTTTCGGAAACTCATTGCCAAAACTTCACACACACTCCATCAACATTAATTTTGGAAATACTCTGAGGACTTTTATCCAGAAAGAACAGGCGATGTGTTACTCGACATTACTGAATACCTTTTGGAATCACTTGGACAAGGGGAGTATTTGATCATCTGCGTTTGCCAGGGGTCTACCGCAAGAAAACGTGAGGCCAGTCACGCCAATTGTTGCAAGAGAGAGGGACAGGTGGTGGCATGCTTCCCCTACTGTGCACATCATCCCTACTCCATTGGGACCACCCTCCCCACCCCCGCCCCGCCTCCACCAGGATCTCTGAGGGTGCTTTCGATAAGCCATGCACCCTCTCACCCAATCCCTAAGCCATCCTGAAACTTACAGTGTATGTGTGTGCAGCCCACCTAAAACGCTGCATTAACATTGTGTCTAATCAGCACCTGAGTGCTAAACCTGCATTTGTCTGCTTCAGCACCTCCAGGCAAGTTCCATATCACAGCGGTTAGCAATTAGGGTCAAAACTGCATATTAAAACCTGACTTTCAAATTGGCACAGTGCCCATTTAGCATCCATTTTCACCTTTCCAATAAAATAATCCCAAAATAATTACTTGGGTTTACATCTCTTTGTTTAAAACAGACTTTTTTACAGTGGCTGCAGGAGCAGTATGATAGTAATGGCATGATGTTACTTTAACAAGGGTTATATAGAAGTTTTACAAAGTATATCAAATAATTATTAATGGCACCTTCATTCAAATTTCTTGATTAAAAATGTGAAATTTCAAATCTGATGAAAATAACTATTACAAAATCCCTTTCAAAGCCATGTTCAAGCCAATAGACCATAAGACATAGGAGCAAAATTAGGCTATTCGGCCCATCGAGTCTGCTCCGCCATTCAATCATGGCTCAAATGTTTCTCATCCGCATTCTCTTACCTTCTCCCCAAAACCCCTGATACCCCTATTAATCATAACTGTAGATTTTACAAACAAGTTTTCTATACACGAGTTTAGATTACTGACACCACACAGATTGAGCAGCACGGTAGCACAGTGGATATCATTATGGCTTCACAGCGCCAGGGTCCCAGGTTCGATTCCCCGCTGGGTCACTGTCTGTGCGGAGTCTGCACGTTCTCCCCGTGTGTGCGTGGGTTTCCTCTGGGTGCTCCGGTTACCTCCCACAGTCCAAAGATGTGCAGGTTAGGTGGTTTGGCCATACTAAATTGCCCTTAGTGTCCAAAATAGGTTAGGAGCGGTTATTCGGTTATGGGGATAGGGTGGAAGTGAGGGCTTAAGTGGGTCAGTGCAAACTCGATGGGCTGAATGGCCTCCTTCTGCACTGTATGTTCTAAGAAAAAGGTCGGAGTACTGAATTATCAGGCACTAGACATGTCCATGACAAGTATGAAGCAGCCTGTCTCCTTCTGGTCTGGTGGATTCTCTTTATAATCAGGGACCAACTCATGGTATTTCAAAAAGCTATCTGTAAACTCAAACCTATTTTCGAAGCATAGAGTTCCTACAGTGCAGAAGGAGGCCATTCAGCCCTCAAGCCTACTCTGATCCTCTGAAAGAGCACCCTACTTGGGCCCAGTCTCCGCCCTATCCCCGCAACCCCACCTAACCTGCATGCTGTGGGGCAATTGATCATGGCCAATCCACCTAACCTGCACTTCTTTGGACTGTGGGAGGAAACCGGAGCACCCGGAGGAAACCCACACAGACGCGGGGAGAAAGTGCAAATTCCACACAGTCAGTCACCCAAGGCCAGAATCGAACCCGGCTCCCTGGCAATATGAGGCAGCAATGCTAACCACTGTGCCACCGTGCCGTCCATGTTACACATGTTGCAAAATTTGTCATATACATCTTGGTAACAGGTTTTAAAGGAAGTCTAACAAATAGTTTCCAAACATTTATATATATATATATGTACTCACGATTAGTGTGATTACGAATAAAGACAGCCTGTTGCTTTCTGAATGAGGCTGCGAGTTACAAATTGCTGAGTAACCTTGGCAACAGATCCATATGTACAAGGGGACTGATCACAAACAGTCTTATTGTGAGTGTAGCTGAGCATGTTACCAAGATTCAAATAGAAATTAATACTGCCATCCTCACTCAAAAATAGCAGGTTGCCAGATTAATAACTGAATCAATCATAAAGGCAATATGTATTTGAGAATTGTGTGCAAAGCTGTAAGCAGCCTTTCAAACTCAAGTTTTGGCAGCGGATTTCAAGGGACAGCTAAAAGAACAAAACATATTGGCCAACTACCATCATCAGCCACAGGACAATTTCCATATAATTATAAATAAATAATCCCAATCCCAAATCATAAGATTCCCATTTGTTATTGAGTCATTAACCCCCTCCCCCACCCTCCCCAACTTCATGTACTGACAATACTTTCTCCGCTGGTGATTGAATACAGTTCTTGGGCATTTGATGAACCATACCTGTGGTGGTATGAATGGGAGCACTGCCATTGGTGCAGAGCACTGGTTTCCCATTGGCTCTGGCTGGTCATGTGCCTCTCGGCTGATTGGCTGGGACTAGTCATGTGACTGCTCGCCAATCGCCTCCGAGGCAGGGTATAAGTACCCAGAGGTTCCGGTGGTCGGCCTTTCTCTGTAGTCGACCACCGGGCTAACATCTAGCTGATTAAAGCCTGAATTTGGACCTTCATCGTGTCTCGCGTCCAATTGATGGTACATCAATACCTTCCATAGCCAGGTGGCTGCTGCCAAAGATTCTTACATCGTGGAAGAAAATCTGATTGACCTTTTATGCTTGGAAAAGTCATGTGGACACGATTCTACATTTGTTTTGGCCCACATGGCCTGTCATCAAGAGTCAATATAAACTTTGGGAAAGATAAATGGGGTCGACTGCGCTTTATTTGTGGCAAGCTTTGAGTGAGATTAGAGCTCTGAAATATTATCCAAGACACCCACGCATACTTTTGAGGCAAATCGCACTGGAGAGGCCATTAGTGCAAATGCAGTGAATGGCTGACAGAACATGAGAAATAGGAGCAGAACTAGGCCCTTTGGCCCCTCGAACCTGCTCCAATATTCAATAAGTTTGTGGCTGATCTGATTGTGGCCTGAACTCCACTTTTCTTCCTGCCCTCCATAACCCTTCACTGCCTTGCAGGTCAAAGCTATGCCTAACTTAGCATTTGAATATATTCAATGACCCAGCCTCCACCTGGGTAGAGAATTCCAAAAAAATTATGACCGTCCAAAAGAAGAAATTCCTGCTCATCTCAGTCTTAAATAGGAGACCCCTTATTATTGTGTCCCCCCTAGTCCTAGATTTCCCTTTGAGGTCAAGCCCCCTTAGAATCTTATGGGCTTTGATAAGATCACCTCACATTCTTTAAATTCTGGCTTCATCTATTCAACCTTTTCTCAGAAGACAAACCCCTCATTCCAGGACTCAACTGAGTGAACCTTCCTTGAACTGCCTCCAATGCAAGTATGTCTTTCTTTAATTATGGAGACCAAAACTATACCCAGCACTCTAGGTGTGGTCTCAATAACCCACCTTGTACAGTTGCAGCAAGACTTCTCGACTTTTATACTGCACTCCACCCTTGCAATAAAGGCCAACACTCCATTTTCCAAACTAAATATGCAGAGCAGGACGGTCAGGGCATCAATGATGTCAACCATGCAATTCTGGAGATCAATTCGCCAACTAATTCCTGGTGTTAACTTTGTATAGTTCAGTCCACATTCAGCAGCAGCGAGGAACACCACCAGCACTATTGAAAGAGACCACTGACTTACAATTGCTGATTGATTTCTTCTGGCTGTTGCTTCAATTCTACAAGTGTTTCCCGCTTTCGTTCTTTCAGGTTGCAAAAGCCTCTAAGGAATGATGTGACAGATGCTGACTTCAAGTCCTCATTGAAATCTGCCACCTGCAGTAATGCAATATGATGCAAGAGTATGGCTGGGGTGATTAGCTTTGCTGCATTCAGTTCCTGCCAGACTGGGGCTGGAGCGTTTGCAACATCTCACAGTTTGCCATTCTATGTATTTTTTTAAGGGAAGTTCTCACTGAGGCTCCTGACTTGTATCATCCAGAGAGCAAGTACGTGGCTTCATTTCGATTACAGACTTCTCCAGGTGCTGCACGTCCATTCTGTCTGATTGAGGAACGTAAAGGGACTCCGCTTCCTCATCACCCAGCTGGTCTGCGACCAGATGCAATGAATCTCGCAAGTCAGTGCCCAGGGAGTATCCTGGCAGCAGTCATGTTGCCTTCATTCTGGGGCAATCGACTGTGCCAATTGCATTTGAGCTGCCATGGCAAAGCAAAAGGTGGCTTCTGAGTGACAAGGGCTATCAGCTGAACACATGAAATGCTGCCATATGAAATGTGTGCGCAGCATGTATACAACGAAAGGCATGCTGCCATGTGAAATGTGTGTGAAATGTGTATACAATGAAAGGCATGATTCTGTGTGAAATGTGTGTGCCACGTGTATACAATGAAATACATGCTGCCATGTGAAATATGTGTGCAACATGCATACAATGAGACATGCTGCCATGTGAAATGTGTGTGCACCATGCATACAATGAGACATGCTGCCATGTGAAATATGTGTGCAACATGCATACAATGAGACATGCTGCCATGTGAAATGTGTGTGCACCATGCATACAATGAGACATGCTGCCATGTGAAATGTGATTGAGCGGATCATGGACACTCTGGTGAAATGCTTCTGCTGCCTGGACTGCTCTGGAGGAGCCTTGCAGTGGTTGGCAGAATGGGCATTGAGACTCATGGTGGTCTGCTGCATGCTCCACCATCTCACCATCATGAAGGGAGAACCTTTGTCACCAGCTATGCATCAAGCTGAGGAGCAGGAGCACGAGGAGGGATGTGGTGGAAGTGGAAAGAAAAACACAATCTAGACAGCCCCCTTTCTGGCCGGGCATTTTGTGATGTACTCATTCAAGTGCGATACCATTAACTGCAATCCCCATTCCCCAACAACTTATCTTTCACATTCCAGTCTTAAATGACTGACCCTCAGGTTGTGCCCTGGTCTACATTTGTCAGCGAATGGAAACAATCATGTCAAGTCCTGAGTTTGTTGATAGGTGAATGATGGGGCTGTGGTGTTTTCTGCAATGTCCGAGGCTGGTGATGCAGGCCATCAGGATATGTCATTTGAAAATGCATTCACTGATTTTGACTACTACTGTGAGGTCATCGAATCCCTTGCAATGGTTCAGGTCCTCAGAGTTTGACCTCTATGACCTTTTGATTCTGTCCGGATGGGCCTGGACATAGGAAGAAACTGTTCCCTTTGAGAGAAGGGTTGAGAACCAGAGCATTGATAGATAGATAGAACAGTACAGCACAGAACAGGCCCTTCGGCCCTCAATGTTGTGCCGAGCAATGATCACCCTACTTAAACCCACGTAACCCGTATACCCATAACCCAACAATCCCCCCATTAACCTTACACTATGGGCAATTTAGCACGGCCAATCCACCTAACCCGCACATCTTTGGACTGTGGGAGGAAACCGGAGCACCCGGAGGAAACCCACGCACACACGGGGAGGACGTGCAGACTCCACACAGACAGTGACCCAGCCGGGAATCGAACCTGGGACCACTGGAGCTGTGAAGCATTGATGCTAACCACCATGCTACCGTGAGGCCCTCAATTGAGTAACGGCAATTGGCAAAAGAACCAAAGGTGTGGTAAGGAAAAACTTTTTGACATAATGAACAGATCAGGAATTCGCTGCCGAAGAGGGTGGGTGAGGCAAATTGAATTGTGGCTTTCAAAAGGAATTGGCTAATTAGCTGAATGGGAAAAAAATGACGTGGGTTATGGGCGGGGAAAGGCAGTGGGATTGCTCAGTTGCTCTAGCACAGACATGACAGGCTGAATGGTCTCCTCTGCTGTAACCATCTTTTTTTTCATTCATTCATGGGATGTGGGTGTCTCTGGCCGGGCCAGCATTTACTGCCCTTCCCAAATTGCCTTTGAATTGAAGGGTTTGCTTGGCCATTTCAGAGGGCAGTTAAGAGTCAACCACTTTGTTGTGGGTCTGGAGTTCACATGCGGGCCAGACCAGGTAAAGAGGGCAGATTTCCTTCCCAGAAGGACATTAGTGAACCAGATGACCTTTTTAAAAATACAATGGACACTTCCATGATTCTGAGGATCAGGGAGGGACGGAAAAAAACAGATCACCTTCTCTGATTTACCTTATATATTTACCCTGGGAGCTGGTTTCAATTGATTTGCACTGTCCGAGATGCATTCCTTTTGCTCCCGTTCTGTCACCTCTCTAAGTGCAGCAACAGAAGCTCCAATCACTGGGCTGGACAGCATCAAAACACTCTTTTTCTTAACAAATAAAAAACATTTAAAATAAAATGGAATATGAATGTACATTCTATCGTGGCTTTTTTCAGCCTGAGTTCAACACACCTGTCATTAGAACAGACAGGATGAGGGGATTGGACATTTGTGAACACACGTTTCGAATTTGGATAACCGCACATCGATATTTCCAAATGGGTAATAGGGGCGCGCCGAGCCCGATTCAACATTTAAACCCATCAGCCGTGTGGTGACAGCTCCCCCTCTCAGGGAGGGTGTCCGCCCTCAGCCTTTAATCGCTGTTCGGGCTGACAAGTTGTCCCCTTTCGCAATTGGACTGCGACTCTTTCCGTATTCAATTGTTGCCTTTCCTCGCAGGAAGGCGGAAGGGAGGCCGGCTGACACTATGACAGGAGTTCCACACATTGTTACTGTCTCCACCCTGGGGATGTTGCTGTGTCTCGGCGCCCCGGGGCCGACTCTCCAGCTCGGGGCGACCTCCGCCACCCAGGCTTTTGTCATCGCTCACAGTCACATGGACGTCGGCTGGGTTTACACCGTCCAGGTACACAGCCCGGCCCGGCTAGCAGTGCACCGGCCTCCCTGCCATCCCTTCCCTTCCCCTCCCCTCTCCTCCCCTCTACCCTCTCCTCTCCTCCCCTCCACTGCCCTCCCATGCCCTGCCCTCCCATGCCCTGCCCTCCTTGCCCCTGCCCTCCCATGCCCTGCCCTCCCTGCCCCTGCCCTCCCATGCCCTGCCCTCCCATGCCCTGTCCTCCCATACCCTCCCCTCTCCTGTCCTCCCCTCTCCTCCCCTGCCCTCCCCTTCCCTGCCCTCCCGCGCTCTCCCCTCCCCTCCCGTGCCCTCCCCTCCCCTGCCCTCCTGTGCCCTCCCCTTCCGTGCCCTCTCCTCCCCTGCCCTCCCGTGCCTGTGCCCTCCCCTGCCTTCCCCTCCCCTCCCCTGCCCCTGCCCTCCCCTCCCCTGCCCAGCCCTCCCCTGCCCTCCCCTGCCCTCCCCTGCCCAGCCCTCCCCTGCCCTGCCCAGCCCTCCCCTGCCCTGCCCAGCCCTCCCCTCCCCTGCCCAGCCCAGCCCTCCCCTCCCCTGCCCAGCCCTCCCCTCCCCTGCCCAGCCCAGCCCTCCCCTCCCCTGCCCAGCCCCCGGTCAGACCGCCTCTTCCCCACAACCAGAACAGGAATCCCCGCTTGAAATCCCGTAACTTTTTTTGATCCCACTAAATCTCCTTTCTCGTAAACTGGCCGCGTATGCCAGCCTGTGAATGTGGAACTGGACTGGCATTTATGCGACCTGCAGGTTGTTTCAAAGGGCTTCCTGTGAAGTGTGGTCACTTGTTAACAATTGGGGAAGGGGGTAACTGGGCAACTGTCAATCCACCCCCCCCCCCCCCCCCCCCCCGCCCTCCGCCAACAATATTGTCAGAATGACCAGCCCCATCTGCATTTTGTCATGGAGCGGGTACATGAGGTACAGGGATAACTACCATGCTCTTCTTCAAAATAATGCCTGGAATCATTTACAGTCACCTGAGCAGGCAGAGGCATTGGTTTAACATCTATGGGGAGACGGTGGTGCAGTGTTAATGGGGTTTAGCACAGTTGGCTGGTTCATGATCGAGAGCGAGGCCAACAGGTTCCATTCCTGTACCAGCTGAGGTTATTCCTACCTTCTCTTTCTTTTTTTTCATTAAAAAAAAAATTGTTACAAATTTAGAGTACCGAATTATTTTTTCTCCAATTAAGGGGCAATTTGGCATGGCCAATCCACCTACACTGCACATCTTTGGGTTGTGGGGGTAAAACCCACACAGACACGGGGAGAATGTGCAAACTCCACATGGACAGTGACCCAAGGCCGGGATTCAAACCCAGGTCCTCAGCGCCACAGTCCCAGTGCTAACCACTGTGTCACATGCCGCCCCATATTCATGCCTTCTCAATCTTGCCCCTTGCCTGGATACCACAGGTTAACTCACCACCAGTCAGCTCTCCCCCTCAAAGGGGAACTATGGTCAACCGGGACTGTGACAACGTTACTGTTATGTCACTGGGCTGGTAATCCAGAGGCCCAGGCTAATGCCGTGGGGACATGAGTCCAAATCCCACCACAACAACTGGCGCAATTTTAATTCATTTAATAAAGCTGGAATATAAAGCCCATCACAGTTAATGATGAAACTATCATCGATTGTTTTAAAAGCCCATTTGTTTCACTACTGTTCTTTCAGGAAGGAAATCCACCACATGTGACTCCTAACTGCCCCTGCCCGCTGAGTGCTGCACAGGAGTGTGGGCTTTGCATTTTGCAGAGTGGGGCTTGAACCCAGAACCTTATGACTTTGAGACGAGAGTTCCCCCAACCGAGCCACAACTGACATCCTGTGATGCCATGTTGTGCGATTTCAGTGTTTTTTTTACGTCTGACAACTAAACTTGACCAATCCCCATATTTCAAATAAGATAAGGCAAGTTAATACCGTACAGTTTAACACCATTTCCACAATCTCATTGGTTCGACAGATCATGTTTAATGCTATAAAATTACTTTTATTAGATTTTTAACTTGCATTTTTTGTTGTAAATAATGCCACAATGTATACTCGGTGCTGAAATGATCATTGCCCTGATTAGTAACCATAAGAACACAAAATGTTGCTGAAAGCGGCAACCTTATGCTGCAGATAGCAACTGGTGGTGAATGTGCAGACATTCAGATCTTATAATTTGTTGGCCAGACTGTAGTGAGCCCAGGGAATCAGATGCATAGTGGACCGCTTAGCATTGTGGATAGCACAATTGCTTCACAGCTCCAGGGTCCCAGGTTCGATTCCGGCTTGGGTCACTGTCTGTGCGGAGTCTGCACATCCTCCCCGTGTGTGCATGGGTTTCCTCCGGGTGCTCCGGTTTCCTCCCACAGTCCAAAGATGTGCAGGTTAGGTGGATTGGCCATGCTAAATTGCCCTTAGTGTCCAAAATTGCCCTTAGTGTTGGGTGGGGTTACTGGGTTATGGGGATAGAGTGGAGGTGTTGACCTTGGGTAGGGTGCTCTTTCCAAGAGCCGGTGCAGACTCGATGGGCCGAATGGCCTCCTTCTGCACTGTAAATTCTATGAAATGTAACTTCTTGAGCTCCATGTAGAATTAAGGTCATTCTTCTACTTGGGTCAAGATTATTGATGGAGCAGGCGCCCAATTTCCATCCTTAACTAGTGGCTAAAATAATCTGTGACACACTATCAGAACAAGGGGTTGGAGTACAGGAATAAGAGAGTCTTGCTATTCAATCACACCTGGAGTACGGTGTATATCTTTGGTCTCCATAAGGAGGGTATGCTTGCATTGGAAGTTACAGCAAAGGTTCAGTAGGTTTTAAAAAAAAAAAATTCAAGGGATGTATGTGGGTGTTTTTTAAAAAAAAAAATAATTCAAGGGATGTATGTGCTGATTGGGCCAGCATTTATTGCCCATGCCTAATTGCCCTTGAACTGAGTGGCTTACCAGGCCATTTTAGTGAGCAGTAAGACTCACATTGTGGGTCTGGAGTCATAGGTCTGCCTAAAGGACATTAGTGAACCATGTGGGTTTTTAATCACTGTCACAATGCAGGCTGATATTTACAAGGGTATCCCAACTTGAAACAACGGTTCATGGGGGTGTTTAGTTTTGTTTTGGTGTGAGGAGATAAGTGAAACCCCAGTGAGAGTAAACAGCCGAATTGTTGTGTAACAATTATTAAAGACTATTTATTAAAGTAAAGAAAAGACAAGTACACACGAACGGGACTACTCTGCTCTTACACATTTAACATGCATGAATTAGAATCATAGAATCGCCATTCGGCCCATTGGGTGTGCACCAACCCCCGGAAAGAGCACCCTACCAAGGCCCATGCCCCAACCCTATCACCCTACCGTAACCCAGTGACCCCCTCACCTTTTGGACACTTAGGGGCAATTTTAACATGGCCAATCCACCTAACCTGCACATCCTTGGACTGTGGGAGGAAACCGGAGGGAACCCACAGAGACACGGGGAGAACATACAAGCTCCACGCAGGCAGGCCAGAATTGCCAACCACTGTGCCATTACTAATGCAGACAGTTTATATAGCAATGGCTTTAATGGTCATTATTTGGCCCTTTTAATTCCAGACTTTGCATTGAATTCAAACTTCACCATCTGCTATCGTGGGATTTGAACCGAGGTCCCCTGAGATCTCTGGATTGCTAGTCCAGTGACAATACCACTGTATCACCACCAGGAAGCTGAGTAAATTGGGCCTAAATTTCCTGGTGTTTAGAAGAATGGGAGGTAATCTCACTGAAACACACACAGAGGACTCTGAAACAGCTTGGCAGAGTTGGCATCAAGAGGTTGTTTTCCTCTGGATGGTGAATATAGAACCCAGAGATTGTTAAGAGATTGTTCATTTCGGACTGAGATGAGAGACATCTCACGATGAACGTTGTAGATCTTTGGAGTCCCGCATCCAGAGGTTGTGAATGCGCCATCATTGAATACAGCACCCTATTTAAGGATAGACAATTGTTTGGTCTCTCTGGGGGATATGGGGGAGTAGGCCAGAAAGTGGAGTTGAAGCCCAAGATCGGCAATGATCATATTGAATGGCAAAGCAGGCTCGAGGGGACATGGAGACCTCCTCCTGCTTCTACTCCTTACAGTCTTATAAACACATGTAAGTGTGCCTGCATTCGGGATATTGAAACTGCAGTTACATTTTGCTTTGGGAGCACAGCTCCAGAGTCCTGATTCACAAATGCAAGCTTTCCGGAAGTTCATATTTGTATTTGTGGGGTGTTTTGTCTCCAATCAGTAATCATTTCTACTCTCAATAAAGTGAGATCAATCAAATCTCTGCTGCTAGTGTGCTTACTTGCACCAAGTCCCGTTCATCTATTGCCCCAATGCCTGCTGGACTACCTTGGCTCCCAGTCAAGTAACATCTTATTTTAAAATTCTCATCCTTGTTTTCTTATTTCTCCATGGACTTGGCTCTCTGTACCTCTGTAATCTCCTCCAGTCCCAGAATCGCGGTGTCTTTTTTGTGTTATATAAGGCTCCTGTGAAGCACCTCAGGATGTTTTATTACACCCAGATGTTATACAAATATAAGTTGTTGAAGTACAAATAAATTTTGTTACTAAAACAGTCACACATACACCGTCTTACTCTGTAGATATGCTCAGCTCTCAAATTATAGTAGACTCTAGTCTGATGGACTTTTAATAAGGACATGGGGAGTCCACACTGAGTAAAATAAAGAAACAGAGTTTTATTTACAACACGATATACACGCTGCCCAGTAGCTCCCGACCGGCTTCCTGTTATAGTCGGTGCCTTACTGGCTGACCTTTTTATACAGAGGTTAGTAGAGATTTCCAGCCCCAAGCTGGGAGCCCGTTCTCCGCAAATACCACTGGGAAGATAATCATTCCCACCCCATCTAGTTTATTAAATTGATGAGCCATCAATTGCATGAGAGACGAGTTGCTTTACAAAAGTTAGGCTTTAATAAACTAGAACTTAGCCCTGCGGTTGTCTACAATAAAATGGACAACCGCCGGGCGTTTGACTATTTATACCTCGGCAAGGAGGCGTGGTTAATTCAGCCTCTCGACCAATCGGTCGAGAGGAACATGACCGACCAGGGCCAATGGTAAGCCGGTGTTCTGCCCCAAATGGCAGACAGGTATGCAAATCATATCACCACACGGCTATTACAGGACTAAAGATGTCCTTGGTGGAATTCTCTGTTTTGAGACGAAGTAAGCTGGTGGGAGGCTCTGGCCTTTCCAGTGGTCAGAATAGCGGGATCCCGTGCCAGATTCAGGAAGATCATTAATTATGCACAAGTGATTTGTTCACCTGCCATCAGCTGGAGGGTTCAAAGGACCTGTCGCCATATTTAAACACCAGTTCAGCACATTCTTATCACAATCTCCAGCCCAGCTGTCATCACCAGACTGTGCAGGATGTCAGCAACCCCGAGGAAAAAGATGAGTAACCTCAAGAAGAAGTTGATTCAACTCTCACTCTGCTCCCGGTACAACTTTGGACATTTGTTGCGGTGGCTGCATGTGCCCCGTGGCACAGTGCTGTCCAGATAGACACGGGTGTGGGGCACCAGGGGGAAGGTGGCCCCTGTACTCCCCAACCCCAGGCACAGTACTAATCTGATCCGGTGACACGTGGCTCCATGCGTCCAGCAGCACGGTGGTTTCCATGAAGGCTAGCTCAGCATGGAGATGGAGGGCAGGAGCCGGCCTGCCTCAGCTGAGTGATGTTCAACACATCAGGAGCAGCGCAACGCCCTGGCAGCATGTTGTTGCACTCACCTCAAAGGCTCTTGCAAACTGAGGACCACTTTATGAATGCCACTCTTTATCAATCGAGTTTTAGACTGACGCAAGGGCGTGACGCAAGATTGGAAGAACTGGCAGGATGCTGGTGAGCAGCTGTTTTTATGACCATGCATGAGATGTAAATGAGAGCAGGGTGGTTAATCCTGGTGACTTGGCCAATATTTATCTCTCATCCAACCTCACAAAAAATGGATTATCTGGTTATATAGCTGTTCTTGGGATCTTGATGGGCACCAATTGGCTGCCATATTTCCTACATTACAGCAGTGTGCAATTTGACTGTAGAGCACTTTAAGATGCCAGGTAGTTGTGAAAAATGCTTTACAACTGCAAGTTTTTCTGTTTTTCCTTTACAGATAAGATTTTAGTAATTTCCTGCCAGGTGTTTAGAACTGTGTTGAGTGTAACAGTCAGAAAAGCTAAAGGTGAATATAGCTCCATGTTGCTGCGTTTAAATTAAGTTTTTTTAGTTCACCTTGAATGAATATTACATAATGCAAGCACAGAGACAGCCTATTCAGCCCAAAAGGTCTGTGCCGGAGTTTATGCTTTCTGCCCACCTTATGTAATGTTACCCAATCAGCACAACGTATTTCTGTACTTATCTAAGTTCCCTTTCAGTGGATTCGTGCTATTTGTTTCAAAGACTCCATGTTCCTCATTTTTACCATTCTTTGGGTAAAGAAGTTTCTCTTGAATTCCTGACTGGATTTATTAATGGCTGCCTTTGTTTATGGCCCCTACCTTTGGACTCTCCTCCTCATGGAAACATCTCTTCACACCTGGGGTGCGATTTTCCGACCCCCACGCTGGGAGGGAGAATCGCGGGAGTGCCGGGTAATTCCCGCCACACAGCCCTGGCACCCGCAAGCGATTCTCCCACCCCCCCCAAAACGGCGTGCCGAGTTTTACGACAGGCCGCTCGGAGAATCGCTGCTCGCCGTTTCTAACAGTTGAGCGGCGATTCTCCGGCCCGGATGGGCCGAGCGGCCTGCCCAATCCGACCGGTTCACGCTGGCGCCAACCACACCTGGTCGCTGCCAGCGTGAACAGCGCGCGAACGCTGCGTGTGCGGCCTGTGGGGGGTGGAGGGAGGATCGAGCACCGAGGGGTGCTCAGTAGGGGTCTGGCCCGCGATTGGTGCCCACCAATCGGCGGGTCGGCGTCTCTAAAAGACGCACTCTTTTTCCTCCGCCGCCCCGCAAGATCACTCCGACATGTCTTGCGGTAGCACCCGCAGGGAGGACGGCAACCGCGCATGCGTGGGTTGGCGCCGGCCAACCTGAGCATGCGTGGGTGACGTAATTTAAGCACCACCGGCCGCGTCATTTATGCGGCGCCGCTTTGACGCTGCGCCAAGGCCCAGCGTGCGCAATTGACGCGGCACCGCTCCTAGCCCCCTGGGGGTGGGAGAATAGGGGGCGAGGAGCGGCCTCCGACGCCGGAGTGAAACACTCCGGTTTTCACTCCGGCGTCGGCACTTAGTCTCCCTTTGGGAGAATTGTGCCCCTGATCTGTCAAAGCCCTTGATCATTTAAAAAAAAATTTAGAGTACCCAATTATTTTTTCCAATTAAGGGGCAATTTAGCATGGCCAATCCGCCTACCCTGCACACCTTTGGGTTGTGGGGGTGAAACCCACGCAGACATGGGGAGAACGTGCAAACTCCACATGGACAGTGACCCAGGGCCGGGATTCGAACCCAGGTCCTCAGCGCCGCAGGCAGCAATGCTAACCACTGTGCCACCGTGCTGCCCTCCCTTGATCATTTTAAAGATCTCTTATCAGGTTGCCTCTCACTCTTCTGAGAGACGTTTGCATGGTCTGCATTTTGTGCAATCTATTTCATCACGCAGAGTGCAAATGCAGCGTGTAGGACTTAAAAGGACAAATGTCTTCACAAAGGAAGGCATGGAGCAATAAAAGGCAATAATTAAACCCAGTACCCTTGATGTGGGTACACAGTCAGCTGCCTGCTGTCTGCAAAGTGTTTAAAAACATAAATATTTATGCCTTTTAAAAAATTATACCATTTACAGATGATTCATTTGACTGTTTATGTTATTATTATTAATAGCTTTTTAAAATAAACTGACTGATTGAAAATCAGCCTTCTCTAGAATCTATAAAACTGTGTGGTCATATATGGCAGTGATCTCAGTTTTCATATTCTTTCATTCTTTCAAATGTACTGGGCTTTCTGCTTTTCATTTTATCTGCATCTGTTTCTGGTTTTGATCTACCCTGAGTTCAGAGAGCTTTCTCCGCATGCCTTAATGCCGTGACTAATCTTGGCGACCTTGGTGCTGACACTTGCGTGTCTACAAAGGAAACACTCCATTTCCCAGCATCGTCATCTTCCTTCTGAGGGTAAATTTCACAAAGTTGAAGAATATGTTTTTCAGTAGTTAGCACTGCTGCCTTGCGACGCCAGGGACCCGGGTTCAGTTCCGACCTTGGGTCACTGTCTGGGTGGAGTTTGCACGTTCTCCCTGTGTCTGCGTGGGTTTCCTCCTGGTGCTCCGGTTTCCTCCCGCAGTTCAAAGATTTGTAGGCCAAGATAAATTGCCCCATTGGTGTCCAATGATCTCTAGCTTAGGTTAAGGGGTGATTGGGATAGGGTGGGGGAGTGGGCCTGGGTGAAGTGCTCTTTCAGTGAGTCGGTGCAGACTTGATGGACAGAATGACCTCCTTCTGCATTTAGGGATTCTATCAACCAGTTTCGCCATTTTGCATTGGCAATACAACTCAACCCTGCTGCATTTATTTACGTCACTGCATACACCAATATGTACCAGCGCACAATTCCTTTCCCCATTTTCAATTATTGCTAACTCACCTTCCAAATTTAATTCATTGCATTTAAGGTGGACACCATGATGGAGATCCCAGTAGTTCAAAGGTAAAGACACGGAATGTGGAATTGCTGTACGCCAGGCTCATGGTGAATACTCAGCTGATTTATCACTGCCCACCGATCTTCCTTCCATTAAAGTCCCTGTGACGATGGTGTATACCCATTTCCTAATCTCACTGTAGCGCTCGCTTGGTTTGGAATTAAAAATCTTTGCAATACTTTCCAAGTCAATGGTAAATAAAAAGTGGTGCACTAAAAAATCAGCTGCCAATTCCCTATCAACCCGTTTAGCACCACTGGCACAGATAGATCTATCTGAGCCCTACTCTCTCTTGAATTATGCAGGGTGTACTGTGATTCAATCCCTGGGATGTGCTGAAATATCCGAGTTTGCCGTTGGAAAGATGTTACTAATGGTGCAAGAGGATCGCCAGTGTTACTGGTGGTGATCTTTGCCGCGTACTCGCTTTGGAAAAAGTACCTTTTAAGCTGATGACCAGTTTATTATCTCTTTAACAGGAGAGCATGCATGCATATGCAGCCAACGTTTACACAACTGTCGTGGAAGAACTGGTAAAGGGGAAACAGCGGAAGTTTATTGTGGTAGAGCAGGAGTTCTTTCGGCTCTGGTGGGACAAGGTGGCCACTGACGCACAAAAAGAACAGGTAATGGGAGAAATTTGGGTCCAGTGTCCTCTTATTTTTCAAGTGTTCTCTTATGATGGGCTTATCATTGAACCTTACAACCACAAAAACAAGCCATTTGGAGGTGGAAACAGATTAAATAGTAATTGGATAAATATTTGAAGAGAAAATGACAGTGTCATGTGGAAAGTTGAGGGAAGTGGGACTAATTGGATAGCTTTTTGAAAGAGGTAGTGCAAGCACGATGGCTCAATTAGCCTACTTGTACGCTGTAAGAATGTATGACTTCACCAGATCTAGTTGGACCTCACTCTCCTGTACACTGCCCATATCTTTTGATAGTTCCCTTTATTTAAACTGCCATCTAATTCTCCTTTTTGAAAAAAAAACAATGTATCAACTCTTTAAAAAATGGTTTAATGGCTGAATATTTTTTTATCTCAATTATGCTTTTTTCTTTTTTGGATAAAACCCGGGCCTCATCTGCCCCTTCATGTTGATGCACAGGATCCCAGGGCACTATTGGAAGAAGAGGAAGGGGCTGTCTCCCATCTTCCCAGTTGTCTTGGCCAACATCTATCCCGCAACTGGTATCATTTTCTTTTTAAATTCTGACACCTCTGGAGGGGCGATCTTCGGACCGGGACCTTAGGGTGGAATTACTCCAATTAGAATTGCTTCCCATGCATTAGTGGTAGTTCAATTGCTAATTGCCATCAGCCTACTGTCAGAATATTTCAGCCTCCAAATGAGGAAGGAGTGCTACTTGTGTCAGTGTGGTGAACACTAATTCAGCCGATAATCCTGCAGTCCGAATTTACTGCCCGTCTAAGGTGCATGCACCACCAAGTCCAAGGGATGAGGGAAGAGTATGAGGTCCCACGGCCAGAAAGCCTAACCATGGGACTGGCCACCCACTTGGTGAGCTGTTATTGGCAGCAGCTTACCATGGCCCACACATAGAGGATTCTCTTTGTGGGGTCAAATGGTGGAACTGAAAGGGGGGTTGATGCACGAGTTTAGCTCTGCTGGCTGGGCAGCTGGTTCATGATGCAGAGTGAGGACAACAGCGCAGGTTCAATTCCCGTGCCAGCTGAGGTTATTCATGCAGGACCTGCCTCAAGTATAACCTCAGGTTAAATCACCACCAGTCAGCTCTCCCCCCTCAAAGGGGAAAGCAGCCAATGGTCATCTGGGACTGTGGTGATCGTAGATTGACTAGATACAATACAACTGAGCAAACACTAGAGGGAGCACGGGAGAGCTATAAATACACCGGGACAGGAAGTGAGGACACACTTCACGGAAGGCAGAACTGATAGCAGGACACAGACACACAAGCAGGTAGCATTTGAGGTAGCCGTATGTTAAGCTCTGAAGAGAGAACAAATTCACAATAAAGCATCTTCTCCACATTTGAGACTACGAGCTTTATTAAGACACGAGGAACAACACATGGTACACTTTATAATGCACAAGAGTACATATTGTTGCTTGGCCCTGGTGAACTTATAGTAATAGTGAGTAACGGGACACAGCTGTCCAGTGGTGACATGGGGGGGACCTTTGCGAACTTCGTTGGGAACAAAGGTTAAGGATGTATTCGGACATCGCTGTATTTGATAAGTTTCTGATTCTTGATAAGAAGACAGCCAATGTGAGGGAAGTAGGTTGAGGAGGTCAGAGTACGTGGGGACTGGGCTGCGTGTGACGCTGCTTTGTCCAGATCCCTCATGATTTTGAACTTCATTGTGAAATCGCCCCTCAATTTTCTCTTCTCCAAAGAGACTAGCCCTAGTTGCTTCAATCAATCCTCACAACTGAAGTTGCTCATCTCTGAAATCATCCTCATGAATCTTTTCTGCACCCTCACTGATGCCTTCACAGGGCAGCAGCTTTATTCCAATGCCAGTTGACTTACGTCATTTTCATATGGTTTAAAAAAAATCCTGCCAGCCATTTACAGTATTTACTGAGTGTTAATTTCAGGTGCACAAGTTGCTGGATGAGGAACGCCTGGAGTTTATCATTGGAGGCCAGGTGATGCACGATGAAGCAGTAACAGAACTCAGTTCACAGATCCTGCAGCTCACAGGTTGGTATCATTCCCCTCCAGATCCGTACTTCAAACAATAATATTGATCTTCTATCTTTCTGTTGATGTCTAACACCAACTTTTCCTTTTGATGCCTTCAATGCTGAATGCCAACTCGCAGCCTTTAGGACATGCATTGGTAATCTTTCCCGAAAAGCATATGAAAGACTTATTTCAACTGCAATTGGAGAAATATACAATGAACTATAAGACCCAGACCTTACTAGGACAAGCACAATTCCTGCACATCGATCATTATGCGACATTGGTTGAAAGGTCATTTTCAACATGCCTTCCTGGTTCTAATTAAGTGTATGCATCCAAAATGTCAAGAACCTGCGGGTGATTCTCCGGCCACAATGCGCCTGGCGTACATCACGCCATGTCAGGAAAATAGCGGGAGAGCCCCTAAACGGGCTTTGCGCTAGGTACCAAACAGAATGCAATGCTCCTGACGTAAGCAGGTGATGTAATCTTGTTCACAACCCTACTGCCCCCCCCCCCCCCCCCCCCCCATAGACACAGAATGAAGACGGCGGAAATCACTACTAGTCTCCACCCGTCGAAGGTCTCAGAGGCCATTAGAGCCCCTGGGGGCGGGGGAGACGGACGCTGGTACCGGTGGTTGTTTGCGGGAGGTGTCTGATGCGGGCGAAGAGGGAGGGCGGGGGGATCTGAAGGGATACTCTATTTGGGTGGGGGGGGGGGGGGGGTGGCGATGCCAGCAATCGTTGGGGTGGGAAAGATTTGATTTATTGCCACATGTACCGAGATATAGTGAAAAGTATTGTTCTGCGTACAATCCAGACAGATTGTTCCATACATGGAAAAACATCGGACATACATACATACTCAAGGCGTCGGGTCAAGCATGCAAGTGTAGTGCTACTCAGTAGAGAAGATGTGTGAAGAGATCAATTCAGTCATAAGAGGGTCATTCAGGAGTGACGGGAACAGCGGGGAAGAACCTGTTTTTGAACCTGTTAGTGCGTGTTCTCAGAATTTGGTATCTCCTGCCTGATGGAAAAGTTTGGAAGAGAGAATAACCTGGGTGGGAGGGGTCTTTGATTATGCTGCACGATTTCCCAAAGCAGCGGGAGGTGTAGACAGAGTCAATGGATGGGAGACGGTTTCGCATGATGGACTGGGCTGTGTTCACGACTCTGTAGTTTCTTATGGCCTTGGGCCGAGCAGTTGCCATACCAGGCTGTGATGCGGCCAGATGGGATGCTTTCTACGGTGCTTCTATAAAATTTGTTAAGAGTCCATGTGGACATGCCGAATTTCCTTAGTTTCCTGAGGACGTAGAGTCGCTGTTGTGCCTTCTTGGTCGTAGCGTCGACGTGGGTGGACCAGGACAAGTTGTTGGTGATGTGCACACCTAGGAATTTGAAGCTGTCAATAACCTCCATCTCGGCACCATTGATGCAGACAGGGGTGTGTACGATACTGCGCTTCCTGAAGTCAATGACCAGCTCCTTAATTTTGCTGATGTTGAGGAAGAGATTGTTGAAAGGGTCTTGACGCTGGCAAGGATGTCGGGGGGACATTTAGTGTCATTTTGAGATCTCTGTGAAGCCAGGTTTGCTGACGTGCTAGGCTCTGCCCCTCTCAGTGCCATTGCAAAACCCGCCCCCCTCCAAAAATTATTCTAAGTGTGGATGGATTGCGATCTGGTTCAAGCCCAACCACCCAGCAGAAATCACACCTCCTTTCCCACCGATGACCACATTTTAAAATTTGGGGGGGAAATTCCGCCTCCCCTATCTTTTCTCTTAAAGTTGCTGATTGATTGATTGATTGACACACAGTGTTATTCCCAAATTTCCTGTTGTTATTGCAGTCCATCATTCTTTTCTCATCCTAATTCCCAGCGACACTAAGTTTTACACCCATGTTAAATTGACTTGCATCGGTGATGTTTCCAGCCATGTTTGTCTCAGGCTAATAGGTGCAATTGTTATTTTCGTAAAGCTCTTCTCCTGACCTTGACTTTGAGGCATTTATGAAGATAGGTCTGTCTTTGCAGAAGGACATGGTTTCCTGTATGAAACGTTTGGAAAAAGACCTCAATTTTCATGGCATGTGGATCCCTTTGGCGCATCAGCCACCACACCCACCGTGTTCGCTTTGGCTGGTTTTAACGCTCACCTCATCTCCCGTATTGACTATGACGAAAAGGAAATGATGCAGAGAAATAAGGTGAATGGGGGAGCTAGGGGTTGGGTGGGGCGGGAGGGGGTTGGAATTCAAGGAACAATCTCACTGTTAATGTCATCTAAAGCTATCAACCATTTGCCTTATAGTGTATGTCTGGTGTGGCGCATGTTGCCCCTCCTGCATAAAGTTCTCCCAGGTGAAGCTGAGGGCTGTGTCCAATCTAGCAATACGGTTTAGAATGTCTAACGTCTGTCATAAATATGTTTGGAAGGATTGATGTGTCAATCTCTGTTCCAACGTGACACTGATCACATTTACATAAGATAAAATTTAATTTTGGTGGTAACCCAAAATGATCACTGAAGAAACATATGTGTCTGGATTATCCGCACCCTGACGCCTTAATCGCGTCCGGCGCCGGGGTGGAGAATCCATTTCCACGTATGGAATCGGGACCGGCGCCAGTTCCTCGAATTCTCCAGCCCCCCAATAAGTGGCGTACCTGAGAAGTACATCGCACCGCGTATCACCTATCTGCGACCATTGCCAGAGGCCTGCCCCGCTATTCTCTGCCCCCGACTCGCCGAAGCCCCGACGCCGTGGACCACTCATAGTCCTGCCGTTTGGGATACTCGCGTGGCGGCTGCGGACTCAGTCCACGGCCGCCATGGTTGGGGGCAGGCCGATCTGAGGGAAGGGGGGGCCTCATACCGATCAGGGACACTATTGTTTTTCTGCCACGAAAGGCCACAGTTTTCACGACGGTGTGGGGACATAGTCCCTGAAGCAGAGAACCCAGCCACTGACCTAGTTGAAGTGCCAAACTGGGTGCTGATTCGTTGTTGCCACTTTGCGCCACTGCCTGTGACTAATCTCACCATAATAGTGTTGTGCAGTTGTTCAATCTGCCCTTTAACTTTTAACTGCATCCTGTTGGCATGAGCTGGGACCTTATTCTCAAACAAATGCGCTAAGAATTGTTGGTGTTGGATACTGAACTGTCAGGAATTTTCCTCTTGTTTTTATCACTCCATCCCCACGCATCGAGGATCTGAAGGGGATTGATTGACTCCTGGTGGTGGCCATCGTGTGAGTGGTCGTACACAGGGCAGCTCCTGCTTCAAGGCGTAGAAAAGTGCTTGTTTTTCCCGAAATCAGGTGTAACTTCGACAGAGAAGTGTAAGTGAAGGTTGGAGGAGAGGTTTCCCCCGGGGGTGGCATGTCTGCTGGTTACCAAACCCGACAGAGGAAGGTGGAGGGACCTGGCCAAGGAGTTGGAGGAGACTTGTGGTGCAGCTGCCGGTGGAAAGGTGGCAGAGGGGGAAGGGTCAGTGCAAGTTGGAAAGCCCCAGATGGAACAGTTGATGGCCTTCATCGAGGAAGAGTTCTGCCACCTGGGGAAGGAGATGCAGGAGGATTGATCGAAAGCCATCGAAGGGGCTGTGGCACTACTGAAGGGCTCGATGGAGAGGGTGGAGAAATGTCTGGAGGTTCAGGGGTCACAGATCCAAAAGATTGAGAGGGTGATCTCTGAACACAGCGAGCACTGGAGGCACAGGTGGGGCTCTTAGGAGACCTTTGCAAGACGTTGAGAGCAAAGCTGGAGGAGCAGGAAAACAGGTTGAGGGGGCAGTATCTGCGGATAGTGGGCCTGCCTGAAGGAGTGGGAGGTGCGAGTGCCACGAGGTACGTTTTGAGGATGCTAGCGGGGCTGGTGGCGGAGGGGCGTACTGGATAAGGCCCCCGAGGTGGGCAGAGTGCACAGGTCTCGAAGGCAAGTACTGGGGAATCGCCGTGGGCGGTGATTGTGAGACTCCACAAGTTTGTGGAGAAAGGGAAGATCTTGCAGTGGGACAGGGAGAAGCAGAACTGCGAATGGGAGGGGTACAAGATTTGAATATACTGGTACATTGGAGATGAACTGGCAAAATGGCATGTGGGGTTCAACAGGGAAGTGACGGTAAATGAGGTTTGGGGTGCTCTACCCAGCGAGACTATCGGTGACTTATGAAGGCCGGGAACATTATTTTGAGACACCAGAAGCGGCCAATTACTTTATCAAGGAGCACAAACTGGGGGAGAACTGAATAATTTTGGGAGAAGGAGGTCCTGGCGCTGGAGCAATGGACAATACGGGTAAAGAGGGAGTTGGAGGGAGGGTGGATGGTAGAAGGGCATGAAGGCAAAAGCCCCCTGATAAGGCTCATAACATGGAACTTGCAAGGGTTCAATGGACTGGTGAAAAGATCTTTGCGCACCTAAGGGGTTTGAAAGCGGAGGTGGTCTTTCTGCAGGAGATGCACCTCCACGTGAAGGGCCAGGGGGGCAGCATGGTAGCACAGTGGTATCACATGGTATCACAGCTCCAGGGTCCCAGGTTCGATTTCTGGCTTGGGCCACCATCGTATGGAGTCTGCATGTTCTCCTTGTGTCTGCGTGGGTGTCCTCCGGCTGCTCCGGTTTCCTCCCTCAAGTCCCGAAAGGCAGGCTGTTAGGGAATTTGGACATTCTGAATTCTCCCTCTGTGTACCCGAACAGGCGCCGGAATGTGGCGACTAGGGGCTTTTCGCAGTAACTTAATTGCAGTGTTAATGGAAGCCTACTTGTGACAATAAAGATTATTATTATTGGGTTAGGCTAGGAAAGGGATGGGTGGGTCAAGTCTTCCACTCAGGGTTTGATTCAAAGTTGCGGGGGTTGGCCATTTTGATGAGCAAGTGAGGTGGATTGACAAAGCTAAATTGCCCTTAGTGTCCAGTAAAGATTAGGTGGGGTTACTGGGTTACGGAGATAGGGTGGAGGTGTAGGCTTGGGTAGGGTGCTCTACCAAGGGCTGGTGCAGACTCGATGGGCCGAATGGCCTCCTTCTGCACTGTAAATTCTATGATTCTATGAGCAAGAAATCGGGGTTTGTGAGCACCAAGGAAGAGAGGGACCCAGGTGGGAGATATGTGATGGCGAGTGGGGTATTAGAGAGGACGCCGGTGGTAGTGGTGAATGTGTATGCACCGAAGTGGAACGATGTACGAGGGGGTTGCTGGCAGCGATCCTGGACTTGGCCACGTACCAGTTGATTATGGGAGGAGATTTTAATTGTGTTCTAGAGCCGAGGGTTGATAGATCAAGCCCCAGGTCAATGGGTCGGATACGAATGGCAAAGGAACTGGGTGGGTTTATGGAAAAGATGGGTATGGTGGACCCGCAGCACTTCAAGAACCCGGAGGGGAGGTCGTATTCCTTTTTCTCACATGTTTATAGGGTGTATTCAAGAATCGATTTTTTTGTGGTGAGCCAGGAGGTTTTGGTGGGGTGGAGGGGACACAGTTCGCAGGGATAGTAATTTCGGACCATGCGTCCCACTGGCTGGAGATCCAGATCATACTGGGACGGGAGCAGAGGCAGAGGTGGAGGCTCGATTCAAGGTTGTTGACAAGACTTTGAGAAGCACTAAAAGCGGTGGTCCAGGGGGAGATTATCTCGTTCAAGGCACATTCGGATAAGGAAAGGAGGGGGGAATATGAACAGCTAATGAACGAGATAGTTTGGGTAGATTGGGAGTACTCGAGGGTGCCGACCACAGAGCGATTGGCGGGGAGGAAAACGTTGCGGGGAAATTCGAGAGGTTGATGACGGGGAGGGCGGTAGGACAGCTGTGTAGGATAAGGGGGGTGCAGTACGAATACGGGGAGAAGACGAGTCGAATGTTAGTGCACCAACTGCGCAAAGGCAGGCCAGGTCCAGAGAAATATTGAAGATACGGACTGGGGCACGGGATGTGGATCAGAGTCCGGGGAGATAAACAAGGTGTTTCGGGATTATTATAAGGAGTTGGACAGGACTGACCCAGGGGGTGGGGAAGGGGACATGGGACTGTTTTTAGATGAACTGGAGTTTCCACAGGTGGAGGAAGAGAGGAGGTAGGCACTAGAGGAGCCCTTATAATAATAATCTTTATTGTCACAAGCAGGCTTACATTAACACTGCAATTAAGTTACTGTGAAAAGCCCCTAGTCGCCACATTCCGGCGCCTGCTCGGGTACACAGAGGGAGAATTCAGAATGTCCAATTCACCTAACAAGCACAACGTTCAGAACATGTAGGAGGAAACCGGAGCACCCGGAGGAAACCGCTGAGGGAGGTATTGGACAGTATAAGGGGTATGAAGTTGGGGAAGGCCCCGGGTCCCGATGGTTACCTGACGTAATTCTATGAGGAGTTCACGATGGACCTGGTATCACATCTCTTGGGGGTGTTTAATGAGGCATTGGAGAAGGGGCAGCTGCCAGAGACGATGACACAGGCAACGATCACATTAATACCAAAGAAAGGGAAAGACCCATTGGAATGTGGGTCGTTTAGGTCCATATCACTGTTAAATATGGCTGTCAAAGTGCTGATTCGGTTTGTGGCGGGAACGATGAAAGGTTGTGTCTCAGTTGTGTCCCGGGGATGGTTGCAGAGGACCAAACAAGTTTCGTAAAGGGCAGGCAGCTTTCTAGTGATAGAAGGAGACTATTAAACATGATCATGACCCCCGTAGAGAGCCCAGGTATCGGAGGTAGTGGTGTCCATGGAAGCAGAGAAGGCATTTGACCGGGTGGGGTGGCGGTACCTGTTTGAGGTCTTGGATAGGTCTGGGCCAAAGTTTGTAGCATGGATGCGCCTGTTATAACTGGCACCGATGGCGAGTGTGCAGACCAATGACATGGGCTCACAAAACTTTGAACGGCAAAGGGAACAAGGCAGGGTAGTCTGCTGTCACTTCTCTTGTTTTTGCTCGCGGTAGAACCTCTGGAAATGGCGCTTAGCGGGTCGACAGAGTGGGGAGGGATTGCGAGGGGACGAAGGAAGCATCCGTTGTCGCTATATGCGGATGACCTACTATTGTATGTTTCGGACCCACTGGAGAGCATAAAGAGGATCTGGCCCTGTTGGGGAAGTTTGGGACATTCTCGGGATAGAAGCTGAATGTTGGGAAAAGTGAACGAGCTGGGTCCCTGAGCCAACCTAGGGGGGTTGCCATTCAAGGTGACCAGAAATCGGTTTAGATACCACGGGATTCAGGTAGTGAAGGAATGGGCGTTGCTACATCAATGGGATCTAGCAAAGCTGGTTGAGGAGGTTAGGGATGATCTGAAAAGGTGGGGTACGCTGCACTTGACTTTGGCAGAAGGGTCCAAGTAGATGTACATTCAGCCGAGGTTCCTGTTCATATTCCAGACACTTCCGATCTTTGTACCAAAGATCTTCTTTCGAAAACTGGATATGATTATCTCAGACAGGGAAAGTGCCAAGAGTTAAAAGGACCCTGTTATAGAGACAGAAGGGAGAGTTGGCATAACTGAACCTGCTACATTATTACTGGGTGGCGAATGTGGAGAAGGTGAGGCAGAGGTGGGAAGGAGAGGAGGCAGAATGGTTTAGGATGGAGGAAGAATCATTCAGGGGGTCCAGCTTGAGGGCTATGGTGACGATGGCATTGCCAATGGCGCCAACGAAATACGCAGAGAGCCCGGTGGTGCAGTCCACTGTAAAGGTCTGGAACCAGCTGAGGAGGCATTTCAGGATATAAGGGATGTTGGTGCTGGCGCCGCTGTGCGAAAACCACGGTTTCGAGCCAGGGAAGATAGATGATATGTATAGGAAGTGGAGAGTAGTGGGGCTAGCTAGAGGGATCTGTACCTGGAAGAGGGGTGTGCCAGTATAGAGGAACTGAAGGAGAGGGGAGAGCTCCCGAGGAGAAGTGTGTTTAGACACTTACAGGTAAGGGACTTTGCGCGGAAGGTTTGGAAAGAGATCCCCAGGTTGCCGAGGTAGACCTGTTGAAGCGACGGCTGTTTCCGGATGTGGAAGGGGAGTGCAGGATTGGGGACATATAAGAGTGGCTGGGAGAACTGGGAGGTGAGCTGGTGGTGAAGATTAAAATATGGGAGGGGAGATAAACTGGGGAGCATGGAGTGAGCGCACCAACGACTCTAATTTCTCAGAAGACTAAGGACATTTGGCATGCCAGCTACGATTCTCACCAACTTCTACAGATGCACCATAGAAAGCATTCATTTTGGATGTATCACAGCTTGGTATGGAGCCTGCTCTGTCCAAGACCGCAGGAAACTACAAAAGGGCGTGAATGTAGCCCAGTCCATCACACAAACCAGCCTCCCATCCATGGACTCTGTCTACAATTCCCGCTGCCTCAGAAAGACAGTCAGCATAATTAAGGACCCCACGCACCCCGGACATACTCTCTTCCACCTTCTTCCGTCAGGAAAAAGATACAAAAGTTTGAGGTCACGTACCAACCGACTCAAGGACAGCTTCTTCCCTGCTGCTAACAGACTTTTGAATGGACCGACCTTGTATTAAGTTGATCTTTTCTTTACACCCTAGCTATGACTATCATTACATTCTGTAGTCTCTCCTTCCTTCCCTATGTACGGTATGTGTTGTCTGTATATCATGCAAGAAACAACACTTTTCACTGTATACTAATACATGTGACAATAATAAATCAAATCTTAAATCTTGAATAAAAATCATTTTTTTAAAAAGAGGATCTGGAGGGGATTGCTAAACAGCCTTCTAAACATGTAACACAGAAAGCTGCACAAGAACAGTTAAACATGGCTGTCTGAGATTTCCCCCCTCAATCTTGTGGAATCCACACATCATCTCCTGCAACAGAATACTTAGCTTGTCATCCGAGTGGTGAAAGTTAAAAGTTTCCTTTCATGAATGTTTGGTGGTTTTTCTCTTTCACACAAAGTAATCGGAGGAGTCTCAGGGTCAGAATTATTGATTGTTGACCAATGTGGTGGAAGAGCCCAGCTTCGGAGACAGATCTCCGGAGCTGACTCTGCCAACATAAAGGTGACATTTATACAGAGTGTGGTTACGTAGGTAAGAATATTGTTTCCGATGGATCATGTCTGTTGTAAATTTTACATTAAACAAGTTCCGTATGTGCACCTCGGCAGAGTGATTGCTCTCTCCCCTTCATTTTTCCATGGATCCCTCCCTAACCTCCCCACCTGGTGCCAGACCGGACAGATGTGTCTGGTCCTTGGGTCGAGTTTGAAAAAACACGTTTGTTAACCCTTCTGCTGACTGCTGTAGATTGTGTCTTCGAATAACTGTTTAAGGTCACTGAAATCTGAGTTAACTGCTAAACAGCCTTCTAAACATGTAACACAGAAAGCTGCACAAGAACAGTTAAACATGGCTGTCTGAGATTTCCCCCCCTCAATCTTGTCGACCCTTATGATGTCTGGTGTGGATGCTACCTCTTCAGCTTTTAGCTGACATCTTTAAGAAAATTGCTTTAGTATACTGTATTACACTACATAGATTCAAAATTCTTAAGAATAAGTGCTAATTGTCCTAATAGATTATTGTTATGAATCATTTGTCTTCCCACGACAAATGTACTGTTTTGTTTATCAAGGGTCTTCCTCCCTATACCAGAAGTTACAGCTCTGTCCCTGAACACTTCTTGAACTGTTTACAACTTTCATAAGCTTCCTGGAGCCCTCTGCCCTTTACTACTCTTCCAAGTCACTTATAAAGACTGAGAAATCCACATGCCACACTGAAGCTGCACTCAAGTTCTGAATTGATTAACTGAATTTATTTCCATAAATTAAGTAAGTAGGACACAAGTAGAACAGCCCGCGTTTTGTGCAGCGACACCAGTATGTTTTAAAGCTACACTTTTGCCCGTTATTTCAGTGCAAGCTTTAAATACAAAAGGAAGATAGTGCCAATGCTGAAAAGCTGAAATAAAAAAGCGATGTTGGAAATACTTGGCAGATCAGGCAGCAACTGTGCAGAACGAAACGTTAGCTCAGTTTCTCTCCCTCCACAGACGCAGCCTGAGCTGATGTATATTTCCAGCACTTATTGTTTCAATTCAGGATGCCCAATTTTTTTGTTTCCAAGCCCCCCACCCCCAGTAGAATGCACAGCACCTTGGAGGAAATGTAACATTCTGCTTTATGAAGATGTTCGTGCAATTTATGGTTTTCCTCTGCATTAATTTTCTCTCTCTTCTTGCTCTCCTGACCCATACAGAAGCTCCAGTTTGTGTGGCAAGGATCTTCTTCATTGGCCCAGCAGCAGGAAATCTTCACCCATACCATGGACCAATACAGTTATTGTGTCCCATCGTTTCTGCCATTCTCCAACAGGTAGTAATGTTGGTTCACTTTAATAATCCAAATAAGTCAGTGTTTAATTCAATACTGCTACAAATAGCCGTTTGGTAGTACCGAACTTGAGTATTGCTGAAAGAAGAGACATGCTGTCGAAACTTTTCATCTGGCAAGATTACTAGGTGTAAAGGGAACAACAGTTTATGCTTCTTGAGAAGAGAGTGCTGATTGGTTGGCAAATGGACTCTGTCACAAACCACGCTGATAGAATCATAGAATTTACAATGCAGAAGGAGGCCATTCGGCCCATCGAGTCTGCACCGGCCCTTGGAAAGCGCACCCGATCTAAACCCACACCTTCACCCTATACCCATCACCCAGTAACCCCACCTAACATTTCTTGGACACTAAGGGGCAATTTAGCATGGCCAATCCACCTAACCTGCACATCTTTGGACTGTGGAAGGAAACCGGAGGACCCGGAGGAAACCCATGCAGACACGGGGAAAACATGCAGACTCCGCACAGACAGTGACCCAAGCTGGGAATCGAACCTGGGACCCTGGAGCTGTGAAGCAACTGTGCTAACCACTGTGATACCGTGCTGCGAGGGTATCCCAACTTGGAACGCTGGTTTCTGGATGTATATAGTTTTGTTTTTGGAACGGTGTGAGGAGTCAAGTGAAACCCCAGCGAGAATAAGCAGTCCAGTTGCCATGGAACATTTATTTAAGACTATTTATTAAATTAAAGAAACAACAAATACACGCGAATAGGACTATACTGCACAAACACAATTCGGCATATGAATTACTAAACACACACAATTTATGTAGAACGTACCCTTGTCTGAAAATATATCTACGATTCCTGAACTCCTTAAGGCTTTCCCTTTATCCGAAGCAGCATCCAAATTAAATAGATCTATAAGTCAAGGCCAACTTATAGTTCCCACGCAATAGAGGGATTGGATTGGATTGGATTTGTTTATTGTCACGTGTACCGAGGTACAGTGAAAAGTATTTTTCTGCAAGCAGCTCAACAGATCATTCAATACATGGGAAGAAAAGGGAATTGAACAGAATTCAAGAAAATACATGAGGATAATGAAGTCTGGGAAACATCTTGTCGTGGCCAAGCAAAGATATTTAAACTGCCTTTACGAAGGTTTTCTGCACTGCTTTTCCTCATACTTAGATGTAAAACCGGCTTGCAGGCTGCTAGATGCCAACTGGCCACCCTTCCTTCTGAAGGTCCTGGCACTTCTATTCTGCCTTCCGTGTATTTGGCTGCCTGCCCCCCTCAAATTCCTTAACTCTAGAAATGAGCATGTGTATGTCTCACTGATCTCCCAATCATCTACATAAGATGTTTCTGCTAATAGAGGATTCACACCTGGTTCTATCCATTAATCTCATTTAAATGGAAAGACTCATCTATCCTGCATTTTGTAGGCTGGTTACTGCTTTGCTAGGCGTGTTTCTACCTGTTGCTGGGCAGTTCGCATCCTATTATTTTGTGTTAAACTTGTGTTACCAGGCAAATCCATAGCATACTCTAATTGATAGAAGCGTTGGCATGGAGAATGCCCTAGTTAACTGTTACTGACAGTTAACTGCCAAGCTTTGTTTAAATTCAAACCAGACAGGTTGATTCTGATTGGTCAAGGCATTCTCCTGGGAAATGAACCAGAGAATGACTGTTGCCGAGTTTGTTTATAAATTGTTGCTCCCTTTACATTTGGTATGCTTGCTAATTGTCCAGAAGAGTGCAAGACGAAAAACTTTGACAGCATGTGCCTTTTTTCAGCAATTAGCAATGCTGTTATGTGGTGAGATGGCTGTGCAGTGGAGTGGCTTGCTTTGTTTTAGAGCGTCAACATTAAATTCAGAATGGTGTGACATAGTTTGGCTTTTGTTTCTCTTCACATTGCTTGTGAGGAGGCAGTGAGCAGATGCCATGTACCCACAGCACTGTAATAGATCAGTTCAAAACTACGTCATGTCTACGCGAGCCACAAAGAAAACTATGCATTTCCATTTCTACTATCATTGCTGATGAGAGAGCACAATGGCCCTGGATCTTTGACTCATTTGCTACAACACTGTCAATCCAAATAATACATTTCAAGATGATATTTTGACTTTTAATTTATTCCATTCAGATGATGAGTCTATGGACAATACAAATAGCAAACTGTAGCAGGAACAAAATGAATACTCACAGGTCTTGATCAGGAAGATGAAGCAAAGGTGGACCTTGCATGGATAAATTCCGATAAAGGATGGGGTAATGTTACTGAAATTGAAGAAAAGGGGAGGGAAACAATTCAGAAGCAATATAATGGGTGAAGTATTGCACTAGGCTGGTGGATCAAAGTAGCAACATTATTGGAAGTAGAAAGAGTATCGAGGGAGCTATTTCCTACATTTCAACCATGTCACAACCTGATTGGGGTTTGAAGGAAAATCAATATCAGCACACAAGGCAATTACAGACAAAGCAGAACATTCTGCCTACCTTTAGTCATTAATCCAGAACCATCCTAAAGTTACTCAGTGGAACATCTAATTGGTTCTTAAACAATTTGATGGTAATTTCCTGCACTCTTTTATCTGCAGAACCATTCCAAGTTTTCATTTGCTTTCAGTGAGGAAACATTTCCTTACGTAACTTTGTAGTTTGGCACCTTCCATTTTTAATCTGTCTCTCCGGTTCTACTTTTGCATTGTAGTTTCCAGGATGTTCAGGATTCATCTTCACCATACCATTTACAATCGTATATCTCGGCCCAATTAACTCAGATGCATCACTTGCATGCTTAAAAAGTCTACTTTTCTCTGCTCTTTACTCGGAACGCTGACATTATTGATTAGTTTTATATCTCTTTGAACTTGCTTGCATTGATTGAATGTCTCCCTTCAATCTTGGTGACCAGAATAAGATGTAGCACTCGGAGCAATGTACAGTTTTGGTCGAGGCTTCCCCTGACTTGACATTTGGCTGTTTTAGTGTTATGGGCACCATGTTGACTGGTTTCCAACCTATCGCTGTGTCCTCTGCTAATGGGCCTTGTCCGCATTGGCGAGAGCATTCCCCCTCGGCTGAATATGGTCTTGGTATCAAGGGTTTCTGCAAAATGAGGAGCTTTGTTTGACTTTCACGCAATACAATAAAAACAAGACTGCCAACATCATAACACTCTGTGTAATCAAGGTACGATATTCATTGGTTCTGCAATATAACTTAATGAAGTATTCAGTGGCCATGTTAATATCTTAAGGAGAAATGGTTCATAAACCGTGCACTCTTATTTGGGAGGGAAAAGAAAAAGAAGTTGACAGGTGATCAAATTAGCCACAAGGACATAAAATCATCTTTTTTTAAATGTTATTTAGATCTGGCTTTTATTGGAATGGAGTTGCTGTTTTTCCTGATCCATCAAAAGATGGAATCTACCCGAATATGAGTCTCCCGGTGACCAATGACACAATTCGTGCCTACGCAAAGACTATGGTGTCAAACATAAAAGAGAGAGCAGCCTGGTTCCGATCTAGCCATGTTCTGTGGCCATGGGTAAGACATGCAACATATAAAACTGATTCTTGTCTCAAAGTGTTGAATGAGCCTCATGTACGGGTATTTGGTATGCGGTAATGTGCTTGCTAGGATTTTTTTTTAAATTAGTTCTTGGCTTCAAGGGCAGCATTTTATCATCCATCCCTGAGTGCCCTTGGGAAAAGGTGTTGCTGAGCTGCCTTCCTCCTGAATACTACTTGTTCGGACATTTTTCGAAGGACAGTTAAGAGTCAGCCACTTTGCTGTAGGTCTGGAGTCACATATAGGCCAGACCAAGCAAGGACAACAGATTTCCTTCCCTAAAGCAAACCGGTAATCCAGATGGGCTTTTACAACCATTGCTGAAACTAGTATTTTGATCCAGAACTATTTAATTAGTGGAACTGAAATTCGTCATCTGCAACGGTGGTATGTATCTGGTCAGTGACTAGTCCAGTTGCATAACCAAACTGCCCTTGAATTTGGATTGGAATTTTAAAAATATGATTAAAACGAGTTGCAGCGAAGAAAAATCTGTATTCATTTTATCTATGATTCGTATCCATATGAACGGGCCAGTCCTTTGCTCTAAGTTTAGTTCTTCCAGGTTCCGTCTCGCACAAGTTACTTTTCTCCTATTTACTTTCTCGATGTTTCTTGATTTTGGCATCTGACAGTCATTCTTGTGTAAAGGTTATGTTGACATCAACTTTGAATCACTGAGTTGTTAAAGCAGTGAATGACATTAAGGCTTGATGAGTCTTAACTTTCTCAAGCTAAATGTCAGAAAAACTGAAGCAATCCACTGTGATTCTTATAACCTGCTTTGTGCCTCCAACACCGACTCCCTTTGATCAACCTGGCTGTCATCCCTGACTGGGAACCTTGGTGTACAGCTTGAGAAAAGCTCAGCTCCTTCATCATATTGTATCATTTACTAAGGCCATTTCTATGTCCAAAACATTTCCCATCTCTGCCTCTACCTCTGATGTACCATCAATAACGACAGAGGATGAGTTGAGAGTGAAACTGTGGCTTTAATTAGCTTTAAAGATACCTGCTGGAAGCCAGCCCCAGAATGAGGGCAGGGCCGGAGGTTGGCCACCTTTATACCTGAGCCCGAGGGGAGGAGCCACAGGCGGAGCCAGCAGGGGCCAGCCCAGGCATGTTACATACAGCAGGTATAATACAATACAGTGGTTTACCACAACCTTTCACTTCATTACCAAAATATTTTATTATGAGTAACTCACCGCCTGACACCACACCAGCATGTTCTCTCCTTGCCTGGATGATTGCAGTTCCAACAACACTCGAGACGCTTTGAACACAAAGTAGCTGCCTGATTGGTACCCCATCCACCACCTTAAACGTTCAGACCTCCTACCACCAATATATTGTGACAGCGCTGAGCACCACAAGATGCATGGCAGCAACTCACCAAGGTTCCTTTGACAGCACCTTCCAAACTGGCGGCCTCTACCATCTAGAAAGACCAGGGCACCGGATTTGTGGGAATGCTGCCCTGTGCAAATTCCCCTACCAAGTCACACACCATCTGACTTGGAACTATATCACTGTTCTTTCGCTGATACAGATTCAGACTCCCTTTCAACAGAACGGAGTGCACCTACGCCCCATGGACTGAAGCTGGTCAGGGCAACTCACCATGTCTTCTCAAAGGCAATTCGAAATGGGCAGCAACTATTGGCCTTGCCAGCAACACCCACATCCCATGGAAGAATAAAGAATCAATTAATTCAAGCTGCATTTCTGCAACACTTTCCTGACTGTCTTGACTGGTTTCACCAATTACAAGCTGCAATTCCGCTTTAATAACCTGACCCACTTCCACATGCACAGAGGGGACTGTAACTTTTATTGCCCACCTTTGGCAAGTTCCACTGGCTCCCCATGCCCAAATTGACACTAAGATCACTACTTTCATCTTCAAATCCTTCCACGGCCCTATCTTAATAATCTCCTGGGGCTGTATGTCCTCGCAGGTACGCCCAACCCTCTCACACTAGCTTGCTACGTCACTGTTTCATCATTCTTGAACCATTATGGCCGTATCTCTGAAAAAGCCCCTCCCCTACTATCTTCGTCTTACCCCCTCCTTTTCCAACTTTCAAAAGCTATCCATAGACCTTTCTCCTCTCCCTGTATTTTCACTCCTCGCATCCCACTAACCGCTCTCTTCACCCCCCCCCCCCCCCCGACTTCGTCCAGAGTGTCTTCTATTTGTTTATTTTACCCGTAAAGCATTCTCAGATGTCTAACCATGTATGTGGAGTGTGAATGAGATAGAGCCATATAGGTTGACAGCACGGAGGGGAGGCAATGATGCAGTGATATCATCGCTGGACTAGTAATTCAGAGACCCAGAGTCATCCTGGGGACCGGGTTCAAATCCTGCTATGGCAGATGGTGAAATTTGAATTGTCATTCACTAATGTCCTTGAAGCGAAGGAAATGTGGTGTCCTTACCTGGCCTGACCTACATGTGACTCCAGACCCACAGCAATGTGGCTGACTCTTAAATGCTGGCCCAGCCAGTGACGCCCACATCCCATGGACGAATTCACAAAAAGGAAAGAGGCCCAACGGACCATTATGTCCCTGTCGACCATTCTAATCCCATTCTCCAGCACTTGATCCGATTGAATCATGGAGGGATGGAAGTCATTGCTTCATTATATGGTGTTGTCAGTTTTGTCTGTAACCTCTTGTTTCCCTTTTTGTTTTTATATCTTCATTTATTTTGACGACAGGGCTGTGACAAGCAGTTCTTCAATGCCTCGGTCCAGTTTAAGAATATGGATCCATTGATGGATTATATCAACCAGCACAGAGATGAGTTTGGAGTTACAGTGCAATATGCCACATTAAGTGAATATATGCAGGCGGTTCACAATGCAAACCTGACTTGGGACGTCCGAAAGAACCAAGACTTTCTTCCTTACTCCTCAGGTAATGGTCGGCAAACCAAAACCATTGTCTCTATGGCAGCACCCATTGTTTTAACTTTAAGAGGGAACAGGCTGGTATTGTGTCCACTTATAAAACTCTTCTGCTGTTGTCGAGGACCAAACATTTTCGGCGCAATCCAACTGCCACGCTGCGCCCAAAAAGCAGTGTGCCGCGGCGGCGCAGCGTGGCCGTTAAAAGCCAGGATCTTCCCGGTTCACAAAGCCTCGCGGGATTGCGCTCGATCTTTGTGATGTAAATCCTGCCCATTGTGGGTGGGATCACCTTTTAGCAAATCTGCATATTGAAGCAACAGAGCTAATCTCAATTTACCGTGCAGTTCTTCGAGGCACCCGAGTCATTGGGATCTATCCACTTCGCCACGGAGACCTCGGGCGAGCGCCGCTCAGTACTGGTTTCCACAAACGGGGACCAGACGGAATGGCACTCGTCTGGGGCTTCCCATGGGTTTGGAGGCCCCCAGGTGAATGCCCTTTTGTGCAGGGTGTCTTGTGTTATGTGATGTTCCTCCGTGCCAATGGAAACTGAGTTTTGAATATTCAAACTTCTCAATGATGACTGTTTAAAAATTAGCTAGCATATGTTTACAAGTGGCACAATTAATTTTCAATGATTGGACAGTGCATTTACAATTGTGTGTAACAACCCATTTTAAAAGTTAAAACCGTCACTCCAATTTTTAAAAAATATGTCCGGTTTTAGTATAGTTCTGAAATGCTAAGAAAATGATGTATAATGATATCAATTGTTTTAAATCCATCCTAATATTAAAAAGTAAAAGGATTTTTTAAAGCTATTATTAAGTGTCTTCTGTCTTCAAGGGAATTTATAAAATATTCTGTGCACCGGATAAAACGATTGCCCTAAATGGCAGTATGCTGGAAAATTATCCAAGACAGCAACGTGGGTAATTTTGTATTGTGGGAAATGTCGCTTTTGCAAGGAGGGAAACTGTACAAACATACGGCTGTAAACATTTGCAAGGAGACCTGGAAAGATCTCCCTCCTCCTGTTTGAGTGTGATACCTGTGTTGTATATGGCCACCTCCTGCAGAGGGGGCTGTTGTGTGCTTGACGCACCAGCTATTTACAATGAGAGTCAGCCTTTCGAAACGTATTCATTCTGATTACTGCTCCATAATGGGTAGATTTTGGATGCTTAGAGATGGGTGGGTTCTTTGAGCTTTATTGCAAAACTGACCAGGAGTAGCATTGGTTTAATTTAGTAATCTTAACAGAAGTAAGCTGACAAAATCCATAAAGAGTTTCCTTTTGTCGTTTGAAGAGAGCTATTCCGGTTTCTGAACTGGAGGAGCAAATTCTTTTCTCAGCCAACTCATAGCTGGAACAAGATGAGTGTTATTGTATTCAATGCAAAGAACTGTTATGCTGCAGTTTTTGAACGCTGGTAGTTGGGGCCAGGAATTAACCTGCATAATTTACCATTTTTGGTTCATGACTATTGTTAACTTCTGATTCATTACATTGACTCAGCTCCTCTTCAATGAGCTGAATGGAACATGGCAAACATTTAATGAATTGCAGGAAAAAAGTATCTTTTCAGGGGTTTTGTTTTTGCTTTAGAAGGATATGGATGGTAATGCTCAATTCTTTTTTTAGTATCCCGGCTGCTGTTGGATTTTTTGGGCTATTTGAAGGTGTAATGAGTGTGTAATATCCTAAAGCCAGAAAGGATGTATCCAAATTTGAGGTTTGATTTCAGACCTTTTGGCATTCCATTTCGACAATGCCAAGTCAAATTGTCCGATTGAATCAGTCCCAGGTTCTTTTTAACAATGTGATATTTCTCCTTTTTAAAATGGTTATACTGCAGCTCTCCGCTCGTTCATTGTCTGAAGTCCTGTTGTTGTCTCATTTCTCAGGCAGGACAGAATGGAAGCCAGCTGCTCGCTCCTAAGGAGGGAGCGAGGATCATTAGGAACACAACCACTCGCATATGGTGCAGCTTTTTTTTTTCGCAGTGCAGTTAAATCTATCTTAACGCCCAAGCTGTAGGATAGAGGAAGGGTAGCGGCTGGATGAAACCTTTGCTGTGCTGGTCACTGATTTCCTTTTCCTTGGAACAGCATTGACCCGGTTAAGAAGAGCTACTTGTCTAATCACGTGACCGGGAAAACCAATTGAGCTAAGGTGCAACCAGCCTGGAGTTGTTGTCTCGATTTCTAGTTGTACATGATTATGGAATGAAAATAACTGGCAAATTCTGCTTGAATCAAACCACCGTCACTAACTAGGCCACAGAATTGTAATCTGAGTTGACTGTAGTGTTCTCATTTGTGACTGTTATCTTGAACTGGTCACGGTGACGTTCTCTGTCATTGTGAGTAACTATGTGGTTTCCACTCAGATGCCAAATCCTATAGCTGGTGCCAAGACCTTTTTCCCAAATGAAATGTTCTGGAGCACAAACACTGTACCCTTCATATTCATTTTATAGTTACTAATTGTGTTTTTTTGATTGTAAATGGATGGACTATTGGGCGTGATTATCCGGAAAGATTTCTAAGTGTGGTAGCGAGCGGGAACTGCAACGAGCTTCCCGGCGCTCGCTCCAACGAGGCCGGTAATGCTATTCAACATTAATTGGTCCACTTAACGAGACCCCACGGACTTCTCGCCGCAAATGAAGGCTCATCAGCCAATCTGCCGGGAACGCGCTCGCCAGCCCCCCCCACCAACAAGGCCGAGCAGAACTTAAACCGCACTTGCACAGCAGGCCCCACTCAGCTCACAGCCATGACGCCGAGACGACCGGCCTCAAGATTCGGGGATGCAGACCTGGGGAGGCTTCTGGACACGGTGGAGGCCAGGAGGGATGTCCTGTTCCCGCGAGGGTCTCAGAGGGTGAGCCACAGGGCAGCCAGTGCTGCCTAGGATGAGGTGGTGGCAGCCGTGAGCTCAGGGAATGTGGCCAGGAGGACTGGCCTCCAGTATCGTAAGAAGTATTTGCCGAGCAGCAAGGGCTTGTTGACAACAATGCCACGCTCCCCTCCCCCAAGACCTTTCCCTCACCACGCGAGCATCCCCCCACCAACCCTCCATGCTGCCCAATCCTCCCTTCACACACCCCCTCCCACAACTGTGAACCATGCATGTGGCTAATGATACCCTCTCTGTGTCTCTACAGGAGAAGCTCTCCCACAATCGCCAGGAGAGGGCTCAGACTGAGGGAAGCGTGCCAGACATACGAATCCTCAAGTCTTTCGAGTAGCGGGCCCTGGAAGTGGCTGGTGTGGCCAAGGACAGATCAGTCACCAACGCGGAGGCTGGCAGATGCCGCAGAGGTGAGGATCTACCGGGCCCCTCCCGGAGCACCTGTCAAATGTGAGTTGTTATTGTCTTACTGACTGACCCATCCCTCCCACTGACCACATATCCATTCTCCCGCAGGTCCTCCAGGCTGGCCCCTTCCCCTGCCTACCAGGAGAACACCATGGAAGAGCGCTCCGGGGATGCTACGATCGACGCCTCCCAGCTGTCATCCCCACCCTCCACCAGTGCAAATACACGCACACCTCGGAGGGAAACATTAGTGGACAGGCTTCTGGGGCACAATCTGGTGAGCACCTCACTGCTGATGATGTACATCAGGTGGAGGCAGGAACCCCCAGGCAAGACAGCAGTCGGAGGTCTGCTGGATCCCAGGACCCAGCTGGGTCCCAGCCTGATGCTGAGCCTGTGGTACAGAGGTACCCGGAACTGATGGAGGCGATAGGATGTGGCTGTGGCATTCAGAAGGGAATGTCAGCAACACTCCAACATGTCCATAGCCGCTTGGAGGAGTCTCAGAGGCAATGGGCGCAGAAGCTGTCACCAGCAATGCGTGGCACCGAGGCCAACATTGCTGTGATGGTGAACGCAGTGGAGAGCCTGGTGCACAACATCGGCAGCATGAGCGAAGGAGTCCAAGGCACAGCTCAGTCATTGATGGCCATAGCTGAGGGCCTCTTCAGAATGTTCGACTCGCTCGGGGATGTGACCCAGTATCAAGCTATGGGCACTGAGTGGAAGGAGAGGGCGCTGGGTGCCAAAACGGACCCATTCTATGGGCTGGTGACAGTGGCCACCAGCTTCCCCGAGTTCCACCCCTCTGATGAGGCCATGTCTCGAGGTCAGCACACGGGGCAGGGTGGCATGGCTGTGCATGTGCCGCTGACAAGTGCACCGGGGCACTCCGGCCACAGAGCCCCCAGAGGATGTCCGCCGGGGCTTCAAAGGCTACGGGACGTGGTAAACAGCTGGCTGCTTCCACCTCAGATGTGCATCCTGGGGGCATGCCTGGACGTAGTGGTAGAACAAGGAAAGTTAAGCACGTTGAGATACACTGAGGGCATCAGGAGAGGGGGGGGGAGATGCTGGGGAGTAGGTAGGGGGGGGTGAGGGATGGTGGGGAGAGTGGGGGGGGGGCACCATCGGGAGAGAGGGGCATTGTTGCACACCTGTTACATATTATTAAAAGCCCTTCACCACAACCAGTATGCAGCCTCTGTCACTTTCTTTAGCAATGCAGCCCGACCTCCGAACCCTAGGCCCATTTCTCTAGACATCCACCTCTTCCCGTGGCATTCACATACTCTCCAGCCATGGACATGTCCTCGTAGCTATGTCCCATTCCCTGGTATTCAGATATTGACTGCTGTGTGTGTGGTGTTGCCCTCCGCAGTGTTCAACTGCAGTGTCCATGGATCAAGGTGTGATTGGGATGCTAGGCAATGACTTCCACGTGCTACTTGGCCCACCCACACATGGGAATCTATTGGGTTCTGTGAAGTGCTCACTTAACCATGATTGCCCATTCCCTATTAGCAATAGGTTAAGTCACATGGCCAGAGGCTCCGTCAGTCTGTGGGGGTTTGGGTGGTCAGTGGGGCAGACAGGCAGGGGTGAGGGTTGACCCCCCCCCCCCCCATCTTCGCATGGCAGCCCACCCCTGCAGCGAGTTCCCCTCCAGCCGAGGGTCCCCCACCTTGCGCCGAGCACTGGGGCAGCAAGCCCGGTGCCCTGGGTTCTTTGCCTGTGAGTAAAGATGGCTACCCACCTCATTGGCTCCCCACAGAAGCCAGATTCACGTTTTTCAAAAGGAATACTAATCGGCTGGGAAGGCCGATGAATCAATGGCGGCCGTGGATATGGGAGGGCACCCGTTAATTGTATGGAAATGGGGCGTAAGTGGTGATAATTGGTTTCTCGCCACGTTACGGAGAGGTCCCGATTTCGCCTAAGGAATGGGCTGGTGACATCTCAAACTGTTTGGCGCCTGGCGCGGCTCTCGTTTTTGGCCTCTCCCGCTATTCACCAATCTCGTTTCTCTCTTGCTCGAGCGCCACGAGGCCTGAGAATCACACCCATTGTCTTTGCTTCTGTGTGCGGGAGAAAAGCAATTTAAATTTTTTTATTGACATCCAATGCTGTTGAATTATATTTTGCCTCTCTAATTCCAGAGCCATTTCAAGCCTGGACTGGATTTTATGCCTCTCGGAATGTACTCAAAGGAATGGCTCGGAGAGCAAATTCACTCCTGTATGCCTGTGAATCCCTTTTCACGTTGTATCTCTTGAGGTACCCTTTAGGATCTGTAGACAAACTTTGGGCTCTACAACAAATACAACAACTGAGATGGGCAGTATCGGAGGTGAGGACTTTCAGGCACTTTGCTGGTCAGCTACGTTTCTAGTAAGGCATAAAATAAATAAATATTCCAAATTCTATTCATGGGATCTTTTGAATGCTAATCAAAATTGACTTTTTTTTTCTCAATTGTTGACTGAAAGGAGCATTATCGAGCGTTTTTTAAAAAAAGAGGATGATGGGACAAATGCAATCATGCGAATAGTTTTGGGGAGAAAGGAGCATTGTTATGCAAAAAGCTCAAATGAAATGTGTCTGTACATACAAGACATAGCTCTATGGAATAATACTGCACAAAACCTGTTTTTGACACCATGTTGTCAGAACTGCACTTCTGGTCCAGTGTAAATGCAACCAGATGATTGCGTAGAAGATGCTTATTTAATCATCAGGCTCGAGGGGACAAATGGCATACCCCTGCTCCTAATTTGTGCATGCATTTAATAGTATTATGTCACTATCCTTTTTACCAATGCATTTCCAGAAAATGGTAATTTTGAAAAAGAGCAAAGTTAAGATTTTCATGATTTGGCTTGAAAGGGTAACCCAAAATGTAATCACTGTTTTGTTGTCCTAACGGTGGGGAACAGTGTGGTATATGTGTTTATTAAAGCATGGGAAGTTAAGGAGCCAGACTAATTTCACATTGGAACATTTGCAAAAGTAACTACTCAGTAAGTGAGAAAATTAGAGGAAATTTTAAAAGTTGGCACTCTCAGCCATGCAAAGCTTTCACTGGAATTTGGATCTGAAGGGTGATAGTGCCAATATTGTTACAGGCCTTGGCCAGGCCCGCAAGTGGTTGGTGAGTTCCGGTTAGGGACCAATAACGTTTTGTGTAAAATCTGCAAAGTTTGAGATTCATGTTACTTGCTGCGAGAATAAAGCCGCAAGATTCCACGGATTTTGAATAAACAAAAATGAACTTTACTGTACAAAGAAAAGATAAAACTATTTACAGTACTATACTGTAACATTCATGAATTAACAAGTAAAGTTTGGTCGAGCACAGCACAATAAATACCAGATGCAACCCAAATGGATTCCATGGATTTCGTCAATGACCCACCCATGAATCAGGAACACTGTGAATCAACTAATCTCACTGAAACTCATGAGGGATTTCAATCTTCACCAGTGAAGATCTCGCCTCGGAATTATCTCCAAATGTCGCTCCAACTCAAGTCGGCTTCACCGACAGCCCAACTTGCATGGGTTTAATCTCGCCCCCTGAGATTTTGTTCTCTAGATTCCCAAGTACACTCGAGCACCAACACCCGAGCACAATTTCAGCTCTTTAGCCATGCCAAGCAGAACAGTACTGTTCCAAAGGACTACCTTTGCCCGAACTGTCCACAGTGCAGAGTCACCAACTTCGGCTGCTTTCTTTGATCTTCGGGGCTTCTCTTGAGCCCTCTTCAATGACCAGAATCAGACGGCATCAACAACTACCCACCTCGCAGGCGTTTAATCTCATCTCCCAAGATTCTATTGCCCTGAATTCCAGAGTATACACTCTAACATCAAATTACAGACATTCGTTCAGATCTTCAGGCCTGCTGAACTTGACACTATTGCTCTAAAGTAGTGCATTTGGCCCCATGGTCCTCTTCAATTACCAGGCCTTCTCCTGAGCCCTTTACTTAAGGTCTACCCTCTGCATCCTTTTCCCTAACTTGGAACCTGTTTCTCTGTTCCTCTCTTTTACCTTGAGTTTATTGGGACCCTGTCTCTGTCCCTTAACTGGGACTTCCTTTTAGCTCCTCTCCCTCTGTTTGAGATCTTCCCATGTCCCCTGCCTGGACACTTTCCAGCGTGACCCGCCATCTCACCTGGATTTTCGCGACTTTCTTCTTTTTCCTTTTATGCACTGACATGCGGGGCTGCCCTGGGCCTCAAGATGCAGAACCGCACATGTGCAGGTCGCTCCCGACCTGCACATACGCAGAAAGTCCAAAGTCCATCGGAGCATGAGGTTCTCAACCTCTGAGCTCAAGATTAAGATAAGCTGGGCTTCATAACAATGTGCAGTGCAAGGATTTGCCATGCAATGGACAGAGAGACATGGAAGTCACGCAATGCCGTCCACCGAGGTTGCTGAGTACGAATGTTTCAACTAATTTGAGTGATCCAATGTCATTAAATAGAAAACTGTAATAGTCTCAATTCATATTTCTAGAAAAGCAATATAAGTCTTCACACTGTACCCTTGTGATTTATCTTCATAGAAGTGTCAACATTTGTTTATTAGGTACAACATCATGACGGCATCACTGGGACCGAATCTCCCAAAGTGAGAGATATGTACATGGATCACCTATTCAGAGGGCAGTGGGCTGTGAAATCAGTAATGGCTGCTATATTTCAAGAAACCCTGAACACTCGAAAGGATAAATTGGATTTCCCTCTCCCCCATAGTCAAGACACTGGACGTACTGGTACAGATCGTTTCTGAATAAGTTGCAAAGTGTTCTTGAATGTTACATGCAGTGTTTAGTGTTGACTGGGCGAAGACAGGGAGACAAAACAAGTTGACAATAAATGCAGTCATTATTTTCTATTCAAATTCATTGGCACAATAAGGCAAAAATAGATTTTTAAATGTATAATGAAACTTAAGTCACCGGCTAGAGTATAGAAAAACCGTGTAAGGTTGTGATAAAAATTGCAATGATTTCTTTGTTCATTCTCGTAGTGAGGTTCTGAGTTTGAGCAGATATATGTTGACATTCTCTCTTGCTAATTCTTGTTTTAGCCTTGTTTTGTTGCCTATTTATTTCTTTTAGCCTCCCTCCATTCCCAGTTCATAATCTCTTCAACATCTCCTCCCTTTTGGACTGTCCACGTTGATACTCCTCCACTGACTCACTTCTCTCTGAAACACAGATTCCAGCTTATAAAGTTAAAGTATACTTTGATACTTGACACAAGTAACAGCATAGGTAGGAGTGGTGGTGCGAGGTGAGCCAGAGAGTGGGAACGCCATGATTTATTTTAGGTTGGGGTGTGATATTTTCCGAACTACAACTTGTGAAGTTGCAGTACTCTGGTAGGGATTAATGAATAGAATTTGTATGAGAGAACGTGTTCTTACAAATCTGCATCTAAATGTAGTTTTTCGCAAAAAAGGTTGCTTGACAAGAAGTTACCCATCCGAGCAATTGTAGGGAAGATTTAAAGATCTCACGGTAGATTCACAGAGTTCCAATTGGTTGCATGTTTGAAATTAATGCAAATCCTTGTTCAAATCAATCAAACCTTGCTCAAATCAATCAAACCTTGCAAACAACTCTGGCAAATAAAACTACTGTGGGAAAAGTCTGCAACTTGCAGTCTTGTGCACGGAATTGTAAAATAAACCAAATGGACATAACAGGGCTTTAAGGAAATCAATTTGATGAAACTAAACAGTCAACATAACAAAAGAAGTGAATTAAATTAAATATTAAATATTTTTGTGTGGATGCATGTATAGACACAAGATTAAAATGAAAGGGAGTATTTGAATTGCATTGCGCTAGCCGTTAAAATATTTTTAAAAAAATTTCCAATTAAGGGGCAATTTAGTGTGGCCACTCCACCTACCCTGCACATCTTTGGGTTGTGGGAATGAGACCCACGCAGACACGGGGAGAATGTGCAAACTCCACACGGAAAGTGACACGGGGCCAGGATCAAACCTGGGTCCTCGGTGCCATGATGCAGCGGTGCTAACCACTGCGCCACTGTGCTGTCCTTGCCATTAAAATAAAATACACGGCTCGTGTTTTTAATCCAATCCAACGACATGCAGTTTAGGTGGATTAGCCATGCTAAATTGCCCTAAGTGTCCAAAAAGGTTAGGAGGGGTTATTGGGGATAGGGTGGAAGTGAGGGCTTAATGTGGGTCGGTGCAGACTTGATGGGCCGAATGGCCTCCTTCTGCACTGTATGTTCTATGTTCATACAAGATATGGGATAGTACTTCCAAGATGTGAAGTCCTGTTCAGAAGAAGCTATTATACTCTGGTGCATGGTGTTCAAATTTTAAAATGACCCTTGCAATGAGGGTCTCCGAGCAATAAACCTAGGTCATAGAAATCGAAACAAAAAATAAAATACAAACGCTGGGAACAAAACTGACAAGGTTGGAAAGCACGCAAGCAAGTCAGCAGCTTTTTTCTTGGAAGAAGGAGTGACAGGTTGGTGTTTTGAGCAGGAATTTTGAAAAGCTCAGAAGAGGGTGATGCACGAGAAGATCCCAAAACACTAACCTGTCTCCTCTCTCAATTGCTCGTTTGGAAGAATTTCCTGTTTTTGTTGGAAGTAGCCCATGGAAATTTTTCAGTGACTCATTACAAGTCTGAGGTGCTAAGCTGTTGCTTATTTACCTCTCAAAGCATGTTGTAAAGTTTTACTTTAGAAGCACACATTTGAATGCTCAGCAAAAACATTTTTTGGCAATTCTTTACTCAAATGGGTTGACTGCAGCACTTTTCCAGCGTACTGCTTCCAGCTTTATTATCGTGCTTTAGGGTGGTTGACTCTGCACTTTTTCTTGGGGAAGGGGTCTATTGTGAACATGATAACTTGGTCATTTTCTTGCATTTTGTTTTGATTATTTTTGTTGATCTGTACAGCACATGTGTAAATGTGCACGTTCACACTTTCCTTGAATGTCAGACTGTTTCTGTTTTGTGCCTCTCTTAAAAGAGGATGGCTCTTTGCAGATCACTGTGTACAATCCTCTTGGATGGAACATCACGACAGTTATTACCGTCTCTGTTGCCTATTCAGTAGTCAGTGTTTATGACGACGCAGGCAATAATGTGCCATCTCAGGTACCTGACTTGTGTTTATTTTTGTTGAAAATATTGACAAGTTAATGCATTTTAATAGATTCAGTAACTGTGCAGAGTCCATGGGCTGAATTGGGCAGCACGGTAGCACAGTGGTTAGCACTGTTGCTTCACAGAGCCAGGGACCTGGGCTCGATTCCCGGCTTGGGTCACTGTCTGTGCGGAGTCTGCACGTTCTCCCCGAATCTGCGTTGGTTTCCTCCGGCTGCTCCAGTTTCCTCCCACAAGTCCCGAAAGACGTGCTTGTTAGGTGAATTGGACATTCTGAGTTCTCCATCAGTGAACCGGAACAGGCGCTGGAATGTGACGACGAGGGGATTTTCTAAATAACGTCATTGCAGTATTAATGTAAGCCTACTTGTGACACTAATAAAGGTTATTATAGGCGCTGATGGGGGCACGTAAATTCGAGCTGCTGATTGGCGTGTGTGCTTCACCCTGCACTCAGGCCATTTTCCCCGGACATGGGATAAGGCAGCAGCGGGGCTACCTGCCCACCAACGGCAAGTCGCCAATTGACCTAATTAAAGGTCTATTACAGGAAGCCAACTGCTGACAAAACCATGCTCTTCCAACATTCAGTTTTAATTCAGAAACTAGTTTGCGATCTGGTCAGAGCTATACCAGCTTACCGGACTTGGCCTCAGCATCCTAGAAATTGGTTGGTCTATTTTCGGGCTCTGACTATTAAGGCACCAAAATGGGGACAGGGCACATTTCCGTCTGCCATATTGGGTCAGAGCAACCAAGGTGTCTGGGGGGTAGTAGCACAGTGTTATTGTCACTGGACTAGTAATCCAAAAACCCAGTTTAACACTTGTTTGAGGCCCGCACCTGCAAAATTGATTTGCCCCAATGCAGCTGTCAGCACGCGACGAAACCAAGACTGCAGCAAAAGAACGATTTACCTAAATGTTGATCCCTGTGATCCCTGACAACAAGCGCTGCCATCTTTGACCCAGAACCTGATCCTTGGCCCACCCCCAAGAACACTCAACTGCACGATGAGTCCTCTTCACCTGTGGTCTTGTCGATGCTTTGTGGGCACCATTGAAGTGAAGCCCGCGCCTGGAGATCCTCAACTGCACCAATTTCATTTGTCCCCCCCCCCCCCAACGCAGCTCTCCCGCCTCGCCAATATGGTCGCCGCCTAATTTTTCGGCCATGGTTTATTTCTGCTCCAATCAAATCTGAGCCAAGCTAAACATGTGGAAAGGAAAAGTTAGAAGGGTGAGTGGTCCTTAGTGCCTCCTGGAAGCTGGATATAGGGTATATGGCGCGACCCCGGGAACACGCTCGGTAATTACTTGCAAAACCAGAGTTGACGATATCACACATCATGAATAGGAGAGAGAAATTACAAAAACTAAGCCCTGTTGGCAAATATACATTTAACTTCTAGTTTTTAAAAAATATCTTGTGGTGAATTAATGAATGCTTTTCCAGCTCACCACCTTTAAATTAAATGTTCCTATGTTCGGTGTGCATGGTGAAATAATGTTAATTTTCATCTTCTGTTGCAGATCCAGAAATCTGCTTCTAGCAGCACTTTTGACCTATATGTCCTTGTAAGATTAAATGCGCTCAGCTACAGTAGGTACCTAGTAAAAAACAAAAAATCCACTTGCACCAAGGAACTTGATGATCGGTGTTTAGAAAATTCTGTCTCGTATAGAGGGAGAGTGATTACGTTTGACAGGAAGCCGGTGAGCGAATCGAAAAATCGGGGGCACAGACTACTTCCATTGATGAATGACTGCTATTTATTGATGCTGAATGAGGACACTAACCTACTGTACAGCATCACCGACAGGTGAGAAGCATGGTAAATGGCTCCTGTATAAACCAAGCTTAAAAACAAGGGCTCCTGGACTTGCTTCATTTAAATTCCACTAAGCTTCGGAATAGCAACATGATTCAGAATATGATTTGATAAGGGAACTTATTTTTAAAAGGACTCACCTAGATTAATATTAAAGATGGTTAATATGGGGTTCTTTTAGACATGCAAGCCTGGCTTGTGTAATTGATTAAGGTGGAGCTGCTGTACAATTTCATAGAATTTACAGTGCAGAAGGAGGCCATTTGGCCCATCGAGTCTGCACCGGCTCCTGGAAAGAGCACCCTACCCAAGGTCAACACCTCCACCCTATCCCCATAACCCAGTAACCCCACCCAACACTAAGGGCAATTTTGGACACTAAGGGCAATTTAGCATGGCCAATCCACCTAACCTGCACATCTTTGGACTGTGGGAGGAAACCGGAGCACCCGGAAGAAACCAACGCACACACGGGGAGGATGTGCAGACTCCGCACAGACAGTGACCCAAGCCGGAATCGAACCTGGAACCATGGAGCTGTGAAGCAATTGTGCTATCCACAATGCTACCGTGCTGCCCAAGAAATAGCTTGAATTCCATGGCGGGAATAATTTCTGTACACAATGTGAAATCTCTTTCCATAATGCATTTTTTGAAAGCTATGCATATTGCAACAATAATTGTGACTCATTATCCAGTTATGATTTTAAAAAATGTTGTTCCTTTTTTAATGTCAACTCTCTCCGCGCTCTCCTTTTTTGTGGAGACGTGGACGCATAATGTGGCAGTGCTCCAGAATCTTACTCAGGTGACCTACTCGCCCTAATTTCAGCCCCTTTTGCTGCTGGCTTGGCTGAGATTCAGCAAAGCCTGAAGGGCAAAGCAAGTGTCTTTCTGGCCTACATGGTTTAGTTACCCCTTTACCTTAACCAATCCATCTAAATATGCACAAATAGTATGAGTCACAGTAAAATATTTTTACACACTTTTCCTTTGCTGGTTTAATGTATATTCCCTCGAGAAAAAAATATCAATTTGTGGAAACCACGTTACTTGCTTTGGAAGAATTAACACTGAAACCGCCGCCATGACCCCTTCTGATTATGCTGAAGCTGCTTTGTGTGTAGTTTGATCCTCTCTGGAGAAATCCGTGTAACCACATTCAACTATAAATAAGAGGCAGAGTCATCCAGACTCGAAACGTTAGCTCTGTTCACTCTCCACAGATGCTGTTGGACCTGCTGAGATTGTCCAGCATTTTCTGATTTCGTAAACACATTCAAATAGAATCCATTGAACCCCTACAATGCAGAAGGAGGCCGTTCGGCCCATCGAGTCTGCACGGGCCCTTGGAAAGAGCAAATGTGTCTTTAATTCACTGTGAGAATTGATTCTCACCATCGATCTAATCACTTTGCATCTTGCTCCTGTGAACTGGATGATTGATGGGGAACCTTGAAAAAAAAACATGGGGGAATTGAGAAATCTTTGTTGTCCGCGGTCACCCAGTTGTGATAATAATAGCTGTTCTCTGTTTCAAATGGCAGATCGTCCCAGAAGACTGTCAAGATAAAGCAGGAATTTTTGGAGTATCATTCTAATGGAGACGTTAGACAGGGCCCAATCTCCGATAATTACGTATTCACACCAAATGGCTCAGCGATGCTGGTGTCAAAGTCTGTTGGTATGGAAGTAGTAACAGGAAAACTAGTAACTGAAATCAGGCAATACTTCTACAGGTAATGTGCATCAAGTGTACCATGTTAAGAACCTTTATACACTGACTTTCATTAAGGTTGGGATGACTAAGTGAAAACAAAAAGGAAAGATAGAACAAATTTGGCATTGTATATAAATAATCAGGCAATACTTCTACAGGTAATGTGCATCAAATGTACCATGTTAAGAACCTTTATACACTGACTTTCATTAAGGTTGGGATGACTAAGTGAAAACAAAAAGGAAAGATAGACAAATTTGGCATTGTATATAAATAATATTTTTTTAAATGTTGATTTTTGGGGGCTAAGTGCTGGTCAGGATACCTAGCTTTGACAAAGTGTCATCTGAACTCGAAACATTAGGGGCGGAATTCTCCGCAGGGGGCCAAATTCGTGAAGGCCGTCGTGAACCCGGCCGAGGTTCACGACGGCCTCGGAGCCCGCTCCCCGCACCTAATTCACCCCCGCCTGGGGGGCTAGGAGTGGGCCGCCGCATTTGTGAAGTCATCCGCACATGCGCGGGTTGTCGGTTCCAACCCGCGCATGCGTGGATGACTTCATCGCGCAGACGGCATGAACCCGCGCATACGCGGAGGCTGTCTTTCTCCTCAGCCGCCCGGCAAGACGTGGCGGCTTGATCTTGCCGGCGGCGGAGGGGAAAGAGTGCATCTGTTCTGGACCTGGCCCGACGATCGGTGGGCACCGATCGCGGGCCTGTCCCCTCCCAAGCACAGTCGTGGTGCTCCCGTCCCAATCGGACCCCTAGAGGCCCCAAACGGGCATCTGCTGCCCGTTTCACGAATGCAGCGACCAGGTGTGGTTGCTGCCGTGTTGAACCGGGCGTGAAGGGCCGGCCGCGAGCGGCAATTTTTCCGAGCGGGGGGCGCCAGGGGGCGTAAAAAATGTCGGGGGGCCCTCCCGCGATTCTCCCAGGCTGCGTGGGGAGCGGAGAATTCCACCCTAGCTCTTTTTTCTCTCCCTACAGACCTGCTGAGATTTTCCAGTATTTTCTCTTTGGTTTTAGATTCCAGCATCTGCAGTAATTTGCTTTTACCTAGTGAATGTTTCTGCTTTACTTCAGATATAGTATTATAAATAACTTGAAGGCCAAGTAGTAAAGGCTAGTTTATTCATGGTCAAAGGAAATGGCCGCTATAGTGGCAAATGCACACACTATAAGTCCCAGTCGGGACTACCAATATGGTGGTCCCTGTCTGGGCCGGCTTTTATACAGGTTAATTATGAGTCCCAGCTGGGTGAGCTTCCGCCCGCTAACAGGAAAGCTCGTATTGGGCCTCGTGGACGTTTATTACAAGTACCATGAGAAGCTAGACTGGCCTTAGTTTGATGTCTCATTTTAATGCGAATATTTCCAGTAACACAGTATTCTCTTGGATACTCTTCTGAAGTGTTGGCTTGAATTTTGTATCCCAGTCCTGTGGTGAGGCTTGAACTCACAATACTCAGATTCCAAGGCGAAGGCGCTCCAACTTTAATTGGTTCATGATGTGGGTGTCGCTGCCAAGGCCAGCATTTGGTGCCCGTCCCAAATTGCCCTTGAGAAGGTGGTGGGGCACAGCCTCCTTGAACTGGTGTTGCTGCTATGTGGTGTCAGTGCAGCCACAGCGCTGTTAGGGAGCAAGTTCCAGGTTTTTGCCACAGCATCATTGAAGGAACGTCGATATATTTCCAAGTTAGAATGGTGAGTGGATTTGAGGAGAACTTGCAGGTCGTGGTGGCCCCGCGTGTCTGCTGTCCTCTCCTAGGCAGTAGAGGCAGCTGGTTTGTTTAGGGAGCCTTGGCAAGTTCCTGCACTGCATCTTATAGATGGGACACACTGCTACCATTGTGCAAGAATGGTGGAGGGAGTAAGTCTCCATGCTGGTGGCTGAAGTGCCAATCAAGCAGGCTGTTTTCCAGATGGTGTTGAGCTTGTTGAGTGTCGTTGGAGCTGCACTCATCCAGGCAAGTGGAGAATATTTCCTTGGGGAGGCAGAATGGAAAATTGAATCTCTTACCCGCGTTTCGTGGTCCCCTCCTACCTTTACTGGGATGTAGAATTCTGCCCTTAGTTAGCCGGCTTCTAGTGCAGCTACAGGAAATTTGGCATCTCTGACCAGGGAAAGCGACTTTGAGGCTATTCAACCAATCATATTGAACTGTCCTCACTGAGAGCATCAGTGGAAGATCCCTCTGTAAATTCATGCTGGTGTGAAACTGATTCCTGGCCCTCCAAACATATTCTCCCACTGTATCGGTCATCCCGCTGGCTGGAGCTTGTGTGAATTCCGCCGTTATATATATATATATTTTTTTAAATGCTGCAACATTAATTTTCTTCTCAAGGAATGAAACTCTACATTTGTAAAATGTATTTTTCAGACCAGGGAGGTGACTCAGTAAAGATCATTTATCACGCTGTTTTAAAAACTTACTTGTTCCTAAATGTATCAGCCCAAACCTTTCCAGCCATTTTTGTTGCAGAAGAAATAGTTCAGGCCATTACAATGATTTCTATGTTGATTCCAGTGTCAAGGTCCACAACAGGGTACACTGTGGAAGCGCAGAGTATCTCTGACAGCAACGTCTGGATTTCCATATTTTGCATGGGCGGCGGCCGAATAATTTGCTGTTGGCTTTCCACCGTGTTAACAGCGAGTGCCAACAGACTCACTGGGTGGGATTCCCCCCCAGTCTCATGGCATATTTTCCACAATGGAGCCAGTGGAGGGATCTTCGTGTCCGCACCCTCCGGCGCTGGGGAACAGACGAGGCGAGGTCCCCATCGGTGGGGCCGGAAGATCTCGCTGGCGGGCAGGGCCAGAAATTTTCAGCCACTTGTTATATCAGTAAAATCTAAGCCAAACGTAATTCGCCTTCCATGATTTTGTGGTGTTTGGCCTGTTTAGAATTCCATAGACATGGAATTTACAATTCCATCGCTGACACTAACTTCAAAACGAGTCTCTGCCATTTAGCCCTGAGAAAAAAAAACTCATCGTAGCGTGAGGTGCATCTTGTTTAATTGGAAATAGGCTTTCCTACATTTGGAAATTTGAACTTTCCACATCATGGGAACTTTCCAGTGACAGTCATTTTTTTTACAGTGAAATAAAAATGTGCTCAAGAGTTGAATGGAACTCAAGCTGTTGCATGCACTATTAAACATCTGTGATTTTTAAATCTATTTTACACAGCAATATTTCTGCTGGTGCAAATGATTACCGATATGTGATATTCACAAGAATCTATCGTGTACCTAATGGGTATGATGGGTCAATGCTATGCGATAGAATTGAGCAGGAGTATACTGTTGGACCGCTGGACCTGAACAGGGAAGCCATCTTAAGGATGACTACAGATCTGAAAACTGACAGAACCATTTACACAGACAATAATGGTTACCAGATGATGAAGAGACTGTACAAGTTGCATACCAACAATTCTCTGGCTCGAGTAGGTAGACTTTTTCTGTTCCACTTATACTCAGGATTGGTGTGGGGGGGGGGGGGGGGGGGAGTTGTGAGTGGGTGGGGTGGGGAAGAGGAGTCTGAATTGCAATATTTAGAAAATTAGAGCAGAAACCCTTTTTTGACATTTGGCAAAGCATGGAAGATGGAATAATATCTTCATTCATTGTAGGTTTTGTTGTATTTTTCCCCCTTTATGGTCCTCCCTCTCTCCAAATGTTACTACTTAGATGATTATGTTCATAATTTGGCACTGCTGCTCCATGTGACAAATGCTTTCCTCCTCGTACAAGTGCCATCTTGGTGTTGATGGCATTATATTTGATTGCATGTTGTGCTGCAGATTTGCATTTCTTGAGGTTGTTGAGAATCGATCTTTTTTTTGCCTGGAAACCATTAACATCTATTCATGAATTCAGTTCATGATCTTACTTTAATGAGGCAGTGGGGATAGCATTCCAGCAATTCTCAAATCAACAATGCCGAGATTCTGTCCCTGAAATCTCCACTTCTCCCTACGTGTGGCTTTCTTTTGCAAAAGGTTGCAAAAGCAAAATCTAAAGGAACAATTTGCTTGTGTTCATTTTGAGACTGTATAATGATGGCATATAGCTGCTAATCCCGGGCGCGATTTAACGTGCAAAATACAGATCCTGTTTTGGCGCGTATAGTGCGATCAAATGGGACTTTTTTTCTGGCATCGGTTGGGAACGCCCTGACGAGGCCGCACTTACCTCATTTCCTGCACTGATGAGCTGAGCTCGTCAGTGATGACAATGACCCATGGATCAGGGTGCCATGTTTAAATGCTGCCCCGATCTTCCGATCCCCCCTCTGCTCCTCCACCGTGGCCTCTGGGAACGCCCCCTCCCCTATATCCGCAACGTTCCTCTTTGAGGGCCCCAAGGGCAAAGCACCCCTGGGCCAGATCCCTTGCACAGTCAACCTGGCACCTGCTGGCATTGCGACCAGTACACCCTGGCAGTGCCAAGGTGCCTGGGTGGCAGCGGGAGTGCCAGGGCACCACCCTGTCCGGAGCCTGACCACCTGGGGGCCTCCAATAGCATGGGAGACCCCCCCCCCCCCCCAGGTGCCATTACAACTGGTCCAGGAGAACTAGGGGACATAGCCTCAAAATAAGGGGAAGTAGATTTAGGACTGAGTTTAGGAGGAACTTCTTCACCCAAAGGGTTGTGAATCTATGGAATTCCTTGCCCAGTGAAGCAGTTGAGGCTCTTTCATTACATGTTTTTAAGGTAAAGATAGATAGTTTTTTGAAGAATAAAGGGATTAAGGGTTATGGTGTTCGGGCCGGAAAGTGGAACTGAGTCCACAAAAGATCAGCCATGATCTCATTGAATGGCGGAGCAGGCTCGAGGGGCCAGATGGCCTACTCCTGCTCCTTATAAGAACATAAGAACATAAGAAGTAGGAGCAGGAGAGGCCTCTTATGAGATTTAACGGCCTTGTAGCACCAAGTCGGGTACGATGAGGCTATTTGAACAAGTCCCTTATTTAACATGTAGGTTAAAAATAAATCTCCACTGTTGCATTTCTTGAGGTTGATGAGAATCTATCTTTCTTGTGCCTGGAAACCATTAACACCTGTTCACGAATTCAGTTCATCTGCAGTATTTTGTTTATTTGTGTTTTGGTACTTTTCTTTTCTTACCCCTTTCTCAGGTGATTGAAAAGATGAGAGGAATGGGTTGGTGGGGACGAAGAAATGTTCAATCAAATGTTTCACCCATCACAGTACAGGGCAGACTCGATGGACCAGATGAACTTTTCCTGTTTTCCAACTTCACATAATCATCAATTGGTTGCAGAAATGTGTTGACTGTAAATGAGATACTGGAACAATAAAAAATGAAAGCTTCAAAGACTATGGGCGGGATTCTCCGGTCGCCGACGCCGTAAATTGAGTTCGGCGAACGGTCAGAGAAGACCCGATTCCGACCAAATCGGGGGCGGTGCCGTTTCCGTGATGCTCCGCCCCCTCCAAAGCGACGTACTCTGTGGGAACGCCGCACCATGTATCGACGGCCTCAGCCTGCCGCCTGATGCTCCGCTCCCGACCGGCCGAGTTCCCGATGACATGGGACACGTAGGGTCTCACCCATCGGGAACTCAGCATGGTGGCTGCGGACTCAATCCAGTGCCGCCACAGTCGAGGGCGGGCTGATCCTCGGGCAGGCTGATCCTCGGGCAGGGAGGGACATTATTCAGGGCTGGGGACACTGTGCGGGGGGGGGGGGGGGGGGGGGGGGGGGAGTGCGAGCCGGCCGAAGTGGGAGACTATTTTGCGGGCCGGGTCCGCGAGTGGCTGCCGCCATGTAGCACAACGCGGTTGCTGCAGGCCGCCCACTGTGCACATGCGCGCAGCCACGTACCCAGCAATTCTCCGGGCGTATCAGCAGCTACAGCCGGCTGCTCTCCTGCTAGCCCCTAGCAAGAGAGGGAATCGGTGGCCGATTTGCGCCATTTTTTCTGGCGTAAAATGCCACCGTTCCCATGCCGGCGTGGGGATATAGCCCCAGAATCGGAGAATCCAGCTCCTAGTATCTCAAAAAGTCAGAAAAGTTGAAATGGACACACATCCGAACTGATGAGTTTTGAATGAAAGATCCCATCCAGAGCTTAATAACTCTATCTCGGATGCTGACAATTTCCAACTACTGCCAGTATTTCCAGCAATTCTGTTTTTCTTGAACCAAAGAAGAAATAAATATTGAGCAGTGTTTAACTCCCCAGTATGCTACTGAGTCAAACCATTCAAACCATTCTTCAGCTTTGCTGTGCTACCAATACGCATTCTGTGTTGCCATAGCGCTGATGCATATGGCCAAATGAAAACATTGCTTAAGACTTAGCCCATAAGACCATAAGAAATAGGAGCAGAATTAGGCCATTCAGCCCATCGAGTCTGCTGCGCCATCCAACATAGCTGATGTTTCTTATCCCCATTCTGCTGCCTTCTCCCCATAATCCCTAATCCCCTTATTAATCAAGAACCTATCGATCTCTGTCTTAAAGATACAAAGTGACTTGGCCTCCACAGCCTTCTGCGGCAATGAGTTCCACAGATTCACCACCCTCTGGCTGAAAGAATTCCGCCTTATCTCAGTTTTAAAGGATTGTCCCTTCAGTCAGAGGCTGTGCCCTCAGATTCTAGTTTACTACTAATGGAAACATCCTCTCCACATTCACTCCATCTAAGCCTTTCAGTATTCTGTAAATTTCAATAAGCCCCCCCCCCCAGAGTCCTCAACAATTCCTCAGATGACAAGCCCTTCAATACAGCAGGGTAGCATAGTGCAGGGTAGCAGGGTAGCATGGTGGTTAGCATAAATGCTTCACAGCTCCAGGGTCCCAGGTTCGATTCCCGGCTGGGTCACTGTCTGTGTGGAGTCTGCACGTCCTCCCCCTGTGTGCGTGGGTTTCCTCCGGGTGCTCCGGTTTCCTCCCACAGTCCAAAGATGTGCGGGTTAGGTGGATTGGCCATGCTAAATTGCCCGTAGTGTCCTAATAAAAGTAAGGTTAAGGGGGGGTTGTTGGGTTACGGGTATAGGGTGGATACGTGGGTGTGAGTAGGGTGATCATGGCTCGGCACAACATTGAGGGCCGAAGGGCCTGTTCTGTGCTGTACTGTTCTATGTTCTATGTTCTACAGGATCATTCTTGTGAACCTCCTCTGGACCCTTTCCAAGGCCAGTACATCCTTCCTTAGATACGGGGCCCATAACTGCTCACAGTATTCCAAATAGGGTCTGACCAGAGCCTTATACAGCCTCAGCAGTCCATCCCTGCTCTTGTTGCATCCCATTACACTGGGTGTTGCCATTCAGCGATCTAATATGCATTTGGGATTATTATTCAAAATTGCATTGCATATTGTTGATTTTAATATGCTGTTCTTTGCATGCAAGTAGAATATAATTTAGACTTCAGCGGTTCAAAAAGGCAGCTCACCACCACTCTCTCTCTAAGGCAATCAGGCATGGGGAATCACTGCTGGCTGAGCCCACATCCCTCGAATGAATAAAAAAAAAAATAGGGAACGGCATTTTGAAAAGCCAAGTCGTTCAGAGGTGAAAAAACTGTAAAAGACATTCCTTCGATGGTGAATTGCGGCTGTCCTTGATTTTCGTTCATACGAGCACCGGCTGCTTTCACTGTCAGAAGGGAAATATTATCAACAGGTTTTTTTCTTTCCCTCATGCTGAACAGAACTACTACCCCCTTGTAAGGACCGCTTACGTTGAGGAAGGTGGCACAAGACTTGTCATATTATCGGAGAGAGCACATGGCATCTCCAGCCAAGCTGATGGGCAGTTGGAAGTGAGTGGCTTCTACAATTTGTAGCCGTTTCTTGTTGTTGTTGTTATCCGTTTTTATGAATGGCACCATTCCGTATTGTATAATTGGAATACGTGCTACACGATACATTTTATTTACACGCAGACCTTATTCCTTTTCATAATAGAACAAGACTATGAGTTTCATTAAAATGGTTGCCATTAGAAGTTTCAGTCGTTAATTGATGATACCTTATCCCTACCTCCACCTCAGTTGTGTAATCCCAATGATCTGCCTCTCCCACAATGATAACGTTGCAGATGATGCTTCATCGAAGATTATGGAACAACAAAGAGTGGAATCTGGGCTACAATCTTACACTGAATGACACCTCTGTGGTACGACCACTTTTCTGGCTGATGTTGGGGTCAAAGTCAACAACTTCATCGTTGCATCAGAATGGGATGGCACTCGAGTTCAGGCCCGTTGTTATGTATGGCCCCGTCTCAGGTACATGCTTCTGGGCTTATAGATTGGGTCAGGATCTTTGTCATCAATCGGTATGGCTGGCCAGTTGTTGCATTAATGTTACATTCCATTTCTCTCAGCAGCAGGGCAACATCACATATAGAACCCGCACTCTGCTAATCTGCAGGAGAATGGTGGGGATGGGGGGAGACAATTCACAAACTCTATGTTCCAGCAACAGCCACGGTCTCCTCTGTGGTGCTGCCGAGTGCAACGGCTGCTGGCCTCTAATTGGTTGGCAGTTTTAGGTGGTCTGCATCTCTCGGCGGACGAGACGTTGTATCCCAGGATCCTCAGTCAGGAGAAAGGCCCACCTCTGTTGTACCCTTAAGAGCCTGATGGGCCTTCCTCCTAAGAGTCAGCGCGGGTGACTCACCAGTTTCTCAGGCAGCTTGCAAGACACCCGCCGAAAACTTGTTTTTCAAGGACAACAAGATGAGGTTTCTCCTGGGGAACTTGCCAGCCTGTATTTGCTTTTTTAAAATCCATTAAAATCTGGCACTGGTCAATGCACAAGCAAAGAAAACAAATCCCGTTCTCTTTTTTTTCCTGTAATTTTATATTGATAACAATGTTTGTTGTGGTGTATCTTCCACAGGAAAGGAGACATATGTCCCATCACACAATTCACAGAGCAACCGTTCAGCAGGTTCTATCTTTCTCCCGCCTAATCTCCATCTCCTAACACTTTGCCTGCCTGGCTGGCGATATAATTCCAACCACACTGAACATGTGCAAAACATAGTCCGAGGTAAGTCTTCATAAATTTATACTGTATTGCTGGGTCCCTGCCCAGATATGTTTACAAGGTCAATGGAGGACCTGAATTCACAGGCCACTTAATTGTTTTATGGAAACATTATGTACTAAGGATCTCCTCCTTCTGTTTGCTCACCACAGTGATTTTTGCAAAGTGTCAGGTTTAAATCTGCAACAGAGGCCTTTTAAGATTTCAGAGTCTAATTATTGTGAAGCAGCTGGAGGAAGAATTAATGGGTTTGCTGTTGGCTACTCAAGCTGTTGCATTGCACATGTTTTTTGCTTTAGCCATTGTGAAAATAGTTGCAGTGGTTAGATGGTGTCATATTAGCAACCTTGAGTTGCAACATACAGAACACTGCTGGTTGAAAACCTGGGGCGGAATTCTCCGACCCCCCTGGGGGGTCGGGGAGTTTCGCCTGCAGCCGGCGTCAATCCCGCCCCCGCCGTGGCCCGAATTCTCCGCCACCCGGGAATCGGCAGGGGCGGCAATCGCGCCGCGCCGGCCGGCGGGCCCCGGGCAGCGACTCTCCAGCTCGCGATGGGCTGAAGTCCCGCTGCTGACAAGCCAATCCCGCCGGCGGGAATCAAAGCATGTCTGGTGCCGGTGGGATTGGTGGCGTGGGCGGGCGCTGGGGTCCTGGGGGGGGGGGGGGGGGGGGGGGGCGCGGGGCGATCTAGCCCCGGGGGGTGCCCCCACGGTTTCCTGGCCCGCGATCGGGGCCCACCAATCGGCGGGTGGGCCTGTGCCGTGGGGGCACTCTTTTTCTTCCGCCCCACCATGGCCTTCACCATGGCGGGGGCGGAAGAGACGCCCTCCCCTGCGCATGCGCCGGCTGACGTCATACCGGCGCATGCGCGGACTTCCACAGGCCGACGAAGGCCTTTCGGCCCCGGCTGGCGGGGCGCCAAAGGCCGTTCGCGCCGGCTGGCGGAGCGGGAGCTACTCCGGCGCGGGCCTAGCCCCTAAAGGTGCGGAATTCCGCATCTTTGGGGATGTCCGACGCCGGAGTGGTTCACGCCACTTCGTCCCGCCAGGACCCCCCGCCCCGCCGGGTAGGGGAGAATCCCGGCCCTTAATTTTGGCCATCAAGTCAAAAGAAAGACTAAGCTGGCACCTGGCGGTTCGCATCAGGCAAGCGCAACCCTGGGCTGCCACTGAATACTTTCTTTTTTTTCCTTTTTAAAAAATTTTTTTTTTCTAAATTTAGATTACCCAATTATTTTTTCCAATTAAGGGGCAATTTAGCGTGGCCAATCCACCTACTCTGCACATTTTTGGGTTGTGGGGGCGAAACCCGCGCAGACACGGGGAGAATGTGCAAACTCCACACGGACAGTGACCCAGAGCCGGGATCGAACCTGGGACCTCAGCGCTGTGAGGCGGTTGTGCTAACCACCACTGAATACTTTCTTGATGATTGGGCACAAAACACTCTTGTCCCACGAGCTGGTCATTTGCCAGTTCTCTTGCCGAACACATGAAACATAACATGGAATAACTAATTAAATAAATCAAACCAGTATCTGCTGTTGGTTAGGGGAGAGGACGGGCATGGTTAGGGGAGAGGGCAGGCATGGTTAGAGGAGAGGGCAGCATGGTTAGGGGAGAGGGGGCATGGTTAGGAGACAGGGCGGGCATGGTTAGAGGAGAGGGCAGCATGGCTAGGAGAGAGGGCGGGCATAGTTACAGGAGAGGGAGGCATGGTTAGGGGAGAGGGCGGGCATTGTTAGAGGAGAGGGCAGCATAGTTACAGGAGAGGGAGGCATGGTTAGGGGAGAGGACGGGCATGGCTAGGAGAGAGGGCAGCATGGTTAGGGGAGAGGGCGGGCATAGTTAGAGGAAAGGGCAGCATGGTTAGGGGAGAGGGCGGGCATGGTTAGGGGAGGGGGCGGGCATGGTTAGGGGAGAGGGTGGGCATGGTTAGAGGAGAGGGCAGCATGGTTAGGGGAGAGGGCAGCATGGTTAGAGGAGAGGACAGCATGGTTAGGGGAGAGGGCGAGCATGGTTAGGGGAGAGGACGGGCATGGTTAGGGGAGAGGGCAGCATGGTTAGGGGAGAGGGCAGCATGGTTAGGGGAGAGGACAGCACGGTTAGGGGAGAGGACAGCATGGTTAGGGGAGAGGGCGGGCATGGTTAGGGGAGAGGGCAGCATGGTTAGGGGAGAGGACAGGCATGGTTAGGGGAGAGGGCAGCATGGTTAGAGGAGAGGACAGCACGGTTAGGGGAGAGAGCAGCATGGTTAGGGGAGAGGGCGGGCATGGTTAGGGGAGAGGGCAGCATGGTTAGGGGAGAGGACGGGCATGGTTAGGGGAGAGGGCAGCATGGTTAGAGGAGAGGACAGCACGGTTAGGGGAGAGAGCAGCATGGTTAGGGGAGAGGGCAGCATGGTTAGAGGAGAGGACAGCATGGTTGGGGAGAGGGCAGCACGGTTAGGGGAGAGGGCGAGCATGGTTAGGGGAGAGGGCAGCATGGTTAGAGGAGAGGACAGCACGGTTAGGGGAGAGGGCGGGCATGGTTAGGGGAGAGGGAAGCATGGTTGGGGAGAGGGCAGCATTGTTAGGAGAGAGGACGGGCATGGTTAGGGGAGAGGGCGACATGGTTAGGAGTGAGGGTGGGCATGGTTAGGAGAGAGGACGGGCATGGTTAGGGGAGAGGGCGACATGGTTAGGAGTGAGGGTGGGCATGGTTAGGAGAGAGGGTGGGCATGGTTAGGAGAGAGGGCGAGCATGGTTAGGAGAGAAGGTGGGCATGGTTAGGGGAGAGGGCGAGCATGGTTAGGGGAGAGGGAAGCCATGGTAAGGGGAGAGGGAGGGCATGGTTTGCATGTATGGACTCAAAAACATATGGTACTCCATGCAATATGGACTCAAAACGGGAGCAGCTAGTTAAACATCAAAATAAGAGTAACAAAATAGAATTAGAACTAATGACAGTCACACTACTCGCTGATGACATCAGCAATGGATTAAAATAAGAAAATGCATAACAATAACACTCTATAACAATGAGGCTTCTGCTTGTTTTCCCTATTTTAATAGCAAAAATTAGCCCAGAATGAAGATGTCCTTTTAATTTGGTTCAGAAATTGGGAGTTGGATGGAAGAGCACAGATAAAGAGTTGTATTCGTATTGGCAGTATGTGACAACTGGTGATCTGGGGCTTTAACTTTTCATCCTATTTATTAATAACTTGAATGAAAGAGTAGAGATGTATGAGTTTGAAGCTGACCACATAATTGGAAGGATAATAAGTAATGCAAATGTGAGGCAGGAAGTTGCAAAGGGACATAGACAGGTTAAATGAGTGCGGTTTCTTAATTTGCAGAGGAAAGATCAAAGTGTTTAAGACTCTCGCCAACATGGTAGCTATTTTGTCGACATGTAAATGATCTGTATATGTAAGTATTTAAGTGGTAGTTAATAGAATAGAATGAGAGTTGATATCATCCACTTCTTTTCTGAGTGAAGGCCCATACCTAATTCGTCAGTCGCCCGCTCAGCTGCAACTCCTCACTCCTTTCACAACTTGAACTACAAACTTGGCACTACTTTCAAACCCAGAGACTAAAGAAGTTGTCGACTTCATGTAGACTGAATCTTTCATAAACTTGGCTCCTATTCCCTTGAGTATAGAAGATTGAGGGGTTGTCTACTCAAGGTGTTTAAAATGTTAAGAGGTTTAGCTCGGTAGGGGAAAAAAAATTACTTCCCCTGAAGGGATGATCGAAAACAATGGGCATAGATTGTAGAATAGTACACCACAGAATTAGGCCATTTGGCCCATCATGTCTGCATTTCTTTAGAAGAACAATCCAGCTCCTCCACTTGTTCCTCATATCCCTGCAATGTTTACCCCTTCAGGTATTTCCCCGACTTCCCCTTTCAAGGCTGCTTTTGAATCTGTATCCACCATGCTGTGAGACAGTGCCTTCACATCAATTCTTGCATCAAAAGAAGGGTTTCCCTCCTGTTGTTTCTCGTTTTCTTTTGTCAATCGCCTTAACTCTGTGCCTTTTGTTATGGATCCTTCAGCCAATGGCAGCAATTTCTCTTTGTTTACTCCATTCTAAAACTTTCATGATTTCAAACACCTTTTCATTTTATTAAAATTCGGCCTAGGCCGTTTAGGATGGATCCCAGGGAGCACTTTTCACATGATGGGTCGCAGAAATTTGGAATCTTCTCCAGAAAGATTGCTGAAGAATATGGATAGACAGTGTAAAATAAAGGGATAATCTCTAAAGGCGTTTCAGGAACAGAGGGATTGCGGTGTCTGTGTACATAAGTCATTGAAGTTGCAGGGCAGTTTGAGAGAGAGGTTAATAAAGCATATAGTGCCTTAGGCTTTATTAACAAGGGTATTGATTACAAGAGTAAGGAGGTTATGTTGAACATACACAAGACACAACTTTGGCGTCATATGGAGTATATGTGTCTGGTTCTGGGAGCCATACCTGAGGAAGGATGTGAACGCATTGGCGAGAGTACAGAGGAAATTCATAAGAATGATTCCAGGGATAAAGAACTGTAACTATGAGGATGGAGTAGAGAGGTTGGGACTGTTTTCCATGGGGAAAAGAAGGAGACTTGATAGAGGTCTTCAAGATCCTGAGGGGAAAGGACAGAGTAAATAGTGAGAAACTTTGACCCCTCAAGAGAGCATCAAGAACCAGAGGGCACAGATTCAAAATAAATGGCAAAAGGAGTAAAAGTGCTTTGAGGAATATTTATTTGATCCAGAGGGCTGTTGGGGTCTGGAACAAACTTCCTGAGAGGACAATGGAGGAAGTTTCGATCAAGGTATTCGAAAGGGAATTTGATTGCTGTCTGAAAAGAAAGAGCACAGTAAGAAGTCTTCCAACACCAGGTTAAAGTCCAACAGATTTGTTTCAAACACGAGCTTTTGGAGCACTGCTCCTTCCTCAGCTGAAAAGAAAGAATGTGCAAGGTTATGGGGATAAGGTAGCGGATTGGGACGAGGTAAAATGCTTTCAGAGGGCCGGTGCTGGTTTGATGGGCCAAATGGCCTCCTGCCCTGTAAAGATTCTGTGAGAGAATTCAAGCTTTCAAGACTGAGATTGATGGATTCTTGTAAGGTAATGCTGTCACGGGATATGGAGCTAAGATTGTTCAATTAAGTTTTTTAAAATAAATTTAGAGTACCCAATTCTTTCTTTTCCAATTAAGGGGCAATTTAGCGTGGCCAATCCACCTACCCTGCACATCTTTGGCTTGTGGGGGTGAAACCCACGCAGGCTTGTGGGGGTGAAACCCACGCAAACACGGGGAGAATGTGCAAACTCCACACAGACAGTGATCCTGGTGTGCTCTCTTAACTTGCTTTTCGAATAGACACTCCACTCTCTGCCCTGCTCTGCACAATGTAGTAGGAAACAGAATTCCTATTGATTGAGTTGCGATTCGGTAAATAGGATTCTGCCAATAACGGAATTAAACATGAGATTCGGGTCTTACTTGCCTGGTAGTTTCATCAATGCTCCTATGACTTGCCAACTCATTTTGAGGGATAGTAGGTACGCATTATAAAATAGTTGTTGAAGCGGGAGACCCACCTACTTTGCACATCTTTGGGTTGTGGGGGAGAAACCAACGCAAACACGGGGAGAATGTGCAAACTCCACATGGACAGTGACCCAGAGCCGGGACCGAACCTGGGACCTCGGCGCCATGAGGCAGCAGGGCTAACCCACTGCGCCACCGTGCTGCCCTTGTTCAATTAAGTTAAGGTACAGATCAGCCTCGATCTAACTCAATGGCAGAGCTAGCTCAAGGGGCTGAATGGCCTAGTCCTGTTTTGATGTTCCTGCGGATTAATATTGGGGGAAGCAGGGAAAGATCAGATCAAAAGTGAGCGGGTCTGTACCTTGATCATTTTTAACTCACCACCTGCCCAGTTTCTGATGGCTACGCCGTGGTAGTATTGGCTTCCTTATTTAATGTTTGCTTTCATGGACAGAAATTATCAATTTTATTGGAGTTAGGAGCAACAGATCAAATAGAGGTAACCCATTTATATGCTTCAATGTTTTTCGTTCACCGGTAGACTAGCTAAGCCAGCGTATCTGTTTTGTTTTTCCATTGTAGACAAATCAACTTGAATGATACTGAATAAAAGGATTTCACTGTGCTTAATAAAATATTGTATACAATGTGAGACACCCCACTTACTTAGGATAAAAGCAAATTACTGCGGATGCTGGAATCTGAAACGAAGCATCTGTAGGGAGAGAAAAGAGCTAATGTTTTGTCGAAGAGTCATAGAATTTACATAGTGTTTACAGTGCAGAAGGAGGCCATTTGGCCCATTGAGTCTGCACCGGCTCCTGGAAAGAGCACCCTACCCAAGGTTAATACCTCCACCCTATCCCCATAACCCAGTAACCCCACCCAACACTAAGGGCAATTTTGGACACTAAAGGCAATTTATCATGGCCAATCCACCTAACCTGCACATTTTTGGACTGTGGGAGGAAACCGGAGCACCCGGAGGAAACCCATGCACACACGGGGAGGATGTGCAGACTCTGCACAGACAGTGACCCAAGCCGGAATCGAACCTGGGACGCTGGAGCTGTGAAGCGATTGTGCTATCCACAATGCTACCGTGCTACCGAGTCATCAGATTCGAAACGTTAGCTCTTTTCTCTCCCTAGAGATGCTGCCAGACTTGCTGAGATTTTCCAGCATTTTCTCTTTCGTTCCACTTACTTAGGAGCAGGTTTGCATTGTGACACTTCACAAAAGATATTCTGTTTGGTTTAAATCTCTGCTTCCAAGCCTCTGAATTACCTTTCTCCTTTTCAAGGTGAATCTAAACAATCTGATCCAGACTTCCATCGAGTTCTACTGAGAATTATGCATTTGTATGAAGTAGGAGAAGACCCTGACCTGTCCCAGCCTGTGGCAGTCAACCTGAAGGTTTATTGGATATTTTAGCATTTATTATGAAAAAAAACTATTCGCTGGTCCTGTAAAATGTAAAGCAAGTCTATATGTATAAAGCATGTTGAGTAACTCCTCTGGGTTTAGAGTTGGTGTTATCCTGTGGGATATTAATGTGTTGTTACGATCCCTGCAGATCCAAATGACTCGCAAGGAAAAAATTACCAACTTTATTCCACTTTTTGTCGCTTTTATTTTAGCACAAATTAGAACCAATGCAAATCATACATGAATTAACAGGCAAATAATATTTCAGATAAAAAGGTAGATTTCACTTTTAATGATCAATGCATGGAATCCGTACAGTGCAGAAGGAGGCCATTCGGCCAACGGAGTCTTCACCGACTTTCCGAAAGAGCACTCCACCCATGCCCACAACGCCATCCTATCCCCATAACCTCTAAACCTAACGTACACACCCCTGGACATTAAGGAGCAATTTAACTTGGCCAATCCACATAACCTGCACATCTTTGGACTGGGGGTGGAAACCCAAGCACCCGGAGGAAAGTCACGCAGACACGGAGAATGTGCAAACTCGACACAGACAGTCCCCCAAGGCTGGAATCGGACCTGGGTCCCTGGCGCTATGAGGCAGCAGTGCTAACCACTGTCCCACCATGCTGCCCACTATCATGCGCAATTGCAAGCCCCTGCATCACTGCCTGCACAAGTGTGGCCCTGTGTAGCTACATACTTCCACACTATGTTATTCTTCATTCACACAGTGAGGTCAGGATTCCTATCCTTCAACAGCTTTCACATTCCAGTTTCACAGGTGCGACTATCATCAAAAAGGCACATTCCTACAAACCCTCGCCCCTTTGGATCACAACAATCCTGGTGGTGTAGTTTTCCAGTGTTTTCAATCTTTCAACCGACCAGCCAATAACTCCCCAGTTAGTAAATAAGAACAGAAAATGCTGGGAAAACTCAGCAGCTCTGGCACCATCTGTGGAAACAGAAACAGAGTTAACATTTCAAGCCCATATGACTTCTTAAGGGCGGTGAAGCCCATTTTGGCCACTTTTGTGAAAACACCCAGCTGCTTACCATCTCTGAGCTGTTCACATAGCTTTCCAGGTTTTAGACCTTTATAGCCAGCTTGCACAGTACCTCCGAAAGCTCCTAATTCCTTTTCGGGCAAACCGAAAAAGTGACTTCCTGAGACTGATTTGCTTCTTTTCATCACAGGATTTCTCTATCTTCCTCTTTTTGTCTTAATCTGGTTTCTGTTGTGTCTGTATCTGTGCACTGATGGCTTGACCTCCAGCTCCTCTACCTGTAGCTTTCTTTTGCATATTCTAGCCACACAACTTATTTTGTAACATCCTTACCATCCAGGTAAAGGGTCAACAGGTCACATGGACCAATGTTTCTTATGACCCAAGAAAATTCCAAATTATCCCTTTACAATTGATGCAAACTCTTAAAAGTCCTTTTCGTGTGTGTGTGTATGTGTATCCAAATAAACTACAATCATGAAGAGCTGAATTTCAAGCAAATATCTAAAGCATTCATACTCTGGATTGTTATTATGCAAATATAATCAACTGTATCCTTGATAATCATGTTATTGCATATGGAAATTAAGTGAGACAAATGGGTCTGGTCTGTAGTTATTTTGGAAATGAGGACTATGACAGCCAGTTTCCATCGTGTTGGTTTCTCTCTAGTGCATCAGCTCCCTTGTGATCAGAGTAAATGCATCTGCAGTCTCCTTCATTGTATCTCCACATTATAGGATAAATATCATTCATCTATGAGAACATACTTGTTCTGACCCCTTTTCAGACTTGTTGCTCATGTGATAAATGCAGGCATTTCAAATATATTGTATTATATAACTTTGGTACGGTAAGGATTGAAAGCCTGGATTAGTGTATGTTGATTGCTGCAGTGCTGTTTTTAAAAATCCTGGGGCGAAATTCTCTGACCCCCGCAGGGTCGGAGAATCGCCCGGGACCGGCAAAAATCCCGCCCCCGCCGTGGCCGGAATTCTCCGCCACCCAGGAATTGGCGGGGGCGGGAATTGCGCCCTGCCGATCGGCATGCCCTCCGCGCCAATCTGCGAGCTGCCTGTGGCGATTCTCTAGCCCGCGATGGGCCGAAGTCCCGCCGCTGAGAGGCCTCTCCCGCTGCCGTGGTTTCAACCACCTCTGGTGGCGGCGGGATTGGCGGCGCGAGCGGGCCCCTGGGGTCCTGGGGGGGCGCAGGCGATCAGACACTGGGGGGTGCCCCCACCAGTGGGCGGGCCACAGGCGGGCCAGTGCCATGGGGGCACTCTTTTTCTTCCGCCACGGCCTCCACCATGGTGGAGGTGGAAGAGAACCCCCCTACCGCGCATGCGCCGGTGGTGACGTCAGCGGCAGCTGACACACCGGCGCATGCACGAACCGGCGAAGGCCTTTGGCCGGCTCCGGCCGGCGGGCGTCAAAAGCCGTTGCCGGCAGTTTTGGCACCAGTCGGCGTGGCGCCAACCAATCCGGCGCGGGCCTAGCCCCCAAAGGTGCGGAGAATTCCGCACCTTTGGGGAGGCCCGATGCCAGAGTAGTTGGCGCCACTCCGCTACGCCGGGACCCCCCGCCCCGACGGGTAGGGGAGAATCCCAGTCCTGGTTTGCAAAGTTTGGGAGCCAGCGGTGCAAGTAAAGTATTGTAAAAGCTTGGGCTAATAGATTTTTGTTTGCATTAAGAGGGTTCCCTGTGGAGTAGTTCATATATCTCTGCTTGGTAAGCTGATGTAACTAATGGGAAGAGCTACAGAGCCAGGCATTTTGCATAAAAGCAGGCATTTCAGTTGGTCCCTGGAAGTCAAAGCATGAAGACAGTTTCTGAAGACTTCAGCTGGAGATCCTGCATTGTTCTGACAGGATTCAGGACTATCTCTGAAACAGTCTAAAGAATATCTCTTAAGCAAGTATGCTTGGGTCTGCTAACTGTATTTAAAAGTGGATGTTGACTGGAGATGGTTCTGTTATTTGAATTGAAGTAAAGATAGCAGTTAAGGGTTATCGTGTCACTGTACTGATTAACATTGATTTATGGGGTAATTGTAAGCTATTTTTCTTGTGTGATGTTAAAGATATTTTAATACTGTGTCAGTAAAGTTTGTTTTAATATACAATATTCCTATTTTGTGTGAGGTAACTTTTCCTCACAGTCTTACAAAATTAAGATAAATTATAGGGGTTTCTGTCCAGTATCCTAGTTACTGTTGGGTTCTGGACCAAGATGATAATTCTCATTTTATATATGAATGTCATTCAGTCTTCTTTCAAATCATTACCACTTATTCCTCATTGCCCTCTCATGCACATATACTTTCAGAATATTCACTACCTTGAGCCCATTCTCTATCTGAGGCTGTTTACATCTTTTAAAGTTCTCACAGTTCTGATAATCTCTTTGTACCCTTTTGACCTTGACTTTGTCATGTTTTTAATTCTTTCACGGGATGTGAGCATCACTAGACCAGCATTTGTTGTTCATCTCTAATTGCCCTTGAGCCACCTTCTTGGGTCGCTGCAGTTCATCTGGTGTAGGCCTCAAAATATCCATCCCAGTGAGGCCATTCATCTTTCTGTCTGCAAAAGGTGTAGAGATCATTCTACCCCTTTATTCACTAACAAGCTCTGTTGGTTCATTTCCTTAGGTTTGCCCTCATTTGTATGAAGTCACTTGTTTTTAAAATTGTTTACACAGCGCACCCTGGCTCGTAGTCCTCAGGTTTTCTGAATTCCAGATCACAGTGAACATTGTCATTATTGCTCACCATGGCTTCCATTTCCTTTTTTTTTTACTGAGGCGTTGTCCAAGTCAATGTTGACTGCCTCTTACATAAAAACATAAGAACTAGGAGCAGGAATAGGCCATCTGGCCCCTCGAGCCTGCTCCGCCATTCAATGAGATCATGGCTGATCTTTTGTGGACTCAGCTCCACTTTCCGGCCCGAACACCATAACCCTTAATCCCTTTATTCTTCAAAAAACTATCTATCTTTACCTTAAAAACATGTAATGAAGGAGCCTCAACTGCTTCACTGGGCAAGGAATTCCATAGATTCACAACCCTTTGGGTGAAGAAGTTCCTCCTAAACTCAGTCCTAAATCTACTTCCCCTTATTTTGAGGCTATGTCCCCTAGTTCTGCTTTCACTCGCCAGTGGAAACAACCTGCCCGCATCTATCCTATCTATTCCCTTCATAATTTTAAATGTTTCTATAAGATCCCCCTCATCCTTCTAAATTCCAACGAGTACAATCCCAGTCTACTCAATCTCTCCTCATAATCCAACCCCTTGAGCTCTGGGATTAACCTAGTGAATCTCATCTGCACACCCTCCAGTGCCAGTATGTCCTTTCTCAAGTAAGGAGACCAGAACTGAACACAATACTCCAGGTGTGGCCTCACTAACACCTTATACAATTGCAACATAACCTCCCTAGTCTTAAACTCCATCCCTCTAGCAATGAAGGACAAAATTCCATTTGCCTTCTTAATCACCTGTTGCACCTGTAAACCAACTTTCTGTGACTCATGCACTAGCACACCCAGGTCTCTCTGCACAGCGGCATGCTTTAATATTTTATCATTTAAATAATAATCCTGTTTGCTGTTATTCCTACCAAAATGGATAACCTCACATTTGTCAACATTGTATTCCATCTGCCAGACCCTAGCCCATTCACTTAACCTATCCAAATCCCTCTGCAGACTTCCAGTATCCTCTGCACTTTTCGCTTTACCACTCATCTTAGTGTCATCTGCAAACTTGGACACATTGCCCTTGGTCCCCAACTCTAAATCATCTATGTAAATTGTGAACAATTGTGGGCCCAACACGGATCCCTGAGGGACACCACTAGCTACTGATTGCCAACCAGAGAAACACCCATTAATCCCCACTCTTTGCTTTCTATTAATTAACCAATCCTCTATCCATGCTACTACTTTACCCTTAATGCATTTTTATCTTATGCAGCAACCTTTTGTGTGGCACCTTGTCAAAGGCTTTCTGGAAATCCAGATATACCACATCCATTGGCTCCCCGTTATCTACCGCACTGGTAATGTCCTCAAAAAATTCCACTAAATTAGTTAGGCACGACCTGCCCTTTATGAACCCATGCTGCGCCTGCCCAATGGGACAATTTCTATCCAGATGCCTCGCAATTTCTTCCTTGATGATAGATTCCAGCATCTTCCCTACTACCGAAGTTAAGCTCACTGGCCTATAATTTCCTGCTCTCTGCCTACCTCCTTTTTTAAACAGTGGTGTCACATTTGCTAATTTCCAATCCACTGGGACCACCCCAGAGTCTAGTGAATTTTGGTAAATCATCATTAGTGCATCTGCAATTTCCCTAGCACTCTGGGATGCATTCCATCAGGGCCAGGATACTTGTCTATCTTTAGCCCCATTAGCTTGCCCATCTCACTACCTCCTTAGTGATAACAATCCTCTCAAGGTCCTCACCTGCCATAGCCTCATTTCTATCAGTCGCTGGCATTTTATTTGTGTCTTCCACTGTGAAGACCGACCCAAAAAACCTGTTCAGTTCCTCAGCCATTTCCTCATCTCCCATTATTAAAACTCCCTTCTCATCCTCTAAAGGCCCAATATTTACCTTAGCCACTCTTTTTTGTTTTATATATTTGTAAAAACTTTTGCTGTCTGTTTTTATATTCTGAATCACAGAATCTTTACAGGGCAGAAGGAGGCCATTTGGCCCATCAAACCAGCACCGGCCCTCTGAAAGCATTTTACCTAGTCCCAATCCGCTACCTTATCCCCGTAACCTTGCACATTCTTTCTTTTCAGCTGAGGAAGGAGCAGTGCTCCAAAAGCTTGTGTTTAAAACAAATCTGTTGGACTTTAACCTGGTGTTGGAAGACTTCTTACTGTGCTCTTTCTTTTCAGACAGCAATCAAATTCCCTTTTGAATACCTTGATCGAAACTTCCTCCATTGTCCTCTCAGGAAGTTTGTTCCAGACCCCAACAGCCCTCTGGATCAAATAAATATTCCTCAAAGCACTTTTACTCCTTTTGCCATTTATTTTGAATCTGTGCCCTCTGGTTCTTGATGTTCTCTTGAGGGGTCAAAGTTTCTCACTATTTACTCTTCGTTATTGCTTTTTTAGTAGCTTTCTGTTGCCCCCTAAAGATTTCCCAGTCCTCTAGTCTCCCACCAATCTTTGCCACTTTATATGCTTTTTTCTTCAATTTGATACTTTCCCTTATTTCCTTAGATATCCACGGTCGATTTTCCCTCTTTCTACCGTCCTTCCTTTTTGTTGGTATAAACCTTTGCTGAGCACTGTGAAAAATCGCTTGGAAGGTTCTCCACTGTTCCTCAACTGTTCCACAATAAAGTCTTTGCTCCCAGTCTACCTTAGCTAGTTCTTCTCTCATCCCATTGTAATTCTCCTTTGTTTAAACACAAAACACTAGTATTTGATTTTACTTTCTCACCCTCCATCTGTATTTTAAATTCCACCATATTGTGATCGCTCCTTCCGAGAGGATCCCTAACTATGAGATCATGAATCAATCCTGTCTCATTACACAGGACAAGATCTAGGACCGCTTGTTCCCTCGTAGGTTCCATTACATACTGTTCTAGGAAACTATCGCGGATACATTCTATAAACTCCTCCTCAAGGTTGCCTTGACCGACCTGGTTAAACCAATCGACATGTAAATTAAAATCCCCCATGATAACTGCTGTACCATTTCTACATGCATCAGTTATTTCTTTGTTTATTGCCTGCCCCACCATAATGTTACTATTTGGTGGCCGATTGACTACTCCTATCAGTGACTTTTTCGCCTTACTATTCCTGATTTCCACCCAAATGGATTCAACCTTATCCTCCATAGCACCGATGTCATCCCTTACTATTGCCCGGATGTCATCCTTAAATAACAGAGCAACACCTTACCATCCACTCTGTCCTTCCGAATAGTTTGATACCCTCGGATATTTAACTCCCAGTCGTGACCATCCTTTAACCATGTTTCAGTAATGGCCACTAAATCATAGTCATTCACGATGATTTGTGCCATCAACTCATTTACTTTATTCCGAATACTACGAGCATTCAGGTAAAGTACACTTATGTTGGTTTTTTTACCTCTGTTTTGAATCTTAACATCTCCAGTTTTAGTCCTTTTAATATTACTGGGCCTATTCACTGAGCTCCCCTCAGTCACTGTACCTTGTACTGTCACCCTTTTTGATTTTTGACTATGTCTTCTCTGCCTTGCACTTTTCCCCTTCCTTCCTTTTGCTTCTGTCCCTGTTTTACTACCTTCCAACTTCCTGCATCGGTTCCCATCCCCCTGCCACATTAGTTTAAACCCTCCCCAACAGCTCTAGCAAACCCCCCCCCCCCCCCCAGGACATCGGTTCCAGTCCTGCCCAGGTGCAGACCGTCCGGTTTGTACTGGTCCCACCTCCCCCAGAACCGGTCCCAATGCCCTAGGAATTTGAATCCCTCCCTCTTGCACCATCTCTCGAGCCATACATTCATCCTATCTATCCTGACATTCCTACCCTGACTAGCTCGTGGCACTGGTAGCAATCCTGAGATTACTACCTTTGAGGTCCTACTTTTTAGTTTATCTCCTAACTCCCTGAATTCCGCTTGTAGGACCTCATCCCGTTTATTACCTGTATCGTTGGTGCCTATGTGCACCACGACAGCTGGCTGTTCACCCTCCCCCCCCCCCCCCCCCCCCCCCAGAATGTCCTGCAGCCGCTCCGAGACATCCTTGACCCTTGCACCAGGGAGGCAACATACCATCCTGGAGTCTCGATTGCGTCCACAGAACCGCCTGTCTATTCCCCTTACTATCGAGTCCCCTATCACTATAGCCCTGCCATTTTTCTTCCTGCCCTGCTGTGCAGCAGAGCCAGCCATGGTGCCATGAACCTTGCTGCTGCTGCCTTCCCCTGGTGAGCCATCTCCCTCAACAGCATCCAAAGCAGTATATCTGTTTTGCAGGGAGATGTCCGCAGGGGACACCTGCACTGCCTTCCTACTCTTGCTCTGTCTTTTGGTCACCCATTTTCTATCTCCCTCAGTAAGCTTCACCTGCGGTGTGACCAACTCGCTAAACGTGCTATCCACGACCTCCTCAGCATCGCGGATGCTCCAAAGTGAGTCCATCCGCAGCTCCAGAGCCGTCAAGCGGTCTAACAGGAGCTGCAACTGAACACACTTCTTGCACGTGAGAGAGCCAGGAACAGTGGACGTGTCCCTGAGCTCCCACATCGCACACGAGGAGCATGACACGGGTCTGGGATCTCCTGCCATGTCTTAAACCTTAGGTAAACTTAAACAACTACAATTTCAAAGTAAAAATAAATAAATTAGACAATGAAAAGAAAAAGAGAAACTACTTACCAGTCACTTACCAGGGTTAAAAAGCACCTCCGAAAAAGCACCTTCTCTCATTCTTGTTGTTTGACGACTCATTGGATTGTGACACAGCCGTGCATCATCTTTACTGCATTGGATTTCAAACTGCATAAGTATTTCCAACTTGGATTGGTTGATCTGAAGTGGCCATTGGTTCCTCAAAGAACAAAGAACAATACAGCACAGGAACAGGCCCTTCAGCCCTCCAAGCCTGTACCGGTCATGATACCATCCCCAGCCAAAATGTTCAGTACTTTCTTGTGCTGTATCTCGCTATAACCATCCTATCCATATGTTTGTCAAGATGCCTTTAGAACGCCATTAATGTATCTGCTTCCACTCATGCCTAAGAGTTCAAACTTAAGCAATATGAAAAATGAAAATCGCTTATTGTCACGAGTAGGCTTCAATGAAGTTACGGTGAAAAGCCCCTAGTTGCCACATTCCGGCACCTGTTCGGGGAGGCTGTTACGGGAATCGAACCGTGCTGCTGGCCTGCCTTGGTCTGCTTTCAAAGCCAGCGATTTAGCCAAGTGTGCTAAACAGCCCCGCATTAAATGGCTAGGTGTTTAAATCACTGGCTTTGAAAGCAGACCAGGGCAGACCAGTAGCACGGTTCAATTCCCGTACCAGCCTCCCCAAACAAGCGCCGGAATGTGGCGACTAGGGGCTTTTCACAGTAACTTCAGTTGAAGCCTACTTGTGACAATAAGCGATTTTCATTCATTTGAATTGCCTCTGAGGAAGTGGTGCATGATGCAGCAAATGTTTACTGCATGAATATTGGGAAGGAATATCATTGAAGCAGTGGGTAAGTACATTGAATTGATAACCCACACAATTTGAGAGAGATTGTAGTTTTTGAATACAGAAGCTAAACTAAGCTTCAAAATCTATTTTTGTTTAGTAATGAGTGGCATTTTAGTTGCCAGTCCAGTTGTTTGACATTCAAGTTCCCCATTAATTAGATAAAGTCTAAATTCTCTTTCTGCATGGAATCTCTGATAGGACCTGCTGAAAGTGCTGGGATCGGTGGTTTCTATTGAAGAGCGCTCTCTGACAGGAATCTGGAACATTAACACACTCCAGCGCTGGCAGTGGAAAACAGCGCAACAGCAGGATGGAGGCGAGTTACTCAAGTTTACTTATTTTCAAATAACTTGTGAGGTTTCCAAAGTAAAGGGTACAATATTCCTGTGAGTGGAATATTTATTTTGCTTTTGACACCCAATATCCACAATGAAGCATTCGCCAATCGAGTGATGGCTGCTTGTCAAGGTGCACGTTTGGGTTACGTCTGGGAGCCAAGAATCAATGGGCCTGCTGTTGACTGCGCTTCTATTGCTTTCAAATCTAAACGCAACGTGCTGCTTGCCTTCACTACTTTGTTTTTTTCTTGCAATTTTCACACCTGTCTTAAAAATTCTCAGAAGTGGCTTTGATTCAAAATCGGTGAGCAGGCTGCAGCTTTCACACCTCGATATCTAGTTCAGAGGTGCTGGAACTTATTTTTAAAGGGATAATAATAGAACACAATATCCTATCCAGATTGCCTTTCCTTCCCCTCAAACTTAACAAAATGAAATGAAAATCGCTTATTGTCACAAGTAGGCTTCAAATGAAGTTATTGTGGGGAAAAAAAAGCCCCTCGTCGCCACATTCCGGCGCCTGTTCGGGGAGGCTGGTACGGGGATTGAACCGTGCTGCTGGCCTGCCTGGGTCTGCTTTAAAAGCCAGCTCTTTAGCACTGTGCTAAACCAGCGCACTCGTCTATGAATATTTCTTTAACGAATGTAACATCCCTTCCTGAGCAATAATTTGTACTTCATGCATTGCTACTAAAATGCATTGCTGCCAAAATAGTAAACGAGCAAAATCCTACAGATACTGGAAATCTGAAATAAAAACTGAACATTAAAGAAAGCACCATGCATATTATTAACTCTGCTCCATCCAGAGACTGTGTGATTATTTCATTATAGAGATGACCTGCCCAGCAGCTATCTGTTAATCAATATAATTTAAGGAATGCTGAATTCCTTCACTACTATTTATGAATAAATGGAGCAGCAGTGTTTACTATCTCCATCCCCCCCCCCCCCCCCCCCCCCCGCCCCAAAACCTTCCTGGAATATATCCTCCAATTTCTGGTGTCACCGGACTTTACAGATTAACCACCTCTGTCAAGCATTTGTCCAACATGTGCATTATTGTGCAGGGGGAAAGTTTCCAAATCTCCACCCCTGCTCAAGATTTGTGACAATTCTGCTTTACTTGCAAAAATTATTTCTCGCAAAGTTTTGCAGTTTAGTACGTGTCAAAACAGGAACTGTGTATGTTGAAGTGTTTCTGAGGTGTATATTTGATTATCTGCACATATCTTTTGACATTAAAAATCTGACTATGGCGTGCACTTCCTGTGTGCAACCTATGGCTTCTTGTTAGGTTTTCATAACAGCTTTGCAAGGGAGGCTATTTAAAGATTTGTAATGCATACCTGTAAGCTATATGGAATTATATCGCCGTTTCAGTTTCTGGGTTAAGTTCGGCACTTAAAATGCTTCATGACAAAGCTTTTGGCCAGCATGTATGGTAACTGTGATTCCTAAATAGTCAAAGTAATATTTTAAACAAAGAACAGCAAGAACTTAAACATTTCAAAATAAAATGCTCGAATTTGCCTAAACAGAGACTTCGATGCAATTGGGGAAATGATTCACTGTTTTCATGCTTATCCTGACGATTTTAAAGATGGAGGGTGGAATTTCCACACCCTCCTCCACACCATGTTTTCCGGCAGAGGAGGCGGCTGGCAATTGGCCAGCGGCGGGATGTCCCAGTCGTGCCGAAGCTGATTAATATCACTATTGTAATGGGGAAACCTGGTAGCAAGTTGATTCAAAGCAAGGTAATACGGGTAATGTGTTATCATAGAATCGTGGAATCATAGAATTCACAGTGCAGAAGGAGGCTATTCAACCCATCGAGTCTGCATCCGCCCTTGGAAAGAGGGCCCTACTGAAGTTTAAGCCCACGCCTCCACCCTATCCCGTAACCCAGTAACTCCACCGAATCTTTTTGGACACTAAGGGGCAATTTAGCATGGCCAATCCACCTAACCCGCACATCTTTGGACTGTGGGAGGAAACTGGAGCACCCGGAGGAAACTCACACACACACACACACAGACACACACGCACACACACACACACACGGGGAGAACGTGTAGACTCCGCACAGACAGCGAGCCAAGCCAGGAATGAAACCTGGAACCCTGGAGGTGTGAAGCAACTGTGCTAACCACTGTGCTACCGCGCTGTTGTCCCGTGTTTTGCAAGGCAGTTTTCATTTGCTAGCTCTCCTCATCCCTCTCGCACTCGCTCGCTCCTGTCGTCTCTAACTTTCCCATCCCTTCTTCTCTTCAACAAATATAAAACATACTGTCCTGTGTCTGTGTGCCACAGGGAGCAGGACACCTCAATGTTCCGGCTTCTCCCTTTCTGTCTCTGCCACATTTCTCTCCTCTTCTTTTGGTTTACTGTTTGTATCCAAGGCTATTTTTGTCCAGTTCCCAGCTTACATCTTGTACAATTTAGGATGGATTCTAATTTCTAGCAGTGTGTGGGTTCGGGATGAACAAGGAGTGGAGGGTGGGGAGGAGAGTTCAGAGCTGGCAACATTGACAGCATCTCAGGAAACCGACCCTGATCCACGAACATATGCATTTCATGAGCATGCATTCGGCTGCATGCATCCAATCCCCTCAGAGTGTGAATCACTCAGAGTGATGTTGACATGGGATTTCTACTTTGGGTCCATGGGTATTGCAACCTATCTGGAACTCGCCAGTGAAAGCAATGAGGGAGGGCAGTGTCAACTAAGAAAGTTGAAGCAATCTCAGGAAATTACAGCCAGTCCCTTCTTATGGAAATCTGTTTATTATGCTGACAATTTCCAACAATTGCCAGTATTTCCAGCAAATCCATTTTTTTTTACCAAGGAAGAAATAAATATTAAGCTGGGTCAACTGCCCAGTGTACTACTGAGTCAAACTATTCTTAAACTTTGCTACGCTCCCCATTCCGTGTTGCCATAGTGCTGATGCAAATGGCCAAAGGGAAACATTGCTTAAGAATTGTTGCACCCCATTGCACTGGGTGTTACCATTAGGTGATCTGATATCCACTTGGGATTATTATTCAAAATTGCATTGTATTTTGTTGACTTAACATGCCTTTTTTTTGGATGCATGTTACATATGATTTAGACTGCAGTGGTTCGAGAGGGAAGCTCACCACCACTTTCGCTGCAGCAAGTAAGGGATGGGCAATAAATGCTGGCCTAGCCAACTACGCCTACATCCAGTGAATGAATAAAACATTTTGAAAATAGTACTTGTGCTCAGAGGTTACCCTATAGGTTTTGGAGGAGTCTCAAAACATTGGGAGTGGATTTTGTGGAGATATTGGGGGTTGACTCTCGGCAGGACATGCCCTTCCTTCCTGTTGGAAGCCCCATGAGAATCCGAGGGACTCGATCGATCTTCCTATCGGAGGCCCAAGGGGCTGTTTAGCACAGGGCTAAATCGCTGGCTTTGAAAGCAAACCAAGGAAGGCCAGCAGCACGGCTCAATTCCCGTACCAGCCTCCCCGAATAGGCGCCGGAATGTGGTGACTAGGGGCTTTTCACAGTAACTTCATTTGAAGCCTACTTGTGACAATAAGCGATTTTCATTTCATTCATTTTTCAATGGTAGGGCTCGTCAATTTCACCCAGTAAGAGGCGGCCCAGAAGGGAACCGGCATCTTCGGGTGTTCCGGCTCTCTGCCGCTTTTCGGCTTTACTATGCAGCTGGTTAAGAACAATGGTGGTGACCTGACGCCCTTAAGTGGCACTACCTTTCCACTTAACCTCAGTAGAGAGTAGGCGGGACATCCATCTCTGGGCATTCCCGTCTCAGACTTTGGCTCAGAGGGGTGAGAGAATTGCTTGTTAAATGCCCCACCCTCTCTGAACACACCTCAAGTCAAAGCATAACATTCTGTCGTTTGGTGGTGTAAAAGTTGGGTTGTCAAAGGGCGGCACGGTGGCACAGTGGTTAGAACTGCTGCCTCACGGCGCTGAGGACTCGGGTTCGATCCCAACATTTAAAAAAAAAAATCCCATCCCTACGCAGTGCCCGTGTGGAATTTGCACATTCTCCCCGTGTCTGCCTGGGTCTCACCCCCTCAATCCAAAGATTTGCAGGGCAAGTGAATTGGCCATGCTAAATTGCCTCTTAATTGGGGAGAAAAAAAGATTTGGGAAGACTTGTGTTGTCAGGTTAACGTGGGAGCTGCTCATCTTACCACACGTTGAACTTCAGCAGATTGCGACCAGCAACAAGTTTCTGCTCACAGACCTATTGCTGCACATGAGGGAGAGGATCAGTCAACAGGTATAGCTTACAGAGGCTTTACCTGGAAAACTGGATAAGCTTCCTCGGCTTATTTTCCGCCTCTGAGCTCACCTCCATCAGGGCCGGGAAATCAAGTCGACGTTACTCTCTTCGAACAATTCCAAGGACATGGTTGATGTGAGGAATGAATCACCAATGGTGTCCATTATTGTGAGTAGCTTTTGTTCCACCAGTACACCTATCTTATAACCACATGAAATATTCACTCCCTTCCTCCCTGCAGTCTTCCAACCATTTGAAAAAAGAAAAGAAAATTCATCCCTACGCAGGACCCCTATTTGAATGATCAAAGCGGGGAAGTGGTTTGACTTGCTTCAAATAAACAACAGACACTTAACAATACAAGGTTGTAATACACACACACATGCATCCCTTCGAGCAGCAACACATCTTCTCTTGCTTTCTTTTTAGCGCTTGTACCTCTGTGGTTCAACCCCTGTGGTTTTGGCAGAGCTTGGGGCAGGCTGCTCAGATCCTTGCTCTCATTTCTGAGATGCTGTTGGCTGATATCCTGTGGGCTTTGGAACCCATCGGGGACCTTGCAAGGACTGTTCCACCTGCACCCATGCCATGTTGGGTACTGACTGTGCGGAGGGGGAGCGGGGGGGTGGGGGTGTGCATGGTGAGTTAGCAGACAGTGGGTGAGAAGTGGAAATACTTCAAATAGAGCCTAAACTTCCATATCCCCTGCCACCTTCTTCACTTTCATGGGACCGGCTGCACCTTAGTGGGCCAATGAATGGCCAAAACTCAGATACCTTCCATGGTATTTAAGGTGAGATTGAGCGTGCACACCATTGTTGAAGGCTTTCTTGCACTTGTGTAATTTCCACGTTTAATTCCGCCACTTTCTTTTTTCATTGAAGAAGACGTGATCACACAGGCCTGAGCCAGATTTCATAGAACATAGAACATAGAACGATACAGCGCAGTACAGGCCCTTCGGCCCTCAATGTTGCACCGACGTGGAAAAAACTAAAGGCCATCTAACCTACACTATGCCCTTATCATCCATATGCTTATCCAATAAACTTTTTAATGCCCTCAATGTTGGCGAGTTCACTACTGTTGCAGGTAGGGCATTTCACGGCCTCACCACTCTTTGCGTAAAAAACCCACCTCTGACCTCTGTCCTATATCTATTACCCCTCAATTTAAGGCTATGTCCCCATGCTAGCCACCTCCATCCGCGGGAGAAGGCTCTCGCTGTCCACCCTATCTAACCCTCTGATCATTTTGTATGCCTCTATTAGGTCACCTCTTAACCTTCTTCTCTCTAACGAAAACAACCTCAAGTCCATCAGCCTTTCCTCATAATATTTTCCCTCCATACCAGGCAACATCCTGGTAAATCTCCTCTGCACCCGTTCCAAGCTTCCACGTCCTTCCTATAATGAGGCGACCAGAACTGTACGCAATACTCCAAATGCGGCCGTACTAGAGTTTTGTACAACTGCAACATGACCTCATGGCTCCGGAACTCAATCCCTCTACCAATAAAGGCCAACGCACCATAGGCCTTCTTCACAACCCTATCAACCTGGGTGGCAACTTTCAGGGATCTATGTACATGGACACCGAGATCCCTCTGCTCATCCACACTACCAAGAATTTTACCATTAGCCAAATATTCCTTATTCCTGTTATTCTTTCCAAAGTGAATCACCTCAGACTTCTCCACATTAAACTCCATTTGCCACCTCTCAGCCCAGCTCTGCAGCTTATCTATGTCCCTCTGTAACCTGCAACATCCTTCCGCACTGTCTACAACTCCACCGACTTTAGTGTCGTCTGCAAATTTACTTACCTATCCTTCTGCGCCCCCCTCTAGGTCATTTATAAAAATGACAAACAGCAACGGCCCCAGAACAGATCCTTGTGGTACGCCACTCGTAACTGAACTCCATTCTGAACATTTCCCATCAACCACCACTCTCTGTCTTCTTTCAACTAGCCAATTTCTGATCTACATCTCTAAATCACCCTCAATCCCCAGCCTCCATATTTTCTCCAATAGCCGACCGTGGGGAACCTTTTCAAACGCTTTACTGAAATCCATATACACCACATCAACTGCTTTACCCTCGTCCACCTGTTCAGTCACCTTCTCAAAGAACTCGATAAGGTTTGTGAGGCATGACCTACCCTTCACAAAACCATGCTGACTATCCCTAATCATATTATTCCTATCTAGATGATTATAAATCGTATCTTTTATAATCTTCTCCAAGACTTTACCCACCACAGATGTTAGGCTCACCGGCCTACAGTTACCGGGGTTATCTCTACTCCCCTTCTTGAACAAAGGGACCACATTTGCTATCCTCCAGTCCTCTGGCACTATTCCTGTAGCCAACGATGACCTAAAAATCAAAGCCAAAGGCTCAGCAATCTCTTCCCTGGCTTCCCAGAGAATCCTAGGATAAATCCCATCAGGCCCCGGGGACTTATCTATTTTCACCTTGTCCAGAATTGCCAACACTTGCCACATTTCCTCAATCTTTCTGTAATTGGGTGCTTAAAATGCCTGCCAGTGCATCACAGGTTCTCAGTGGCGGCTCCTGTACTGTTTGACAATGCTGTCGCCCCCAGATCTCTTTCCCGCTACGCCCCCCCCCCCCCCCCCCCCCCCGGAGGTACAGCATCTGCACTTGGCTGAGCAGAACTTGGAAAGTCCCACATCCTTCAACTGTCCCCAACTTCACCATCTGCCTTTGCTCAGGGTGAAGTGAGAGTCAGCAGGTAATAAAGAATTGTTATCTCTCTAACTCGTCCTAATGAAGAGTGAGTATCTGAGCTGTGAGCTGGTCCATGATCTGCATAAGTCAAGGGATGCAGCACCCTCAAGGGGAAAGAGCTCTCGGGGAGGTCAAAGTCATCCTCGACCACTTCCTGCTGGGCAAGTGAAGATCCAGCAGGAAATAGAAGACATGTAATAGCTATTTCAGGATGAGAATGTTTGAAGTTATTCCGCACATAATCTTATTTCAATCGCTGTTGGCTCCAAGTCAGCATGCTGTGACTGCTGTATACCATGTGGCGGTCTGATATTTAATTCCATCACCAGGTAACTGGGAGGACCCATCAATGCATCACTGATAACCAGACACACTGAGACCCCGCTGGCCTCCAGCAGCTTCCCCTCTGCAGGTTGTACTTGAGATATCTGTCCAGTTCTCTGTCTCTCCCTGGTATCCTGCACTCTCCTCTCCTGCATGGAAGGGAAGACAGCAATGACTGAAAAAAATGGGAGATGATTGCTCAATGAATGGAGAGCATTTGTTTTGGGTAGCCCAGAGGGTTAGGAATAGCCGCTGAAACAAAAAAAGCCACTGACAGGCTTGGTGCCTGCCCGGATTTTCTGCGCACCATCGTTAAAGTGAATTTGACAAGGGAAGGTCACCAGGATGCCACAATGAAGCAGAGAGGGGGCTTCAGGGGTTTCTGATGCTGCTCTGGAGCTTGGGTGCAGGAGGTAGAGAGCAGGACAGATTTCATCTGGCCGCAGGGGTCCAGGAGACCATCCAGACAAACCTTGCAAAGGCAGAGGGAGCAGATAGCCATTGAGGTCAGTGTCATCAACCTGACCCCTGAGGACCTGGATGCAGTGCCAGAAGAAGTTCAATGACCTCACACAAGGAATCAAGCTCAGTGAATGTATCCTTAAAACTACATCTCACCAACTGCTCCACTCGCCTCACACATTGCTTCAAACATACACCACCATCTCTTAACTACCGATAAACTCCATCAATCATGACTGAGACATAGCTCAACCTCACCCTCAGACACATAACACTGCTGTGAACCTCAAAACCCCATCTCACACCTTGCTGTTCACATGTAGCAATCTATTCAACCATGACGACCATGTCACCCGAACCCATTGTGCCACACTCGCTCATATTTCTCTCCTTCTTGCAGCACAGGGGGAGGTGGAGGCGTGGTAGCATTGTCATTAGACTAGTAATCCAAGACCCAGGATAAAACTCTGGGGAAATGGCTTTGAATCCCACCAAGACTATGATGAAATTTGAATTTAATAAAAATCTGGAATTAAAGGTCTACTGAAACCATTGCCGACTGTTGGAAAAATCCATCTGGTTCACTCATGACCTTTAGGGAAGGAAATCTGCCATTCTTACCTGGTCTGGCCCACATGTGACTCCAGACCAACAACAAGGTGATTGACTCTTACTCTTAAATACCCTCAAAAGTTGACCGGTAATAAAAGCTGGCCCAACCAGCGATGCCCACATCCAATGTGTAATTTAGAAAATGAAAGTGGCTCATAGCTCGAGGCAGTGAAACCTAACTGCTGGGGTCAGCGCAGCAACCTGTCCTGGTACAGAGGAGCCAGTTCTCACCATCATTGGAGCAATCATGAGTGCGGCTGTGGCCACCGACAGGGCTGAAACTATTAAGACCATAAGACATAGGAGTGCAAGTAAGGCCATTCGGCCCATCGAGTCCACTCCGCCATTCAATCATGGCTGATGGGCATTTCAACTCCACCTACCAGCATTCTCCCCGTAGCCCTTAATTCCTCGCGACATCAAGAATTTATCTATCTCTGCCTTGAAGCCATTTAGCGTCCCGGCCTCCACTGCACTCCGCGGCAATGAATTCCACAGGCCCACCACTCTCTGGCTGAAGAAATGTCTCCGCATTTCTGTTCTGAATTTACACCCTCTAATTCTAAGGCTGTGCCCACAGGTCCTCGTCTCCTTGCCTAACGGAAACAGTTTCTTTGCGTCCACCCTTTCTAAGCCATGTATTATCTTGTAAGTTACTATTAGATCTCCCCTTAACCTTCTAAACTCCAATGAATACAATCCCAGGATCCTCAGCCGTTCATCATATGTTAGACCCGCCATTCCAGGGATCATCCGTGTGAATCTCCGCTGGACACGCTCCAGTGCCAGTATGTCCTTCCTGAGATGTGGGGCCCAAAACTGGACACAGTACTCCAAATGGGGCCTAACCAGAGCCTTATAAAGGCTCAGTAGCATATCGCTGCTTTTATATTCCAACCCTCTTGAGATAAATGACAACATTGCATTCGCTTTCTTAATCACAGATTCAACCTGCATGTGTACCTTTAGGAAATCCTCGACTAGCACTCTCAGATCCCTTTGTACTTTGGCATTATGAATTTTCTCACCGTTTAGAAAGCAGTCTATGCTTGGATTCTTTTTTCCAAAGTGCAAGACCTCACATTTTCTCACGTTGAATTGCATCAGCCATTTCCTGCACCACTCTCCCAAACTGTCTAGATCCTTCTGCAGCCTCCCCACTTCCTCAGCACTACCTGCCTGACCACCTAACTTTGTATCATCGGCAAACTTCGCTAGAATGCCCCCAGTCCCTTCATCCAGATCATTAATATATATGGTGAACAGCTGCGGCCCCAACACTGAACCCTGTGGGACACTGCTGGTCACCGGCTGCCATTCCGAAAAAAGAACCTTTTATCCCAACTCTCTGCCTTCTGTCAGACAGCCAATCCTCAACCCATGCCAGTAGCTCACCTCGAACACCATGGGCCCTCACCTTACTCAGCAGCCTCCTGTGTGGCAAAATAGCTTATTGTCACGAGTAGGCTTCAATGAAGTTACTATGAAAAGCCCCTAGTCGCCACATTCCGACGCCTGTCCGGGGAGGCTGGTACGGGAATCGAACCGTGCTGCTGGCCTGCTTGGTCTATTGAAGAAGACTGTTGCTCAAACTTAAACCTCCTCCTCATTTTGCAGTTTCTCCTTAATCACCATTCTGTGTAAGCCTGCACCTCTTGCTTTCCATCCCTCCCCTCATCACAGACCGACCTCTGTATCTTTCTCTTTTCGGACACCCCAGACCTGATACCCACAGTGGTGAAAGATTAAGGGGACCAGACGTACAGTTCTCTGTAGGGAGAGGTTGCACACGTTCCACTTTCGAGGACTACAGTGAGGAGTTTGGGGCAGTTAGAGAAGAGGCTGGTGGGTGAAACTTTTGTTGCGTTGACCAGCATGCCAGAAGCCCTGCAGTCATTGCCCAGGAGCATGGAAGAGTCTGGAGCCAAGTCAGAAAGAGGACTTTGCACAGACCTTAGAACCCAGCATCTGCAGGTTCCAATGTCCACGAGGGGGGCTTGCAGCATCTGTGGATGCTTGTGTTGACAAGGGCCTGCAGCATCTGTGGATATCAGTGTTCATGAGGACTTGCAGCATCTGCAGATATCAGTGTTCATGAGGACTTGCAGCATCAGCAGATACCAATCTTCATGAAGACATGCAGCATCTGCAGATACCAGTGTTCACGGGGGCCTACAGCATCTATGGATACCAGTGCTCATGAGCAGGACCTGCAGCTTCTGTGGATACCAGTGTCCACGAGGAGGGCTTGCAGCTTCTGCAGGTACCAGTGTTCATGAGGGCCTGCAGCATCTATGGATACCAGTGTTCACAATGGCTTGCAGCACCTCTCAGCCAGCCCGCAATCTATCTCCCAACACATTACTTAGATTGCTGAAGGGTGTCACTGGTAGGAGGCAGTAGGTCAGAGGGCACGGACTTGCTGTCTCCTCTCTAGATGACAGCATTTGTCCTCGCACCAGTGCCATTTGGTCAGGCCTTTCTGATCTCTGTCTGTCAGCAACACAGTCCAGACTCTTGCTACTCATGCCAAGATGGTACAGTCTCATGCTGGACCTACTCGGGCCAGAATTCCTCGAGGTCCACTCGTGCCATGATGGGACAGTCCCATGCTGGACCTACTGGGACAAGATCTCTTTCAGATTGTCCTCCGAGGCCAACTGCTACCTCCTGAATTGAAAGCTTGCAGCCTTCCACCAGCCATGTTGCAGCCACGAGGGTAGCACTGCACAGGAGGAGCAGGCGAGGAACAAGAAAATGGACAATGGCACTTAGAGAACACGTAGGCTGATTAGCTGACAACTCTATGCAATGGGTTTAATTTATAAACTTGATTTGGAATGTTAGTATTGGGAAGGCTTTTACTTTCGCATTGAGATCAAGAGGATGATGGTCAGTAATGGAGGGAGGGTAAGGTATGACACTGTTAGTGAATGGGGAATTGGGATTGTGTTCACTGATGCCACAGCCAGATGAATCGATCATGGACAGCTAGAAAGAGGTTGTGTTGGCTTCCTCCTCCTCCTCCTAAACTGCTCACTGTATAACTGGTGACAATGACTGTGCCAACACGATAGCGAGATTGTGCAGGATACAGTAGACCATATGAATCGTGTCCCGCACTCTGCTAAGTGCTACGGTTCTCCTCCAGAATGTCCCTGGCAGCAGGAACGTTGTTTCAGCTCCCCAATTCTCTGCTCAAGCACATTTTACCAAGTGTGGCTTTAATGCCTGTAAGTGCACACACTAACTGTGCTTGTGAATCATCGGTCACATGGTCGGCGGATAGACTTTGTCACCCACAAGCCACCCCCGATTCCAGGTGGTAGCTTGGCAGAATGCCGCAGAATGGATTTGGCATTTGCCGCCACACATTAGCTGGTCTTCAGAGGGGAGTCCCTTCTGGTTGTGGTACATCTCAGAGTTTGCCTACAAAGCAATGAAAGTTCAGTCAGCGGCACCAGAGGGAAGCCTGCAATCCAGTGTAGCCGTGCTCATATTCTGCCTCTTTCTCTCTCTGAAATGTATTAATTTCTCATGCAAAATAAAGCCTCGGTAACTTCTCTCATGCAACAATGGTGAACTGAAGCATTTCCAGTTTGAAAGGTGCCAGGCACATAAAGGTTCACGGCTACAATTGCCTTTACAATCACTGGCAAAGCTGTTCTCACCCTGCTTTGATGACAGTACCATTGCGGGCCATACCGCCATTCCAGCACAGAGGGATGCCATTCAGCCTATCGGGTTAATGCTCCATGCGTTTAGATTTTGTAGATGTGTATTTGAGTGACGACAAGACTGGCCTTTCGCAGTGTGTCCTCCCGTGACCCGTTAGTGTTATTTGATCTGGAGCTGATGTTTGCATTCCATTGAGTACCTCTGCAGTGAAAAGATTTGTTGACCCTGCAGCCAGCAATCGCAGATCACTCTGCGTGTAAGGTCACACAAGTTGCTTCATAAGAAAAGTGGGCTTGCTAATTCGTGCAAAGGCAAAATCCTGCGGAAATCAGAAATGTAAATAGAAAATTCTGGGAAACCTCGGATCAGACAGCATTTATGAATTGGGAACCCAAGCGAATGTTTCAGTTCAGGCACTATTCTCTCACCAGAACAGGCAAAATTAGGAAATATAACAAACTTTTTTTGTGAAAGCATAAAACTGTTGACCTATTGCATTCAAGGTTAGATATCTGATTCTAATTCTGTCTTTTATAGATATTAACAATGGCAAACAATGGCTGACTGAGGAAGACTTCACTGTCACTATTCAACCCAAGGAAATGAGAACTTTCTTTGTACATTTTAAGGAGTAAGAAAACTATGAAAAAAATGCAAGTCTAGATAACATTTTCGGATGACCATCACACTGGCTCCTGTGTCGAGTTGCTCCTCGTTTCCATTACTGGCTGGGAGAAAAATAAACTATTGGATAGTATTTCTGCTTAAGTTGGAAGAATACGGAAAATACTTTTTCATTGCTGGTGCAGGCAAAAGGAATGTGAATATGCGAACAAATTTGTAAATAAAACCCTTGTAGTCTGTGAATGAGAATGAAAGAAAATGCACCAGGATCAAGCACACTCTACGGGCTTTATCGAGAAGTTTACCGCTGAAAATTGTACTGCTGCCCAATTTAATTTAACCTGGAAAGAATTATAATTTACTTGCCTGGAGTTTCTGGAAATTTCCTGTTAAGAGTGAGGCTTGATCACCAGAAGCTGACACTGGAACACCAGTCCCCTCGTATTTGTCATTTTTTCAAAGTCGCAAAGGTGCTCCAGCCCCATGTTTGATTTATAAGCATGGTTGCAATAATATATATTTTTTAAATTTAGAGTACCCGATTCATTTTTCCAATTAAGGGGCAATTTAGCGTGTTCAATCCACCTATCTTGCACATCTTTTGGGTTCTGGGGGCAAAACCCATGCAGGCACGGGGAGAATGTGCAAACTCCACATGGACAGTGACCCAGAGCCGGGATCGAACCTGGAACCTCGGCGCCATGAGACTGCAGTGCTACCCACTGTGCCACCGTGCTGCCCTGGTTGCAATTTTGATGAGTAAATTTAGAGAGGGTGGAGGATGGGAAACTGGGCAGGAGAGCATTGGAATAGGTCAGGCAGAATAATAGAATAACAGACCCCACAATGACAGAAACTCTTGCAGGAGGATTTTTGGGGGCACTGGTTGTATGGCCTCTATCTGGGGCTCCCATGGAGGTAACATCTATTCAAGAGGCTATCTCTTGTTCCCCAGAATCCATTCGCACTCTTTGGAAGTTGAGGCAACCTGAACTGCCAGAGGGTAAATGAGTCATGGCAGCTGTCTGGAAAGCAAGCACACACATAAGAGGAAGCTCTTGACATCATAGACAAGCTGAATGCTGAGGGAATGGAAGTCTTTCCTCTCAATGGACCTGAGTGGATATTTGCTGGGTGTCTTGACGGCCACGTGGAAGCACTCTGATGCCCTGCGCCTAGGGGAATCCAACAGTGGCAGTGCCTCCAAATGCCCCCTGTCCCTGTGAGGCTGCCTCTATCCTTAGCTGAATATACTGTCCAGCTCTGTCAAAGAGGGCATCATCAATCACCTTCTGCAAGGTGCAGTGCTATTTAGATGCACACCTTGGAATCAGCGAGAAGTGAAGCAGTTCAAGGCCACAGTGACTTTTACAGATATTGACAGGGCACGGTGACCAGTGCTTCAAGGCGTGAGGTCTTCTGTGCTGGATCCTTTATCTGCCCCTCTTGCCTATGCCGTCCCTAGCTCAGGGTCCCACCTTTCCTGGGAATGGTGTTTTTCTTTTAATCCTTCATGGGATGTGGGCCTCGCTGGCTAGGCCAGCTATTTTTATTGCCCGTCCCTAATTGCCCTTGAGAAGATGGTGCTGAGCTGCCCTCTTGAACCACTGCAGCCCATGTGGTTTAGGTACGCCCACAGTACTGTTAGCCAAGGGACTTTGACCCAGCAACAGTGAAAGAACGGCTATATAGTTCCCAAGTCAAGATGTTACTCCCTCCACACCACTGAACCCAAAAGCTGGCACCGTTGCCCCCATTTCCAACTGCAGTTACCTTTCTGGACAGGGGTCATCCAATTGCGAATGGCAGCCTTGCCCCTATGTCTTTGTGATGCCAGAGGGGGATACTGATTCTGTTCATTGCTGAGTGCCTGCACTCCCTGCCACCTGCACTAAACCAAGAGCATTTCCTTCTCAAAATCCGACTCTTCCTTCACCCTGATGATCCTCCAATGGGATTGGGGTTGGCACCCTGGGGCAGGCTTGATAGGTAGTTGTATTTTTGATAGGATTCTAAGAGCACGCCAGCCCTCTTTTGATAAGATATTGCTAGTTAGATTTTTTCCCTTTTCTGTGAGAGTTAACCAATTTTTGTAAAAGCATGGGCGGCAAGGTAGCATAGTGGCTAGCACTGTTGCTTCACAGCTCCAGGGTCCCAGGTTCGATTCTCAGCTTGGGTCACTGCCTGTGCGGAGTCTGCAAGTTCTCCTTGTGTCTGCGTGGGTTTCCTCCGGGTGTTCCGGTTTCCTCCCACAAGTCCCGAAAGACGGGCTGTTAGGTAATTTGGAAATTCTGAATTCTCCCTCCGTGTACCCGAACAAGTGCCAGAATGTGGCAACTAGGGGCTTTTCACAGTAACTTCATTGCTAGTTAGATTTTTTTCCCTTTTCTGCGAGAGTTAACCAATTTTTGTAAAAGCATGGGCGGTACGGTAGCACAGTGGCTAGCACTGCTGTTTCACAGCTCCCGGGTCCAAGATTCGATTCCCGGTGTGGGTCACTGTTTGTGCGGAGTCTGCAAGTTCTCCCTGTGTCTGCATGGGTTTCCCCCGGGTGCTCTGGTTTCCTCCCACAAGTCCCGAAAGACGTGCTGTTATATAATTTGAACATTCTGAATTCTCCCGCTGTGCACCTGAACAGTGTTAATGTGTGCCTACTTGTGATACTAATTTTTAAAAATAAACTTAGAGTACCCAATTCATTTTTTCCAATTAAGGGGCAATTAGTGTGTACAATCCACCTAACCTGCACATCTTTGGGTTGTGGGGGTGAAACCCGCACAAACACGGGGAGAATGTGCTCACTCCACACGGACAGAGACCCAGAGCCGGGATCGAACCTGGGACCTCGGCGCTGTGAGGCAGCAGTCCTAACCACTACTAATAATATAGTTACTAATGTAGATGTTGGCGACATGTGGCGCAGTGGTTAGTTAGGTGGATTGGCCATGCTAAATTGCCCCTTAATTGGAAAAAACAATAATTGGGTACCCTAAATTATTTTTTAAAATTAGAAAATAAGCTGTGTAGTGTAATCTTAACTAATTCCTTCGTAATATGCTCAAATCTAATTTAGTGTAGTGTAATAAATTAGCTTTGTTTGTTAAACACAGTTCTTTGTTAGCACTGAACCTTCACCATCCTTAAAGAACTAAAACAAAGAACAGATCATGGTACTAGGTGTGATTGCGAAAGGTTTTTTGTTAGGTTTAGTTAGATTAGCAAGATGATTGTCGTAAAATAAACTTGGTCGAGAGAAAAAAATCTTTGTGAAAAAAGACCCATTGCACTCTGCAAACCAGTCACATTAATCTTTTTTAAAAATAATTTTTATTCAAACTTTTCACATATTATAGATAACAGAAAGGAAAAATAGGACCCCCCCCCCCCCCCACCACCCCTTTACACAAATAATAAAACAACCAGAACAAAAGTGCATAAATAAACAAATAAACATTAACCAGTAAACAATAGTAAATCCCCAACCAAACACGAACATACCCCCCCTTCCCGGGTTGCTGCTGACCATCCCCTAACGCTCTGCCAGGAAGTCTAGGAACGGCTGCCACCGCCTGAAGAACCCTTGCACAGATCCCCTTAAGGCAAATTTCACTCTCTCCAATTTAATAAACCCTGCCATGTCGTTAATCCAGGATTCCACGCTTGGGGGCCTCGCATCCTTCCACTGAAGCAGAATCCTTCGCCGGGCTACCAGGGACGCAAAGGCCAGAATACCGGCCTCTTTCGCCTCCTGCACTCCCGGCTCATCTGACACCCCAAATATTGCGAGCCCCCAGCTTGGCTTAACCCTGGAATTCACTACCCTTGACACCGTCCTCGCTACGTCCCTCCAGAACTCCTCCAATGCTGGGCATGCCCAGAACATGTGGGTGTGGTTTGCTGGACTCCCTGAACACCTCACACATCTGTCCTCACTCCCAAAAAACCGGCTCAGCTTTGCCCCGGTCATGTGCGCCCTGTGCAGCACCTTAAATTGTATCAGGCTGAGCCTCGCGCAAGAGGAGGAAGAGTTTACCCTTCCCAGGGCATCCGCCCACATACCCTCATCGATCTCCTCCCCCAGCTCCTCCTCCCACTTACCTTTTAACTCCTCCACCGAGGCCTCCTCCTGCATCACCTGATAAGTTGCCGAGATCCTACCCTCACCAACCCACACCCCCGAAAGCACCCTGTCCTGGTCCCTGAGCGCCGGCAGCAGCGGAAACCCCACCACCTGACGCCTAACGAACGCCCTTACCTGCATGTATCTGAAGGCATTTCCAGGGGGAGCCGGAATTTCTCCTCCAGCTCCCCAAGGCCTGCAAACTTCCCGTCAATGAACAGGTCCCCCATCCTCCTAATACCCGCCCTTTACCAGCTCCGGAACGCCCCACCATTTTCCCCGGGACAAACCGATAGTTCTCCTGTATCGGGCACCACACCGAAGCCCCCACCTTCCCCCTGTGGCGTCTCCATTGCCCCCAGATTTTGAGGGTCGCCACCACTACCGGGCTCGTAGTGTACCTTGTCGGAGGGAGCGGCAGCGGTGCCGTCACCAGCGCCACCAGGCTCGTGCCCACACAGGACGCCATCTCCAACCTCTTCCAAGCCGTCCCCTCCCCCTCCATTACCCACTTGCGTACCATCGCCACGTTGGCAGCCCAATAGTACCCGCAGAGGTTAGGCAACGCCAGCCTGTCCCTGCTCCGCTCCAGAAACACCCTTCTCACCCTCGGGATCTTCTTCGCCCACACGAACCCCATGATGCTCCTGTTAACCCGCTTAAAGTAGGCCTTAGGGATCAGGATGGGGAGGCACTGAAATAAAAACAAAAACCTCGTGAACACCGTCATTATAACCGACTGCACCCTACCCGCCAGGGAGAGCGACAGCATATCCAACCTTTTGAACTCCTCCTCCATTTGCTCCACCAGCCTCGTTAAGTTAAGCTTAGGGAGGGCCCCCCAGCTTCTAGCCACGTGCACCCCCAGGTATCTAAAACTCCTCTCTGCCCTTTTTAGCGGAAGCTCACCAATCCCCCTCTCCTGGTCTCCCAGGTGCACCACGAACAGCTCGCTCTTCCCCATGTTAAGCTTATACCTGGAGAAATCCCCAAACTCCCTAAGGATCCTCATCACCTCTGGCATTCCCCCACCGGGTCCGCCACATAAAATAGCAGATCGTCCGCATACAACGATACCCGGTGTTCCTCCAACCCCCCACCCCGCCGCACCAACCCCCTCCAGTTCCTAGACTCCCTCAAAGCCATGGCCAGGGACTCAATCGCCAGCGCAAAGAGCAGGGGGGATAGGGGGCACCCCTGCCTTGTTCCTCGGTATAGCCGAAAATATTCCGACCTCCTCCTGTTCGTGGCCACACTCGCCACCGGGGCCTCGTACAGCAGCTTCACCCAGCTGACGAACCCCTCCCCGAACCCAAACCTCCTCAACACCTCCCACAGGTATCCCCACTCCACCCTATCGAAGGCCTTCTCCGCGTCCATAGCTTCCACTACCTCCGCCTCCCCCTCCACCGCCTGCATCATAATTACATTCAGGAGCCTGCGTACGTTGGTATTCAACTGCCTCCCTTTCACAAAACCCGTCGGATCCTCGTGTATGACCCCCCGGAACACAGGCCTCGATCCTCATGGCCAATATCTTTTCTAGTAGTTTCGCATCCACATTAAGGAGTTAAATCGGCCTATATGACCCACACTGTAAGGGGTCCTTGTCCCACTTCAGAATTAGAGAAATCAGCGCCCTAGACATCGTCGGAGGCAGGACCCCCCCCCCCCCCCCCCCTTCCCTTGCCTCATTGAAAGTCCTTACCAGCAGCGGGCCCAACAGATCCATGTACTTCCTATAGAATTCCACCGGGAACCCATCTGGCCCCAGTGCCTTCCCCGCCTGTAGACTCCCAAGTCCTTTGACCAGTTCCTCCAACCCAACCGGCGCCCCCAGCCCTGGCACCTGCCCCTCCTCTACCCTCGGGAATCTCAGCCGGTTCAGAAAGCGACCCATCCCCCCCTCCTCTGATGGGGGCTCAGACCGATGCAGTCCCTTGTAGAAGTCCCTGAAGACCCCATTAATACCCACCGCACTTTGCACTGTTCTCCCCCTCCCTCCCTCACTCCCCCGATCTCCCTCGCTGCCTCCCGCTTCCGAAGCTGGTGTGCCAGCATCCAGCCAGCCTTCTCCCCGTATTCATACACCGCCCCTTGCGCCTTCCTCCACTGTACCTCCGCCTTCCTGGTGGTCAACAGGTCAAACTCGGCCTGGAGGCTGCACCGCTCCTTAAATAATCCCTCCTCAGAGGCCTCTGAGTACCACCTACCCACCCTTACCATCTCCCCCACTAGCCACTCCCTCTCTCTCCTCTCCTTCCCCTCTTTGTGGGCCCTGATGGAGATCAGCTCTCCCCTGACCACCGCCTTCAGCGCCTCCCAGACCACCCCTACCTGCACCTCCCCGTTATCATTGGCTTCCAGGTATCTCTCTATACACCCCCGGACCCGCCCGCTAACCTCTTCGTCCGCCGACAACCCCACCTCCAAGCGCCACAGCGGGCGCTGGTCCCTCTCCTCCCCCGGCTCGAGGTCCACCCAATGCGGGGCATGGTCAGAGATGGCTATCGCCGAATACTCCGTGTCCTCCACCCTCGGAATCAGCGCCCTACTCATTAGAAAAAAGTCAATCCAAGAGTAGGCCTTATGAACATGGGAGAAGAATGAGAATTCCAAGGCCCCCAGCCTCGCAAGCCTCCACGGATCCACTCCTCCCATCTGATCCCTAAACCCCCTCAGCACCTTGGCCACCGCCGGCCTCCTGCCCGTCCTAGACCTAGAGCGATCCAATGCCGGATCCAGCACCGTGTTGAAGTTCCCCCCCCCAGTATCAAGCCCCTGTCTCTAAATCCGGGATCCGGCCCAGCATGCGCTGCATAAACCCCGCATTGTCCCAAATCGGGGCGGATACATTTACCAAGACCACCCGCACCCCCTGCAGCTTACCACTCACCATCACATAACTACCTCCATTGTCTGCCACGATGCTCAACGCCTCAAACGACAACCGCTTCCCCAGCAAAATCCCCCCCCCCCCAGATTTTATGCATCCAGCCCCGAATGGAACACCTGCCCTACCCACCCCTTTCTCAGCCTTACCTGATCTGCCACCCGCAGATGCGTTTCCTGGAGCATGACCACATCTGCCTTCAGCCCCTTCAGGTGCGCGAACACATGGGCCTGTTTGACCGGCCCGTTCAGGCCTCTTACGTTCCAGGTTATCAGCCGGATCAGGGGGCTGCCCCCCCGCCGATTAGCCATAACCCTTTCTACGCCAGCCACGTGCCCGCGTCCCCAGCACTTCCCCTTCCTCACAGCGGAAGACCCCCGCCCCGGCCTCCTTTACAGACTCCAGCTCCCCCTTGGCCATTCCCCATTCCAGCAGCAACCCGGATCCTTCCCCCCCCCCCCCCCCCCCCCACCCCCCCCAAGCTAGGTCTCCCCCTAGCTGCATTGCTCCCCCCATTGCACTCCCGTGACTCCTGCTGACCCCGGCCACTCCCGCCGCTCCATCGACCCCCCCCCCCCAGTGTGGGAATATCCCCTCCCCCCTCCTGTCTATCAATGGGCTCTCCCCCCCCCCCCCCAGACCCCACCCCCTTCCATTCTCAGCGCAGGAAAAAGCCTGCGCTTTCCACCCACCCGACCCCACCCCCTTCGGCATCGCTCCATTTCCAGGCCCAGTCCCAATTCCCCCAGCTCCAAGTCCAGCTTTTCGGCCTGAATAAAGGTCCACGCCTCCTCCGCTGTCTAGAAATAATGGTGACGGTCCCTGTAGGTGACCCACTGTCGCGCCGGTTGCAACATGCCGAACTTCACCCCTTTCCGGTGCAGCACCGCCTTAGCCCGGCTGTACCCGGCCCGCTTCTTAGCCACCTCCGCGCTCCAGTCCTGTTAAATTCGGATCTCTGCGTTCTCCCACCTGCTGCTCTGCTCTTTCTTGGCCCACCTTAACACACATTCTCTGTCCGCGAACTGGTGGAACCGCACCAGCACTGCCCGCAGCGGCTCGCTGGGCTTGGGCCTCCTCGCCAGCACTCGATGGGCCCCCTCCAGCTCCAGGGGCCCCTGGAAGGCCCCCGCGCCCATCAGCGTGTTCAACATGGTAACCACGTAGGCACCCACATTGATCCTTCCCGCCCCTCCGGGAGGCCCAGAATCCGCAGATTCTTTCTTCTCAACCGGTTCTACATGTCCTCAAACTTCGCCTGCCATTTCTTATAGAGCGCCTCGTGCGCCTCCACCTTCACCGCCAGGCCCAAGATCTCGTCCTCATTCTCCGAGACCTTTTGCCAGACCTCCCGGATCGCCGCCCCTTGGGCCGTCTGGGTCTCAAGCAGCTTGTCAATTGACGCCTTCATCGGCTCCAGCTGCTCTGCCTTCAGCTCCGTGAAGCAGCGCTGGAGAAACTCCTGCTGCTTCTGTGACCACTGCTGCCTGGTCTCCACCCGCCACCATCTTGGTCTTCCTCCCTCGCACCTTTCTCTGCTCCAATTCCACTTTTTTCACCGCTCCACTCCTGGTCCAATCCATACAGTGCCAGGGGAATATTGCTGTCACCTTCCCACACTGGGAATAGTCGAAAAAGTACCGTTGGGGGCCCTAAAAAGAGCCCAAAAGTCCGTTTCTAGCAGGAGCTGACGCATGTGCGACTTAGCTCCGCATAGCCGCAACCGGACATCTGCCAGTCACATCTAAAAGCACAGAGTGAAACAAGAAGAGATGGAAGTTCTTCAGACTCCCAAACACTTCAAAACCTCTGGTAAACTAGACGTAAATTGGAGAAAGTTTAAGCAACAGTTTCAGTTGTATCTCTCTGCTTCAGCTCTAGAGCCAGCCAGTGACCAGCAGAAAATTGCGCTGTTTCTCACTGTGGCTGGCCCACAAACCATAGAACTGTTTAATTCGTTTTGCTTTGAAGATAGTGACGACAAGAAAAGTTTCATGCAGTAATGGAAAGGTTTGATCTGCATCATAAGACTCGAATTAATGAAACATTTGAAAGATATATGTACACAAAACGGGTACAAAGAGAAGGCGAATCGGTAGATTCTTTCATCACGAGTCTCCATATAAGAGTGGAGACTTGCAACTTTTCTATGCTGACAGATTCCCTCCTCCGTGACCAAATTGTGTTTTGGTATTGAAAATGAAAAACTTTGTGAGCGTTTGCTTAGGCAGCACAATTTATCGTTAGAAGGTGCAATAGGTTTCTGTCGAGCGAGTGAGCTGGCCGCGAGTCAGTATGCACACATACAATCCAGGTGAAAAGGCTAACGACATTAATGCTGGGGTGCAGCTAAAGAAATCAGCGCGATCTGGATGTCCATTTCTCACATGAACATTTGAAGAATCAACTCGTTTCGCAAGTTGACTGTTTGCGTATTACATCATGAGCATCATGATGTTCACGTGTTGTGGCCACGCCCACTCAAGACAAAAATGGCCAGCAATCGAGAAAGTATACGCGAACTGTGGCAAACTTAACCATTACGCTTCACAGTGTCGTTCAAGTGAAAAAAACGCATCAGATTAATAATGCCATGAAGATTCAAAGTGTGCAAAATGGATCAAATGAAAAATAAATTTCTCATTCTGATGTTGAAGGACAACAATACAATTTAGAAGACACATTCTTTGTTGATGCAGTCAACAAGATTGATAATGCTGAAACACAACATTCAAAGCAGATATCATCTGTTCATATAAAGAAAGATTGGAATATATCACGAAGAGTAAATAGGTCCACAATTGTTTTCAAGTTGGATACTGGAGCTCAGGTTAATTTGATTACAGAATCAGACCTCTCTGAAGTACCATGTCCTGCTTGAATTAAAGCTACTAAGTGCCAATTGAGAGACTACAATGGCAACATCATGAGCGCCAGAGGATTGTATTGTCTAACAGTAAGCATCAATGATAACCATCTGCCAGTGCAACTTGAAATAGTTAATACCAATAAATTGTTTCACCCACGTTTGATGCTTGTTTAATGCTGAATCGTGTGGAAATGATTCACAGCGCCGATCGATGCATTGGTTCACCGAAGAGTGACACAACCAATAACCAGATGGAATTGCACGCCAGTGTGACATTGGATACAAGTAAAGAATCAGACAATGAGCCTGAAGAGGAAGACTATGAAGGTCTCTCTACTTTATTTGCAACTAGTGATGATGTGATCACAAGTAGCATACAAGCCGTGCAGGATGACGGTGAGAGTGACAGTTCTCAGCTGGACTGAGCAGATGCTGACAATGAGAGTGCAACAGTGAACAAATCAATTGAGAGCACATCGATTGTGAACAGCCAACAAAAAAATGATGAGATGAGAAGCACAAAGAGCTCAAAGATACATCAGATAATCCAAAGAGAACTAATATTAAAAAGATCAAAGGTACGTCAAATAATCCAAAGGGAACTGATATTTAAAAACTCAAAGGTCAATCAGGTAAGCGAAAAGGAACTGACCTTGAGAACACAAAGAGTAACCACGGAACAACAAAACTTGCACAAAGGTACGACTTTGAAATCAATGAACACCTAACCAATGCATTGCAATTCAATGACCACAAAGTATTGGGACTTGCAGTGACATTGGACAACCCATGCAGTATGAAAGCAATCCAGATAGCAACCGAGCAAGGGGTTGCAGGACATTACTTGAGAAACATTTACCATTCGTGGTAGCACAGTTAGATGTGTGTGTAGGTCAAACCATGTTGACAAAAGATGCCACTAATGCGAAGTAAAAAAAGAGCAGAAAAAAGCATCATTCCAACAAATTAGCAGAATTGGTACTTGCTCAAAGACCAGAAATCGAAACTTTTTTTCGGACAAAGGAGACACAACACCACCACCACAAGAACAAGAAAAAGAACATTATCTTTTCAGGTATCTGATACTCAACTTCCTGAAACAAATATCAATCAGAAGTCGGAAAATTCTCACTCGCTGACAGTTGGATTGAAAAAGATCTACGAGATCAAGAAAGAAACCTGACTGCCTCAATTTATGAACTGTAAAACACTAATTTAACTCCTGTGTAACTTTTAATGATGTTCATTATTGTACAATTCCCATACGCTACCTGTATATATATTTGAATGCAAGTTCAAATTTTTCAAAGGAAGGGAGATGTCACAATATGTGGCTATTGTAAAGCAGATGAAGGGTTAATGTAATGTTACTACTCTAATCACTAGATGGTGCTATAGAGCAACCATATAAATATCACATGCCTCCTCGACTTCTGGGAGACAGATGGAGATAGATGGAGAGAGTGGGAGAGAGCAAGACAGCGTAGTTGTGAGAGAGTTGAACTAATACTATGGTTAATAGTGTCAATGTGTGGTGTAACCTTTACTTAACTAATTCCTTCGTAATATGTTCAAATCTAATTCAGTGTAGTGTAATAGTTTTGTTTATTAAACACAGCTTGCGGTTCTTTGTTAGCACTACAACCATTCACCATCCTGAAGGAACTAAAACAAAGAACACAACACAGAATACCTCATGGATGCACAGTTCTGCTTTGCTAGATTTATTCTTAATCTATTCCATTTAGCACAGTAGTAGTGCCACACAAGTAGTAGTTTCCTCAGACAAAACTTCCTCTCCACAATGACTGTGGTGGCCACTCCTACCAATACTGTCATGGAGAGATGCATCTGGGGCAGATGGATCAGTGAGGACTAAGCCAAGTAGGTTTGTCCTCTAATTGGTTCCCTCACCACCTGCTGCAAGTCAAGTCTGACAGATGTGTCATTCAGGACTTGGCCAACTTAGTCTACAGTGGAACTACTGAGATATTCTTGGTGAAGAACATTGGCGTTACCCACCCAGGTGAGGGTGATTGGTGGTAACCAGCAGCAGGTTTCCTTGCCCATGTTTGACCTGACGCCATGAGACTTCACTGGGCCCGGAGTCAATGTGGAGGACTCCCTCCCAACTGTACATCACTGTGCTACCACCTCGCAGTGTCTATCCTGCCGATGGGACAGAATATACCCAAGAATGGTAATGGTCATGTCTGAGACACTGTGAGATATGATGCTTGGAAGGAGGACTTGCAGGGTTGACAGGGCTGGGGTGTGCTGTTGTCTATTTCCGTGCGAGGTCGATGTTAGATAGCCCATCCTGTTGTGTTCCTTTTCAACTTTTCTGTTGTGGGTTTGACACAATTGAGTGGCTTGCGAGGCCAGTTGACCACACTGCTGCATACAGCAGCCTCAATAATATAAACGCAGCATTTTCACTTCCTTCCACTGAGCAGACATTCCGACCGACCCATTTATTCTCTTTCTACAATTCTCCTCCCACTGTCGATAAAAAAAACACTTTCTAGTGTGTAAAATATTTACTACTGTCCAAAGGTTCAGTCCATTGACAGAGGAATTCATTGCGCGGCCTCATTCCTGACTGAAAAATCTTTGTTGAAAACCGCCACACGCACAAAGTATCATTTCTTTGTATCAGCCGATTCTTCACTCTTCAGCATGACAATCTGTGATCTGGCAAGCTGTGTGTGAGTAACCTGCACCACAGTACAAGTTAACAGTGACACATTTTCACACCTCCGTGCAGATTTGTGATTATAAAAAGGGATGGCGTGGTTTGTGGGTTGATAATCCAGCCATTTTCTCAAATCACACCAACAGTATGCTTTCACAGTTCTGTGTAAAGAAAAAATGCTTTGCAAGAATTGAATGGTCAGATGTCGAAGAGTTGATTGGAAATTGTGATTCAAAATATATTTGTGAGAGTGAAGATAATATTATTGCAGGGTAACGAAGGAGTAGTTTGTTATGTCAGTGTGCTGAATTGAGGGTCTCCACATTCACAATGACTCCCTCATGCTGGTTTACCAGTGAAAAGCCAGATGCTACTCTGTGGGAAAGCGGCAGAAGAAACGTAGAGTCAGGCTCGACAATTACTATTCTCTCGAATCCTCCAGCAGTGCGTTATGTCATAGGATGATTGTAAATCAGTTAGAATGAAGTAAAAAAAAATGAAAGAACTAGTAATGTTTATAATAGTAATAATCTTTATTATCGTCACAAGTAGGCTTACATTTACACTGCAATGAAGCTACTGTGAAAAGCCCGTAGTCGCCACACTCCGGCACCTGTTCGGGTACATTGAGGGAGAATTCAGAATGTCCAACTCAACAGGCATGTCCTTCAGGACTTGTGTGAGGAAACCGGAGCACCTGGAGGAAACCCACGCAGACTCAGGGAGAACGTGCAGACTCCACACAGACAGTAAGCAGCATTCAAAAGGATGTAGGTTTCTCTGCATCTGGTAGGTTTCTCCAGCTTTCGCTCTCGGCATGAAATCTTTCGATATAGGATTTTATTTTACTTATAGTTGCCTAAATCTTCCGATCCCGTCTGCTGTGGGAAATCATCGCGGGCGGGATGGAGAATTCGTCAGACAAACAAAAGATGCGTTGAATTTCTGGTCCCAGGGTGGACAGGAGGGACGAGAAAATCTCCCCCTAATGTATTTTGCATCGAGATCGGTGGGCTTCATCCACTTTTTGACGGTAGTTCCTCAGGGTACCCCAGCATTACAGATGTCAGCCAACTTGATTCACTACATGTGGCATCAGGAAATGGGTGAAGGCACTGGATACTGCAATGACAACATTTCGCCAGTAGTATTGAAGACTTGTGCACCAGAGCTAGCTGTGCCCTTAGCCAAACCTAGGCCACAAACTAGTATCTACAATACTAGCACCTATCTGACAATGTGTAAAAATCACCCAGATATGTGCTGTCCACAAAAGACAGGACAAATCCAATCTGAACAATTACAATCCCATCATCCTCCTCCTGATCATCATCAAAGTGGTGGAGGAGGTCATCGACAGAGCTATTAAGCGGCATTTACAAAGCAACATCCCACCCATTGTGGGCGAGATTCACATCTCAATGTCTCACGAGAACACTTTGGATCTCGCGAGGCATTGCGAGCCGGTTAGATCCCGGGAGCGGATCTCCTGGCTTTAAATGACCACCCTACACTTCTGGCCCATCGTGGCCATTGGATCGCGCCCATAGTGATCAGATTACCTCACTGGAAGCAGAAATGTCTGGTGGCCGAAACGAATAATTCGCTGAAGGCTGAGGTAAATGATTTAGAGAATCAGTCTAGGAGGCAAAATGTCCAAATTGTGGGGCTGCCAGAGGGGATGAAAGGCCCAAAGCCCATGGAGTATTTTGCAGAGATATTCAGTAAGATGGTGGGGGAGGGTGGATTCGTCACCTCTCCTGAGTTGGACGGAGACCACCGTACACTCCAGCAGAGGCCTCGTCCTGAGGATCCACTGCGGTCGTAGAGAAAAAAATGGGTCCTGAGATCGGCGAGGGAGCATTGTGATTTCAAATGTGAAGGCCACGCCATCAGGTTTTACCAAGATGCTGGAACGGAGCTGGTGAAGAGGAAGGTTGTGTTCAACAAAGCCAAGGCAGCCCTGTACAAAGTGGAGTTTGATTGGGTGTGGTGTACCTGGGGCAGTTAAGAATGACTTTCAAGGGAAATGACTATTTATTTGATATGCCGGGAGATACAAACTCCTTTGGAAGAAGCACGGGTTGGGCACAGGGTGATTGAGATTTTTGAGTGTTGGGAACGGGTGTGTTGAATTGTTGGGGTTCCCTATTTAGGTTTGCATTTTCCTGTTCTTGTTGGGGTTGAATTTTTAAAGTTTGGTCTTAGGTTAAAGGTTTATGTGGTGCTCTGTACTGGCTATTATGAAAATATCTAAGAATAATAATCTTTATTAATGTCACAAGTAAGGGCAGCACGGTGGCGCAGTGGGTAGCACTGCAGTCTCACGGCGCCAAGGTCCCAGGTTCGATCCCGGCTCTGGGTCACTGCCCGTGTGGAGTTTGCACATTCTCCCCGTGTTTGCGTGGGTTTCGCCCCCACAACCCAAAGATGTGCAAGGTAGGTGGATTGAACACGCTAAATTGCCCCTTAATTGGAAAAAATGAATTGGGTACTTTAAGTTTATTTTAAAAAAATTAGTATCACACGTCACACATTAACACTCCGGTGCCTGTTTGGGTACACAGCGGGAGAATTCAGAATATTCAAATTACCTAACAGCACATCTTTCGGGACTTGTGGGAGGAAACCAGAGCACCTGGGGGAAACCCACGCAGACACTGGGAGAACGTGCAGACTCTGCACAGAGTGACCCAAGCCGGGAATCGAACCTTGGACCCGGGAGCTGTGAAGCAGCAGTGCTACCCACTAGATATATAGCTCCCCATTGGGTTTATGGGGTTTTAATACCTTGTTGTTTGTATCCTTTTTTGTTCACTCTAGTTGGGAGCTGCCCTGCTAACCTAAGAGTTAGCTAATGGGAACAGGGTTGAAGGGTTGACTGCAGCTCATTATATTAGTTTTTTAGATAACGAGCTTAGAGAGGGCTGGTTTACCTCAGTGAGCTAGACAGCTGGTTTGTGTTGCAGAACAAGGCCATCAGCACAGGTTCAATTCCCGTACCGGCTGAGAATTCTGAATTCTCCCTCTGTGTACCCAAACAGGTGCCAGAATGCTGCGACTAGGGGCTTTTCACAGTAACTTCATTGCAGTGTTAACGTAAGCCTACTTGTGACAATAGAAATATTATTTATTTTAGAGTTCTTGTTTTGTTTAGGTTTGTTAGGAGTACATTTTAATTGTTTATGTTCGCCTTGCTGCTTTCTCTATGCGTATTTGGGTATTGTCGTATTCGAGGGCAAGGACGAGGGGGGAGGGGTGGGGGTAGTTTGCTGACGGTAACTGCACATTTTTCTTTGTTTAGACTTGAGATTTGGTTTGGAGGCCATCTTGGGTTGGCCTGGTTGTTCTACCTTTTATGTATCAATTAGGTAATTGCTATTGGTGGAAATGGCTGGGAAGAAGGCCAGTCGCCTCTTAGCTCACTAGCTAAAGCAACAGGCGGCTTCCCGGGAGATCATAACGAAACGTACCTCGGGCGGCGGTCTGGTTTCCGCCTCTCCTCTGTTTGATAATCATGTTTGACATGATTGACAAAATATCTGTTTGACATTCTTGGGAGGTTTGGTTTTGGATGCAAGTTTATCTCCTGGGCTTCATTACTGTATAGGACCCCCACTGCTCGTACCCCGCCTCTCTTCGACTGCTTCTTGTTGAATAGGGGCAGGAGCCAGGGATATCCACTGTCTCTTCTCCTTTTGCTTTAGCACTGTGGTCCTCTGTTAAGTGGAAGGGGATAAATTGGGGAGGGGTAGTGCATCAAGTTTCTGTTTACACGAATGGCCTACTTCTCTATATTCCAGACCCAGTACCCTCTATGCACTAGATAATGAAGCTGCTTAGGAATTTTGGCTCCTTCTCTGGGTACAAGTTGAACTTGGACAAGAGTGAATGCTTTCTGGTCAACCCGCTGGGGAGGAGAGCTCAGCTGAGGATGCTACCTTTTCTCCTTGCCAAGACTAGCTTTCATTATCTGGGTATCTGGGTGGCCCACAATTGTGTCTTACGTCATAAATTAAATTATACTAGTCGGGTTAATAATGATAAGTCCCACTTACAGAGGTGGGATAACCTCCCCCTGTCCTTGGCGGGCAGGGTTCAGACTATTAAAATGAACATACTCCCGAGATTATTAGGTGGATTGGCCATGCTAAATTGCCCGTAGTGTAACGTTAATGGGGGGATTGTTGGGTTACGTGGGTTTAAGTGGGGTGATCATTGTTCGGCACAACATCGAGGGCCGAAGGGCCTGTTCTGTGCTGTACTGTTCTATGTTCTATGTTCTATTATTTCTTTTTCAATGTCTCCCCATTATTCTCACAAGCCCTTTTTTGTCAAAGTCGCTAAATTAGTGTCCTCCTTTATTTGGGTGACTCCAAGGATCTAAGGCTATGCTCCAAAGAGTGAGGCAGTCAGGGGCTTGGCTCCACCCAATTTATTGTTTTACTCTTGGACAGCCAATATTCAGAAGATATTGTTGTGGTTCAGTGATCCTGGTTGCTTGTGGGGACAAATGGAAGCAAGCTCCTGCATGGTTTCTAGTCTTTGTGCAATCGTAACTGCATTGTTGTCTTTCTCTCCAGTGAGATTTTCCCTGCATCCAGTAGTGGTTTCCACCCTGAGAATTTGGAAGCAATTCAGGCAGCATTCAAGCCCTGTTCCATGCCTTTGTTAGCCCCCATCTCCAAAAAACACCTTTTTTTCTGCCAGCAGGTTTAAACTCGACGTTTAAGTCAGGGGAGGAGAAGGGTTTGGAGTCATTTGTTTGTGGAGGGGCAGTTTGGTAGTTTTAAGGAACTGACAGAGAAATTCCAACTGCCTGGTTTCAGTCTTTTCAGATACTTTCAGATTCGTGATTTTTTTGCCCAAGGCTTTTTCCTCATTTCCCTTGGAACCACCCTCTTCCTTGTTGAAGAGAATTTTGTCTTTGGCCGGGTCCAGTGGGGAGACTATTTCGGGCATATATGGCCATATCCTCTCAGCGGAGGTGAAATGGGAGGGTGAGTGAGGTCTCGTTCTGGATGATAGGGTATGGAGTGAGGCCCTTCAGAAGGTCAACTCCATGTCTTCATGAGCTTGGCTAAGTCGGATCCATTTCAAGGTGGTGTATCTGACTAAAGTGAGGATGAATGTAGTTTTCTCCAGGGTGGAAGAGAAGTACGAGTGTTGTTCTCGGGGACCGGCAAACCACGCTCTGGTCTTGTCCCAAGTTAGTAAGCATTTGAACCTCTTTCTTCAACACCATGTCAGAAATACTCAATGTTGATTTGGATCCATGTCCACTCGTGACCATATGGGGGATATCAGACTGCTGATGCTTCAGATGGGGTAAAGGCGGATGTCCTCGGCTTGGCCTTGTTAATGGCCTGGAGGTGAGTTCTGATGGGTGGAGAACTCCTACTCCTTCCCAGTGCCTCAGCTTGCTTGGTGACCTCTTACATTTGAGAAGGTTAAGTACACCATTAGAGGGTTGAAAGAAGGGTTCTATCTCAGATGGCCGTCATTCATTGTCTTTTTGAAGGAGCTCGTCATGGGCAGCTGTTAGGGGCTTTAGTTTAGTTTCTTGGGGTTAAGTTAACATGTGTTTCATCTTGTTAGTCTTGCAATTTTATTGTGTAACTTTTGTTCGCTGTTTTGTATGATTTTGTTCATTATCAAAACATTTTAATAAACTTATTTTTTTTAAAAGAGACCATCAGTATTATTTGTGACACAATAATGGTGCAATTGCAGACCAGAAGTGAATCACTGAAGAAAAGTGTTGGTTTTATTTAGCATGCTTTTTGACAGAAGTTTGGATGAGAATGCTAAAAGTCACTAAAGTAAGAAATTAAGTGAATTCTACCAGGGGCATACAGACACAAATCCTTTTGAAGATGAAGTAAAACAATTCATTCATTTTGTTGGTAATGTTGAACTCTGTGCTTTGAGATCATCAGTTGATTTGTGCAGATTTGTACTGTGATGAATATCACACTGACCACAGAATTCAGATTAAAATAAAGACACTTATAAGAATCAAATATTAATGCACTATGTGTTTAACCAAAGTAGAGTAAAAAACATACAGCACAAATATCTTTTTAGAAGCCACTATGCACAAGGGGGAAAATTATCTCACCCTTAGGCTAAATAAATTGCTTCAGACAGAGAATCTCAGAAAAGTATGCTTAGTTTGACAGATATAATCCCTTTTAATTACTCGATTGAAATTGTAGCTACAACCATAACGAGAGGCCCACACATCAGATAACGAATAAGGACAATTAAATAACACTGGCTTCGAACCATATAAGACTCCCTGAAACATAGGAGATAAGAAGCGAGAGAGTCAGTCTTCACACTTGCTGTTCAACTATATATATTGAAAAACACTCGACATCTGAGAGATAAACAAAATGAAGTCATCTTTAGAATGAACTATTGACTGAGTATATGTTAAAACGTTTGACACTCAAACCGATATCAAAAAAACATTATCAGCTCTGATAGACAGACCGGATTAAATTGCAAAATTGTCAAGAAAGTGCTCATAGGACGGGATATTCATAGTATATGAAAAGGAAAAGTATAAGATGGACAGTTTTGCAAAACTAATTACTCCTTCCTGCAAGCTCTCCCAGAAAGGGAGAGCGGGAGACAAAATTCTGTTCCATCACCTGCTTCGTCAACCAGTCTTTTGAGATTGTTTGTGAGTATGAACCTATTACTCTGATATGAAATAGGTATTAGATAACTGTTCTTTTTTTGTTAAAATATTTTTATTCTTCTCCTTTTTCACATTTTCTCCCATATTTGCACCCACCATCAATAAACAATAATCAGTAACGAATATGACGTCAATCCCCATATCAATAACAACGATCCCATCCTCCCACCAAACCCCAAACATTAGCCCGCATGTTAACATAAACAAATGACAAAAAGGAATCAGGAATCACCCATAGTCACCATTAACACAGTCCCCCTCCCCCAAACCCTCCCAACCACCCCCCCTCCCAACTAATGTTCGATGTTATCCAGTTCTTGAAAGTGCATAATGAATAATGCCCATGAATTGTAGAACCCCTCCATCCTTCCCCTCAGTTCAAACTTAACCTTCTCAAGAGTCATGAATTCCAATAGGTTCCCCCGCCACGCCAGGGCACAAGGTGGAGAGGTTGCTGTCCAGCCAATCAGGATCCGTCTTCGGGCGATCATTAGTTAACTGTTCTATAGATACTTACGGATTTTCCATGTTTAAAAATATACTGATCCAAAAGAAGTTAATTTGTTAGCAGATAACAAAGGACTGCTTGCAGATTCCTATTTTTATATTCTGTATCTTGCATTTTATAATCTAGCATGTTTTATATCATAAAATTCCATAAAAAAATATAAACTGCGCATTTTACTTTAAATAAGTCTTAGATTCTAGATACTCATTTCGCAAGTCTTAAGTGACAAAGGATCCACAATTCAAAGAGGTATAGGGTTTGGTAATGGATGCCCTACTTGAACAATATTCCATCAGGCGGTAACTGAAATCTGTTTGCCTTTTAAAACACTGGAGCAGGAATCTCCCTTTAGTGAGGGCAGATTCAGTGCCTTGCAGAAAGATAGTTTTTCCTCCTCCGATGACTTAGTCAGAAATCGACTTGTAAGATTAATAATTCGGGTCAGGGAATTCCTAAACTGGCGACAGTATGTGATGGGCGGCATGGTGGCACAGGTGCCCCACAGCGCCAGGGACCTGGGTTCAATTCCGGCCTTGGGTGACAGTGCAGACTCTGCACTTTCTCCCCGTGTCTGCGTGGGTTTCCTCCAGGTGCTCCGGTTTCCTCCCACAGTCCAAAGATGCATAGGCTAGGTGGATTGTCCATGGTAAATTGCCTCTTAGGTGTCCAGAGATGTGCCGGTTAGATGGGATTATGGGGTGCGGGATAGGGTGGTGGAGTGGATCTAGGTACGGTGCTGTTTCAGAGGGTCAGTGCAGACCCGATGGGCTGAAGGGCCTCCTTCTGCACTGTAGGAATTCTATGATTTGCAGGTAACCTCTGCTCCTAATTCCTCTGTTCCGATGTAACCTTTCCAAATGTAGAAGCCATTCTGAAGATATTTTTAACAATACCCGTCACAAATGCTTCCGGGGAACTTTCTTTCTCTGTATTGAAGAGTGAAAAATGATTTGCGAAGTACGATGGGTCAGGAACATGTGACAATTCAGCAGTATTGACGATTTATAGTGCGTTGACACAAGATTTTATCTACAATTATGCAATTGATCATTTTCTGAAGAAAAAGTAGAGAACAAAAGCTAGCTAAATTGCCGTGCCAACAAGGGATGAAGCAAGAAAATCTGTCCACCTTCCGTATTCTCTTGTTTAAATTCTGTTTTTCAAAATGGACCATTGCTGGTCTGATATAATGGCAGCAGATGGTCACATGCTGACAGTTCTAACCACATCGGTCTCAAGACCGGCCTTCAGAAAGTCCCTTCAGGACAAAGAATGGAATCCCTCAGACAGAGCCACTGATATTGGACTTGGACTCACTGAGCACTTTGCTCACGTGAAGTTCTGGCAATAACGTCTTTGATTTTGTGAGAGGAAGTAAGGAAGTTAACTTTTGAAACTGAACAAGACTCTGAAATATACTTGTCATAATATACATCTATGTATATAATGGAGTGCAGACAGGCAGTGATTGACACACAGGATGACCAGTAAGCACACAGAACAGAGGAGCCAATCACCAGACAGGACACTACCACTATAAAGCCAGAGGGCACTATGTTTCCCGCTCTCTCTGGACCCAGCCACTGAGATAGTCAGAGTTCGTGAGCTAGACAGTGCAAATGCCATGCAGTAGCTAATAAGTCTGGTCAGGCTAGGACTAGGTCTCCAGTCAAGTCAGCATAGTGTCAACCCACAGTTAAACATGTATAGTAGTTAAGACGTTAAATAAAACCGTGTTGCATCTTATCAAGTGTTGGAGGTCTGTCTCTCGCTACACTGCATCAAGTGCAGTCCACATCAACCCAGCCTGCCCAACACATCATGGTACCAGTGAGTGATGCTGAAATCTGACGGACCTATCTTGAGTGAATCAGCGTTGACCAGCAAACAGCCATCCAGTGACATGGAAAACGTCCGCCCTCCTCCGCAGCTCCGCATCGCCGGCAACCTCGGTGCAAATTGAAAGATCTTCAAACAAAAGTTCCAACTCTATCTCGAAGCCACCGACCTCGAGGCCGCATCGGACGCCAGGAAGATTGCACTGTTCCTTTCCACAGTCGGGGACCACGCCATCCACTGTCTTGCTATGCTCTTGGCGTAGCATAAGCTGCCTCCTTGATGTTCACTCTGACAAAGGAAGGTTCAGACGTGGAGATAACTTCAACACGTTTATTGAACTATTTACAATTCTCCTACTCGGGTTCGCCACTACTGATAATCCTTCTATAGCTATTCAGACTGACAAACCAGTCTGCTACAATCCATGTGGTGGGCGTGATATTGAATCAACCCTGTGTCTGTACTCACTGAGTGTCTCCACTGGAAAGAGGAAGATCATGTGTGCTGTGTCCTTTATATATGGGTTGGTGGTAGTGTCACCTCTGTGTGTATTGTGAATGCCCATTGGTCGTGTCCTATCTTACTGACCTATTGGTTGAGTGTCTGTGTGTCATGTCTCTGGTGCTCCCTCTAGTGTCTAGCTAGCCTACGTGTACTTACATTAACCCCTTGTGTATCTACAGTGATGCATATCACCACATCCCCCTTTTTTCGTGTTTCATATTTTCTGTACACTGTTAAAGAAAATTGAACAAAAAACAGGTCGATAAGCGAAGCTCTGTACATGTTATGATAACAGTGATCATTAAACAATAAGTCCAACTCATATGTATGAGTCCATAACCCATCAATTATCATTGTCGAATGTCTTTCTTGCTGGGTTGGTGAGTTGGTGATTTGGATGGTGGCATGTCTTTGTGAATGCCATCAGTGTCCCTGTACATCAGGAACCAAGAAGTGGTCAAATCACTTTGTTGTCTGATTTGGAGTCTTTTTTTCATCCGATGCTTGTGATAGCGATGTTGGATGGCATCTGTCCTGAAAGCCATGTTGCCTGTTGGTAGTGCAGCACACGTGAATTGGGAAGATGCATCGTCCTGCCATGGTATGTCATTGTACTGAGCTGAGCAGTAACAGTGTCCCTCATGGGCAGAGTTATACCATGTCGTACCAGTCGTAGTTCCATTGGTGTAGTCTTTGTCGTGCTTGCTGTCGATGATGTTGCCTTTGGTACGCGTCATGTTGTTGTCTTTGATATGGTTTTCATAGGTTGTGATGTTGTGTCGGTTGGTTTTGTTGCCGTGTTTGCTGCGCTCAAGGACCACACTCTGTGGATAATATGAGTCCTTCACATAGTTACTCGTGTCAGCGTGCTTTGTGGCATCTGCTGTCACCTTGAGCGTTCCGTCACTGAGTTTGCGGCGCTCCCCATCTGGAGTCATGTCCGGCTTACTTGAATCAGCTTTGGCTTGTCGATGCTCCCCGTCTGGAGTCTGGTCTGTTTCACCTGAGTCAGAGTTGTTTTGTCGATGCTCCCCGTCTGGCGTCATGGCAGGTTCACGAGTCGGCTGAGATTTCTTGATGCTCCACGTCCAGAGTCATTTCATTCAGGAATGCATTTGCTTGTGGAGAGGCTCAAGCGAATGAGGTTTGAAGTAACGTGGTGTCATCAGTGTCAACAGTGGTCTCACTGTGATCGTTGAGTGCCTCTGTACACACTAGCTGAGGTCTGTCACATTGCACATCTGGTATGGGAAGTGGGATGCTGTCGTCACTTGTCTCACATACAGTGGGTAGAGCCTCAGTAGCTTCTTGTTGTTCACTTGAGCTGGGTAGACTGTCAGCGTCTTCTTCTGGTGGCTCAAACAATGTGGGTGGACTGTCATCGCCGCTTTGTTGTTCACTTGAGCTGGGTACACTGTCAGAGTCTTCTTGTGGCTCAAACAATGTGGGTAGACTGTCATAGTCGCTTTGCTGTTCACTGGAGCATGGTAGACTGTCGTAGTCTTCTTGCTGTGCACTTGAGAATGGCAGACTTGCATCGTCTGCTGCTGGTTGCTCAGAGGAGGTTGCTAGACCCTCATGGTCTTCTTCATGCAAGGACTGCGCTTTGGAGTCTTGCGTTGCTTCTATTGTGGAGGCTGTCCACGAGCTCACTGTGGAGGCTTGTATCACTCGAGTCACTTCTTGTTCATGCAAGGACTGCGGTGTGGAGTCTTGCGTTTCTTCTATCGTGGAGTCTGTCGAGTTCACTGTGGAGACGTGCAGTTGTCTCGCTGTTGAGTCTGTCATCGCTTCCTGTGTAGAGGCTGGGACCCTTCGTGGTGCATGGACCACTCTCTATGTGGAGTCGGGGACACTTCGCGGTCCGTGGACCACTCTCTGTGTGGCAGCAGACCGCTCTATGTGGGCTTGTACCGCTCTCTGTCTCTTGGCGTCAGGCCGCAGCATAATCCTGCACTCACGAGTCGGGATGTCATATATGCTGGGCTGAAGATCCTCAAATCAAAGAACACATCTGCGTCTGTGTCGGATTCAGTACTGGGGTCACCATCTCTAATGAAAAAACCTTTGTCTGAGTCATAGTCTTCTAGGACAACATCATCACTATTTGTGTCAGAGCTGGCATTGGGCTCGTGATGTCCAAAGAAGAAATCAAGGTCAGAGTCGTAGTATTCAAGGACTGTGTCATCTCTTTGGGTGGTGCTAACTGTTTGTTGCTGGGTTCAGCAACTAGTTGAATTTCAGGCATTGAGCTGTCATTCCAGGTGACAGAATCAGGTTTTACGGCTTTAAGAATTTTTTTTCGTGTTTTGGGACATTTCCCCTTTAAGTGGGCGTGGTCCGGGGCCTCTGACGTCACGAAGCGTGTGACGACGGTCGTAGGAAGCGATTGTGCATGCGCATATCGCTGTTACTTTATTGGGGGGCTTTTACGCAACAGCGCGGCATCTCGCGCATGCGCAAAAAAAACCTTCCCGTTCTGTGTGCTTCTCGCGCAACTGTGCATGTGCAGTACCTTTACCAAGATGGCTGCAATTCAAAACTGCAGATTTCTGCTGCAAGCCTACCTCGTGGTGAGTTTTGGTGCTTCTTTTACCGTTTTTTCTTGTTTTCTCCTCGCAGAATTCTTGGAATTTGTCCAGGACTGCCTGGAAATCGCTCATGTTTTGCACCTTTGAGTATTTGAAGGTCTGGAAGATTTCAGCTGCTTCTGGACCCGTGATGGTGAGTAGAAGCTTTATTTTTTCTGCATCCGCCACGCTATCTAGGTTGGACGCTACCAGGTAGATCTCGAATCTCTGCCTGAACCAACGCCAATTTTCACTGAGATTGCCTTGGTACCTGAGCTGCTGCGGAACTGGAATCCCAAACATCGTGTTACATGGCTGTTGTTGCAGGTTGTCACTGCTTGCTGAGTTGTAACTATATGGATTGAAACAGTCACTCAACTGGTACCATGTCTTGTTATGCTCTTGGCGTAGCATAAGCGGCTTCCTTGATGTGCACTCTGACAAAGGAAGGTTCAGACGTGGAGATAACTTCAACACGTTTATTGAACTATTTACAATTCTCCTACTCGGGTTCGCCACTACTGATAATCCTTCTATAGCTATTCAGACTGACAAACCAGTCTGCTATAATCCACATGGTGGGTGTAATGTTGAATCAACCCTGTGTCTGTACTCACTGAGTGTCTCCACTGGAAAGAGGAAGATCATGTGTGCTGTGTCCTTTATATATGGGTTGGTGTAAGGCCCCCTTGTGGTAGTGTCACCTCTGTGTGTATCGTGAATGCCCATTGGTCGTGTCCTATCTTACTGACCTATTGGTTGAGTGTCTGTGTGTCATGTCTCTGGTGCTCCCTCTAGTGTCTAGCTAGTCTATGTGTACTTACATTAACCCCTTGGGTATCTACAGTGGAGCATATCACCACATCCACATCTACAACTCCCTGACATTCGCTGAAGCCGAAGACAAGACGAAATTTAAAACAGTCCAACTGAAGTTCGACAGCCATTGCGACATTGAGGTGAATGAGAGCTTTGAACGATACGTTTTCCAGCAGAGGCTTCAGGGTAAGGATGAACCTTTTCAGTCCTATTTGACCCATCTCCGCATCCTCGCGCAGTCATGTAACTATGACTTGACAACAGATTCCATGATCCGGGATCAGATCATTTTCGGGATCCACTCCGATTCCCTTCACCAGCAGCTCCTGAAAGTCAAGCAGCTCACCCTGACCATCGCCATCGAGACGTGCGTTGTCCACGAACATGCTAACAATCGGTACTCCCACATCAGGGTGGCAGAAACTGCAAAGCTAGCCTCCCACGAGGCGGAACTGGTGCAAGTTATCGCACAAATGCAGGGCCTAAGTATCGATGAGAGTGGCCATTTTGCGCTCTTTTCCCGGGGCGCTGCGCATATGCGCCATGACCAAAGGGACGGCGAGACAGATGACCAGACTGCACAGATGCATACACCGTTCGACCGCACTGCGCATGCGCGATTGTGCACGTAACGTGCTGACGTTGGCGTCATGACGTGTCCGAATTGTGGCTCTGCCCATTTAAAGCGGCAATGTCCGGCAAAATCATGACAGTGTCTCCAGTGTGGCAAGCTTGGCCACTACGCAGCCCTTTGCAGATCTGCTCCACTGCCCAGCAGCCAGCGATCCCAGCCACGACGCAGAAGTGTTCGGTCAATACAGCAAGGCATGCCAGATTCCAATCCAGACAGCCTAGCAGATCCTGATGCTGAGTGCTTCAAATCCCCATACCGGGTGGGCTCATTACGAAGCATGCACTGCCTTTCTCCAAGATAGTGAAGCACCTCCCAATCCTCAGCGTGGATCCTGACGACGAGTGGTGTGCTGTCCTCACAGTTAACAAGGTTCAAATTATCTTCCCATCTATTTTTGTGTCATCTGCAAACTTGGCAATAGTATATTCACTTCCCTCGTCCAAGTCATTAATATTACTTTTTGTATTGCTTGTCGGGAAAGTGTTAGGAACACCAGCTTTGGCTGGTTTAGCACACTGGGCTAAATCGCTGGCTTTTAAAGCAGACCAAGCAGGCCAGCAGCACAGTTCGATTCCCGTACCAGCCTCCCCGGACAGGCGCCGGAATGTGGCGACTAGGGGCTTTTCACAGTAACTTCATTGAAGCCTACTCGTGACAATAAGCGATTTTCATTTTCATTTCATTTTCATTTTCTTTGACCACCTGGCTCACCTGCCGTTGACAGCAACCTCACAGCAAACATGAAAGGCTGGTCACCAGCAAGGACCAATTTTAGTGCAATATTCATAGCCACCAACCTGCACAAATCTGATTGACTTACTCAGAGTTAATCCTGGCTGCACAAGACCCTTGTGTCAGGTGGGTCTAGTAATGTATTGAAGCCAAATACAGCTTTTGTCAGTAGCTTGCTGTGAATGTTGCTGTCCCTTCAGGATGAACAGCATGGACAATGCATCCAATCTGTTATCATTAATGGGATCTGCAATTCTCCACCGTTGGGCTGCTCCTAGCCATCTGTCTGACAATCATGACTATTTGATAAATAAAAGGATTCGGAGCAACACAATACACTGGTTGGAAAATGGTAGAGTTTCTGTGATTGTGGACGGTGTCATGATATTTCTTCCAAGGTGCGGTACTGTAGTTATTCACTTCCATTGCAGAAGTAAAACCGGTGTCATGGAGACTGGATCAGGTCTGTTAAATGGACGTGTTGAGCTCCGTATCTTTTTTGCAATATATGTAATCTGGCGACTACTTTAAATACGCAACATTTGTAAGAGTACTTCAACAAACCATTTCGCTCTCAATGACCCAGTTAGTTTTCGTTAGTCAGTCATCGGATGTAGATATTGCTGGCAACGTCAACATTTATTCCCCACCCCTAGTTACACTTGAGCAGGTGGTGAAGAATTTTATTTTTGAATCAGTCAATGTAGTGTGGCTACACCACAGTGCTGTTATTATTTATATTTTCACAGGATGTGGGCATCACTGGCTAGGCCAGCATTGATTGCCCATTCCTGATTGCCCTTGAGGAGGTGGCGATGAGCCACCTTCATGAACTGCTGCAGTCCATGTGGTGTAGGTACAGACACAGTGCTATTAGGGAGGGAGTTCCAGGATTTTGACCTAGAAACAGTGATGGAATAGAAACCGAAAATGCAACAGGTCTGGCAGCATCTCGGGGGAGAAACAGTCAAACAGTTCAAAGAGCGAAATGGAATGGATTATATATTTGGAGAGGGGGAGTGGAGGAGTTGGAGCAGAATAGAAGGTCACGGATAGGGCGGAGTTAAGGAGAGATTGACAAAGATGTCATGGACAAAGGAAGTCTTAATGGTGGCACTAAGAATTAAGAAATGCAAATAGTGGCATAAAAGTAAGATAGCAGAACGTGTTAATCGGAGAACAACGGACAGCGCTCAGTGGAAGCAAAACTGAACAACAGGCGACAGGTGGACCTCTGGGGGAGGGGAGGTTGTCTGGGACAAATCAAGGAAACAAAAACAAAAAGGGGGTGAAGATGGAGGAGACAGGTCACAGTTTAAAGTTGTTGAGTCAATGTTGAGTCCAGAAGGCTGTGATGTGGCTAATCTGAGGATGAGGTGTTGTTCCTTCAATTTGCATTGGGCATCATTGGAGCATTGCACCAGGCCAAGGACGGACAGGTGGGCATGAGAGCAAGATACTGAGTTTTGGGGTCACGCTTGCAGACGGAATTAAGTTGTTGCAGAAAACAGTCACCCAGTCTGCGTTGGTCTCACCAATATAGAGGACAATAAGAAGTCTGCTTTCTTGCATCTTTGTAAAACTTAGGGCAAAATTCTCCGACCCCCACGACGGGTGGGAGAATAGCAGGAGGGCCTTCCCGACATTTTTGCCGCCCTCCCGCTATTCTCCTCCCCCCCCCCCCCGCCGAAGTCCCGACCCGAATCGCTGCCGCCGTTTTTTTACGGCCGGCAGCGATTCTCAGCTGTTAGATGGGCCGAAGTCCCAGCCCTTTACGCCGTTTTCACGAACGGCAAACACACCTGGTCTTGCCGTTCATGAAAACGGCGTCACAAACTCGCAAAAAATAACCATGGCACCGATTGGCACGGCAGTACCACGGCCGTGCCAAGGGTGCCATGGGCCCGCGATCGGTGGGCACCGATCGCGGGCAGCGGGCCCGATGCCCGCGCACTACTTGTCCTTCCGCCGCCCCGCAGTATCCATTCGCGGGGCGGCTGAGGGGCAACCCGGCCCGCGCATGCGCGGGTTTTGCGCAAAAACGCGATGACGTCACCCGCGCATGCGCGGGTTGGAGTCTTCCAAACTGCGCATGCGCGGCTGACGTCATATGACGCATCAGCCGGCGCTAACTCCGGCAAGCGGGCTTAACGATTTTCGTTAAGCCCGTCTTGCCGGAGCCTACGGCGTCGGGCTGCTAGCCCCGACCGGGGACCAGAATCGGTCCCCGGTCGGGAAGGGGCGCGCTGCCGTAAAACCCGCCCGGGTTTTACGCCAGCTTTACGATTTCTCCCGTTTTGGGAGAATCTCGCCCAATATGTCAGTGTCTATAGGCGCAATCTTCTTGGCGATCCTCCAAGAAGATCTCTAATATAGAGGACACAGCATTGGCAGCAGCGAATACAGTGGACCAAATTGAAGAAGGTGCAAGTGAAATGCTGCTTCATTTGAAAAGAGTGTTTGAACAGTAAGGAGGGAGGAAGTAATGGGGAGGGTGTTGCACATTCTGCGATTGCATGGGAAGGAACAATGGGAAGGGGATGAAGAATTGCGGGTGATGGAGGAGTGGATCAGGGTGTCATGGATGGTGGGGTTCCTCCGGAATGCTGACAGGGGATTGAGGGGAAGATGTGTTTAGTGGTGGCATCATGCGGAGTTGCTGTAAATGTCAGAGGATGCTCTTTTGAACTGGTGGGGTGAAAAGTGAGGGAAAGAGGGACCCGGTCATGGTTCTGGGAGGGAGGGGAAGGGGTGAGGGCAGAGGTGCGGAGATGGGCAGGACACATTTGAGTTCTCTGTAAACCAGCCGTTTGGGGGGGGGGGGGAGGTTCAAATCCCACCATGTCAGATGGTGAAATTTTAATTTTGTATGCAGAACAAAATTTTCGCCACTGTGCATCACTGGTTGTGCAAGTAAGTGAATGTTAATGTTGAAGAATGCTGTGTCAATCAAGCAGGCAGCTTTTTGGCCAGGATGGTGTTGAGTTTTTTGAATGTTGTTGGTGCTGTGCTCATCCAGGCAAGTGCAGAGTATTCCAACACGTTCCTGACTTGTGCATAATAGATGAATAGGCTTTTGTGAATCAGAAAGTAGAGTTCTCAACATCTGACCTGCTCTAGTAGCCACGGTATTTATACAGCCGGTCTATTACAGTTTCTGGTCTTTGGTGAGCCAGGATGTTGTTTGTGGGGGATTCAGTGATGATAGGCACTACAGCTGGGATGCAGTAAAGGCCTTTGTCTTGTCCAGTGTGCTGTGCCATTTCTTGATTGGATTGGATTTGTTTATTGTCACGTGCACCGAGGTACAGTGAAAAGTATTTTTCTGCGAGCAGCTCAACAGATCATTAAGTAAATGGGAAGAAAAGGGAATAAAAGAAAATACATAATAGGGCAACACAAGGTACACAATGTAACTACATAAGCCCCGGCATCTGATGAAGCATACAGGGTGTAGTGTTAATGAGGTCAGTCCATAAGAGGGTCATTTAGGAGTCTGGTAACAGCGGAGAAGAAGCTGTTTTTGAGTCTATTTGTGTGTCTTCTCAGACTTCTCTATCTCCTGCCCGATGGAAGAATTGGAAGAGTGAGTAAGCCGGGTGGGAGAGATCTTTGATTCTGCTGCCCGCTTTCCCCGGGCAGCGGGAGGTGTAGATGGAGTCAATGGATGGGAGGCAGGTTTGTGTGATGGACTGGGCGGTGTTCACGACTCTCTCAGGTTTCTTGCGGTCCTGGGACGAGCAGTTGCCATACCAGGCTGTGATACAGCCAGATAGGATTCTTTCTGTGGTGCATCTGTAAACGTCGGTCAGAGTTAATGTGGACATGCCGAATTTCCTTAATTTCCTGAGGAAGTATAGTGTTTTCTGGGTGGTAGCGTCAACGTGGGTGGACCAGGCCAGATTTTTGAAGATGTGCACCCCTAGGAATTTGAAACTGCTAACCATCTCCACCTCGGCCCCGTTGATGCTGACAGGGGTGTGTACAGTACTTTGCTTCCTGAAGTCAACGACCAGCTCTTAGTTTTGCTGGCATTGAGGGAGAGATTGTTGTTGTTACACCACTCCACTAGGTTCTCTATCTCCCTCCTGTATTCTGACTCATCGTTATTCAAGATCCGGCCCACTATGGTCGTATCGTCAGCAAACTTGTAGATGGAGTTGGAACCAAATTTTGCCACGCAGTTGTGTGTGTACACGGAGTAAAGTAGGGGGCTAAGTACGCAGCCTTGCGGGGCCCCGGTATTGAGGACTATTCTGGAGGAGGTGTTGTTGTTCATTCTTACTGATTGTGGTCTGTTGGTCAGAAAATTGAGGGTCCAATTGCAGATTGGGGTGCCAAGTCCTAGGTTTTGGAGCTTTGATATGAGCTTGGCTGGGGTTATGGTGTTGAAGGCGGAGCTGTAGTCAATAAATAGGAGTCTGATGTAAGAGTCCTTGTTGTCGAGATGCTCTCGGGATGAGTGTAGGGCCAGGGAAATGGCGTCTGCTGTGGACCGGTTGCAACGGTATGCGAATTGCAGTGGATCAAGGCATTCCGGGAGTATGGAGGTGATGCGCTTCATGATCAGCCTCTTGAAGCATTTCATTACGACTGAAGTCAGGGCCTCCGGACGGTAGTCATTGAGGCATGTTGCCTGGTTCTTCTTTGGCATCGGTATGATGGTGGTCTTCTTGTAGCAGGTGGGGCCCTAGGAGTGGAGTAGGGACAGGTTAAAGATGTCCGCGAACACCTCTGCCAGCTGGTCCGTGCAGGCTCTGAGTGCACGACCAGGGATCCCGTCCGGGCCTGTCGCCTTCCGAGGGTTCACTTTCAGGAAGGCCGATCTGACTTCAGAAGCTGTGATGGTGGGTATGGGTCAGTTATGGGCTGCTGGGGCACTCGACAGGGGATTGTTGGTTACCTGCTCGAATCGAGCATAGAATGCATTGGGTTCATCAGGGAGGGGTGCGCTGCTGCCGGAGATACTGCTCGGCTTCGCTTTGTAGCCCGTTATGTTGTTTAGTCCTTGCCACAACCGCTGAGAGTCTGTTTGTGACTCTAGCTTGGTTTGATATTCTCTCTTGGCATCTCGGATGGCTTTGCGGAGGTTATACCTGGATTTCTTGTATAGGTCAGGGTCGTCTGACTTGAATGCCTCAGACTCTGTCCCTCAGCAGGGAGTCAATCTCACGATTGAGCCATGGTTTAAGGTTGGGGAACGTACGTATTGCTTTCTTTGGCACGCAGTCATCCACACATTTGCTGATGAAGTTTGTGACGGTGGTGGCATACTCATTTAAGTTGATCGCTGAGTTCTTAAATACGGACCAGTCCACTATCTCTAAGCAGTATTGCAAGAGCTCTTCTGTTTCCTCGGATCAGCACTGCACGACCTTCTTAGCTGGATTCTCCCGCTAGAGTTTCTGCTTGTAAGCCGGGAGAAGGAGCACCGTCTTATGGTCTGATTTCCCATGGATCTCATGGATTGAATTGAATTGGCTGCCATCTGTGGTGATTGGCACCTCAGGAGGAGGCTGAGATGGATCCTCAACTCAGCACTTCTGGTTAAAGCTCCAGCTTTGTCTTGTTCAGTCACATTCTGCGATCTGCCAGCATTGAAGCGAAGAGGTTGGTCGAGCATCCTCCTCATGCTAGTTCAACCATTCAAAGCTGAATGCATCCAAAGTAGTTTGAGTTACATCCTTTGCCCAGCAGGACCCCAAACAGACACTCTCAAACATATCCATGCCAACCATCCACACACTCTCACACAAAAACAGAAAATATTGGACAACCTCAGCAGACCTGACAGCATCTGTGGCGAAGAGAGCGAACGATCAAGTCTGAATAACTCTGGGTGTGTGGAGTAGTGGGGCTGGATAGGGGGCCAGGGATAGGTGGAGATTGACAAAGATGCAATGGACAAGGGGCAATTAAGGCTAAGAAAGGTGTTGATAGTGGCGCATAAAGAGATTAGAAAGTGTGAATGGCAGAACAAAGGTGAGCAGTGTGTCAAAGGGCAACTAGGTACATGGAACAGAGGGCCCAAGGGGGGTGGGGTGAGGGAGACAACGGAGAAGGAAAAACAGATCAATGGAAGAAATGAAAATAAATTGATAGAAATAAAAATGGGGCGAAGGTGGAGAAGAGAGTTCACAGACTGAAGTTGTTGAACTCAATGTTAAGTCCGGAAGGCTGTAACATGTCTAATCGGAAGTGAGGTGTTCCCCCAGTTTGCGCTGGGCTTCACTGTACATTGCGGCAGGCCAAGGACGGACATGTGGACGTGAGAGCAGGACGGTGAGTTGAAATGGTAAGCAACAGGAAGGTCTGGGTTTCAACTCATCATTTCACTGACCATTTCAACTCACCGCCCTGTCCTCGTGTCCATAAGTCCGTCCTTGCCCTGCTGCAATGTTCCAGTGAAGAGTCATCCAGACTCGAAACGTTAGTCCCCTGCTCTCTGCACAGATGTTGTCAGGCCTGCTGTGATGTCCAGTATTTTTCTGTTTTTGTTCCAGATTCCAGCATCCAGTTATTTGCTTTTGTCCTCCCTCTGCCCAGCCCTAATAAAATCATCAACTGATTCTCAAGCAACTGAGTTACATCAAACTAACAAGCCTACTGATCAATTGATTCATTTGACGTGTACAGTGGTCAGAATTAAATATTGGATTTGCCAAATGAATAATTTCTACTTGTTCACATTCACCTGGAACTTCCTTGGGCTTTCCAGTGAGAAATTTTCAGAAGCCATAGAGGATCAGCATAAATAGCTCATAATGGCTTCTGATGTCACAGTTGGAATCAGGAATTCAGGCCACGATTGTATTTTCATATTTGATTTTCTCAAGTGGAATTGTTGGTCGTTCTAAGTTAGTGTGTTTAACACTCCTCCAATAGAGGCAGTGTGCTTAACACTCGTTTGGCTCTGTTTCTTATTTCTATTCTCTGGAGTCGCCAGGTGCCGTAAGAGACACTGTCACAAGTGCTAAGGTCAAGTTCAAGTCAATAAAGTCATACACCGATTAGTAAGTCCAAAACAATTAGAGTTTATTATAGCAATTATAATAAATACTCATGCACACGCTAAAAGACTAATGCTTATCTAAGTAGGAACAAGCAAGGTCAGGGGACAAGGCCTTTGTTCCTTTCTGGTCTGCAACTTCTGTTCGCTAATAGTCGGCAAGAGTACAAGCAATGCCTGGGTCACGTAGCGATCGTCGTTTTGGCACTTACTGATAGATGGCTGTTGCTCAACGGCCGGTGATGAAAGACAGGATCTGGAGGCTGGAGTTGGAGGCCGGAGTCAGGATGCAACAGGCAGAACCATGTGCGGGACCTTTTTTTTATTGGTCCCCAGAGGTCCGTGCCCCTTGGGGCGGGTTCTCTCACCTGCTAGGGATCGATTGGGTCTCTCCCAATCAATACGTTTCAAACCCCCCTATTCTGGGGTCGTTTCTCGATGGCTGGGGCGGTTCCTAGGGCTCATTGTTCTGGTTTCTCTGGCACCATCCTGGCTGGGTAGCTATAGAAAAGTATCAATCGATACTTAAATGTATCTATTGTATCTGGGACTGTCCCGGTATCACCTCATTAGTATGCAGATTGTTTTCCCATTAACATCGCTGCCTGGACTCTGCAGCTGTGGGGAAACCGGTTTTTACGAGTGTCTCACTGTTGAAAGCTTCTGCAAGCTGTTCGTCCTGGACTATGTCCGTTTTTCCCTGCAGCCTTTGCAGTTCTCCATTTTGTATACTGGCGTCCATTTTAGATGGCTACAGAATGTCAACAGAAATGCAGATGTTAAAATATGACGTAGACGTGCGACCAAAGTTTGAGTGGCTAGACCAGCACCTGAAAAGCAGTCAGTGGTCATAACAGGAAACCTACTTTGCATGAACATGTATTCACTCACGTAGTTGCAGCATTGACCCAATTCAAAGTCCAAGTACCAATGAATTCGCGGATGACGTCCCATTTCATCTTTGAACTGCACACATTGGACGGCACAGTAGCGCAGTGGTTAGCACTGCTGCCTCACGGCACCGAGGATCTGGGTTCAATCCCGGCCCTGGGTCACTGTCCGTGTGGAGTTTGCACATTCGCTCATCTCTGCGTGGCTCTCACCCCCCACAACCCAAAGATGTGCGGGGTAGGTGGATTGGCCATTCTAAATTCTCCCTTAATTGAAAAAAAAAATTGGGTACTCTAAATTTATTTTAAAAAAGAACACACATTGCCTCAAATTTAGTTGTTATGTTTGCCCTCACGAATCTAACCTTCTACACTAGGGATTTGGCCATGACTATTAAAAAATTTGAATGACATCATCATCCGTGTTAAGAACCCAGGATATCTCTCTGACAATGGTGAGTTTTAGCTTCCGTTCGGGAGCAGACATTTACCTTTACTGCCTGAGTGGTACACAGAGAGGAGCCAGGGGCTGGTTTAGCTTTGTGGGCTAGACAGCTGGTTTGCAATGCAGAACAAGGCCAGCAGCACAGATTCAATTCCTGTACTGGCTGAGGTTATTCATGACGTCCTGCCTTCTCAACCTTGCCCCTCATCTGAGGTGTGGTGACCCTCAAGTTAAAAAACTACCAATCTCCCTCAAAGGGGAAGCAGCCTATGGTAATCTGGGGCTATGGCGACTTTATCTTATCTTTACATAGAGAGGAAAACGGAATCAATGCGCACAAGTATTGCAGAGCCCACCTGATTTATCATTTGTTCGTTCAAGTAGAATCTAGTGCTGCTCCACTAATATGTCTCTCAACAATTTCACCAGTTTATAGATATGAGGTGCGAGGCCCAATTTGGAGCAAACCTCGGGGTAATGTCTTTGAGGGAGTGCTTGCAGAACCTTTGGCCTATGTGTCTCAAAACAAGAAAGGCAAGGTAACCCCATCGACAGCTGCCATTGGAGGATTCACATCTCCAGTCCTTTATGCAGATTATTGTGAAGATGCATTTTGCTCACTATAATGATTTTATTTTCCTTGCCAGCAACATCTGTTGTGTATAAATTATTGAAACACAATGTAATGATTTGGGGTTTGTGCACATATAGGGTGAGCATTTGGCCTTGTACCTGCCTGAAGTAGAAATGGAAACTATGCATTACGATGGACATGAATAAACTCTCTGGACCCTTCATCCAGCCTGCCAAAATGATTATGATGCCTTGTGAATCACAATAGATGCACTCCCCTCCCCACCCATAGTCATGTGATCTCCTGGTAGAGGCATCAACAACCCAGTTAAAAATGCAGGCCAATATGGGGGAAGAAATTTGGCAAGTTTTTCTTTGACCACCTTAGCTTAGTCCAGGAGAACACTCTGGCCTTAAAAATTACATGCAATACCTACCATGTGTACAAGGTGATCCCTGTCTCAACCAGGAATAGGTCCAGTTCTCATGTGAAGGAATTTGGGGCATTGATATCCATCAGACAAAGTAGCAGCTCATTCCTGAGGTCCACGAAGACCCATCGCCTAACATCTAATCTAGTCCTGGTCTTAAACTGTGCCTTCTGGGGCTGGATTCTCCCCTACCCGGCGGGGCGGGGGGTCCCAGCGGGATGGAGTGGCGTGAACCACTCCAGCGTCTGGCCGCCCCAAAGGTGCGGATTTCTCCGCACCTTTAGGGGGCAAGCCCTCACCTTGAGGGGCGAGGCCCGTGCTGGAGTGGTTCCCGTCCCGCCGGCTGGCGTGGAAGAGACTTCGGCGGCCAGCAGAAGTCCGCGCATGCGCGGGAGTGTCAGCGCCTGCTGATGTCATCCCCGCGCATGCACAGGAGAGGGGGTCACTTCCACATCGGCCATCGCGGAGGCTATGGCCGACGCGGAAGGAAAAGAGTGCCCCCATGGCACAGGCCCGCCCGCCGATCGGTGGGCCCCGATCGCGGGCCAGGCCACCGTGGGGGCACCCCCTGGGGCCAGATCGCCCCGCGCCCCCCCCAGGACCCCGGAGCCCACCTGTCCCGCCGGTAAGGGAGGTGATTTGCTTCACACCAGCGGGACAGGCATTACAGCAGCGAGACTTCGGCCCATCGCAGGTGCCAGAGAATTGGGCAGCCGGCGGGGGCGGGATTCACGCCGCCCCCCCGGCGATTCTCCGACCCGCCGGGGCGTTGGAGAATCCAGCCCTTGGTCTTTCCTAACCTAATAAAAATCGCTTATTGTCACGAGTAGGCTTCAAATGAAGTTACTGTGAAAAGCCCCTAGTCGCCACATTCCGGCGCCTGTTCGGGGAGGCTGTTACGGGATCTATTCCATTGTCTTACAAACCTTGACTAAATCGGACCTAATTCTATGATTCCCTAAAGTGTAAGAGTCCTGCCTGTTCTAGCAATATTGATAACTAAGATGCTTCAAACTAAAACTTAAGATTGTGGCCTTCCATTCCAAATTATCAATATTAGGTGGCTTAAACTGCTTTGTAATTTCTTGTGTATGCTCTTTAATCTTTAAAGATCGATGCACTAGAACACCCAAACCCCTTAGCTTCTCCACCTACCTTAGTGCTTTTCTCTTTTAGGCCCATGCTACTTTCGTGGCCAGGTCTCATTTGACAATGTGTCTGTGTATCAGCAATTGTATACTGTGACAATTACATTGTTCAGCTGATTACCTTATTAAATGGGCATGGCTGGAACTGTTGCCGGGATGCAATTATATTGAGTTTGTATCTCTGCTAAGTTGGATAGGGAATAAACTTGCTGAAGGTAAAAGTCCATCTGCTGTATTATTCCTCCGATATCTACAGACATATAATATCAACATAACTCAAACAGTATTGTATGCTGCCAGCATAAAGCACGCTTCCCATAGAAACCTGGCAGGCATGCAATTTTTAAGGGGCGATGAAAGTACCTTCATAGAGAGGGATGGAGTGTCGGGTGAAATGAGGAGCAGGTCAAGTTTTTGAAGTGCCTAAAACAACAACAATGTCTTCCTATCAATATATCTTCAAAGAGGCAATACTTTTTGTCCATCAAAACAGTTTTGTGTATTAACAGATTTGTTTTTGGATCTTATCCATGTAAGACTTCCAAATAGCCCATCTCCAAATGTGGCACTGGATGGCTGCCCTTAACAATTTCTTTCCTGATTATGGGTTATGAATATATTAAGTAGGAGCAGAAGCAGATGCCCTTCGAGATTGGATTTCTTGAATTTCACGCAACTTCATGGCATTGGAGAAATATTTGCAATATAGTAAAATTCCCAGTAATGGGGGTTTTGATACATTAATACAGATAAGTTCACAATGTAGCTCAAACACCTACCTGCGTAGGTTGGCTCAAGGCTTACGTTCATGTTTTATTTCCATAAAATCAGCAATTATGGAATCCAGTTAGAAGTGATGGAGCAGTGGAGCTTTTGGGGATAAGGGTGGGATTGAAGGATGTTAGTGAGATGGGGGAGAAAGGATGCCATGAAGAGATTTAAACAGAGCAATGAGAATTTTAAACTTGAGGCGAGTCAATTTAGGATCCTCAGAATAGCATTTGGTGCGGGATAAGGCACAGAAATGTAATAGCTGGAGCAGGCCATTTAGTCTCTTGACCCTGCTACACCATTCAACTAGATCATGGCTGATATTTACCTCTGCACCATCTTCCCACACTTGAACTGTATCCCGTTATGTCATTGGTGTTTAAAAATGTATCAATCACTGCTTTGAACATACTCAATGGCAACCCCCTGAGATAAAGAATTCCAAATACTCACCACCCATTGACTGAAGAAATTCCTCCTCATCTTGGTCCTAAATTGCCGAACACCAATTCTGGAATTGTGTAAACCTGGTTCAAAGCCACCTGACGACGTTTGCTTTGAAAAGGTGCGGGGGGGGGGGGGGGGATCCAATCTTGAACACCCAAACCCCATAGCTTCTCCACCTACCTTAGTGCTTTTCTCTTTTAGGCCCAGGAAGGGTCTGCAATTTAGTGGGGACAGAATTAAAAGATCAGGAGGTGGATATCACAGATACAGGTTGCAATCTAACCAATATGAAACAGATTGCCGTTCTGGGTGGGATTAGTGGGGTCGTTCCCGGCACTTGTAGCATCGGCAACGACCCCACTATCTATCGGCACTCTGTCTTGTTTTCGTGCCCCGCCGGGGAACGCCCCATTGAGGCCTTTACTGAACTGAGCAGATCGGATGAGCCAGGTTCCTCAGTGCAGGAAGAGATTGGGATGCCCCTGATTTCAACACCCCCCCCAATGCAACACCTGGACCCCTCCCAACTCACCTGCCGGGGGTCCTCAGGGACCACCGCATCCCAACACATATGGGCAGAGCACCCCTGGATCCAATCCCTGGCATGGGCACAATGCCAGCCTGGCACTCTGGCAGTGCCCCTGCCAGCATAGCAGTGCCACCTGGGCACCCTATCAGTTCCAGGCTGGCATCCAGGTGACACTGCTAGAGTGCCTATGTGGCATTGCCAGGATGCCATGCTGGTGGTGCCAAGGTGCCCAGGTGGCACCAGCAGTGCCAGGATGTCAGTCTGGTCAGAGGCCGACTACCTGGGGGCCTCCGATCACTTGGGAGATCTCCCCAGGTACCGTTCTGCCTGGACCCCATTTGTGGGGACCGGTACTGAACGGCGACTGGCTGGTGTCTCCTCGGCAAGGCCGGTAGATGCCAGTTAGCCATTCGATCCGGGCGAAGGCAGAGGTAAGGCAACTTCTGAGCCTGCTTCACTCTGCGAGACTGGATCCAGCCCATTGTGGGCGGGACCCAGATTGCAATGTTTTGTGAGATCTCACGAGGCCTAACGGCTGTGGGGAAGCCCGGGGAAGGCCTCTTCTGGCATCCACCGGCCACATTGTGCCCTGTTCTGGCACGATGCAGTTGGTAGGTCGCGCCCATAGCATGAGGAATAGGAGAGAGAGACAACATGGTCAGTAATAATATCAGTTTGTACTTTATGGGTATATAGGACTTTGCATTGGTGCTCCAGAAGGTGGAAATATGAACAGTGAACATTGAAAGTTGTTCTAATTTAGAAAGAAAACACATTGACATTTCTATCTTTGTTGAAATCCATCTTTTTAAACAAGCAACATATGTTCGATACAAAATTTGAAAGACTCAAAATCACTGTTAGATTTTAGCATCTTAGAATTATTGGCAAGAGCTGGCTATGATCAGAGTATCAAAAACTTTTTCGGGCAGCACGGTGGCGCAGTGGGTTAGCCCTGTTGCCCCACGGCGCCGAGGTCCCAGGTTCGAATCCCGGCTCTGGGTCACTGTCCGTATGGAGCTTGCACATTCTCCCCGTGTTTGCGTGGGTTTCGCCCCCACAACGCAAAGATGTGCGGGATAGGTGGATTGGCCACGCTAAATTGCCCCTTAATTGGAAAAAATGAATTGGGTACTCTAAATTTTTTTTTAAATAATAAAAAATAAAAAAAATTCAAAAAGAAATTTTTCAGGGCGTAATGAAAGATATTTGTGTGTACCATATGCATCCTGCACTAGGAGTCATCAGTACAGTTCTGAGAATGTCAGAAGAGGACGACGTGATGAATAACCAGTGCTGGAGAGAGGTGGTGACGTAGTGGAATTGTCACAGGTCTACTAATCCAAAGACCCAGAGTAATGCTCTGGGGCCTTGGGTTTGAATCCCACCACCACAGATGGTCAAATTTGAATTCAATAAACAAATACTGGAATTAAAGTTTAAAGGTGATCATTGTGAATTGCAGTAAAAACCCATTTGGCTCACTACTGTCCTTTAGGGAAGGAAATCTGCGATCCTTATCTGGCCTACATGTGACTCCAGATCCACACCAATGTGGCTGACTCTCAACTTCCCTCGGAAATGGCCGAGCAAGCCACTCAGTTCAAGGGCGATTAGGGGTGAGCAATAACTGCGAGCTTAGCTGGCCCCTCCCACATCCCACAAAATAATAAAAAAACATATTCCGAATTCACAACTAGAATAGAGGATCAGTGCCATTCTGATCGAAAAATGCCGTCTAATTGTGTTTGTCAGTTGGAGAAGATCCTTCATTTGTCAGTTCAGGCTGAATAAGAAAATGTTAGCGTCCATGAACACTACTTCAAGCCGCCAGTCTTACAACACCTGCCTGCCTCGAGGGAGTAACGCTCGACTATTTCCAATTTAGCTACCTGCATACTAACTGAATTAAGTGGTTCATCAAATTAAAGGAAATCAAAATTTCCTGAGCTGAAATAAAATCAAAGTCCTCTTGCACAGTTAGGTGTAGATTGTGCACTTGAGGGTGATTGTCAAGGTAACACATCTCAACAATTCCCCTGACTCTTGTGAAAGAAAGTTGTCCTGAATAAAACGAGAAATGTACTCATTTCGCATTGGTGATCTCTGCACTTGTGTGATAATGTCACACAATATGAAGTTTGCACATCTTGGGACTGAGCTTTCATATAAAGATCAGGGAGAATTTAGATTTATTTCTATTTTACAACAGGGAACCCACTTCTGAAGTATTTAATTGGCTCTGAAGTGCCTTAAAGTGCCGTGAATTGCCACGTTGGCACTGTTGCCGCACAGCGTCAGAGACCCGGGTTCGATTCCAACCTTGGGTGACTATCTGTGTCTGCATCGGTTTCCTCCGGATGCTCCGGTTTCCTCGCGCACGCCAAAGGTGTGCAGGTTGGGTGGATTGCCATGCTAAATTGCACCTTAGTCTTCAAGGTTGTGTAGATTAGGCGTGGTTACAAGGAGAGGGTGGAGAGCTGGGCCTGGATGGGGTGCCCTTTCAGGTGGCTGGTGCAGATGTGATGGGCCGAATGGCCTCCTTCTGCAATGGAGGAATTCTATGGTTTCCTGTAATTGGGGAAAATGTGATATAAAAGCAAATCTTTATTTTAATGGGAAAACTTGGAGAAAATAGTGGTGTGGTAGGGAAAGGTGAATTACACCTCATTGAGATCCCTGCACACAAAACCAGGGTAAAGAGATTTAAGTTTGCAAGGTTGTCATTCCCATAATTGTTGAATGGCCATACGTGACTGGAGTACAACCCCAGCCACCTCAAGTCTCTGCTGGTGACTTCTGCATACTCCATGGAGCTCGGTCATGTTGTTCGGAATGCATTTTCCCGGGCAGCCTACCCGTCTCCACGAGTCACTTCCCGCCCCAAAATGTGAGGAATCAGAAATGCAGATAGTTGCAACAGGGGATAGAAAAAAAGAAGCAGATCGTCAATGTGTGTGCAAACATCAAACTGTGAACTGGCTGTTGAGCGGTGTGCTTATCACCTTATCAGAGAAACTGTGAAATGGTTTCTAATAAGGACTCTGGTGGAATAACATCAGCTGCATTTGCTGTTTTGCTAACCTCTAGCAGCCTTCCGCATGATACCATTGAACTCAATCTCAACCCATAGCCCCACTTTCTGACTCATGGTGGGACTTCACTCTGTGATGTCTTGTCCAGGTTCTTGGTCTTCATGACTGCCCATACCGTAAAAGTCAGCAAGCTATTTATCATAGAATTTACAGTGCAGAAGGAGGCCGTTTAGCCCATCAAGTCTGTACCGGCTCTTTGAAAGAGCACCCTATCCAAGCCCACACCTCCACCCTATCCCCATAACCCAGTAACCCAACCCAACACTTAGGGCAATTTTGGACACTAAGGGCAATTTAGCATGGCCAATCCACCTAACCTGCGCATCTTTCTTTGCCTTTTTACGTCATTTTTTTACCATCCAGGGAAATGTAATGCCACTGAAGGGCGAGGAAAGCTCCCAGGTTTTGTAACGCTGCCCTGGAATCATAGTGTCACATGGGATACTTGCTTTTATTAGCCGAGGCATAGTAAATAAGAGCAGGAGGTTATGATGGAGCTGTATAAAATGCTGGTTCGGCAACAGCTAGAATGCTGCGTGCAGTTCTGGTTGCCACACCCTATATAAGGATGTGATTGCACGACAGAGGGTGTAGAGGAGATTCACCAGCGTTGCCTGGGCTGGAGTGTTTCAGCTATGGTGAGAGGCTGGGAAGGCTGATCGGGATTTACAAAGTTATGAGGAATATAGATAGGGTAGAAAGGAATCAACATTTCTCCTGAGTAGAGGGGCCAATTACCAGGGGGCATAGATTTAAGGTAATGGGGCAGGAGATTTAAAGGGGATTTGAGGGAAAACTTTTTCACCCAGAGGATGGTGGGAATCTGGAACTCACTGCCTGAAAGTGGTGGGAGAGGCGCAAAACCTCACAACATTTAAGAAGCATTTAGATAAACACTTGAAATGCCTTCCCGCATGCGCATGGCTACAGACCAAGTGCTGCAAAATGGGATTAGAATAGATCAGTGCTTGATCCTAGTACAGACATGATGGGCCAAATGGTCTCTTTCTGTGCTGTGAAATTCTGACTCTATGACTATGATACACAGTCCAGGTAAGCAAGAGGCCATGGCTCCGACAGAGGTCAGGAACCCTTCCAGACCCAGCTTGCAAAGGGAGTGGAAACAGTTGGTGATGTGAATACCCAGATCCTAGCATCATAAATCTGGCACCAGTTGTTAGAAAAGATTAATGATTTCATTCAGATGTGCAAGGTATGTGAATCCATCTGCACATCACGTCTCTCACCCACCACAACAGCAACCTCGCATATAGCTCAATGCACCACTCCCCCGTTACACACCCAGTAGCACTTCCGGATACTCAGGACTCCCCCCACCCACCACCCTGCAACATTCTTATATTGCACCTCCCCTGCACACATCTTCCATACTACACTCTCTCCTCCCACCCCCTCCCTCCACACACACACACCCACACACACTCGGCCTCCACATATCTCCGGGTGTTTAGCGTCACCTGATCACAGTGACACGGTAACTGACATTCTGCCCTCTCTCCTGCAGAAGATCTCCAAAGCAATCGGACAAGCGGATGGTGACGGTGAATCACCAGGGGTCCACCCCCTCAACATCCTAAAACGGATGGTCCTGAGGTTAAGGAGCACCGATACAATGGAGCCAGTGGCACCCCCATGCTGGCAAGGTCAGCCTAAAATGATGGTAGGTTACTGCCTTCTCCATTCCTTCCTCTCCCGGAAAGGTGCCGTGAAATGGAAAATGCCAATGGAGTGTTCACAGAGTGTTCTACTCTCCTCCCCACTTCCCATTTTGTGCGTCATGTGGATTGGTGAGAGAAGGAGTGAGCTCTGAAGGCGGTTCGCTGTCACTTGACCGAATACTGGCAGCCACCAATTCAGATATTGGAACGGCGCAGTAGTTTCGAGTAGGGATCAGCACGTGGCCAGCCACCAGGCAGAGTTGGGCTGCAGCCAGACAGTCTGAGAACCCTGGTTGCTGGTGTGTGGCTTCAGCCTCCTGTCATCATGAATGCACCATGATGAGCAATGATGAGGTGCCAGTTGTGGGAATGCCCAGTGGCTGCCTGGAGCACAAACCTGCTGACCTCTCTTAAGGATTTGGTATTCCCATCACTGCCACTCAGCCGCTACCTTTGCTATTCTTTGTCACTCAGCCAGCCCAGTCTGCTGTTGCCTATCCTGAGGTGGAGCCGCCTGACACTCGAGGGTAAACACCCGATAAAAATCAACAACCTTGCACTATTCATGCTGTAACCAGTGCTGGAACTCTACAAAAGAGCACTGGTCCCAGCAAAGTCACTCACAAGACTGGCACTAAGGGGATGCGTAAGTGGATTATGACCGGAATTCTTGAGTTTCCACCAGGACTGAATTGAGTGCAATTCACGTTCCCATTTGGGGCGCTATTCGGTAAGGGAGTCAGGACTTGCAAATTCATGCCTGTGGGATGTCCACCTAAGAAGGTGGAGCGTTGCGGAAGGTTGGACCAAGTGCCCGCGCCATTGTCAATGCCGTCGCGTTTCACAACGGCGCAAACAGGGCCCGGGCACAACCTATTCTGGCCCCCACAGGGAGCCAGCAAGGCGCTGGAGCAGTTCATGCCACTCCAGCGTCCTTACGCGGCACCAAATGGGCGCCACGCCAACCCGCGCATGCGCAGTTCAGGCAGCTCAAGCCTGCGCATGCACAGTTGGGCCGTGCCACCCTGTGCATGTGCGGGTAACTTCTTACGCGCGCCAGCCCCGACGCAATATGCGTGCGTGTTCAGGGGCAGGCCGCGGCGGAATGTAGGCCCGGGGGTGGGAGAGGCCGGCCCGCCGATTGGTGGGCCCCAATCGCGGGCCAGACCCCTTCGGAGCCCCCCACCGGTGAAGGAGCCTCCCCCCCCCCAACAGGCTACCGCCCGAGCGTTCCCGCAGAGTTCCTGCCGGCAGCGACCAGGGGTGGACGGCGCCAGCGGGACCCTGTCATGTCAGAGCGGCCGCTCGGCCCATGCGGGCCGGAGAATCGCCGCTCGCCGTTTGCGGCGATTCTCCGAGCGGCCCGGCGCGATTCGCACGCCGCTGGTTTCGGGGGGAGGAGAATTGAGTGTGGGGGTTGGGCGGCGTGGCGCGATTCGTGCGGCGCCCTGGCGATTCTCCCACCCGGCCGGGGGGAGGGGGGGGGGGGGAATACCACCCATTGACTTTTTCAATTTCGCACGGTTCTCCTTCCGATGTTGCAAAGCAGTAAATTCAGCCCAAATGTTTTTTTAATTCTCTGAATGAATTTATTCAGCAATATAGCACTGATAGGAAATGGGCTGAATTCTCCGGCGGCGGGATTCTCCGTTTGCCGGCAGCCCGGGGGTTTCCTGATGGCGTGGGGCTGCCCCACAATCGGAAACCCCATTGATCAGTCGGTGAAACAGAGAATCCCGCCCAGGGTTTTTGATGTTGGACTTTATTGAATGTTGGAGATGGAAAGCCCTTCATGTTGTAAGGAAATAGTGGGGTGAGAGAATTCATTGTAACTTAATCGACTCTTCGCAATACGTTCCCTCTTGCTTTGTCCAGTTGCATGTGGCGAGGTCTCCCCCTTCTTCCACTTCCTCCTCTTCTTCCTCCCAGGAAGATGTGGCTGGTCCTTCATAATTGCAAACTTGTGGTGGAGGTGGCACTTCTAAGGAGGACCCTCCTTTTCCTCCCTCTTCCTGGAAGATGTGGGCGTCACGGTAGCACAGTGGCTAGCACTGTTGCTTCACAGCGCCAGGGACCGGGATTCGATTCCCGGCTTGCGTTACTGCCTCTGCAGAATCTGCACATTCTCCCCGTGTCTGCGTGGGTTTCCTCCAGGTGCTCCAGTTTCCTCCCACTGGATCCGAAAAACGGGCTTGTTAAGTGAATTGGACATTCTGAATTCTCCCTCAGTGTACCCGAACAGGAGCCATAGTGTGGCGACTAGGGGATTTTCACCGCAACTTCATTGCAGTGTTAATGTAACCTACTTGTGACACTAACAAAGATTATTATTAGGATCTTCTCCCTCCTCTGCATGCCTTGCTCATACTGTTGAGCAAATGTCATTGTGGCTACTGACCCCATACTTACATAAGACAATCATTTTCTGCCTTTCTATGGTTAGCAGAAACTTTTAAACGCCTCAAAAAACTCACCACGCTGCTTGCACCAGCCTTGCCTGAGCACATGTAAATGAAAAGTTCCTGAGCTGTGGCCCATTGAATTGTCCCTTAACAAGGCCCATTTTGCTTCCTAATGTTGCTTGCTTCAGTGGTAAATAAGGGAGCATACTCTGCATATTTGGTGGCCAGTGTTAGTGGACTGGATTCTCCATTATTGAGACAATGACTCTACGCCGGCGTCAAAATGGTGGAGTTTTACACCTGAAATTCCTGCACAAAAGTGAAACAAATTCTTAGCCCTGCCGGTGGCCAGCAGCGACCCGGGGTGAATCTCATAGCCTTTGCTGCTGATACAGGCCCCCACACTTCCAGGTCAGAGGCCATGCATGCGCACGGCGGCGGCCTCTAGCGGCTGCGCCGTGCTCCATGGCAAACTCGGACTGCGGAGCCAGACCCAAGAAAGAGACCCCCCCCCGATCGGCCGCACGACCAACCCTCAAACCATGCACATTAATTCCCAGGCCGCCTATATGGCCCCCCTAGCCTCCGATCTGCCCACCCCCGACCAGGGCGGCTGTGGACTGAGTCTGCAGCCACCACACGAGCATCCCGACCGACGATAGCAGGTCAGTTCCACACCGTCAGAAACTCGGGCGGTCGGGGGCGGAGGATGCTGAGCAGGCCACTGACAATGGTCCCCCGGCGGCGCAGAATGCACCCCTGTGACGCTGATTTTCGGTGCCCTGAGAATCACTGAACCGGCGCCAGTCCCGATTATGGCGTCAAACTGGATTCTCTGTCCTGGCCCCGGCCGCGATTTTGGCATCGGGGTATAGAGAATCCAGCCCAGTATCCTTCCATTGCCTCAGCAACATGATCTTAGATCTTCCAGCCTCTTTGGACATGTGCAGGGGACACATCCCCAAGTGCCACTCCAGTTGCCTCACAGTGCACAGGTCCATTGGGAACAGACAACGGTGTCTTCCACGCAGTAGCCCTGTGTAGCTACAAATGGCACCACATAATTAATTTTGGGAATTAAAGTTTAGAAGTCACCAATCTGAAAAGACCCCAGGTCCATTGTGAATGCCTTCACGTTTCACGATGGTGTGAAACGGGCGCTGGGATAACCGATTCTGGCCCCCACAGGAGGCCAGCACGGCGCTGGAGCGGTTCACGCCGCCTCCAGCCTCCCTTCCCGGCACCAAATGGGCGCCGTGCCAACCCGCGCATTTGAGCCCCCCCCATAGGCCGCACCCCCCCCCCTCCCCCCTCCCGACACTTCGGGCAGAGTTCCCGCCGGCAGTTTGCACGCAGCCACTCGGCTGATCCGGGCCGGAGAATCGGCAGCCCCGCTGCGGACAGCGGCCCGCGTCCGGCGCCGCGCCAAACGCGCTGGCGCAAATGGCGCCGATTCTCCGCATCTCAGAGAATCGTGCGCTGGCGTCGGGGCGGCGTGGCACAGTTGCGGCAATTCTCCAGTCCGGCGCGGGGCTCGGAGAATTGCGCTCCCAGTCATTCATGATTGAAATTGATGAAAGCCCATTTTAGACATTGTTTAGAGTGAGTCAATGCTTTCAGGAAAAGAATGGTTATCAATGAAGGGAGGATTTTGTTTAAAAGTAAACTATCTCAAAATGTTTCTTGTTGAAGATAGTCCTCAAAACTCACCAAACACATCCTAATTCAGCAATTTTACTTTGAAATTTAATTCAGACATACTGCCTTAGCGTGCCATGAACTTGAATGTTTGTTGGAAAATTTGGAACTTTATGAGCTTAGTGACTTTGAGGCAGTGATAGATAACAATCAGACGTGGTTTTGACGTAGAAGCGGAAATAGTGTTGCACAGCCTGTCTTGGTAATTGACTCAAGAGATTTGCCGTGTACAGATGTAGCAAATTCTCGGCTGCTGCCAAGATGAACCTTAATGGTGATTACCTGCAGTTAATACTGACACTGCAGTGTACTCATATGTTGCTTCAAGTAACTGAAGGTAAATTGTAAGGATTATCTTTTGTGATATAAAAGTCACAATTCTGTTCTGCTAATTAACACAGTTTATTAACAGAATGTAATTGGGATATTATTAACAGTAAGTATGTTTGGGTAAAAACTGTGATAAACATCTTCCTTATATTCAAACAAGCTCTTTAAATGTTATTCTTGTAGGTAGGGAATTTACCTTATTACCTCTCAGACTAAAACAGTTGATTACCATATCTTAATAACTTCTTCCCTTGACAGGAGAACCAGGTAGGATTGAAGTCTCTCAAACTCCTTCAGAAATAAAGGCCTCTGAGGGACAATCTATCAACTTGGAGTGCTCTTGGGACGAGGATTTACAGGTGGAAAGTGTAAGGATCGATTGGACTAAAGACTCAGAAATGATTCTCAGTGCAACCAGTTTAGGTCCCACTGCAAATCCAGTTTACAATAGACGCTCTTCCACCATCAACAAAACAAAAGCAAAGCTGACAATTAACAGTATCACTCAGGATGATGCGGGACTCTATATCTGTCAGATATTTATTGAAATACCACCACCCGTTCAAAGAGGCTCTGGAAATGGAACGCAATTAACTGTGCAAGGTAAATATTCACTAAAGTTATAAATTTCATTTTATAATAATAAGAATCTTTATTACTGTCACAGGTAGGCTTACATTAACACTGCAATGAAGTTACTGTGAAAAGCCCCTAGTCATCACACAACGGCGCCTGTTTGGGTGCACAGATAGAGAATTCAGAATGTCCAAATTACCTAATGGCATGTCTTTCGGGACTTGGTGGGAGGAAACCGGAGCACTCAGAGAAAAACCATGCAGACACGGGGAGAACGTGCAGACCCCGAACAGACAGTGACCCAAGCCGGGAATCGAACCTGGCTCCCTAGAGCTCTGAAGCAATAGTACTAACCCCTGTGCTACCCTGCCGCTCATGGAATGCCAAGCAAATCTTTTTAAGCCTCTCTTATCCAGACAATATCATTGATATTTAAATATAGAAGAACCGCCAAGAATCAACTTGAAACAATGTCATGTACATATTATTATCAAATCACGAAACAGTAGCAGTGAGACTCAAGGTCCCGTTAAAGAACTGTAAACCTCATAGTTTTGATCTTACAACTGTATTATATTGGCTTAGATTGAAAAATCATGCAAAATTGTGCAAAGGTGCTGGCATCAAGTTAATAGAAGAAACCGATTAGACAGCATTATCAGATTTCAGAATGGCTCTATCATGACAGATGTGACACAAAGATTAAAAAAACTGCAAATGCTGTACCTCTGAAATAAAACGGAAGGCAAATTGCAGGGAAAGATAGATTAATATCGGAGTGAAAACTGAGTAATTGCAGTAATGCCAGCTTTCACATGCAATTCAGAATTCACCAAGTGAATTGATGAAATGATTGCAGTTAATTTCTTCATAACCTTACATTTGACATTCCAGTTACTATGAATGGTTTTGTTTTAAATTCCGTAAGTACATGCCTATGAGAACAGGAGTGGACCATTTATACTCTGAGTGCCCATTCTGCCATTGAATAAGATCATGTCTGTTCTTTGGCTTAACTCCAGGGAGTAACCTTTTCCCCATATTCCTTAATGGCTTTGGTTAACAAAAATATATCAATCTCAGTGTTAACATTAACAATTGATCTACCATGAAATCCTGTTTGAGGAAAAGTTTTCCAAACTTCTACCACCCTATGATTCTGTTTCCCTGCTTCATCCGTTAATGTCTCCTACTCCTAAACTCCCCAAACATACACTTTCCATTCTCCTTAACATCTTGAATACTTCAATCGAATCATCCCTTAATCTTCTAAATTCCAGGGAAGACTACCCCGTTGTGTGATCTCTCTTTGTAATTTAACCCTTGGGAGTCCAGGTATAATTTTAGCAAATAAATGCCACACTCCCTCCACAGCCAAGATATCCTTCCTAAGGTGTTGTCTGGAACCGTTCACAGTTCTCCATTTGTGGTCAAATCAAATCGGAGTTTTAAGTAAACGATGCACAACTTCTGCCTCCTTGTATTCTAGCCCACTAAGTCAAAATTTTATTATTGTTTTTATTTCCTGCACCTATTCACAACATGTTCAGAATCTGGATCCCATGTCTTTTTGGACACCCACTGTTTTTAGTTTTTCAACATTTAGAATATATCTTGTTCTGTATTTTTTAGGTCCAAATTGAATGACCTCACTTTTTCCAATATTGAATTCTCTACAGTCTTGCTCATTCATTTTTAATATCTTTTTGTAATTTTACTCTCCCATCCATGCTGCTTACAATACCAGCTGTCTTCCACCATCTCGGTTATAAAATATAGTTGATGCCCCAATACAGATCCTTGTGGACCATCACTCTTCACAGCCTTCCAATTGGAGATCCTGCAGATTCTCCTTACTGTCTGGGCGCAATCTACCGGTTGCGTCCCACCTGAACGGGGGTGCGGCACGGCCGGCTGGTAGATGCTGGGAAAGACCTCCGCCGGGCTTGCTGATATCTGTTGCACCTCGCGAGATCTGGTTCGATTCCGACAATGGACGGGGCCCAGTCTCACATGGCTAAGTGGGTTTAAGAATCCATTTAGTCGTGCTGCTGCTGGATCTAGCCGGCTCCCGGCATCTAACGGCCTCCCCAGCGAGAACCCAGCTGGGTGCTGTTTAGTACTAGTCCATGCAAATGTGGACCAGACGGGAAGGCACCTCGAGGGTCTCCCAGATAATTGGAGGCTGCTGGGTGGTCATAGACAGAGCAGTGTGGCATCCTGGCTCTCCTCCCTGGCACAACCACCCTGGTCTTTGGGGCTCTTGCATGATTCAGCCATTGGGCGTGAATCCACTCTGGGCGCAACAGGGTCGCTGATCGTGCCCTAAGTGTCTTTTTGGGCGTGTTTGGCAGGGTGTCTCCTGTTGGCTTTGTGGATGAGATCCAGACCTGGATTCACCCGCACAAACATTTTTTGAGGACTTGGGGAATTTCTCCGTGTTCTAATTCATACTTAGAAATTATTTTAGCAGTGGGAAGCTGAACTCCCAGAGAGACTGGTTCCTCAGAGATCAGGATGCCATATTTAAAACATACCCTGATCTCTAAGTGGGATTGAGAGCCTCCCACGTTCCCCCACCCACAGACAATGCCACCCCCCCCCAGACATTGGTATCAAACTCCCCCAAGTGAGCACAACCCGCTACGGGGTCACTGAGGGGCCCCCTTTTAGACCCCCTTTCAGGACCCCCCCCTTCATCCCTCCAATCTTCATGATGCCCCATGCTGGGCGGCGCGGTAGCACAGTGGTTAGCACTGTTGCTTCACAGCTCTAGGGTCACAGGTTCGATTCTCGGCTTGGGCCACTGTCTGTGCGGAGTCTGGACGTTCTCCCTGTGTCTGCGTGGGTTTCCTCCGGGTGCTCCAGTTTCCTCCCACAAGTCCCGAAAGACTTGTGATTTGGTTTGTTAGGTGATTTGGACATTCTGAATTCTCCCTCTGTATACCCGAACAGGTGCCGGAATGTGGCGATTAGGGGATTTTCACAGTAACTTCATCGTAGTGTTAATGTAAGCTTCTTTGTGACAATAAAGATTATTAATTATTAATTCACTACCCACCCTTCATACCCCCCCCCCCACCTCCCTTTCATGGGCATGGCGCCCCTTAGGCCCTGACCATTGGCAGTATCACCCTAACCGCTGGTACTGCCAGCCTGACACCCAAACAGTGCCCTGGCCTTGTGGGTTGGCACTGCCAGTGTGCCTGGGTGCCAGGGGAATGCCATCCTGCCCATGACCACCCTGGGGGCTCCTACGGGCTTTGAAACCCCGAGAATGGGGATCACGCCTGGACTCCACTTGTGGAAACCAGTACTGTGGCCTCAAATAGGCCACGCATATTTAAATAAACCTAATGATTATTGGGATCACGTCCAGCGAGGGCGCGATCCAGATTGTGCCGGGCTCCTCAGGTCGGATGACTTATACACGGTTTTGTACCAGCCACGAAGCCCGATTTGAGCCTCTTCCGCGATGCTCCTGCCACAACGCGTAGTTGAAGAGCAAATCGTCTGAGAGTAAAGCTGTTGCCAAGCACAGACAAAAATACATAAGAGGAAGTTTTCCTGATATCAATTCACATCGTTTATCCTTTATAATGTAACTGTTTACCATTTTACATTGTATAAGAAAGTTTATTCACTCGTGGTATTTTTGAGTATTGGTATGTGAATGTTTAACACAGAATCTGTGTTAAAATAGAAGAAATTAGGTTAATGCGAATACGTTAAGTGGTTGTATACACGTATTTATTCACCGGATTATTATTCAAACATGGGGTGCTTTACCACAATTGGCTATAAAGGCAGTGACCATAACTTCAGTCAATGGGCAATTAGCTCAACTTTAAAAATGGAAGAATATAAAAAGCTCAGGGAAGAGGGCAGGGAATGGCATGAGAGAAGATACATATTCTAGTTGAAGAGCGAATGCCAGCACAGGTATAAAGGGTCCAAAAGCCTCCTTCTGGTTCTGGTGTGACTGATTGGTGGGGATCAGTCCGATGAGGATCATGGTGTGGATAATATGGACAATGATAATTTGATGAGCTGCACTTTTGCTGACCTCCGTCTTCATATATATGCAGCCCTTTTTTTGTAAGATTATTTCAAATAGACAGTGCTTTCTTTTTGATCCTGAAACCTGGCATTAAACATGTCTTTTGTCTATGAGGAAATCAATACAACTAGCCGGGAAAATAAAATTAAACAAGGTGTAAATTGGGCAAATTTCATCTGTTTCCAACTGGGTGCATTAAGTTAAAATTATATTCCAGTGGTTTAAACTATTCCACAACCTTGTTGATTAACATGTTTGGTTTGCATTAATTCTCTCCATCACCATACATACTATATACCTGTATTACTTTCTCATCTATCATATACAGGCTTTAACTATTTTGGACTCCTTGACTCACTGATGTTGCAAACACGGTAGCCTTGTGGATAGCACAATTGCTTCACAGCTCCAGGGTCCCAGGTTCGATTCCGGCTTGGGTCACTGTCTGTGTGGAGTCTGCACATCCTCCCTGTCTGTGTGTGGGTTTCCTCCGGGTGCTCCGGTTTCCTCCCACAATCCAAAGATGTGCCGGTTAGGTGGATTGGCCATGATAAATTGCCCTTAGTGTCCAAAATTGCCCTTAGTGTTGGGTGGGGTTACTGGGTTATGGGGATAAGGTGGAGATGTTGACCTTGGGTAGGGTGCTCTTTCCAAGAGCCGGTGCAGACTCGATGGGCCGAATGGCCTCCGTCTGCACTGTACATTCTATAATATCTATGACTTCTAATCCTGTTTCCAATTTTCATTCATTCATGGATGTGAGTATTGCTGGCAAGGCCAGCCTTTGTTGCTGATCTCTCATTGCCTTTGAGAAGATGGTGGGTGAGTGGTCTGAAATCGGTGCAGTCCATTTGGAGTGGGTACATTCGTATTGCTATTAAGGAGGGTGATTCAGGATATTGACTCAGCAATTGTGAAGTAACGGAGATACATTTCCAAGTTAGGATGGTGTGTCACTTGGAGAGGAAACATGGGAGCTGTGGTGTTCCTATGAAATTGCTGCCCTTGTCCTGTGGACATCACGGGTTGGGAGATGGTTTTGAAGGAACCCTGGTGAGTTACTGTGCATCCTGTAGATGGCACATACTGCAGGGCTGAGGGACTAAATTAAATGCCTACAGAACATGAGCTGCTTGGAAGTACTTCCCATACCTAATATCCCAGTCAAAGAGCCAATCTTTACACAGCAAAGATACTGACAAAAGTGGACAAAAAATACATCTGGAATAGGAAGCTTCCCTCAAATTAATTCACGTACGTGGGGCAGGATTCTCCGTTAGCACCACAGCTCCCATGTTTTCTCTCCAAGTGACACACCATCCTAACTTGGAAATGTATCGCCGTTCCTTCACAATCGCTGAGTCAATATCCTGAATCACCCTCCTTAATAGCAATACGATTGGGCAGAGAATAGCTTCTGACGCCAAAATCGCGGCAGGCGCCAAATTGATGCCAAATTGCGATTCTCTGTCACCTCGAAAACGCTGTCAATGCATTTCACTCCACACGTACAGTAGGCACCATTTGCATATCATTAGCGGGCCCGATCCGATACTCTTCAGGACCTCTGCCATTCTCCGTCTCCGATGGACTGAGTGCTTTTTAAAATTGTGAAACCGCCGTGGCGGTTGCTGGGGGAGAGAGAGGACATACAGAAGGTGTCCAACGTCACCATTGTTTGCTGACAGTTGTGCCGCTGGCCGGGGGGGGGGGGGTTCTGCCAGGACTGGGGGGGTCGTGAGGGGAGGCCAGGAGGTGAGCTGTGGGGTCGGTGTGGAAGGGCATGGAGCACCGTTGCTGCAGCCGCCAAGGCAGCCATGCAGCTGCGCACACTGCTAACGGCCCACTTTGAACCTGGTGCCATGGATCGTATAGGTGTCTCCCCAGGGCAAATCCCTGGATGCCCTCTGGCCCCAGACGACCCATCAGCTGTATGAGCGCGCTCCAGCACAACCAGTGCATCTTTTTGGCTGGGGTAAGTGTGTGTACGGAGTGTAATGTTTATGTGCGGCTGCAGCTTGTCACATTCCCGAGTGTCGATCACGGACCCGGCGAATCCCGCACTGTTTTTCAATGGAATCTACTGTGTTCCATGCGGCACCAGTGCTAGCCCCTCAACAGTAGCGGAATCAGTCCAGGTGTGGCGCCAGTTTGTCTGTCATAAAAGTCCAAGGATTCTCCGTTGGCGTTAACACTTAGTCTCAGTAACGGAGAATCCCACCCTTTAGTTTTGTTTTTGTAATGTAAAATAAGGCAGGATCTGGCCAAGGTAGAGTGGTAGAACAAGTTACTGGTGGGGAGATCTACAGAAGAGCAATGGGGATGTTCAAAGAGGAATTGGGAGCGTACAGGCCTAACATGTTCCCTCTAGAGTAATAGGCAGGAGTAACAAGCCCAGAAAACTATGGATGACCAGAGATATTTAGGATAAAATGAGAAGGAAGAGAGGGGCATTTCATAAATACAAGGATATTGCAGTTGACATGGATATCAGCAAAGCATTTGACAAGTTCCCACATGGGAGACATAAAGAAGGCAAATGCACATGGGACACAGGGGAACTTGATAAGGTGGATTCAAAGCTGGCTGAGCTGTAAGAAACAGAGAGTGATGACAGAACATACAACATACAGTGCAGAAGGAGGCCATTCGGCCGATCGAGTCTGCACCGAACAACTGAAGCCCTCACTTCTACCCTATAACCCCCCCTAACCTTTATGGACACTAAGGGCAATTTAGCATGGCCAATCCACTTAACCTGTACATCTTTGGACTGTAGGAGGAAAGTGGAGCACCCGGAGGAAACCCACGCAGACACGAGAAGAACGTGCAGACTCCACACAGATGGTGATCCAATGGGGAATCAAACTAGAGACCCTGGCGCTGTGAAGACACAGTTCTAACCACTGTGCTACCATGCTGCCCCTCATGATAGAAGGCGGCTTTAGTGACTGGAAGCCAGTGTTCAGTGGTGTACCCCAGGGATCTGTGCTGGGTCACCTATTATTCGTCATTTATATAAATGACTTAGATGACTATGTGGGGGGTAGGATCAGTAAGCTTGCGGATGACACAAAGATAGGCCCGGTGTTTAACAGTAAGGCTGAGAGTCTTGGCTTTCGTAAAGACGCAGACGGGTGATCAAATGGATAGAAATGTGGCAGATGGAATTTAATCCTGAAAAGTGTGAGATTTTACACTTTGGAAGGAGCAATTTGACAAGGAAATATTCAATGAATGGCACCACACTGGGAATCCTGAGAAAAAAGAGACCATGACTGTGGTGAATGTGTTTCACACTATATATAGTTGCCAATATCACTCCATGTATATATGTTCGTTATCTACCCATTGTAAGATCAATGCTGTATATAGTTGCCAATATAACTCCGTGTATATATGTTCACTATCCACCATTGTAAGTGCCGTTGCACTGTCCGACCACCAGGGGGAGTCGCTCTGGGAGTACGCGAGAGTTTGTACTGGGCTCCTCCCTTGGCTCCGCCCAGGCCTCCCCCCCGGGACCGATGTATAAAGATCAGTGCCTTAGAGCCAGCCTGCCAGTTCATCTGAAGTTCAACGACGAATAGGCTGGCTCTGTTGTAAGTTTATTAAAGCCTCTGTTCAGATCCAACTACACGTGTTTGCTGAATTGATGGTTCCATCATTGACGTGTTTGTAAATAGATCTCTGAAGGCAGAAGGGCAGGTTATTTGGTGGTGAAAAAGGCATATGGCACACTTGCCGTTATCAATCGTGGCATAGATTACAAAAGCTAGGAAGTCATGTTGGTGAGGCCATAGCTGGAGTGCTGTGAGCAGTTCCGGTCTCCACGTTATAGGAAGGATGTTATTGCACTGGAACGGGTGCAGAGGCTTTTCACCAGGATGTTGCCTGGGAGGGAACATTTAAGTTATGAAGAGAGATTGGATAGAGTTGGGTTGTTTTCGCTGGAACAAAGAAGACTGAGGGGGAGACCTGATAAAGGTGTCCAAGATTATGAGGGGCATGGACAGGGTGGATAGGGAACAGCTGTTCCCCTTAGGTTCATTGGTTACAAAGGAACACAAGTTCAAGGTGAGGGGCGGGAGGTACAGAGGGGATTTGAGGAAAAGCTTTTTTACCCAGAGGGTGGTGCCAGTCTCAAATGCACTGCCTGGGAGGGTGGTAGAGGCGGGATGCCTCACATCCATTAAAAAGTACCTGGATGAACACTTGGCACGTCATAACATTCGAGGCTATGGGCCATGTGCTGACATTAGGATTGTCAGACCAGGTGTCTTTTATGCGGCAGTACAGACCCAATGGGCCTTTCCTGTATTTTTCTGTAATTCTGCAATATTGCCCAGACATTTCCATACCATCGTCTGATCAATATTTTCCATTTTATTATGCCTGTAGAAAAATCTATAGAAAAATATAGTGGGATCTAATTCAATATATATCGTAATCCATGGGCGCGACTCTCCGCTGCCCACGACGGGTCGGAGAATAGCGGGAGGGCCTTCCCGACAATTTTCACGCCCTCCCGCTATTCTTCCCCCCCCCCCCCCGCCCCACGGCCGCCCCACGACATGAATCGCTGCTCGCCATTTTTTACGGCGAACAGCGATTCTCCCCAAGCTGATGGGCCGAGTTCCCAGGCCTTTACAGCCGTTTTCACGAACACGATCACACCTGCTCTCACCGTTCGTGAAAACGGCCACAAAGTGCCGTCCGGGACAACCATGGTCCCGCACCACGGCCGTGCCAAGGGTGGCATGAGCCTGCGATCAGTGGGCACCGATCGCGGGCAGCGGGTCCGATACCCGTGCACTATTTGTTCTTCCACCGCCCCGCAGGATCAGTCCGTGGGGCGGCTGAGGGGCATGATGGCCCGCGCTCACTTGCAACCATGAAGACCACTCAGAGAAGGCCTGTCCCTGGGTTTAGGAGTCTGAGGTAGACCCACAGCTCAATGCCAGCGAGGAGCGGAGTGCCACCCTTACCTCAGGGTTGCCCGCAGACTCAAACCCGCCCTCTTGAACGGTGCCTGGGAGGTGGTGGCAGAGGCAGCCAGTGCTGCCAGCCTGTCCAGATGGAGACAGCTGGAGATCCAGAGGGGTGGGGGCCACTGGTGACACCTCTGCCCTGAGAGGGGCAGAGAACGAAGGAGAGCTTGAAAAGCCACGTGGCTGGAGTGAGCTCTGCTGAGCCCCTGCTTCCTCTGCAGTGGGGTAGTGTTTCTAAGGAGTGCCCGGTGTGCCCCTCATTGTGCTGAGCATCCCCTTGATGAAATAGCTGGGGTTTGAGGGGGTCCAAAGGGTGGCCTGGTGGCCTCCCAGATGACCAGAGGCCATCAATTGTTCTATTGTTGTCTAAGCATTCGAAGCATTCAAAGGACACAGGCAGTACTCAGCAGAATGAATAGCCAGTGGAATGTAAGAAGCACCACAGGGGTACGTTTAAAAGCCAGAATGCAGCCGAGGAGGACATCCCACGTCCATTAACTTGGGATCAAGTTGTTTCCTGTTCTGACCTGGCTCAGGCAGCCATTCCCCAGCAAGCCCAACAATTTTCTATGGTTTTTCAGAGCTTTTCTAGCCTCCCACTGCCCCTCCGCAGCCATGGTGCCCAGGCCTCGTTTGTCAATACTTGCTCTAATTCGTGCCCGCAAGACTTCTGCCGAAGAGGGGTGGAACATCACGGAAGGGTGCAGCATATTGTGTCCAAGGTCCAAGTCACTAATGATGTTGCAATCCATGCAGTGACTGTTTTGCATGGACCCACCAGCGCTGGCTGGGCCGTGTGGTGTCAGGATAACCCAATTCAACATGTTCAGGTGGATGCAGGGGTCGCAGATGTATGCACCAATGATTGGAGAATGCTGGATGGGCCATGCAGTAGTTCAGCATAGAAACCCTTGGTTAGCCTTATGGCGCTGGCCAAAGTGGAGCTATTGCACTGAAATTCATGCTTTCACAGTCTAAAACCAGAAGTGTAAGTTTGAATATCTAATTCAGTCTAGAGAAAGCAAAATAAAAAGACAGAAAAAAGATGTGATATTAAGAAGAGAAACATAAGAATCAGAAATAAAAAGTAAACATTTAAAACATTTTTGCCAATAATTAGGAATGAGATATGATACTTGAGAAATTTATTTTTCTGTCGCAGAAAGGTTGTTTTGTACTTATTATGCTGATATAAGAACATAAGAACTAGGAGCAGGAGTAGGCCATCTGGCCCCTCGAGCCTGCTCTGCCATTCAATGAGATCATGGCTGATCTTTTTTGGACTCAGCTCCACTTTCCGGCCCGAACACCATAACCCTTAATCCCTTTACTCTTCAAAAAACTATCTATCTTTATCTTAAAAACATTTAATGAAGGAGCCTCAACTGCTTCACTGGGCAAGGAATTCCATAGATTCACAACCCTTTGGGTGAATAAGTTCCTCCTAAACTCAGTCCTAAATCTATTTCTCCTTATTTTGAGGCTATGCCCCCTAGTTCTGCTTTCGCCAACTGATGGAAACAACCTGCCCGCATCTATCCTATCTATTCCCTTCATAAATTTATATGTTTCTATAAGATCCCCCCTCATCCTTCTAAATTCGAACGAGTACAGTCCCAGTCTACTCAACCTCTCCTCATAATCCAACCCCTTCAGCTCTGGGATTAACCTAGTGAATCTCCTCTGCACACCCTCCAGCGCCAGTACGTCCTTTCTCAGGTAAGGAGACCAAAACTGAACACAATCCTCCAGGTGTAGCCTCACTAACACCTTATACAATTGCAGCATAACCTCCCTACTCTTAAACTCCATCCCTCTAGCAATGAAGGCCAAAATTCCATTTGCCTTCTTTTTTTAAAAAAATAATTTTTATTAAGATTTTCCAAAACATATCAAAACATAAAATAACAGCAAGAAAACCGTAGTAACAACAACAAAAAGAAAAAACACAATAACCCCCAAAACCAAACCCCCCCCCCAGTAACTACAAAAAGAAGAAATAGATAAGCACCCGGCATATTCAATAAACATGTATACCCATTTCTCCCTTTCCCTGCAACAACCCCCCCCCCCTCTCCCTTCCAAACTTTAGGAGCCCAAACTTCCCCTCTAACTCACCCAGGCTCGCAAACCTCCCATCCACAAAGAGGTCCCTCAACCTCCTAATACCTACCCTGTGCCAGCCAAGAAACCCGCCATCGATGCTCCCTGGTACAAACCGGTGGTTCCCCCATATCGGTGACTCCATCAATACCCCCACCTCTCCCCTATGCCATCTCTATTGCCCCCAAATTTTGAGGGTAGCCGCCACCACCGGGCTCATGGTATACCTCGTTGGAGGGAGCGGCAACGGCGCCGTTACCAGCGCCTCCAGGCTCGTGTCCACGCAGGACGCCATCTCCATCCTCTTCCATGCTGCCGCTTCCCCGTCCATTACCCACTTACGCATCATCGCTGCATTGGCAGCCCAGTAGTACCCACAGAGGTTGGGCAGCGCCAGCCCCCCTCTCTCCCTGCCCCGCTCCAAAAACACCCTTCTCACCCTCGGAGTCCCATGCGCCCATACAAAACACGTAATACTCCTATTGACCCTCCTAAAAAAGGCCTTCGGGATAAGGATGGGGAGGCACTGGAACAGGAACAAAAACCTCGGGAGCACCGTCATCTTGACGGTCTGCACCCTGCCCGCCAGCGACAGCGGCAACATGTCCCATCTTTTAAACACCTCCTCCATTTGCTCCACCAGCCTAGTGAGGTTCCATTTGCCTTCTTTATCACCTGTTGCACCTGTAAACCAACTTTTTGTGACTCATGCACTAGCACACCCAGGTCTCTCTGCACAGCAGCATGTTTTAATATTTTGCCATTTAAATAATAATCCCTTTTGCTGTTATTCCTACCAAAATGGATAACCTCACATTTGGCAACATTGTATTCCATCTGCCAGACCCTAGCCCATTCACTTAACCTATCTAAATCCCTCCGCAGACTTCCAGAATCCTCTGCACTTTTTGCTTTACCACTCATCTTAGTGTCGTCTGCAAACTTGGACACATTGCCCTTGGTCCCCAACTCCAAATCATCAATGTAAATTGTGAACAATTGTGGGCCCAACACAGATCCCTGAGGGACACCACTAGCTGATTGCCAACCAGAGAAACACCCATTAATCCCCACTCTTTGCTTTCTATTAATTAACCAATCCTCTATCCATGCTACTACTTTACCCTTAATGCCATGTATCTTTATCTTATGCAGCAACCTTTTGTGTGGCACCTTGTCAAAGGCTTTCTGGAAATCCAGATATACCACATCCATTGGCTCCCCGTTATCTACCGCACTGGTAATGTCCTCAAAAAATTCCACTAAATTAGTTAGGCACGACCTGCCCTTTATGAACCCATGCAGCGTCTCCCCAATGGGATAATTTCCATCCAGATGCCTCGCTATTTCTTCTTTGATGATAAATTCCAGCATCTTCCCTACTACCGAAGTTAAGCTCACTGGCCTATAATTATCCCCTCTCTGCCCACCTCCTTTTTTAAACAGTGGTGTCACGTTTGCTAATTTCCAATCCGCGGGGACCACCCCAGAGTCTAGTGAATTTTGGTAAATTATCACTAGTGCATTTGCAATATCCCTAGCCATCTCTTTTAACACTCTGAGATGCATTCCATCAGGGCCAGGAGACTTGTCCACCTTTAGCCCCATTAGCTTGCCCATGACTACCTCCTCAGTGATAACAATCACCTTAAGGCCCTCACCTGTCATAGCCTCATTTCTATCAGTCACTGGTATGTTATTTGTGTCTTCCACTGTGAAGACCTACCCAAAAAACCTGTTCAGTTCCTCAGCCATTTCCTCATCTCCCATTATTAAGTCTCCCTTCTAAAGGTCCAATTTTTACCTTAGCCACTCTTTTTTGTTTTATTTATTTGTAGAAACTTTTACTATCTGTTTTTATATTCAGAGCAAGTTTACTCTCATAATCTATCTTACTCTTCTTTATAGCTTTTTAAGTAGCTTTCTGTTGCCCCCTAAAGATTTCCCAGTCCTCTAGTCTCCCACTAATCTTTGCCACTTTGTATGCTTTTTCCTTCAATTTGATACTCTCCCTTATTTCCTTAGATATCCACGGTCGATTTTCCCTCTTTCTACCGTCCTTCCTTTTTGTTGGTATAAACCTTTGCTGAGCACTGTGAAAAATCGCTTGGAAGGTTCTCCACTGTTCCTCAACTGTTTCGCTATAAAGTCTTTGCTCCCAGTCTACCTTAGCTAGTTCTTCTCTCATCCCTTTGTAATCTCCTTTGTTTAAGCACAAAACACTAGTGTTTGATTTTACCTTCTCACTCTCCATCTGTATTTTAAATTCCACCATATGGTGATCGCTCCTTCCGAGAGGATCCCTAACTATGAGATTATTAATCGATCCTGTCTCATTACACAGGACCAGATCTAGGACCGCTTGTTCCCTCATAGCTTCCATTACATACTGTTCTAGGAAACTATTGCGGATACATTCTATAAACTCCTCTTCAAGGCTGCCTTGACCGACCTGGTTAAACCAATCGACATGTAGATTAAAATCCCCCATGATAACTGCTGTACCATTTCTACATGCATCCATTAGTTCTTTATTTATTGCCTGCCCCACCATAATGTTACTATTTGGTAGCCTTTAGACTACTCCTATCAATGACTTTTGCGCCTTACTATTCCTGATTTCCACCCAAATGGATTCACTTATAAATTCACTTAAATACAAATTCACTTAAACTTGAACGAACAAACCTTGAATATTTTCAAGTATGTTTAGTGGGCAAGTACGACTGCTTCATACCCTTTGTGCTGTTTAATACCAAGCACCAAGCAACGCACCAGTGTACCGAAGCTTCTGGAGGAGCAGGACAACTCAGACTGTGGGGTAAATATTCTGGTCCCGCCCACCCTGGGAATCATCACGGACAGGACGGAAAATTTGGCGGACCATTTAAAAGTCTGTTGACCTAGGGCAGGAAATTCCAGCCTTGGAGATGGATCCGCCTGGAAAATCTGCATTTAACTGTACTCCTACAGACAAGGGAAGTGACTCTTTGATTTATTCTCAATAATAAAAGTTACCAGTGATAGCCTCAGACTTGTTACTACGACAAAATCTGAGCCAAGACTTTATATGTTGCTGCTACAGGTGTAAAGCAGTGGTTTTTCCCATGATTAGAGGCTGAGCAAATTAGGCCTATGTTCCCTGGAGTGCAGAAAACGGAGAGGCCATCTCACTGAAACATGAGGGCTTGATGGAGTAGACGCTCAGGGATTGGTTCCCTTGGATGGGGACACAGGGGCTCAGTCTGAAGGTACGAGGCTGAGCATTTAGGACTGAGATAAGGAGAAATGACATCACTCAAATTGTGAATTTTTGGAATTCTCTATCTCAGAGGAATGTGGGTGCTCCATTGCTGAATATGTTTAAGGCTGGGATAGACAGATTTTTAGTCTCGTATGGAATAAAGGGATGGGGGAGTAGGTGGGGAAGTGGAGTTGGAACCGAGGTCAGTCATGATCACATTGAATGGTGGAACCAGTTATGGGGCCCTCTGGTCCACTGCTTTTGCGTTCTTGAATTTTATTTTCGTTCACGGGACATGGGCGTCGCATTTATTGCCCATCCGTAATTGTCCATCCCTAATTGCCCTTAAGGGGCAGTTAGGAGTCAGCCACATTGTGTCTGGACTCATATATAGGCCAGAGCAGATAAGGATGGCAGATTTCTGTCCCTAAAGGCCATTAGTGAACCAGATGGGTTTTTACAACAATTAACAATGGTTTTGTGGTCATCATCAGATATTTATTTAATTCAAATTTCCACCATCTACAGTGGCGGGATTTGAACCTGGGACTCCAGAGCCAGTACTCTGACTCTCTGGATTACTGGTGTCCAGTGACACCACCACTACGCCACCACCTCCCCTGAATGTAACTTACCGAATTTAATTCTATTACATTCAATGGTGGAACCAGTTATAGGGCTGAACAGTATTGATGGCCTAAATTACCATCAGTACAAATGGAACAGTTAACCTAGGATACCTCTGCGACAGTGTACGTTAGTTCTCTCAGAGTGTTGGGCTCAAGAACTCGAATGGTAGCTCCGCCAATATCAAGATTCACAATTTAACAAGAATTAATGCATCTTTAATCATCACAAATTGAGAATGATCAAAAGTATATTATAGTTAATTGTATTTCTTTAGGACCGTTCAATTTAATAAAATAATGTGAGCTTGTTCTTGGAATATCATAATATTCAAATGATGTGTCCACACAGCCTGTAATTAAAAATTAATTTTGTTCCATTTTGGCAGGTGGCGCCTATTAGTTGGGTGTCTTATATTTCAGTTGATAATTTTGAAATAGGTTGAAGAGCTGGAGGACCCCAGGAGAATACTGCATTACATGATCTGCAAATTCAGGGTCAACTTGACTAAACCACGATGATTTCTTCCATGCTGAGATCCAGGAAATGTCACCTCTCCCTTGTTTTATCAATTGATTAACCTGTTCAAAATGTCAATCAAGATATCCAATTCATATCTGAAACCTGCATATGCTTCTAATAAAGAATTATTTTCTCTTCAATGTTTATAGCAGGGGGGAACAAAGTGCATTACTGGCCTGTCCTGGGAGTTTTCGTACTGTTGGTGTTATCGGTTCCTGTAATTTTATATTACAAGAAAAGTCAGAGAAATTTAGTGATGCCAGGTATGTAACTGATCAACATTTGTTCAAAGCAAAATATGAATTTCAAACTGAAAAACAGCTAAACTGATGGTTCACAAATGCATTCAGATTTGTAGCACAGAATACAAATGCATTTACATGGCACAATTAGGACACTTGCTCATCTCTTTCCCCTATTTGTCACAACACTTTTCCGACAAGCACACGAGAAATGAAAGACAGCCATCTGATGTGCTCACAAGCATTACTTCAACGCAGTGTACATTCAATATCTAGCGGCCAGTGTCTAAAGTAAGTATTTGTATAATTTAGATATGATCATTCCTTTACATTTTGAAAATATGTGGATGGAAGTCGGCACTGAACCTCTCTCTGGGGTGTTTCATTGTGTCCTGACTCAGTTCATACTGCAATTGTGTACATTCAGACAATACCAAGTCATGGGCTGGGATTTCGCTTGCATCTGCTTTTGCTCCGTCATTGTGACTTTGGCACAGGTTTGGCATAATTCCCATTACATAATAAGTAAGTACGGCTTCCACCACACTTGTGGCAAAGTAATGGCAGTGCAGTGGGAAAAGGTCTGAGTAAGCATTCACCTATTGCCAGTGAAATATAGTCACAGTATTTCTTTAAAAGAGTTGTTCCTACTCCTGCAATATATTACAAATTATAATTTTTTTAAGGTTATTGTAGAAGTGCTCAGTCCCCAAACACTGACAACAAGGATTTGTACTCACTAGCTGGGCAGCTACTCCCATTCCTTAAAATACAATATAAACAGCCTTCAATAGAACCTTTCAATTGACCCCGTCACGATCCATTTGACCTCCTTAGGGGTGCAGAAACTCCATTCAGCCAACCAGCCACACCGAAGCACTAGGTAGCATCACCAGCCTCCAACTCATCAGGATTCGCCTCCAAGCAACCGTCGAGGCAAAGGCCAAGACATCTGCCTCCGCCGCCGTCCACTGAGTCAGCAGGTCCGATACCCCAAATGTAGCCCTGAAGGACAGGGCTCCAGATCAATGTTCAAAATCGCTGATGTGATGATGAAAAAAGAATCCCAAAAAGCCACAAGCTTGGGATAGGACCAGAACATATGTGTGTGGTTCGCGGGCCCCCTCGAACAGCGCTCGCACCTATCCTCAACCTTCGCAAAGAAACAACTCATTCCGGCCAGAGTAAGGTGCATCCTAAACAGTACCTTGAGCTGGACCAGACTCAATCTTGCAGAGTTCATCCTGCAGAGGGCTTCACTCCATGCCTCCTACTCCAATATAGATCCAGTTGCAGGACTGTTTAATGGCAGGAAGTATCGATCAGGGATCAATGGGTCATTTTCAAATTGGCAGGCTGTGATTTGTGAATACCACAAGAATAAGGACTCAGCTATTTACAATCTACATTGATGATCTAGGCAAAGACAGAGAGTAATTGATCTAAGTTTGCTGATGATACAAAGTTAGGAAGGAATGCAAGCTGCAAGGAGGACACAAAGAAAATGCACATATTTTTTTAAAAAATGTATTCCTTTCTCAGAGTTACAAAGCACAGACTGGACAGAGGCAAACCCCTAATCCATCTCCTTTCTTGCTTCAAAAATCAAATCAAATTCAAACTGAATCCAATTTATGGTCCCCACAAGAGAGCCAAACCAGATCCAAGCTGACAAGAACAGGCATTAGACGTGAGGTCGGAGAATCGCCCGGGGCCAGCGTCAATCCCGCCCCTGCCGTGTCCCGAATTCTCCGCCCCCCCCCCGCGATTCGGCGGCGGCGGGAATTGCGCCGTGCCGGTCGGCGGGCCCCCCGGAGCAATTCTCTGGCCCGCGATGGGCCGAATTCCCGCCGCTGACAGGCCGTTCCCGCCGGCGTGGTTTAAACCACCTCTGGTACCAGCGGGATTGGCGGCGCAGGCGGGCTCCGGGATCCTGGGAGGAGGGACGCGAGGCGATCTGACCCCGGGAGGTGCCCCCACGGTGGCCTGGCCTGCTATCGGGGCCCACAGATCAGCGGGCAGGTCTGTGCCGTGGGGGCACTCTTTTTCTTCCGCCCCGCCATGGCCTTCACCATGGCGGGAGCGGAAGAGACCCCCTCCCCTGCGCATGCGCCGGTATGACATCAACAGCCGCTGATGCACCGGCGCATGCGCGGACTTACGGCGAAGGCCTTTCGGCCCCGGCTGGCGGGGCGTCAAAGGCCGTTCGCTTTGGCCGGCGGAGCGGGAGCCACTCCGGCGCGGGCCTAGCCCCTAAAGGTGCGGAGAATTCCGCACCTTTGGGGAGGCCTGACGCCAGAGTGGTTCACGCCACTCCGTCCCGCCGGGACCCCCCGCCCCGCCGGGTAGGGGAGAATCCCGGCCCTGATCTCACTCTTGACCTGAGCCAAAAGACCGAGATGCGATGATATAGAGACGGGTTAAGAAAATGGGCAATAAGGCGGCAGATGGAGTATAATTTGAGGAAGTGTGAGGTTATCCATTGTGGTCACAAGAATAGAAAAGCAGAATATTTTTCAAACGCATGAAACTTGTAGATGTTGATGTTCAGGGAGACTTTGGTGCACTCATACAAGGAACACAAAGTTAACATGCAGGTACAACAAGTAATTAGGAAGGCAAATAGCATGTTGGCCTCTATTGCAAGGGGATTGGATTAGAAGCATAACGAGGCCTTGCTGCAATTGTACAGGACTTTGGTGGCACCACACCTGTAGTAGTGCACGCAGTATTGATCTCCACGTTTAACAAAGGATAGACTTGCATTGAAGGTGGTACAACATAGACTCCTGGGTTAAGGGGCTGATGAGAGGTTGCCTAATTAGGGATCTGGAGGGTAGAAAAGGTGATTTCATTGAAATGTACAAGTTTCTACATGGGCTTGACAGAGTAGACACTGAAAGGTCGTTTCCCCTAAATTGGCAGCCTAGAACACGTGGGGCATCATTGTAGGATAAAGAGATGGATAGATAAATTATAAATCTCTTGGAGAATCAAGGAATATGGGGAGCGGGTATGGAAGTGGATATGTGGCTGAAGATTGGGCATGATCATAATAAATGGTGGAGCAGATTCAAAGGGCTGCATAGTCTGCATGGTCCTGCTCCTACTTCTAATCTTATAAGAGTCTTGCACAACTTAAATTGTTGTCTATTTTGTGTATTAATATGGGCAACAAATTTGGTTTCCTTTGTCCCTTTTTAAGTGCCAATTGACGTTATGAGAGAAGAGATCCACGAAGAAAACAATGAGAATGAAGGAAATGAGGAGAACTCATCTTCAAGAGGCTCGTCTCAATGGGTATGTTACAGAACTGAGTCAGTTCAATTATATTACCAATTCTCTAAGGTCCTTTAAGAATGCAATAGTTAGTAAACCCATAAACCTCACAAAGTTGATTAGCTTATGAAAGGGCATCATAGATTCTTAAATCATTCAACAAAATTTTTTATCACAATGCCACTTGATCATGTACTGACCAGATGTCTTCAATTCATTCCTGGGAGCATGAAAGACAACATTTTTTACCCATCTCTAATTGCCCTTGAGAGTTTGGGGAGATGGTGGCATAGTGATATTGTCATTGGACTGATAAACCAGAAACCCAGGGTAATGCTCTGGGGATCCGGGTTCAAATCCCACCTCTGCAGATGGTGAAATTTGAATCAAAATCAATAGTCTAATGCTGACCATCTGGTTCACTAATGCCTTTTAGGGAAGGAAATCTGCCGTCCTTACCTGGTCTGGCCTACATGTGACTCCAGACCCACAGCAATGTGGTTGTCTCTTAACTGCCCCCTCAAGGGCAATTAGGGATGGGCAATAAATGCTGGCACAGCCAGAAATGCCCACATGAACAAAAACAAATATGATAAATAGGGAATGATTAGATGCCTAGATTTTTATTGAGACCCAGGAAGCTGAATGGTGGGGTGAACAGCAGTTTATTCATGGTCACAAGAAATCTGACTTTGGTAGTAAATACACACACAGAGTAGGTTCCTTTGTTTCTGGAAGCGTGTGCAATGGGGCACTTTGTGCCATCGTCCCATTGATGGGCAGCTCTGCTCTGATGCCGTATGGAGAGGCATCCCACGTGAGAACGAGCGGACGGAAAGGATTGTAGTGGGCCAGCAGCCGGGAGGATAACAGTTGTCTCTTCACCCCTCGGAATGCCTCCTATTGTGGAGCTCCACAAGTCCACTTTTGGTTCATTTTTAACGAGATGTGAAGAGGTGCCAACAGGGTGGCCAAATTCAGAATAAACTTCCCGTAATAATTTACAAATCCCAGAACCTATCTCAATTCTGTCACGTTTTGTGGGGCCGGGGCTCCTTTTAAGGCCTGGACCTTTTCCTCCACTGCGTACAAGCCATCTTTGTCCACATGATAATCCAAGTCCATTACAGCCTTTGCTTGAAAGACGCATTTGCCTCTCTTCAGACAGGCAGCCGATTGGGTGAATCAGCTGAGAACCTCTTCCAGATTATCTAGGTGCTCCTTCTCGGTAATCCCGTGATGAGTACGTCGTCCAGATATACTGCCACTTTGGGTAGTCCCTGGAGCACACCTTAGAACCATAGAACCCTAGAATTACTAGCGCAGGAGGCCATTCGGCCCATTGAGTCGACACCGACCCTCTGAAAGAGCACCCTACCTCAGCCCACTCTTTTGCCCTATCCCCATAACCCCACCTAACCTACACATCTTTGGACACTAAAAGGCAATTTAGCATGGCCAATCAACCTAATCCACACATCTTTGGACTGTGGGAGGAAACCAGAGCACCCAGAGGAAATCCACGCAGACACGGGGAGAAAATGAAAACTCAACACAGTCTCCGAAGGCCGGAATTGAACCAGGGTCCCTGGCGCTGTGAGGCAGCAGTGCTGAACACTGTTCCACCGTGCCTTCAATCACCCTCTGAAAAATTGTACAAGCGGAAGAGACCCTGAAGGGAAGGCGAGACTATTCGAATAGCCCTATGGGTATTCATGGTACTTCCGCGATGCGGAGTCCAATTCCAACTGAAGCTATGCAGGTCTCATCCAGTTTTATGAATGAGCAGCCCCCAACCAGTTTCACGTACAAATCCTCCTCACATGGGCGATATGCCCTGTTTACAGTCAGTTTATAATCCCCTCAAAGGTGAACTGACTTATCTGGCTTCATCACTGGTGCGCCTTCTCCACAAATCGCACTGAGCGTATGATGCCCTAATTCTTCAGGCGTCACAACTCAGTGTTTACCTTTGTGAGTAAGACGTAAGGAACTGGTCATGTACCTGAGCTGGGCCCCTGGGTCAACGTCTGCTGCCTGTGGGTCACCTTGGTCACGGTGGTTCCAATAATGCACAATGGTCCCCAGAATACGTCATCAATCTGGCCTTAGTGCCGCGCAGGTTTAATGGCAGGATTTTCGTGCGAAGCCGGCAGAAGGTCCGCTTACTGATGACGGCCCCTGTGCCTATCTCCATCACTAGGGGGTGTACAATTACCTGCAGTTTGACTTGAATCGGCACCACCCTAAGGGCCATCATCTGCATCATGTGTTTCAACTGCATCATGTCTTCTTCCTCGGGTGGGCCACATGCAAGGTCCTGGGCGGCGCGTTCTTTGCTGATTTCTGTGGTCTGTGGCCTTGGTTGCTGTGTATTCTAGGCCTGCAGGTTTGGTAATACAAAGAACAAAGAACAAAGAAAAGTGCAGCACAGGAACAGGACCTTCGGCCCTCCAAGCCTGTGCTGACCATGCTGCCCGTCTAAACTAAAATCTTCTACACTTCCTGGGTCCGTATTCCTCCATTCCCATCCTTTTCATGTATTTGTCAAGATGCCCCTTAAATGTCACTATCGTCCCTGCTTCCACCACCTCCTCCGGCAACGAGTTCCAGGCACCCACTACCCTCTGCGTAAAAAACCTGCCTTGTACATCTACTCTAAAACTTGCCCCTCGCACCTTAAACCTATGCCCCCTAGTAATTGACCCTCTACACTGGGAAAAAGCCTCTGACTATCCACTCTGTCTATGCCCCTCATAATTTTGTAGACCTCTATCAGGTCGCCCCTCAACCTCCATCGTTCCAGTGAGAACAAACCTAGTTTATTCAACCGCTCCTCATAGCTAATGCCCTCCATACCAGGCAACATCCTAGTAAATCTCTTCTGCACCCTCTCTAAAGCCTCCACATCCTCCTGGTAGCGTGGCGACCAGAATTGAACACTATACTCCAAGTGTGGCCTAACTAAGGTTCTATACAGCTGCAACTTGACTTGCCAATTCTTATACTCAATGCCCCGGCCAATGAAGGCAAGCATACCATATGCCTTCTTGACTACCTTCTCCACCTCAATTGCCCCTTTCAGTGGCCTGTGGACCTGTACACCTAGATCTCTCTGACTTTCAATACTCTTGAGGGTTCTACCATTCACTGTATATTCCCTACTTGCATTAGACCTTCCAAAATGCATTACCTCACATTTGTCCAGATTAAACTCCATCTGCCATCTCTCTGCCCAAGTCTCCATGTGATCTAAATCCTGCTGTATCCTCTGACAGTCCTCATCGCTATCCGCAATTCCACCAACCTTGTGTCGTCTGCAAACTTACTAATCAGACCAGTTACATTTTCCTCCAGATCATTTATATATACTACGAACAGCAAAGATCCCAGCACTGATTCCTGCGGATCACCACTAGTTACAGCCCTCCAATTAGAAAAGCACCCTTCCATTTCTACTCTCTGCCTTCTATGACCTAGCCAGTTCTGTATCCTTACCAGCTCACCCCTGATCCCGTGTGACTTCATCTTTTGTACCAGTCTACTATGAGGGACCTTGTCAAAGGCCTTACTGAAGTCCATATAGACAATATCCGCTGCCCTACTGCATCAATCATTTTTGTGACCTCTTCGAAAAACTCTATCAAGTTAGTGAGACACGACATCCCCTTCACAAAACCATGCTGCCTCTCGCTAATACATCAATTTACTTCCAAATGGGAGTAGATCCTGCCTCAAATAATTTTCTCCAGTAATTTCTCTACCACTGACGTAAGGCTCACCGGCCTGTAGTTCCCTGGATTATCCTTGCTACCTTTCTTAAACAAAGGAACAACATTGCTATTCTCCAGTCCTCCGGGGCATCACCTGAAGACAGTGAGGATCCAAGGATTTCTCTCAAGGCCTCAGCAATTTCCTCTCCAGCCTCCTTTAGTATTCTGGGGTAGATCCCATCAGGTCCTGGGAACTTATCTACCATAATATTTTTCAAGATGCCTAACACCTCGTCTTTTTGGACCTCAGTGTGACCCAGGCTATCTACAAACCCTTCTCCAGACTCAACATCCACCAATTCCTTCTCTTTGGTGAATATTGATGCAAAGTATTCATTTAGTACCTCGCCCATTTCCTCTGGCTCCACACATAGATTCCCTTACCTATCCTTCAGTGGGCCAACCCTTTCCCTGGCTACCCTCTTGCTTTTTATGTACGTGTAGAAAGCCTTGGGATTTTCCTTAACCCTATTTGCCAATGACTTTTTGTGACCCCTTCTAGCCCTCCTGGATCCTTGCTTAAGTTCCTTCCTACTTTCCTTATATTCCACACAGGCTTTGTCTGTTCCCAGCCTTCTAGCCCTGACGAGGCCTACAATATCTCTCGTTATCTAAGGTTCCTGAAATTTGCCGTATTTATCCTTCTTCTGCACAGGAACATGCCGGTCCTGAATTCCTTTCAACTGACACTTGAAAGCCTCCCACATGTCAGATGTTGATTTACCCTCAAACATCCGCCCCCAATCTAGGTTCTTCAGTTCCCGCCGAATATTGTTATAATTAGCCGTCCCCCAATTTAGCACATTCACCCTAGGACCACTCTTATCCTTGTCCACCAGCACTTTAAAACTTACTGAATTGTGGTCACTGTTCCCGAAATTCTCCGCTACTGAAACTTCTGCCATCTGGCCGGGCTGTTTAGCACACTGGGCTAAATCGCTGGTTTTGAAAGCAGACCCAGGCAGGCCAGTGGCATGGTTCAATTCCCGTACCAGCCTCCCCAAACAGGCACCGGAATGTGGCGACTAGGGGCTTTTCACAGTAACTTCATTTGAAGCCTACTTGTGACAATAAGCGATTTTCATTTTTTCATTTCATTGCCCAATACCAGGTCCAGTACAGCCCCTTCCCTAGTTGGACTATCTACATATTGTTTTAAGAAGCCCTCCTGGATGCTCCTTACAAACTGTGCCCCGTCTAAGCCCCAAGAACTAAGTGAGTCCCAGTCAATATTGGGGAAGTTGAAGTCTCCCATCACAACAACCCTGCTGTTTTACTCGTTTCCAAAATCCGTCTACCTATCTGCTCCTCTGTCTCCTGCTGGCTGTTGGTAGGCCTGTAGTAAACCCCCAACATTGTGACTGCACCCTTCTTATTCCTGATCTCTACCCATATAGCCTCGCTGCCCTCTGAGGTGTCCTCCCGTTGTACAGCTGTGATATTCTCCCTGACCAGTAGCGCAACTCCGCCACCCCTTTTACATCCCCCTCTATCCCACCTGAAACATCTAAATCCTGGAACGTTTAGCTGCCAATCCTGTCCTTCCCTCAACCAGGTCTCTGTAATGGCAACAACATCATAGTTCCAAGTACTAATCCAAGCTCTAAGTTCATCTGCCTTACCCGTAATACTTCTTGCATTAAAACATATGCACTTCAGGCCACCAGACCCGCTGTTTTCAGCAACATCTCCCTGTCTGCTCTTCCTCAGAGCCATGCCACCCTAATAGTGCTGGTACTCTCCGGTGTCCCCTGGGGAGGTGTCACACTGGTCTATGGTTCCCCTTGACCGTTGAGTCCGGACACAACGTTGCAGAGCTGGTTGTTGGTTTGGCGGTGGTGATCTGTTCATTCAAGCACTGCCTTGAGAGGATGTTGGATTTCCAGGGCGGGCTTCGAACAACACTATGGACACTGCAGTTCATGGAACCTCGGAATTCCTGAACCCCCTTCTCCGCGTTCTCGCAGGACAGCGCTGGCTAAATTATTCTCTTCAAATGAAGCTTTTGGTCCACCTGCTTCTTCTGTGTGGCCATGTTATTAATTCTGCACACCAACCAGTCCCTGAGCATCTCTGAAAGTGGCGGACTAAACTCGCAATGCTCAGCCAGCCTTCAGAATAGGGTTTTAAAAATCTGTAACTGACTCCCCCGGAGCGCGCACAGCAGTATTGAATCAGCACCGTTGCATAATCAGGGACAGTTTCGGGTCACAATGGTTAGACACCAACTCTACCAATGCGACAAACGGTTTAGAATCCGCAGCAGCAGGAGGGTTTTAATTATGCCAAGGTTGGGGCCCAGCAGGCAGTCAGGAGGATTACCTTTGTTGGTCCTCTCCACTGATGCCATTAGCCTGGAATAAGTACCTCATTTGCTCAGCAGACTGAACTCAATCTTCTATGTCTGGAACAAAGGCCTCTAACCTCTCTAAGAGCGGGGGTTTTTTTAAAGCCTCTCCAACACGTTGCAATATCCCGGAGCAGATGGGACGTCCAGAATCAGAGTTACAGTTTATTTTATCCCGTCGCCAGTATAAAGACCCAGGAAGCCAAATGGTAGGGCGAACGCCTGTTTAGTCACAGTCACAAGAAATGTGCCTGAGGCAGTAAATATATACACAGAGTAAGTCCTGTTGGGACAACCAACATGCCAATCCCTCTCTGGGCCAGCGTTTATTCTAGGTTATTATGAGCCCCAGCTGGGTGGGTGGCTCCAGCCTCCGCCCACTAACCGGGAAGCTCATATTCCACGAGTCACACAGGGAGATCAATCTGGACAGTGGACATCCCCATGGGGGTTTGTGGTGGTATGATTAGCATAGCTGCCTGCCATTGGTGCAGAACACCGGCTTACCATTGGCCCTGGTCGGTCATGTGCCTCTCGACCGGTTGGTTGAGACCAGTCATGTGACAGCTCCCCGATTGGTCGAGAGGCTGAGTTAACCCCGCCCCGGGGTATAAATACCCAGTACTCCCGGCGGTCGTCCTTCTACTGTAATCGACCGCAGGGCTAACATCTAGTAGATTAAAGCCATACTTTTGTTCAGCAACTCTTCTCGCGTTCAATTGATGGTACATCAATTTAATCTACTAGAAATTTGAAGATGGAGCTCCGGATCAAGCCGGAATGCCTCCGCATCAGCCCGCAAACTCAGAACGCATCGGCAATCTTCAAGCATTGGCTGGCGTGTTTCGATAGCTATCTGGCGACCGCAAGCAGCCCCCCCACCATGGCACAGAAACTTCATATTCTCCATTCCAGCATGGGCATGGCGGCCTACGCGATGATAGAGGAAGAAAAGGAATATGACGTGGCCATGGATAAGCTAAAAGGACAATTTCTCAAGCCGGTAAACCGAGTGTACACCTGACATCTGCTGGCTACCAGACAACAGTTCCCCGGTGAGTCCATAGATGAGTTTTACCGGGCCCTTGCTGTCCTGGGGAGGAACTGCGCCTGCCTCCAAGTTTCAGCCACTGAGCATATGGAACTTTTGATCAGAGATGCTTACGTGGCTGGGATGCAGTCCACCGCTATCCGCCAGCGGATGCTGGAGAAAGACGACCTCAGCCTAACTGAGGCACGGACTCTCTCCACCTCCCTGGAGGTCGCCGACTTAAACGCCCGCGCCTATGTCCCCAGCCGCGCTGCAGCGCCCTGGGCCTCCTGGCACGCTTCCCCACCGCCATCCGTCGCTCCCGACCCCCCTCAGGCCTGCGCCGCGGGACGCCCCGACAAGTTCGCGGGGCCCCGCTGCTATTTCTGTGGGCTTGCCAAACACCCCCGCCCGTGCTGCCTGGCCCGTTCCGCCCTTTGTAAGAGCTGCAGGAAGAAGGGCCATTTTGCGACGGTCTGCCAGTCCAAGTCGGTCACTGCTGTGCCGTGCAGCGTCCGGGGATCTCCTCCTCCGGGCCCTTCCGGGCCCTTCCAGCGCACCGCATCAATCTCCCCCCCCCCCCCCCCCCGCCCCCAGGCCCCTGCGCCCGGCCTGCGCGCCTCTCTTCCCCCGCTCTCAGCCGCTCCAATCGGCCTGCCGGCACCGCTAACCCCGCCCCCAGCAACCACGAGGGTCCTGCGGGCGCCGCCATCTTGGGCCCCGGACACCACGTGCGGGTCCTGGGCGCCGCCATCTTGGGACCCCGACCCCACGTGCGGGTCCTGGGCGCCGCCATCCTGGACTGGCACACAAGGTCCTGCCAGCACCTACTCGGCCGACGACGCGATTATGGATCTTCTCCACGGCTCGCGGCCATTCAGCTCGACCAGTCACGTCCACGCACGCTCGCCAAGACGACGATGCAAAACCACCTCACCCCCGATTGCAAACCCGTCGCAACCCGGAGCAGACGGTACAGCGCCCAGGACCGGACCTTCATCAGGTTGCTGAAGGAAGGGGTCATCGAGGCCAGCAACAGTCCCTGGTGAGCCTAAGTGCTGGTGGTCCAGACTTGGGAGAAAAGCCGGATGGTCATCGACTACAGCCAGACCATCAACCGGTTTACGCAACTGGACGCGTATCCTCTCCCCTGTATTTCCGCCGTGGTAAGCGAGATTGCGAAATACAAAGTCTTCTCCACGGTGGACCTCGAGTCTGCTTATCACCAGCTCCCCATCCGTGCAAGTGACCGCAGGTACACCGCGTTCGAGGCAGATGGGCGCCTCTACCACTTCCTCAGGGTTCCATTCGGTGTCACAAATGGGGTCTCGGTCTTCCAACAGGAGATGGACCGAATGGTCGACAAATACGGATTACGGGCTACCTTCCCGTATCTCGATAATATCACCATCTGCGGCCACGACCAGCAGGACCATGACACCAACCTCCGAAAATTCCTCCAAACCGCAAAACTCCTTAACCTGACTTACAATAAGGATAAGTGCGTGTTTAGCACCGACCGTCTAGCCATCCTCGGCTACGTTGTGCGTAACGGAGCGATAGGCCCCGACCCCGAACGCATGCACCCCCTGATGGAACTCCCTCTCCCCAATACCCTCAAATCTCTTAAACGCTGCCTGGGTTTCTTCGCTTACTACGCCCAATGGGTTCCCAATTACGCCGACAAGGCCCGTCCCCTCATTCAGTCCACAACCTTCCCGCCGTCGACAGAGGCCTGCCAGGCCTTTAGCCGCATCAAAGCGGACATCGCAAAGGCCACGATGCACGCCATTGACGAGTCCCTCCCCTTCCAGGTCGAGAGCTCTGGCGGCCACCCTGAACCAAGCGGGCAGACCCGTGGCCTTCTTGTCCAGAACCCTCCAGGCTTCCGAACTCCGCCACGCCTCAGTGGAAAAGGAAGCCCAGGCCATAGTCGAAGCTGTGCGACACTGGAGGCACTATTTGGCCGCCAGGAAGTTTACCCTCCTCACAGACCAACGGTCAGTAGCCTTCATGTTCGATAATGCACAGAGGGGCAAGATTAAGAACGACAATATCTTGCGGAGACGGATCGAGTTGTCCACGTACAACTACGATATCTTGTATCATCCTGGGAAGCTCAACGAGCCTCCTGATGCCCTGTCCCGCGGTACCTGCGCCAGATAGACCGCCTCCGCTCCCTCCACGCGGACCTCTGCCATCCAGGGGTGACCCGTTTCTATCATTTCATAAAGACCCGCAACCTGCCCTACTCCATCGAGGAAGTCAGGACAGTAACCTGTGACTGCCACATCTGCGAAAAGTGCAAACCCCACTTCTATCGCCCCGAGCGCGCGCATCTGATCAAAGCATCCCGCCCCTTCGAACGTCTCAGCATAGACTTCAAGGGGCCCCTTCCCTCTAGCAGCCGCAACATTTACTTCCTGACGGTGATCGATGAATACTCCCGCTTCCCCTTCACCATTCCCTGCCCCGACATGACCACATCAACCGTCATTAAGGCCCTCCCCTCCATCTTCTCCCTGTTTGGCTACCCCTCGTAAATACACAGCGATCGGGGGTCCTCCTTTATGAGCGACGAGCTGCGTCAATTCCTGCTCAGCAGGGGCATTGCCTCTAGCAGGATGACCAGCTATAACCCCCGGGGTAATGGACAGGTCGAGCGGGAGAATGGTACCATCTGGAAGACCATACTACTGGCCCTCCGGTCCAGAGATCTCCCTATTTCCCGATGGCAAGAGGTTATCCCCGATGCCCTACATTCTATCCGCTCACTCCTCTGTACCACAACTAATTAGACACCTCATGAACGTCTTCTGGTTTTCCCCAGGAAGTCGTCCTCCGGATCCCCTCTCCCGACATGGCTGGCCGCTCCCGGACCCATCTTGCTTCGGAAGCATGTGCGGGTGCACAAGTCTGACCCATTGGTGGAACAAGTCCAGTTACTCCACGCTAACCCGCAGTATGCGTACGTGGAGTACCCCGACGGTCGGCAGGACACGGTCTCCCTCCGGGACCTGGCAACCGCCGGCGTGCGGCCTTCCCCCCCCCTTCACTACAGACCCCCCCTGTCCCTTTTCCCCCAGCGCCCCACTCAGGCCACCCCTCCCCCATCCATGGCATCTCCACCACCAGCCCGGGATACGGAGACAGTTCAAGGACCATCGCTCCCGGAGTCCAGGACATCAGCTGAACCACCACCAACGTCACCAACTCCACTGCGGCGGTCTGCCAGGACGTCACGGGCAACGAAAAGGCTGATCGAGTCCATTTAACTTCAACACCACCATGGACCTTGTATGGACACTATGTACTGTTGCTAAATGTCTGGGCCAGTGGGAAGCCAAGGATACATTTTTTTTCTCTCCTTACTACTCATACCACCAGTTCTCCCCCCCCCCCCCAGCTCTCGTTGATACCCCCCCCCCCCCCCCGGCTTCTTTCTCCGCAAGGGGTGAATGTGGTGGTATGATTAGCATAGCTGCCTGCCATTGGTGCAGAACACCGGCTTACCATTGGCCCTGGTCGGTCATGTGCCTCTCGACCGGTTGGTTGAGACCAGTCATGTGACGGCTCCCCGATTGGTCGAGAGGCTGAGTTAACCCCGCCTCCAGGGCGGGGTATACATACCCAGTACTCCCGGCGGTCGTCCTTCTACTGTAATCGACCGCAGGGCTAACATCTAGTAGATTAAAGCCATACTTTTGTTCAGCAACTCGTCTCGCGTTCAATTGATGGTACATCAGGGTTATTACAATTTTGTTTTGTGGAACGATTTTACATTAACTAGTAGAAATTATTCTAATATTTATACACCAACTACACTTCAGAAGACCAATATACCATTGAGTTAATGTGTTAATCTCTTCCTGCCAAAATCAAAGAAGTTAAACAGCAAAATCATGAATTAAAATTTCTTTAAAACATTAAATGGTACACAAATAAACTCAGGTTTGCAAAGTTCAATCAGCATCAGCTGGATCTACTTAGTACAAAGTTCAATTCCAAAATCAGCATAAAGTTGATTTGGTTAATGCACAGTTAGACACCTGGTACAGTTGACAAAGTTAAAGTATTTGAATAACAAATCCATTGGATATGCTAAAATACATATAGTTCAACTTATTACTGATAAGTTCTGAACATTTTAGTGTTGACTCCTGGATGATTCTCATCCATCTGGGTGAGTACAGTAAAGGTGGTCGACTGACTCCCCTTGCTCAAGTTGCTCTTCTGAGACAACACGCTGAATCACCTCCAGTTCCTCTTGAGCAGTCTTTCTATTCGGTATAGAGCTACCTTGTATGTGGCTGTATTTGGTTGAAAGCTAGTTCAAATGTAATTTCCATTATTCTTAGGAAAACCTCATTGACATACAAGTGACGCACTTAAACAATTGCCTATATCAGAATCGGCTTCAAAAGCTTTCACCAGTTGCTACAAATATTCCCCAACGTGTAAGCTCTTTCTCAGATAAGTGTGATCAATCTCAAAATGGAGGAGTGCTAATTCACGAGCTGAGGAAGGGGGGTAGGTGATTGGAGAAGAGATCCAATTTGTTAAATATGCTTGTAAAAATGCACTGCAAATAATGCTCAGAGGCAGCATCGTCCGCTGTCAGGTCTGCTTCTATCTCAGACTTCAGATAGGGTAGCACAGTAGCTCAGTGGTTAGCACAGTTGCATCATAGCAACGGGGTCCCAGGTTAGATTCCCGGCTTGGGTCACTGTCTGTGTGGAATCGGCACATTCTCCCCGTGCCTGCGTGGGTTTCCTCTGGGTGCTCCGGTAGGTGGATTGGCCATGCCAAATTGCCCTTAGTGTCCAAAAAGGTTAGGTGGGGTTGATGAGCCATCAATTGCACGAGAGACGAGTTGCTTTACAAAAGTTAGGCTTTAATAAACTAGAACTTAGCCCTGCGGTTGTCTACAATAAAATGGACGACCGCCGGGCGTTTGACTATTTATACCTCGACAAGGAGGCGTGGTTAACTCAGCCTCTCGACCAATCGGTCGAGAGGCACATGACCGACCAGGGCCAATGGTAAGCCGATGTTCTGCCCCAATGGCAGACAGCTATGCAAATCATATCACCACAGGGGTTACTGGGTTACAGGGACACGGTGGAGGTGTGGGCTTAGGTAGCGTGCTCTTTCCAAGGGCCGGTGCAGATTCAATGGGCCGAATGGCTTCCTTCTGCACTGTAAATTCTACACAGTACTTTGATTTTGTATCAGGAATTAGTGTGCAATTGCCTGAAACCCCCCCAATGGGAAGAAAATATTTTCACGCTATCATTCATGGACTAGGAGCCGTGTTAAGGAAAAGACAGGGCAGTGTAGTGTTTCTGGCGAGACGGCTCGATTATTTTTTAACATTATTGACACAATTTGAAAATACAATGTCTGATGCAATTGCCATTTATCTTCATAATTGAAACGTTTTGTGCCATTTTCTAAGTTTCATGGAAAATTGCAATCCATTTGAGAAGAAATTGAAATGCCAAAAAATGTAAGCTCGCAAACACAGGATCACCTGGGGTTGAAAGACTCATCCCATTGGTTAGGAATGAGGGTGATTCCAACATTTCTTGTTTCCTCAGCAACACAATGAAAAAGATTGTGCTTAGTCAGATGATGTCATTCTTCTAACCAATAACTCCCTGGCTTTTTCAGATGACCTCATCGTTGTACGAATCTATTGACTACTTTGCAATCAAAGATGAAAACGAAGAAGCCAGTTGCGCTTCTCCAACAGCTGAATTTTCCACATCCTGCACTATGCAAAAGGAGAAAAGTCTTTTCAAAATAGACTTTGCTTGAATTTTAACCTATTCAAAATTTTAGGAAGACAAAGTCAAGGCTACACTCTTAACCGGAGGCGTTCCTGTGAGGGGTCGAAACCTGGCAGCAGTTAACAGAAGCCATGTCGGGTGATAAGGTCTGCCGGAGGCCCAGCAATGTTAAATGCTGGGGGTGAGATTTTATGGTCCCCATCACGGGGTGGAGGGGGGGGGGGGGGGGGGGGGGGGGGGGGGGCAGAGCTTAAATGCAGTGAGCCGTTCAGAAATCTGTTGCCTCCGTCAGGGCCGTACAATCCCGCTGTTGAGAAGGGCCGGAATATTCCACCCCATGGATCAGAGAAGCAAAAGAGTTCATTTCCCCGCTCTTTTCTGTTGTCAGCTGTTTATGGAGTGATGTACCAAATCACAGTTCTAAGCTGTGATCCTGCAGCATGGCCTCCAAGTCATCATTGCAGCCGAGCCTGTAAATTGTCCCCTCGGGAAAGAAAATCAATGACATTTTTTCAACATTGTATACTTAAGCATATCCTAAAAACTATTGAATAGCAGCATTAAAAGTCATCACCTTAGAGCATGCCACATGTCCTACTACCTCATACATGCTACGTTTGAATCTTAAAATGGGTACAGCACATTTAACCCATTGTATCCATTGAGGCTTTCTGTAAGGGCAATACAACTAATGCCCCTCCAAACCCTTTCTCTTCACGTTCATGGCTCACGCTAGTTTCCATCCCCACTCTCTTGCATTTGAGGGCCACAAACATGTGCACATTTGGTGTATGTTGGACCTAGGCATTCATTGCTAGATCTAACTCAATCGATTTAATCTCTGCTGTCTGTCTCTCTTAGCTTAGTCTTATTACTCCAGGGCTTCCTAGTGAAAGCAAAGGTTAATTGATGGCTCCCTTTCTCTACAATAATCAGTGTCCCTAAAATCTTACATCTGCCCCTTTCATCAAAGGCAAAGAGCTCTTGGATGTCTTCCTCTCCAAGTATAAAACCATCCATGTGTTGTTTCGTCTGCTCTCTGGCAGCGTTCTTTTTCATTAACTTGAAAGTCCTGCTCCACTTACCTACCAGCAATTATCAATCAGTCCAGCTCTTCTCTCTATTCCCCTCCTTTCCCAAAGTTAATCTCCTTCAGAAGACCCATTTCTTGCTCAATCTTCCAAGAGGGCACAGCTACAGCCTGCATCAGCTCAGACTGGCCTGCAGCGGCTGGCTAACTGAGAGACACCAGCAAGGTTGCTGACGGAATGTTTGGTGAGCGAGCAGACATACTGTCTTCCTCAAAGAGGACAGCAAGTGCTTCTTTAATGGAACTTCCCTGTGACGATGCCTCAGCAATCCTAGGACTTTACTGAATAGTATTGTCCCCAGGGAAGCCCCTATCAACAGACGCAGTTCTACCATTCAGTTAGATCATGACTGATCTGAAATAATAATGCTCAACTCCACTTTCCTGCCTTATCCCCAGAACTCTTGATTCCTTTACAGATTAAAAATCTGTCTATCTCAGCCTTGAACATATCTAATGACTCAGCCTCTGCTGCTCTCTGCCACAAAGAATTCCCCAGATTCACTACCTTCAGAGAGAACCTAGAGAACCTTCTCTGGACTGCCTCCAATGCCACTATATTTTGCCTTTGATCAGGGGACCCCCTTAATCCATCTGTCCTGCAGCTTTCCGCAGTCCTTCACCATTTAAATAATATTCAGCTCCTTTATTCTTCCTACCAAAGTGCATAACTTCACATTTTCCTACGTTATATTCCATCTGCCAAGTTTTTGCCCACTCACTTAACCAGTCTATATCCGTCCGTAGACTCTTTGTATGACCCTCACCATTTGCCTTCCCAGCTATCTTTGTGTCATTTGCCAACTTGCCAACAGTACATTCACTTTCCTAGTGCAAGTCAATAATGTACATTCTGAATAATTGTGACCTCTGCACTGATCCCTGTGGCACTTTACTAATAATTCTAATAAATTTGTCAGATGTGATTTCCCCATGCTGATTCTGCTCGATTATATTGTGCATTTCTAAATGCTCCGTTGTTACATCCTTTATAATGGACTAACATTATTAGGGTTTGGGAGGAGGTTAACTTCCAGGGATGTCACCATACTGAAGAGGTTTCAGGTTGGCTTAGTTCCTGACATCACTCCAAAAGTAATTTTTAGGTGCAGTCATGTTTTCTGTAACATTGCTGTTTATATGTTAATCTGTTGATTTTTAAAAAACCATGAAATTTTATTTTCCCATGTCTGCGTTGGTAATGTAAAAATATCTAGGTGCAGCCATTGGGCTGGAGAATGGTGTGCATTGAGAGATGAGAGGAATGTGTGTCTTATTCTTTCTGTTTTGTCCAAAGTGGCAGCATATCGCACTACACGCCAACTAACCAATCAAGAGATTAAAGTTGAAGTGAATGATTCAATTGGTAAAATGGCAAGTCTTAACTGTCTGGTTCAGGAAATGCTGCCAGTCAGCACTGTTGGTGATTTTATCAGCAATTGACCTTTAAAACAGACAGAAAGAATGAAAACATGGAAATTGTGATTCTTTTTCAAATATGGTGGGGGGGGGGGGGGGGGGGGGGTGGAAACCTGGCACATCGCATATTTTACCTCAGTCACAACTCCAGATCACAACTTTCATTTGTGATTCTGCACCAGGCAGAAAGATACGTGCATTTCAAACCTTCTCTAGAAATAAATCATCAGACTGGAAGCAGAAATTAAACTTAACATGTCAAAGCTAGGGCAGCACGGTGGCCTAGTGGTTAGCACAACCGCCTCACGGCGCTGAGGTCTCAGGTTCGATCCCTGCTCTGGGTCACTGTCCGTATGGAGTTTGCACATTCTCCCTGTGTCTGCGTGGGTTTCACCCCACAACCCAAAAATGTGCAGGGTAGGTGGATTGGCCACACTAAATTGCCCCTTAATTGGAAAAGATAATTGGATAATCTAAATTTATTATAAAAACATGTCAAAGCTTACGTAGAGAGCTAACTGTTTGCAACATGAAGGGACAGAAATAGGGCATCAATGGGCAATAATTTGCTGAGCAGGGTACCTCACGGTTAATTTTTCCTTTCCCTTCAGTTTGAAAATATTTTGTGCATCAAATTGCTGGAGGTATAAACTGATAATAGGGGCAAAGAGGTGTTTTGGGGGCCTTGCTGAAAGAGAGGATCAACAGTCTCAATCCTTAACCAATGAAATTTAGGGACTGCAAACAAAACAGAGGAATAATGGGGAAGGAAATATTTTCTAAGTTTATACATGCAAATTAAAAATTAAACTGACGTCAGATTTGGTGGGTAGGACGTCTTCCTGGATTTCTATTAATCTGATGACCAAGAGCATAAAATGGGCAATGTATATATCTGGTGAAAATGGTTTTAAATTGTATGAAGAGAAAAAAATTAATTTGTGATTTAAAGTCTATATGTGAGTGATGTAATTTCAAATCAATATGTATCATGATGGCAATAAAGTTTAAATTATTTGGAAGATTTATTGGTAACAATGGGAATAGTCTCAGTTGGGCTACTGCTACATTAACCTTTGCATTAATTATAGTAGTTTTACATATTCATTCAAGACAGACAGCACAAACCCACAGACAGGTCTTAAACAGGAAATGGAACGTTTTAAAGTTCTGTATCACACAATCAGTTAACATATTGTGTTGGCCAACTGGAACAAATGTGGTTTTTATTACTGTTTTTTTTTTAATTAGAAGCAGTAACTTAGATTTTCAAAAACTTGTCAATAAAGATTCAGATGGTATTAAACTACAGAACTTTTATTATCGATCTCTTTAATTAAAGGAATTTTGGATCTTGTAAATTCCTCACAAACATCTGATTCCATTCAATTTGGGTGTGGGCATGAGAGCATGGGTAGGCCATTCAGAGCACCAGGCATGCTTTGCCATTCAATTAGAATACGGCTGATCTGGATCTCAAATCCATTTACCTACCTTAGTTCCGTATCCCTCGACACCCTTACTGAGTAATAATCTATCAATCTCAATCTTCAGCTCCAATTGTCGCAGAAACCGTAACCTTTTGAGGGTGAGAAGTCCAGGTTTTACACAACCTGCCTGTGATAAAGTGCTTCTTGATTTCCTTCCTGAATGCCCTGGCACTCATTTTAAGATTATGTTCCTCCTGTTCTTGATTCCCCTGCCAGTCAGTATTTGCCCTTTCAAATCCTTTCAACATTTTAAACACTTCGATCAGATCGCCCTTCAATCTCCTATATTTAGGGGAATGCAATGCAAATTTATGCAACCTGCCATCATTACTTAATCCTCTAAGCCCCTGCTCGGAGGTGTTCTAGTGTCGTGGGTAATATCCCTGCCTCTGACCCAGATGTTCCGGGATAGAGTCATAGAGTTTTACAGCACAGAAAGAGGCCATTCAGCCCATCGTGACTGCACCGGCCATCAAGCACCTATCTATTCTCATCCCATTTTTCAGCACTTGGTCCGTAGACTTGTATGCTAGGGCTTATGTATATATATATAGTACATATATTTATATATACTCCAGGACTTGATGCCCACTCAAGGAAGTAGATTTACAATATGGCCATACAAGTTGAGTTTCAGCTTGTAAATCCTTATAGCATACGTCAATGACAGGCGATAAAAAGGGAGACATTCCTAGTCAGCCATGTGGTGGAAAGAAATTGGAGCTGCTGCCAACACAATCCATAGCTTCAAGCTGCATGCAAAAGTGTACATTGTAACAGCAACTTGCAGACCCTTTCCTAGTTGGTTCAATTGACTGGATGACTGATGTGGATTAGATTGGTGGCAACAGCATGGAGTTCAATCCCTATGCCCGGGGCGTGGCAGAAGGGGGATTTGCCCGTCCCATGGCGGAGATCATGGTGCTGTGGGTAGGACCTGCCTTTGGACAGGGAATTGAAGAAGGAGAAACCCCTTCTGGTGTATCTGCACAACGTCAAGGGCTGAATGAAACTGAATATCGTATATTGACAGAATTTTCCAAGCAAATGCTTGGCTTACTTAACAGTAAATGGGAGAAGCACCAAAAGGTTTCTGTTCAGCCCGCTACCAACGAGAGACAAACAAATTTCTATCTGTTCAAATTGTTACCTCAACTTCTGTCCCTAAAATCTTAAGGAGGAGGGGCTTCCCCTTGTCTCCCATTTTGACTTCCCTGGGAGATGTTGGATTTCTCAGGGAAATTACAGGAAACCAGGACCTCATTATTTCTCTTGTGTATCAGCTAATCTCCTCATAGAGTTACAGTGGGAGATCAGGAACCACAGGTAGATCTCACGGGCCAGTATCTTGTATTAGGTGGACTGCTGGGAGACCAGCAAGGCTGGTGAGGAGTATTCCACATTTGGAGAGAATAAAAGTCATAAGTTGCACTGACAAAATTATTGTGAGATTAAATGAGTTAAGCAGCAGAACTCAGTAGCTCTGACTCTCTCAGTCAACTCGTGTATTAATGAGGGGGCGGCACGGTGGCGCAGTGGTCAGCACTGCTGCCTCATGTTGTCGAGTACTCGAGTTCGAATCCCAGCTCTGGGTCACTGTCTATGTGGAGTTTGCACATTCTCCCCGTGTCTGCATGGGTTTCACCCCCACAACCCAAAAATGTGCGGTGCTGGCCACACTAAATTGCCCCTTAATTCTAAAAATTTTCAAAAAGGGCGTGATGAGGTAATTCAACGTAAAGGAAAAAAAGATTCTATTTCAGAGAGATGTAGTTATTTTTTTGCTAACACAGTGAGCCCAGCAGGTAGGGTTTGGTGTCCTTCTTCACAGCATTAGTTCACAGGTTGACAAACTTACTTTAACAGGAGGACCATATGAAGGTTGCTGTCTCCCCCACCCAGAGCCAACACACCATGTACTGCTTCATTTGTCCTGTATATCCAACCTCCCAGTACTGCTCAGACCTAAACATGATAGTCATCCACCTCTGGGGAGCCATGAGCATTATTTCTGGAACATTGTGATCACCGCAGCTTGGTTGGCTTCCTGTGCTAGTGCATTTGAGCCTTTTGATGTCTGTGGGGAAACCATCCTCCTCAAAGAATACCACTGGCTGATCACACAGGATCTTTACAAAAGACACACTTTTCTGACCCGTGTGCTGACGTTCAAGGTTTCAACCTTCCATGGTTGGAATCTGGAAAACCCTCAACCGCTTGAGAATGGGCTAGACAAAATGTGGCCACTTGCTCCACAAGTGGAATATGAAGAACAGCTCAAATTGCTACTAAATCAGGTCACTGGATATCTACTGAACTTCTGGCAGAAAGATGCATTCCTGGTGGTATCACAATCACTCACACTGTGTCAGCTGAAGCTGTTGAATTGACTCTCTGCCATGTTTCTGGGGTGGCTCCTGAGTCAGGCTGAACAGCAGTACTGTGCTGTTGGGTAAACCAGGCCCAGTTAAGCAGTGTGCGGTGTGTTGGCTCTGTGGGAGGGAGACAGCCGGCAAGATTCTCCATTTGGGAGGCTGTGACCTGGGTTCTCCATTTGAGAGAGTAAGTGCTGACGCGGAGACTGAATTGCGAGAATTCTACGTGGACGAAAGCGGTACCAGTCCCAGAGCGATTCAAGGACACGTAAATGGGCTGGCACCGGTGTTGCTAAATGTTGCTAAATGTGCTTTACACTTAATTTGCTCTGTTTAATCACTTTGCTCTAGAGTCGCCAGGTATCTTTATGTTACCACCACGAGGTTCAAGTTCAAGTGCTGATCAATAACTCAATACACCAGTTAGTAAGGTTCAAATCAAAACACATTTATTATATACACAGTCAATCGCTACTCATGCATAAAATACTATTCACTAGGCTATTTCTAACACTAACAGGCCAATACTTAGCTTTGGAAAAGGGACCCACTAGGTCAGGGGAACAATTGGCCTCTCGTTCGATCCTGAGTCTGCAGGCTTCCAGCTGGTATGGACTAAGGGTTAGGAGCGCCTATCTCGTAGCGTGCGTTGACTGGACACTTACTTGGTTGGTGCAGCTGCTAGGCAAGTCTCTCCGAGTTGAGAGTCACGGTCAAGAGTTCTTTGAGAGTTGCCAAGAAGATCGAACTGAACTTGGGGACTCTATTTTATAGTCCCCAGGGGTTTTGTGCCCTTGTGGGTGGACCCTGTACCTGGTTCCAATTGATTGGACTAAGTTCTGATCATTTGAATTGATTTCTCCAATACTGGAGCTGTTCCCTGATCGCTGGGTGGTTCCTAAGTGTCCGTTGGCTTCTTTTGTTTTGGCTCCTGCTGGCGCCGAGGAGTCTGGCTTTGCCTCGATTATCTTAACTGTTGCTATTGTTCCCGGGGATCGCTCATCAATATGCAGATGGTCGTCAGTTTCAGTGCTGTCTGGTTTTCTGCAGGTTCTAATATACAGGGAGCTTTGCATTCTGCTCGCTTTCCTGTACCTGTCCATTTTTCCCTACGTTCTTAGCGAATCTCCATTTTAAAGTCGGGAAGTGGCCAACCCAGGTGGCTACACCGGCGCCACATGGAATGGCGGCTTCTGATTTGCCAGGGTCGGGATTGGCACTGGAGAACCTGACAGGCCACAGCCACATATAAACACCCCACTCTCAACACACTTTCATTCCAGCCAAGATGATGACAGCCTGAAGAGCGGCCATGAGATTTGTAGATGTCGAGCTGAAGATATTGTTGGATGGCATGTAGGGGAGGTGGGACACCTGTTACTCCGAGTGGGAAGGAGGCTGCCACCCGCGGATGTAAACCTGGCCTGGGTGTAGATGGCAGAGGCCTTGAACGCTGTAGGTCCCACCACAGGACTGGTCAGCAGAGCAGAAGAAGCAGTGGCGTGCAGAGGTCTGGTGATGCCCGGGGCAAATCCTGAGTGTATGCCCCAAAGACTCAAGTATAAGGCCTAATATACTGAGAAATATTATGAGAAAGGAAAACATTTTGAATATATAAACACAGATGAAACATGAAATAAACGCTTTATTCGATTTTAATATAATCAATCAAATTTATTAAGTTCTTTTCCCCAAATGATACCTCCTGTCACAAAACACCTGAACTACTTCACTTTTTACATCAGCTGTGAGAAATTCTTTTTCAATGCTTATTAAAGCCAGGTTGGTCAGTCGCTCCTGTGACATAGAAGACCTCAGATATGTTTTTATTAATTTCAGTTTTGAAAATGACCTTTCACAGCTTGCGACTGAAAATGCGATTGTAAGCAGTAATCTGTATGAAGCACACAGCGTCGGAAAGACATCCCTCCCATACTGCAGTAAAGACTCCAGAGCATCTTTAGGATCAGGGGGAACTCTATTCCCTCCAGCTCGAAGGAGCATCACAAAATCAATAATTTTGTCATATAACTGAATTGCAACCACATCATTGTCATAATAATTTGCAAAGTCTGAACATTCCTTTTTTAATTTCTCTCTTTCTTGTTCATCTTCAATCTTCAATCACTACTGAATTTAAGTTCAGAAGAAAAGAAAATCGGTCACTGAGTCTTTGAAGACGGACACTGCGGTCTTCAATTTCAGTTTTTAATCTGTTCACAATCTCTACCATTACTCTATTCATTTCTTCTTGTGCCGTCAGTCCACTATCTCTTGCTGACTCTCCAGGCATTATTCTTCTTCTCCTTGTTCGTGCAATTGGTATTCCCCAATTTTCACAATATTCATTGGCTAAATCTATTGCATTGTGGATAATTTCGTCATTCTTCAAATTCAAGATATGAATAAGTCCTCTCAGATCACAAGAAGCTTCATGGAACCCCATTTTCGGATCCTGCAAACATTTTGAGACTTTCTCTACTGATGATAAAACTGAGTACCAAAAATTGAATAAAGCTATAAACGGGAACTGTTGAATAGAGTTCAGTAGCGATCCTGCATCAGATTTAGTTTCCCTTGAAAATTCTCCTTCCAGCAGGTGTTGAAGGCTTGCAATAACGTTGTCACACTCTTCATGGATTACTTGCACAGCATCATGGCTGGAACTCCATCTTGTGTCACACTGTCTTTTCACAGTCCGAGTGACAAATGATTTTAACACTTCCCAACGAGAAGTAGATGAAGAAAAAAAAGTAAAGAGTTTTTCTAGAATGCCAAAAAATGTAACAACAACAGGCTGCACCTCACTTGCATGGACACAGGCCAAATTGAGGCTGTGGTTCTCGCAGTTCACAAACACAGCTTTTGGGTTAACTTCAAGAATTTTTTGTTGAACACCTCCTCTCACTCCAGCCATAACTGCTGTGTTATCATATGCTTGACCACGACAGTCATTCATGGAAATTTAGTCTTCTTCCAATTTTTCCTGAATTTTATTTACCAGGCTGACTGCATCTTTCTTGTTGACTTGAAAAAATCCCAGAAATGTCTCCTTTATTTCTACTTTTCTGTTTTCATCAATATGAACGTAACGCAGAATTTCAGAAACCTGATCTTCATGGGCAATATCTGGCGTTGAATCCAGCATTATGCTAAAATATTTTGCGTCCTTAATTTCGGAAATTATATATTTCTTGACAGTTTCACCAAGAAGATTGATTATTTCGTTTTGAATTCTGTTGGACAAGTAGGTGACACTTTTTGGTTTCTCTTTCCCTCTCTGCAAGTGTTTTGCTAAGATGTCATCATATTTGGCCAAAAGTCTGATTGTTGCTAGAAAGTTTCCTGTATTTTCACTGACTGTCTCCCCTGGCTCTGATAACCCAGATATTCCTTCTCCTCGATGTCCACGATAGGCCAGATTCTGTTTTGCCAGAAAGGATATAACCTCAACAATCCGTTCAGTTATAGCTTTCCATCTTTTCTTTTCAGCAGACATTTGCTGTTGAAGTTCAGCATCTATCGTAGTTGAATGATGGAGTCGAACTACGAGGTTCAGGTATTCCCTCATGTGAGCTCTATGAGAAGGGCTTTTCTCATGGTCAAGTATTGTTGGATTTAATTTTCTCCAAGTGGAGAAACCGTCTTCCTTTCCAAAATTTGACACAGACGACAAATGCTCCTTTGAAAACAAAAAGCAAACAAAACAGTAGTATGCTTTCCGATATGGAGAGTATAACAACCATTTTCTCTCCACAATTTCTCCGTTTGTGGAAACTTTATCAAACCACTGTTTGGAAAATGATCTCCCATCCTTCTCAGCAAATTGACCACTTTTATTCTGATATCTTTCAGGGCCATGTTGTAATATTGTCATCTTCAAATGATCTGGAATTGGTTTCTTCAAACAGCCAAAATCGCTTCTTTGCAAAAATATGCTAAAATCTTCTTTATTTTCTTCACATGGATCATCATCCTGACAACGAGACTGAGGAGAGAGAGTATTATGTTCTGACCGAGCTGAATACGTATCAGAAAAATCCTTCTCTGCACCCACATCATCTTTTACTTCTCCAGGTTCTCCTACCTCTTCTTTACTTTTTTTTATCCATGCATCTAATGCCCCTCTTTGATGGGACTCTTCTTCGACTCTGGCCCTCTTTTTTTTCCTGTTCTGTGCTCCACTCGGTTGTACACGAAATACTCGTAACATTTCATTTTCTATCTCAAAAACCGTAAGACGCATGAGAAAATGGGAAGAAAATGGTAAACAATCGGTCAGTTGCAGACGGATAAACCATATTTCATTTCTTTGTTCCTTCGTATCAAATTATTTCACACTGATTCTCCACTGATAATTTTGTGCAATTTATATCATAGACTTGCAAATTAGTGGTATCTGTATTCGAATATTAGCATGTTAAGGAACAAATGTCTCCTATTCCGAGATTAAATGCCATAGCAGTCCTCTGATCATCCAGGCTTCACTCTTACTACATCCCACGTAAATATTTCATTAAATATCACCAAAAAAACCTATAAAAAACGTAGTTGCACCTGTTCTAGAGCTATTCACTGACCTGAGTAGGTAAAAGAACTAATCTAGATGCACAAAAAGCTGAAGAAAAGACGAGTTATGACTCGAGGAAACGCAGGAACGAACAGCCACGGAAGGGCCTGTTCTGTGCTGTACTATTCTATGTTCTATGTCTGCTTGTTGCTTTTGATGGTTGCACCACGTACATCATGCGCATGCGTGTGGGGGGATGGGGAGAAGCACCATTTTCTCTAGACAGAAAGGGTACACCATGTTAAAGGAATAAAGGGCTAACAACTGCCTCTGCAGTGTGGTGAGCCTCCAAAAATTGATTTATCACTGCTGAAATTTAAAAATTACTATCTTATTTCCTTCTCTGGGGCAGCACGGTGGCCTAGTGGTTAGCACAACCGCCTCACGGAACTGAGGTCCCAGGTTCGATCCCGGCTCTGGATCACTGTCCGTGTGGAGTTTGCACATTCTCCCCGTGTCTGCGCGGGTTTCGCCCCCACAACCCAAAAAAATGTGCAGAGTAGGTGGATTGGCCACGCTAAATTGCCCCTTAATTGAAAAAAATAATTGGGTAATCTAAATTTAAAAAAAAAAAAAAAATTTTCCTTCTCTGATTGGGATGCCCCCATCCAATGGATGCCCGGGGCCAATGCACCGTCGCCCCCCCCCCCCCCCCCCCCCCCCCCCTCTGCACGCCACTGAGAAGAAGCTGCACAACCTCCTCAGGGCAGCCTGGGTGAGTCACCACCTCCATGCCCCTATGACCACCCCTGTCCCACACCACCCACACCATGACTCTCCCAAATGTGGCTGGGTGAGGGCGAGCAACACCCTAGACCAGCCAGGGTTAGCCACCTCAACCACCGTGCCCCTGGCACCAACCCTCGACACACATACACACGTAGCCCCTCCACCTCCCACCCCCTCAGAGGCCGATCGAACCCCGCCCGCCGGCAGTCCACCTACACCCCACCCTGCACCACATGCCAACACCCATACTGCCCACCATGGCCGGGTGCCCAGCACACAAAGGCCACCAGTCACGGACCCCCCCTGTGCTGCTTGCATCCGAGTGTCTCACACTGTGCACTTTCTTCCCCCCTCCCGCTCAGTAGAAGGCGTCCCACAGCTCCAGGGAAAGAGATAAGACCGGAAGGGCCGGCTGGACCTGCGACCCCTCAACACCACAAAGCAGAGGCCGTAGGACCTGGTCGGTGTGCCCAGAGAGCGGGCAGTTGGCGAGATGGAGGACAGCATTGGGGAAGCAAGTGAGCCCCGGGTGGATTGCACTGTCCTTACGGCAGGCGTGGCACCCCCAACCCCCACTCCCCACCACCCCATACCCCTACCACCTCCATCCGTGACCTAACCATACGTCTTGTCTTTTGTCTTTCAGGATCACCTGGCGACGAGGTGGGGCCATCTGGCATCTCCTGCCCCCAGCCGCAAACTCAAGTCTCATCTGGCAATGAGGCAGGGCCTACTGAGCACCCACACCCCCAACCGCATCTCCGCAACACCCCAGAGGACAGGCCCAGGGATGACACCGACTTCGCAGCACTTCTGTCACCGGCACACTTCACCACCTTGTTTGGGCATTTTAGTAAAGAGGCTCCTGGGACACCATCTGCTGCACATCACACACATGTTCTGCGGTACATCAAGTGGCAGTAGGAACGACTGAGGCAGTAGCAGGTCAGAGGGCGGCCCTACCCTTGGGCCAGGGCACCCAGAAGAGGCGCCACACACCGTCCCGTTAACCGGCTCTGTCCCTGGCTGCTCCCATCCACTACCCACCCCCAGACCCTGTCCACACCTCCGCCACCCAAGGCGCTCGATGGAATGGCCAGCACGCATGCAGAGATCACTCGGGCAGATGCTGGAGAGTGCTACCAAGGGCAGGAGTCAGATTGGGTCCAATGATGTGCAGCGAGCTGTCATCAGCTCCATCAAGGACCAGGCCCGCTGATACTGCCAAACCAGGGCCTGCTCCCGTAGTGCGAAGGGTACGGAGCACGGATAGGGAGCAGGTGCTGGGGGAGGTGGAGGTTGCACAGGGGATGGGGCGGGACAGGACAGTGCAGCTGCTGGTCGCAAGGCCCCCAAGTCGGTGAACCTGGTGCCAATTAGATTGTCCGGTGAGCGGCGACACAGGTGCACACATTGTGCTGCCTCCAGTGGCTGCCCAAGTCCCATGCCTTGCCCAACCTGCCCCTCCTCCGCATCCTCCTCCTCAGATGACGGTTAGTACTCTTCCTCCTCCTCCAGCACGTCACCCCTCTGCTGCGCAATGTTGTGGACGATGCAGTATGCCACCACGATGTGGGAGACCCTCTTGGCTCTATACTGGAAAGCCCCTCCAGAGCAGTCTAAGCACGAGCCGCATCTTCAGAGTGCCGATGTATCACTCGATGACACCCTTGGTCGCGACACGGGCGCCGTTGTAGCAGTTCACCGCATTGGTTGGTGGCCTCCAGAAAGGCGTCATCGATCACGACTGCAACGGATAATCCGTGGCGTCCAGGCGCCAACCTGCACCCAAGAGAATGCCTCGAATGTGTCGGGAACCATCAAGTGTGCCAGGATGAAGGCATCATGCACGCTGCCTGGGTATTGGGCACAGACGTGCATGGTCACCCACCAGCTGCACACTCATCAAGCGGAACTCCTTTCGGCTTATGAAGGCCACCCCTTCATGCAGTAGTGACACACATCCCATCAATCACCCCTTGGTTTTGGGGCATATTAGTGATGGCGGCGAATCCCGCTGCCTGGGGAACCTAGTGGGCATCAGCTTAATGTATTGTGATGATCAGACATATAGGGCCTCCGTCACGGCATGGATGTACCTGTGCACAGAGGTCTGTGAGATCCCAGACATGTCCCCACTCGGAACCTGGAAGGACCGCGTCGTGCAGAGGTTCAGGGCGACTGTCACCTTGATGGCTACCGGGAGTGGGTCCCCCTCCATACCTCCACTGTTTCAGGTTGCACCATCATGTGGCAGAGGTGTCATACGGTCCCCTTGCTCAGCCAGAGAGTTCGGTGACAGACTCATTCCGGATGCTCCTAGAATGACAGGCGCTGCCGGTACATACAAGGTCTGATGTGTCGCCGCCTTCCCAGCTCCTCCTCGCCCTGTTGGATGGACGGCTCTCCGTCCTCACTGGCTGGCCCCTTCCTCCTCTGGGGCAGGCTCTTTTTGTGCAGGGTCCTTCCTGAACAGCTCCTGCTCGTACAGCCCCAGTGCAACCCCCAGGGCCGCTGTGTCCAGGCAGATGCCAACCATTCCTGGTTGGACACCAAAATCTATTCTGTGTAGGGGTGAAAGGCAGACATGTTGCATGGCAAGTACTCCCGTGCCCACCCAGGTCCAACGGGCTACGCAGTGGCCCTATCCTGCATTACAGCTCCTGCCCCTACATGACCCCTTCCATCTTCCTTCCCATCCCTACCCTCACCCAGCCAGTCCCCATGACATGCCACCTTTGCACCGCATCCATGGTGCCATCGCTGCCTGGCACCTGGGGCCTCTGACCCTGGAAACGGTCCCTGCCGGGAGGGGTACCGGTGGTTGTTGCTACCCATACCAGCAGTACGCTCTGCGGCCTCTGTTCTGCGCTTTCCCGTTGAATCTACTGGGGATATCCCCCTTGAGGGGGCCATGTGGTGCCCCATCAGCAGGGTGGCATTGGTTGTCGGGGTCTGTAGGCTCCTCGGTGGGTACCCATATGGCTGGTGGCACTCTGCACAAATATGGGTCACGGTGGACGGTCAGTGGAGTGCGCTGCAAGATGGCAGCCTTGCTTTCCGTGGCCATGGCGATGCGTGCCTGGACACCCCAGTCCTGGGGGTCACCCAGACCCCACGGACGATCCCCTGGTGGCCCCCTGCTACTCTCCCCAGTCCTGGCAGCCAATTAAAACCCATCAGCCTGAAGGCCCCTTCCTGACCCAAACCTCAACACCTGTATTGTCCTCTTTGGCCAGGTGTCAAACAGACCACTTCCCCGGCCTCAAAAGACAGCCACCAACAGTATATACGTAGGCTGATGCGGCGCCTCCTTCGCACCTCATCGTCGGCCTGTTGGACAGCTGGCCCTCCATCCTCACCGAGTTCAAATCCCACCACCACTGGTGAAATTTGAATTCAATAAAAACCTGGAATTAAAAGTCTAATGATGACCATGAAACCATTGCCGATTGTCGTAAAAACCCATCTGGGTCACCAGTGAACTTTAGGGGAGGAAATTTGCCAACTTTACCTGACCTGGCCTACATGTGACTCCAGAACCACAGCAATCTGGTTTACTCTTAACTGCCCCCTGAAGGGCATTAATGGATGGGCAAATAATCTGGCCCAGACAGCAATGCCCACGTCCCATGAATGAACCAAAAAAAAAAATCAGTGTGGCATTGGGGAGCCTCTATCTTCACCCCCGTCCCTGTCAACAGGGCTGCCGCAACTCCATGTCAGCAATAGGTTTTGCAACGCCTGTGGGTGTTTTCATTGGGTGGACCGTGTGTCATCCCACCAGCAGGGTGCCATCTGGTTGTGCAGTGGGGAGGGTCACCATGTGTCACCAATCGCCACCATGCTTAGAGCTGACGTGTGGGCATTTCCTACAGGTGGGGTGAGGCAGGGAAGTGTCCGTCCGCTGGGAGCGTAGCTGAAATCAAATGAAAATGAAAATCGTTTATTGTCACGAGTAGGCTTCAATGAAGTTACTGTGAAAAGTCCCTAGTCACCACATTCCGGCGCCTGTTTGGGGAGGCTGTTACGGGAATTGAACCGTGTTGCTGGCCTGCCTCGGTCTGCTTTCAAAGCCAACAATTTAGCCCAGTGAGCTGAACAGCCACTTACAGCTGTAATGTAATGTGGGTCCTGAGCTCTGTCATTCCCCTGCTCCCTCTGCAGTGGGGCTGAGCTTTTGATGAGGGCACTGAGGAGTGGCAGCACCTGGTGTGCCACTGATTGAGCTTGGCCACGCCCGTACCATAGATGGGTCAGCTGGGGTCTGAAAGTTTCCAGAGGGGTGGCCTGGGTGGGCTCCCAAATGACCAAAGGCTCTGTGAATATTTGCACGACACTGAGCAATCAGCAGAGACGGCAGCCAGGGACTGGCAAATTGTACCAAATGCGTGCGTCTAAAACAAATCAATGATGGTGATCTGAGCCAGGCTACGCCGATCCCGAGAGGGACACCCTGAATTCACGGAGTTGTCACCAAGTTACTCCCCGCTACCCCCCCTGGCCCCCGGTAGCCATCCCTCAGCAAGCAGCACAATTTTTAACAACTTTTAAAACTTTTTTTTAACCTCCTCTGTTCCCCTCAGCAGTCATGCCACTCAGAACCCGCCTGTAAATACTCATAGTAAATGGCGCCTGTATGACTTCCGCCTGAGCGGGATAGAGCATCACTGAAGCATATTGGATCAGACGTGTTAGCGAAAGGCAAATGAATGCAAAGCCGGTTTTGCCGGCATGGGGCACAAACCTAGTTATTGCCACCAGTGTGGGGTGGTAGCATGGCATTCCATTCGGTGCCGGGCACAAACCTCGATTTTTGCCAGGTGCCCAATTCTCCACTCGATCACCATTTTCATTTCAGGCATCGCGAGGCGGAGAATTCAGCCCAGTGTGGCTCAATTCCACACAGTGGGCAGTAACCGTACCAAATTACCCAAGGGAGATTTTAGCCTGTATAACCGTTCGGGTTTAGTGTCTAATCATACAGGCACTTTTCTGCTTGATTATCTCCCACACTGATCCCTGAATCTCTCAACACACAGGTATATATATCTGAGCTTCTGTTAAATAATTTAGGCACATTTTTCCATGTCGTATGTGCAAACGCTTTCATTGTTTTATTCAATGTACTGACGCAAGTTGCAAAAGAATCTGGTAGCAAAGAAAATAAATCAGCATGCTCTGTTCTATCTTGAGGTAATAAGAGTGACTAGTTCTCAGGTATCTGAAGCACTGATGGGGCAGTATGATTCCATTAGCAATGGGCTTGCGAAAAAACAGTAAAAACCCTCATGTCCTGGGTAAATTAGATCCATTTTTTCTCCCGTTATTCTGGTCAGATGTTAAAATGTTACTTTACATATTTGCTAATATTAGATGAACAGTACTTATGTAGCTTGCAGATAGAAAATTTAGTCGGCCACAAACAAGTCCGAATTGAGTTGGTAAAAAGCAAACTTGGTTTATTCCAAGGCAATTATATTTACAATATCCATCAGCTCCCAGCCGGGTCTGCTCTGTCGGTTCCATATCTGGTCAACTTTATACTGATCAGGGCAGCACGGTGGCCTAGTGGTTAGCACAACCGCCTCACGGCGCTGAGGTCCCCGGTTCGATCCCGGCTCTGGGTCACTGTCCGTGTGGAGTTTGCACATTCTCCCCTGTTTGCGTGGGTTTCGCCCCCACAACCCAAAAATGTACAGAGTAGGTGGATTGGCCACGCTAAATTGCCCCTTAATTGGAAAAAATAATTGGGTAATCTAAAATTTAAAAAAAAAACAACTTTATACTGATCTTTATACGAGCGGCATGGTATCAAAGTGGTTAGCACCATTGCTTCACAGCTCCAAGGTCCCAGGTTTGATTCCTGGTTAGGGTCACTGTCACCCAAAGAGTCTGCACTTTCTCCCCATGTCACTCCGCAGGGGCTGGTTTAGCACACTGGGCTAAATCGCTGGCTTCTAAAGCAGACCAAGGCAGGCCAGCAGCACGGTTCAATTCCCGTACCAGCCTCCCCGAACAGGCGCCGGAATGTGGCAACTAGGGGCTTTTCACAGTAACTTCATTGAAGCCTCCTCGTGACAATAAGCGATTTTCATTTTCATGTCTGCGTGGGTTTCCTCTGGGTGCTCTGGTTTCCTCCCACATTCCAAAGATGTGCAGGTGAGGTGGATTGGCCATGATAAATTGCCCTTAGTGTCCAAAAAGATTAGGTGGGGTTACTGGGTTATGGGGATAGGGTGGAGGAGGGATTAAATGGGGTGCTCTTTCCAAGGGCTGGTGCAGGCCCGATGGGTCGAATGGCCTCCTTCTGCACTGTAAATTCTATGATTCTATGAATGCCCTCAGGCTCCCCTTAGCGGGGGAGCTGGTATTTGGCGAGACTCATGGGGAGACTGATTGCTCCAACCCCGTAGGTTTCGTGCGGATTATAGCAGAAACCATCAAGGCTATATGGGGAGAAGTATGGGTAGGTGGTGGCACAGTGCCACTGGACTAGTAATCCAGACACCCAGGATAATGCCTGGGGATCCATGGTTGAATCACACCACGGCAGATGGTCAAATTTAAATTCAATTAGGAAATGGAATTAAAAGTCGAATGATGAACGTGAAACGATTGTCTTAAAAGAAACATCTGGTTCACTTTAGGGAAGGAAATCTGTCACCGTGACCTGGTCCAGCCTACATGTGACTCAGTATTGACTGTGAAATGGCCGAGCAAGCCATTTTGTTGAAGGGAAATTAGGGATGGACAATAAATGCTGGCATCCCCTGAACTAATAAAAATAAATAAATCTGTAACCTAAAATTACTTTTCTGCGGCAGACTGCTTGTGGCTCAAAGTGTGAAAGTCTTGGTCACACTAAGTGCTGAAGCACCCCTGTTGCTATCCCTTTTGCAATGACATATCCCCATTTTTGTCCCAAGACTTGTACCTCTTGCAATCCTGTAAATGTTTTATTTCTGAACAGCAACTCCAGCTCATGCTATATAGGATGACTCACACTGGCACAATGACGCATACCCACTCTATGATTGCAGGTTAAGATGGTTTGCAATTCAGAAATAAAGAATTGCTTCTATTACCTAAATTTCAATGCGTAACATTGCCCAGATTCCAACGTTTAAGATCATGATGTAATTATTCATGCTTAGATGGTATAAACGCATGAGACTATCACACTTACTGAAGGAAATATGTTACCTTCCAAATTCTGTACAGTGATCCACTCGGCTGTAATTAGAGATTCTTTCAGGTTTGGCATTATTTACAAACTGGTGCGAGTGAGGGTAAATAATTTAAGTTGAACTGATCATTCACCACTGTGAACTGCCACGTCATGATGTGTGGCTTCTTCCAACATTGACTTTTAATCTTAAAATTAGGGGGAAAAATGACCAATTTAAAGATTGCATGCTCATTTTCAGAAGTAGGATTTGAGCGCCACCTGGTGTCGTGGCTACAGCATTGATCTGACTGAAATTTTGAATGGAGAGGTCGGTCAAACTGAGAATACTCAATTGAAAGAAAATGCACTAAATATATAGATATAGAATTTACAGTGCAGAAGGAGGCCATTCGGCCCATCGAGTCTGCACCGGCTCTTGGAAAGAGCATCCTACCCAAGGTCAACACCTCCACCCTATCCCCATAACCCAGTAACCCCTCCCAACACTAAGGGCAATTTTGGACACTAAGGGCAATTTAGCATGGCCAATCCACCTAACCTGCACATCTTTGGACTGTGGGAGGAAACCGGAGTACACGGAGGAAACCCACGCACACACGGGGAGGATGTGCAGACTCCGCACAGACAGTGACCCAAGCTGGAATCGAACCTGGGACCCTGGAGCTGTGAAGCGATTGTGCTATCCACAATGCTACCGTGCTGCCCACCTATTCTGCTAACACCTATTCTGCTGCTCCATTTCCTCCTGTCCCCTAAAGAAAACGCATTAAACCAAGATAACATATTCTGCCACCTTGACAGCCTAAATTGCCCAACTAGCTGCTACTTTTTTTAAATCGAGAGAGCACGGTAGCATTGTGGATAGCGCAATGGCTTCACAGCTCCAGGGTCCCAGGTTCGATTGTTGTAAGACAATCGTTTCACGTTCATCATTCGACTTTTAATTCCATTTTCTAATTGAATTTAAATTTCACCATCTGCCAGTGGGTCACTGTCTATGCGGAGTCTGCACATCCTCCCCGTGTGTGCGTGGGTTTCCTCCGGGTGCTCCGGTTTCCTCCCACAGTCCAAAGATGTGCAGGTTAGGTGGATTGGCCATGATAAATTGCCCTTAGTGTCCAAAATTGCCCTTAGTGTTGGGTGAGGTTACTGGGTTATTGGGATAGGGGGAGGTGCTGACCTTCGGTGGGGTGCTCTTTACAAGAGGCGGTGCAGACTCGATGGGCCGAATGGCCTCCTTCTGCACTGTAAATTCTATGTAATAATGGCATATTAGAATTTAATATATTGTGAACATTTTAATTTTGGACATGCAAAACATTAGCAACGGAAAAGAGAACTAATACATTTGTGATAACGACAAAAAAACTGGAGGGATCAGTTTAATATGAACTGATTACAGACGGAACTGGCTATGCTTTTTATATGGTGCCGAGTTTGATTTTAAATGTGCCAATACTTCAATGAAAGCAAGAACTGAACGAGAACTGATGATTTTTTTTCTCACTTCACATATTGCCTTATTCTGCAGAGTATAAAGAATAGAAAAATGTAAAGACTTCAGTGAAAATTACAAGTCACAATATGATTTCCAAGATCTTATATTGTAGCTGTGGCCACTGCTGCTTGCCATAACTAACTGGAATTTGAATAAACAGTACAAGTTACAGATATGAACGTGCAAATTGGGGGCAGGTGGAGGCCGTTCGGCCTCTCGAGCCTATTCTGCCATTCAATAGGAAAATGGCTGATCTGAATGTGGCCTCAACACCACTATCCGCCTACCCCCAGTACCCTTTAATTTCCTTGTTAGTCAGGAATCTATCACCGTCTCTAGCACTCTGGGGAAGAGAGTTCCACAGACTCAGGACAGACAGAGGAAAAATTCTCATCTCACCTTTTCTTTTTAAACTGTGTCCCTGGTTCTGGCCTTTCCCACATCCTCTCAGAATCCACTCTTGTCAAACGCTTTTGGGATCTTATGGGCCTGATTCTCCCCAAAAATTTCTAAAATTCATTTATAGATATATAGAACAGTACAGGCCCTTCGGCCCTCGATGTTGTGCCGAGCAATGATCACCCTACTCAAACCCATGTATCCACCCCCCCTCTCCCCCCCCCCCCTCCCCCCCCCCCACCCCCCCACCCCCACCTCCCCCCCCCCCACCCCCCCCCACCCCCCGCACCCCCCCTTAACCTTACTTTTTAGGACACTACGGGCAATTTAGCATGGCCAATCCACCTAACCCGCACATCTTTGGACTGTGGGAGGAAACCGGAGCACCCGGAGGAAACCCACGCACACATGGGGAGGACGTGCAGACTCCGCACAGACAGTGACCCAGCCGGGAACCGAACCCGGGACCCTGGAGCTGTGAAGCATTTATGCTAACCACCATGCTACCGTGCTGCCCCTGTGGCGGGTTTTTCAGGGAGCTCTGCCGGTGAGTTTCCCATCGCTATTCAAAGACAAATAGGGCTGGACTCTCCGATTTTGAGGCTATGTCCGGTGCAAGTGTATAGTTTTACGATGAAAATGTCGGTGCTACCCCCGCACCGATGTTCTGCCGGGGGGGGGGCTAGCAGCCGCGCCAGGTAAAATCCCCGACGTTCCCGACAGAAACGGCCGGAGAATTGCCGGGTCTGTGGCCGTGCATGCACACGCGATGACATGCAGCGGTCAGTCCTTACAACAGCGCCAGCTGTGCCCCCCCCCCCGTAACCCCCTTCGCAACCAATTAACCAATTAACATCGAATTGCGTGCCGGCCTCACTGGGCCGAGTGCCGGGAAGCTCGTGGCAATTCCCACTCGATCCCACAATTAGAAATGTTTCTGGAGAATTGCGTCCACAAGCTTTCTTGCTTTGCCTTATCTTACTTTCTATGCTTTATTGCATCACGATTTGAGAGTCCTGCTCTTTTCCTGAAAAATACACAAGTTCCGAACCTTCTTTGTCCACTGGGAAATGCTTTCCCATTGCTCTCATACTCATGTACTTTCAAGTAGCTCTTTCCTGACTGGAACAGAGAAACAAAACAGGGTTGAGCTGAGCAGGGCTGATGGGGAAATAGCACAACTGTTAAAAGTATTTCTGAGTAGATGCAATACAACTGAACAAGCACTAGAGGGAGCACAGGAGAGCTATATATACACAGGGACAGGAAGTGACGACGCACTTCACGGAAGGCAAATCTGGTAGCAGGACACAGACACACAAGCAGGCAGCATTTGAGGTAGCCGTAAGCTAAGCTCTGAAGACAGAACGAATTCACAATAAAGCATCTTCTCCACCTTTGAGACTACGAGCTTTATTAAGACACGAGGAACAACACAAAAATCAGGTGGCTTATTTGGGACATGCAATCCATGTTTCTTAAATTTTCCTCGCTACGGGAAAAAGTTATCTCCCATCCCCATGGTGGCAAGTTTGTTGGCAGCCCAAAGGGAAAAAACAGCACAACGGGGAAATAAGAATACTGGGCTGAACTGGTACCTGAAAATGAAACACCAGTAAAATGCGGAAGTAAAATTACTGGTCCAAACTTTATTTTCCTTCAGGGAGGAGCATTTAATCAGGTGGGAGGGTGGCAGGTGGGGATCCTGCTGCCTTCCTACCTCTGCACTGATTAAGTCTGTCCCACTCCGACATCAATTGAGACCCTGAAGTGGTTCTTTAATGCCCACTTAAGGGACTTATCCCACGGGCTGTTGGTATTCACCCAGCGACAGGTGGGAGACTCACTATGAGGGAATTTTGGAAAGCAGACACTGTCATGGTAAGTGCCTGATCGAGGGGATGTGGGGGGGCTGCTGAGGGCCAACCCCTTGTCGCCGACCTCATCTCCCATACGCCTCCCACCCTTGAATCCAATTCCTATCATCACTCACTTGCCTTCTGGGTCCCTTGGCAATCCTGGGCTTCAGGTGGGTGTATGACTGGGAGTGGTTACCACCTGCCCGTGGTACTCCGAGCAATGAAAAACTGCTAGCCTCTGGTTGGCCAGTAGCTTTCAGCTGGCAGGACTTGCATCCCCCTGGGGTCCTTGATTCCCAAGGAAGGCCCACTGCTTTCCAGTTAAGTGCCTGATTGGTGCTTCATGTGGTGGGCCTCCCGAAAAGGGGCAATGCGGGGCTCTTGCTGGTTTTTCAGCAGCAGGTAAGAACCCCATCGCCAAAATTAAGCTCCACCCATGTCACCCATGCCTCTGTGATAAAGATGAAAACCTACCACTATCTGTCCATATACATGAACGTTCCAGCAGAGGTCATCTGTTAGTTTCAAGTGAGATCTCTGACCAATATTCAACTCTTTAACCAAGGGATATTCAGGTTAATTGTATTATCCATGTGGTGAAATCAGCTAACTCAGCATGAAAACAGGTGGTATTTGGGAGCTTGTTATTCACCAGATAATTCATTGAATAATGGGAAATAACCTAAGATGGTAGTGGGTGCCTGGAACTCGCTGCCGGAGGAGGTGGTGGAAGCAGGGATGATAGTGACGTTTAAGGGGCATCTTGTCAAATACATGAAAGGGATGGGAATAGAGGGATACAGACCCCGGAAGTGTAGAAGATTTTAGTTTAGACGGGCAGCATGGTCGGCACAGGCTTGGAGGGCCGAAGGGCCTGTTCCTGTGCTGTACTTTTCTTTGTTCTTTGTTCATTTCATCTTTCAAATCCGTACTCTAAATGTTCTCCAACATTTAGACTCACAGGCACTCAATCAAAGTGAACGGTAGGCTTGTAGATATTCGACTAAGAGGTGATATTTCCATACACCCTACTGCTGACATAAGGTACTCTCCTGTGTGATACTGAGTAACTCAGAAAACAAATTTCAGCATGACAACTAGGAAGATTAACTCATCCAGTCAAACCTTTATTTTCAATTCTAGCCTCTCTGGTAACCACAGGCCTGAAGTAAGTAGAGGTTTACTGTAAAACAATAAAGGCTAGAAATTTCTACCGATTCCGTTTGGTCGTAGATCTGGGCTTGGATGAGCCTTTTGCTGAGGCTCTGGCCTAAATCTATGTTCTGGGACCTTGGGTGTTTGTATATAAAGGGGCAGAGACCTGCACCATTTACAGTAGCTGGGTCTTGTGCCTTGGATGTGAAAGAGATTTTGCAGCAGTCAGAACAAGTACAGGGAACCATTACTGCAAAATGAAGGGAACCGGGAGCTCACCAGCCGATTCGCCGGGACAAGTGCGACATCTCTCAGGCTACAGCCCACAGGTGCAGCCCCTTGTGAACAAAGGTCGAGCAGCACTTACACAGCCAACCCCACTCAGCCCACTGCCATGGCGCCAACACGATCGGCCCCACGATTCGGGGATACAGACCTGGGGAAGCTCTTGGAGGAACTCCAGTAGAGGAGAGATGTCCTGTTCCCCCGAGGGTCCCAGAGGGTGAGCCACATGGCAGTCAGTGTGGCTGGGATGAAGTGGCAGCGGACGTCAGCTCGGGAAGGGTGAACAGGAGGACCGGCACCGAGTGCTGTAAGAAGGTCAATGATCTACACTGGGTCACACCAGAGCCCCCCACCACCCCCACCCCACAAGCCTGCACCTGGCACCACCTCCACTCAGTCCACCCAGGACTGAGCTGTGCCCTGGCCCACCCATGCTGTACCCTCCCCAAAGCCCTCCCCAAAACTTTCTTCTGCCCCCCAACCCTCCTCCCCAACCACGCCCCCCACGAACCCCTCCCCCCATACTGAACCACAAGTGTGGCTAACGATGCCCTCTCTGTGTCTCCGCCGAAGCAGCTGCCCTACAATCGTCAGTAGAGGGCCTCGAATGGTGGCGGGGTTCCGGACATTAGAATCCTCATCATCTTCGATGGGCTCCGGAGGTTAGGGCGGTGGCCAAGGATAGAGCAGTCACCAACGCAGACGTCGGAGCATGCCGCAGAGGTGAGGATCCACCGGCCCAACCCAGATGGACTATCACACATGTGTAGTTATTGCCATATCAAATGACCCAACCTTCCCACTGATCATATGTCCATTCCCCCACAGGTGCTCCAGCCAATGGTGCCAGTCCATCCAGGGTTGTCCCCCACAAAGCCCCCTCAAGAGACCACCTTGGAGGAGAACTCTGAGAATGCCACCATCGACGCGTCACAGCTGCCATCTCCACTCTCCACCAGCACAGAGACACACACCTCGGTGGGCAATGTTAGTGGACAAGCTTCTGGAGAACAATCTGGTGAGCACCACACAGTTGCTGATGCACATGAGGTAGAGGCAGTAACACGATCCAGGAGCCTCATGCGGATCCATCCCTCCCTCCAGCGGAGCACCCCCACAACCACCAACTCCCACCCCCCTCCCATGCCGTACACCCCTACCGAGGGTGGCCAAGCCTGGTTGACCTCCCCACCCTCCTCTGAGCACAGAGGGGGATGGGAGCACAGAGGCTGCAAGCCCAGTGCCCCCAGGCTCCTTGGCTGTGAGCGAAGAAGCCCTTCCGCCAGTTTCATGTTTTTAAAAAGTACTGATTGGCGGCAGTGTGACCACTGATATTTGGATTTTGATTTTGTTTATTGTCACGTGCACCGAGGTACAGTGAAAAGTATTTTTCTGCGAGCGGCTCAACAGATCATTAATTTCATGAAAAGAAAAGGAAATAAAAGAAAATACATAATAGGGCAACACAAGGTACACAATGTAACTACATAACACCGACATCGGGTGAAGCAGACAGGGATGTAGTGTTAATGAGGTCAGTCCATAAGAGGGTCGTTTAGGAATCTGGTGACAGTGGGGAAGAAGCTGTTTCTGAGTCTGTTCATGCGTGTTCTCACACTTCTGTATCTCCTGCCCGATGGAAGAAGTTGGAAAAGTGAGTAAGCCGGGTGGGAGGGGTCTTTGATTATCCTGCCCGCTGTCCCCAGGCAGCGGGAGGTGTAGATGGAGTCAATGAGGCAGGACTGGGCTGTGTTCACGACTCTCTGAAGTTTCTTGCGGTCCTGGGCCGAGCAGTTGCCATCCCAGGCTGTAATGCAGCCAGATAGGATGCTTTCTATGGTGCATCTGTAAAAGTTGCTGTGGAGGTAGCTGGGTCACGGGAGGCCATTGGATATGGGGTGGCTCCCATTAATTGAGTGGAAAGGCTCAAGTGGTGATTATTGGCTTCTCCCCACGCTACGGCAGGATCCCGATTTTGTCAACTGGAGGAGGCCGGTTGCATCGCAAATGGTTTGGCACCCGGCGTAGTTCTCGTTTTTGGTCTCTCCCATTATTCACTGGCCTCGTCGGGCTCTTGCTTGAGTGCAACGAGGGCACTGAATTACGCCCAAAGACTTTGACAAAGTCAGATTTAACAAGGAGTCATCCAGACTCTAAACATTAGCTCCCTTCTCTCTCCACAGATGCTGTCAGACCTGCCGAGATTGTCCAGTATTTTCTGTTTTTGTCGTCTGAGGATTTGGGTAGTTTCATTCATAGCAGTGTTGCGGTTCCTATGTCATATCCTCTTGATTATGAGTCATGTGGAGTATCCTGTCTCTTTGGATAATGGAGACATCAGTGTGGATACATACAACAGCACGATGAGTTGCTTAGCCAGTGAAAAAATCCTGCGACATTATTCATTTAAATCAGATGATTGCAGATTAACAGAAAATGTCAGTCAGTCAGGTAGCGTTCGCGAACGCAACGGCCGCAGCATAGAGGCTCCCGCAGATCCACAAAATCCCGGCTTTTTTCGGGGCTTTTCGTTTTTAAAAAGAAAAAAACCCCAAAGGATTTCACTTTAGGGGAGAAGAAAAAAGAATCTCTTTTTCGCACCAAAACCCAGGGAAAAAAAGAGAAAGGCACATAACAGGTGAAAAGGCTGGTAACGACCCAGGGGAGCCTAAGAGGGAAAGTGGAGGACCAGGAAAATAGGTCCAGACGGCAGAATGTTAAAAAGGTGTGTCTGCCAGAGGGGATGGAGGGCAGAGACCCAATAGGCTACGTCACCCACATGCTGGGCAAGCTAGTGGGAAGGGAGAAATTTCCAAACCCCCCCAGAAATCGACAGGGCGCTCAGGTCGCTCCACCCCAGGCCCAAAGCCGAGGAGCAGCCCAGAGTGATTATCATGAAGCTGCACAGTTCCAAGACAGGGAAAAAATCCTTACGTGGGCCCGGCAGACAAAATCAAGCATGTGAGAAGGGTGTACCAGGACATTGGGACGGACTTGGCCAAAAGAAGGGCTGAACTCAACAGGGCCAAATCAGCACTCTACAAAAGTAATGTGAAATTTGGGATGTTATTCCCGGCCAAACTAGGGGCAGGAGCTGATTTTTTAACATCCTAGCGATAGCGGAGGAGTTCGTTAGAGCAAACAAACTGGGGGAGGGACAGTCGCAATGGCCATCATGAAAGCGACGGGGATGGAAAAGAAAGGAATAATCGGAACAAAGAGCGGAGGGCAAACAGAGACAATAAGATCACAAACTGTACACACGTGTTTACATAGAATTTACAGTGCAGAAGGAGGCCATTCAGCCCATCGAGTCTGCACCGGCTCTTGGAAAGAGCACCCTGCCCAAGGTCAACACCTCCGCCCTATCCCCATAACTCAGTAACCCCACCCAACACTAAGGGCAATTTTGTACACTAAGGGCAACTTATCATGGCCAATCCATGACCAATGTGGTGTACTACACGGGACTGTGCTGACTCGTTCCCGGGCTCGTTCCATCTCTCAATGCAATGGGGGGGAGCGGAGCAAGGTGAACGAGGGTGAGAAAGGCGGTCAGGAGGGCGAGACAAGGGCCAGCAAAAGGAAGGTAAAACAGGACCAGAGCAGGGCAAGTACTGGGAGGGGGGGGCCACCATGCTAGTGAGGACGGCCAACACGCTGCCACTGGGGAAGAAAGGAGGGCCGTGGGGCGCCTCTCAGGGGAGAAGTAGCGCCTGGCACAAAGAGGGGGGGGGAACAGGGCAAAAGGAGTGTGAAGAACACAGGGGGGGACAGAGGGACAGGGACTATGGTGGGGGGGGGGGGGGGAGAGAGGAGTTGGGGGGCAAGCACAGAACAGAAGAGCAGCAAAGAGAAGGGTGAGGTAGATAAGCAGCATGAGCACAGGCCTTGGCAAGCATGGAGCAGGGCGAGGAACCAAGATGGTGCCACAAACAGCCACTCGGGAGGGCTGCAGGGCGCAAGGAGACCCAGGGGCGCAACCACGTGGCGTACACACGGCTGGCAGCCATGTTGGGTGCCCCCTGGACAAAAGGAAACCCCAGAGATCATGGCGAGAGCGGCGACTGTGGCCATTTGGGACGGTCCCCTAACGAAGGGAAACCCCGGTGTGCAGGAACGCGTCCACGAGGTAAGTCTGGCCGATCCCGCAGGACCGGGGGGGTCGGAAACCGCCCACCAGGATTGTTACCTGGAACGTAAGGGGACAACGGCCCGGTGATAAGATCCAGAGCCTTCACCCACCTAAGAAGCCTAAAAGCCGACATAATTGTGGCGCTAACAATTGCACTCAAAGACGAGAGACAAGTACAATCGAGGCTTTATTGCTGTGTGATGCTATTCCTCCGGCTGCAACTGTAGACTAGGGTCTGAGTGACTCACACGCATATTTATACACAAGCTCCCTGTGGGCGGAGCTAGCCGGCAGGGGCTTACCGGAGGAACCTGTATTACAGGTACAGCCATACATCCCCCTACTGCAAGTATGAATATCTACAGTGATTATCACCACAATAATCTACCAACAAGAGACGCACCTGAGGGAGAAGGACCGCGTGCTGGTAAGAAAGGGCTGGGTGGGACAGATATACCACTCACGCTACGGGACGAGGGCTGGGGGTTGGCAATATTAATTAGCAGGAGGGCAAGGTTTACGGAAACCAAGACAGTTACGGACCCAGGGGGACGGTATGTCATGGTCAGCGGTGTCCTGGAAGGGGCACCAGTCATACTAGTAAATGTGTACGCTCCCAACTGGGATGACACAATTCATAAAGAAGACCATGGCAGAAATCCCCGAACTTGCCATACACCGATTGATCATGGGGGGGGGGCGACTTCAACTGTGTATAGGACCCACTGACCGACCGATCAAACCTCAGAGCAGGGAAACTGGCATGGCCAGGGAACTCGGAGCATTTATGGAGCAGATGGGGGTGGTGGACCCATGGAGGTTCCTGCACCTGGGAGAGAAGGAATTTTCATATTTCTCAAAAGTACACAAGATGTACACCCGTATCGATTTCTTTGCAGTGGGGAAATCGGTGCTCCCAGGGATCACAGGAATGGAATACTCCACAATCATTATCTCCGACCACGCTCCACATTATATGGATGTGAGGTTGGAGACAGGCCGGGCCCAGCGCCCCACATGGAGACTGGACACGGACCTCCTGGCCGACAAGGCCTTCTGTCAAAAAACATCACGGGCCATAGGCGTTTACGTTGGTAACAACCAAAACGGGGAGGTCTCACCTTCCATGTTCTGGGAGGCACTGAAGGCCGTGATTAGAGGAGGGATCATAGCCTACAAGGCAAGCAGAGACAGGGAAGAGAGGGTGGCCAGGCAACAACTGGTGGACTCCACCCTGGATGTTGAGAGAAAATACTCTGAGGCCCCGACTGTAGAGCTGCTAGCGGAGAGAAAAAAGCTGCAAATGGACTTTAACCTGCTCGGAAAGCAGTGTACCAACTCTGCCAGACACGGGGGACCTTCTACACACACGGAGACAAGGCTGGCCGCCAATTGGCCCACCAGCAGAGAAAGCAGACAAGCACAAGGGAAATAGCGCAGGAAATGGATAGTAGAGGCAGACTGGTAACAGAACCAAAGGAGGTCAATCGGGCATTTGAGACCTTCTACCAGGGACTGTACGCTTCTGAGCCCCCCAACGGGGGCACGGGGTGAAACAGTTCCTGGACGGACTGGAACTACCAGTGATGGGGGAAGACAGACGGGGAGAGCTGGAAGCACCAATAGACCCGATAGAAATCATGGAGAGCATCAGCTCCATGCAGGCGGGGAAGGCACTGAGACTCGACGGGTTCCCGACGGACCTACAAAAAATTCGCACCAGTCCTGGTCTCACACTGAAGGGACATGTTCGCGGACTCACTGGCAGGGGGCACCCTGCTCCCTCCCCCCCCCCCCCCCCCCCCCCCCCAGCACAGGCCACAATTTCACTGATACACAAAAAAAGATAAAGACCTGATGGAATGTGGATCATACAGACCCATTTCACTGCTGAATGTGGACGCGTAAATGCTCGCAAAGGTCCTGTCCAAAAGGCTGGAGGGCTGTGTACCAGAGGTGGTCGCAGAGGACCAAACGGGCTTTGTCAAGGGTAGGCAGCTCACAGCGAACATCAGGCGGTTGCTGAACGTAATAATGACCCCCTCCGGGGAGAGAACACCAGAGGTGTTCGTCTCCCTGGACGCAGAAAAGGCCTTTGACAGAGTCGAATGGAGCTGTCTCCTCGAGGTACTGGAACAGTTTGGGCTAGGAGCGGGGCTCACCGCTGATGTGACCGTCAATTCACAAGACACATGGTTGGAAGTGAACAGTGGTTTTAATAATCTCACAACAGAGCCTGCCTGCGCCGAGATGAACTGGCAGGCAGGCTCAGACTGCCAAGCTTTATACAACCAGTTTGTGGGAGGAGCCATGGGTGGAGCCAAGGGTGGAGCCCAGTACAAACTCCCGTACACTCCCAGTACATCTCCCCCTAGGGGCAGAACCGCGCAACTGCTCGTGTGCCGAGCTTACACAGACATAGTACATCATATGTAATAACAGTGTGAATTATGCTACTGTGATTCACCACAACTGCCTGGGTGAGGCTCCTGTACAACGCTCCTAAAGCGAGCATCCAAACTAACACTACCAGCTCCGAATACTTCCAGCTACAGAGAGGAATAAGACAGGGCTGCCCCCTGTCCCCACTCTTGTTCGCGCTAGCGATCGAAACCCTGGCGATAGCCCTGCGGGACGCGAAAAGCTGGAACGGAATCCGGAGAGGAGGCAGAGAGCACAGAGTCTTACTCTATGCCGATGACCTGCCCCTCTAATGTTTTGAAGCCACAAGAGGGACTGAAGGCAATACTGCAAATATTGAAAGAGTTTGGAACCTTCTCGGGCTACAAACTTAACCTGGGCAAAAGCGAGGCATTCCCTGTGAACCCAAATGGGGGAGGGACAGAGCTGGAGGGGCTCCCGTTCAAAACAGCCCAGAACAGATTCCGCTACCTGGGAATCCAGACAGCCAGAGACAGGACACAGATCAACAATTGGAACCTGACCAGACGATCAAGATGAACGTACTGCCAAGGTTCCTCTTCCTGTTTAGACCCATTCTGATCTTCATCCCCAAGGCCTTTTTCCAAAACGTAGTCTAATCATGGCGTTTGTGTGTGTGTGTGTGTGTGTGCGTGTGTGTGTGGGGAGGGGAGGGGGGGGGGGGGTGGGGGGGGGGGGTTAAGAACCTGAGAATTCCCAAACAGACAACAGACACTGCAAATAAGGAAAATCAAAGGGGGTTTGGCCTTACCAAACCTGCAATATTACCACTGGTCAGCAAAGGCAGAAAGAGTGAGGGGATGGGTACAAGAACCCAACACAGATTGGGTACAAATGGAGGAGGCATCCTGTAAAGGAACAACCCTCCGGGCCCTGGCTACAGCAGCACTCCCATCCTCCTCAACAAAATACAAAACAAGCCCAGTGGTAGCGGCAACGCTGAGAACGTGGACCCAACTGAGACAACACTTCAGGATAGCCAAAATGTCCCCCATGGCTCCCATATGTGGCAATCACAGATTTCCCCCAGCCATTCTGGATACCACTTTCAAAAGATAGAGGTGGGACGGGTACACATTGACGGTCGGGGACTTCTAGGTAGGGCACAGACTGGCGACACTAGATGTTAACATGTATTAGATGCTGTGGTATGAAGAGGCAAGAGTTCAGCTCCTTTTTCACCAACACACCTTTAATGGTTCAAACTCACTCTGCACAGAACTCTACAGATCATCACAAACTCCAGAGTCCACCTGAAGCCCCTTTACATATCAGTGTCAATCATTGAACACTTAACATAAATGAGACATTCATTGAACACTTAACATAAATGAGACAACTAATTGCAATGTCTCTTAACCCATTACTTAACAGTCTCCCCTTCCTTGGAGAAAAAAATCAATTAGGTAAAGACAACATTTCAAGAAACTAAAATTTCAAGAAACTAAAACACACACCTGATTTCCCCTCCCCCCCTTTTTTAAGTAGAAGAAACAAAAAACATTCACAGAAACAGGCGCCCTTCATTCACGATATCTAAAAGTTTCTGTGAACTAACCCCTCTTTCCGTGAAACAGTCTGATAGTTGATAGCTACTGTCAACCCATTTAATTTTTGTTATTTCCCCTCTGTCCAACATTTGCTTTAAACTTGTGATGTCTATCCGCAACCTCTTTTCATTGACACTTTTTGTAGTGCACATTTTCCCACAGAGATTTATTGTCAATGTGACAGTCAATAGGTATATTACCTAAATCCTCTAATCCCAAAAGTTCTGTCAATATCTGACTTATATAAAAGGCCATATCCACCGCTTCCACTAAGCTTAATGTCTCAGCAGCCAAAGTGCTTTTGACCACTCTCCTTATTTTCTTTGTTTCCCATACAAGAGGGCAACATTTACCATTGTTTCCCAAAAGAAAAATTATAAAACCTCCTGCGCTTGAAACTCCATCACATAAATTTGCATAGGGTGCATCACTATAAACTATGAGTTTCAAATGCCTAGGATCACCTAAAACAGGGAACTTCAAAACACACTCCTGCATTTTTAGTTTGGCCAACACTTTATTTGCTCTTATTATGTCTTCCACGTTGGGATCATTCACCTTTGTACTCAACTCAAAAACATCAAAACTCACGTCCGGTCTAGTCTGTCATCCTAACCAGTTCAGTTGCCCAATTAAACTTCGCAGTTGCTCTTTTTCTATCTTCAAAACCATTGCATCTTTTTGTGAAACCTGGCCATGACTAATTGCTATTGGACTGATGCTTTCCAAGTAAGATTGCTGACGTAAAGTTGCCTCTAACTGAGTCTGTCCGATTTCCAAACCAATATATTTAAATGCACCGGAAGCCTGCCTTCCAACCCTGAATTCTTTCCTCAAACCAGAGATTACAATAGCTTCATAATCACTAGTCCCACCCCACAAAAAATCATCGACATGCATCATGAAGATGCCAGCAAGATTTCCTTTATAGTGCCAGTAAAACATTGCAGGATCTGCTTTCAACTGGCAACAGCCTAACTTTAACAAGACTGACCTCACTGAAAAGTACCACACTCTAGATGCATCATTTAATCCATATACACATTTGTTCAACTTCCACAGTACCCCTTCTGTGTTAGCTGCTTCTTTAGGAGGACGGAGAAAAATGTATCTCTGGAGCTGATGCCCCTGAAAAAGACAGCTTTTATATCTATAGATTTGCAGTCCCATGCCTTTGTGGCTAATAGAGCCAAGAAGATCTTTAAAATAACCTTTCCTGCTGTAGATGAATCTATCCTTAAGTCCTGACCATCTAAGTTTTCTTCAAATCCCCTTGCCACAAGCCTGGCCTTTGCCTTAAAAGTTCCATCTGGGAGAACCTTTTCTGTACAAATCCATCTGTGGGATAGAGCTTTTTGTCCCCTATCCGGTACTTCCGTGTATACCCCAAATTCACTCCAACTATGCAATTCTTGCTGTTTAGCATCTTTGATAACTTTTTCATCTAATTTATTTGAAGCCACCAAAATCTCACGTGCATGTGGGCTTCTACTTCTATTAGTATTCGTAGTCTTACTCCTGTTCCGAGATCTTGATAAACTACGTCCCCTTTCCTGCCTGGTATCTCGTTCTGTACTGCTATTGCTTAATCTCTCTCTTCTGTAGCGGGATGTCCTTTCAATAGTTCTCGACCTTTTCCTGTGAACCTGTTCACTATCCGATGTACTATCTGAACTAGCACTGCGTTTCTGTGCCCTCAATTTTTGAACTTTGTTTTCCCAATCCATTGTCTTAACTTCCTCCCCTGAATGCTGTACATTCAACCAATGTTTATACTTTCCAGTGGCCTTCCCTGCTCTACTAATAACAGTTGCATCCTTCCATTGACTAGACCCTTCAGGCAAGTATGTCACTTTTGTACCAACCTTTGGCAGTTGCCCTTTCGGAAAAATGGCCTGATCTAATTTATCAGAAGCATCGTGTTCCTCTACAGAAGCCCTGTCTATATCAGTTAACTGGTCCTCATAGTTCTGTAACACATGCGTACCAGATGACTCTGGTTCCTTGTCATGTCTGTCTGCTCTGTCTAAATTTGAAAATTTGTAATCGGTACCCATTATCCTTGATGAATGTACCCTAACAGTTTGATTACCATGTTGCAAAATAAATGTTTTGCCATCTATGCCTATGATTTTCCCTAGGCCTTTCCATTCATTAGAATTGTCTCTCTTATAGTATACCATTTCTCCTTGTTGAAAAATGGCATCTGATGGCCGTACATTATGTCTTAAAGCTCTGGGAATTCTTTCAGAGACTTCTGCTTCCAAAAAAGCTATGTAACGCGTTTAAATGTTCAGCAAAACCTGAGCTAATTGTAGTCCTTTCCCAACGATATAGGTAAAAAACGGGATGAGGTCCTACAAGCGGAATTCAGGGAGTTAGGAGTTAAACTAAAAAGTAGGACCTCAAAGGTAGTAATCTCAGGATTGCTACCAGTGCCACGAGCTAGTCAGAGTAGGAATGTCAGGATAGATAGGATGAATGCGTGGCTTGAGAGATGGTGCAAGAGGGAGGGATTCAAATTCCTGGGGCATTGGGACCGGTTCTGGGGGCGGTGGGACCAGTACAAACCGGACGGTCTGCACTTGGGCAGGACTGGAACCGATGTCCTAGGGGGGGTGTTTTCTAGAGCTGTTGGGGAGGGTTTAAACTAATGTGGCAGGGGGATGGGAACCAATGCTGGAAGTTGGAAGGTAGTAAAACAGGGACAGAAACAAAAGGAAGTAAGGGGAAAAGTGCAAGGCAGAGAAGACATAGTCAGAAATCCATAAGGGCGACAGTACAAGGTACAGTGACTGAGGGGAGCACAGTGAATAGGCCCAGTAATAACAAAAGGAATAAAACTGGAGATGTTAAGATTCAAAACAGAGGTAAAAAAACAACATAAGTGTACTTTACCTGAATGCTCGTAGTATTCGGAATAAAGTAAATGAGTTGGTGGCACAAATCATCGTAAATGACTATGATTTAGTGGCCATTACTGAAACATGGTTAAAGGATGGTCACGACTGGGAGTTAAATATCCGAGGGTATCAAACTATTCGGAAGGACAGAGTGGATGGTAAGGGAGGTGGTGTTGCTCTGTTATTTAAGGATGACATCCGGGCAATAGTAAGGGATGACATCGGTGCTATGGAGGATAAGGTTGAATCTATTTGGGTGGAAATCAGGAATAGTAAGGCGAAAAAGTCACTGATGGGAGTAGTCTATCGGCCACCAAATAGTAACGAGATGGTGAGGCAGGCAATAAACAAAGAAATAACTGATGCATGTAGAAATGGTACAGCAGTTATCATGGGGGATTTTAATCTACATGTCGATTGGTTTAACCAGGTCGGTCAAGGCAACCGTGAGGAGGAGTTTATAGAATGTATCCGCAATAGTTTCCTAGAACAGTATGTAATGGAACCTACGAGGGAACAAGCGGTCCTAGGTCTTGTCCTGTGTAATGAGACAGGATTGATTCATGATCTCATAGTTAGGGATCCTCTCGGAAGGAGCGATCACAATATGGTGGAATTTAAAATACAGATGGAGGGTGAGAAAGTAAAATCAAATACTAGTGTTTTGTGTTTAAACAAAGGAGATTACAAGGGGATGAGAGAAGAACTAGCTAAGGTAGACTGGGAGCTAAGACTTTATGGTGGAACAGTTGAGGAACAGTGGAGAACCTTCCAAGCGATTTTTCACAGTGCTCAGCAAAGGTTTATACCAACAAAAAGGAAGGACGGAAGAAAGAGGGAAAATCGACCGTGGATATCTAAGGAAATAAGGGAGAGTATCAAATTGAAGGAAAAAGCATATAAAGTGGCAAAGATTGCTGGGAGATTAGAGGACTGGGAAATCTTTAGGGGGCAACAGAAAGCTACTAAAAAAGCTATAAAGAAGAGTAAGATAGAGTATGAGAGTAAACTTGCTCAGAATATAAAAACAGACAGTAAAAGTTTTTACAAATATATAAGACAAAAAAGAGTGGCTAAGGTAAATATTGGTCCTTTAGAGGATGAGAAGGGAGTTTTAATAATGGGAAATGAGGAAATGGCTGAGGAACTGAACAGGTTTTTTGGGTCGGTCTTCACAGTGGAAGACACAAATAACATGCCAGCGACTGATAGAAATGAGGCTATGACAGGTGAGGACCTTGAGAGGATTGTTATCACTAAGGAGGGAGTGATGGGCAAGCTAATGGGGCTAAAGGTAGACAAGTCTCCTGGCCCTGATGGAATGCATCCCAGAGTGCTAAAAGAGATGGCTAGGGAAATTGCAGATGCACTAGTGATAATTTACCGAAATTCACTAGACTCTGGGGTGGTCCCGGTGGATTGGAAATTAGCAAACGTGACGCCACTGTTTAAAAAAGGAGGTAGGCAGAAAGCAGGAAATTATAGGCCAGTGAGTTTAACTTCGGTAATAGGGAAGATGCTGGAATCTATCATCAAGGAAGAAATTGCGAGGCATCTGGATAGAAATTGTCCCATTGGGCAGACGCAGCATGGGTTCGTAAAAGGCAGGTCGTGCCTAACTAATTTAGTGGAATTTTTTGAGGACATTACCAGTGCAGTAGATAACGGGGAGCCGATGGATGTGGTATATCTGGATTTCCAGAAAGCCTTTGACAAGGTGCCACACAAAAGGTTGCTGCATAAGATAAAGATGCATGGCATTAAGGGTAAAGTAGTAGCATGGATAGAGGATTGGTTAATTAATAGAAAGCAAAGAGTTGGGATAAATGGGTGTTTCTCTGGTTGGCAATCAGTAGCTAGTGGTGTCCCTCAGGGATCCGTGTTGGGCCCACAATTGTTCACAATTTACATTGATGATTTGGAGTTGGGGACCAAGGGCAATGTGTCCAAGTTTGCAGATGACACTAAGATGAATGGTAAAGCGAAAAGTGCAGAGGATACTGGAAGTCTGCAGAGGGATTTGGATAGGTTAAGTGAATGGGCTCGCGTCTGGCAGATGGAATACAATGTTGACAAATGTGAGGTTATCCATTTTGGTAGGAATAACAGCAACCGGGATTATTATTTAAACGATAAAATATTAAAGCATGCCGCTGTTCAGAGAGACTTGGGTGTGCTAGTGCATGAGTCACAGAAGGTTGGTTTACAAGTGCAACAGGTGATTAAGAAGGCAAATGGAATTTTGTCCTTCATTGCTAGAGGGATGGAGTTTAAGACTAGGGAGGTTATGTTGCAATTGTATAAGGTGTTAGTGCGGCCACACCTGGAGTATTGTGTTCAGTTTTGGTCTCCTTACTTGAGAAAGGACGTACTGGCGCTGGAGGGTGTACAGAGGAGATTCACTAGGTTAATCCCAGAGCTGAAGGGGTTGGATTATGAGGAGAGGTTGAGTAGACTGGGACTGTACTCGTTGGAATTTAGAAGGATGAGGGGGGATCTTATAGAAACATTTAAAATTATGAAGGGAATAGATAGGATAGATGCGGGCAGGTTGTTTCCACTGGCGGGTGACAGCAGAACTAGGGGGCATAGCCTCAAAATAAGGGGAAGTAGATGTAGGACTGAGTTTAGGAGGAACTTCTTCACCCAAAGGGTTGTGAATCTATGGAATTCCTTGCCCAGTGAAGCAGTTGAGGCTCCTTCATTACATGTTTTTAAGGTAAAGATAGATAGTTTTTTGAAGAATAAAGGGATTAAGGGTTATGGTGTTCGGGCCGGAAAGTGGAGCTGAGTCCACAAAAGATCAGCCATGATCTAATTGAATGGCGGAGCAGGCTCGAGGGGCCAGATGGCCTACTCCTGCTCCTAGTTCTTATGTTCTTATGTTCTTATGTTCTAAGCTGGAGGCTGGTCATCCAAAATGGAGGGAATTTTAGGATTTCTACCAAACACTAATTGATAAGGACTATAGCCCCCAACCATCTGCAATGAATTCTTTGCATGTACCGCCCATGCTAAAGCTGAATTTAGCGTGCAGTTTGGTCGATCTCCCAAAATTTTCCGAAGCATGTCATCGATAACAGCATGATTTCTTTCGCAGACACTATTACTAAAAGGGCTTTCGGCAGCCGTGTTCATAACTCTGATATTCATGTTTTCACACATATCCCTAAACTCACCATTAGCAAATTCTCCCCCATTGTCCGTAAAGAATTTTGCTGGTGGACCCATTCCTGACCCGATCCATTTTCCCACAATTTTGTCCATATAAAGTAATAAAGTCGCCAGACCTTCTTCTGAGTCTAACTCTTCCAACTCCAGCTCAGAAAGCACTTTGTTTCGGATTTTACTGCCATATGGTAAAGAAAGAGCCAATGCCATACCTTGTTTTCTCTTTCCTAAAGCAGTCACCTTAGTCCACATACCTACTGCACTTCTTCATTGGTCGTATAATTCCCTTTCAGAAAATAGGGGAGGATAATCATAACCAGCCATCTTTGTCCTGGGTTCAGCCATGTTTCCCTTTTTTTTCACTCCTTGGTTTGATCTGGAAAAATTGTATCTTTCAAGTCTTCACATTTACACAGCAACCATCCTCTGCTACCATTGTTAACATGTACTAGATGCTGTGGTATGAAGAGGCAAGAGTTCAGCTCCTTTTTCACCAACACACCTTTAATGGTTCAAACTCACTCTGCACAGAACTCTACAGATCATCACAAGCTCCAGAGTCCACCTGAAGCCCCTTTACATATCAGTGTCAATCATTGAACACTTAACATAAATGAGACAATCATTGAACACTTAACATAAATGAGACAACTAATTGCAATGTCTCTTAACCCATTACTTAACACTAGATGAACTGACGAGGAAGTGGAGGCTAGCAAAAGGACAGGAAATGAGACACCTCCAAATAAAGCACTTCCTCCGCAAAGACACAGTAGTGTACCCCGGGGCCCCAGAAACCGTACTACTAGAGGACCTGATAGGCACAAGCAACGAGAAGGGGGGACTATGTGGGAAAATATATGTACAGCTATGGGACTCCACTGGATGAGACCAGACAAAAAGGGGAGGACGGCCTGGGGACAGAGGTGGGATGGGGACTCTGGAGCGAAGCACTGAGCAGGGTGAACTCCACCTCCTCCTGCGCAAGGCTAAGCCTAATGCAGCTCAAAGTGGTGCACAAAGCGCACCTGACCAGAACCTGAATGAGCAGGTTCTTCCCGGAGGAGGAGGACAAATGTGAACGGTGCCAGAGGGGTCCGGCCAACCACATCCACATGTTTTGGGCTTGCCCCAAGCTTGCTGGGTTCTGGGCAGCCTTCTCCGAGGCAATGTCCAGGGTTGTAGGGGTGAGGGTGAAGCCATGCCCAATAGTGGCAATCTTCGGGGTACCGGAGCAGCCAGGGTTACACATGGGGAAGGGGGCCAACACCCTCGCTTTCGCTTCCCAAATCACACGCCGGAGAATCCTGTTCGGCCGGCGATCGACAGCACCACCCACAGCTGCAGACTGGCTCGCTGACCTTTTGGAATTTCTCCACCTGGAGAAGATTAAGTACGCCATCCGAGGGTCAGAGGAAGGCTTCCTGGATACTTGAGGGCAGTTTGTCGGGCTGTTCCAAAAACCTGTTCGAGGCCAGCAACGAGGAGTAACCTAATAAGAATTTTTTTTTAAACACCAAGATGGATGAGGTACCAAAAGACTGTGCAACACGGGGGGGGTGGGGGGGAGGGAATGAGAGGGGGGCTACTCCCCCCTTTTTTCTTTTTTTTCTCTCCACTCTGTCCGGGAAATAAAAGAAAAGCACAGCCGATGCCAGGGTGGGGGGGGGGGGGGGGGGGGGGGCAACGGGGAAGGACAAACTAAACGTCTTTGTATAATAAAGAATATTAGCGCGGGCGAGAAGGTTGTGGGGCAGGGTTCTCCGACCCCCTGCCGGGTTGGAGAATCGCCGGGGGGGGGGGGGGGGGGGGGGCGGCGTGAATCCCCTCCGGATTTGGCGGGGGCAGGAATTGCACCGCGCTGGTCAGCGGCCGCTGGCAGTGGCCCCACCCCAGCGATTCTCCGGCCCGCGATGGGCCGAGTGGCCGTCCGTTTTAGGCCGGTCCTGCCGGCATAAATCAGAGTAGGTACTTACCGGCGGGACCTGGCTGCGTGGGGTGCCTCCGGGGTCCAGGGGGGATCTGGTCCCAGGCGGTGCCCCCACGGTGGCCTGGCCCGCGATCAGGATACACCGATCCGCGGGGGGGCCTGTGCCGTGGGGGCACTCTATTCCTCAGTGTCGCCTCTGTGGACCTCTGCGATGGCCAACGCGGAGATGAACCCTCTCCCGCGCCCGCACTGGGATGACGCCAGCACACGCTGGAGATCCCGTGCTTGCGCCAACTCACGCCGGCCGGCGGAGGCTCTTCAACGCCAGTTGTCGTGGTGCCAAGACCCTTCCGCGCCGGCCAGCACAGCGCAAACCACTCCGGCGCCAGCCTAGCCCCGAAGGTGCGGATCCTCCACACCTTTGGGGTGGCCCAACACCGGAGTGGTTCACGCCGCATCTTCAAGCCGGAGTTGCCCGCCCAGCCGATTCCCACAGAATCCCACCCACGATGTGTATATATACAACTATATAAGTATGGGAAATGCCAATAAAAAAAAGAAAATGTCAGTCAGATTATTCATAACAACAATGGAAAACTATCGAATAATAATTCATTGTATTCATAATGCAACTTTTTATTTAAAAAACAGCCTTTTCCTTCAAGATCAAGGGATCTTCCATATCATAGTATAACTATATTCTTTGCCTCGTAAACTGGTCTAAGTAATATTACATTAGACAGTTGATGATCATTTGATAACACTACTTAAATCGTGTTCAGTAATTCTGTGTGAGGATCAGATTACATATTCTACTTCACTATTTAAATAAATACCTCAACCTGATGATGGATGTCACTCAATTAACAACTGTTATATAATTAAATAAAAATACTACCAGCACTTTCATTCTTGCATCCAGCAATGTGGAATTACCTCTAGTTGAAAATATGAATCTAACAAGCCTTCAGATAAAATAAATATGTTTCTACATTATATTTAAATATATAAACTTCATATCTATTGTAAAGTTGATTATTTTGTTTGAGATTCCAATTTATATGCTAACATAAAACATGGAATCATGCATTTATCCAACTAAATAGCATTGTATCAGCATTTCAATTCTCTGAAAACTAACAAATCCACGCTCTGAAGGAAAAACAATCTTCACAAAGGGACGTAACAAGAAGCCAGTGACAGCTTCTTCGGGATGGTTTTCAATAGATAATTATATCTCACTGACTGACAGGAGCTGGCAGCATACACTGTAATTAAAATGACATTTTAATTATGCCCGTGTGGTGCGAATGCCTTAAATATTTAAACCAGGCATTGATAGAATTCCAGAAATAGAACGGGGATTTCTATGAATAATTATCTGCTTGTAAATACAACATTTCTCGTCTGTCGAAATAGCACAATATGGGAGGGTCAAAAGTATCATGCAATTTCACCGCACTGCTTCAGAAATACTTTGTAAAGGTGTTGCAAATATTCAGTGACTCAGCAAGCTACAACGTGGTGAGAATAAATTGTTGGCAATAACAATCCCTGCCTGTTATTTTACTGCAAACATTAACCTGTTTATTTTAAATGAGTTAGCTTGCTCCACCTCTCTTGGCTAATGTAAAATCCTGATTTTCTACCGCCCACTCTTGTGCCATGCCAATTTTCTCACCAAGCTATCATTACTGCTTCCCTCTCAGATTCTGCACTGAATGACTTTTAATCCTCGGTGATTTCAACCTCCATCCGAATTAATTATGTTCTCTCTTCTCTCACTTCCGTCCTCTCCTCTCTTTATTTCTCCCTCCATGCAAACTCTCAGCCCAGTTAAAGGCCAATCCTTTGTCCTTGCTTTCTCACGTGGCCTCACTACCCCCAAAGCATCTGCCACAGATAACGCCCCCTCTAGGGTGGCCAGCACTAGAGGTCATCAAAACTGGATACCGTAATGACACCAGTGTATGGTGTGACATATCACGTTCAGATGTTCAGCGTCGTTCAAAAAACAAATGGGGAGCAGGGAGAAGAGTGTGAAAAGAAACTTGTTTTTTGGATTCCTGGCACGTTGAGGCTGCTACAAACAGGGAATTGAATGAGTACAGGTCCCAGGTGATGCCTTGCTAAGGTAAGTGAATTAAGGGTCAAAATACTGGATGTAAAGCTACCTGGTACCAGACAGTGGCTAGGCCGGCTAAAAACCAGACTGTCCGGTACAAAACCAGATGTTTGGCCACCCTAGCCATCTAAGATCACCTCCTTACATCAATCTCCATGTATAGAATCATACAATTTACAGTGCAGAAGGAGACCATTCGGCCCAACGAGTCTGCACCGGCCCTTGGAAAGGGCACCCTACTCGGCCCACACCTCCACCCTATCCCAGTAACCCCATCTAACCTTTTTGGACGCGAAGGGCAATTTAGCATGGCCAATCCACCTAACCTGCACATCTTTGGACTGTGGGAGGAAACCGGAGCAGCCGGAGGAAACCTACGCAGACACAGGGAGAACGTGCAGACTCCGCACAGACAGTGACCCAAGCTGGGAATTGAACCTGGGACCCTGGAACCGTGAAGCAACTGTGCTAACCACTATGCTGCCGTGCCGCCCCATATACTTCCCATGACACTTCCAAACCCTACTTCCTTCTCTGTTCGCACATGAAAAAGATTCTCCCCCAATTCACCTACAACTGCAATTTAAAAAGCCCAACCATCTAACCTTTAGTCCTCTATTCGAGATATGTCTGCATCCAGCAATATCTTCAATTTAACCCTTGCCCCCATTAGATCTGTTCATCTCTCCGTCCCTGGCATCACCCTTCATCTCTGCTCCTTTAATTCCAACGGATGTAGATTTGGAAATGGAAGACGACTGGTTTAGCCATTCATCACCAGGTCTGGCTGGACTATTATCATGTCCTGCTTGCGTCTGAAAAATCCGCTCAGTATTCCAGAATCATCTTGGAAAGCCAAGGTAACTCTTGTTTCTTTATTGCAAATTGTCTTATTAAACTCCATTTCCCATGTCTCTCCACTGTGACCTTCAACAATAATTTCAAGAAGCTCATGGATTTGTTCGTCACTAAGATTGAGACTGTAGTTAGTTCTTCAGCAAGCGTGTATTTAATTCAAAGGGAGCTGACATTAAAGGAACAAGCGACTGTACCACAAAGGCAGTTTGTAAATTGACAATCATCAGAATCCGCCAGGATTAATATCCAAAGAACCAACAGAACTTTTTAACTCAACCATTAAAACAAGCCAGGAATTGAGAACATAATTATTCAAACAGATACACAGAGATGATCGTCTGACTCCATGAATAGGTTAACCGAGAAATAGCTGGTGTAATCAGGGACGGGTGAAGGCACGGGCTTTGCAGCTTGCTTGTTTGTCCTACAGGATCCTGACTCTGCTCTCCTCAAATGTTAAGGTTGCTTGATGGCCGAGACTTTTCCATTTGGATCTGTCACGAGATTCCTTTTCCCATTGTAGTGGGGTCCAACCTACAGGCTCTGAGATTGGCTGCCCAATGTCACTGGGTCTACTTGGGACGTCCTATGGTCCAGGTTCCCATGTTCAGCTGGCTGTAGAACACCACCTTTGGTTTGCAAGAATCCCCCGTGCAAAATATACAGTTGAACCAGCATAGCTGAGCTCTGATGAGCAAGCTTGCGATACCCGGCGTGCAGCACCTTGCAAGAATTCGGTGTTGGGATTTGTCCTGCCATTTGGTGTTTCAGGTAGATCTTAAGCCGCAAAGATACGCACCTAGTTGCTTTATGTAACATAAGGTAAAGTTCATTCACTAAACTGATGATGTTGTTAAGGCCAGAATTTTTCCCAGCAAAACACTTTTCTATATTATGGGCTATTCACTAATCCAGGATGTGGAATTAATATAAGATTTAATATGTTACAATCAAAGGGGGAGTTGGGGTTGCATCAATCATTGTTAGATTGTAATTTTTGTACCAAAGGAAGCGGGCATTTAGGTTCGGAGGAAGCAACTCGTAAAGATTTTTTGAAATAAATTTAGAGTACCCAATTCATTTTTTCCAATTAAGGGGCAATTTAGTGTGGCCAATCCATCTAGCCTGCACATCTTTGGGTTGTGGGGGCGAAACCCACACAAACACAGGGAGAATGTGCAAAGTCCACACGGACAGTGACCCAGAGCCGGGATTGAACCTGGGACCTCAGCGCCGTGAGGCAGCAGGGCTAACCACTGCGCCACCATGTTGCCCTTCAACTCGCAAAGATAACTGCAGGCAGGAGTGATCATCCTCATGTCATAATATACATCTATGTATATGATAGAGTGCAGACAGGCAGTGATTGACACACAGGATGACCAGTAAGCACACAGAACAGAGCAGCCAATCACCAGACAGGACACTATCACTATAAAGCCAGAGGGCACTAGGTTTCCCGCTCTCTCTGGACCCAGCCACTGAGACAGTCAGAGTCCATGAGCTAGCCAGTGCAAACACCATGCGGTAGCTAGTAAGTCTGGTCAGGCTAGTACTAGGTCTCAAGTCAAGTCAGCATAGTGTCAACCCACAGTTGAACATGTATGTTAGTTAAGACGTTAAATAAAATTGTGTTGCATCTTATCCAGTGTTAGAGGTCTGTCTCTCGCTACACTACATCAACTGCAGTCCACATCGACCCAGCCAGCCTAACACATCACGGTACCACGGAGTGATACTGAAATTTGACGGACCTACCTCAAGCGAATCAGCGTTGACCAGCAAACAGCCATCCGGTGACATGGAAAACGTCCGCCCTCCTCCGCAGCTCCGCATCGCCGGCAACCTCGGTGCAAATTGGAAGATCTTCAAACAAAAGTTCCTTCTATACATCGAAGCCACCGACCTCGAGGCTGCATCGGATGCCAGGAAGATCGCACTATTCCTCTCCAAAGCGGGGGGGGCCACACCATCCACATCTACAACTCCCTTACATTCGCTGAAGGCGAAGAAAAGACAAAATTTAAAACAGTCCTGCTGAAGTTCGACAGCCACTGTGACTTTGAGGTGAATGAGAGCTTTGAACGGTACATTTTCCAGCAGAGGCTTCAGGGTAAGGATGAACCTTTTCAGTCCTTTTTGACCCATCTCCGTATCCTAGCGCAGTCATGTAACTATGAGTCGATGGCTGATTCCATGATCCGGGATCAGATCGTTTTTGGGGTCCACTCGGGATCTCCTGGGCTCCCGGCGTCTATTGGCTACCTCAGTGAAGCTGCAGCCCGGCACCCTTCAGCACTGGTCCACACAAACCTGGACCAGGCAGAAAGGCACCTGGTGGTTTCCCGGGCTATTGCAGACCCCTGGGTGGTCAGGGTAAGTGCAGGGTGGCTCCCTGGCCCTCCCCCTGGAACGTGGGCACCGTGGCACTGCCCAGATGGCACCTTGGCACTGCTATCCTGGCACTGTCAAGATGCCCGGGTGGCACTGCCAAGCTGACAGGAGCACTGCCCAAGTGCGAGGGTGGCAGTGCAAAGGTCACGGTGCCAGGGTGGCACTGCCAATGGTCAGGGGCCAAGGGTAGCCATTCCCATGAAAGGAGGGTGGATGGGGGGGTTTGAAGGGTGGTGGGGGTTGCATGGCAGCTGAATAGAAGCATCTCGGATGTTGAGAGAGGTGACGGATGGGGGGCATGGAAGGGGGGCCTGTAAGGAGACATGGGGGTACCTGAAGAAGGGGGAACCCCAGTGACACCACAGTCAGGTGTCCTCACCTGAGGTGGTGTGGGGTAGTACCCATGTGTGCAGGGGGGTGACATTGCCCATGGGTGGGGAGTGTGGGAAACGCATAAGCTCACTTAGAGATCGGGGCACCCTTTCAAAATGCTATGGTTTCCCATTCTGCTATCCTACTCACCCTCTCCTATGCTCCTCTACTCTCGCCCCTTCCTTCCTATGCTTTAGCTCCTGTCCACAAAGCGAGGCAGTGCAGTCCTGCGCAAAGTGTCTCTCAGGTTGATTAAAATTTCTTTGGGTGATCTTCTCACTGCTGTTTCTGCTGCTGTTTTCCCAGCCTGTTTTGCAAGTTAAATTTGTCCCCAAGGGGGAGGGGCATAGCTGGAAGGACAGCCATTTAAACAGGCCCAAAACCAAAAGAGAAAATGCAGCAAAATCTCAGCAGTTCTGGCAGCATCTGTAAGGAGAGAAAAGTATTGACGTATTGAGTCCAGGTGACCCTTTGTCTCCCGTCATCGATCCTTTTCCAACTGCGCCACACCAACAACACCCTTGTCAGCAACCCTCCCCCCGTCCCTCAAACAAAGAACCTGCCCCCCCCCCACCCCCGAGCCTGCCTCCTGTTTAAACCCCCAGTTCCCTCCCGTTAACTAGCCAACTAGCCCTCCCAGCTAGCATGGTGGCCCCCGCTCGATGCTTCTAACCTCCCTACCTTCCCCCACTCCACTCCCCCTGTCGAGCCTCAGGAGGGGGGCGTCCAGCCAGGACTGGTGGTCCGGTGCAGGTGGGACAATTTACTGGTAGTATGACTGGTAGTGACATGGGACTATACCTCTCCAATGGCGGCTGCCCACTGGCCCGTAACTATGTACAGAGTTGTGTTATCACACGACAAATTATTTACAGAGTCAGAGAAAAGAAAAGGTCCATTAAGAGTTCATATCGACTCGATCAGACGATCGTGGACCTTGGATGTCCTCTGCGACCGGCGGAGCTCCGTCGGAGATGTTGGAGATGCAGGCGACCATGACACCGGGAGCGATGATCCGGTCCTCGTGGAGGTTTCAACACCCCTAGACAGAGCTGGTGAGGGCTGGGCTGGGGGGGGGGGGGGGGGGGGGGGGGGGCGTCTAGTCCTCTAGGCGGCGCGGGTGAGGGGGTTGGCGCGCCAGGGAGGGGAACGCCTGCGGGGAGCAGTTGAGGTTGGAGGGAGGGGTGGGTGGGGCTGGTGCTGGGGACGATGGCGGGGATCCGGCGGGCGCCAGGTCTCGTAGAGAGACCGTGTCTTGTCGGCCGCCGGGGTACTCCACATACACATATTGCAGGTTAGCGTGGAGCAGCTGGACCCACTCGACCAATGGGTCCGATTTGTGCACCCGCACGTGTTTCCGCAGCAGGATGGGCCCGGGGGCAGCCAGCCAGGTCGGGAGCGGGGTCCCTGAGGAAGATCTCCTGGGGAAAACAAGAAGGCGTTCATGAGGAGTTTGATTTGTAGATGTGCAAAGTAGCGACCGGATGAAGTGGAGGGCGCCTGGGAGGACCTCCTGCCAGCGGGAGACTGGGAGATTTCTGGACCGTAGGGCCAGTAGGACGGTCTTCCAGACCGTACCGTTCTCCCTCTCGACCTGTCCGTTACCCCGGGGGTTATAACTGGTCGTCCTGCTTGACGCAATGCCCTTGCTGAGCAGGAATTGATGCAGTTCGTCGCTCATAAAGGAGGACCCCCTATTGCTGTGAATGTAAGCAGGGAATCCGAATAGGGAGAAAATGCTGTGGATGCTTTTATGATGGTGGTTGTGGTCATGTCGGGGCAGGGGATGGCGAACGGGAAGCGTGAGTACTCGTCAATCACGTTGAGGAAGTACGTGTTGCAGTTGGTAGAGGGAAGGGTACCTTTGAAATCCATGCTGAGGCGTTCAAAGGGGCGGGAAGCCCTGATCAGATGTGCTTTTTCGGGGCGGTAGAAGTGCGGCTTGCACTCCGCGCAGATGCGGCAGTCCCTAGTAACTGTCCTGACCTCCTCGATGGACTAGGGCTGGTTGCGGGTCTTTACAAAATGAAAGAAGCGAGTGATCCCCGGGTGGCAGAGGTCCACGTGGAGGGCTTGGAGGGAGTCCACTTGTGCGTTGGCACAGGTGCCGCGGGACATGGCAACGGGAGGCTCGCTGAGCTTCCCAGGACGATGCAAGATGTCGTAGTTGTAGGTGGATAAATCGATCCTCCACCACAAGATCTTGTCGTTTTTTTATCTTGCCCCTCTGTGCATTGTCAAACATGAAAGCCAGCGACCGTTGGACTATGAGGAGGGTGAACCTCCTGCCTGCCAGTTAATGCCTCCAATGTCGCACAGCTTCTACTATGGCCTGTGCTTCCTTCTCGACTGAGGAGTGGCGGATTGCGGAAGCATGGAGGGTGCGGGAGAAGAAGGCCACGGGTCTGGTCGCTTGGTTGAGGATGGCTGCCAGAGCTACGTCGGACGCGTCACTCTCGACCTGGAAGGGGAGGGACTCATCGATAGCGCGCATCGTGGCCTTTGCGATATCCGCTTTGATGCGGCTGAAGGCCTGGCAGGCCTCCGTCGACAGGGGGAAAGTGGCTGTTTGGATGAGGTGACGGGCTTTGTCGGCGTAGTTGGGGACACACTGGGCGTAATACGAAGAACCTGAGGCAGCGCGTCAGGACCTTGGAGCAGTGGGGGAGAGGGAGCTCCATCAGGGAGTGCATGCGTTCTGGGTCAGGGCCTATCAATCCATTTTGCACTACGTAGCCGAGGATAGCTAGGCGGTCAGTGCTGAACATGCATTTGTCTTTGTTATAAGTCAAATTCAGGAGTTTTGCGGTTTGGAGGAATTTGCGGAGATTGGTGTCATGGTCCTGCTGATCGTGGCCGCAGGTGGTGACATTATCGAGATACGGGAAGTTTGCCCGTAAACCTTATCGGTCGACCATTCGGTCCATCTCTCGTTGGAAGACCGAGACCCCGTTTGTGACACCAAAGGGAACCCTTAAAAAGTGGTAGAGCCGCCCATCCGCTTCGAACGCAGTGTACTTGCGATCGCTCGCGCGGATGGGGAGCTGGTGGTAGGCGGACTTGAGGTCCACCGTGGAGAAGACCTTGTACCGTGCGATCCTGTTGACCAGGTTGGATATACGGGGGAGAGGGTACGCGTCCAACTGCGTAAACCTGTTGATGGTCTGACCATAGTCTATGACCATCCTATTCTTCTCCCCGGTCTTTACCACCAGAACGTGTGCCCGCCAGGGGCTGTTACTAGCCTCGATGACCCCTTCCGTCATAAGCCATTGGACCTTGGACCTGATGAAGACCCAATCCTGGGCACTGTATCGTCTGCTCCTGGTGGCGACAGGTTTGCAATCCGGGGTGAGGTTTGCAAACAAGGACAGGGAATCGACCTTGAGGGTCGCGAGGCTGCAGACAGTTAGGGGAGGTATAGGGCCGCCAAATTTAAATGTTAGGCTCTGGAGGTTACACTGGACGTCTAACCCCAGGAGTGTGGCCGCGCAGAGGTGGGGGGAGGACATAGAGTCTGTCATTTTTAAACTCCCTCCCCTGGACCGTGAGGTCCGCTATACAATACCCCGTGATCTCCACTTAATGGGAGCCAGAGGCCAGGGCGATTTCTTGCTTGACGGGGTAGACAGGGAGAGAGCAGCGTCTTACCGTGGTAGGGTGTATGAAACTATCCGCGCTCCCGGAGTTCAGCAGGCAGGTCGTTTCCTGCCCGTTGAGCAGGACCTTCTTTGTTGCCGTAGAGAGGGTGTGGGGTCGAGACTGGTCCAGAGTGACTGAAACGAGTCGTGGCAGAAGATCGGAGTCGTCATCGGGCGGTGCGTAGTCACCCGCGCCGGGGTCCTCGGAGCCGCTCCAAGATGGTGGCGCCCATCGGTCGCACATGGCGGGGGTGGACAAAATGGGGGTGCCCGTCCCCCCCACGTGGCATCGGAAGCACAAGATGGTGGCGCCCGGAGGCCGCACGTGGCGTTGCGGGATGGGGACAGAGAGGTTCGCAGGCCGCACGGGGCTCTTGGAGAGAGGGGGGTGTCCCGCGGTCGCTGCCCGGGACCGCAGCGACCGCCTTGGCCTGGCAAATGGACAAAAAGTGGCCTTTCTTCCCGCAGCCCTTGCACGTTGCCGATCGGGCTCGGCAACGTTGTCGGGGGTGTTTCGCCTGGCCGCAAAAATAACAGTGGGGCCCCGCGGGTTTTTCGGAGCGTCTTGCGTTGCAGGCCTGTGGTGAGTCCGAGTTCGTGGGGGAGAAGGAGGATGAATTCCATGCTGCCCAGGGGGCCGTATGAATGGGCGTTTTTGTTTGCAACATCTAGAGAGTTTGCGAGGGCCCGTGCCTCCGTGAGGCTCAAGGTTTCCCTTTCTAATAGTCTCTGGTGGATCTGTGGGGACTGCATGCCCGCAACAAAAGCGTCTCGGATGAAGTGTTCGGTGTGCTCATTAGCAGACACTTGTGGGCAGCCGCAGTTCCTCCCCAGTACAAGGAGTGCACGGTAAAAATCGTCCAACGACTCACCAGGGATCTGCTGCCTTGTAGCCACTAAGTGCCGAGCGTAAACTTGATTTACCGGCCGGATGAAGTGTCCTTTGAGCAGTTCTATGGCTGCGTCGTTGTCGGTCGTGTCCTCGATGAGCGTGTAGATGGCGGTGCCGCCGCACGAGTGGAGGATGTGTAGCTTCTGCTCCCTCGTCGGTACGCTTTCCGCCGTACTGAGGTAGCTGTTAAAACAAGCCAGCCAGTGCTTGAATGTGGCTGCTGCATTAGCTGCATGGGGGCTGAGTCGCAGACAATCCGGCTGGATGCGGAGCTCCACCCTGTAAAACTTGTCAATTAAATTGATGCGCGATCAGTAACCACTGAAACGAAGGAGTAGTCCGAATTGAAGGCTTTAATCTACAAGATGTTTCCCCAGCAGCTTGAGTACAGAAAGAATGATGGCTGCTGGGAAACACAGGTTCTTATACCCCGCCTCATTGGGCGGAGCTACCTTACGTCTTGACCAATGAGAAAGCAACACTTGGCCCAATGAGCAGCGAGCCTCCTCCACCAATGGTAGCTCACACTCCCAGGTACCGTAGTACCTCTAGTCATGCTACCACATCCCCCTGTGCGTGAAGCCACACAATGGCCCATAGGTGGAGCCCACAAGGTCAACAACATAAGATAGCTGTAACACAATGGCAGAACATGATACTAATACACTGGTGAATTACTAGTACTATACATTCACCACATTCACCCCCTGTTAATAAAATGAAGCCCGGCGGGGGTGACAGGCTCATAAGTTCAGCTGGTCTGGCGCACGGATTGTGCGCTGCGATCGCCGAAGCTCTGGTGTTGCTGCTGGTCTGGGTGTCGGGCTCATCCGTGCTGGCATCGGAAGTGGGGCCGGTGCGGGCACAGGCGTGGACTCCGGAGGCGTCTCTTCTGGAGCTTCATTCCTGTGGACCGGTGTGGTGTGCTGGAGGGAGCGCGGGAGCCATATAGGGGTGGGGGTGCTGGACATGGTACATTGGGCGGGATATAGTGAGGGGGCTGAGGTGGTGGTGGTGGTGGTGGTGGAGCCTGCGGGCCCCAGGTCCTGGAGGGAGACGGTATCTTGTCGGCCATCGGGGTGTTCGACATAAGCATACTGGGGGTTGGAGTGCAGGAGCTGGACCCACTCTACCAGAGGGTCGGTCTTATGCCTCTTGACGTGTTTTCTGAGGAGGACTGGTCCCGGTGTCTTCAGCCAGGACGGGAATGAGGCCCCCGAGGTAGCTCCCCTAGGGAAAACAAACAAGCGGTCATGAGGAGTCTCGTTCGTGCAAAGGAGGGACCTGACAGAGTGGAGCACATCGGGGAGGACCTCCTGCCAGTGAGAAACTGGGAGATTCCTGGACCGCAGGGTCAGTAGGACGGTCTTCCAGACCATCGCGTTCTCCCTCTCCACCTGCACGTTTCCCCTGGGGTTATAACTAGTAGTCCTGCTCAAGGCAATGCCCTTACTGAGCAGGTACTGACGCAGTTCGTCGATGAACGACGAGCCCCGTTCGCCTTGGATATAACTGGGGAAACCAAACAGGGTGAAGCCACTATGCAGGGCCCTAATGATAGTGGACATGGTCATATTGGGGCAGGGATTGCAATTGGGAAGCGGGAGAACGCATCTATGATGTTGAGGAAATATATATTGCGGTTACTGGAGGGGAGGGGCCCTTTGAAATCGATACTGAGGCGTTCAAAGGGCCGGGATGCCTTTACCAGGTGGGTCTTATCCGGTCGATAGAAGTGCGGTTTACACTCCGCACAGATCTGGCAGTCCCTGGACATAGCTCTGACCTCCTCGGTGGAGTAGGGCAGGTTGCGGACCTTGATATAATGGACGAGCCGGGTGACCCCCGGGTGGCAGAGGTCATCGTGGGTAGCCCGTAGTCGTTCATCTTGCGCGCTGGCGCATGTGCCGCAGGACAGGGCATCTGTGGGCTCATTGAGCTTCCCAGGACGATATACTATATTGTAGTTATAGGTGGAAGTTCGATCCTCCACCTCAAGATCTTATTGTTCTTGATTTTGCCCCGCTGCGTATTGTCGAACATGAAGGCTACTGATCGTTGGCCGGTGACGAGGGTAAACCTCCTACCCGCCTCCAGTGCCGTACTGTTTCCACGATGGCTTGGGCTTCTTTTTCGACCGAGGAGTGTCGAATTTCAGAAGTGGTGAGGGTGCGCGAAAAGAACGCTACCGATCTGCCTGCTTGGTTGAGGGTGGCGGCGAGAGCAACCTCTGATGCGTCACTCTCCCCCTGGAAGGGGACGGACTCGTCCACCGCGCGCATTGCGGCTTTGGAGCTGTCCGTCTTGATGCAGCTGAAGGCCTGGCGGGCCTCAGTTGCCAGTGGGAAGGTGGTGGCCTTGATTAGTGGGCGGGCTTTGTCCACATAATTGGGGACCCACTGTGCGTAGTATGAAAAAGACCCGAGGCACCTCTTCAGAGCCTTGGGACAGTGAGGGAGAGGGAGTTGCAGGAGGGGGCGCATACGGTCAGGGTCGGGCCCTAGGACCCCGTTCTCCATGATGTCGCCGAGGATGGCTCGTCTGGAAAATGCATTTCTCCTTGTTGTAGGTGAGATTGAGGGTTTGGGCGGTTTGGAGAAATTGGTGGAGGTTGGCGTTGTGGTCCTGCTGATCATGGCCGCTGATGGTGACATTGTCCAAGTACGGAAATATGGCCCGCAGCCCGTACTGGTCCACCATTCGGTCCATTGCTCTTTGGAACACCGAAACCCCATTCGTGACGCCAAAGGGGACCCGGAGGAAATGGAAAAGGTGGCCATCAGCCTCAAAAGCCGTGTAGTGGCGGTCCTCCGGGCGGATAGGGAGCTGGTGGTATGCAGACTTCAGATCCACCGTGGAGAACACCTGGTAGTGCGCGATCTGGTTTACCATGTCTGCAATCCGGGGAAGTGGGTACACATCGAGTTGCGTATCCCGGTTAATGGTTTGGCTGTAATCAACCACCATCCGGAACTTTTCACCGGTCTTGACAACCACCACCTGAGCTCTCCAGGGGCTATTACTGGCCTCGATGACTCCCTCCCGCAAGAGACGCTGGACCTCGGACCTAATGAACGTCCTATCCTGCATGCTATACCGCCTGCTTCTGGTGGCGACTGGCTTGCAGTCAGCGGTGAGGTTTGCGAAGAGCTGGGGGGGGGGTCAACTTTTAGGGTCGCGAGGCTGCATATGGTGAGTGGGGGCAGGGGCCCCTCGAACTTGAGGGTTAGGCTCCTGAGGTTACATTGGAAGTCGAGTCCCAATAGGAGAGGAGCGCAGAGGTCTGGGAGCACATATAATTTAAAGTTAGCGTACTCAGTGCCCTGTATTGCTAGGGTTGCAGGAGTGCACCCTTGGATTTGCACCGAGTGCGACCCAGAGGCGAGGGAGATGGTTTGTTGCACCGGGAAAATTGTGAGCGAGCAGCGTCTTACCATGTCCGGGTGAAGGAAGCACTCTGTGCTCCTGGAGTCGAAGAGGCAAGGCGTCTCGTGCCCGTTAACCCGGACGCCCATCATGGAGCTCCAGAGGTGCTTAGGTCGCGACTGGTCCAGGGTGACCGCGCCGAGCTGCGGGTAGACGGGAGCATAGTCAGAGGTGCTGGGGTGGCCCCGCGATGACTGTCCATATTGATCATACGCGTCAAGCGACGTAGCAGATGGCGTCCAAGATGACGGTCCCCATGGATTGCACGTGGCCGGCCGCATGGGGGAGGATGGCCAAGATGGCGGCCCCCGTGCATCGCACATGCTGTGAGGGCTGGAAGATGGCCGCCCCCACTGATAGCACAAGGCTGATGACGCGTCTGCAGGGGGCGGTGTCGGCAGACACGCTGCCACACTGCGGGGTCTGCGGGCCTGTGAGTCTGAGGATCGGGCCTGTGAGTCTGAGGATCGGGCCTGTGAGCTTGAGTTCTTAGACTTGGCCATGCAGTTTGGCGAAATGTCCTTTTCTCCTGCAGCTGCTGCAGTTCGTGTTGCGGGCCGGGCAGTGCTGTCGGGGGTGTTGAGACTGGCCGCAAAAATAGCAGGGTAGACCCCCATGATGGGCGGGCGGCCGTGCGGCACAGGCCTGGGGTAGTCTTTGGTCGGGGCCCACGAGGAGGTCGCGTGGTCAGCCGGGAACGCAGTAAGGCTCTGAAACGCAACCTCCAGAGAGGTGGCTAACTTTACCGTGTCGTCCAGGACCTGGGCCCCCTTTTTGAGAAGGCGCTGTTTCAGATAATTCGACTGGACTCCCGCCACGTAGACGTCTCGGACGGCGAGTTCCATGTGCTGAGTGGCCGTAGCGGCCTGCTAATTACAGTTGCGTGCGAGGGCTTTGAGGTCGCGTAGGTAGTCATCTAGCGATTCCGCGGGGCGCTGGCGGCGAGTGGTGAGGATGTGTCGCGCGTAGACCTTGTTCACGGGCCGTACGTAGAGGCATTCGAGCATCGCGAGGGCGTCTGCGTAGGAGGAGGCCTCGTCGAGCTGAACAGAAATGCGATGGCTCACCCATGTGTGGAGGAGGCTTAGCTTCTGTTCATCGGTGATGGAAGGCGTGGAAGAGGCAGCGAGATAGGCCTTGAAGCATCGAAGCCAGTGCGAAAAAATTTATTTCGCCACCGCAGCCTGCGGATCGAGTTCCAGCCGAACAGGTTTCAGGGCTGATTCCATAGTTGTGTTTAAGCTGATTAAATTGATGCAACCATCAATTCACTCAAAGACACGAGTAGAAGTAAACCGAGGTTTTAATCAGCTTAGAACAGAGCCTGCCTGCGACTGGTACAATACTGTGATCCGCCTACAGGTCAACTGCCCTTTATACTTCCTTTCAAGGGGAGGAGCCATGGGCGGAGCCCGTGCATGCCCCAACATATTGTTTTTGTTCATTCACAACTCTGTCTTAGAATTCCCCCTATACCAAAAAGGGCCGATATTCCAAATGGTGAACAGGGATTCTCACTCCCTGACTCCGATGCAGGCTTCGGTGGGTGCTATTCAGGTCAAACTATATTTCCAATTTATTCCCCGGTATAACCCATACCTTCACCGAAGAATTTTACCTACTTACCCCTTAATAGCATCGATGTCCTGGGTCCTGCGTTATTAAGGAAGTGAAGTAAGCTAATAACCACTTTTTCAGGTTAAGTTATTTTATTATTATACTTTTTTTTCTTTAAGTTACAAACACTTTCTTTACAGAAAGGAAAAAATGATTAGTGATTCTGGATGCTGCTGGTTTGTTGTAGGGACCTTCAGACTCTCTCTCTCTCTCTTGTAGTTCTCCTCCCCTTCTCTCCTGTTGCTGTTTCTCTGTTTTCTCTGTTCTCTGTGTTCTGTCCTCTGTCCTCCCCATTGCTGCTGGTTTGTTGTAGGGACCTTCAGACACTCTCTCTCTCGCTCTCTTTTAGTTCTCCTCCTCTTCTCTCCTGTTGTTGTTTCTCTCTCTCTCTCTCTTTTAGTTCTCCTCCCCTTCTCTCCTGTTGCTGTTTCTCTGTTTTCTCTGTTCTCTGTGTTCTGTCCTCTGTCCTCCCCATTGCTGCTGGTTTGTTGTAGGGATCTTCAGACACTCTCTCTCTCTCTCTCTTTTAGTTCTCCTCCCCTTCTCTCCTGTTGCTGTTTCTCTCGCTCTCTCTCTTTTAGTTCTCCTCCCCTTCTCTCCTGCCGCTGTTTCTCTGTTTTCTCTGTTTTCTCTGTTCTCTCTGTTCTGTCCTCTGTCCTCCCCATTGCTGCTGGTTTGTTGTAGGGACCTTCAGACACTCTCTCTCTCTCTTTTAGTTCTCCTCCCCTTCTCTCCTGTTGCTGTTTCTCTCTCTCTCTCTTTTAGTTCTCCTCCCCTTCTCTCCTGTTGCTGTTTCTCTCTCTCTCTCTTTTAGTTCTCCTCCTCATTCTTGCTGGCGTTGATCTTCGAGCCTTCCACCTCCTTGAGGGGAGCGGAGCTCCCCTGGGCCGTGCCCCGGCCACCAGCTGTTGCTGCTTCGCGTTCTGCTGCTCTCTTCTGCTGCCTCGCGCGTGGGGGGAGGGGCGAGGGGAGCCCGCGCTTAGTGCTTTTTGGCGGGAGAGATCGGGACCTCCGATAGGGGATGGGCTACGGGGCTTAAAGGGGCATGGTGGGACACAACCAGGCCAATGGGTCCCCCTCTATTCAGTACATCACAGTGCTTCAACACAGCACAAAGAAATCTATGCAAACTCTCTTTTTATTTTTCCCTTTCTCCTGCTACAGGTTGTAATAACAATTCTGACAGACTGAAATTGACTGCATTTTTGACAGAAGAGCTGGCCACAGTTTCTGCTCTTTTCAGCTGCCACCAACCTCTTGTGGGATCTTTCCCTGCATTCTCCCAGACCAGATATTGGCAGACTTCTATGTTTCAAATGACACATTCTGTATTTTCCAGAACACCCCGTCTTGACATTTGAAACATTACTATAATTTGGTTTATTTTCCACCCATCCTATTGTACCAACATACATCCCCGATCTTTGTCATTTGTATGCATATCACAGGCTAGTGTCAATAAGAGTCTTGTTTTCCGTTCCAGTCCACTTACCGTGAACCATAGCCATAGCCGCTCAGGAAGGTAACACAATAGCTTTCCGTATGTTGCACTACCTCCAAAGCATTTTACTTCCTTGGGATAGCAGCACCGTAGAAGCTTCCTCATGTCCCTTAGAACCAGCACACAACTCAGTTCATCAGTAACCAAAAGATCTTTTGTCCATCACTGGCTGTTACGTGTCCCATTTTTCCATCGTCCAAATTGTTTTCCATTTCTGATTGGAATGGAGTAATTATAATATCATGTATCACCCACTGATCCCTTTGTTTCATTAATTTAAAATGTTCAATTGATCCTGCTTGTATTCCTAACTTCCCCATTAATGTCTAACATTGTCGTGAATCATGTAAGTCTGCCAACCTCTGGTTTACATGAGAGAATATCTTTCTGACAAAGTGTATATTTTCCATTACAGCATTTGCAAAACCACATTGAACCGTCTTTTTTTTTTCAAACAAATTCTCCCTATTGTTAAATACATAGTAAAAATTTTAAGTCTTATCTTAACACATTACCCATTACTTAACCACACAAATAGACTGTGTGTTACAACTTTACATATTTTCAACTGTTAACAAAATTTAATATCAATATCGAAACATTCCTTCTTGGCTTTGGGAACAATAATTATTACATACTAAATATGGCATATAAACAACATCAATATTATTTGTAATGTACTATATAGTTAAATCAAGAAAACACACTAAACTACCCCTCTATTAAAACATTCACACAGTTTAGAAATGCGGATCAAGTTCTTTAACGACACACATACCCCCCTTATCATATATATATAACAGTCCCTATCAATTTACATGAATTTTTTTTTAATAACGATTACAGCTCTTCAATGCAATATTGTTTTGTTGCATTGGTAACAATTTTCCCGACGTGGTATCAAGCTACAAAAATTCTTAAACTATTGTCATTTATCATATTGGGGTTCCTCGTCAGTCGCTGCTATCTGCCGAGACCCTTAATAATTCCACCGCGTAGTACATCCTCCATGGAGACCGCAGATCACCCATCAGCTAATGTCCAGTTATAATTTGATATTTTAATTTGTTTCTAACCCGTAAAGTTTTCCTCCGGGTTCTGTCATTTAATTCCCTCAAATATGTAGCCAATTGTATCATTAGTTCCCCCCCCCCCAATCCTGTCTAAAAGATTCCTCTCTGGAGTGTAGTTCTCTTCCTTCTTGTGAACTGGTTCGTTATTTATTTTTTCCATCTGAAAATCAAATGAACAGATCAAGGGTGGAGAGGGCCCTATTCTTTAATTTGTACCTTCTATTTTCATTTGGTTAACCCAGAAATGCCCTCTCCAGGACTTCCGGATTTCTTTTGCCACCATTTCTTTTTGAACTGGTTTATTTTCCTTATCATTGATGTACATCATACAATTAAGGCCTGTTAAGCCTCCTCCTTCTGTCATTGCACCCCTGAGTGAGAAATTCTGATACAATTTCTTTTGCTCCAGATACCATGCTTCTCTAATTCAACTGTATGTGTACCCAGAATCTGAACAATCTTGTCTTTACATTTTACAGCTTCACAGATTATTTTCCCTGCAGTCTCAGTGGGTAGCTTCACCCAAATTTCCCCTGTATTATCAATTGGTTTTAATATCTTTATTTTCTAAAGCTCCTTCTTCAAGGTATTTAGCATTCTAAACATCATTATTTCTGCATATGACTTTGTGTGATGACTTTGTGTGATTGCCAGGCACTAGGACCCTGCGGAGCCATGCAGTTTCAATTTCAACGCAGCAATTTCAAAGTCTGCAAAGCAGCTGACTGCTGCCTGCTGTTTATAACTTCCAATTTATGTGAAAATCGGCTTTACAAAATACAACATTTTTTTTTTAAATACAAACATTAAAGGAAATTCACAATTCCTTATTAGACATACACACACCCATTCATCCACTCAGATCTTGGATCTCTACTCTGTAGGATTTCACAAATCCTTATTAAACACACACATACACATTTATCCACTGAGATCTTGGACCTCTATTCTGTAGGGTTTTAGTTATTCTTAACAAAATTTTGAGACCCCTCCATGCGGTTAAGTTTCACTTCTGCAGGAGTTTTTTTTGCCTCTGTTAAGCTTTTCTACTCTTGTTTCATTGTTTCAACTCTCTTGACCATGTTTCAGAGCAAGAGGATTATTCTCATTGCCATTTTTCGGAATTCAAGTTCTGTTCCTGGTTGTCCCTTTCAGTTGCAATCTGAAATTAAGGATAAGTACCCTTTCTGGGCCCTATCCAAGGCTGACTAAGGCACTATCTTCCTGTTTTAGTTAAGGGTCGATTGGTTATTGGTCTCTGAATTCTCGGCGTCCCCATTTTCCAGAAAATTTTCCGCACAATCTGCCTTACTCTAAGGATGATTTATTTTTTGGCCTCCTTTTACCAGTAATGGATGCAAGATTTTTAGTGCTGTCACCAAGATGTCTTGCAGACTTTCACTCAGGGTCAGCATCTTCTAGTCTGCTGATTCACACCCAACCTGAGTTTCAGTCCCCTCGATCCACAGAATATCCTTTCCAGACTAAACTCGGCAGGTAAAGTCTGACTCACACATAGGCCAGAAACTTCTAATATTCTAGCCTTTGTGCCGGTTAGAAACTTCTAATATTCCAACCGTTTCTTGGGAACTAGAAACTTCTAATATTCTAGCCCCTACTCTAGCCCCCATTCTGCTGAGCTAGAAACTTCTAATATTCCAGCCTCGCTTTACCTAGAAACTTCTAATATTCTAGGCCTCCACGCTGGATGCCATGGAGAAAGCAAAAACAGGCTGGGCGTAATTATGGGCTTCTGCCCCACATTGGGCGCCATGTTTTTGTTAATTCACCACTCTGTCTTAGAATTCCCCCATACCAAAAAGGGCCGATATTCCAAATGGTGAACAGGGATTCTCACTCCCTGACTCCGATGCAGGCTTCGGTGGGTGCTATTCAGGTCAAACTATATTTCCAAGTTATTCCCCGGTATAACCCATACCTTCACCGAAGAATTTTACCTACTTACCCCTTAATAGCATCGATGTCCTGGGTCCTGCGTTATTAAGGACGTGAAGTAAGCTAATAACCACTTTTTCAGGTTGAGTTATTTTATTATTATACTTTTTTTTCTTTAAGTTACAAACACTTTCTTTACAGAAAGGAAAAAATGATTAGTGATTCTGGATGCTGCTGGTTTGTTGTAGGGACCTTCAGACTCTCTCTCTCTCTCTTGTAGTTCTCCTCCCCTTCTCTCCTGTTGCTGTTTCTCTGTTTTCTCTGTTCTCTGTGTTCCGTCCTCTGTCCTCCCTATTGCTGCTGGTTTGTTGTAGGGACCTTCAGACACTCTCTCTCTCTCTCTCTTTTAGTTCTCCTCCCCTTCTCTCCTGTTGCTGTTTCTCTCTCTCTCTCTTTTAGTTCTCCTCCCCTTCTCTCCTGTTGCTGTTTCTCTCTCTCTCTCTTTTAGTTCTCCTCCCCTTCTCTCCTGCTGCTGTTTCTCTGTTTTCTCTGTTCTCTGTGTTCTGTCCTCTGTCCTCCCCACTGCTGCTGGTTTGTTGTAGGGACCTTCAGACACTCTCTCTCTCTCTCTTTTAGTTCTCCTCCCCTTCTCTCCTGTTGCTGTTTCTCTCTCTCTCTCTTTTAGTTCTCCTCCCCTTCTCTCCTGTTGCTGTTTCTCTCTCTCTCTCTTTTAGTTCTCCTCCTCATTCTTGCTGGCATTGATCTTTGAGCCTTCCACCTCCTTGAGGGGAGCGGAGCTCCCCCGGGCCGTGCCCCGGCCACCAGCTGTTGCTGCTTCGCGTTCTGCTGTTCTCTTCTGCTGCCTTGCGCGTGGGGGGAGGGGCGAGGGGAGCCCGCGCTTAGTGCTTTTTGGCGGGAGAGATCGGGACCTCCGATAGGGGATGGGCTACGGGGCTTAAAGGGGCATGGTGGGACACAACCAGGCCAATGGGTCCCCCTCTATTCGGTACATCACAGTGCTTCAACACAGCACAAAGAAATCTATGCAAACTCTCTTTTTCTTTTTCCCTTTCTCCTGCTGCAGGTTGTAATAACAATTCTGACAGACTGAAATTGACTGCATTTTTGACAGAAGAGCTGGCCACAGTTTCTGCTCTTTTCAGCTGCCACCAACCTCTTGTGGGATCTTTCCCTGCACTCTCCCAGACCAGATATTGGCAGACTTCTATGTTTCAAATGACACATTCTGTATTTTCCAGAACAATATCCCCCTGTGGATGAAGCCACACAATGGCCCATAGGTGGAGCCCACAAGGTCAACAACATAACATAGCTGAAACACAATGGCAGAACATGATACTAATAAACTGGTGAATTACTAGTACTATACATTCACCACATCAGGTCCTTCCCAACATCTTTAATGGAGGTTAGACAACATCACTAGTGGATAAAAAATGTTGTGAGCACATATCCACTGCCATTAGGGACTGTATAGAATATAATAAAACTGAATCAATCTCACCTTTCACGCTGAGGGAGAACCTTAAGATGGTTCTTAGGGAGGGAAATGATCTCTTATAAAGTGCATTTGGTGAAGACAGCGAGGGTAGAGCAGCAGAGACGGATAGACTCCATTCTTGAGGTAAACCACCTGTACTCACTTGATGCCCCCATCTGCAACAACCACCTTTTTCTGTCAGTGGGTTTGGACTCGAGGTTTAAGTCTTGGTAGGGAAAGAGTCTGGGGGGGTATGGAGACCTGTTTCTGGATGGGAGGTTTGCTAGTTTTAAGGTATTGGCAGTGAAATTCCAACTGCCTGGCTCCAGTCTTTTCGGGTATTTTCAAATTTGTGATTTTTAGCACAAGGCTTTCCCCTCCTTTCCCTTGGCGCCATCCTCTTCTCTTTTGAAGGAGATTTTACCTTTAGCCAGGTTGGACTATTTTGGGCATATATGGCCATATCCTTTCAACGGAAGCAGCTCCATTGGGCGAGGTAAGGATGAAATGGGAGGGTGAATTGGGTCCCATTCTGGGTGGTGAGGTGTGGAGTGAAGCCCTTCACAGGGTCAACTCCACATCTTCCTGTGCTCGGATAAGTTTGATTCAATTCAAGGTGTTTCATAGAACGCATCTGACTAAAACGAGAATGAGCGGGTTCTTCTCTTGAGTGGAGGATAAGTGTGAGCACTGTTCTCAGAAGCCGGCTAATCATACACATATGTTCTGGTCCTGTCCCAAGTTGGGCCTCTTTCATCAACGCCATGTCAGAGATACAACGTGTAGATTTGGATCCGTGTCCGCTGGTGGCCATATTTGGTGTGTCGGACTCACTGGAACATCAGACTGGGGTGAAGGCGGATGTCTTGCCTTTGCCTCGTTGATAGCCTGGAGGCGCATTCTGCTTGGGTGGAGGTCTCTTACTCTGCCTAGTGCCTCGGCTTGTTTGGGTTACTCCTCGTGTCTTTTCTACATAATAATCTTTATTAGTGTCACAAGTAGGCTTACATTAACACTGCAATGAAGTTCCAGTGGGACAGCACAGTGGTGCAGTGATTAGCACTGCTGCCTCACGGCGCTGAGGCCCCAGATCCGATCGTGGCTCTGGGTCACTGTCCATGTGGAGTTTGCACATTCGCCCTGTGTTTGCAGGGATTCCGCCCCCCCCCCCCACCCCCCACCCCAAAGATGTGCAGGGTAGCTGGATTGGCCATGCTAAATTGCCCCTTAATTGGAAAAAATGAATTGGGTACTCTCAATTAAAAAAATATATATATAAAAAAAGAAGTTACTGTGAAAATCCCCCAGTCGCCACATTCCGGCGCTTGTTCGGGTACACAGAGAGAGAATTCAGAATGTCCAATTCACCTAACAAGCACGATTTCTGGGACTTTTGGGAGGAAACCGGAGTACCTGGAGGAAATCCACGGAGACACGGGGAGAACGTGCAGACTCTGCACAGACAGTGACCTGAGCGGGAATCGAACCTGGGACCCTGGCTCTGTGAAGTAACAGTGCTAACCACTGTGCTACCGTGCCATCAAGGTTAAATACATTATTAGAGCATCGGTGGAGGAGTTATACCTAAGATGGCAGCCATTAATTTCCTTTGTTAAGGAGCTAGTCACTGTCAGCTATTAAGGGGTTTAGTTCAGTTCTTGTGTTAAACTTAATACGTGTTTTTCCTCTCTTGTCTCACGGCGCCGAGATCCCAGGTTCAAATCTGGTTCTGGATCACCGGCCATGTGGAGTTTGCATATTCTTCCCGTGTTTGCGTGGGTTTCACCCCCACAACCCAAACACCCTGGCTTCAGAATGAACTGTACTTTCAGATAGGACAGATGCCTGGTGATCATCGGGGAGAGCACTGCTTGAAATTAAGGAAAATAAAAGGGAGCAGTGTTTGTAAGCTTTTATTGAAATTGAAGGGAGGAGCGTACTGCTGTTTGTATATTATCTGTGGTACAAGAAGTTAAAAGAATCTCGAGTTGTGAGACTTGACCATTTTACCCCATTCGGACAAGTTCAGGTCCATTTAAGAGCGGCGGGAGAGAGAAAATGGGAAACTACAGACCTGTTAGTCTCACATCGGTAGTAGGGAAAATGTTAGAAGCTGTCATAAAGGATAGATAAATGGACACTTGGATAATAATGATGTGATTGGCATAGTCAACATAGACCTATAAATGGGATATATCGGGCGGGAATCTCCCAAAGGACGGCTGAGTGCCGAAGCCGGAGTAAAAAAGGGAGGGTGGGATTCTCCCCTACACAGCGGGTCGGGGGGTCCCGGTGCCAAGGAGTGGCGCGAACCACTCCGGCATCGGGCCGCCCCAAAGGTGTGGAATCCTCCACACTTTCAGGGGCTAGGCCCGCCCCGGAGTAGTTTACACCCCGCCGGCTGGCGGGGAAGGAGCTTGGCGCCACGCCAACCAGCGGCGAAGGGCCTCCACTGGCCGGCGCGAGTTGGCGCATACATGGGAGCGCCAGCATGTGCTGGCGTCATCCCGGCGCATGCGCAGTACGGTTTGACTCCGCATCGGCCATGGCGGAGGACCACAGCGGCCGATGCAGAGGAATAGAGTGCCCCCACGTCACAGGCCGCCCGCGGATCGGTGGGCCCCGATCACGGACCAGGCCACCGCGGGTCACCCCCTGGGGCCAGATCGCCCCCCCCCCCCCCCCCCCACCCCGAGGACCCTGAAGGCCGCCCATGGAGCTGGGTCCCGCCGATAGGGACCAACCTTGATTTCCGCCGGCGGGACCCTCGTTAAACAGGCGTGGCTTCGGCCCATCGCGGCCCGGAGAATTCGGGCGGCCCCAGGGCCCATTGCGTTGCGCCGGACTCCGGCATTCTCCGAAGCTGGCAGCGCGATTCATGCCGGGGCGATTTTTAGGGGGCCGGAGAATTCGGAGGACGCCGACCTCTTGCGATTCTCCCACCCGGCGGGGGGGGGGGGGGGGGGGGGGGGGGTCAGAGAATCCCGCCCAGAGTGTTTTACTCTTCACTTCCTTCCCTTTTGTAAAATCACATGGTTAAAGATCCAGGTCACCCTGACCCTATCCCTGAATTGGTTTGTCTAGTAAGTCTCCTGTCTTATCTCATGCTTCCTCTGAGCTCATTTTATTCAGGAAACAGCTACTGTTCTCGCGACCCTACTGAATATTCAACTTCCCTACTGGATTCCGATGTTAGATAATACTGTTAACAGGTGCTATCCCTCTCTCCTTCAACTGCCACCATCACGACTATCATCAAAAAAAATCTTTGTCCATCCGTCCTTGCTAAAAAACCCATCTTCAACCTTGCTCTCCACTTCAAAGTCCCTGCGTCCCTGAAAATTGCCATCTTATCTCCAACCTCCCTCGCCTTCCTAAGTTCTTGAACTTGCTGTGACCTCCCAAATTTGTGCCTACCTTGCTGGAAACAGAGGGAAACTAAATGTCTGAATCCTTCCATAAGGTTTCTGCTCCTGCCACAGGACCAAAACAGTTCCCATCGATGTCAAAATGACATTCTTGGTGACTGTAAAAAATCTAAAGCTATCCCTGCCCAGCCTTCAAAACCTGCCTGCAGGCTTTGGCACAGATGATCACGCAATCCTCCTCCATAGCCTCTCGCTGATCATCGGGTTTCGTGGAATGCACTGTCTGGTTTGATTTTTATCTATCTAATCACTTCCAGGGAATCGCCTGCAATGTCTTCTCTTCCTGCTCTCACACTGTTGCTAAGGATCCTTGTCCGCCTCTTATTTTCCAACTACATGCTGCCCTTTGGCAACATCATCCAAAAAAAATCAGTTACACACGAAGGCTGACGCCATCCAGCTCGACCTCACCATACTTCTCTCAACCCATCCACTGTCTCCAAATTATCTGACATCCAGCACTGGATAAGAAATTTCCTCCAATTAAATATCAGCAAGTGAATGTCTTTAATACCCACCACAGATTCTACTTGCGAGCTACTGACTCCATCCCTCAAACTGGCAACTGTCTGAGACTGAACAGACTGTCCATAAACTCAAACTATCCTATTTAGTCCTGAGATGACTCTCCAGCCACATATTTGCACCATCGCCAAAACGACCTATTTCCACCTTCACAACATCATTCTACTCTGTCCCAGCCTTAGCTCATCTGCTGCTGAAATGCTTATCCGTGCCTTTTTTCACTTCTAGACTTGACAGTTCCAGTGCACTTCTACCTGGTCTCCCACATTCCATCCTCCGTAAACTGTCATCTAAAACTCTGCTGCTTGTGTTCTAATTTTACACCAAATCCCGTCCACCCATGTGCTTGCTGACCCACATTCGGTCCTCATCAATTAAAGCTGGAGCAGGGGCAGGTGATGTTGCGATGCTGCAAATAAAGTCACCCAGAACCCCTTTGTTAATGCAATGTAAAGCACAATAATCGTTGAAGAGACTGGAAGAGACTCCCACGCAGACATGGGGAGAATGTGCAAACACCACACAGACAGTGACTCAGGGCCAGGATTCAAACCCGGGTCCTCAGCGCCGTTGGCAACAGTGCTAACCACTGTGCCGCGTGCTGCCCGCTGTTGTTTTTTCTGTCGAACTTTTGTTCTCAAAAGAATGCAGTGGTCAAAATAAAACACAAATGTAGAATTCCATTACAAAGCTGCTGCAGCTTTATTATTTCAACATATCCATAGAAGAAAAATTCCCAGTGGAAATAGTTTCCAGCGATGTGCATCCACTTACCTTAAAGAGAAATTGGAACCACGCAGGAGGTTGGTCAACATCTGAAAGCCAACAGGTTATGTTTTTTTGTGTAACCCCTCATAACATATGTTGAGGAGTGGATCTTAACTCAACCCACATGAGAACTAGGCTGGTGGGGAGTAAAAATGACAATTTACTTGCCCACCAGAATGTTTCGTAGTTCTTGACTTTCTCATGTTAACGGTTACTACCAGATAAGAATCTCAACTGCCCACCCGATTCACACATACTAATTGAAGGCCGACAGCCATTTTATCTTGAGCAGGGAAGCAACTACAGATTTGCCACCAGGTGAAGGCGAGTTTGAAGAGGATCAGGAAGGTGAAGGGGCCTTTCAGGCCTACCTCATTACCTTTATTTCAATACCTAGGAGGACGAGCCAGGGCAATTTTCCATTTTGAATGGATACCATTTTAATAGTTATACTGGAATAGCCTAGCTAGAGACATGTCATCTCTGGAGCATTAACCATCAGCATGACAACCACACTGTTGTTGGGGCCCACCACCTTTGATGTATTCAGTGTGCTCAGCTGTCTCTTGATATCGCATGGATTAAATCAATTTGGCTTAAGACTGGTTTCTAAGATGGTGGGTAAACTCAGGAGGAGGCAGATATGGATTACCCACTCTCCACTCCTGTTGAAGCTGACTGCAAATGCTTAATCTGGTCTTTTGCACTCATATGCTGGACTTGTTTATCAATAATGACAGCAATGTTCGTGGAACCTCCTCCTCCCATTAGTTGGTTAACTGTTAACCATGGCTGACCATGACTGGATGTGGCAGGACTGGAGAACTTTGATCTAATCCACTGACTGTGGAAATTGCTTAACTCTATCTATGGCATGCTGGTTCCCTTATTTAGTATGCATATAGTCAAATGTTGTAGGCTCTCCAGATCTTAAGATACACCTGGTGCTGGTCCCAGCAAGCTCTTCCACACTCTTCATTGAACCAGGGTTGGTTTGACAGTAATAGTAGGGCTAGAGATATGCTGGTTACTGAGGTTTCAGATTGTGATGGAATCTTCTCCAATTTAGTTTATATTCCCATAGAATAGAACAATAGAATTACTACAGTGCAGGAGGCCATTTGGCCCATCTCATCTTTACTGACCCTCTGTAAGAGCACCCCACCTAGGCCCACTCCCATAACCCCGTAAACCCACCTGACACATCCTTGTACACAAAGGGGCAATTTGACATGGCCAATTCACTTAATCTGCACTTCTTTGGACTGTGGGAGGAAACCGGAGAACCCGGAGGAAACCCATGCAGACACGAGGAGAAAGTGCAAACTCCACACAGTCACCCAAGGCCAGAATTGAACCTGGGTCCATGGTGCTGAGGCAGCAGTGCTAGCTACTGTGCCAACTTTGCCTCATATTCTTCCCTGCAAAATACATTGCTTCAGACCCATTAATAAATTTTATTTGCCACGTGTCTGCCCATTTCATCAGTTTGTCTAAGCCTCTTGAAATTGGCTACATTTCCAATGTTTAGTGGCATCTGCAAACATTGGAATTATGCCCCAATACCGCCAGGATGTTAATATTTATCCAAAATGCAATGTCTCTAATACTGACCCGTGGGGAAAAAAACATCTCTGCTTTCTGCATTTTAGCTAATTTTATATCTGGGCTATCACATTCCCTTTAATTCCATCAACGAGTCCATTATTTATAGAACATTATTTGAAAATCTATGGATTCTCCATTAGCTGATGCTGAAATTGGGAAATGCGATTGGGTGGAGAATAGGTTCCGACGGCAAAATTGCGGTGGGCATCGATTTGACGGCAAATCGCGATTCTCTGTCACCTCGACGGCAGAGTCAATGCGGTCCAGAACATACATACAGTAAACACCGTTTGAACATCATTAGCCAGACTGAGCTGGTATTCTCCATCTCCGATGGGCCGAGTTCCCGATGGCATGGTTCACTTGTGCTTTTAAAAATCATGAAACCGGTGTCATGGCTGCTGAGGGAGAGAGTGGGTACGGAAAGTGTCCAGCATCTCCATAGTTTTCCGACAGTTGTGCCACTGGCCAGGGAGTTTCTGCCAGGGCCGGGGTGAGTAGCGGGGCTTGTGGGGGTAGCGGGGAGGGGGGTGGGCGGGGGAGGGGGAGGGTTGGCCAGGAGGTGGTCTGTGGGGTCAAGGAGATGGGCATGGAACACCATTGCCACAGCCGGAGAGGCAGCTATGCAGCTGCGCATGCCATTGTTAGCCACTGTGAACTTAGAGCCACAGGTCGTATAGGTGTCCCCGCAGGCCACCCCGCTAGGTACCCTCTGGCCCCAGCCGACCCATCAGCTATAGGGGCACGCTCCAGCGCCATCTTGTTGGCTGGGATGAGTGTGAATGGGGATTCTAATGTGTATATGCAGCTGCAGCTTGTCAGTCTCCCGAGTGTCAATCACAGACCCAGTGAATCCTGCACCGTTTTTCATTGGAATCGTTGTGGTGCAGGTGTTAGCCACTCCACAATCGCTGAATCGATCCAGGTTCAGGTTCGGGGCCAGGTTTGCTGTCGTCAAAGTACACAAATCCTTCCCCAGTGTCAACACTTAGTCTCAGGAACGGAGAATCCTGTCCCATATACAGATTAAACCGCACTCCATCCATTCCTCCATCAAATAACCCAATTGAAGTTTGTCAGAGACAGCTCCTTTAACAAAGCTAGGTTCTCCTGTGACAATTAATTTTGTTCTGGATTATGGTCTCTTGATGTTTCACTGACATGAGGCTGACTGGCCTAGTTACAAGGTTTATCCTTTTTGAGGAGTGGTGTAATTCCTAGTGTGTGCAATTACCTAAGACTGGGAAATGGATTTCATTTGCACACACGTTGTTCCAAATCAATTCTATTACAAATATGATTCTAATAAAGGAGCAAGAATATCACATTAGTCCTCATTACCAATGACAGTGCAGAGATTTGCAGTACTCATTGTAGTATAATCCCTAATGGATCACCTGCTCACCCTTTTGTGTGGTTATTAAATCCCTTGGGTTGCTTTACTGCTTGAAGAAAGGGATTAAAAAGGTCACTGTGAATCTGCCATCTGTTAGATAATTTCCAAATTATTAGTTGTTTAAAGTGACATTTCATTTGCATTTTGAAATATGAATGTATAATGCATCTTGAGTTGTTACAGTCATTCAAACATTCAATAATAACCTACACTTCTCTGTACAATTATTAGTGATGAATTATTTGCAAATAATACATGCCTCAAATTGCACACTTTTTTAAATTAAAGTAGCAATTTGGCCTATAATGTCTCTTTGTATATAATCCTAATAATTGGATTCAGGTGCATTCGAAGAAAAAGTAGTCATTTATTGAGAATGATGTTTCGTCAGGAGGTGCTATTCTCTTTGTGAAATGTTCATTCACTGATGTTAACATTGTCTGATGAAATTGTATGATTGGCATCCAATTTAAAACTAGACAAAGCTGAATAAACAGAAAAACAAATGACAAATTTACTGTGATCTAAGAAAGTACAGCAATAGAGCAACTCCAATGCACAATGCCTTGCATTTTGGGATACTCTTTTGTATCTGTGATTGTTTAAATAGTGATGATTGCTATCTCAGCTGTCCCATCATTAGGAAGCACTGATGGGGACCAGTTTTTTAAAATCTCTACAGGGAGGGGGGGGGGTGTAGAAGTCAGGTATTTTAAATACACTTAATATAGGTAAGAAGACTGTTTAAGACAGAAATATCAATTCCCAGTTTTAAAATGAAAGAACCATACAATTTCCAAACTCAGTCATGAGTTTGCAAAACACAGAAGTCTGATAAAAACATCACATTTTTCCAAGGGCAAGGGCGGAATCCATAGCAATGAGGGATAAGGATGAAGTATTGTACGGTTCTCACGCAGCTCGAGATTAGGTTGAATCATATCCCATAAATTATACAAGCTAAAAAAAATATCTTGAACTATATTGCCTTGTTTTTAATAAATGGACAGTTAAAACATCGACTCAAATATACCAACAACCGGCAACCGTGAATTAAATAAAACTGGATCGAATCCATAGAGATACTTCACAGGGGGAAACTGCTTGAGAAGAGACTTCACCGTACAAATATTTCATCTATCGGAGGCTGCACTTCCCTGCTGCTGGGCTTCAGAACAGCACAGGAGCAGCTTATGAAGCTCCATAGTTCACCTCTGCTGAGGGTCAATGGAAGGGGGCTCATCATTGCCAACAGTAGCAGCTCCCCAGCTCATGCCTCACCAAAGGGCAGATGGAGAAATAAATACCGGAGATTAATTGCAAATCGGGGAGACCCCAACAAAAGAATAGAACTAGCTCTCTTGAAGGTGTGAGTACCAGTGTTTTTGGAGGCTAGGTTTGCACAGCAGGTTGCTGCTAAATTCTGCAGTTTCATGGAATAAGGCCTCCTTCGCACTGGACCAGGTGAGCAAGAACTGCTGGCGGTTGACAAGGTGCCCCTCACAGCAGGGTTAACTCCTCCTGTGTCTCTGCCTCTCACCAAATTGTGTGCTTTCTTCTTCTGCAAGCACAATAAGGAGATATGTGTTGACAATGGCTTATATGCAAAGAAGGGAAAGGCATCATTTGGGCAGGATAACTGTAAGACATGGGCACAAGAGGACAATTGGTTGATCATAAATATGAGTATTGGCTGCTCAAATGGGGGATATGATCCCGCCGCCACCAGAGGTGGTTCAAACCACGGCGGCGGGAGAGGCCTCCCAGCAGCGGGACTTCGGCCCATCGCGGGCCGGAGAATCGCCGCAGGGGGCTCGCCGCTCAGCGCGGCGCGATTCCCGCCCCGCCAATTCCCGGGTGGCGGAGAATTTCTGCCACGGCGGGGGCGGGATTTTTGGCGACCCTGGGCGATTCTCCGACCCTGCGGGGGGTCGGAGAATTTCACCCAGGGAGTGGGAGTCTATGGAGGGGTTTGAAAACTGAGACTTTTAAAATCGAGGCATTGAGAGCCAATACCGGGGCGGCGGTGGCATAATGGTATTGTCACTGGATTAGTAATCCAGAGACCCAGGACTAGATGTGAGGGCGTGGGTTCAAGTCCCACCATGGCAGATGATGAAATTTGAATTCCATAAAATTCTGGAATTTAAAGTCTAATGACGATCATGAAACCATTGTCGATTGTCGCAAAGACCCATCTGTTCACCAATGTCCTTACCTGGCCCGGCCTACATGTGGATCCAGGTCCACAGCAATGTGGTTGACTCTCAAATGGAGTAAGAAGTCTTACAACACCAGGTTAAAGTTCAACAGGTTTGTTTGGAATCACTAGCTTTAGGAGCGTTGCTCCTTCATCAGGTGATGAAGGAGCAACCCTCCATAAGCTAGTGATTCCAAACAAACGTGTTGGACTTTAACCCGGTATTGTAAGACTTCTTACTGTGCCCACCCAAGTCCAACGCCAACATCTCCACATCATATCAAATGGAGGGTAGTTGGAGACGGGCAATAAATGCTGGCCCAGCCAGCGATGCCCACATCCTGTAAATGAATAAAACAAATACAGCCATTGAGCATAGGGGTGATAGGCAGAGTAGACTTGGTGCAAGTTAGGACAGGGTAGGGCAGAGTTTTGGATGATTTTAAGCTTGTGGAGCTCAAGGTAGAATTCTGAAGTCCAGTCTGGAGCGCATAAGAATACTCAAATCTAAGAGTAACAAAGACATGAATAAGGGTTTCTGCAGATGAGCTGATGAAGGGGTGATGATGGGTGAAGTTATGGCACAAATATGTTCAGAGCACACTGTTCAGAAAGGCTGAAAAAATAAATGCTTTATCCCAATATCTTTCACATTTATAAATAAGCATAACATAATATTGTAAAAGTCATTGAATTTCAGTTTCTTTTCAAAGTCTTCATTACCTTTAATGGAAGTTTCATATACAACAAGTACACCAGGTTTACTCCCTGTCACATTCAGTGACACTACCGAGTGCAACTTTTTATAAGATGCCACGTTTATGTCCTTAACCGTAGTGCTCATGCCTCACGCACAACACCTTGGCCTACTTGCCCAAACTTTTTAGAGACACCATTCTAATCTCAGGACTTGGCCTGCCTGCCCAGCTTCATGTCCTTTGTAATAGTGTTTCTCAGTGCAATGTTCAGAAATAAGCTCCAAGGTTTTTAAAAAAAATATTGCACTGTGGACATGCTCATGGGACAAAAGCGTGAACTCACTGAGAGCAATTCCACAGGAAATCTGCAAGTGAAATATGCACTGAAAGTTTTGGGTGCTTTCTGTGTCAGTTACTTCCTCTCGCATTGTCCTCATTACATTTTATTGATATCAGCACTTTGTGAACAATGTGTCCTTCAGCTCGCCATAACCAATGCCACAGTAGATCTGTTGAAACACATTTTTGAGAACTGTTCACACAGCTGAAAGTACCCATATTCAAATTGCCCAGAAAAACATGTACACATGATAAAACTCTTGATGAACTTCAGCTAAAATTTAAAAATAATACCCATTTCATTTAAGCAGTTTGATTAAATATCTTCTATAATAACCACAGATGATGGACACAAAAAAAACCCCACGTACATTTCATTATGTAATTAAATTTGAAACTGTAATTGCAAAGATTTTGGCTGGGAATTTGCAGTGCTATAAAAGTCTGCCAAAACTTTTGCCTGTATTGGATGCCCATAAATCTCCTCTAATCTGACAATTTACCAGAGTCAAAGCACTTAAACATTTTTCTGTGCTCCTGGTGACATTTCGGCCCTTTTTAGAAGCCTGCCTGAAAGAGTCACCAAATGGCTGCAGCAGATCTTGGATACCTGCAGCCATGGAGTGTACCCAGTCATCTACAGAGTGGGCCATACATTTGCATTTTATTTTACATTGCCTTCAACCGATACAAATTTACAGCCTGTGATATTTCCAACATTTGCATGTGTTTAGAATGCATCCACACATATTTTATAACCTCTGTCACTTCTGTGGAGAAATAAAAATCAGACCTGCAAGAGAATTTCCTGATCATGCCAGCTGGGGTTATGCCAGAAAGCTGGTGTATATTCAGTGAAAATGTCTACCCTTTAGGTGCATCACTTTATTAAAACCATTTAAAAAAAAAATATAGCTAAGCAATCTCACATCCAATGGATCAGATCAAAGCTCTGCAATACTGTCACATCCAGTTGTGAATGTTGAGAGAGAAGGAAACAACTAATGGGAGGAGGAAGCTCAATAAACAGCCCCACCCATGATGGCACTGCCCAGCAAATCAGTGAAAAAGAGGATGAAGGATTTGCAAACGCCTTCAGTGAGAAGTGCTGAGTGGATGATCCACCTCCTGAGGTTCCCACCATGACAGATGCCAGTCTTTAGTCAATTCAATTAATTCCGCGTGATATCAAGAAATGACCGAAGGCAGTGGATACTGTTAGGATTGCAGGCCCTGGCAATATTCAGGAGGTCGTACGAAAACCTTGTGCTCCAGAACTAGCCACACCACTAGCTAAACTGTTCCAGTACAATAAATCACATTGGCATCTATTGACAACATGGAAAATTGTCTAGCTGTGTCCTGCCTTACAAAGCAGGATAAATTCAATCTGTCCAATTACCACCACATCAGTCTTCTCTCGGTCATCAGCAGTGATGAAAAGTTTTGTTGGGCGTTATCAAGCCGCACCTACTCAGAAACAGCCTGCTCATCGATACTCAGTTTGCATTTCACCAGGGTCTCCACTTGGTGCAAACATTGGTGAAAGAGGTGAATTCCAGAGATGAGGTGAGAGCGATTGCCCTTGATATCAAGGCAATATTTGACCAATGCACCATCAAGAAGCCAGAGCAAAACTGAAGTCAATGTAAATCAGGGGGGAAACTCTCCACTTGTTGGAAGTATACCTAGCACCAAAAAGATGGCTGTGGTTGTTGTAGACCATTCTATTCAGCCCCTGGACATTGCTGTAGAAGTTGCTCAGGTTAGTGCCCTAGATCCAATAGCTTTCAGCTGCTTCCCCGCAACCCAAGGTCGAAAGTGGGGATGTTCACTGATGATTGCAAGTGTTTTGTTTCATTTGGAATTTCTTGCATACTGAAGTGGACCTGAACAACATTCAGACTTGGGCTGATAAGTGGCAAGTAATATTCGCATCACACAAGCTCCAGACAATGCCTATCACCAATGAGGGAAAATCGACTCATTGCCCCATGGCATCCAATGATATTACAATTGCCTCCCCATGATTAACATCCTGTGGATTAATACGGAGCAGAAATTTAACTGAATCAGCCACAAAAATACTGTGGCTACAAGAGCAGGTCAGAATCTGGGATATGTAATTCACCTCCTTTCAGAGCTCCTTCCAAGCACAAGACCATCATTCACCGCCTAGAAGAACAAGGACAGCAGACGCATGGGAACACGACCACTTGCAACTCCTCTTTTACTTCACACACTATCCTGGCTTGGAACATCGCAGTTACAATCCTGGAACTCTCTTCCCGAGCAACGCTGTGGGTAAACCCATACCAGATGGATTGAAAGGGATTACCTTCTCAAGGGCAATTTGGAATGGACAATAATAATGGACTGGCTTTACCAGCAACGCTCACATTCCATGAAAACAATGAAAACGGAGCCAAAGTATTTTCTTCAAATTATTTAAAATTTATTGATAAAATTCAAAAACATTTCCAAAGAAGATTTAAACAATACAATATTCAATTAACAATGCATATATACAACTGTAAAATCATGAAGAACATTTTGGTAGAGGCAAGCACCATGACAAGTATATCTACTGTAAGGAGCTTAGATTAAGGGTTTCAACAAACAGCAATTAGTGACACAGTTTGAGTGACCTCAACACTGTTGTGCTCTGTTAGTCGGTATCTCCATTTCTCGGTGCAGAAATGGAGACACCCAACAGTCATATTTCTTTATTCCCCCACCAAGGGTAGTGGTGAGCTTAGGATTCATTAAACAAAGGAAAAATAGCTGACATTTTTAAGAGGCCATATTTTGCGGTCACATCATATGCCCATAAAGCATATTGGGAGATTGGGCACTCAGCTTGGAATTTGGACACTGCAAATTTACAAATTGGGCTCCAGAAAATCAGGGGATTTCTTTTGTGGTTTCTGCAAAGGCATGGTCGAACATTTCTCTGGGATGTCACTTAAAATATAAATTGCCTTGTCCGCTGGTGATTTATTTATCCCTCACCAGTTCAATGGACTGCCTGCCCCATGAAGATAGGACTTCAAATAGTCATTCAAGTGAGGATGATTAAAGATGTAATGTTGATGGAATATCAACATTTCCCCCATTGTGTGTCAATTACATTGTATACTACATCAATACCATTATCACATGACTCAAATGGTCTGGAGAGGAAGCCGAAGGCAGCCTGGGACCAGCACCTCTGTGGAATTGATCTCACCCAGGAAAAGAACCTGGCCTTGAAAAGACAGGCATCTCAGGCAGTGGCGAGGGGCTAATCTGCTTTGCGTGCAAGATTATATTTCTTCACCACAGATGCATGACTACAATTTTGATTGAAAAGCCAGAAAAATCCAAGCTCCAAGGAAGCAAGTAGAATGGTCAAGCAGGCAGCATTTTCAACCACCATCCTAAAGACCGTGTAATCTAATGACACGTTTCCTCACCTTTCTAGTAATCTAAATGCATGGTACATCTCATAGAAATCATCTTGTGATGGGTGTGTGTTTTGGGGGAGTTGGCGTTTATTGCATTTGCATTTCAGGTGTTGTGGTGAATGGATGTTTATCCTTTATTTTGATTTATATGATTTTTAAAATAACAGCACTTGAGGGATTAAAACACTGCTCTAAAAATACATCTTGTTGTGGTCAACCAAGAGGGTAGAAGGGGAAGATTATTCCACATCTCTTCCCATCCATAACTGTCAGGTAAATTCAAATAAATTATCTTTTGTATATCTAATGGCAAATAGCATAAAAACTGTGAACTCAGGCAGCATGGTGGCACAGTGGTTAGCATTACTGCCTCACGGCGCTGAGGTCCCAGGTTCGGTCCCGGCTCTGGGTCACTGTCCGTGCGGAGTTTGCACATTCTCCCCGTGTTTGCATGGGTTTCACCCCCACAACCCAAAGATGCGCAGGTTAGGTGGATTGGCCACCCTAAATTGCCCCTTAATTGGAAAAAATGAATCGGGTACTCTAAATTTATTTAAAAAAACAAAAAATAACCAATAGAACCTTACAGCGCAGTACAGGCCCTTCGGCCCTCGATGTTGCGCCGACCTGTGAAACCAATCTAAAGCCCAGTATAAAAAACTGTGAACTGCAAAACTTTCACTAAAAACAGCAAATGTGTTAAAGAATAAGGAGTTAACTTGCAATCTGTATTTGAAATGAGTTTGGATATACAGGCCCCATTGTACAATCTCACCATCTTAACCATCTCACTCTTACAGCTCTGAGGACCCGGGCTCGATCCCAGCCCTGGGTCACTGTCTGTGTGGAGTTTGCACATTCTCCTTGTGTCTGCATGAGTTTCCTCCCCACAACCCAAAGATGCGCAGCCTAGGTTGGTTGGCCATGCTAAATTGCCCCTTAATTGGAAAAAAAATAATTGGGTACACAAATTTATTAAAAAAAACAAAAAATAACCAATAGAACATATACAGCGCTGTACAGGCCCTTCGGCCCTCGATGTTGCGCCGACCTGTGAAACCAATCTAAAGCCCATGTACACTATTCCATTATCATCTATATGTTTATCCAATGACCACTCAAATGCCCTTAATGTTGGCGAGTCCACTACTGTTGCAGGCAGGGCATTCCACGCCCTTACTACTCTCCGAGTAAAGAACCTACCTCTGACATCTGTCCCATATCTATCTCCCCTCAATTTAAAGCTATGTCCCCTCGTGCTAGCCATCACCATCCAGGGAAAAAGGCTCTCACTGTCCACCCTATCTAATCCTCTGATCATCTTGTATGCCTCAATTAAGTCACCTCTTAACCTTCTTCTCTCTAACAAAAACAGCCTCAAGTCCCTCAGTCTTTCCTCATAAGATCTTCCCTCCATACCAGGCAACATCCTGGTAAATCGCCCTTTCCAATGCTTCCACATCCTTCCTATAATACAGCAACCAGAACTACACGCAATACTCCAAATGCAGCCGCACCAGAGTTTTGTACAGCTGCAACATGACCCCCTGGCTCCGAAACTAAATCCCTCTATCAATAAAAGCTAATATGCCAAATGCCTTCTTAACAACCCTATCAACCTGGGTGGTAACTTTCAGGGATCTATGGACATGGACACGAAGATCTCTCTGCGCATCCACACTACCAAGAATCTTACCATTAGCCCAGTACTCTGTATTCCAGTTACTCCTTCCAAAATGAATCACCTTACTTTTCTGCATTAAACTCCATTTGCCACTACTCAGCCCAGCTCTGCAGCTTATCTATGTCCCTCTGTAACCTGCAACATCCTTCCGCACTGTCCAAGACTCCAACGACTTTCGTGTCATCCGCAAATTTACTCACCCATCCTTCTACGCCTTCCTCCAGCTCATTCATAAAAATAACAAACACCAGTGGCCCAAAACAGATCCTTGTGGTACACCACTAGTAACTGAACTCCAGGCTGAACATTTCCCATCAACCACCACCCTCTGCCTGCTTACAGCTAGCCAATTTCTGATCCAAACCGCTAAATCACCCTCAATCCCATGCCACCGTATTTTCTGCAATAGCCTACTGTGGGGAACCTTATCAAACACTTTACTGAAATCCATATACACCACAACTGCTTTACCCTCGTCCATCCGTTTGGTCACCTTCTCAAAGAACTCAATAAGGTCTGTGAGGCACAACCTACCCTTCGCAAAACCATGTTGACTATCCCTAATCAAATTATTCCTTTCTAGATGATAATAAATCCTATCTCTTATAATCCTTTCCAAGACTTTGCCCACAACAGAAGTAAGGCTCACTGGTCTCTACTCCCCTTCTTGAACAAGGGGACATTTGCTATCCTCCAGTCTTCTGGCACTATTCCTGTAGACAATGACAACATGAAGATCACAGCCAAAGGCTCTGCAATCTCCTCCATAGCTTCCCAGAGAATCTTAGGATAAATCCCATCCGGCCCGTGGGACTTATTTATTTTCACACTTTTCAGAATAGTTAACACCTTCTCCTTACGAACCTCCATCCTGTCTAGTCTAGTAGCCTGTATTTCAGTATTCTCCTCAACAACATTGTCTTTTTCCTGTGTGAATACTGATGAAAAATATTCATTTAACGCCTCTCCTATCTCCTCGGACTCGACACACAACTTCCCACTACTGTCCTTGACCGGCCCTCTCTTACCCTAGTCATTCTTTTATTCCTGACATACTATAGAAAGCTTTAGGGTTTTCCTAGATCCTACCTGCCAAGGACTTCTCATATCCCCTCCTGGCTCTTCTTAGCTCTCTCTTTAGGTCCTTCCTGGCTAACTTGTAACTCTCAAGCGCCCTAACTGAACCTTCAGGTCTCATCTTTACATAAGCTTCCTTCTTCCTCTTGACAAGTGATTCAACTACTTTAGTCAACCACGGTTCCCTCGCTCGACCACTTCCTCTGCCTGCCACGGACATACTTATCAAGGACGCGCAGTAGCTGTTCCTTGAACAAGCTCAACATTTGAATTGTGCCCATCCCCATTTCCTTTCCCATCCTATGCATCCTAAGTCTTGCCTAATCGCATCATAATTGCCTTTCCCCCAGCTATAACTCTTGCCCTGTGGTATATACCTATCCCTTTCCATCGCTAAAGTAAACGTAACCGAATTGTGGTCACTATCAGTGCTCACCTACCTCCAAATCTAACACCTGGCCTGGTTCATTACCCAGCACCAAATCCAATGTGGCCTCGCCTCTTGTTGGCCTATCTACATACTGTGTCAGGAAATCCTCCTGCACACATTGGACAAAAACTGACCCATCTAAATTACTCAAACTGTAGCGTTTCGAATCAATATTTGGAACGTTAAAGTCCCCCATAACAACTACCATGTGACTTTCGCTCCTATCCAGAATCATCTTTGCAATCTTTTCCTCTACATCTCTGGAACTTTTTGGAGGACTATAGAAAACTCCCGAAAGGGTGACCTCTCCTTTCCTGTTTCTAACCTCAACCCATACTACCTCAGTAGACGAGTCCTCATCAAACGTCCTTTCAACCACCGTAATACTGTCCTTGACTAACAATGCCACACCTCCCCCTCTTTTACCACCTTCCGTGAGCTTACTGAAACATCTAAACCCCGGAACTTGCAACAACCATTCCTGTCCCTGCTCTATCCATGTCTCCTGCTGAATTAATTTAAACACTCCCGAAGTGAATTAACAAATTTCCCCCCGAGGATATTAGTACCCATCTGGTTCAGCTGTAGACCATCCCGTTTGTAGAGGTCCCACCTACCACAGAATGAGTCCCAATTATCCAGGTATCTGAATCCCTCCCTCCTGCACCACCCCTGTAGCCACGTGCCCAATTGTTCTCTCTCCCTATTCCTCGTCTTGCTAGCACGTGGCATGGGTAACAACCCAGAGATAATAACTCCGTTTGTTCTAGCTCCAAGATTCCACCCTAGCTCCCCGAATACCTGCCTTACATTCCCATCCCTTTTCCTACCTATGTTGTTGGTGTCTAGTGGACCACGACTTTGGACTGCTCCCCCTCCCCCATAAGGATCCCGGAAACACGATCCGAGACATCTCACTCAGGCCCACCTCTCTCAAACCACTCACTATATTTTGCTGTGTACCTACTTACTCAAAAAGGTTTGATGACTCAATTGCATTCAATGCAACATTGAGGAGCCAACATTGTTGGCCCCCATCACAAACTTGACACTGATTTCATCCCATTCCCTGGTCATTCTACCAGGCTGAACCAAACAGTTTTCAATCTCAGCATCCTGCTCAACTTCAATATTTTCTTTATCAGAGCAACACGGTGGCAAAATACATTTGTTTCCATTTCTGCAATATGAAAATCCTCCAACTTTATGTCATCTTTCAAATACAGAAACCCTTGTATATGCTTTTGCTGTCTCCAGGCTCAATTGCACCAACATTTTCCTTATTGGCCAATTGTTCATCTCTGATGAACACCAATTATCCAAACCCCTGCTGCACATACCCTATTGGTGTACTAACCTGACTTGCCTCTTACCCCAGTGCTTGTTGACCTAATGGTTTTTTGGCTGTCAGGAAACAAAAGTAATTTAAAATAATCTTTATTTGTTGGTATTGGAAATAAGGTATAGTTTGAGTAAGTTCAATTTTATGTTTCTGTGTAAGGGTTAAAACTTCAGCTAGCTCATGTTAAACAAAGGTGCCTGCATGTCTATGTTTTGGCATATGTACACCCAGTGCTGTTAGGGAGGAGTTCCAGGATTTTGACACAACAGTGAAGGAAATGTGATATATTTCCAAATCGGGGTAGCAAATGACTTAGAAGAACCTCCAGGTGGTGGAGTTCCCAGGTATCTGCTGCTCTTGCCCTTCCAGATGATAGTGGGATTGGAAGGTACTGCCCAAGGAACCTTGGCGAGTTACTGCAGCGCATCTTGTAGATGGTACACACGGCTGCTACCGTTCGTCGGTGGTGGAGGGTTTGAATGTTTGTGGAAGGGGTAGCAATCAAGCGGGTGCTTTTTCTTGGATGGTGTTGAGCTTCGAGAAGTGTTGTTGGAGCAGCACTCATCCAGGCAAGTGGAGAGTATTCCATTACACTCCTACTTGTGCCTTGTAGATGGAGGACAGGCTTTGGGGGGGGGGGGGGGGGGGTGGTTAGGAGGTGAGTTACTCAAAGGATTCCTAGCCTCTGACCTGCTTTGGTAGCCATATGGCTAGTCCAGTTCAGTTTCTGATCAATGGTAACCCCCAGGATTGTGGGGGATTCAGTGACAATAATGCCATTGAACATCAAGGGACAATAGCTAGATCCTCTCTTATAGGAGATAGTCATTGTCTGTCACTGTGGCGCGAATGTAACTTGCCGTTTGTCATCTTAAGTCTGGATATAGTCCAGGTCTTGCTGCATTTGGACATGGTCTGCTTCATTAACTGAGTCACCGCGAATGGTGCTGAACATGTGCAATCATCTGTGAACATCCCCACTTCTGACCTTATGATGGGAGGCCATTGATGAAGCACCTGAAGATGGTTAGGCCTAGGACACTACCCTGAGGAACTCCTGCAGTGACATCCTGGAGCTGAAATGATTAACCTCCAAACATCTTCCTTTGTGCCAGGTATGACTCCAACCAGCTGATAATTTCCTCCCTAATTCCCACCGATTACTGTTTTGCTAGGGCTCCTTGTGTCAAGGGCAGTCAGTCTCATCTCACATTCAGCTCTTTTGTCCATGCTTGAACCAAGGCTGTAATGAAGTCAGGTGACCGTGACAGACCCCCACACTAAGCGCCAATGAGCAAGTTATTGCTGAGTAAGTGCCGCTTGAAAGTACAGTTGATGACTCCATCATTTTGCTGATGATGGAGAGTAGACCGATAGGAGGGTATAATCCGAGTAGAAAGCAGCTCTCACAGAAACTGACAGTGCAGAGGCAGAACTTTGGAGTAAGGGGCAGAAAACAAGTCCCAGAAGCTAAAGGATAGTTCCAAAAACCAGGAAGATTCAAGTCAAAGGGACAAAGAACTGGAATTTGAACAAGGTACTGTTTACTGAAGTTAAAAGGGGCAGAGATAAGCTTCCAATAAAAGGCAGAGCAGCAAGGTGCAGACCTGATGAAGTTGGCTAGCGAGAAGCCAGATATCTGAAGTACTCCTCAGGTTGATGACACCTTAATACAGCCTGTGAAGCAGTGGTGTGCTATTGGAATGTCAGGGTACACGAGAGTAGGGAAGTTTGAATGCATGTGGCAATCCAAGGCTGGCATTTTTGGCTTCATAACATTTTCTAATTAATCTTTAAATGTTATACATTTTGGCAGCACATGAAAGAGAATGCTACACAAACATGTCTATTCTCAAGCTGCCTCTAAAAGACAGTTCCAAAATCTGAAACAAGGACAAAGTTAACTTGAGAAACGCCATTCTGACCTTTTATGACATTTAGAATTTAGGGACACTTCAATATATTCCCATTCAAAAGGTCCTCAGTCCTATACTGCTAGCTTATTCAAGATTGAACATTTGGACTTTTCACACAACATTTGTTGCAAGAAAATGCAATGGCAGTTTCAAAAAATAACGATAAATCAGGGTTATAGCCCTTCAGCTGATCAGCTGATGCTTTTTAAAATCTTATTTAGATTTCCTTGGTACTGTTTAATCAATTGCCATATATATCTTGCTTGGTACTATGTTCACCTGCTCAGTAATAATTTTGGCTGAGATTTAAAAGCATTATTTCATATTGACCCCGTAAAATAAACATGGAGCAATCTCATTTTAAGGCTGAATATGGATCCACACCTGAAAGATGAAAATAGAAGCATTTGAATCCATGCATCAACCAGTTTCCAAGCTAAAGTATGCAGAACTTAGAACAGAAATCCATTGCATGCCCCGAGGATTTAGCGAACAATAACAAGCTGATTCTTCAATGATCTTCACTAATACTTTGCCAGGGAAAACATTCATGTTTAATGATGCCATATAAATAGCCCTATTGTCTGGGACAATCTGTAATAATGACATTCAAATGACATTGCATGCATAGAGACAACTGCACATGCACAAGACCCGAGGCAATGAGACTGATATTCAGTAATCGCATTACAGAGTCAGTGGGTCTGCTATCTGGAGTTAAGCGCAGGGCTTTGGTAAAGTTAAGCAGAGTTTATCATGAAATAGTTTTATATTAAGTGTCACAAGAGCACAAACAACTAACAAAGAAATACATCATCACCAATCATGACATTTAATTTATATACTTCATAACTCAGGCAGTTTAGATAATACAAGATACAAATCATTGTATTCACTACATTCAATGGTTTCATTTATGTTATTCCAAATATAATTAGCTTCAAAACAATTCACGCAAACATCCCAAAATAAAACAATGAAAATATTCATCCATCTTAAAGACTATTTTTTAATGGGAATTCACTGCTAAGTTGTGCAAGGTAGAGACACTAATATACATATTTATATATAGGAGGGGAAAGAACCTCTGTGGAGCTCTTGCCAGAGTTACAGTGACACCTCAAAGGAAAGAACAAGTGCAGGAAAGGGGAGAACTGTGACTGTCCATTAGTTGGGCAGGCGAAGCATGTGGGAAAATAGAGGCCTTGCAGACACCGGTCCAGTCCAACTGCAACAATATACTTCATAACTGTTATGATAAGGAGAAAGTTCGAGATGGCACTGCAAGCAGAAGGTAGTCCAAAGAGTAGAGGAGCAGACTAGGTATATAGTATAGAAAATACAAATATATGGGGATATCGTGCTCTGCAACCATAAATAAAAGTCCAGAAGGGTGTGCTGCCTACCTACTGCCAGGGAAAGGGATATCTCAAAGCAGTTGGTAAAGAGTTTGGGAGGTGATAGATCAAGTTATCCTGGTTCTTGTTAGGTGAAATAAAAAACAACTGAAGGTGTAGGCTCACCAAAAATATACAGATGCTTAAAGGGTTAAATTCTGAAGGCAGGTTGCATAAGGCTGGTTTGTATTTCTTTGAGTTTAGGAGCTTCATGGGTGCTTTAAGCAAGATAATGTCATTTGATATAGAGAAACCATTTCCGCTGTTGGGGGAACAAAGGGGCACAATTTTGAAATTGAAGCCAGGCAAGTTAAGATCAAAACCAGGAAACATTATTTCACACGGTAGTGGAAATTTGGAACACTATTTCCCAAAATATTTTGGGTGCTGGTGAAATTTTCAAAACTAAGATCAATATAATATTGTTAGGCATGGGTATTAAAGGACTGTAGAAATAAGCAATATTCCTTCTATGGGTGCACAGTTGCTCAACACTCAAATGTACTGTGCAGAGAACAAACAGGCCTTGCACAATGTTCCCTTTAAGATGCACGTGTCTATGGCTGCTTGACAACCTTAAAGGCACTGCCCAGTTCAACAAGCGGCACATGCACTTCAAACAGAAATGAGAGGGACACCAGAACTAAAGCAGGTGCAGATCAGCTATGATCTAACAAAATGGCAGTGTACGCTCAAGAAGTCAAATGGCCAACTCCTATTCCACAAGACCATTGCATATTATAATGTTAAAGGGAAATCATGCAATTAAATTTTAAAAAGAGTGCAATTTATACTTATTAACACAATGGGCGTGAACAAGGCAAAGAAGGCAAAATACTAGGCAGTCCATCAAGTCTGTTCGAACAGTCATGGTTAAATTCATCGTCGTCATGCCCAGTGTACTTTTGACTTGCTTTTAGTGGTGCAACCTCCTGGAACAAGCAAAAGACATTAAAAGAAATGTTAGGCCAGTTCATAAATTTAAAAAATCTGGGAATTTTTTTTCTCACCCAAGTTCCATGGCATCAAATTGACTTTGAAGTTAATACCCACTGTCCCGCTTTTTGTACAGTTATATCAGGCACAGCAAGGAACTCGTCCAGCTCTTTCTTGAAATGTTACAGAGAATTCACACATACCATGCAAGTCTATTAACTGTTCCAAGTGTTGATAACCATTTGCATAAAGAAAAAAAAAACTTAACTGACATTTAACCTACTCTTGTGTTTGCAGAGCTTATAAACATGACACCCTGTTTACCCTAATCTATTTCAAAGTCTGTCCTGACAGATAAGGGTCTGACTTGTGCCAAAAACATGAAAAACAATTTAGCCCCTTCGCTAATTTGAATATTTCAATTAAATCTCTCAGAGACCTGAGCTTTTCTGAAAGTGCGAGAGCTTTTATAAATTGAGATTATTTAACTAGTCTTCCTTGTATATGTATTTTAAGGCTTCCAATATCGCCCACCATGTGAGGGGACCAGAAATGAACACAGTATTCAAGATGAGGCCTAACTAAACTATTATACAAGGTCATTGTAGTTATTTGAGTTTCACACCGAATTATCCTTGCTATACATCATGCCAATCTACTTGCCTCCCCAATAGTGGTACCATACTCTTATAAAAATTGTCCGTTGCAAAAAAGCACCCAATTCAATCCGATATCAATCTTACTAGACTCCACCATAATTAAGTTAATTATTATACAACCTCTTGTCAAAAGTTCTTGAAACTCCTTGCCCCACCAATCTGGTTAACTTCTCAAAAAATTAAATATTTCCAGGTAATTCCACCATTAATAGAAAACACAGGTACTTGCATGATTATTTAAAAAGAAATATTGCACTTGCACTCTTTTCCGATTCTCTTGGCAGACCAACCATCTTATAACCACCACAGCTTATAAAAGAATGCAGTTTCTGCTCACCTGCAGTCAGACCGAATTGGTGTGGCACATTTAAATGCACTGATCACTACATTCGACCAAATAACAGTCGGGAGAAAAAAAAGGACCACATTAAAAGCATAAGCAATTGTAAAAAAATCTGAAATAAAAGTATCCTTATGATTAAAAGAAAATTTATAAAGATACTTCCTCTTGCTATTTTATTTGAAGCAGCTAGTTTGTTTCAGATGACAAAATTAGAAAAACTAAAAAAATACACCCTTTCAGTCTTTTTTGGAAAATAAAGAGAAAAGGACGTGGAAATATCTACTGCAATTTCAGTAAAAGTAACTAACTTATTTTGTCTGTATTTTATTTACAATGCTGGACATCAGAGATTCTAGAAATCAAGTACACTAACTTATGTACGATAAATTATTTTTCTTTTAATATAAATATATTAATATATTTATGCAAGAAATGCATAATGAGAAATCATATTTTCAGCCTGACCTGATGGCTCCTTAATGTCAGAGTTAAAATTACTCCTGGTATACGAGTTATCGTGAACAGTTCATTACATACTTCTAATATTTTTTAAAATAAATTAGAGTATCCAATTATTTGTTTCCAAGTAAGAGGCAATTTAGGATGGCCAATCCACCAACTCTGCACATCTTTGGGTTGTGGGGGTGAAACCCACGCAAACACATGGAGAATGTGCAAACTCCACACAGACAGTGACCCACGGAGCTGGGATCGAGTAGGTGGATTGGCCAGCATGGTAGCACATTGGTTAGAACTGTAGCTTCACAGCACCAAGGACCCGGGTTCAATTCCCAGCTTGGGCCACTGTCTGTGTGGAGTCTGCATGGGTTTCCTCTAAGTGCTCAGGTTTCCTCCTACAAGCCCCAAAAGACATGCTTGTGAGGTGAATTGAACGTTCTGAATTCTCTCGGTGTACCCAAACAGGTACCAGTGTGGGGCGACCAGGGGACTTTCACAGTAACTCAACTGCAGTGTTAATGTAAGTCTACTTGTGACAATAAATAAGATTATATTATATTAAACATAACAGAAATATAATGGGGGGGGGGGGGGGGGGGAAACTATCTGGAAAGAGTTGGCACGGGCTCAAAAGCTTCCTCTTTGCCCTTAATAGCTCTGTGGTTCCATATGCCGGACTTACAACCCCCCCGGGTAGGGTAGCAGTCTTTTCAGAAACTAATTTTCAAGAGGCCAATGGCAGCTTAAAAAACAAATCAGACCCAATGTCCACTGGCACTGAGCACCAGTGAGCTCACAGTTGCAGCCATAGCAACTCGCACCCCTTCCTTCCTTACCTGCCTGCTTTACAGTGAGCTCAACACGAGGAATAAAATACTGGGGCAAAACTCCAACACTAAAAAGGTAAGGCCAAAGTGCATCACTCACCGGCAACGCACGCTGCCTGTGAACTGGAATAAGAAACGGACACCGGTATAGGAGACCTGTGCCGTTTTATTCAAGACTGCCAGCCACCTCTTTAGCCAACCCCAAGCGAAAGCAGGCATCTGAGCGGATTTGCAGACTTTTGCTCAGCCTCTATGCCCCCGCCCCAGGTGACAGCGTTCCCAAATCCCGGCTGTGTTTCCGTGACAACCGGTCCATAATTCCTCAGCACAAGGGCCGTTACCAACCCGCCACACAGGAGAATAAGTCAACTCACAGGAGAGATGATGTCCCAGGTTGAAGATTAAACATGGTGGGAGGGAGTCCGGGCCTCGGCCGAGCTGGCCCCTCCGCGCACTCTGGCCCCCAATATCCTCACCCGCGGTAGGCGGAGGGAGACCCAGCCCACCTCCCACTCGCGGGTGTGAAAGGGAAAGGGTGCGCATGCGCACGTCCTCCCCGTTTCCCCGCCGGTCCCGGCTACCTCCAACCTGCGCGCGCTGACGTCAACGAGCGGCGGAGTGATCGTCCTGCGGGGGGGGAGGGGCGGGGAGTGAGAGGGGGAGGGGTGGGACGTAGGGGGAGGGGGGCTGGGGCGGGGCTACGCTGAGGCGGCGGCCTTGTCGCCTGACTACGTGCTTCCCTTGGCGACGCGGGAGGGGGCGGGGAGGAGGCCTCTCTCTCTCTCGCGGCTCTGTCAGGCTGCGGCTTTTGAGCAGCGGCGGCGGGGATAGGGAAAAGAAAGGTGGGGGGGGGAGGAACGTCAATCGAATCACGAGAGCGAGCGGGACCCGAGGAAGAGAGAGTGGGGGGGTGTGTGTGTGGGCGATCCCTGCTTGCTAACAGCCGGACACACAGGGAGAGAGAGAGATCGGGGCCGCGCATCCTCATCCTGCCTCCTGTAAGCGGAGAAGAAGTCAAGGTAACATTCAGCGAATGCCGGGCTGTTTTCATTCTGCTCCTCTCGCCGGTTGCCGGGCCGGGAGGGGAGGGGAGGGGAGGGGGGCGCAATGGTACGTTCCCTTGCGGCGAAGTTAACCCCGGCCGCGGTGGGGGCGTGTTTGTGTTTTTAAATGTCAGCCGGCGGCCTCGAGCTGCGTCAGAACGGTTTAAATATTCAAAAAAAACACAACTCTGGCTTTATTCCGAGTGACAGGTCGGTCAAGCGTTGGATTTCACCCCCCCCCCCCCCCCGATCGGGGGGGGGGGGGGGGGGGCGACGCCTATTTGGGAACGCCAATGTCTTGCCTTCCACACATTTATATGCACACATGCGGATTGTCAGTAAGCGATGGGGTTTATTGGAATAAGGGCAAGTGCGTATGCGTTTGATCCACTTGTCGTCCCCCGTGTTTGTCCTTATCCGCCGGGGCCTCGCTGGAATCAATGGCTATCGTGACAACCTGACTTGATGCCCTCTTCGGCCATTGTGACGTCCGGCGACGGACGGCGCTCTCGACCAGTGAGGAAGTGGGCCTGCCCCCCACGTCAGGGCGTCGCCGCCCATCTCCGCCAATCGACAGCCGGAAGGGGCGGGGTCTCCCGCCTCCTTGTTCAGGTTAGGTGGAGGAGTCACACGGCGGCTTGGTGGGGTGGCCGGGGTCCATTTTCACCGACCCGGCTGATTCCTGGTTGAAAAGCGCGCCAGCTTTTCTTTCCCACTTGTTCTCTTCCCCTCTTCGCAAATGCGTGAGCTGCACGGATAATGCGCCAAGGCCCCGGTCTTTTTAAATCCCCCTGACAGTTCCCAGACTTAAGTTGAGCAAAAGGTCAAGTTCAAAAATGGGGTCGAATTTTTTTAAAAATGCACCCGCTTGTTGTCACTTTAAAGCCCCTTGTTAGATTTGTAAACGATATTGATCCCCCTCCCCCCCCCCCCCCCCCCCCCCCCATTTAAGCACCCCATACATTTTCCAGCTAAAATTAAAGCAAAGTGCCGCGGATGCTGGAAATCCGAAATAAGGACAGGCAACTCCAGCATTTTTCGTTTACGAGCTTGTCACGTTCATGTTCTATACACCGTTGGCATGACCTTTCCTATTCAACCTGTCATGTTGTTCCTGCGCCTCCGGTTTGTTTGTTTAGGCAGTCAGCCCAATTTGAGGCGAGAGATTGCTGCTACAACCGAATTTTATTTTCCTGTCAGTACTTAGTTGATGGGCAAGGTTAGGTTCCAAGTGTGGATCGGATTGAGGCTGTAGTTTTTGGTCCACCTGGTGCAGAGTCTGCTGATCGGGTTTTGTCGACGTTCTAAGAGCTACTTTTTGGTGTATCCATAATTACAATTTCTCAGAGACTGGTGACGGGAGTTCGTTATTTTTTTTGCAACGCAAATGTACGCTCTTCCATTTTTCACTTTCATACATGGACGCTGTCATTATTTTGACACCCCAGACGAAGAACCAAAATGCCTTATCCTTATGTAGCATTTTCGGGTTTTATGCAAAACCATGTAATTCTGTATTTTAAAAGCCGTCTCCAGTCCTTTCAAGTACAGATCATGATCCCTGTTCGGTTTCCCCGAACGACCCTAGATTTTATGGCGATTTATCAGAGTTCTTGCATGGAATGTTTAGGTTTAACTATTCGATCAGATTATGTTGTTACTTGTGTTCTCCCGTAAATATAAAGTGATTGGGGGTTTCGGCACAAAGTCCATTTAGCTGCTTTGACTTTTTCTAAGTTTAAAGTTATGTCGTTATGGTTTCGAGGCCCTTGTAGTAACAAGGATCCAAGTCTGTCTAATTAAATTGTTAATGTTCAGTCAAAAAAGCATCAATTGTACAATGAACTCGTTTTATAAATATGAATGCAATATAGAAGTAAGCTATATATTTATCAGTCGTTTTTATAAACTTGTTGGAATATAGGGCGTGGCTGGTGGAATTAGAGAAACTATTTTTTAAAAAACTGCTGTAGAGTGACCCGGGTTGTTGCTAAGCTGCAGCTGCGTATCTTGAAACCATGATGTTGACATGTCTTTTCTGGTTCGACGTGATAACACATGTTCCTTGGTATAAGTATTTTTATTGTAAAATAATTCGGGGAACCTAAAGGGTAGATGTTTGAGTCCTGACAACAGTTGCACTTAGTTGAAATAAAACAATGAATTTAAATTTATGAAGTTGGTTGGAAGAATGATTTTAATTACTTGCCTTATTTTCTTAAATTTTGAAATAATTCTTAATGCAAACTATTAGAAATAGTGTTTTTAGGATGGTTTTTCATCATGATTTTAGGTTGCCCTAAATTCTCCTTGCTTCCGAGAACAATTTGGGTTGTGAGGAAAACAGTAATACAGAAAATACATGAAGTAGTGACTTAACTGTTTAGGTGTTGCACAATGTGGCTTATGTATTGCAGTATCCTAACAGGCTTAATTGTGGCATGAATTCAAATCTATATAGTGTGGAATTATGTTTAGCAGACAATCTTAAATTGCATAGCATGTTTTTTTGGATTATGATTCGAATTTGCTGCTACTGTAGTCTGTTTGGCTTGTGCTGCTTAGCTGCTGGCATGGACAGGTTTGGACGAATGGCCTGTATTTGTGCCTTGTATCCTAGGTAGTTACCCAAAATACATTTCTATATCCAGCGTCATTTTGTCATCAGCACTGCAGTTGCCGGGAAGTCTGTGGGAGTTGCCAGTAATGCTGCAGAGCATGCTTTGGAATCGTTCACTTGTGAATTTTCTGAATAATTTGTTAGAATGACATTGCTGGTCACCATTTAGATATTTCAGTTCATTAATTAATGTTCACTTCAGGTACAGCACTATATTACTCACAGTTTAATTTGTCAGTTGGTTTACTTGGTAATTGTCACACATGGAAAGCATTTGTTTTTTTTTAAAACAAATTATTTGACCACACCTGAAATCTTGAGTGTATTCTTGGATTTGTAATACAGAGTGCAAAAAATATTCTCTCTTGGCTTGTGATAATTTGCTTTATATTCAACCATTTTGAGAGTGGGTGCTTATAATTTTCACCAGAAAAGCGAGTGAGTACTGGAGTGAGAAAGGAAATTAATGCTTTTGTTTTTTGGGTGGTGGAGGTAAAGAGGAGACAAGATTGTCAACTACAATGGGGCAATTACCTGTTTATTTCCTACTCTATGGTAATCTGGGAATTTGAGTTTGTCTAAATGATTGCACATATTCTGGAGTATCTCAGTGTGTTGCTTTGAACTGTGGATTATTTGTAATCCTATTATGAGATCTATTAAAGACAACATTTTTATTTCAAACAGAATGCTAATTTACACTATTTTGATCTGCTCCCTTAGTGGCCAGGCAGTTGCAGGAAATGGTTAAATAATTATGGTTTGAAGTTAGTGTAGGAATGGTACAAATGAAGTTGATTGTTATGGTGATGTTTGACACACAATGGATCTCTATTTTGAAAAGTTCCGTTTTCAGATTTAGTCCCTGGCCAATTAAGGGCAGCAGAAAAATTGCAGTATATTATCCTATAGCGGTAGAGATGGGATACTGTAGCTTATTTTTATTTGAACTTCAGGTTGTCAACATTTTGTTGTAAATGGTGTTATATTTTATCTTATCACTAAGAGAAATCAAAATGACTGTTGAAGGCCAACAATGTAAGACCATCACCAAAGTTGAAAGTAATAAAGGAGAGATGAGCTAAATCAGAAGTGGTGAATATGTGATTCTAGGCTTGGGTTTTAAACCTGAATAGTAGAAGGAAAGAAAAATGAAAAGAGCCAAATCATTCCACAGTTTAGAGGTTCTGAGAAAGAATAAATCCAAGTCTGAGACCACAACAGAAAAGTGGAGGAATTTATACAAGATGCCTTGTATTAAGTAGACGTTTTTAGTTCAAGAAAGGAGGCTATTCTTGATCTAGTTCAAGAAGGGAGGCTGTTCTTGATCTATTTTAAAAAATAAATTTAGAGTTCCCAATTCATTTTTTTCCAAGTAAGGAACAATTTAATGTGGCCAATCCACCTACCCTGCACATCTTTGGGTTGTGGGGGTGAAACCCACACAAACACGGGGAGCATGTGCGAACTCTGCACGGACAGAGATCCAGAGCTGGGATCAAACCTGGGACCTCGGTGTCGTGAAACACCAATGTTAACCACTGCGTCATTGTGCTGCCTTAAAGAAGGCTATTGTTGATCTAGATCAAGAAAGGAGGTTTTGTTGATCTAGTTCAAGAAAGGAGGCTATTCTTGATCTAGTTCGAGAAAGGAGGACATTCTTGATCTAGTTCTAGAAAGGGGGCTATTCTTGGTCTAGTTCAAGAAAGTAGGCTATTCCTGATCTAGGTCAAGAAAGGAGGCTATTCTTGATCTAGGTCGAGATAGGAGGCTATTCCTGATCTAGGCTGAGAACGGAGGCTATTCCTGATCTAGGCCGAGAAAAGAGGATATTCTTGATCTAGGTCGAGAAAGGAGGCTATTATGACCTAGGTCGAGGAAGGAGGCTATTCTTGATCTAGGTCGAGAAAGGAGCTATTCCTGATCTAGGTCGAGAAAGGAGGCTATTCGTGATCTAGGTCGAGAAAGGAGGCTATTCTTGATCTAGGTCAAGAAAGGAGGCTATTCTTGATCTAGGTCGAGAAAGGAGGGTATTATGACTTAGGTCGAGAAAGGAGGCTATTCTTGATCTAGGTCGAGAAAGGAGGCTATTCCTGATCTAGGTCGAGAAAGGAGGCAATTCGTGATCAAGGTCGAGAAAGGAGGCTATTCGTGATCTAGGTCGAGAAAGGAGGCTATTCTTGATCTTGGTCGAGAAAGGAGGCTATTCTTGATCTAGGTCGAGAAAGGAGGCTATTCTTGATCTTGATCGAGAAAGGAGGCTATTCTTGATCTAGGTCGAGAAAGGAGGCTATTCCTGATCTAGGTCGAGAAAGGAGGCTATTTCTGATCTAGGTCGAGAAAGGAGGCTATTCCTGATCTAGGTCGAGAAAGGAGGCTATTCTTGATCTAGGGCGAGAAAGGAGGCTATTCTTGATCTAGGTCGAGAAAGGAGGCTATTCTTGATCTAGGTCGAGAAAGGAGGCTATTCTTGATCTAGGTCGAGAAAGGAGGCTATTCTTGATCTAGGTCGAGAAAGGAGGCTATTCCTGATCTAGGTCGAGAAAGGAGGCTATTTCTGATCTAGGTCGAGAAAGGAGGCTATTCCTGATCTAGGTCGAGAAAGAAGGCTATTCTTGATCTAGGTCGAGAAAGGAGGCTATTCTTGATCTAGGTCGAGAAAGGAGGCTATTCTTGATCTAGGTCGAGAAAGGAGGCTAATCTTGATCTAGGTCGAGAAAGGAGGCTATTCTTTAGGTCGAGAAAGGAGGCTATTCTTGATCTTGGTCGAGAAAGGAGGCTATTCTTGATCTAGTTGTAGGGAATTAAGTGGGTAAAGCAAGTGTGGAGGAACATTGGCAAAGCAGCTACTAAAATGTAATTGGCTTTGAACGAAAAGTCGAAAAAGAAGAGAAGCTAAAAGACTGAAAAGGCAAAGTGGTTAGGAAGAAGAAAGACCAGCAAGGAACTGAAAAGGGAAATGGAAAAAAATTATAACCCCCACAAAGTAAGAATTAAGAGGAAGAAGTAGGATTGGTTAGACATTTAAGAAAAAACAATGGCAGATAGGTTCATACATTTTTTTGTTTTTCCATACAGAAGATTATGATCCTGGGAATGAAAGAGTACACAAAGGAAATTAAACATAAAAAAGAAAAAGTGCTGAAAAAGTTGATGGAATTCAAGTGGAAGAAACATTGAATCTTGATATAACATTTGACAACTTTTATTTAGCACCTTTAACATGATAAACACCCCACAGAATTGTTATGGAACGGAATGAGGCCATTTGGCCCATCTTGATGACACCAGCTCCCCAAATGAACGTTATGACTTAGTGCCATTCTCCTACCTTTACGCCATAACCCTGCATATTATTATTTCTATTTAGATAACATGCCTCAATGGAAACAGCCTTCACTCTTCCAGGCATTGCATTCCAGACCCCAAGCACTCGCAGCGTGAAAAAGTTTTTTTCTCACATCACATTTCCTTTTGCAAATCACTTTAAATCTGTGCCCTCTTATTCTCAATCCATTTACATGCAGGAACAGTTTCCTCCTATCTACTCTGTCTAGCCCCCTCGTGACTTTGAACATCTCTATCCAGCCTATCTTCAGAATTGAAGTTTCAATTGAACCATTTTTGGAAACCACATCTGCACTCTGTCCAATGCAGTCACACCCTTCCGATAGTGTGAAGCCCAGAACAGCACACAATATTCCAACTAACCAACATCTTGTATAAGTTTAGCATAACCTCCTTGCTCTCACACTCTATGCCCCTATTAATAAAGCCTAAGATATTGTATGCTTTATTAATTGCTCTCTCCACCTGTAATGACTTATTCACATACACCCAGGCCCCTCTGCTCCTGTGCACCCTTTCGAGTTGTACTCCTTATTTTATATTGTGTTTCATGTTCTTCATACGAAAATGAATCACCTCACACTTCTCTGCATTGAACTTCATCTGCCACCTATCTGTCCACTCTACACAACATGTTTGAAGTTCTACATTGTCATCCTCGCAGTTTACGATGTTTCTAATCATCCACAAACGCGATGTTGCTGAGGGACAGCATGCAGATGGGAAATAAGAAGGGGACAAGTATAGATTATTGGGGGACACCAGAGGTAAGGTACAGCAGCAGGAAGATAAAGCTAGTGCAAGTGATTCCCTAGCTACAGTTACAAAGAATAGAACCAGGTGAGAACAATTCCACCCAAGCATTAAAGAAGAATGGTAAGGTCAACTAAGTCCACAGACAGGCTGAGAGAAAGTACATCTTTGTCATATTCATATAAGGTATCATCTGTGACTTTGAGAGTTTTTGGTACTGTGGCAGAGGTAGAGATATCTCTGAGGTAGATTATAAGGATTTAAATATGGATATCAGGGGAGATTTTGGAGACACCAACACATTGAAGGACTTTGGAGAGAAGGAGGTTGGAAACGTGGTGTAGTTATGATTTGATTTTATGAACAGGGTGATGAAGATAGGTTTAAAGGAGAGAGGGATGACACCTGAAGAGAAAGAGAAACGTCAACAACATCTGCTGACATGTGGACCAAGAAGGGACATTGGGTGGTCGACAGTTTAGTGGGAATAGGATCGAAGGAGTAGGAAGTGGATCACATGGGCAAGATTAGCACAGAATGGGCATAGGGGAGAGAAACCCATGAAAAATGCAAGTTCACAGTTGGGACAGGGTGGTGAACATTAAAGGAAGTTTGGCTGTTTGCGCTAGTGGAAAGAAAGGGACACGACAAACGCAGCTGATCAGGTGGTCTCGACTTTCTGACAAAGAAGTCCATGAGCTTCTCGCATTTACTATTGCCGATGAGGGTGTAGGGGACAGGAGAGAGGGATTTAAGACAGCAGTTTCCTTAGAGAAAAAAAAGAAGCCGGATATTTGCTTTGCAATCTTGGTTGATCCTGAAATAGGGGACAGTTTTAGGATGGCACAACAGTGTTTTAAGTGGCCAGGTTTTGTGTTGGAGTTTTCATGGCCTATGTAGTTGAGGAAAGTAAGAGAGATAATAGCAGCTGCTCTGAGCACAATGTTTTAAAAATTGCCTTGGATATGAAAGTCATGCAAGGAGTTTCAGGGTTGCTAGTATGACATCTCATTTGGGGAAATGATTGTCTGTAACCATTGATCAGTGTAGGGTAAGTTTTTTAAGAGTCCATAAATGGGATCAAATTCATTCTCACTTAGCAAGAATGTCAATCAAGGATAACAGGCGCATATTTATAAAATGCAAATTGTAAAAAATTAATCTACTTTACATCAGTAATGGAACATGTTGATAAAATGAAATGCCCATTGTGCAAATGGATTTTGAAGATGGTTTAATCAGATGCTGCTTGATCGAGGTGTATCTCCCTTCAGAATATTAATTCTCTCAGATAAGGATCTTGGCACCCACAAACTTCTTGTGGATGATTACAATGACATTGTGGCTTTGACTGAAATTTGAGTTATAAGTAGCAACACCTTTACCCTTACTGCTGTTGTGGCACATGGCTATTTATTACTAAATGAAACCTTGGTTTTCCACCTACTCCTTTTTGGCATTATTTCCTCCTTTGAGCACCTCACCACCTTCCCTCCTTGACTACTTCCTCAGGTCCTTAGAATACTCTCTTATTTCCTCCATTAGGTTCTGCTCTGCATAACTTCTCATTGCCAGTAATTTGAATTTCATCTCTGCTTTCCTTGCCTGCTTCCATGTGAATTTATTGGCTACCTGTCCTCCCCAGACACTCACCCTTATTCATATTCATTCTTGAATTTACTATACCCACGGTCTCACTCATTTCATAGATTTCATAGAATTTACAGTGCAGGAGGCCATTCGGCCCATCGAGTCTGCACCGGCTCCTGGAAAGAGCACCCTACCCAAGGTTAATACCTCCACCCTATCCCCATAACCCAGTAACCCCACCCAACACTAAGGGCAATTTATCATGGCCAATCCACCTAACCTGCACATCTTTGGACTGTGGGAGGAAACCGGAGCACCCAGAGGAAACCCACGCACACACGGGGAGGATGTGCAGACTCCGCACAGACAGTGACCCAAGCCAGAATCGAACCTGGGACCCTGGAGCTGTGAAGCGATTGTGCTATCCACAATGCTACCGTGCTGCCTGTTTTTTGTGTGTGCGTGGGTTTCCTCCGGGTGCTCCGGTTTCCTCCCACAGTCCAAAGATGTGCGGGTTAGGTGGATTGGCCAGGCTAAATTGCCCTTAGTGTCCTAAAAAAAAATAATGTTAATGGGGGTTGTTGGGTTACTGGTATACGGTGGATACGTGGGCTTGAGTGGGGTGATCATTGCTCGGCACAACATTGAGGGCCGAAGGGCCTGTTCTGTGCTGTACTGTTCTAAAAAAAATCTCGAACCATTTTCCTCCATTCTTTAACCACCTCCTTCCATTCCATTTTCTCCTGCATTCCTGCCTGTAAGGAAAAATTTTTCCATGCGCTTCAAACTCTCAACTGTTTAATCCACTTGTTATGATATTTAGGAAAATATTGTCAATTGGCCCAACCATTTCCTCACTTACCTCCTGATATTCTTGTCCCCAACAAAGTGTTTATTGTCTCCCATCCTGGTCATTCTCACGTGACCATGGCTCCATCTAATTTCCCTCAAGTCCAAGTGACATAAATGTAATTCATTTCTAGTGTGCAACTGGTTTAGCGAGCGCACCAGATCTTCATGCCCATGTCAAACCTCTAGCTTAACTAAACCCCATGTTTAGTCCCATGCCATGTCTCACTCACCCAATGATTCCTGATCTTGCTGACCTACTTTTCTTCCCTGTCTTTCAAAGTCTCAAGTTTTAAATTCCTCATGCTTGTTTTTAAATCACTTCATAGCTGTGCTTCTCCCTACTGCCATAACCTTCCCTAACCAATGTAAAGGCCATAAAGAGGGCACAGAGGAGATTTACAATTGTGATGGTGGGAATGAGAGATTTTAGTTATGGGAAGAAAGTAACAAAGCTCGGCCTGTTTTAATAGAACAGAGAAGGCAGGTTATAGGGAGGTAGTCACATCTCAGGTAGAAGAAGAAGGTAGATGGGTTACCGTCAGGGGAGGGAGAGGGAACCGGCAGGCAGTGCAGGGATCCCCTGTGGTCGTTCCCCTCTATAACAAGTATACCGTTTTGGATACTGTTGCGGGGGACGACTTACCAGGGGTAAGCAATAGGGCACATGTCTCTGGCACAGAGTCTGTCCCTGTTGCTCAGAAGGGAAGGGAGAAGAGGAACAGAGCACTTGTCATTGGGGACTCCATAGTTAGAGGAACAGACAGGAGGTTCTGTGGGAACGAAAGAGACTCACGGTTGGTGTGTTGCCTCCCAGGTGCCAGGGTTCGTGATGTCTCTGATCGTGTTTTTGGGATCCTTAAGGGGGAGGGGGAGCAACCCCAAGTCGTGGTCCACATAGGTACTAACGACATAGGTAGGAAGAGAGATGGGGATTTGAGACAGAAATTCAGGGAGCTAGGGTGGAAGCTGAGAGCTAGAACAAACAGAGTTGTTATCTCTGGGTTGTTACCCGTGCCACGTGCTAGCGAAGTGAGAAATAAGGAGAGAGAGGAGTTGAACACGTGGCTACAGGGATGGTGCAGGATGGTTTCCTGGATTATTGGGGCTCATTCTGGGGTAGGTGGGACCTCTACAAACAGGATGGTCTTCACCTGAACCAGAGGGGTACCAATATCCTGGGGGGGAGATTTGCTAGTGCTCTTCGGGGGGGTTTAAACTAATTCAGCAGGGGGATGGGAACCTAAATTGTAGTCCCAGTGTACAGGATGTTGAGAGTAGTGAGGTCAGGGATAGGGTTAAAAGTTCAAAAGAGGGCAAGCAGGACGCTGGTTTGAAGTGTGTCTACTTCAACGCCAGGAGCATCCGGAATAAGGTGGGTGAGCTTGCAGCATGGGTTGGTACCTAGGATCTCAATGTTGTGGCGATTTCGGAGACATGGGTAGAGCAGGGACAGGAATGGTTGTTGCAGGTTCCAGGATTTAGATGTTTCTGTAAGAACAGAGAAGATGGTAAAAGAGGGGGGGGGGGGGGGGGGGGGGGGGGTGGCATTGTTAATCAAGGAAAGTATTACGGCGGTAGAAAGGACGCTTGAGGACTCGTCTACTGAGGCAGTATGGGCCGAGGTTAGGAACAGTAGAGGAGAGGTCACCCTGTTGGGAGTTGTCTATAGACCTCCGAATAGTTCCAGAGATGTAGAGAAAAGGATTGCAAAGATGATTCTTGACAGGAGCGAGAGTAACAGGGTAGTTGTTATGGGGGACTTTAACTTTCCAAATATTGACTGGAAATACTATAGTTCGAGTACTATAGATGGGTCAGTTTTTGTGCAGTGTGTGCAGGAGGGTTTTCTGATACAGTATGTAGACAGGCCAACAAGGGGTGAGGCCACATTGGATTTGGTACTGGGTAATGAACCCGGCCAGGTGTTAGATTTAGATGTAGGTGAGCATTTTGGTGATACTGATCACAACTCGGTTATGTTTACTTTAGCAATGGGCAGGGATAGGTATATACCGCAAGGCAAGAATTATAGCTGGGGGAAGGCAATTATGATGCTATTCGGCAAGATTTAGGATGTATAGGATGGGGAAGGAGACTGCAGGGGATGGGTACAATCGAAATGTGGAGCTTTTTCAAGGAACAGCTACTGCGTGTCCTTGATAAGTATGTACCTGTCAGGCAGGGAGGAAGTTGTCGAGCAAGGGAACCGTGGTTTACTAAGGAAGTTGAAGCACTTGTCAAGAGGAAGAAGAAGGCTTATGTTAGGATGAGACATGATGGCTCAGTTAGGGCACTTGAGAGTTACAAGTTAGCCAGGAAGGACCTAAAGGGAGAGTTAAGAAGAGCGAGGAGAGGACACGAAAAGTCGTTGGCGGATAGGATCAAGGAAAACCCTAAGGCTTTCTATAGGTATATCAGGAATAAAAGAATGACTAGGGTAAGAGAGGGCCAGTCAAGGACAGTAGTGGAAAGTTGTGTGTGGAATCAGAGGAGATAGGGGAAGCATTAAATGGATATTTTTCGTCAGTGTTTACACTGGAGAAAGACAATGTTGTCGAGGAGAACACTCTGGTTCAGTCGACCAGGCTAGATGAAATTGAGGTTCAAAAGGAGGAGGTGTTAGCAATTTTAGAAAATGTCAAAATAGATAAGTCCCCTGGGCCAGATGGGATTTATCCTAGGATTCTCTGGGAAGCCAGGGAGGAGATTGCAGAGCCTTTGTCCTTGATCTTTATGTCGTCTTTGTCGACAGGAATAGTGCCGGAAGACTGGAGGATAGCAAATGTTGTCCCCTTGTTCAAGAAGGGGAGTAGAGACAACCCTGGTAATTATAGACCTGTGAGCCTTACTTCGGTTGTGGGTAAAATGTTGGAAAAGGTTATAAGAGATAGGGTTTATAATCATCTTGAAAAGAACAAGTTGATTAGCGATACTCAACACGGTTTTGTGAAGGGTAGGCCATGCCTCACAAACCTTATTGAGTTTTTTGAGAAGGTGACCAAACAGGTGGATCAGGGTAAAGCTGTTGATGTGGTGTATATGGATTTCAGTAAGGCGTTTGATAAGGTTCCCCACGGTAGGCTATTGCAGAAAATAAGGAAGTATGGAATTGAAGGTGATTTAGCGGTTTGGATCAGTAATTGGCTAGCTGAAAGAAGACAGAGGGTGGTGGTTGATGGCAAATGTTCATCCTGGAGTTCAGTCACTAGTGGTGTACCGCAAGGATCTGTTTTGGGGCCACTGCTGTTTGTCATTTTTATAAATGACTTGGAAGAGGGTGTAGAAGGATGGGTTAGTAAATTTGCAGATGACACGAAGGTCGGTGGAGTTGTGGATAGCGCTGAAGGATGTTATAGGATACAGAGGGACATAGATAAGCTGCAGAGCTGGGATGAGAGGTGGCAGATGGAGTTTAATGCGGAAAAGTGTGAGGTGGTTCACTTTGGAAGGAGTAACAGGAATGCAGAGTACTGGGCTAATGGCAAGATTCTTGGTAGTGTAGATGAACAGAGAGATCTCGGCATCCAGGTACATAAATCCCTGAAAGTTGCCACCCAGGTTAATAGGGCTGTTAAGAAGGCATATGGTGTGCTAGCCTTTATAAGCAGGGGGATTGAGTTTCGGAACCACAAGGTCATGCTGCAGCTGTACATAACTCTGGTGCGGCCGCACCTGGAGTACTGCGTGCAGTTCTGGTCACCACATTATAGGAAGGATGTGGAAGCTTTGGAAAGGGTTCAGAGGAGATTTACTAGGATGTTGCCTGGTATAGAGGGAAGGTCTTACGAGGAAAGGCTCAGGGAATTGAGGTTGTTTTCGTTAGAGAGGAGAAGGCTGAGAGGTGACTTAATAGAGACATATAAGATAGTCAGAGGGTTAGATAGGGTGGACAGTGAGAGTCTTTTTCCTCGGATGGTGATGACCAACACGAGGGGACATAGCTTTAAATTGAGGGGTGATAGATATAGGACAGATGTCAGAGGCAGTTTCTTTACTCAGAGAGTAGTAGGGGTGTGGAACGCCCTGCCTGCAACCGTAGTAGACTCGCCAACTTTAAGGGCATTTAAGTGGTCACTGGATAGACATATGGATGAAAATGGAATAGTGTAGGTCAGATAGGCTTCAGATGGTTTCACAGGTCGGCGCAACATCGAGGGCCGAAGGGCCCGTACTGCGCTGTAGTGTTCTATGTTCTATGTTAATAGTCTGATTGGGGGTGTTCAATGATTAGGTAAGCAGAACTTGCTTCTGGCTGCAGCAGAGATCACGGATTAATATGGCAGAGTTAATATGGTCTTGGAAACTGGTTTCGATTTCTTAAAGGTTTCAAAGGGGAATTTTGCCCCTGAATTGGCCCGGTTTTTAATCTTGTCGTTTTGGCACTCACCGGAGATGGTTTTGAATGGGAGTGTCATATTGTATCAATGATAAGGGGCAGCCTAGAAAACCAGTTGGCTTTTTTTCCCTCCTATTTTCTTGTTGTGAATCAAAAGGGCCAACTCCAGAAGCTTAGGCACATAATTAATGAAGCCTAATATTTTAGTACTGAAGGAATGCTTCATTGTCAGAAGTGCCACCTTTGGGTAAAACCTGAGCCAAAGTACTGTCTGCCTTCTCAGATAGGCATAACATATCCAATAATTTTATTCAAATCAGAGTAGGAAGCTATCCCAGTGACCTGGCCAAAATATCTAAATCAACACCGCAAAAACAGAGTTTCTGGTGATATAACTTGTAGTCTGTGAAATTTTGCTGTATGCAAATTAGCTGCTGCATTAGTGAAGTATTTAGTTTATTCTGAGGACATGAAAGGGGCTATATAAGTTCAAGTTCTTGTCTATGATAAAACATTTAATTGTGTGCCTGTAAAGCAGAAAACAGAAAACATCCTCGGGCATGGGGAAAGTCTGTGGGTCAACAAAATAAAATCATAAATGTGAATCAACTAGTTAGCACTGTATGCAAAGGTATCGACGGAGTCAGTTGGATCCATGACTTGTATGGAGGGAAGATCTTGTGAGGAAAGGCTAAGGGACTTGAGGCTGTTTTCATTAGAGAGAAGAAGGTTAAGAGGTGACTTAATTGAGGCATACAAGATGATCAGAGGATTCGATAGGGTGGACAGTGAGAGCCTTTTTCCTTGGATGGTGATGGCTAGCATGAGGGGACATAGCTTTAACTTGAGGGGAGATAGATATAGAACAGATCTCAGAGGTAGGTTCTTTACTCAGAGTAGTAGGGGCGTGGAATGCCCTGCCTGCCTGCAACAGTAGTGGACTCGCCAACATTAAGGGCATTTAAATGGGCATTGGGTAAACATATGGATGATAATGGAATAGTGTAGATGGGCTTTAGATTGGTTTCACAGGTCGGCGCAACATCGAGGACCGAAGGGCCTGTACTGCGCTGTAATGTTCTATTGTTGTATTTACTCCATGCTGTAAAATTGCTTTAATGAAACCATTATCTCTCTTTGCAAACACTTGCAGTTCTTTAAAAGTGATTTGAAAGCTAACCATCAACAATTGGCAACTACCACAAAAGCAAAACACTTGAATAGTTTCTTTCCTTGACCAACTATTTTGCTTCCATGTATACCAAAAACAATCAATTTAACATGTAAAAATAATTATTTTAATTTAGTCACCGAATTGCCAAACGTATAAAAACTGACTAATTTTTTTTTCACAGGCCTGTTGACTCAGATTTAATTCTTGAGTTTTGTTCTTTTTTTTTAAGCTAACTTCTAACTCTTAGTTTTCAGTGTTCAGCAGGTGTGTAGTGATCTTCTGTGGGCCATCCAAGCTCTTAACAAAATGTATCGCCTGTACAAGTTTCCCTCTTAAGTCACTATTAAAGTGGTGCTAGTTATTTGTCCTATTCAGATATAGTTCTGCATAAAAACTGTCTGTTAACAGATTCTGCTTACATTTCCAGTTACAGTAACAACATAGAAACCAGTCCCTGTCCCTCCCAGACGCCAAGCAATCTGATCTGCTCAGTTCTTTAATCAAGTTCTTTTGAACCTCATCCCCCAATCTGTCCCATGTGTTTTTTGTGGCAGTCCTTCACGGGAAGATGCAGGATTCAACTCCATTTATGAAGTTTTATTTGCCAAGCCCATTTTATTCAAATCATCATACAGATGTGTTGCTACCTCCAGGCAAAGTTTATTTACCTCTTTGAAATCCTGTCAATTGACACAATGAAATAAAATTTGCAGCTTCACCCCACAATAAGATTTGTCTTTCTGAATTTAGTAACAGTAATCATGAATATCCTTGCATTTCACAAATTGTGTGATCTCAATTTTCGTTGAAAAATATCTGATGAGGGTTTCAAGCATTATATGGACTAATCTTTTTGCAGAATGAGGCAGATATTCTCCAATTGTGTCGTACCTAATATAATGCTCCTGTCATTATAATAGTGTAGCCTCTGTCTCCTTTGCAACAACTCAGGAGATCTATTAATGGTACTGTAGATGAGAAAAGTTGTGATGGAAAGGAGAACCTACAGGATGTAGATAAGAAAGGGAATTCATATTAGATGACGTGTGTAGGAATGTGAGAGGTGTTATAACTGCCTTTTCCAATCTATGCTATATGCAATATTCTTTGTCTCCCACATGCTGCCTATTTGGATAGCGCCATTCTGTGACACCGCTATATTGGCAGCTGTGGGTTTCTGCAGAACCCCATACGTGTAACACCACTAATGCATTCTGAAGGAAATTTGCTTAGTCCAAGACCACTGGTCTGAGAACAATTCTCAGTGTTTAATAATTGGCTTTTGTGAAAGAATTAAGATGATTTCATGAAAAAAGAACTTGATACAAAATATTTCATAGAATTTACAGTGCAGAAGGAGGCCATTTGGCCCATCGAGTCTGCACCGGCTCCTGGAAAGAGCACCCTACCCAAGATTAACACCTCCACCCTATCCCCATAACCCAGTAACCCCACCCAACACTAAGTGCAATTTTGGACACTAAGGGCAATTTCACATGGCCAATCCACCTAACCTGCACATCTTTGGACTGTGGGAGGAAACCGGAGCACCCGGAGAAAACCCACGCGCACACGGGGAGGATGAAAAGATTGTGAGGACTGGGGGGAGAAGACACACATTCATGAAATGAAATGAAAATTGCTTATTGTCACAAGTAGGCTTCAAATGAAGTTACTGTGAAAAGCCCTTAGTCGCCACATTCCGACGCCTGTTCGGGGAGGCTGGTGTGGGAATTGAACCATGCTGCTGGCCTGCCTTGGTCTGCTTTCAAAGCCAGGGATTTAGCCCAGTGTGCTAAACCAGCCCCAGAGTGCTAAACCAGCCCCAGAGTAAACTTTGAGCTGAGGAGTGAAAACTCGGCTATCAGCAAGTTCCACCGGATTTATGTGTAACACGACCACGACAGGACTCGAACCTGCAATCGTCTGTTCAGATAACAGATATGTTATCATCATATCCACCGAAGTCAGACGCCTTATCCATTAGGCCACGCGGCCACATATGAACCAGTGTAGCAGAGGTTCAGCAATTGTAGTAAATATTTTATGTGTTTCAACATGAAATGAAATGAAAAGAAAATCGCTTATTGTCACAAGCTGATTGAACGTCATAAACGTTCAGCTGATCGAGGTAGATCACGCCTGAAAAATTCTTTTGAAGAGGTGACCAAAGTGGTGAACCGAGGAATAAAACAATTTAAATAATGCCAGCAAGCATTCGATAAAGTTTATCATATGAGGCTGTTAGCTAGAATTGAAACTCATGGATGAAGGTCAATTATTGATATAACCTATGTGAAATTAGTTTGTGTAGCTTCCAGCTTGGTTCTAGTCAGCGTGGAATCAGAGCACAAAACTGTACAGGTTCTGTATCTTGATTTGAGAAATTGGGTTGCCTGGTGTGGAAAATTAAAATGAGAATCCCCCTGGTGCAGTAAAGAGCTTACTTCAAAACGTAGGTTGAGGGACCTTGATAAGTTAGAGCGAAGGCAGGTTTACACTCCCAGGTTCTCCTGGACCTGACTAAGCGATACTTGGTGTCAACATTATGTGACAAAAATAGAAAACTCAGTTTTGCAAGATTTGCTTCTTATTTATCATTCGTGCGATTACAAGCGAGTTATAAATTCTCAAAATTGCACCCAAAAAAAAGGCTCGACTGATATTACCAACATTTTTCCTCAAGTTTCCACCCACAGGTATGGTTCTTGCCCTAAATATTGCACTTGGATGCCCATACATTTTATGCGAATGACTTGGATTCAGAAAATCTAAGCAAGCTGGTCAGTTTTGCAGTGGGGTACAGTGTTGGTAATGGGATAAAGGACACATTTGAAAGGCGAATTGAGGAATGATAGGAAATTTGTGATCCATCATCAGATTGTATTTTATTGTATAATCAAAAGCATTGTAATCATTTGTGACAGTTGGATGTTGTATTGGGATGTCCAGGTTTTTCTGGATGGATGAATAAAAATAGGTCTTCCAGTTCCTTATTTTTCTTATGATCTAAACCATTGGTGTGTGGATTGGTCGCAGTTAGTTTGTTGATGCATATTTGAACGTGCATTCCCGTGATCTTTGTCATGCTGTGAAAGAAAGTTTTAACTGCAACATTAACAAAATAGATGTCTAAATTGACAATAGTAAGTTTTCAAAACGGTCCAAATGAGAGAAGGTGATACCATTGAAGGCAGCAAGTATTTGATTAGGAACATAAAAGTAGATAGATATCTTGAGTTTGGCACCATTTACCCATTGGAAGAGTAGTTTTGAAGCCTCATTCCTCCAGGATATTAAATGGATTATTGGGTATGGTGAATGATTGATAGGAGTGGTTTGTAAATGTTGTGAAAGGAAAAGCTTGTTGGGCAAATGGCCTATTCTGTTTTCCATGTATACACCAAGGTATGATAGTTGTGCCTTGTTGTCAGTTTGAATTTTTATTATCGTTCTGTATAAAACATGTTGCAACATTCAGTAAAAATTTAACAATAAGAAGTTGCCAAGTAATGTTTCCAAAATTATTAGTTTAAATGATGTTTCTAATTTAAATGATGTAATTGTTTGATTTATATTTTAAATGGGTTAATTGTTCCTGTGCACTTGTAGTTTACCATTCTTTGTGCAATTGGGTATAGATTCTCAGATAGATAGGGTATATATTGACACAAAAAAGGAATTATCCTATAATGGATGAGGAAAATGTCCTTGAGATAAATACTGAGAAGACCAAGGCCATTGTCTTTGGTCTCTGATCATTCCCTGACCACCTTTCGATGCTATCCCCTGCAACTGTCTAAAGCTGAACCAGAGATCATTTGCAACCTTGGGTGTTTTCTTTTGTTTGACCAAGATAAGCTTCCAATTTCGCTCCCATCACCAAAGCTTCCACCGTTGCAACATTGCCCAACTCTGACCCTTCCTCAGGTATTCTGCTGCTGAAATCCCTATCCTTGCCTTTGTTGCCTCTAGAGTCGACTATGCCAGTGCTCTCCTGGCTGGCCTCCCATCTTCTACCCTACATAAATTTGAACTTATCCAAAATTCTGCTGTCACTACTTTTAAAAAATATTTTTATTCAGGACATTTTCCATTTATAAAAAAAATACACAATTCACTCATTCGACTTTATTCAAGTTTCATATTCAACAACCGACCCACCATCATCCCCCCTTTGTGTGGCCCGTTTTAATATCAGAAAACAAGCCCCCTCCTCTCTACCCCCCCTACTCTGACAATTACCAACTCTCGTAGGAGATAAACAGCCTCCACCTCATAAAATACTTCGTCCGACCCCCTGATGCAAACTTAATTTTCTCCAAATGCAAAAATTCTGCTAGGTCACCCACCCACACCTTTGCCATTGGCAGCTCTGAAGCCCACCACCCTAGCAAAATCCTCCTCTGGGTTATCAGGAAAGTCAAGGCCAACACATCAACCTTTCTCTCCTCCTGCACTCCAGGCTCATCCGATACCTCAAATCTATGGTTCCCACATATGGGTGCCCACAACGACATTCCCTCTGGCTTAAAATGTTGCCTAAACTGGTTTCAAACTCATAACGAGGCTACAACTGCTGGACTCGTAGAGTACCTACCGTGAGAATGGAAGCAGAGCCATCACCAGTGCCCTCAAACTCAACCGTTTACAGGAAGCATCCTACATCTGCCCCCATATCGTTCCTCTCTCCACGACTCATTTCCAAAACTTCTCAATATTTTCCGTCCAATAATAGTTCATCAAATTCGGAAATACCAACACCCCTGACAACTTGTACCTCTGTAGAAAAGTTCTCCGGATCCGAGGCACATTACCTACTCTCACATGCCGAGATCAGTCTATAAATCTTCCTAAAAAAAGAATTGGGTTAGAAAATCGGGAGATTCTGGAAAATAAATAATAACTTCGGCATTTTCACAATTTGAACCCACCCTGCCAACGATAGCGGGAGAACATCCCACCTCTTCAAATTATCCTTCACCCCTTCTACCAGGTTGGCCAAATTCAACTTGTGCAAAAATACCCAAGACAAGGTGACTCACCTAATGAAGGAGCTGCGCTACGAAAGCTAGTAATTCCAAACAAACCTGTTGGACTTTAACCTGGTATTATAAGACTTCTTACTGTGCCCACCCCAGTCAACGCCAGCATCTCCATATCAGGATTATATTGCAATGGTTGTCATCTACTTTCATTTAAGTCGAGCAGTTCTCCCTTCCATTCTCTACCTCTCTATTTCTCTGTCTTGCTTTCTTTTTATGACATGTATTTAAAATCATGGTTGAAGAGGTGGGTTTTAAGGTCCTTAAAGGAGGACCGAGAGGCAAAGAGGTTAAAAGAGGACTAAGCTGAAATTATCGCCATTAAAGTGGGGCCAAAGGAAGTCAGTGTTACACAAGTGTCCAGAATTGGAGGAAGCTAGAGTTCGTGGGTGAGCTGTAAGCCGAGTGGGCACTACAAAACTAAAGGAGACTGATATCATAGATTTGAATGCAATCAGAATTTAAAATTTGGGTGGATCGTGGTCTATTGTAGGTCAGTGAGTGCAGGGATAACTGTGAATGGTACTTTGTGTGAGTTAAAAACAGACAGTAGTGTTTGGAGTTGAGCTCAGGTATATGGAGGGTAGAAGATGGGAGACTGGCCAGGAGAATATTGGAATGGTTGAATCAAAATTAGGGTCTTAAAAGTAGGTTGGCTGAAGCAGGGATGGAGAGGGATCATGTTATAGAGGTGGAAGTATGAGCGATGGAGTGAATGTGGAACCAGAAGGTCAACCCGGGGTCAAATATGCTGAGGTTGCAAAGAGTCTGGTTCATCGTCAGGGGGTGGCCACAGATGGATGATTAGGGAATAGACACATGTCCTCGATTTTCCCTGTGTCGAATTGGAGAAAATTCCTGCTTATTCATACAGACACTGGAGGATTCAAGAAAGGTAGCATTTAAATAGACTGGGTGTTGTCGGCACACTGATACAAATTGTGTTCCTTTGACTGATGTGAAGCACAGATGAGAAGGCCAAGCGCTAAGTGTAGGAGTGGGAAGAGAAGCCAATGCAGGAGATTTTCTGGCTAGGCATGAATAGATACAAATCAAGGGCAGCCCCACTCAGTTGGACAACAGTTGGGCAGCACGGTAGCATTGTGGATAGCACAACTGCTTCACAGCTCCAGGGCCCCAGGTTCGATTCCGGCTTGGGTCACTATCTGTGCGGAGTCTTCACATCCTCCCCGTGTGTGCGTGGGTTTCCTCCGGGTGCTCCGGTTTCCTCCCACAGTCCAAAGATGTGCAGGTTGGGTGGATTGGCCATGATAAATTGCCCTTAGTGTCCAAAATTGCCCTTAGTGTTGGGTGGGGTTACTGGGTTATGGGGATAGGGTGGATTCGCACCGGTTGATAATTGGGGGGGGGGGGGCGATTTTAATAAGGTCCTTGAGCCGAAATTGGATCGATCAAACCTGATGTTGGGGAGGGTATCAGCGGGGGTGAGAGAATTGAGAGGGTTTATGGAGCGTAAGGGGGGAGGTTTGTGAGGCCGAGGACGAAGGAATTTTTGTTTTTCTCCCATGTACATAGTGTGTACTCCCGGATTGACCATTTTGTAATGGACAGGATGTTGTTGGCGGGGGTGGTTGGTTTGGAGTACTCGGCGATTGTGGTTTCGGACCACAGGTGAATCGGGCGGGGAAGGGGGGACAGCGCTCACAGTGGAGGTTAGATGTGGGGCTGTTGGCAGATGAGGTTTGTGAGCGAATGGGGGCTGCTATTTGGGGATATGTGGAGCTGAATGACACGGGTGAGGTTTCGGCTGCCACACTATGGGAGGCACTGAAGGCAATGGTGAGGGGGGTGTTTATTTCAATACGGGCGCATAGAGATAAGATGGATTTGGCGAGGTTAGTTGATGAGATTCTGCAGGTGGATAGGAGGCATTCGGAGGTTTAAGGGGTGGAGTTGTTGAGGGAGCGACAGAAACTTTGGATGGAGTTTGGATTGATATCCAAGATTAAGGGCGTAGGGCAGTTGAGGAGGGCCAAGGGGCGGTCTATGTAAATACAAGGAAAAGGCGAGTGGATTTTGGCACATCAATTGAGGAAGCGGGGAGGGAGATCGGAAAGGTGAAGGACAGGAGGGGGAACACTGCCTGGGACCCGGTGCGGGTGAGTCGGGACCCCTGGCCAGGGTGAAGGGAATGAGGCGTTTTTAGGATGGGTTGGAGTTACCTAGGGTGGAGGAGGACCTCGTGGAGGGATTGGGAGCCCCCATTGGCCTGGTAAGGATGTTGGAGGGTCTGGGGCGATGCAGGTGGGGAAGGCCCCCGGCCTGGATGGGATCCCAGGTGGAATTCTATAAAAGGTTTTCAGGGGACTTGGGGCCCCTGCTGATGAGGGCGCTCAGTGAGGCAATGGAGCAGAGGGTGCTCCCCCTACGTCATCACAGGCCTCAATCTCCTCAATGTTGAAGAGAGATAAGGATACGGAGCAGTGTGGGTCTTACTGGTCAATTTCATTATGTTTATTTTATTTTTTTCCAATTAAGGGGCTATTTAGCGTGGCCAGTGCACTAGCCTGCACATCCTTTTGGGTTGTGGGGGTGAAATCCAAGCAAACACTGGGAGAACGTGCAAACTCTACACAGGCAGTGACCCTGGGCCGGGATCGAACCTGGGACCTCAGCACCGTGAGGCTGCAGGGCTAACCCAATGCGCCACCGTGCTGCCCTGGCCAATTTCATTATTAAATAGGGATGCTAAGTTGCTGGCCAAGATCTTGGCCTCAGGGATTGAGAACTGTGCCAGGGGTGATGGGGAGGACCAGACGGGGTTTGTTAAGGGGATAGTTAAGGGCATCTGTTGGCTAACGTCAGGCGGTTGTTAAATGTTATAATCTGCCCCTGGATGGAAGAAGTGTGGAGGTGGTGGTTGCAATGGATACAGAGAAGGCCTTCAACTGGGTGAAGTGGGACTATTTGTGGGAAATGCTGGGGCGATTTGGGTTTGGGCAGGGGTTTGTGGATTGGGTCCAGTTGTTGTATCGGGCACCGACAGCGAATATGCAAACCAACCGGGTGTGTTTGGAGTATTTCAGGTTGCACCGGGGGACGAGGCGGGGCTGGCCACTTTCCCCATTGCACTTTGCCTTGGCTACAGAGCCATTGGCACTGAGAGCGTCAAGAGATTGGCAGGGGATAGTGTGGGGGGGATTGGAGGACAGGGTCTCATTGTACGCGTGAATCCTTTGGAAGTTATAGGGATGATTATAGGTATATTGGAAGAATTTGGTCGCTTCTTGGGGTACGAATTGAATAAGGGGAAGAGCGAGGTTTTTCCGATCCAAGCGAGGGGGCAGGAGAGGAGGCTGGGTGAGTTGCCATTTTGAGCTTTCGGTATTTGGACATTCAGGTGAAGTGGGGGTGGGAGCAGCTTCATAAGTTGAATCTGGCTTGGATGGTGGAACAGATGAACAGGGATTTTAGGAGGTGGGATGTGCTCCCGCAATCGATGAAGATGACAGTTCTCCCGAGGTTCTTTTGGAGGCGATCTTTTGGAGTGTCAGAAGAACCAGGAATTCCAGGGGGGTGGGAGAGGAGAGGGGGGAGAGAGAGGCCAACGTTTTGGCCTTTACTTCCATGGTAGCCCAGAGACAGATCTTATTGGAGTGACGGGACTCGGGGCCACCAAAACCGGGGTATGGGTGAGCAACCTGGCAGAATTCCTCAGGCTGGAGAAGATAAAGTTCGCCTTGAGAGAGTCTGTGGAGGGGTTTCCCGGAGATGGCAGCCATTCATCGACTTCTTTGAAAATAGGTGATTTGTTGTTGTTGGAGCGGAGCACATTTGTGGGGAGTATAATGGGGTTGCCCCAGAGATTTGGTACATTGGGTACAAACTGAATTTAGGGAAAAGTGAGTATTTATGGTCTCCCCTCCGGGGTGGGGGCTGCCATTTTGCCTGGCGATGTCTCATTTTAGGTATTTGGGGGTGCAAATACTTTCAGGGAGAAATCCCAATCACAGGCATCCTCTTGGGCTCAAATACCAACAGCCCAATAGTTATTGGGGACTCGATAGTTAGAGAGACAGACAGACGGTTCTGTGGAAACGAAAGAGACTCGCGGATGGTATGTTGCCTCCCGGGTGCCAGAGTCCGTGATGTCTCGGACCGTGTTTTCAGAATCCTTAAGGGGGAGGGGGAACAGTCACAAGTCGTGGTACACATCGGTACCGACGACAAGGGACAGGGATTTAAAACAGGAATTTAGGGAGCTAGGGTGGAAGCTGAGAGCCAGGACAAACCATGTTGTCATCTCTGGTTTGTTGCCGGTGCCGTGTGCTAGCGAGGTGAGGAACAGGGAGAGAGTGCAGGTAAACATGTGATAGGAGGGAGGGTTTCAGTTACGTGGATAATTGGAGCACATTCTGGGGAAGGTGGGACCTGTACAGACAGGACGGTTTGCACCTGAACCAGAGGGGCACCAATATCCTGGGAGGGAAATTGACTACGGCTCTTCGTTGGGGGGGGGGGGGGGGGGGGGTTTAAACTAATTTGTCAGGGGGATGGGAAAACGAGCTGTAGTCCAGAAGCCAGTGTTGAGAGTAGTGAGGTACAGAGGAGAGTATCAAGGTCGCAGGAGTATACTGGCAGACAGAAAGGTGGGTTTAAGTGTGTCTATTTTAATGCAGGGAGCATCTGGAATAAGGTAGGTGAACTTGGAGCATGGATTGATACTTAGGATTACGATGTTGTGGCTATTACGGAGACATGGTTAGAACAGGGACAGGAATGGTTGTTGGAAGTTCCGGGGTATAGATGTTTCAGTAAGAGTAGGGAAGGTGGTAAAAGAGGTGGTGGAGTGGCATTGTTAATCAAGGATAGTTTAACGGCTACAGAAAGGCAGTTCGAAGGGGATCTGCCTACTGAGGTAATATGGGCCGAAGTTAGAAATAGGAAAGGAGCGGTCACGTTGTTAGGAATTTTCTATAGGCCCCCAAGTAGTAATAGAGATGTGGAGGGAGAAATTGGAAAACAGATTATGGATAGGTGTGGAGGTCTCCGGGTAGTTGTCATGGGTGACTTTAACTTTCCAAATATTGATTGGAACCTCTATAGGTCAAACAGTTCGGATGGGGTCGTGTTTGTACAGTGTGTGCAGGTGGGTTTCCTTGACACGATATGTGGATAGGCCGACAAGAGGGGGGGCCACATTGGATTTGGTACTGGGTAATGAACCGGGCCAAGTGTTAGATTTGTTTGTGGGAGAGCACTTTGGAGATAGTGACCACAATTTGGTGTCTTTCACTACTGCAATGGAGAGGCATAGGGCCATACTGCAGGGCAAGGTTTATAATTGGGGGAGGGGTAATTATAATGCGATTAGGCAAGAATTAGGGAGCATAAGATGGAGCAGAAACTGTCAGGGAAAGGCACAAATGAAAAGTGGAGCTTGTTCAAGGAACAAATACTGCGTGTCCTTGATAGGCATGTCCCTGTTAGGCAGGGAGGAATGGCCGTGTGAAGGAACCATGGTTCACAAAAGGGGTTGAATGTCTTGTCAAGAGGACAAAAAAAGCATATGTAAGGATGAGAAAACAAGGTTAAGTTGGGTCGCTTGAGGATTACAAGGTAGCAAGGAATGAGCTTTTTTAAAAAAAAAAAAAAGGGGCTTAGGAGAGCTAGGAGGGGACATGAGAAGTTCTTGGCGGGTCGGATCAAGGAAAACCCCAAAGCTTTTTACTCTTAACGTGGGAAATAAAAGAATAACCAGGGTGAGGTTAGGGCTGGTCAAGGACAGTAGTGGGACTTGTGCATGGATTCAGAAGAAATAGGAGAGGCGTGGAATGAATACTTTTCTTCAGTGTTCACCAAGGAGAGGGGCCATGTTTTTGAGGATGAGAGTGTGATACAGGCGGATAGGCTGGAGGAGGTAGATGTTCTGAGGAAGGATGTATTAGCAATTTTGAAAGTCCCCTGGGCCAGATGGGATATATCCAAGGATTCTTTGGGAGGCAAGGGATGAGATTGCAGAGCCTTTGGCTTTGATCTTTGGGTCCTCACTGTCCACTGGGATAGTGCCAGAGGACTGGAGAGTGGCGAATGTTGTTCCTCTGTTCAAGAATGGGAATAGGAAGGACCCTGATAATTGTAGGCCGGTTAGTCTTCCTTTGGTGGTCAGTAAGTTAATGGAAAAGGTCCTGAAGGATAGGATTTATGACCGTTTGGAAAGATGCAGCTTAATCTGGGATAGCCTCACAAATTTGATTGAATTCTTTGAGGAGGTAACTAAGTGTGTAGATGAAGGTAGAGCAGTTGATGTATCTATGGATTTTAGTAAGGCGTTTGATAAGGTTCCCCATGGTCGGCTTATGAAGAAAGTAAGGAGGTATGGGATAGAGTGAAATTTGGCCAGTTGGATAAGTAACTGGCTATCACATAGAAGACAGTGGGTGGTGGTGGATGGACAATTTTCAAGACTGGAGACCAGTTACCAGCAGTGTACCACAGGGATCAGTGCTGGGTTCTCTGCTATTTGTGATTTTTATCAATGACTTGGAGGAAGGGGCTGAAGGGTGAGTCAGTAAATTTGCTGATGACACCAAGATTGGTGGAGTAGTGGAAGAGGTGGAGGGCTATTGTAGGCTGAACAGAGACATTGATAGGATGCAGAGCTGGGCCGAAAAATGGCAGATGTAGTTTATCCCAAGTGCGAGGTGATTCATTTTGGCAGAAAAAAATTTGAATGCGGATTACAGGGTCAACGGCAGTGTTCTAAGGAATGTGGAGGAACAGAGAGATCTTGGGGTTCATGTCCACAGATCTCTGAAGGTTGCCACTCAAGTGGATAGAGTCGTGAAGAAGGCCTATAGTGTGTTAGCATTTATTAACAGGGGGCTTTAGTTTAAGAGCCGCGGGGTTATGCTGCAACTGTACATGACCCTGGTGAGACCACATTTGGAGTATTGTGTGCAGTTATGGTAACATCACTATAGGAAGGATGTGGAAGCATGCGAAAGGGTGCAAAGGAGATTTACCAGGATGCTGACTGGTTTGCAGGATAGGTCTTATGAGGAAAGATTGAGGGAGCTAGGGCTTTTCTCTTTGGAGCGGAGGAGGATGAGAGGCGACTTAATAGAGATTTATAAGATGATGAGGGGAACAGATAGAGTGGACGTTCAGAGACTATTTCCTTGGGTGGATGTAGCTGTTACAAGGGGGCATAACTATAAGGTTCAGGGTGGGAGATATAGGAGGGATGTCCGAGGTAGGTTCTTTACTTGGAGAGTGGTTCGGGTGTGGTATGGACTGCCTGCTGTGATAGTGGAGTCGGACACTTTAGGAACTTTCAAGCGGTTATTGGCTAGGCACATGGAGCACACCAGAATGACAGGGAGTGGGATGGCTTGATCTTGGCTTCGGACAATGCTCGGCACAACATCGAGGGCTGAAGGGCCTCTTCTGTGCTGTAATGTTCTATGTTCTATGTAGCCCAGGAATGGACAGGGCTACGGAAGTTTAATTTCACGAGTTTGGTGGGGAAGGTGAAGGCAGATTTACTGAGGTGGGACATTTTCCCTCTGTTGTTGGCAGGCTGGGTGCAGGCAGTTAAGGTGAATGTTTTGCCACAATTCCTGTTTTTATTTCAATGTCTGCTGGTCTTTTTTGCCTATGGCATTTTTCAGGGGAGTGGACAGGTTGATCATCTTGTTTGGCTGGGGGGAGTGGGGAAGGTAGTCCGGATTAGGGTGATGCTACAGAGGGCACAGCAAACGTGGGGGTGGGTGGGTGGGGGGGGGGGGGGGCTGTGGTTAGGCTTTGCTCATTTGTATTGTAGCTTCACTGGAGCAGCTTGCTTGGGGTATAGCTGGTTCTGGAGCATGTCTTCAGTACTATTGCTGGAATGTTGTCAAGGTCCACAACCTTTGCAGTGTCCAATGCCGTCAGCCATTTCTTGATATCCCATGGGGTGGATCGAATTGGGTGAAGACTGGCATAAGTAATGCTGGGGACCTCAGGAGTGGGCCAAGATAAATCATCCACTTGGCACTTCTGGCTGAAGACTGTTGCAAATGTTTCAGCTTTGTCTTTTGCACTGATGGGCTGGGTTCCCCCCATCATTGAGGATGGGCATATTACTGGAACCTCCTCCTTTTAGTTTAATTCATGAGTGGATGTGGCAGGACTACAAAGCTTAGATCTGATCTGTTGGTTGTGGGATTGCGTAGCTCCGTCTATGCAAGCTGCTTTAAGCAGTTTGGCATTCAAGTAGTCTTGTGTTGTAGCTTCACTTCCTGGGATTGACACCTCATTTTTAGATATGCCTGGTGCTGCTTTTGGCACGTCACTCCTCATGCACCAGGGTTGATCCTCCCCCCACCCCCTCCCGGGCTTGATGGTTAGAGTAGGGGTATGCCCGGCTGTGAGGTTACAGATTGTGTGTAACAGAAACGTCAAATAATAAAGATATTATAGTTCTATTCTGGATATCCAAACACTGGACAGACATTGAGTTGTGCATTTCAGAGCATACTGTCCTACCATTTAGTGATGCCATAACATTGCCAAGCTATGAGAAAGTTGTGAAAATTTGCCATTCAGTTTGGATTTGGTATCATCAAAAATGATTAAGGAACAAAAAAAAACTGACAGGAAAGAGGCAAACAACAATGTTTTTTCACCCAACTATTTCAAATTCTGTAATGATTACAATTTTTTATATTTAATAAAATTTTGGGTCATACTCTACAAACAATTAATTTTAAAATCATATTTGTGTACCATTTCTTAAACCGGCAAAGACTGAAAAGCACAATCATTAGTTTTATCTAATTCATGTTACTCCAGTAAATTAACAATGAATAATCAATCTTCAGTTTAAATTTGTCTTTCAGGAGGACTATTAATTTTAATGCTGGCATTTGAGATATCAATCAAATATACACTTACACTTCAAGTTTATCTTTTGTACTATTTTTTTTCAATTTCACTTGAGTAGTAAACTAGCAGTGTAAATTCTGAGTCAAGGACCAATTAATTCCAGAGGGATGTGGAGGGGAGACTTTCTGGAAAGGGCACCATTCCAGTGTGACATCACATCTGATTTGCAAGTCCTTCTGGCTGGAGTTTTTAGATACTCTGTAAATTACAAATTGTCAGATTATGCTCAAAACAAAACAAAATTCTTAACGTTTGACCATCAAACAAAGTTAGTATGGGTTTTGGATTATTTATTAAAAATTATTTGATCTTAAGCAGTCAAAATGTAATCAAATGGTCACATGAGTAATTTCTAAAAACACCTTCTGTTAACAATAGATGGCCCATAATCTCTATAATCATTACTAGTAACCCACATATCCTTAAACGCTGTCAAACTGGTTAAAATTGAGGCACCTATCCAAACAGAATTATTCCTATTTGATGGTGCAATAACTTTGATCGGTAATCCACTGGGAACTTGGAATTTAATCTCCTTCAGTAATCTTTCTTCCAGACCCAGGAAAAGAGTGGAACCACCAGATAGTAATATGTTGCTAAATAGATCTTTCCTCAAGCTTCTATCACATTTTAAAATACTGTCATAGATCAATTTATGAATTCCAGGGTCTTGCAATCCTACGGTGGAAGTTGTGAAGAGTAGTTCTGGTGCTTTGAAGAGCTCCTTTTGGATTGTGATCAGATTCCCATCAGGGAGTGTATACTCCTGTTGACTGTCATCTGGTTGACTTTTGCTCTCCAGTTGAGGATCAAGAGCAATATAACATAGTGTTTCTTTGATGTTCTCAAAGGTTTCCTTTTGGATTGTATTTGGAATATTATGTCCACTTTCCAGTAGAAGTCTCTTCATATTTTCAGTGATATCATTTCCAGCCAGTTTAAGTCTTTTGACAGCATCAGGCAGATAGTAGCCTTCATAAATGGGTACAGCGTCAGTTAATCCATAGCCACTGTCAAGAACTATTCCCCTAGTCCGTCCTGATGCATAGAGTGCCAAAGTTGCAGGAATAGCCACATACATAGCTGGCACGTTAAAGCATTCAAACATGATTTCTGACATTTTTTCTCTGTTGAAGAAAGAAGTCAGTGGAGCAGCAGTTATCAAAACTGGCCTGTCTTTTGATTTGACATGAAGTTCAGATGTGTAAACGTGCTTCCAGAGCTTCTCTAAAAGATCCCAGGAGGTTACTATACCACGTTCAATAGGGTATTTCGAGCACCCAGTGCCTCTTTTAGTTAGAGCTTTTTTACCAAAATAAAATTCTGTGTGGCATGCTTCCCGTGTGTTTCCCTTGACTTTCAAGGTAACCACAATGGATGGTATGGCTGATGTTGGAAGGCTGTCACCAACTAACCCGGATTTGCAGACCCCAGAACCATTATCTATGATTACATCCGTAATGTCCATCATTTGATGAGCAGAGAATCTTGACACTTTTAAACAACAAGTCTTACTTGCCTCTTCTGGACAAGCAGGCACCCTGTAATTGCAACTGGAGCCAAAGACCTTTTAGCAGGGTAGATCATTTCCATCAGATGATTCAACAATTGGTAGCTATGTGACCAGTGGAAAGAGCCACTTCACAATAACCGACCTTTCAGTGACCTGTGACTCATTGCTACATGCATCAAGACAGATCAATGATCTTAATTTTATTATATAAAAAATAGACAATTGACCCACCCAATTCTGCTAAGGTGGAAACCCTAGAGTGATGCCAAAGAAGCATCATGAATTGCCAGGCTATTTGTGTTCTCCAGTTAAGTTGAAAATCATTATTCTTTAGCTGAAAACTAAGTTGATCAGTGAATCAGATCTCTGTCCTTTCTCTTGGGTCATGGGTTTGAATTCAAACCCAGAGACAAAATAACCAGTCTAATTTTAGTTTATAATGCAACACCTGCAGTAGAAAATGTAACCAATGTTTGTCACTGAAATTCAATTGTTACAATGATATAGGCTGATAGTCAAAATTATATCAATACTGGAGAGGTTCCTGCAAATTGGAAAGTAGGAAATATAATGGCGCTATTTATGAAGGGAGGGAGAGAAAAATGAGAACTACAGACCTGTTACTTTAATGTCAGTAGTCGAGAAAACATTAGAATATATTGTAAATGATGATAACTACACACTTAGAAAATAATGATTTGATTGGGAACAGTCAACATGGATTTATGAAAGGGAAATCATGTTTGATAAACCTGTTCAAGTTTTTTGACAATGTTGCTTGTAGCATAGATGATAACCAATGAATGTGGTGCATGTGAATTTCAGAAGGCTTTGGATAAGGCCCCACACTGGAGGTTCATTAACAAAATTAGATCACATGGGATTGAGGGTAATATACATCGAGAGTTGGTTAACAGACAGAAAACAGAATAGGAAAAATGGGTCATTCTCAGGATGGCAGGCTACTACTAGTAGGGTATGAAAAGGATCAGTGCAGGGGCCACAGCTGTTCCCAACCTTATCAACGATTTGGATGTGGGCACGAAATATAATAGTTCCAAGTTTGCTGAATTGACATGAAGCTAGATGGAAATGTAAGTTGTGATGAGGATGTAAGGAGGCGTCAAGGGCTCTTGGACAGTCTGTGAAGGACAGGAACATGACGTGGAGTATAATGTGGAAACATGTGTAGTTATCCACTTCGGTAGGAAAAACAGATGGGCAATGTTTCTTAAGTGTTCTGAGGTTGGGAAGTGTTGATGTCCAAAGGGACCTGGGTGTACTTTTTCATGAGTCACTTAAAGTTAGCATGCCGGTGCAGCAAGCAATTAGGAAGGCTAATGGTGTGTTGGCCTTCATCACAAGGAGATTTGAGTACAGGAGTAAAGATGTCTTGCTGCAAATGTCTTGCTGCAATTGTACAGAGCTTTGGTGGAGACACACCTGGAGTATTGTGGAAGGAAGGATATGCTTTCTAGAGAGCGAGTGCAACAGGCTCATCAGACTAATCCCTGGAATGGTGAGATTGAGGAAACGGGGCCTGTATTCTCTGGAGTAAGAATGAGAGGCGATCTCATTGAAACTTACAAAATTGTTAGAGTATCACCGGGTAGATGCAGGTAGGAAGTTTCCCCTCGCTGCTGAGTCCAGAACCAGAGGAGACAGTCTTCGAAAAGGGGCAGGTCATTTCAGACAGATGAGGATAAATGTTTTCACTCAGAGGTTGGTGACTTTTTTGGAATTCCCAATCCCACAGGGCTGCAGAAGCTCAATTATTGAGCATGTTCCCGGACAGAAATCAATTGATTTCTGGATACTAATGATGTCAAGGGATATGCAGAAAGTACAGGAAAGTGGTGCTGAGTTAGATAATTAGCCATGATTTCATTGAATGGCAAAACAGGCTCGATGGGCCAAATGGCCTACTCCTGCTCCAACTTTTGTTGCCGATCCTTATTTGCCCTTGCAATGGTGGTAGTGAGGTGCCGCCTTGAACCGCTGCAGTCCATGTGGTGTAGGTGCACTCGGTGCAGCTGGGGTTGGGGAAAGGAGTTCCAGGATTTTGACCCAGCAACAGTCAGGTTGGTGTGTGGCTTTGAGGGGAACTTTCAGGTGGTGGCGTTCCCATGCATCTGCGGTCCTTGTCCTTCTAAGTGGCAGAGATCACATAGATGTTAGACACTGCTGTCATTGTGCATCACTGGTGGAGGGAGTGAACAGTTGATGGGTAGCTGATCAGTGGGCTGCTTTGCCCTGGATGTTGTCAAGCTGCTTGATAGTTGCTGGAGTTGCACTGATTCAGGTAAGTGGCGAATATTCCGTCATACACCTGACTTGTGCCATATAGGTGGTAGAGACTCGGGAGGTAAGTTACTCACCAAGAGTGACCAGCCTTTGCCCTGATTCTGTTTAGTTCTGGTCAATAGTAACCCGTAGAATGTTGATAGTCGGGAGATTCTGCGATGGTAATCCATTAGATGTCGAGGGAATGGTTTGATTCTCCCTTGTTGGAGATGGCCATTGCCTGACACTTTTGTGGCACAAATGTTACTTGCCACTTGGCAGGCCAAACCTGAATGTTGTGCAAGTCTTGCTACATATGGGCATGGACTGCTTCTGTATCTGAGGAATTGTAAATTAACATTGTGCAATCATCAGCGAGCATCCCCACTTCTGGACTTTTGATGAGGTGAAGGTGATGAAGCAGCTTAAAATGGTCAGGCCCCGGACACCACCTGAGGAACTCTTGCAATGATGGTCTGGGGCTGAGATGATTGACAACAGCCACAAACTTCCCTTTGTGCTCGGTATGGTTCCAGCTAGTGGAGAGTTTTCCCCCCCTGATTCCCATTGATTTCAGTTTTGCTAGGGCTCCCGTATTTTTTTAAAAATTTAGAGTACCCAATTTTTTTTCCCCCAATTAGCATGGCCAATCCACCTAGCCTGTACATCGTTTGGGTTGTGGGGGTGAGACCCACGCAAACCCGGGTAGAATTTGCCAACCCCACACCCACTGTGACCCGGGGCTGGGATCGAACTCTGGACCTCAGCACCATGAGTGCTAACCACTGTGCCACCGCTTGGGCTCCCTTATGTCAAGAGCCGTCACTCTCATCTCACCTCTTACGATCAGCTCTTTTATCATTGTTTATAGTAAGGCTGTAATGAAGTCAGACGTTGAGTGACCCTGATGGAACTTGAACAAGTGTCAGTGAGCAGGTTATTGCAGACTAAATGCCATTTGATAGCACTGTTAATGAACCCCATCTGTCAGTTTTGTAACGAGAATAGACTGATAGGACAGTAATTGGCTGGGCTGGATTTGTCTTGCTTTTTGTGGACGAGGGCACACCTGGGCAGTTTTCCACACTGCCTGGTTGTACTGGAACAGCTTGGCTACAAGTGCAGCTAGTTCTGGAACACAAGTCTTTGGTACTATTGCTGGAATGTTGTCAGGGCCTTTAGTCTTTCTGGTATCCAATGCTTTCAGCCATTTCTTAATATCACATGGAGTGAATTGAAGTGGCTTGCAATGTGCCTCACTTGCTTATGCTAGTAACCACATTTCTTCATAATAATAATCTTTATTGTCACAAGTAGGCTTACATTAACACTGCAATGAAGTTACTGTGAAAAGCCCCTAGTCGCCACATTCTGACGCCTGTTTGTACACGGAGGGAGAATTCAGAATGTCCAAATTACCTAACAAGCATGTCTTTCGAGACTTGGAGGAAACCGAAGCACCCGGAGGAAACCCACGCAGACACGGGGAGAACGTGCAGACTCTGCACAGAGTGACCCAAGTCGGGAATCGAACCTGGGACCCTGAAGCTGTGAAGCAACATTGCTACCCACTGTGTTACCATGTTACCCTTCACACACATGGCTCTGTCCTTTGCAGATAAAAGGAATAAGTCCACGCATTGCACCTTTTGCAACTAAACACAAGCTTGGGTGACATCCATTTCCTGCTTCATTCCTCATGACAATCTTGCTAATCTGATTCAACCTGCCTCGTTAGAATTTAAGCGAAACCTTGGCAGTTACCTGTTTCCTGCTGCATTCTCCATGTCATCGCCTCTACCAATTAGAGTACACTTGCCAACTAACTACTCTCGTGCAGTATAAATTGTTCTTCCCTCTACAGTTGCTAACTTGCGATCCAACCTGATGAATGCACAATGAAAAACTTGGACAGCATGTCTCTTCTCAGCAATACTCAAGTTCTGTACTGCCACGCTTTTAAATGTTGACTTCCAGAGAGACTTGGATGTCTTCGGGAGCATAGAGTTTGCATGCAGTTACAGCAATTAGGAAGACAGATGGCACGTTTATTCTAAGGAGATTGGAGCACAGGGATAAATAAGTCTTGCCAGAATCGGAGAGCACTTTGGTCAGTGCACCACTTGGAATATTTTGGACTCCATATTGAAGGGAATATATATTGGCATCAGAGGCAGTACTGTGAAGGTTCATGAGATTTGTTCCTGGGGTAAGAGGTTATCCTGTGATGAGAGGCTGAGTAAATTGGGCCTATATTCTAATATTTAGAAGAATGAGAAGTAATCCCATTAAAACCTATAGGATTCTGACGGGGCTCCAGGGTAGACACTGGTTGTTCTGCTGGTTGGTGAATCTAAAACACAGGGTTCCAGTCACAATTTAAGGGGGTGAACATTTAGGACTCTCCGACTTGTCAAGCAACAGGCTGACGGTCATATTCAAAATCATACCTCACAGATAACGTCACAGACACCACTATCACTATCCCTTGTTATGTCCTGTCCCACGGGCAGGACAGACCTAGCAGAGGTGGTGGCAAAGTGGTATACAGTCTGGAGGGAGTTGCCCTGCGAGTCCTCAACATCCACTCCAGACCCCATGAAGTCACATGGCTTCAAGTCCAACATGAGTAAAGAAACCTCCTGCTGATTGCCACCTATCATTCAAGGTCAGTTGATGAATCAATGCTCCTCCATGTTGAACACCACTTGGAGGAAGCACTGAGGGTTGTAAGGGTACAGAATGTACTCTAGGTGGGGGACTTCAATGTTCTGTAAGGACCCTTCCTGTTGACTCCCTTTCCCCCCCCCCCCCCTTTATTTTTGATGTTACATTTTGATTCATGGATGCTTAATGGACAAATATCTTGTAAGCCGAGCAGGGGAAATGAGGAGCTTGAATGAATGAATGAAAACGAAAGTTACAACATAGTACGCTGTGCTAGCTTTGAGCAGCAGAACCCAGACTTTTCGGCACCCATGAGATCAGTGGGTTATAAGTTGGATAGTTGCTGCATTTCTGAAACTACAGACCTCACTGAATCTACCGTGAAAACCATTACAGACTGGAAAGCAGAAATCTTGAACTGAAACCCTAAACTGAAGAAAGGTGTGCTGGAAACAACCAACACATACTCTTATTTTTTACTTATTATTTACCCGTCTTCTCCCATCTGTGTTTATTTGTCTTGTCTATGTGTAGAGGATGGGATGAGTTGGAGGAAGGTTAGGAATTGGATAATAATTAACCTGTTGTATTTGCTGCATATTTAATTACAGTTACTGTCATTAATAAACTTAATTGTGTTTAAATTTACAAATATGGTGACTGGTTATTGTAAAGTTAAGGACAAAAGACTTGGGTGTTTTTCCAAGACATATTTACTAATTTAAATTGAGTTGTGACTCTGGATCAAGTGGGGCTGGAATTGACCGTGCACTAGCCCAGTGTGTCATAACAGTCCATTACCAAGAGTGGCTCAGTAGCACTAATACTGATCGGGCTGGCCGAGTCCTAAAGCACATAGCTGCTAGAGTGGGTCTGCAACAGTGATGAGGGAACCAACAAGAGGGAAAAAAACATACTAAACCTCATTCTCACCAACCTGTCCTCATCAATCAGCCTGTCGCAGATGCATCTGTCCACAATAGTATCAGTTGGAGTGACCACTGTGCAGTTCTTGTGGAGATGTCCCGTCTTCACATTGAAGATACCCTCCATCGTATTGTGTGGCACTACCATTGTGTTAAATGGGATAGATTCAGAACAGATTGAGACTGGGTATCCATGAGGCGCTGCCCATCATCAGCAGCATCAGAATTGTATTCGGCCACAATATATAACCTCATGGCCTGGCACTTTAGCATTGCCACCAAGCCAAGGAATCAAACCTGGTTCAATTAAGCATGCAGGAGGACATGCCAGGAGCAGCACCAGGCATTCCGATAAATGGGATGTCAACCTGGTGATGGTACAACACAGGAGTATTTGCATGCCAAACAACATAAGCAGCAAGTGATAAAGCTAAGCAGATTGAATCTAAACTCTCCAGTCATGAATGGTGGTGGACAATTAAACAACTCACTGGAGAAGGAGGCTGCACAAATATCTCCTTCCTTAATGATGGAGGAGCCAAGCACATCTGTGCAAAAGACCAGGCTGAAGCATTTGTCATCCTCTCCAGCCAGAAATGCTGAATGGACGATCCATCTCAGTCGCGAGAGGTTCTCAGTATCACAGGTGCCGGTCTTCAGCCAATTCAATTCACCCCATGCAATATCAAGGAACGGCTGAAGGCATTGGATAATGCAACGGCTATGGCCCCTGACAATATTCCGGCAAATGTGCTCCAGATCTTGCCGCACCCCTAGCCAAGCTGTTCCACTGCAGCTCCAACACTGACGGCTACCCAAGTTGCCCAAGTATGTCCTGTACACAAATTAGGACAGATCAAACTCGGCCAATTACCGGCCTATCAGTCTACACTCGATCATCAGTAAAGTGTTGGAAGGGGTCATCAATGTTGCTATCAATGTTCCATCAGGGTCACTCAGCTCCTGACCTCATTACAGCCTTAGTTCAAACATGGACAAAAGAGCTGAACTCAAAAGCAGCATTTGATTTGAGTATGGCATAAAGGATCCCAAGCAAAGTCCATGGGAATCAGGGGGAAAACGCTACACTGGTTGCAATCATACCTCGTATTATGATCCTAGACCAGACCCCAACAGTGACTAGGATACTGGACAGAAGCCCCAATATATTATTTTAACACTGTGAGGAAAGGATACCTCGCTGCTGGACGGATTTCACAAAGAAATAAGGATATGGTACATTAAAACAAACTTTATTACCAACACCGTGTTAAAATGTCTTTAATATCACACCAGAAAATCACTTGCAATTACCCCTTAAACAATGCAAATCTACAGTGAATACAATACCTTTAATGGCTAGCTTTATTCACACTCAAACAAGAAAAAAAGCCATCTCAGCTCTCAATCCATCATTAAACCATTGGAATTCAGCAATAATTACTTTGCGGACATGTTCTCTGAGAAAGAAAAATCTTTTGACACTGCTGTAAATAAAAGATCTGACTCCTGTCAGCACATGCAGAAAATCGGGCTATATTTCTTCAAAAGCTGTTTCAGCTGGTTTGTTCACCTTTCCAACCACACGCTCAATGTGTCTAGAGACAAGTGGCAAGTAGCATTCAGGCCAACAAATGCCAGACATGGCCATCTCCAATAAGAGAGAATCAAACCATTGCCCCTTGACATTCAATGGCATTACCATCAATGAATCCCACACCATCAACCTCCTGGGGGTTACCATTGATCAGAAACTGAACTGGATCAGCCATATAAATATTGTGGCAACAAGAGCAGGCTAGAGGCTGGTCAAATGACTCGCCTTCTGACTACCTAAAGCCTGTCCACACCTACAAGGCACGAGTCAGGAGTATGATGAACTTGGCTGGATGAGTGCAGCTCCAACAACGCTCCAGAAATTCGACACTATCCAGGACAAAGCAGACCGTTTGATTGGCATAACTTCCACAAACATTTGCTCCCTCCACTACCGACGCCCAATAGCAGCAGTGTGTACCATCTACCAGATACAGTGCATGAACTCACCAAGGGCAGCACTTTCAAATCCCATGGCCACTGCCATCTAGAAGGACAAGGGCAGCAGCATGGGAACCGGACCACATTGAAGTTCCCCACCAAGTCACTCACCACCTGACTTGGAAATATGTCGCCATTCCTCACTTTTGCTGGGTCAAAATTCTGGAACTCCCTTCTGAATAGCACTGTGGTGTACCTACACCACATGGACTGCAGCGGTTCAAGAAGCCAGCTCACCACCACCTTCTCAAGAGAAATTCAGGTTGGGCAACAAATGCTGAGCTAGCCAGCGAAGTCCATATCCCGTAAAAATGAATTTTACTCAAAGGCATCTGAATCTTTTGAATTCTCTGGCTGAGATAGACAAATTATTGGTTCATCAGGGAATCGAGGGATATGGGGAGTGGGAGGAAAGTGGAATTTGATCAGAAATTACAATTGATTTTCTTTCCTTTATTCAGGGTCCCCAAGATAATTTACTATGAAGCCAATTCAGCTCCAATCAGCTAATTTACATCAGCAGGCTCTTGCTTCAATTCTTAATTTTTGCTACATAGCTCAGCAACATATGTTTTTATAAATTAAACCATTGAAAACTTCCATTTGTCAGTATTAAAGACTAATGTGTATGTTAGCAGCTAAAATGGTTAATAACCTATTGAATATTGTAAATTAGATGCTGTTCTAGGTTACGGGCAGGTGCTTATACCTTCACAATCATGGTTAAGCTGCCTGGTTTAAATTTCAAACTATGCTTGGCAGTTAACAGTCAGTTACCATCAGCTGATGCATTCTCCAAGGGCAAGCCTCGACCAATCTGAGTCCACTTGTCAATCCCCTTGCATTGATTTTCTTGCAAAATGTCCTGATAAGTGCAAGACGAAAAGCTTTGACATATCTCTTTTTTAGAAATAATCAAATTATGATGGGGTTTATCAGCATGCAAAATGCAAGGTTTGGAATATAGGTCATCAGAAGGTTTCAAATTAAATTTTATAAGGAGGTGATGGAAACCTTGGATAAGATATAGGGGTGTCTAAATCCGGTTTAAAAAAAAGTAAACCAAGCCCATTTTCACCAAGCTTTCCCTTCAAAATGGCATCTCATTAAAATCAATCTCAAAATTAAATGAATTGTATCTAGCATACATTTATACTTAGTAGAAGAATTGTCTGTTACACTTGCACTTGATTGGCTCAAATTTCTATCAGCTGTTAATTATCGATTTCTCAAATGTACTAATGTACTGATTGAATTGCTCACCTTTTTATCCTGAATCAAATCGGGAACTAGGGCCTCGCAAAAGAAACCAATAAAATAGTTCAATCTATTTTTTTCAGATTTCTTCAGCAGTCAAGCATGGCCAGGTAGAAAATATAATTTATTAAATAATTTACAAAAACTATTAAACTCACAATTTCCCAAGAACTGGCCATATATCCATTGAATATGTTTAGGTCCAGAGATCAAGTTTCACAGTTGGCTGGAGGTGAATTTTGCTTATTTTCTGGAATTTGCTTTGTACGTGAATGGCTCTTTTCCCCTCTTGCCCCAGGTTATTTTAGACCTATTGCGGAGGTAGACTTTCTTCCCCCATTTCCCAAGAAATTGAGTGGTGCAGCTTTAATTGTGGGTACTCCTCTTGCTTAAAATTCTTTAATTATACCTTTCCCACATGCTTCTTGCCATTTTTTGATACTACTGTATTGTAGCTGTTTCCCGTTCCAAACCGTCAATAGCTGCTCCTTATTTAGTGTTAACTACTAGACCTGTATTCAAAATGAGGCCTCTGTCCTGAAAAGTTTGTGTTCTGCATCCAGCGACTTGCAGTCCTCCTTTTCTCAGCGTTTTCAGAATCTACGTATGCTCCCCATGAATACCCAGCTTGCTCCAGTCCTACTTGCACCACTCCCCTCGTGTCCAGCTAAGTTTAATTTTCAGTGCTCCCACTCTTCAATGCTCTGCTCCAGTGCCTAAACACGTCCCAGATTCCCAATCTCTTATTCTTAATGTCAAGACTTTCTTTGAATCCCAGTGCTTTCAATACAATCCCGGCAGTGAAAGCTCTTGACTGCATTCCTTGTCACTTTATGTCCCTCTTCTGTTAGTTTGCCCATTCCATTTGCCAAATCCAACTCAACTCTGTTTTATTCATGAACTCAACTTCTGGATCATAGATCATAGAATTTACAGTGCAGAAGGAGGCCATTCAGCCCAGCCGACTGCACCGGCCCTTGGAAAGAGCACCCCATCCCAACAGCTCCACTCTATCCCTGCAACCCCATCTAACCTTTTTTGGATACCAAGGGCAATTTAGCATAGTCAATCCACCTAACCTGTACATCTTTGACCTGTGGGAGGAAACCGGAGCACCGAGAGGAAACCCATGCAGACACGCGGAGAACATGCAGACTCCACCCAGACTGACCCAAGCTGGGAATCGAACCTGGGACCCTGGAGCTGCGAAGCAACTGTGCTAACCACTGCTACCATGCTGCCCCCATTGTGCTACGTGCTGCCCTGGTGTGGCCCTGCTTTCTGTCTTATTTGAGTATGTTGTAACTCTATCCACCAAACGCAGAGAAAGAAAGACAATAATGACTGATTTGAAAAAGAGAAGCCTGAGGGACGACCTAATAAAAAGGAGGATAGATTCACTTATATAGTGTTTTTTATGACCATTAAGAATCTTTAAGTGTTTTACAGCTAATGTGACTGCCAAACTTTCATTGCAGAATGACTAAATAATCTCTTTTTGTGATGTTGATGGAGGGATAAATATGCCAGGACATCACAAACAACTCCCTTGCTCTTCTTTTGGTTTATCCAAAGAAAACGGCAGCTCTGAAAGTACCGTACTCCCTCAGTCATGCGCTGAAGTGTCAACTTTGAATTTTGTGCTGCAGTTCCGGAGTAGAGCTTGAAGCCAGAACCCATGTGCTCAGCAAGAATGCTACCAACTAAGCCAAGGCTGATGCTCTAAAAGTGGGTGTTAAGGTTATGACAAAAGGATTTGATTGGGCAGACATAGAGATGCTTTCATTTGTGGAGAAGGCCAAAACTTGGGCTTGTAAATATTAGATAGTCTCTAATTAATCCAATGGGAAATTCTGGAAAAATAATCTTCAGATAGAGTTATCAAAATGGGAGCTCACTATCGCATGGTGCAGTTGCAGTGTCGCACCTTTTCATTTTATGTATAAAGTTCTGAGATTTGCAAATAGGTGAAAGGGATGTGTAAGTTTTCCAGGAGATTCCGTGAGCAGTGAAGGAATATAAAAAATCACAAGGATATAAATAGGGTAAGTAAGCATACAAAACAATGGTTTATACAGTTTAGAAGCATTGTGTGAAGTTATACATTCTGGATGCAAGAATGGCAGATGGGGTACTATCTAACTGGGGGAGGTACAGGTAGGTGAGACCAAAAGCATTTATGATCCAGTTCATAAATAATTAAAACGTGTAAAAAGCCATAAAATTAGAATAAAGGAAAAGAGAAACATCTTTACACACTGATGTGAGGCAGTGGAAATCACATCCAGGGTTATGGTTCAGGCCGATACATTTGAGATTCGACTGAATAGGTTGATGAACAAAAGACATTTGGAGGGATAGAGGAACAATGTGAGTAAATGCAATTTAAACTATTTTCTTGTGTAAGTGATTAATGCCAACACAGATTGGTTGAGCTGAATGTTGTAACTTTCATACAATCAGGGGCTGATGGGTCTGCATGCTGGCACATTGGTTAGCACTGCTGCCTCACAGTGACAGGCATTGATTGTGATTCTGTGTGGAGTATGCACAGTCTCCCCGTGTCTGAGTGGGTTTCCTCCGAGTGTTCCGATTCCTCCCACAGTCCAAGGATGTGTGGGTAGGTGGGTTTACCATGCTAAATTGCACCTTAGTGTCCAGGGATGTGCAGGTTAGGTTAGGGGATTACAGTGATAGGGCGGAGGGGATGAGAAGGTTCGTGCAGATTCGATGGGCTGAATGTCCTACTTCTGCACTGTAGGGATGCTATGATAGGATGCTAGCCTTCAGCATAAGTGATATATTACAATCCCAGTTGGTGTTATGACTAGATGGGAAGATCACCGAATGGAACCCTGGCTCAAAATACCGTATCTACTTTTTAAAAGAAGATAGACCAAAAATTAGTTTTAACAAGAAAAAAAATTATTAAACATAGAAAATTGCATGATGCTATCATACTCCTTAATTCTCCGGTTAGCTGAACAAATAAACACAGATTGGAGGTTTAACACGGATTGCAAAAGATATCTCAAGCTACAGTGATCTCGGTAACACAATGTCTCTTTAAACACACAAGTTGGCTGTGGTTAAATACACTCTCCACTCTGAATCCAAATATAAAAATCTGTGGATTTCTCCTCAAGATCCCACCAAAAGATTGCCACATGAGAGTTTCTAAATTCAGCTGCCAAAAAAAACAGGCTTTCAAATCCTCTTCCATCAGCGATTTGCCTCCCAAATTCCAGCCCAGGTTTTCCAAATAACTATTTTAAATAAAGCTTCCACTCCACCTTTAACAGCAAACCCAGTAACCAGGTTTATACCCCCCGCCCCCGCGCATTGAACGTTTGGCAGGATTTTTTTGCTTTGACTATACAATGGAAATTGAATCAAACTTTTGATATATCTCTGAAACCTGCTTTCTCATTTTAGCTCACAACGCTTGTCTCCTTCTCCCTTGAAAACTCCTGAAAAATATCTTGGTCTCTATTCTCTTAAATTCAGTCTCCTTAAGACATTCTGTCCCAATTTCCTAGTTATCTGAACTGTATCGGGTTATTTGAGAAGTCTGCCTCTTTGCAGTTCCCTTGTCCTGTCCAGATTCTCCTGGAAGAGTTGAGAGATGTTCACTCCCTTCTCCAACTGCAGCTAAAATCTGAATTCAAAACCTTTCTACCTTAAAGGGCCTCCCATTTCTCAGCAACCACTGCTGCTTCTGTCAGCCTCTGTTTACTCTTCACGCCATAACCCCCTCTAAGCATAATAGAAGCACAGTTGGAACTGAACCAACCCCTTGCAGACAAACACCTTTGTCCAGCATGAATCTAACTATAGGTTTCACCCTTCCTTACGCTGAAACAAACCCACTTAATACTATACCTGATTTCTAATGTTTACCGATACAGATATAAATCCCTGAAAACTACCTTTTGTTTTCCTCACAGATATACAAACGCTAGTTTCTGCAATTATTACACAGCACTGATCAGACCTAATTCAGAACCTCACCTTAGCAAAGAAATATTGAATTTTGAGAAAGCCCAGTGACAAATCAGTAGGATGGCACTGTAAATTAAATGACGAAGATGATTATACTATAAAACTTGAGTTATATTCTCAGTGATAACTCTAACTATCCTTCAACATTTCCTTCCAGGAATAAACCATTTCGTATAAACCCGGTTTGATCTGGAACAGACTACACACTCTTGAAATCATGTAATTTCAGAAGACAAAACAAATGTTTTTGTAAATCTACATTGTATCTATTAAGATTTTAAACCGAGCTCTTGCATTAATCAAAAACCAAGGTCAAATTGACCAGAAAAGCAGTCAACCAAAATAACAATAGAGCTAACAGAAGTTTCCATCAACAATTCAATCATGCAAATTTTGAAAAAAATATGTCAATGCTGGTCGCTCTGTAGAAGTGTAAACTCAACAAAAATATACATTGTTCATAAATCTATAATGAATTGCATGAAAATATGCGAGAACAAAGAAGATATTTTATGAAATTCTGACAGTGAAACTAACAGCTGCTGACAAAAGAAAAAACCTTAAGTAAACTTTTGATATAAGGCTACATGTACAACTGGGGTAGAGACAAAAATGGCTCTCAAATGGTACAATTTTCTTAAAAGAACAATGTGCCTATTTCTATTTTCATCAAGATACTGATTTGGGGTTTACGCACAAAAAAAATAGTCTAAGACGGCTGTTTCAAAAATTTTCATTCCTGAGGAGACTGATTTAATTAATCTCTGCAATAATAATCTTTATTGTTGTCACAAGTAGGCTTACGTTAACACTGCAATGAAGGTACTGTGAAAATGGAAGCAGAAAGAGATGGGAAGCCTGACCTAATTCTTCTTAATCTGCCTTCCATCTACAAATTATAAAGCAGTTCTCAAATACCAATACTACATATACATTTTTTAAAACTCTTACCTCATGGCCATCCTCTTACCCAGGAAGATAAATTGATTGAGGGATTCAATTAGGAGAGGATCTACCGGAATTCGATATACTGACCACCCGGAAGTGGAGGAGGGCATGGGGGCGGTATACGAGTACGGGGAGAAGGCAAGTCGGATACTGGCCCACCAGCTCCGGAAGGGAGGCAGCGAGAGAGATAGGGGGAGCCACAGATTCAGGAGGGAACCTGGTGCGGAGTAGTAGGGACATTAATGGGGTGTTCAGATCCTTTTACGAGGGGCTGTACCGGTCGGTGCCCCCTAGGGAGGTGGGCGGGATGGACTGCTTTCTGGATAATCTGGAGTTCCCAAGAGTGGAGGATGAGCGGGTGGAGGGTCTGGGGGCCCCAATTGAGTTGGAGGAGCTGATAGAGGCGCTGGGGAGCATGCAGTCCGGGAAAGCACCGGGGCCTGATGGGTTCCCGGTGGAGTTTTACAAGAAATTCTCAGATCTGCTGGGCTCGCTGCTTGTGAGGACCCTGAATGAGGCGAGGTCGGGGGGTGCTTTGCCCCCGACGATGTCTAGAGCAATAATCTCACTGATCCTGAAGCGGGATAAGGACCCTCTCCAATGTGGGTCCTACAGTCCGATCTCGCTCCTCAACGTGGACGCAGAGTTGTTGGCCAAGATACTGTCCAGGAGGGTGGAAGATGTGGTCCTGATGGTTATACATGAGGACCAAACTGGGTTTGTGAAGGGGAGGCAGCTGAATGTCAATGTGTGGCGGCTGCTTAATGTCATGATGATGGCGTCGGCGAATGGGGAAGCGGAAATAGTAGCATCGATGGATGCGGAGAAAGCTTTCGATAGAGTGGAGTGGAGCTACCTGTGGGAAGTGTTGAGGAGATTTGGGTTTGGTGAGGGATTCATTAGCTGGGTGAGGCTGCTGTATAGTGCCCCGGTAGTGAGCGTGGTGACGAATCGGAGGAGGTTGGAGGAATTTCGGCTGTCCCAGGGGACGAGGCAGGGGTGCCTTGTCTCCCCTGCTCTTCGCATTAGCGATTGAGCCCTTGGCCATGGCGCTGAGGGATTCGAAGAACTGGAGGGGGATTGTGCGGGGGGGGGGGGGGGCGGCAGACGAGCACCGATTGTCGCTGTATGCGGATGGTTTACTGTTGTACGTTGCGGATCCGGCGGGGGGAGAGATGCCAGAGGTGCTGAAGATACTTCGGGAGTTTGGGGATTTTTCGGGCTATAAGCTCAACGTGGGGAAGAGTGAGCTGTTTGTGCTGCACCCGGGGGACCAGGAGAGGGAGATAGGAGAGCTCCCGTTGAAGAGGGCGGTGAGGAGCTTTAGATATCTTGGGGTCCAGATAGCTAGGAGTTGGGGGGCCCTGCATAGGCTAAATTTTTCGAGGTTGGTGGAACAGATGGAGGAGGAGTTTAGGAGGTGGGACGCGTTGCCGCTCTCTTTGGAGGGTAGGGTCCAGTCAGTTAAGATGATGGTGCTCCCGAGGTTTTTGTTTCTCTTCCAGTGCCTCCCCATATTGATCCCGAAGGCTTTTTTTTAGAAGGGTTAATAGGAGTATTCTGGGGTTCGTGTGGGCGCGCAAGACCCCGAGGATGAGGAGGGTATTCTTGGAGCAAGGCAGGGAGGTAGGCGGGTTGGCGTTGCCCAACTTGTGTGGGTATTACTGGGCTGCGAATGTGGTAATGATTCGTAGGTGGGTGATGGAGGGGGAGGGTGCCACATGGAAGAGGATGGAGGCGGCGTCCTGTGTGGGCACGACTTTGGAGGCGCTGGTGACGGCCCCGCTCCCACTCCCCCCAGCAAGGTGTTCTACGAGTCCAGTAGTGGTGGCTTCCCTCAAAATTTGGGACAGTGGAGGCGGCATGGGGGGGAAGTGAAGGCCTCAGTGTGGGCCCCGATACGGGGCAATCACCGGTTTGCACCAGGGAGAATAGATGGTGGGTTTTTGAGTTGGCATCGGGCAGGCATCAGGCGGATGGGGGACCTTTTCCTTGATGGGAAGTTTGCGACTTTAGAGGAGTTGGAGGGGAAGTGGGGTCTACCCCCCGGGAACAATTTCAGATAAATGCAGATTAGGGCGTTTGTTAAGCGGCAGGTGGCGGAGTTTCCGCTACTGTCGCCTAGGGGGGGTGCAGGATAGGGTGCTCTCGGGGACGTGGGTCGGTGAGGGTAGGATCTCGGCAATTTATCAGGTGAGGCAGGAGGAGGAGGAGGCCTCGGTGGAAGAGCTGAAAGCGAAGTGGGAGGAGGAGCTAGGGGAGGAGATCGACGAGGGGACGTGGGCGGATGCCCTGGGGAGGGTGAATTCGTCCTCTTCTTGCGCACGGCTCAGCTTAATTCAGCTGAAGGTGCTGCATAGGGCGCACATGACTGGGGCCAGGATGAGCCGGTTCTTTGGGGGAGAGGACAGATGTGGGAGGTGCTCGGGAGGCCCGGCGAACCCACCCACATGTTCTGGGCATGTCCGGCGTTGGAGGGGTTTTGGAAGGGGGTAGCGGGGACCTTGTCCAAGGTGGTCGGCTCCAAGGTGGAACCAGGCTGGGGGCTCGCGATCTTTGGGGTAGCATCGGAGCCGGGAGTGCAGGAGGTGAGAGAGGCCGGTACCCTGGCCTTTGCGTCTCTAGTAGCCCGGCGTAGGATTCTTTTACAGTGGAGGGACGCGAAGCCCCGGAGCCTGTAGGCCTGGATCAACGACGTGGTTGGGTTCATCAAGCTGGAGAAGGTCGAGTTTGCCCTGAGGGGATCGGTACAAGGGTTCTTCTGGCGGTGGCAGCCCTTTCTCGATTTTCTGGCGGAGGGTTAAAGGGTGGTCAATCTCAGCAGCAGCCGGCGGGGGGGGGGGGGGGGGGGGGGGGGGCAAGGGGGTGGTGGGTTAGGGATCTGTTAAGGGGGTTTGTTTTTGCGACTGTTTGTTTGCCACTTTCTTGTTTTTTGTATTGTTACTAATTTATTATTTTGTTTTGGGGGGGGGGGGTTCTTCTTTCTGTTAATTTTTATACCTTGTTTATTTTATTGGGAGAAAATTTGTTGTTGAAAAATTTGAATAAAAATTATTTTTTTTAAAAAAAGGAGAACACAAGAATTTGAAGCAGGTGTAGGCCACCATGCCCTTCAGGCCTGCCCACCATTCACTGTGATCATGGCTAATCTATGCCGGTCTCAACTCCTTTTCTGTGCCATTTCCCCAAAGCTCTCTATTCCACAATCTATCAAATATTTATTCACCTCCACTTTAAATACTTATAATGATTCAGCCTCCATCACCCTCCAGGGCAAAGAATTCCAGAGATTCACCGCCCTCTGTGAGAAGAAATTTCTACGCACCTACGCCCTTTATCTTGTAGCTATGTCCCCTTGTTATAGGGGCTGGTTTAGCTCACTGAGCTAAATCGCTGGCTTTTAAAGCAGGCCAGCAACACGGTTTGATTCCTGTACCAGCCTCCCTGGACAGGCGCCGGAATGTGGCGACTAGGGGCTTTTCACAGTAACTTCATTAAAGCCTACTCGTGATAATAAGCGATTTTCATTTCATTTTTTCATTTTGTTCGAGACTCTCCCTCTAGTGAAAACATCTCACCATCTTACCTTGCCAAGCCCCCGCAGGATTTTATATGTTTGAATAAGATCACCCCTCACTCTTCTAAACTACAAGGAATACAGAATATTTGGTCTCTCTTGACAGGACAACCCTTTAATCCCAGGAATTAGCCTGCTCAATCTCCTATGGACTGTCTCCAATATTGCTATATCCGTTTTTAGATCAGGAGACCAAAACTGTACGCAGTTTTCCAGATGAGACCTCACCAACACCCTATACAATTGCAACAGAACCTCCCTATTGTTAAACTCCAACGCCTTTGCAATAAAGACTAAAATGGTTTTGCCTTCTTAACTAGCTATTGCTTCTGCCTGTTAGCTTTGCCACCTCTACTGCTACCTTTTCTTTGCACATCACAGAAATAATTTAATTTCTTAATAAAATACTTGCAGACCTACTATGCCATTGCTCAGCGAGTTACAGGATATACCAGGGCTGGTTTAGCTCAGTGGGCTAGACAGCTGGCTTGTAATGCAGAACAAGGCCAGCAGTGCGGGTTCAGTTCCCGTACCGGCTATGTACCCGAACAGGCGCTGGAACATGGCGACTAGGGGCTTTTCATAATAACTTCATTGAAGCCTACTTGTGACAATAAAATATAATTATGGCTAATAACTGACTAATGACAGGAGCATGATGGTGTAATACAGTACATACTCTGTGGAACTCTCCCACAAAAAATTGTAGATACTGGCTCAATAATTTTAAATCTGAGATTGGTAGACTTTTGCTCGCCAAGGATATTAAGGAAGGCCAAAGCCAGTCATTAGGATGCAGATCAGCCATGATCATCATTTTATGATGGAACAGATTCAAGATGTCGAATCATCTGCATTTTCTTATGTAGGTACTGAGACTCAACTAATTTTGCTTGAATTGTTGTCCCTTGTAGACAGAGTTATCATCTAGTAATCTGAATCCAGATCCTAGTGATGACAGCTGATATGTTTTGCCACCCCTTGCCATATTCTGAATCAAATTATCTAGTCATCCATGAATATTTGAACCATGTTTGCAGTAACTGGGTTAAATAAAAATCACCAAGTTGAACCTATGAACCTATTTCGAAGATTTTCTATGTTTCTACATCAATCCTTTTTTGAGGAAAGAAAATCTGAATTCAAGCTTGAAAAGAATGGCAATCCTTACATTCCAATCTCTAACATTGATGAGATCTATGCAACTATGATATGACTTTGTCTGTCAAAATTACTCAAGCTAAAAGTAGATCAGCTATAATTTAGATCGGTTTGCTGAATTTTAGATGGTGCATGACAAATTGTATGATCATTATTTCTAGTTAATAGTAGTCCAAAATTTGGGATTTTTAGAGTAACCCTTGCAAACCCTTTTTGTGTTTTTCAGGCTCTACTACAAGTAGTCCTATTGTAACACCATGAAAGGCATCTGAAAGTTTGCAAAACACGGGAGTGTTTTGCTAGTTGTGATCATATTTCATCATTGGTCATGCCAATAGAGTGAAATTTCCATCTATTGACTACTTGCAACCAGTATAAATGGTAGCCCAAGCAGTTGGTCTTCCATTACGCCTGGAGTGAGCAGCTCCAGATAATTATTCAATACCAGCAAGGAAAATGCTGCAAGATTTAAGAATGCCTACGACTTAGCTTCATGCATCCAACCTGTGCAGTTGTTGTGGAAGGCCCACCACCTGAGGGATCCCCAAGCTCTTGCCAAGGCCCCACATCTGCTCCTGAAATGTCTCTCTTTCAAGCTTTGGGTCCAGTGCAGACCTGGCTAGGACAAGAGTTGGAGAAATGTGGGATTGATGCCATGATCTACACTCGATACGTCCTCAGTCTTCTGCTTCATGACAGTTATGACTATGACATGCAGGAACAGGTACGCAGAGTAACTTTATTTAGAAAAATGCAAAATTATTCATTGTTATTTTAGCATTGCAAGTAACTTGTTCGACGTTCTGGTTGTGAAATAAAAGGCGTCCATGATTTAACATTCGGTTTTCTATATCAGATAACCCAATAGGACAAATATATTAATGTTATCTGACTTTTGATTCCTGCTAAACAAATGGATGTTCAATTTGTCAAATAGTATTCCTCATGGCTTTCTGGATAATGTGTTTATTACCAACCATTGCAGCAATTCAAAGTATTTTGCAGAGATCAATTAACCAAGACATTCCATTCAATTCCAAACATCTTGCTTGAGTTTGTCATTGAGAAGTCAGATGAAGGCAAACATAACACAGGGCGATAGGCAGAGATAATTATTATTTGTACCTGCAAAGTGATTACATTTAGTAATCATATATCCCATGATTTATGGGATGCCCCAAGTTCCTTCCTCGTGAATGCTTCCTTGAAGCATCTATTTAATGATGACAGCAATAACTTGCCTTTGTATGTTGCCTTTCATGTAAGTATAATAGTATCAAGACTTTCAGAGGTGTAAAGAAAAAAATGGATGCCCAGCCAAATTCGGAGATATTTTGGACAGTTGACCAAAAGCTTGATAATTTTTTGCTTGTGCCTTCAATGCATAAGACCAAAAGAGATAGGAGCAGAATTTACTATTTGGCCCATCGGGTCTGCTCTGCCATTCAATCATGTCTGATATGTTCCTCACCCCCATTCTCCTGCTTTCTTCTCATAACCCTTGATCCCCTTATTAATCAAGAACTATCTTTGTCTTAAAGTAAGAAGTCTCACAGCACCAGGTTAAAGTCCAACAGGTTTATTTGAAATCACAAGCTTTCAGACCGCTGATCCATCATCATCTGAAGTGACTTCATTTACTAGTTCAGAATCTCGACCACTTGTGTAATGTTGTTGGTTAAATTTCCTCATTACTATGAACTTTATAATTACACTCTGTTTTTCCTAGCAAGAGATTTTTAAAAAGCTTTTATTTGTTTCAAGCTCATTATCAATAAATTCTGTGAATTATTTGCCTCCTTTTGTATCACAAAAGCTTATTTTACATATTTCTTGGAAACTTATTCTGGGTCAATTGGAGACTGGGAGAGAACAAGTTGGTAGAAAACAGGGGAGAGGTCATTTTGAAATTGTTTATTGTGAAGGCACAAGCTGGCTCCTGTACACCCTGTCCTGGGTTTTAAAGGAGCCATGTTGGATGCTGGCAAGAAACTCACTCACTAAAGTTGGAAGTTTCTTAATTGGATGTGATTGGGCATTGGTAACACAATTAACATCCTTGGGAGATGTTAATAAGCCTTTTTAAAATATTATTTAACTTGGCTCTAACTTTTACTGTTAAGGATCGATTTTCTGGAGATCAAGAAACTGACTGGGAAACTGGGGAAAAAGTGGGTGGGTGTGATCTACTGGCCGTGCCATGCCCCCATTGTGGGTGGGATCATTATTCGGCAAATCTGAATATTAGAGTGAGAATATTAGAGTAATGTGATATATGAATCTTAGTGCCGGTGTGATACCAGGTCTGTAGGCCCTAAGTCCCAATGACGTATCAAACAGCATGTCCCTTCAGCTGTTCACAACAGGCAGAGTACTGATCGTACTCAACCTATCCTTGCTTGCAAAACTCAGAATATAATGTCCAATATTAGATTTGATTCTGCAATGGACACGACTTATTGAACAATGCCAAGAATTACACTAACTACCAATTTAAGAATATCAATCTGACTTACCCACTTCTGCTTGCTGGAAGTTGCACATATTTATACGCAGGACCCTGTCTTCTGCAGGCAAAAGGAGTTTGTGCAGGTACTGTGCTTTTTTCAATTAAATTAAAACCAGGGAAGCATCAGTTCTCTGTTGCATTCCCTAGAACAATGCCTCGACCAATAGAATCCACTTGCTAATCAATCCGCACCCTTTTTTTCATTCATTATAAATTGTTGTTCCTGTTGAAATTTAGTATTCTTGCGTCTTTCCAGCTGAGTGCAAAACAAAAAGCTTTGACAGCATAGCACTTTTTTTCGGCAATACTCAAGTTCTACACCATCAAGCATCTATGTGGAGAATCTGGAAAAGCTGGGTTATTCAAGAGCAGTAAATGTTCATGGAGATTTAATAGGTGTTTTTAATATTGTGGAGGATTGTGATAGACTATATAGGGAAAAACGTTTCATTGGAAGGATGGTCAATAACCAAAGAATACAGATTTTAGATAATGAGCAAAGCAACCAAAGGAGAAATCACCACCAGTACTTGCTATAATGACAAACCTGTAACAAACAAATGGTGCTTTATCTCAGCTCAAAAATATTGCTAATATCACAATTTCACACTCCAAGTCAACAATTCAAAAATTTCAGATGCCCATCGTTGTGCTTTATTAAATTCTTGTACAACAATATTGATGCCGTTTTCAGGTATGCATCTTGTATTTTGAGCAATTTCTAGCATCTACTTTAATATCCCTCATAACATGTGAGTGGTGTTATGCAAGCCCAAGAACCCATTATTATGTCTATACTTGGTGCTTTTATTAATGGATAGAGTTTATTATATTTATCAAATCCACTACTAATTGAGCTTTACTTTGAATTGTGAAATGGTAGTATAATCCATATGCTAATTTTTTCACTTAATTTTATGGAATAGGAAAATGACATCTTCTTGGGCTGGGAGAAAGGAACCACCAAGAAATGGGGCAAAGGAAAAAAGAAGTGTTCAGATCTGAGTCTTGAGGAAATGAAGAAACAGGCTGCTGTTCAGTGTCTGCGTTCTGCTTCAGATGAAGTAAGGAACATTGCATGTCTGAATTAGACAATTGAAAATTATATATTTTTTAATAAATGTTTTATGTTGGGTTTTTGAATAAAGTATATTTACCGTTATGTACACAAAATAGAATACACACACACATACATACATACATACATACATACATACATACATACATATATATATATTATATATGTGTATACAATAACCCCTCCCCCTCCCCTTCTCCTGTGGTTCGCCTTTCTTTCTCTCTTAGGTTTAGCTGCTATTCCCCCCTCCCGGTCTATCCCTCCCTCCTCTGCCTCTGCTACTTTCCCCTGATTCTTGGTTACCTGGCTATTCTTCTGCTTGTTCATTGGCCACAAACAGGTCCCTGAACAATTGGGTGAATGGCTCCCACGTTCTGTGGAAGCCGTCGTCTGACCCTCGGATGACGAATTTCATTTTCTCCATTTGGAGAGATTCTGAGAGGTCGGACAGCCAGTCTGCAGCTTTGGGTGGTGCTGCTGACCGCCAGCCGAATAGGATTCTATGACGGGCGATCAGGGAGGCAAAGGCAAGGGTGTCCGCCCTCCTCCCCAGGAATAGATCTGACTGGGACATTTGAAACTGCTAATTAGGTTTTTTTGTCCACTGCTTGGAAATTTCTATGTGCATTTGTGGAAATCAGTGCAGCAATGAGTTTTCTCGCAATATATTGGTGTTCTTATTGCCATACTTGTTTGAATAACTATAGTTGTATTAACTCGTGGTTCTTGGTTATTTTCTGCCTTTAATTATCATAATCGTAAAATACAAACATAAATTGTATTAAAGCTTTACAAAGCATTTATAAACTAGGCTTGTGATGCATGCTTGTGATTCTGAATTATTTTATTTGTGAGCACTGATAGTTTCATTACATCATCTGCAGAAAACCTCAAATAGGCTTAGTTGGCAAATGGAGAAGCCTGAACATAGAATTTTTGTGGATAGGAAAGATTATTTGATCAATGCTCCAATGTTGTATTCGAACCAATGTCTGGTTGCTTAGCAGGGTAGTAATGTTTTCATAATCGCAATAACTCCAGAACCATAACATTTCAGAGTGTTTGACCATCTCTGTCTATACCTACCAAATTATGACCACAATAAAAGATACCATGCATAGTTATTTTTTAAGTGGAATACATTAACAGAAATTAACTCATTAAAATGTTACATGTACCCGCTAGTACTTGGGAGAAATTTTTTTTTCATTTCTTGATTTAATCTAATTTTAATGGTGTTCTGTCCTTAACCTCTATGCCCACAATTCAAACAACTTAGCCAGCTTGTGTCTGAAGGGTTCATTCATCTATAATCTAAACAGAAAATGCTCAGCAGGTCAGCCAACATCCATGGAAAGAACAATAGAGTTTTTTTTTTAAATCATTTTTATTGAGAAATTTTGATTTTATACAACATTGACGCACCTTAGTAAAATACCGAAAATAACAATAATATTAACAATCATATACATTCGCCCATCCCCATGAACAACCCAGCATTTTAAGAACAACGCATATTAACACACTATAAAGTTACAGAATAAACACTACAATAATGCACCCCCCCCCGGGTTGCTGCTGCTATTGACCCAGTTACCTATCTCTGAGCCAGGAAGTCCAAAAAAGGCTGCCATCGTTTATAGAACCCTTGTATTGATCCTCTCGGGGCAAATTTGACCTTTTCCAATTTTATAAATCCCGCCATGTCACTGATCCAGGTCTCCACACTTGGGGGCCTTGCATCCTTCCATTGTAACAGAATCCTTCGACGGGCTACGAGGGACGCAAAGGCCAGGACACCGGCCTCTTTCGCCTCCTACACTCCCGGCTCTACCGCAACTCCAAAAATCGCGAGTCCCCACCCTGGTTTGACCCTGGATCCAACCACCCTCGACACCGTCCCCGCCACCCCCTTCCAGAATTCTTCCAGTGCTGGGCATGCCCAGAACATATGGGCGTGGTTCGCAGGACTCCCCGAACATCTGGTGCACCTGTCCTCACCCCCGAAGAACCTACTCATCCTAGTCCCAGACATGTGGGCCCGGTGCAGCACCTTAAATTGGATGAGACTAAGCCTCGCACATGAGGAGGAAGAGTTGACTCTCTCCAAGGCATCCGCCCAAGTCCCGTCCTCTATCTGCTCCCCGAGTTCCTCCTCCCATTTAGCCTTCAGCTCCTCCACTGACGACTCCTCCACCTCCTGCATTACCTTATAGATGTCAGACACCTTCCCCTCTCCTACCCACACCCCCGAAAGCACTCTGTCCATCGTCCCCTGCGAGGGCAGCAAAGGGAATCCCTCTACCTGTCGCCTAGCAAACGCCTTTACCTGCAGGTATCTGAACATGTTCCCCTGGGGAAGGCCAAATTTATCTTCCAGTTCCCCCAGGCCCGCAAACCTCCCGCCAATAAACAGGTCCCTCAATTTGCTGATGCCCGCCCTTTGCCACCCCCTGAATCCCCCATCCGTGTTCCCCGGGATGAACCGATGGTTGCCACCCAGTGGAGCCTCCATCGAGCCCCCTGTTTCCCCTCGATGCTGTCTCCATTGTTCCCAGATTCTTAGGGTCGCCGCCACCACCGGGCTCGTGGTAAACCTCTTAGGGGAGAGCGGCAACGGTGCCGTTACCATGGCACCCAGGCTCGTACCTCTACATGACGCCATCTCCATTCTTTTCCACGCCGCCCCTCCCCCCTCCATCACCCATTTACGCACCATTGACACATTGGCTGCCCAATAGTACCCCAGAAGGTTGGGCAGTGCCAGCCCACCTCCATCCCTTCCTCGCTCCAGGAACACCCTCCTCACTCTCGGAGTCCCATGTGCCCACACAAAACTCAGAATACTGCTAGTCACTCTCCTAAAGAAGGCCCTGGGGATAAATATGGGCAGGCACTGAAAAAGGAACAAGAACCTCGGAAGCACTGTCATTTTGACGGACTGCACCCTCCCCGCCAACGACAATGGCAGCATGTCCCACCTCCTGAACTCCTCCTCCATCTGATCTACCAGCCTGGTAAAGTTATGCTTGTGGAGAGTCCCCCAGTCCCTGGCCACTTGCACCCCCAGGTACCTAAAGCTCTCCCCAGCCCGCCTAAGCGGGAGCCTACCAATTCCTTCCTCCTGGTCTCCAGGGTGCACCACAAACACCTCGCTCTTGCCTAAGTTTAATTTATAACCTGAGAAGGTCCCAAACTCGGCTAGTAACTCCATCACTCCCGGCATCCCTCCCACCGGGTCCGCCACATACAGTAACAGGTCGTCGGCATACAACGACACCCTATGTTCCTCTCCACCTCGCACCAAGCCTCTCCACCTCTCTGAATCTCTCAATGCCATCGCCAGCGGCTCGATTGCCAGTGCAAACAACAAGGGGGACAAGGGGCAACCCTGCCTGGTCCCTCGGTAAAGCCGGAAGTACTCCGACCTCCTCCTATTCGTAGCCACGCACGCCATCGGGGCCTCATATAACAGCCTTACCCATCTAATGAACCCTTCACCAAATCCAAACCTCCCCAACACCTCCCATAGGTACCCCCACTCCACTCTATCGAAGGCCTTCTCCGCATCCAGTGCCACCACTATCTCTGCCTCCCCCTCAATCGCCGGCATCATAATGACATTCAGCAATCTCCGCACATTCGTGTTCAGCTGCCTTCCCTTCACAAAACCTGTCTGGTCCTCGTGCACAACCCCTGGCACACAGTCCTCTATCCTGGTGGCCAGGATTTTTGCCAGCACCTTAGCGTCCACGTTGAGGAGAGATATGGGCCTGTATGAACCACACTGCTGGGGGTCCTTGTCCTTCTTTAAAATTAACGAGATCAGCGCCCGTGACATCGTCGGGGGCAAAGTCCCCCCCTCCCACGCTTCATTGAGTGTTCGCACCAGCAAGGGGCCCACTAGATCCGCAAACTTTTTATAAAATTCCACCGGGAACCCATCCGGCCCCGGTGCCTTCCCTGACTGCATCTGCCCGCTCCCCTTAACTAGCTTCTCCAGCTCAATCGGCGCACCCAACCCCTCCACCTTCTCCTCCTGCACCTTCGGGAAAGAAAGCCCGTCAAGGAACCTCTCCATTCCCCTCCTCTCCCCCGTTGGCTCCGACCGGTACAGTTCCCCGTAAAAATCCTTGAAGACCTCATTCACCTCTACCCCCTTCCGCACCACATTCCCACTCTTATCTCTCACTCCAGCAATCTCCTTAGCCGCATCCCGCTTACGCAGCTGATGAGCCAGCATCCTACTCGCCTTTTCACCATGTTCGTACACTGCCCCTTGTGCCTTCCTCCACTGTGCCTCCGCCTTTCTAGTGGTCAGCAAATCAAATTTAGCCTGCAGGCTGCGCCTCTCCCCCAACAGTCCCTCCTCTGGTGCCTCTGCATACCTCCTGTCCACCTCCAGCATCTTTCCCACCAGTCTATCCCTCTCACTCCTCTCGCTCCTCTCCCTGTGTGCCCGGATGGATATCAGCTCCCCACGAATTACTGCCTTCAGGGCTTCCCAGACCATCCCCACCTGAACCTCCCCCGTATCATTCACCTCAAGGTACCCCTCAATACTTGCCCGGACCCTCCTACACACCTCCTCCTCCGCCAACAACCCCACATCCAACCGCCACAACGGACGTTGGTCTCGCACCTCTCCCATCTCCAACTCTATCCAATGCGGAGCGTGGTCGGAGATTGCAATGGCCGAATACTCGGCCTCCTCCACTCTCGGAATCAGTCCCCTACTCACCACGAAGAAATCTATCCGAGAGTAGACCCTATGTACGTGGGAGAAGAAAGAGTACTCGCGTGCCCTCGGCCTTACAAACCTCCATGGATCCACCCCACCCATCTGGTCCATAAACCCTCTCAGTACCTTGGCCGCCGCCGGCCTCCTACCCGTCCTAGAGCTGGACCGATCCAGTGAAGGATCCAACACCGTATTAAAGTCCCCCCCTATGATCAGACCTCCCGCCTCCAGATCCGGGATCCGTCCCAACATAGGCCTCATAAAGCCCGCATCGTCCCAATTTGGGGCATACACACTAGCCAGTACCACCTTCTCTCCTTGTAGCCTGCCCCTAACCATCACATACCTACCCCCCTTATCCGCCACCACCTCCGATGCCTCAAACAACACATTTTTCCCCACCAGAATCGCCACTCCCCGGTTCCTCACATCCAACCCCGAGTGGAAAACCTGCCCCACCCATCCCTTCCTCAGGCGGACCTGGTCCGCCACCCTCAGGTGGGTCTCCTGAAGCATTGCCACATCCGCCTTTAGCCCCTTCAGGTGAGCCAGTACCCTCGACCGCTTCACCGGCCCATTCAACCCTCTCACATTCCAGGTGACCAACCGGATCAGAGGGCGTCCCCCCCCCCCCCCCCCGTCGGCTAGCCATAGCCCGTTGACTTCCCGCCCCAGGCCAGCACTCCCTGCTCGACCCCGTCCACATAGCGACAACCCCTCACCTCTGTCCCCCCCAGCCCCCACCAGCTCCTTCTTGACCCTACCAGCAGCAACCCGGTATTCCCCTTTCCCCCCTCCCTTCGCCCCCAGGCTAGGAAACCCTCCCAGCCGCGAACCGTCCTCCATTGTACTTCCGTGGGTCAGCTAACTTCTGCTGACCCCGGAAACTCCCGCCAATAGCCCGACCCCTCCCGAAGTGGGATCATCCCCCAATCTATCCCTCCTCCTGGCACCGCTCCAGCGCGGGGAAGAACCAGTTAAGGCCCCGCCTCCCCCGTCACCATCTCCACCCCCCAGCCCCGCAGCACGGGAAACCAGAGGAAAGCCCGCGCTTTTGCACTGCCCCACCACACCCTTCTGACGCAGCTCCCAAATATCAGCCCCACTCCGGCATAGAATACAACATACCCCCCCGACCCTCCCCTCAAGATACACAGCCCAGACAATGTCCCACAGCACAAAAACAAAAACATAGCAGAACAACCCCTCCGTAAATAACCATATCAAAATTGCAAAAGTACTAAAACAAGAAGAAAACAACAGAAGAAAAAGAGAACACAGCAACAGCAAAATCCAGCACTAATACCTTACAGCCGACCTCGCAACCCCCAACCCCTAGTTCAAGTCCAGTTTCTCCGTCCGCACGAAGGCCCACGCCTCCTCCGGGGAATCGAAATAATGGTGCCGGTCCAAATAAGTTACCCACAGGCGCGCGGGCGGCAACATTCCGAACTTTATCTTTTTTCTATAAAGCACCTCTTTCGTCCGATTAAATCCGGACCGCCGCTTAGCCACCTCCGCACTCCAGTCCTGGTAGATCCGCACTACCCCATTCTCCCAATTGCTGCTCTTCACCTTCTTGGCCCAGCGCAGCACGCACTCCCGATCACTGAACCGGTGGAACCTCACCAGCACCGCACGCGGGGGTTCATCTTCCTTGGGCCTCCTGGCCAGCACCCTGTGCGCTCCCTCCAGCTCCAAGGGCAGATGGAGAGATCCGGCCCCCACCAGCGAATTCAGCATTACAGCCACATAGGCTGTCAGGTCCGATCCCTCCAGCCCCTCTGCAAGGCCCAAGATCCGCAGGTTTTTCCGCCTCATGCGGTGATCCAGCTCCTCAAAGCGTTCCTGCCACTTCTTGTGTAGTGCTTCGTGCCCCTCCACCTTACTCACGAGGACCACGGCCTCCTCCTCTCGTTCAATGGCCTGCGTCTGCAACTTCTTGATGGCAGCACCCTGGGTGGACTGAATCTCTGACAGCCTTCTGTTCGTTTCCTGCAGAGAGCTCAGTACTTCATCCTTGAATTCTTTAAAGCAGCGCAGGAGATCAGTTTGTTGTTCCTGGGCCCAGAGTCTCTATTCCTCTGGAGCTCTGTCGGCGGCCATCTTGGGTCCCTTCCCCCGTTTTTTCTGAGGAGCTGCTGCTGTTTTTTCCCCCTTTCCACTCCGAGTTCGAGTCATGGACTGCAGGGAAAGTCGTTCAGCACACCTTCCCCCCCACCGGGAGACGTCGAAAAATTTCCGTTTTGGGCTCTCAAAAGAGCCGAAAAATCTCTTTAAAACGGGAGCTCCCAAATGTGTGGCTTACTGATCCATCACAGCCACCGGAAGTCAAAAGAACAATAGAGTTAGCGCCACTGGCCTATTATCAGAACTTTTTTTTTCTTTTTTTAAAATTTAGAGTACCCAATTATTTTTTCCAATTAAGGGGCAATTTAGAGTGGCCAATCTACCTATCCTGCACATCTTTGGGTTGTGGGGGTGAAACCCACGCAGACACGGGGAGAATGTGCAAACTCCACACGGACAGTGACCCAGGGCCGGGATTCCAACCCGGGTCCTCGGCGTCGTAAGCAGCAATGCTAACCCCTGTGCCACCGTGCTGCCCCCTGTTATCAGAACTGAGTATTTGTCTCCATGTTACTTCTTGACCTGCTGAGTATTTCCAACATTGTCTGTTTTTATTTCACTTTTCCAGCCACAGCAATATTCTGCTTTTATTTTGGGCGCTCTCACAGCACAGAATAGCGCTCCTGCGGCATGCTAGTTGGGAGATTATGGGTCTATGGTACTTGATTTTAAATCTATTAATTAACATGAATGGTAAATTTAACACTGAATGGCAGCAATTTTCCAGACAACAATCCCCATAGCCTGGAATGCCCAGCCTTGGATTTGGATTTAGATTTGTTTATTGTCACGTGTACCGAGGTACAGTGAAAAGTATCTTTCTGCGTGCAGCTCAAACAGATCATTTGTACATGAAAAAATAATAAGAGGGCAAAACACGATACACAATGTAAATACATAGACAACGGCATCGGATAAAGCATACAGGCGTGTAGTATTAACCTGATCAGTCTATAAGAGGGTCGTTTAGGGGTCTGGTAACAGTGGGGTAGAAGCTGTTTTTGAATCTGTGCGTGTTCTCAGACTTTTGTATCTCTTGCCCCATAGAAAAAGTTGGAGTTACCACTTCTGATGCTTCTAAATTTTTCCTGCAAAATGGCTTTGCAGGTTTTCTCCAAACCCCTAATTCTGAATGTCACAAATGAAAAGCAATATTTAAAATGTGGTCATGTCCATTGTTCTCTATTAAGTTAGATAATTTTATCAAATGCATACAAAATACATCCTGACACTTACTGAATTTTGTTAATGGCTTCGTTTTTTTGGGTCCTGGGGAGCTTTGCAACGGTTTAGAGCACTGTGGAGCTGAACTCCGAGATCGGGCCGCCATTTTGAAAGGGTGCCCAATCTCTATTTGAGGTTGTGGGTCCCCCACACACCCCACCCGTGGGAAATGTCACCCCCTACACACATGGGCACTACCCCATAAGTGTCAAGTGAGGGCACCCTGCTATGGGGTCACTGGGGGTCCCCCTCTTTAGCACCACCACCCCCCCCGCCCGCCCGCCAAGCCTATCCTGCACACTCCCACCCTTTGAATTCCCTCTCCACCCTCCTTTCTTGGGCATGGCCTCCCTAGGGCCATGACTATTGGTAGTGCCACCCTGGCACCCAGGCAGTGCTCCAGTCAGCTTGGTAGTGCCACCCAGACACCTTGGCAGTGCCATGGGGAGGGCCAGGGGGCCATACTGCACTATCCCATACCACCCAGGGGCCTCCAATGGCTCTGACGATCCCCCAGGTGCCGTTCTGCCTAGTCCACATTCTCGTGGACGAGTAATGATTGGCGCCTGGCTGCAGCCTCGCTGGGGAGACCAGTGAATCAAGGGAGGCCGATAGACCCCGGCTCGGTCGGCTTCAGTAGGTTTATGATCTACTTTGCCCACTGGGCCGGATGGGATTTACCCCAGAAGACTGAGGGAAGCAAGGGAGGAAATTGCTGGGGCCTTGACGGACATCTTTGTATCCTCATTGGCTACAGGTGAGATCCCAGAGCACTGGAGAATAGCTAATGTGGTCCTGCTGTTTAAGAAAGATAGGAGGGATAATCCTGGAAACTATTGGCTGGTGAGCCTCACGTCTGTAGTAGGTATATTATTGGAGATAATTCTCGGACATGATTTATACCCAATTGGAAACAAATGGACTCATTAGCGATAGACAGCATGGTTTTTGTGAAGGGGAGGTTGTGCCTCACCAACTTGATCAAGTTTTTTTGAGGAGTTGACAAAGATGATTGATGAGGGAAGGGCAGTGGATGTTGCTTACATGGACTTCAGTAAAGCCTTTGACAAGGTTCCTCAAGGCAGACTGGTACAAAAGATGAAGTCACACGGGATCAGAGATGAGGTGGTAAGATGGATACAGAACTGGCTTGGTCGAAGAAGTTAACGGGTAGCAGTCGAAGAGTGTTTTTCTGAATGGAAGGTTGTGACTTGTGGGGCGGGATTCTGCGCAAATCGTCGGGGCGGGAAAAAACGGCGCAAACCCTGGCGGGAACCACTCCGGCGTCGAGCCGCCCCAAAGGTGCGGAATCCTCTGCACCTTCGGGGGCTACGACGGCGCCGGAGTGGTTTGCGCCGCGCCAGCAAACGGGAAGGGGCTTGGTGCCAGCGTGAGTTGGCGCATGCGCAGGAGCGCCAGCGTCGGCTGGCGTCATCCCCGCACATGTGCAGGGGGGGTTCATCTCCGTGTCGGCCATCACGGATCGGTACAAGGCTGACGCAGAGGAATAGAGTGCCCCCACGGCACAGGCCCGCCTGTGGATCGGTGGGCCCCGATCGCGGGCCTGGCCACTGTGGGGGTACCCCCCGGGACCAGATCGCCCCGCGCCCCCCCGAGGACCCCAGAGGCCGCCCATGGAGCTGGGTCCCGCCAGTAGGGACCAACCTTGATTTACGCTGGCGGCACCCTCGTTAAACGGGTGGGACTTCGGCATCGCGGCCCGGAGAATTTTGAGGACGGCGAGGACGGGATTCACGCCGACCCCCGGGGATTCTCCGACCCGGTGAAGGGTCGGAGAATCCCGCCCGTGGTGTTCCACAGGGATCTGTACTTGGGCCTCTGTTGTTTGTAGTGTCCATAAACAATTTGGAGGAAAATGTAGCTGGTCTGATTAGTAAATTCACAGATGACACCAAGGTTGGTGGAGTGGCAGATAGTGTTGAGGATTGTCAGAGGATACAGCAGGACAGATAGGTTGGAAACTTGGGCAGGGAAATGGCAAACAGAGTTTAATCCAGAGAAATGTGAGGTAATGCATTTTGGGAGGTCTAATGTACCAAACAGGGGAAATATACCTTAAATGGCAAAACTCTCAGGAACATAGAAAGTCAGAGAGATCTGGATGTGCAGGTCCACAGAGCTTTGAAGGTGGCAACACAAGTGGACAAGGTAGTCAAGAAAGCATATGTAATGCGTAACTTCATTGGACGGGGCATCGGGTATAAAAACCGGCAAGTCATGCTACAGTTGTATAGAACCTTGGTAAGACCGCACTTGGAATATTGCGCACAATTCTGGTCGCCACACGATCAGAAGGATGTGGAGGCTTTGGAGAGAGTGCAGAGAAGGTTTACCAGGATGATGCCTAGTCTGGAGGGTGTTAGCTATGTGGAGAGGCTGAATAGACTTGCACTGTTTTCATTAGAAAGACGGAGGTTGAGGGGTGACCTGATAGAGGTCTACAAGATTATACGGTGCATGGAGAGAGTCAATGGGCAGGCACTCTTTCCCAGGGTGGAGGGATCAGTCACCAGGGGACAGAGGTTTAAGGTCCGTGGAGCAAAGTTCAGAGGAGATGTGCGAAATAGGTTCTTTACGTAGAGGGTTGTGAGTGCCTGGAACGTGTAGCCAGAGGAGGTAGTGGAAGCAGATACATTAAAGGTGTTCAAAAGGCATCTTGCCAAACACATGGATAGTATGGGTGTAGAGGGAAACGGCACAAGGAAGTGCGGAGGGTTTTGGCAAAGGTTGGTATCATGAGCAGTACAGGCTTGGAGGGCCAAAGGGCCTGTTCCTGAGCTGCATTGTTCTATGTTCAGCGAGCGTCGTTTAGTCCCACTCCTTTTGGGAAGAGATCTGAATCCGATGCCTCGCGAGGCACGGAGGCAGCCGGGAAGTCTGTGGGAGGCTTCACCCCGGATTCACTGGCCACGTCGTGCTCTCACTCGCATGCAACACGTCCAGATAATTGCAGCCTTTTTGTTTTGTAGTGGTGTGGATGCTAACCCCCCGTCTCTCTCCCTGATTTAGCTCACTGGGCTAAATCGCTAGCTTTTCAAGCAGGCCAGCAGCACGGTTCGATTCCCGTATCAGCCTCCCCGGACAGGCGCCGGAATGTGGCGACTAGGGGCTTTTCACAGTAACTTCATTGAAGCCTGCTCGTGACATTAAGCAATTTTCATTTCATTCATTTCATTTTCCGACCCAACCCCCAACGTAACTGCTGATCCCAAACAGGCCCTTGAATATGGTGGTGAACTGCTTCCACCTGGAGTGGAATCCCTTCATCAGATCCCCTGATGGCAAATTTGATTTTCTCAAGCCTCAGGAATTCCACCAGTTTGGCCAGCCAGTTTGAGGCCTTGCGTGGCGCTGCCGATCTCCATTGTGCAGGAGTCGTCGACGGGCTATCAGGGAGGCGGCGACCAGGGCATCGGCCCCCCTCCCCTTGAAGAATTCAGACTGTTCTGACACCCAGAAGACCACCTCAAATGGGCATGGCTCCACCCTAACCCCCACGACCTTGGACATGGCCTTGAAGAAGGTGGTCGAGAATCCAATCAGCCGTGGGCAGGACCAGAACATGTAGGAGTGGTTGGCCCGACCCCCCTGACATGGCTCACATCTGACTTCCACCTCCGGGAACGACCAGTTCATGCCTGTCCTGGTCAGGTGTGCCTTTTAGCTGTGTCAGGCTCAGCTTCACACGCAAGGAAGTGGAGTTCACCATGTGCAGTACCTCACTCCATAGTCGTCCCCCTATCTCGATGCCAAGGTCTTCATTCCACCTCTCCCACGTTTCGTCCAGTGGGGCCCTTACCTACTCCAGCAGTCGTCCAAATATGTCTGCACACTTTCCCTCTCCTGTGCCAACAGCCTGTCCAACAGTGTGTGTCCGGGTAGCTGGGAGTACGATGAGGCCTCCTTGCGGAGGAAGTCCTGTATTTGAAAATACCAGAGCTCGTTCCCTTTCGGACGGTGGAACTGTTAGTTCCTCTAAGCTTGTCACTTTGTCGTTTACGTATATCTCTCTGACCTTCACACCCTTCCTCCCCTCTCCAGGTTTTATACGTGGCATCCAACTTGGCCGAGGTGAACCTGTGGTTCTTGTATATAGGGGCTGCGATGGACATATCTTTAGGTTTAAAGTGGTGTCTAAGCTGGTTCTAGGCTCTTAGTGTGGCTACAACTGGGCTCGTCGAGGACTAAGACGGTGCCCAGTGACCACAAGGACTTCCCAATACAGGAGGTCTTTTGCATCTGTACCCATTCCGCCCCCGGCTCCCCCAGCCAACCCCGCATCCTTTCTACATTTGCTGCCCAGTAATAGAACAGAGGTTCGGCGCAGTGTGCAGCCCCCTGAGAACCATCTTGTATAGGATGGTTTTGCAGACCCTGGGGTTCTTTCCCCGCCCACACGAAGGCCGAGACTAGTTTGTCCGCCTTGGTGAAGAAGGATTTGGTGATGAAGATTGTGGGTGATCTAAATATGTAGAGGAACCTTGGCAGGATATTAGTTTTTATTGCCGGCACTCTCCCCGCCAGGCAGTGCAGGAGTGAGTCCCACCCCCGCAGGGCTCTTTTTACCTCCACTACCAGGCTAGACAAGATTCCACTTGTGAAGCCGGGCCCAATGGTAGGCTACCTGGATCCACAGGTATCTGAACTTGGTTTGGCCAGTTTGAATGACAGTGTTCCCAACTCTGCTTCTCCCGCCTGGGGCATTCACCGGGAAGATATGACTCTTGCTCAGGTTAAGTTCGTATCCCGAGCAGGGTCCGAACTCCCTCAGGAGTTCCATTATCTTATCCATGCTGGCTGGTTCGTTCGAGATGTAGAGGAGCCAGTCATCTGCATAGAGAGAGAGATTCTGTGCTCCCTGTCTCCTCTCAGAATGCCTCTTCACCCCTTTGATCTGACCGTGATAGCCAGTGGCTCAATTGCCAGAGCGAACAGCAGCGAGAACACCGGGCATCCCTGCCTTGTGCCTCTGTACCTGGGCTGGTGGCGTTTGTGTGTACTCTCATCATTGGAGCGCTGTACAGCAATTTCACCAATGAGGTGAACACTGACCCAAACCGTTCCAGTACCTTCCACTCCACCCAGTTGAAGGCCTCCTCTGCGTCCAGGGAGATGGTCACTTTTGGTGTCTCCTCCCCAGGTGGGGACATGATCACGTTCAGCAGGCATCTGATGTTCACCGTTAGCTGCCTTGTCCTTGACCAACACAGTCTGAAATTTCCACGGTCACTTCTGGCAAGCAATTCTACAGTCCTCTCACCAGAACTTTCGGCAGGACTTTAACATCAATATTTAGGAGTGAGATGGGTCTCTATGACCCACACTCTGCTTGGTCTTTGTATTTCTTTGGGACCAGTGAGATCGAGGCCTGTGCCAATGTGGGTGGCAGGAGCCCCTTGACGGTGAGTCATTGAACATCTCCTGCAGGTGCGGAGCCAGGGCTGCAGCAAATCTTTTGTAGAATTTCACTGAGAACCCATCAGGTCCCAGTGCCTTCAGACTCCAATGGTTCTTCCAGTCCCCCTCCCTTTTCTTCACCCTCAGTTGGGAAGCCCAGCCTGCCCCAGAATTGCTTCAGCTTCAAGTCCCCCTCCAGGGCCTCAAAGGTGTACAGTCCTTGGTAGAAGGCCGCAAGGGGTCCATTGATCTCCTCTGTCCCGTGACCACCGGTTTCTGATCTGTGCTCTTTCTCATATGGCCGCTTGTTTCCTCAGCTGGTGTATTAATAGGTGGCTGGCCTTGTCCCCGTGTTCATAAAAGGTACCCTGTACCAGGCAGAGCTGGCTCATTGCTTTCCCAGTGGAAAGCAGGTTGAACTCCATTTACAGTTTTTCCCCCTCTGCTAGAAACTACACGATTGGGGCCGTGGAGTACCACCAATCCACTTCCAGTATGGAGTCGATCAGCCGCTGCTTGTCGCCTTTACTCCGCTGTTATTATTTCCCCTGTGATCACTGCCTTCAGTGCTTCCCCTTACTGGTTGCAGCTTACGCAGCTGTCGATGGCTAATGTGCCTTTTTGGTTGGAGACAGGCTGTGTCCAGCCTCCGCGAGGGGGGTTTCAGGTGACTTTCCTGCCGGCGGTGGTGGGGGGCATTTCTGTTCCCTCCTCTTCCTTTGGGGTCAGCCCTGCATGCCATTGTTCTTGGCCCATCCAAGTTGGTCGCTGCCACCTTCCTCTTTCCACCCATCTCCATGTCTGACCTGTGTGAGCAGCATTATAGAATTACAGAATTTACAGTGCAGAAGGAGGCCATTTGGCCCATTGAGTCTTGAAAGAGCACCCTACCCAAGCCCACACCTCCACCCTATCCCCGTAACCCAGTAACCCCACCCAACCTTTTGGACACTAAGGGCAATTTAGCATGGCCAATCCACCTGACCTGCACATCTTTGGATTGTGGGAGGAAACAGGAGCACCTGGAGGAAACCCACGCAGACGCGGGGAGATCGTGCAGACTCCACACAGGCAGTGACCCAAGCCGGGAATCGAACCTGGGACCCTGGAGCTGTGAGCAACTGTGTTAACCACTATGCTGTCATGCTGCCCTAGGGAAAAACAGGAAACCATTCTACCCACCCACCCCACCAGATGCTCCCTCCCTCGAGGGAGGCACGCCATGGCCCCTTACTCGCGTTACTCACATTCACCAGAATGTTCACTAATATGTTCTCCCGGATCCCTGGCACTGTGAGGCAGCACTGCTAACCGCTGTGCCCCCGTGCTGCCCACTTTATACTTATGCCCACATTATACTTACTAGTTGATCATATTGTCTTCCCATCATTGACCAATCTTGCATAACTCAGTGGGCTACTTTACAACCTGCTCAACAATAGAGTGACTGATCTACCGACACTTGCAATTTAATCACTTACCCCAAGCTCAGCATAGTCAGTTGACATGTAGATTTGTTTGCCATTTTCCTTTGGTGCATTAGCTGCTTCCTCTTTCTCCTCCTCCTGGTTCTTCAACCACAAATCATACAGTTGTTCCAAGTCTTGAACTGGCAATGTTTAATTTAAAGTGGCACAGTGAAATCTTTATTTACATAAAGCCTACCTTCTTAATTTGTCTTCATCCCTTTTGAATTCACCATACTTCCTTACACTTGTCTTGCCAAACTATTAATGTAGCATATATGGTAGTTCTTTAGCTGATCAATACATTCAGCCCCGTTAGCATAATAAAACAGTCCCAATGCGCTTTACACTCTCACCCTTCCCTCCAGGGGATTTTCACAGTCGCTTCATTGCAGTGTTAATATAAGCCTACTTGTGACAATAATAAAGACTATTATTATTCCTTGCTCTTGTTTTCTCTCCCACACCCCTCTCTCCTGCTCTCCGCTCCTGTCCCGATCCTTTGCACTTTTCATAGTACTCTCGTAACTCCTCTGTCCACTTATGCTCCCCTCTTGCTCCTCTCCTATCTTTCGATTTTCACTTTCATTTTTCCACCTTTCCTTAATATATATTTTTTCCATGAGCAACAATACAGTAGGTTCAAATAAATAGCAGGCAATAAAACAAAATTTGGCAATGTCTCTGAATTACTGGCCTAATAATGCACCATGCGTAACATAGCTACAGCCCTAATTATTGTGAAACAGTAATCCTTCAACTTGCTCTTAGCCAAGCCATGGGCAATGTGCTAGTTCTATTATTAAAATGATTAACCTACTTCCATTATGTGTTTTTATTACTGGTAACTGATCTGAGCACGCAAATAATTCAATCTGCATGCTTAGATTAGCTGAAATATGTTGTGCCAGAGTACACTGATTTCTCTAAACCCTACACTTTAACCATTTCAGAATGATGTTATTTTTCCAGCATTTCATTTAGAACAAATAAAATGCCTCTTCTTTTCAAACAGTCCTGGGCTATGATAAAAAATCGTATCCAACGACAATTTCACAATCCCTATTACAGAAACATGAAAATTTACATTAGAAGATTTATTTTTTTCCTCCTCCTCTTATAGCACCTTTCGCATTCTCAAAGCACTTCAAAGTCAAAGTACTTTTGAAAAGTAGCCACTGTTGTAATGTAAGGAAACAGCAACCAGTTTGCACATAGCAATGAGGCAAATGCTCAGAAATCTGGTTTTACTGGCTTTAAGCAATAAGTAAGTGTTGGCCAGGACACTAAAAGAACTGTTCTTTGAACAGTCTCATGGCATCTTTTACACCCACCTCATAAAGCATGGTCTCACCTGAAATTCGGGAGTCCAACTGTGCACCACTACCTCGGTACGCCACTGCAGTGTCAGTTTAGATCAGGTTTCCCAAACTGGGGATGGTGCAGCAAGAATATAAGAAGGATGAAAGGAACACAGGCTGACTGAGAAAGGGGCTGACGATGCAACTGCTCATAACCAGAGCAGGTACATCAGAAGTCTAAATTTTTTGAATTCTAGAAGAAACAAGAAATTTAAGTTTAAATTCAAGAAAAGGTGTTAACTGACATACAATCAAGTCTCATGGAGTGATCTCTGCACAGTGTGGATTGTTGAATTCTCATCTAGATACAGAAACCAAAGATATGCAGGTTAGGTGGATTGGCCGTGATAAATTGCCCTTAGTGTTCAAAATTGCCCTTAGTATTGGGTGGGGTTACTGGGTTATGGGGATAGGGTGGAGGTGTTAACCTTGGGTAGGGTGCTCTTTCCAGGAGCCGGTGCAGACCCGATGGGCCGAATGGCCTCCTTCTGCACTGTAAATTCTATGATTTGAAACTGGACCAATTAAAACAGTCCTTACTGCAGAATAATCAGTTTTTGCACCAGCAGCTGCTCTGCTTGGCCTAAATTCTGCTTATTGAAATCAGGAGGACTATAAAGTTGGGATTTTCCTGTATTACACCATATCACTAGATGCTTTATTTTTAATTTTAAAGTTTCATTCAAATTCGAAGAAATTTATATTTTTGATTGTCGGTCTGCCACAGGAATGCAGGAAGGTGGGAGTGAGACTCCATTGGGTTGCAGCTGCAGGTATCTAATATTCTAGTTTGCTGCCAGTCCAGATGATCTTGTCTGATTTATATTTCTTATTCCCGATTGAAGTGTTCCAAATGCCTCGGCGCCCACTAGCTGTGTTCTATAACTGACCTCACTTTGAAAATTGTGAAGGAATAGAATTTTTGAAATTAAGTTGCCGGCAAGAGAAGTAGAAAACACCTTCTGTATTTGAGATTTATATTACAATTCTGATGAAAATTGTTGACCACACCGTGCTGTAGGTGTTGCTGAAGATACTTGAAATAAAAACAGAAAATCCTGGAAATACTCAGCCAGTCAGCATCATCAGTGGAGAGCGAAACAGAGTTAATATTTCAGGTCAATGACCTTTCATTCTGTTCTGATGTATTTTCAATATTTTTTGTTTTTATTTAAGCTAAAATGTCACATGGAGATCAAACATCCTTCTGCCCTCTCAGATAAATGTGAAGACTTTTTCCAAAAAAATTACTCTTTGAACTGAAAGGATAGATGCAGTTGATGAATGAAGTTTGAAAGCTATCTTTTAGCATTGACCGTCGAACTAGGCGAGCAGCGCAGCATGTTTTTGACCAGTTCTGAATCAATATTGTACCATTGTTTCTTTAAGCTGGTGTTTTAGGGTTTTTCCAGACAATTTGACCAACATAATTTACACGCTCAATGAACTTTCATTTTTGCAAGTTAGAAACTGTAACATTTTTGTCATACACAAAAAGTTCAGAGCTTTGACAAAAGTTTTTAATATGGACTAGGGACGTGTTGCCAGATGTTGCAAATTCCGGACATTGTCTTCTGTTATTGTGAACAATAATATCAGTCTTAAAAGTTGGAAGATGTAATTGTAGAACATTTGTCTTTGCTTTGCAAAACAAAAATCATAAATATTTTCTGAAAGAGGCAAATGAATTGCAGTTTTCCTGGGTTTGGAATTTGTTTTCAGAGTGTTTCAGAGCAAAGGCCAAGATTGCTGTGAGTCTAAAAGATAATTTGATCTATAATGTAGATGATCTGTTTTCAGAGACAATTTTAAAGTCATGACTCTGGATCATTTCTGACTTTCAATTCAGAGAGTTCCTAGGTTATACCAAAGAATCATTGAGATAGTTGTCCACTTGTTTCTGCTTGTATCTGTGAAGTTCAGTTTTCTTCCTGTATTTGTTACCCAAAGAAGCATGGAAGCAACTTAAATGTGGAGACTGATTTGCATTTAAAACACTAAAACAAACCAGGATTCCCTGAACTTTACACTAGCAAACTGGTTCCTCCGCCTAATTGAGATAAAGGCAAGTCATTGAATATTCTTTTGTGTTCATGTTTATTCGGATATATAGTTCTGGTACTTTCTATCTTATTTTAAGATAGCCGAGATTGTAAAATCCTCTTGTTCTGAGTGTTCACTTCCCCCATTTCCCCTGTCAGCACTCATTGGTGTTTTGTGCCCCCTCCACCATAGGCAGGATTCAGAGGTAAGCCAATGGAGATCAGCAGGGACAATAATTTGGGCCTTTGCCAATGAGCAAGATTTATCCACCCAGCCTCTTTAACCTGTACTGATGAGAAAAACTGCTGCTGATAAACTGTGTAAATCCTCTCTTTCATTGAAGGGAAAAATAACCGTTGGCACCCTCGTACTTTCCTCCAGGGGCAACCATCCCTGGCCCGTTGCCACCTATTCCAGAAAACACTCAACTTGGCTTTGGTAAACTGTTCACTTTTTCAGCACTGGTTTCTCACTGTCCACTCTAGAATCATTCCCATTCATCTCCTTTTCCACCCTATCCTTCCCTTCACCGTAATCAGTTCTTCATTCCCTCAGTATTGTGTTATGATTTAAGCATGTGGAGTATCTTAAAGCCATGATCTTTGCTACAACTGAACAATTACTCGGCCCCCTCCACCACCCCAACCTCAGCTCTGTATGTCTCTAAGGCTACTCTTCTACAACTTGATTTTTCCTTTTACAAAATTTCTCATTCACCGCCACAACTCTTCTTCTGGTAGCTGGCTGTTTCATTTCTTCTATCTATGCTGATATGAATTCACTTACCTCTAAATCCCTTCCTTTTTGCTCCTTTAATTCCCAACCTTTTGTCTGGTTATAATCTAACTTTTCACGAAGATTTAAAATAGAAGGGTACTGCCACCAGTCCAATGTTTTCTTTTGTAATAATTTTAATATGCTTTCATGTCACATGAAGGAAGAAGTGCAGAATATGTCTGATCCTTAAATTCCATTGACAAATCACTTTACAGGCTTTCTCCTGCATTTTTCTTTTAACATAAGATTAAATTTAAAAGCATTGCAATTTGGGAATATTCTGTTTGTACTGTTTCTGCAAAGTTGTTGGTTTGCTGAATTTGACTGTATCTGAACTTACTATGATCAAGCAATGTTATGGCATCAGTGTCATTCTAGTGCTGTTACCTAAGCATTGTTAATTTGTAAGTTTATTCAGAATAATTGCAATGAAAATATTGTAAGCTGTGGGCTTCTAAATTCAATAGAAGCAGCAGTCACAGTGCAACATACTGTTTTAAGTTACTTGTGGATGGGCAGCTGATCTCTACAACAGCTGTTTAATCCTCCTCTGACATCCTTCATGTTAAAGAAACTGATCTGTCATGCTGCACGAGTACTATCTCTGGCCAAAGGCAATACTGCATGCAATGACATCCAAAAGCGTAACACACAGTAGCCAGACTCTTCCAACACCCTGAAATTATGCCTGGTTAAAGGAGGTTAAGTTTTATCAATCATCTCTTATATTCAGGAAACAAATAAACTGAAACCTGTGACATCTTGCCTCCTAAAATAAGGTTGCTATATAATGGAGGCAGAGTTATCTGTCTCAGTTATTCATGTATAGATGTCAGATCAGTTGTTTTGTCTTCAGTTCACTTACATTTTTACACACTAGGTTTAGCTCACTCTGTATGCACTAGATAGCAAATATTTTGATTCTACCAGTTGCCATCAGTTACCACTGTTGATTGCCAAACTGTTCTGCACATCTTTGGGTTATGGGGGTGAGACCCACGCAGGCTCTGGAAGAATGGGCAAACTCCACACGGACAGTGACTCGGCTGGGATCGATCCCATGTCCTCAGCTCTGTGAGACAGTAGTGCGAACCATCATTGCCGCCCTACTTTACCCCAAAGTCCAGCGAAGTAGATTGTTAATGGCCCCATTGTTTTTTATATTTGTAGATGCAATAGTTACTTTATTTTAAAATGCAGCATCAAAGTAGACTTTTATTTTGGATGGGTGTTATCTCAGCATATCCAAGTCGAAAACAGAACATCTGCGGACAGCGATCATAATATCAACTATGGGAAAGGACAAAGAACAATCCGGTGAAAAGTTATTAATCTGGGGAGGGCCTGTTTCAATAGCATGAGTTGGAATCTGGCCATGGGAGATTGGAATCAAAGAGAAAGACAGACAGAACTGTGGTTGAGAAATGGGCTATCTTTAAGGAGCAGAGGGACCTGAGTGTGTATGCACACAAATTGTTGAAGGTGGCATGGCAGAATAAGAAAGCATTTAGTAAAGCACACAAGATCCTGGGTTTTACAAGTAGAAGCGTTGGGTAAAAGCATGGAAGATATGTTTCTAAAACACTTTATAAAGCCCAGTTCTCTTCCACACTTTAGAAAGGATGTGCAGGTTTTAGGGAAAAGATTTATGAGAATGGTTCCAGGAGTGAAAGACTTCAGGTAAGAGGTTCTGCCTGTGGTAAACCACTGTAGTATATTATATGTATTGTGGAAAGCTGCTACTGTATTACATGTAATGTGGTAAACCACTGCATGATGGCTCCACCTCCCCTCGGGCTCGGTATAAAGGTGGCTGATCTCCGCCCCTGCTCCAGTTCGGGATCAGAGGCCAGGAGGCTTTCTGTTTAGCTTATTAAAGCCTCAGCTACGTTCACTGCTCGTCTTGTGTTCATTGATGGCACATCACTGCCATTAACACATTCTTATCTCTTGCCACTATCAACACCCTTCTGAGCCATGATCACCACCATTTACATTCCCTTTGCATTTTTGTCCACAACATCTTTGTCAATCTCCACCTATCACTGGCCCTCTAACCAGCCCCATTGCTCTCCTCCTACTCTTCACCCCCACATAAATCTCATTCTTTTTCCAGTTCTCTCTAACTTTGACTTCAATTGTTACCTCTCCACAGATGCTGTTAGATATTCATTTCCGGGGTGTGGGCGTCGCTTGTTAGGCCAGCATTCATTGCCTTTCCCTAGTTGCTGTTCCAAAGGTGGTGGTGAGTTGCCATCTTGAACCGCTGAGGTACACCCACTGTGCTGTTAGGGAGGGCATTCCAGGATTTTGACCCAGCGACAATGAAGGAACGGCGATATATTTCCAAGTCAGGGTGGTGAGTGACTTGGAGGGGAACCTCCAGGTAATGAGATTCCCACATATCTGCTGCTCTTGTCCTTTTAGATGTTAGTGGTTGTAGATTTGCAAAGTGCTGTCTAAGGAACCGTGGTGAGTTACTGCAGTGCATCTTGTAGATGGTATACATAGCTGCCACTGTTTGTTGGTGGTGGAAGGTTTCAATGTTTGTGGAAGTGGAGCAATCGAGCGGGCTGCTTTGGCCTGGATGGTGTCAAGCTTCTTGAGTGTTGTTGGAACTGCACTCATCCAGGCATGTGGAGAGTATTCCTTTACACTCCTAACTTGTACCTTGTAGATGTTGGACAGGCTCCGGGGGGGGTATACTCGCTGTAGGATTTCTAGCCTTTGTCCTGTCTTGGTAGCCACAGTGTGTGTATATATGTATATTGCTTGTCCAGTTCAGTTTTTGATTAATGGTAACTCCAGGATGTTGATTATGGGGGATTCAGCGATGGTAATGCAATTGAATGCCATGGGGCGATGGTAAGATCCTCTCTTGTCGGAGATGGTCATTGCCTGGCACTTGTGTGGCACAGATATAACTTACTACTTGTAGCCCAAGCCTGGATATTGTCCCTGTCTTGCTGTATTTGAACATAGACTGCTTCATTATCTGAGGAGTCACAAACGGTGCTGAACATTGTGCTGTCATCCGCAAACATCTTCACTTCTGACCTTATGATGGAAAGGAGGTCATTGATAAAGCAGCTGAAGATGGTTGGGCTTAGGCGACTACCCCGAGAAACTCCTGTAGTGATGTCCTGGAGCTGAGATAATTGACCTCCAACCACCATAGACATCTTCCTTTGTGCCAGGTATCACTCCAACCAGTGGAGAGTTTTCCCCCTGATTCCTATTGACTCCAGTTTAGGTAAGGCTCCTTGGTGCCATACCCAGTCAAATGCTGCCTTAATGTCAAGTGCAGTCACTCTCACCTCACCTCTGACATTCAGTTCTTTTGCCCATGTTTAAACCAAGGCTGTAATGAGGTCAAGAACTGAATAACCCTAGCAGAACCCAAACTGAGCAGGTTATTGCTGAGTGAGTGCTGCTTGTTAGCACTGTTTGTTTTTTTATATTTCTTTATTCTCCTTTTTCGCATTTTCTCCCAAATTTATACCCACCAATAATAAACAATAATCAGTAACAAATATGTCAATCCCCATATCAATAACAACGATCCCATCCTTCCACCAAACCCAAATATTCGGCCACATGTTCACATAAACAAATGACAAAAAGGAATCAGGAATCCCCCATAGGCCCCATTAAAACGCATCGCCCCCCAGCCCTCCCACCCACCCCCTCCAAACTAATGTTCGATGTTTTTGTTTAGGTTCTTTTTTAAAAAATTTAGAGTATCCAATTATTTTTTCCAATTAAGGGGCAATTTAGCATGTCCAATCCACCTATCCTGCAAATCTTTTGGATTGTGGGGGTGAAACCCACGCAGACACGTGGAGAAGGTGCAAACTCCTCACGGACAGTGACCCAGGGCCGGGATTCGAACCTGGGTCCTCAACGCTGTAGGCAGCAATGCTAACCACTGTGCTACCATGCTGCCCATATGTTCGATGTTATCCAGTTCTTGAAAATGCATTATGAATAATGCCCGTGAATTGTAGAACCCCTGTGTCCTTCCCCTCAGTTCAAACTTAAACTTCTCAAGAGTCAAGAATTCCAACAGATGCCCCCCGCCACGCCAGGGCACAGGGTGTAGAGATTGCTCTCCAACCCATCAGGATCCGCCTTTGGGCGATCAACAAGGCAAAGGCTACAACATCTGCCTCCGCACCCGTTTCCAACCCTGGCTGGTCCAACACCCCGAATATGGCCTCCCAGAAGCCCAAGTCCAGTTTCACGTCCACCACTTTAGAAATTACCCTAAAAACCTCCTTCCAGTAATCCTCTAGCTTTGGACAGGACCAAAACATATGAACGTGATTAGCACCCCTATCTTCAACTCCTTCAAAGAATCGGCTCATCCTCGCCCTCGTGAGGTGTGCTCTGTATACCACCTTCAGCAGTATCAGCCCCAACCTCGCGCACGAGGTGGAGGCATTCACTCTCCAGAGCACCTCACATCAGAACCCCTCCTCCATATCCTCTCCCAACTCTTCCTTCCACTTTGCTTTGATCCCTTCCGTGGTGCCTTCTCCTCTTCCAAAATAGCTCCGTAGACCGCTGACACTACCCCCTTCTCCAGTCCCCCTGTCGTCAGCACCTCCTCCAGCAATATGGAGGCCGGCTCCTCCGGGAAGTTCTGTATCTCCTTTCTGGCAAAATCTCGAACCTGCATGTATCTAAACATTTCCCCCTGCTCCAACCCATACTTCGCTTCCAGCTCCTTCAATCCTGCAAACCAACCCCTCAGAAACAAATCTTTTAGTGTCTTAATCCCCTTCTCCTCCCATTTCCGAAAATTTCTATCCCACCTCCCTGGCTCAAATCTGTGGTTCCCCCAAATCGCCATTTCCCTTGACCCTGCCCCCAACCCGAAGTGTTGGCGGAACTGCCTCCAAATTCTCAATGAAGCTATTATTACCGGACTCCCTGAGTACTTCCCCGGGGCTATCGAGAGCGGTGCTGTTGCTAGTGCTTTCAATCCTGACCCCTTGCACAAGCTCTCCTCCATTCTGACCGACTGGGAATCAACCCCTCTTACCCAGCTCCGCACCTTCTCCACATTCGCTGCCCAGTAGTAATGCATCAGGTTCAAAAGACCCAAACCCCCTGCCTGCCTTCCCCTCTGTAGTAGCACCTTTCTAACTCTGGCCACCTTCCCTCCCCATATGAAGTACGTATTCCTTCCCTCAATCTCTATGAAAAATCAGCAGGCATTGAAAAATAAACAGAAATCGTGGCAATACGTTTATTTTAACCGCCTATACCCGACCCGCCAGTGACAGAGGGAGACCATCCCATCTTGCCAGATCAGCTTTCACTCTCCCCACCAAACTAGAAATTGTCATCACTTTCCTAATGATGGCAAGTAGGCTGATGGTGGTAATTGGCTGAGTTGGATTTGTCCTGTTTCTTGTGTAGAGGACACACCTGGGCAATTTTCCACATTGCCAGGTAAATGCGATTGTTGTAGCTGTACTGGAACAGCTTGGCTAAGGGAGCTGAGATTGTCCAGAATTTCTGTTTTTGTTTTAGATTCCAGCGCCCACAGTAATTTGCTTTCATCTCAGTTGAGAGGATCATTTGGTGAAGCTGGGGCTATTCTCTTTAGAGAAGGTTGTGAAGAGCAAATGAAATGGGAAAGGGTGAAGGTGGCCTTCAGAAACAATTTTAAAGATCTTGACCTAGAGCTTATCATTATGAGAATGTTGACATGTTGTTTTCCTATTATAAATACCAATCTAGAATGCCTGATACAAATTGTGGCACAAGAAGTAGGCTAATGTGGAAATTAAGTGTGTGGCATAATCAGACCTTTTAATATATAATTAACAGGTGTCCTTGGTGTTGCTCACAGTAAGTCAAGGGATGGTCTATTTTATAATAATGAAGACATTTGATCTGTAGGGAATACAAGAAGCCAAATTTAATTTTTATTAAATGAGATTGGGATTAAATCCCACAACTCAATCCATTATTATGTTAAACCCTTAAATGAATGTCCTTTTTTATACAGATATGTTCATTTACCTCTATATTTAACTTATCCCAATACACTAAGTTGAAAATACCAGTAAAATGATTTGCCAGATCTACTGTGTGAAGTTCTGTCAATTCTTTACAGAAAGGATGCAAGAGCATTAGCGATGGTGTGGAGAGGGGATTCACGACGATGTTGCCAGGACTGAAAAAGTGCAGCTATGAGGAAAGAGTGGATGGGTTTGGGTTGTCTCCTTGGAACAGAGGCAACTGGGGAGATTTGACTGAGAAATACAAAACATTTCAAGATAAAGATTGATTGATTTTTAAAGAAGAAAGGAGTAAACGGTTATGGTGTTCGGGTGGGAAAGTGGAGCTGAGTCCACAAAAGATGAGCCATGATCTCATTGAATGGCGGAGCAGGCTCGAAGGGCCAGATGGCTTACCCCTGCTCCTAGTTCTAATGTTCTTATACGAATTAGGAGCAGGAATCGGCCCTTCAACCTGCTCCTCCATTCAATAAGAGCATGGCTGATCTGATTGTAACTTCTACCCCACATTCCTACCTACCCCCGATAACCTTTTACCCCTTGTTAATCAAGAATCTATCTAGCTCGCCCGTCTCCCACTCCCTTTTGGGGAAAAGAGTTCCAGAGATTCATGAAAAGAATTCTTCTCATCTCTGTCTTCAAAGAGCGATCCCTTGTTTTTAAACTGACTCTCTAGTTCTAGATGACAAGAGGAAGCATTCATCCTGTCAATCTATGTCAGAATCTTAAAGCTTTCGATCAAGTTGCCTCTTACTCTTCTAAACTCTCGTGAGTACAGACCTAACCTCTCCAACCTTTCCTCATAAGACAACCTGCCAATTCCTGGTATTAGCCAAGTAACTCTGAACTGCATCGAAAGCATTTACATCTTTCCTTAAATATGGAAACCAACAGTGTACACAATATTTCAGGTGTGATCTCACCAATGTCCTGTACAACTGAAGCATAACATCCATACTTTTGTAATTAATTCCCCTCACAATAAATAATAACATTCTATCAGCTTTCCTAATTACTTTCTGTATCTGTATACTAGCCTTTGTGATTCATGCACTGACACCCAAATTCCTCTGCACCTCGGAGCTCTGCAATTTCTCACCATTTAGATAATAAACTTTTAATTCTTCCTGCCAAAATAGATATTTTTACTTTCCCCCACATTATATACCATTTGCTAGAGTATTGCCCACTCATTTAACCTATCTATGATCCTTTGTAGCCTCCTTAAGTTCTCTTCACAATTTACTTTCCTATCTATCTTTGTGTCTTCAGAAAATTTAGCAGCCAAACCTTTAATCCCTTCAATAAAGTCATTTATATAAACTGTAAATGTTGAGGCCCTAGCACTGATGCCTGTGATACACCACTTGTCACATCCTGCCAACCAGATCAGGACTCATTTATGCCAACTGTGTTTCCTGTTGGCTAGCCAATCTCCAATCTATGAAAAAGTTATTCTCTCTCCCCCCCCCCCCCCCAACCATGAGCTTTTATTTTCTGCAATAATCTTGGATGTGGTACCTCATCAAATCCCTGGAAATCTAAGTACAGTGCATCCACCAGTTCTCCTTTCTCCACTGCACATGTGACTCCTTCAAATAACTTAAATGAATTGATTAAGCATGATTTCAATTTTACAAAACCATGTTGACTCTGCCCATTTGCCTTGAATTGTTCGAAGTGCCCTGCTTATTACATCTTTAATAATGGCTTCTAATATTTTCCCTAAGACAGAATTTAGGCTAACTGGCATGTACTTTCCTGCTTTTTGAAAAAAGGAGTAACAGTGTGAGGCGCCCTGGATAGAGTTCATGGGCAAGGCCTATTTACATTAGTAGAGAAATCAGTGACTGGGACATAGATTTAAAGTGATTGATAGAATGATTAGAGGGGAGATGAAATTCTTTTTCACCCAGAGGGTTGTAGGTATATGGAACCTACTGCCTGAAAGGCAGTAGAGGCAGAAACTCTCAACTCATTTCAAAGGTGTCTGGATATATGCCTGAAGTGCAGTAATTCGCAGGGCAACAGACCAAATGCTGGAAAGTGGGATTAGGCTGGATGGCTCATTTTCCTGCCGACGCAGACACGATGGGCTAAGTGTCCTCTTTCTTTGCTAGAAACCTTCTATGATTCTTTTGGTCATACAAAACTTGAGCATTGCTAAAAAATATAAGACATTTTTTGTCGAAGCTTTTCGTCTTGCATGCCCTGATGCGTGCGAGACGAAAAGCTTTGATAAAAAATGTATTTTTTCAGGGGTATTTTACGGTTCTGTTCTATGATTAGAGTTTGATATCTGGGACATTTACTGAGTACTGACTTGGAAAGGAACTTTGTCCTTTCTCCAGGTTGTGGTTTGACCTGATCATAAATTGTGAGGTTAGATCATTTAAAATATTCTGAGGCTGTCTAAAGACATCCTGCGATCCCTTGGATATGCTTTGAGGGAGTAGAACTGGAATACTTGGCAGTGGATCGGCCCAAAAAAGGAGGTTCATTAATAACGAGTGGAGAGGCTGAGGCCAGGTGCAGCAGGAATTAAAAGTTTCTGCTTAAAGAAGCAGCACATAAAAAATGTGAGTAGCAAACTTGGTGGAACTGGACCAATATCCTATAATGACAGAGAAGTATGGTCTGTAGTATGGTGAAGAAAGTATGGTCTGTTCGAAGTTTGAGGCTAGTGATCTGCCAATAATGTGTATGTACGTTGTAAAGGGAGGTGACTATGGCAGCGAAAACAATTGCAAAGTAGTAGATTGTGACTCTGCAAAATGTTTTAATAAAAAGTGGTAACAAATCAACACAGCAGAATGTTTTAACAACTGAGTAAGCAGTACGCCTTCACTCACTGCTCTCCAGAAGTGGAATAACTGGTCCTTTGAGGTTTGGCATTCGGTGCTGTGATCTATTTTTGATACAACTGGCTGCACTGGATTGCTGTGACTCAGTGTGCTGCTTGTCAGCTGACACTGATACTGTGATGTAAGAGGAAATGCAAAGCATAGAGCACCCAAACTTTTACCTGCTAAAGCAGAATGGTAAGGTGTTTGAATTTGATTTCCCATTCTTTCTCTTTCTCTTTCTGTCTCTCTCTCTCTCCCCCTCTGTTCTCTTTTTCTCTCATTGGTAATAGTCAATTAGCTTCTCCATGCTTCAGTATTCTGTTATAATTGTAATCACTTGAAATGATGTTGACAAAGTTCTGGATTACTTTTGAAGTCAAAGGCCTTCAAACTAAGCATAGCATATTCACAGTAAGGTTGTGTAGATGTTTTTAAATGAGCTCAGCTGGTAAAAATAGAAACAAGGGCAGTATTTTTGTGGTATTTTTGACATGCATGTGTTGAATCGGTATAAAAGAAATTCTCTCAAAGGATGTTTGCTTACCACGAAGACTGAAATTGAATGCCAGTTAAAATGTAATTCTTTATAATGCTAATTTATATATTTTATAACTTAGTGATAAAGGTAATTAAGTAACTAACTCTACATAGCATTTTCCCTTTTCTTTTAAGGTTTTTAGAAGTTAGGATAGCTGCAAGCGTTGGGTATCTGAACAGCTGGTCATGTAAATGGCATGTGTGTAATTGTCTCGTGCACGTCTTCCAGTTGTACGGAGGCTACTTTGTTCCATCAATTAATCTTTTACCACGCTGAATGTTTGAAATACCTGTTTGATACCTCTATTTTGGGTGATCTCTACCTATTGTGTTAACATGCAAATCACATTACAAAATACTTTAATGTTCAGTCAAGTACTTAAAATTTTTAAGAAAATATAATTAAGTTCCATAAGTGTATAACATATATATGAGGGCATAAGTATATGATGTGCATCAATTACAGAAGTCTGTTTTGCTTGACATTCAGACTTGTGCTTTGCAGATGTAGAAATGCTGGATTCAGCTTTCAAATATAAGGGCATTTCTCCCTTGAGAAATTAGCAAAATAAATAATTCTTGTAATAAAGTACTTCAGTATGTTTGTGTGTTATTCATGTGACAGATTTGAATTATACTTGTAAAGTACCACCGTGCCACTATTATCAGTAAGATTCCTCAGGAACATTTTTCACTCTTCAGTGACAAGTTATCATAGGTTAAGGCTTTTAAGACATGTGTCCAAACAACGTTCCTTCATGGTTCTGAGCCTCTTGGTATGTGTTGCTTGACTTCCTCCAGACGATGCGTGAAATCCAGGAGAAAGTGAGAGGTTGATTTCTGGCAAAAAGGACTAAAGTTGCAATATAGACAGTATAGAGAGGACAGGCATATACCAATCTGCACTTGCACTCACCCCCCCCCCCCCCCCCCCCCCCCTCCCCAACCCCCCAGACAGGACTTGTAGCAAGGTTGGTAACTTCTCTCTTAATTTCCAAAGAGACAGTATCCATCACCAAAGAGACAATATGCAAATCCTTGGTTAGGCCACCATTAGAATATTGAGTCTGGTTCTGGTCCCCACACTTCAGGAAAGCTGTAAAGTCCCTTGAGTTTAGGCAGTGGTTTGCCGGAATGGTTCCAGTAATGAAAATTTAGCTACAGTTAGATTGGTGAAGCTGAGGTTGTTAACAGAGCAAAGGAGATTGAGGAGAGAATTGATAGAAGTGTACAAGATTATTGCAGGTTTAGATAGGGTAGACAAAGAAAAGCTGTTGCTGGTATAAAGGAATAGGGCACAGCGATTTACGATTTTGGGCAAGAAATACAGGGGAATTGTGAGGAAGAACAATTTAATGCAGGAAGCACTAATGACCTGGATGGTCGAAGTGAAGATTTTGAATGATTTCAGGAGGAATTTGAATGGGCATTTGATAGAAATAAAGTTGCAGAGCTACAGAGTTAGAGTGGAGGAAAAAGGACTGACTGGATTTTTTTTATGCAGTAAGCCAACGTGGACTTGATGAACCGAGTGGCCTTCTTCTGTGCTGTAATGACTCTTAAGTGGGCAGATAGGAAAATGCAACCTCAGTGGACTCCAGAAGATTTTGGATTCTCAATTTAAACACTTTGCATTGAGTAAAGTCATTACTAAAACACTAATGAAATGTATCCTGTCCTGATTGCTGATGGGTTTAATTCTAGGAACAATTCTATAGTACCTTATCATCACTCTGGAAAATGCCACAACCAGTACTTGAAATGCAGTCACTATGTGTACAATCATTTTACACTTTGCGAGATTCTACAGATAGCATTGAGATGATTAACCATGTAGTGTGATTTTGGGGTTCAAGTTCAGAAAATAACTTGTCCTGGGACACTGGGAGAACTCACTGCTTAGAGAATATCTATTTGGAGAGACCAACCTCAGTTTAACTTCTCATTTTCAGCGTGATACCCCTGAATTGCTGCACTGAATGTCAGTCTAGTTTATTGATTCAAGGCTTGGGGAGAGATCTAAATGCACAACTTTCTGAATCTGTGGGATGATTGCTGCCAACTCAGCCAAGCTCTTGATACTTGTGCAATAGCTATTTCTTGCGATCCTATTCGTAAGGATTTATCTTGAGAAATATGTAAATTCACTGTCACTTGCTTTTATTGAGCATCACTTGCTTGATTTTTCAGCTGAGGGTGACGGGCAGATCTGTGCTGTTATGCCCCTTGTAAATTTGATGATCAAGTCCTTTAAGTCAATTTGACAGTTTCTCTGTGCCATTTTTCTTGTGTACTTTTGTTGTTACATACCAATTGTTTTAAAAGAACTCACCCCCCTTCCTGATTTATCATGGTTGCTCCACCTGACTCTTGTGTTGGGAGTCTGCTACTTTTTCTTGTCAACTAGTAAAGAGATTTGTACAGAAACAGGCCTATCCACATGAGGTGTCTTTTTTTTTAATTTAGAGTACCCAATTCATTTTTTTCCAATTAAGGGGCAATTTAGTGTGGCCAATCCACCAACACTGTACATCTTTGGGTTGTGGGGGCGAAACCCACGCAAACACGGGGAGAATGTGCAAACCCCACACGGACAGTGACCCAGAGCCAGGATCGAACCTGGGACCTCGGTGCCGTGAGGCAGCAAGGCTAACCCACTGCGCCATATGAGGTGTATTATGGGGATCTTTTTTAAACCTCTTTATATGTGGAAATTGAGGATGAGGAATTTTGCAATGAAGGTAGGTAATGCAATATTCTACAAATTCAGATTATATGGTCGTCAAGTATGCTATCGTATCTGGAATATATTTTAAATTTGACTATATCTATATAGACTGATTTGAATGAAAATGTATGCTTTGATCTATGTTCCTTTTGCCAATAAATGTTTCACGCTAAATAGATTAGAATTTCATTTGACCAAAATCATATGTTGTACCATGTACAGTAAATATTATCACTTGTTACCTCCCTCTGTACTTGTTCTTCATAAATCTTTAAGAATTTTTTTCAAATGTTTAAGTCGGTTTTGATCATTGTATTTTCCGTTTTCCCTTAGAGTTCTGGAATTGAGACCTTAGTTGAGGAGCTTTGTTCCAAATTGAAAGAATTGCAGAATAAGCAAAAAGGTATGTTTATTTCAAATTTTGAGTACTTGCTGTTGCAGCTGTTAGAAAACTACAATAAAGGGTCGGCAACAAAGGCCTGAATCCAAAATGTCACATGGCAAACTTACTTTTGGCAGAGTTGCAGAATACTTCTGAAAACCTGTAGAGTCTGCTGCAAAACTATCAGAAAGGATATTTTCCTTTAGTAATGTTCAAATATTCATGTATTCACAAAAGAAAATATTTGTTGAAGTATTATCATCAACCTGTTTGGCTACCCAGATTTTCACAGATATTTAAATGTAAACTTTATATTGCAAAAACAATTGGATGTGTTCTTATTGATTAAATTATGTTCTGATAAATATGCTTCAGCATTATTGCTGTTCAGATTTATAGGGAAGGCATGCACATGATCCTATGGAATTGTTATTTCCAGTGTTTGGTTGGCTGTCCGTGGAGCATAATGAGCTGGTTAGAAGATAGTTCTCTCCATTAAATAAGCTCCATCAAAACCAACTTGTTTTTAAAAACCAATGGATGGGCTGAAACATACTGAAACATCATATGATAAAGAATAAGTTATATAGTTCAGTAACATACATTTCCTTCTTGTCAAGTTTCAAGATTTGTGACCCAGTTCTCCAAAGAAAGGATTTGTAAATGATTACATTTGAAATGTGAGCATTTGCACAAATTCCTAGGAAGGACTGAGACAAAAGATGGTTAACATGATGACGAGGTGAGCCTTGGAATTGTTTCCCCAAAGGCTGAAGGACATAAGGAATAGGAGCAGGAACAGACCATTCAGTATCTTAGAGCCTGCATCAGGCATTCAATAATATCTAGACTAATATTATACAGTACCTCAATTCCTCCACCCTATTCCCATATCGTTTGATTCCCTTAATATCCAAAAATCTATTGATATCTGTCTTAAACATTCTAAATGACTAAAACATAATCTTTTGGTTTTGAGAATTCTAAAGATTTGCAAAACTTTGAGTGAAGAAATTTTATTCTCTTCTCAGTCCAAAATAGCTGACCCCTTATTCTGAGTAGAATAAGAAGTTTTACAACACCAGGTTAGCTCCGAAAGCTAGTGATTAGAAACAAACCTGTTGGACTTTGACCTGGTGTTGTAAGACTTTCTGTGCTCACCCCAGTCCAATGCCGGCATCTCCTCGTCGTTATTCTGAGACTGTGCCCCTAGTTCTGGACTGCCCAGTGTCTACCCTGTCAAGCTCTTTGATGCTTATGAATTTTGCCCCAATATCTTGTTCTGTGATCTAAATTAATTCCTGCTTATTTCTATCTGCACCATCATAACTTTTGTCATTTCAAATATATTAACCGTGACTCCTCCACTCCCCAGTCTTTTTTGCAAGAAGAGGAAGTTTAGCTCTGAGAGTCTCTCTTTGTAGATTAAACTCCCTAAGTCCTGAAGCCATTACTTGATTCTGATACTTATTTTTTACCCATGCATGCTGTGTAATTAACACTGCTTTCCTTTCCATGTTTACTGAATTGATGTGGGTATAAACATCCTACTGTCTCTCTGACCTTCCCACACAGTGCACCCTCTGAGTGCTAATCTTGTCAGTCTCCTTCACATCCCATTAACCACCCTCCCACCACTAACCTTATGGTCTCCACCAGCAGATAAGGGATCATAACATCTCTTGACATCTCTTTCCGGAACCTCTGTTCATTAGTAAACAAGGTTAATTTTGTTAATGGAAAAGGCTCATGGGGGATATCAGGCCACCTTACTGCCTAACGCCCACACCAAGTTTCTGACACCCTCTGCTTTGCTCACTTAGCCTGATTTCTGGCATGCATCTGGTTTTTGGCTGGCCACTAGCACATGCTTAGTATCTTTACTTTTGAAGATCAAATTAGATAGAAATGCCAAAAACTCGCAGACTTTAGTGAAATCCCTAAAATAAATGTGAGAATGCTTTAAATATAACCGTTTCTTGAGCTCTTCCTCAGTTCTGTCCTCTAGAATCTCTTTTGTTTCGTTTTCCCTCTGTATAGTTTTGATTATTATTTACTGAGCTATTTGGGCAGATTTCATTTTACTGCTATCACTGTCCCTAGAATTTGGATAGTTTAAAAAAAAAGGAGAACGTATCAATTGAATTAAGATATATCGCCATTTTATCAGAAATACATAATAATAATCGCTTATTGTCACAAGTAGGCTTCAATGAAGTTACTGGAAGGTGCCACATTCCGGCACCTGTTCGGGGAGGCCAGTGCGGGAATTGAACTTGCGCTGCTGGCTTTGTTCTGCATTACTAGCCAGCTATTTAGCCCACTGTGCTTAACCAGCCCTAACTAACATTATGCCTATGTTAGTTAAAATATGTTTATTTAAGAACTTGTTTTACTGTAGTTTATGAGCATTGTACACTGAGAGAACTTGAAACAGCTGAATCGTTGTGTACAGTTTTAATGTTCCTGTGTGGCACCACACACAAATATAAAAAGGTCTGCTTCTTGCTCTTTGCAATTGTCAAAAGTTTCCATTTGCTATTTTACAAAAAAAACTTGTGAACCCTGGTGCAGTAATGGTGTTTAAGGTAAACTTGTTGACTTGATTAGACTCAACACTCTATTTTGACTTATGTCTTTATCCATTTATTTACACTGTCTTATCCATGTATTTACCATGTTTGAGTTCAGAATCTATGTGGTGTCTTATTAAAGTTACAGAGTGAATTCAGAAGCAATTAAGAACATGTGATGACTCTCACAGTTGTTCTAAATATTAATACAAATGTCATTGTTTATATCATCTGCTCCTGTTACATCCAACTGAATTCCCTTACATACTTCCCTTTAATGCAGGAAAAGTAGTGAAGCAAATAGCAATCATCCATGTAAGAGCAACTTGAATTTATTTTTCTATTCCTTCTTTTCTCTTCCCAAATTTCAGAAGAAAAGCAAGGTAATAAGAAAGTAGAAGGATCTCAATCTCCAGAAATCATAGAATCTCCTTCCACCAAGGATCAGGTAGAAATGTAAGTATGAACTGTTTTAGAATGCACATGACATTTCGGGACACGTCTTTTTTTAAATAATCTTTATTGTCACAAGAAGGCTTACATTAACACTGCAATGAAGTTACTGTGAAAATCCCCCAGTTGCCATATTCTACGAGTACATAGAGGGAGAATTCAGAACGTCCAAATTACCTAACAGCACGTCGTTTGGGACTGGTGGGAGGAAACCGGAGCACCCGGACGAAACCCACGCAGACACGGGGAGAACGTGCAGACTCCACACAGACCTAAGCCTAGAATTGAACCTGGGACCCTGGAGCTGTGAAGCAACAGTGCTAGCCACTGTGCACATTCTGACTTCCCATTTGCTGTCATTTTTCTTTCAATACAATTGGTGTTTCTAACTTTGTTAAGACAGAGTCTCCTGTGGTACATGCTGTCCATTATCTCCTTGAAAGACCAACAATGCCTGTACACCTTGGGTCGTCACTGGGCCACCCTCTGGGTTCCTCCATGGCCTGATGGGCGGCTGGGTTTTCAGGGTGTGCGATGGCCCCGTACACATGGGGTCCCATCTCCAGCATGCATCAACGCCGCTTCCAGGCCCCTGGGGGACTGGGATAACCAGCCATATTTTGTATATCTGTAAGGAATTGTAGAAGGAGAGAGACCAACATTTAGTTAGGGCTTCCACCCCGGTACCCTCAAATCCTCCAAGCATCCCCCACCCTTGTGTGTCCCGCCTTCTCTGAGTGCTATCACTAATCCAGTTGTGCTGGAAAACCTCATGAAATTTAAAAAATTTCATGTAATCATTGAATTTAAAGTTAACAAATGTCAAATAATCTATATCAATGATTTGGAAATGGGGATTAAATATAATACTTTGAAATTTGCAGGTGGTACAAAACAAGGTGGAAGTGCGTGTTGTGAGGAGGGTGCAAAGATGCTGCATGGGGCTTTGGAGGTGCTCAGTGAGTGGGCAAAAATCTGGCAGATGGAATACAATGAGAAATTAGGTTATTCACTGATTGGCAAATAGAAATACAGAGTATTTTTTAAATGGTGAGAGTGTTGAATTTCAAAGGGACTTGGGTGTGTCCTTGTTCATGAGTCACTGAAAGCTAACATGCAGGTACAGCAAGTAATTAAGAATACAAATGGTAAGCCAGCCTTTGTGTCAAGAGGATGTGCATGTAGGAGTAAAGATGTCTTACTGCAATTATACAGAACCATGGTGAGACAGCACCTGGAATATATTGTCCAGTTTTTCTCTTTAGTGAAGGAAAGATATACTTGCCAGAGATGGAGTGCAACAAAGGTTCCCCAAATTAATTCCTGGGATGGAGGGATTGTCCTATGAGGAATGATTAAATAGACTGGGCCTTTATTCTCTGGAGTTTCGAAGAATAAGAGGTGATCTCATTCAAACATACAAAATTCTTAAAAGGCTCAACAGGGTAGATGTTTCCCCTGGCTGGCTAAAACCAGGGAACACAGTCTCAGAATAAGGAGCAAACCATTTAGGAGGAGATGAGGAGGAATTTCATCACTCGGAGGGTGCCGAATCTTTGGCATTTCTTTCTCCATAGGGCTGTGGAGGCTCAACCGTTCAAGATTGAGATTGATAACTTTCTACAGATTAAAAATATCAGGGGATACTGGGATAGTGCAAGAAAATGGTGTTGAGTAGAAGATCAACCATTGAATGGTGTCGTGGGTGTAAAGGGGTGAATGGCCTCCTCCTGCTCCTGTTTCTTACATTGTGTAAAACATGGCATTCTCAATAATTAAAAAGGTTTACACGTCACCTAGTTCATTGGACTAATATCCATTTTCTTTTTAGGTATTATGAAGCATTTCCACCTCTTTCTGAGAAGCCAATCTGTCTACAAGAAATCATGACCGTGTGGAATAAGACCAAAGCTTGTTCATTTTCTGGTGGTTCTTCTTCATCTGCTGCTCCACAAACAAGCACTGATACGTCCTCTCCAAAAGATTGCAATAGTGAAGGTGAAGGTACTAGAGACCGAAGGAATGAGGCTTCCATCACTACAAGTAGTAGTCGTATGTTCAGAAGAAGTAAAAAAGAGAAAGAAAATAGGCACAACAACAGCTTGCCAGAACAGAAACCCACTACAGGAAAGAAGCAGATCCGACATAGGTCAGAAGGAAAGATGCGCCCTCGTTCATGGTCCTCTGGCTCCAGTGAAGCAGGCTCAAGCTCAAGTGGGAACCAGTATGAGTTAAAAGGTCCCACCAAAGCTGTCAAAATCAGACATAAGATGAGAGAAACTGCTCGGAACAAAAAGGGGCGAAATGGACAAGTTAGGCTATCTTTGAAATCTGTTGACAAAGATGATCGAAAAAGCACCTGTGGAAGCAGCAGCAGTGGACCTAACAAACAGCTGTGCAAAAAAGGAAAAAGGTTTATGAAAGAAACAAGAAGGAAATTAAAGGATACAAAAGATCTTGGCAATGAAAGTGGAAGAGAACAGGAATTCAAGGAAGAACCATTGTGGTACACTGAACCAATCACAGATTACTGGTTCCCTCCAAGTAGAAAAAGTAAGCTAGAAACTGCATACCGGAATAGTGTAGCTGCTAATGATAGTGAATCTTTGACTTTGGAAGAGCTTTCGGAGACGATGCAGGGTCTTTGTATTAGTAACAATAATTTCCAAACATACCTCGCAGCAGGTGCTTTCGTCGATGGTCACTTTGTTGAAATGCCTGCATTATTAGATGAGGCTAATGACCTCACTGGGACCTCAAACTGTTCTAATCCCAAGGACAGTGATATTTTAGATGATATGCATCTATCTGAATTTACTCACTTCTATGAAGTGGATATTCATCAATCCATATTGGATCCTAGTGCCTCAAATTCATTGCAAGGAGAGAGTCGAATTTTAAGCATGATTCGACGGAAAAGTATAGAGCAAACTGATTTTGAGGCAGACTGTTGTATAGTGTTAGATGGACTACAGTTGACAAGGGAAAGTGCAATATGGACAGATTCACAAGCTTCTCTTGACGCAGAAGGATTATTCTTAAATGATCTTGCAAATATAGCTCAATTTTGGGAGTGCTCTAGCTCTGATGAAGCAGAAGGGGAAAGCTTTGCTGGGGATTCCCCCATTACGCTTTCTCCCATTGTGGATAATACAGTGTGTGATGCAAGTAGTAGTACTGGCAATCAAGAAGAACACTTTTCAGAAACAAATGAAGGGTCTGGTTTAAACTCCACTTGTTTTTCTCTGTTTGAAGTGCAATATGATAACTCTACTTCACCATTCTGTTTTGATGGACTTAGCCTGGGAAATCAGAATAGTGATGTTGGAGGCTGGACAGATTTGCCAGGAAAATCACAGTCTCGTTTGCTTATATGGACCAAAAATAGTGCCTTTGATGAAAATGACCACTGCTCAAATCTTTCAACACGAACCTGCAGCCCATGGTCACATTCTGAAGAAACACGTTCAGATAATGAAACCTCCTTTGGTATTCAGATGGAGGAGTCCACTAAATTTAATGCAGATGAGATTGATTGTATAGTCCCAGGCATTTCGTCCAGCCTTCTTGATGAAGACCTTTTAGATTTATTGCATGAGGACACTCATTCACAAACAGATGGAGCTTTACGGAATATAACAAGCATGACTTTCAAACAGAAATCTAAGCTGGAGTCAGTGTGTGGAATTCAGTTGGAAGAAGAAGAAAATAAGGAATATGAAACTGTGGAAATTTTTGCTGAACAGATGGCCAGTCATGGGGATACCTATGGCTCAGAAGTTATAAAGGACATTTGGACAGCCATAGCAGAAAATGACACTGTAACAACACTAGATGTAGAACGATCAGAAGAGGATTTCTTTCATGGTGAGGTGAATGGTTGCCATTGCTGTTGTTTAGATATGGCAACTAAACAGGACATCCTGCAAGAGCCTCATGAAAAGGCAGTGCAGCGGTCTGAGTATCACTTGTGGGAATGCCAGAAGGAAAACTTGGAGGCCCAAGCTGTTGCAACTGGGGAACTTGCAGAGATAGATGTAGGTGATTACACAGCACCTTCTAAACCTTGGGATATTGGTGCTGACAAGGAAAGTGCTTTCATTCTTGGTGGCGTCTATGGAGAACTAAAAACATTTGACAGTTGTGGAGACTGGGGAGTAGTTCCCACTGATTCTGCAAAAGGTACTTTATTGCAGTGTGCAGCATCAGATGTTGTGACCATAGCAGGTACAGATGTCTTCATGACTCCAGGTAGCAATTTTGCTCCTGGCCACAGACCGTTGTGGCGATCTTGTGCTTCGTTCACACCATGTGACCAGACAAGACAAGGAGATGATAGGTTAAATACTGAGTTCTCTTTTATCTTCCATGAAGATTTATTAGGGAATTGCAGTAATTATCAGGGTCAGGAGCCTGGTGTTGAGTATTCATTTTCCTCCTTTGACCTAAACAATCCCTTTTCACAAGTTCTTCATGTGGAATGCTCATTTGAACCTGAAAGGCTTGCAACATTCAGTCCAAGCTTTAAGCCCAAATCTATACTGTGTTCAGACTCAGAAAGTGAAACATTTCATCCGAAAATATATAGTATTGACAAAACACAGTACCGGGCTATTCGAATCTCGCCACGGACTCATTTCCGACCAATATCTGCCTCTGAGCTTTCACCAGGCGGAGGAAGTGAGTCAGAATTTGAGTCAGAAAAGGAGGATGTTACTATACCTGTCCTCTGCCAGACAGATTTGTTTGAGGATCAACAGGCAGACTTAAAGCCATTGGAAGAAGATGCTGAGCGGGAAGGACATTATTATGGAAAGTCAGAGCTGGAATCGGGAAAATTCCTGCCCAGGTTAAAGAAAGCTGGAATGGAAAAGAGTGCTCAGACTTCACTGGATTCTCATGAAGGATCTGGTGGTCTTTTACAGCCAGAGCAGCAGTGTCCAGAATGTAATTTACAGGCATCAATGGGATGCACCACTGTGAATAGTTGTGAAATAGATTTCAAGTTGAAGGTACCATGTGATAAATTGGAAGCATTCCAGAATCATACAATAAACAGGAGCTTTTCTGGATTCAGTGAGGGGACTGGTGTTAGAGCAGCGTCACTACAAGATGTGAGTATCACTGTTTCTCTGTACATTTACAATTTGTGATTTCTTCTATATTGCAGGGAATAGTTTGCCAACAATGTTGCAGTAAGCTACTTTTTACTTCAATTTTTAGAGAAGTTATAATGAAATAATGTTTCAACCAGTTATTAATAATTATTCCATTGATCAGCTTAACTAGGTACGTTTTAAGACTCAATGAATCAAGATTACCTACACAGTCATTGTTTAATATAAGCAGTAGGTTGCTTGTTGAATTGATCACAGCAAGTCAAAGGTTACATTATTGCAATAAGTTATCAGAAAACTTGTTGTTTCACAGAAAAATAGAATGATTTTGTGATATTACTGAATTGTTCCTGGTACATCAATACACTGTAAAAATAGGTTCCTAAATTTGCATAAAGTTTTAAAATCCCCGAAGTGTAGGAACAAATGCATACATTTGGAGTAGTGATGATTTTGATCTCTTGCAAACCAATTAAATCTTGATTACACCGATAAGGCTTTCCTATACCAATTGAAGGGCCACATTTTTCAAACTTGTTAGAAACTTTCCAGCTGCCTATTAAAGAATGTTTTGTTGCCATGGTAACAGTCATTTATTTTGGAAAGATTTTGATTAATTTGGAATAAAAACAAAAGTGGAAAAATTGTGCTTTAATGTTGGTGGCAAAAGTTTAAACAGGGCCCCTGAGAAATCATCGGTTTTGAATTGCCAGTGACGTTTCCTGAAGTTAAATTGAAATTAAGCTACCTCCCTGTTCATGTAGGAATCTTCCATCTTCTTTTGCTACAACGTTCCCAAGAAAATTATTCTCTGAGAGATTTTATTCCTCGAAATTTATATACTCTGCACTTGATCTGAAGGTGTTGACCCTTGATACCTTACTATAGTGAACATGTGAGTCCTGATGTGAGTACTCGCAAGCCATTCAATTGCAAGAATTATAACTGTGAAGCGAGTGACAGCAAAATCACTCAGTAAGAAGGAGCAGGAATCCTGAACAATTTTTCTCCTCGTCTAAACCCAAGATGCTGCGATAATTATATCAACGTTACTGTTGTTACAACTCAGAGCATCTAATTCAGTATAGTTTGGGGATCATATATGAGAGCTTCCTGGTCAGTTACTCACTGTTTCATTGGAGAAGTGACCTCCAGTTCCTGGAGAGACATAGAACATAGAACAGTACAGCACAGAACAGGCCCTTCGGCCCTCGATGTTGTGCCGAGCAATGATCACCCTACTTAAACCCACGTAACCCATATACCCGTAACCCAACAATCCCCCCATTAACCTTACACTACGGGCAATTTGGCATAGCCAATCCACCTAACCCGCACATCTTTGGACTGTAGAAGAGTAAACCAAACATGTGATGCATTCATTAATTCATATCCATATGTTCGGAATGGTTTGTCTTTCGTAAGCTTTGCACTGGCCTTTTGACCAGTTTCATTGTTGTGACCATATGTTTCTGACACTGAAGTGCTAATTGCCTCAGGACCCTGGGTATCAAACTCAGAGTGTTATTCCTCCAACTTGAGTCATTTGTAGGCTTATCTGCTTCAATTACTTGGAAAACCTCTAACTTGATTCTTCTGATCAAGTACCAAAGTGTCAAAATAAGAGGATTTTATTCCCATTGTTTTATTAACACCAAGAGGCAATGGACATGACCAATGCTGGGATTACAATTTGTACTAACTGCTCATACTTCAAGCCAGTCATTTTGCTTTACTTGTATTTAGGCGATTTTCCAAGAAGATTGGCAGCCTGCAATAAGTGTTCAAGGAAAGAATGGTCATTACAATGAGCCAGAATCTGCTGTCGAAATAACGGTGAGAATCATGAAGCTTGCCATTATTTATACATAAATGTTACAGCAACTTCAGGTGAAGGTCAGATATATGGTTAAATGCAAGTATCTAAAAGTTGCTGTCCAAGCTTTGTGCTTCTCCGCCATTAGCTTTGTGGAAATGGCATTTTGCTGTCTGCTTCACCATTGATGTGCACTCAATGTTCTGAAATTACTCTTTTTGTATGGGAGATAGAAACTAAACCTGAACATATATTTTAAGTTAGTAATTAGCGAAAGTATCCGTTGGTGTTTGGGCAATCAGTCTCTGCCACTGAAGTGTGGAGTCTCATTCCTCCTTGTTTTGAATTTTTCAGGAGCTTTTTCTTATTTTTATTTTTTTGTCTTTTTCTCCATCTCTGTCATAACCCCATGGGGAAACCATCACTGATCTGACATGTGGTTATCAATTTTGGCTGAAAAAATAGAAAGACAAATTATTATCTAAATGGAAAGCAGATTCAAGGGGCAGGATTCTCCGTTGGCTGACTCCGAAATCGCGAAACACAGTTGGGCAGAGACTAGATTCTGATTGCAGCAGGTGCCGATTTGACACCAAATCACAATTCTCCGTCACCTAGACAGCAGCGTCAATGCGGTGTGGAACGCACATACAGTGAACACCGTTTGCATGTCATTAGCGAGCTCAACCCGGTATCCTCCGGGGCTTCCACGATGCTCCACCTCCGATGGACCTAGTTCCCAACGGCTTGGTTCACTTGTGCTTTTAAAAATCATGAAACTGGCGTCGTGGCTGCTGAGGGAGAGACAGGAGGGTACGGAAAGTGTCCAACATCACTATAGTTTGCTGACATTTGTGCCACTGGCTGGTGGTTTCTGCCAGGGCCGGGGGGAGGGGGGGGGGGTGCAGAAGGTGGGCTGTGAGGCCGGCGGACGGACATGGAACACCATTGCCGCAGCTGGCAAGGCAGCCATGCAGCTGCGCACGCCACTAATAGCCCATTGTGAACTTAGGGCCATGGGTGGTATAGGTGTCCCCCCATGCCACCTCCCCAGGTGCCCTCTGGCTCCAGCCAACCCATCAGCTGTATGGGCGCACTCCAGCACAACCAGTGCCAGCTTGTTGGTTGGGATAAATGTGTGTGGGGATTGTAATGTGTATGTTCAGCTGCAGCTTGCCAGCCTCCCGAGTGTCAATCACGGACCGAGCAAATCCCGCACCGTTTCTCATTGGAATCAATTGTGTTCCACGTCGCGCAGGTGCTAGCCCCTCCGCAGTCGCTGAATCGATCCAGGTTTAGCGCCAGTTTTGCTGTCGTGAAAGTCCACAAATTCTGCACCAGCGTCAACACTTCATCTCAGAAATGGAGAATCCCGCCGCAGATGCGTCTGGGCAGAGGGATCTGGGCGTCTTTGTTCATGAATCGCAGAAAGTTAGCATGCAGGTACAGAATGTAATTAAAAAACAAATGGAATGTTTGCATTTATTGCAAAAGGACTAAGTGTAAAAGCAGAGAAGTGTTGGTGCAATTGTATAGGGTAGATGTGAGACCACATCTGGAGTATTGTGTCACGTTTTGGTCTCCTTATTTGAGGAAGGATGTGGTGGCATTGGAGGCAATTCAGAGGAGGTTCACCAGATTGATTACAACTGGCTTGTAATGCAGAACAATGCCAGCAGCACGGGTTCAATTCCCGTACCGGCCTCCCCGAACAGGCGCCGGAATGTGGCGACTAGGGGCTTTTCACAGTAACTTCATTGAAGCCTACTTGTGACAATAAGCGATTATTATACTATTATTGTTATGAAAGGGTTGACATATGAGGAGAAATTAAATAGGCTTATACTTGCTGGAGTATGGAAGAACGAGAGAGGATCTGATCAACGTGTATATAATACTAAAAGGGATAAAGTAAATAGAACATAGAACAGTACAGCACAGAATGAGGACTAAATGTTCCCTCTTGTGGGAAAATTTAGAATGAGAGGTCATGGATACAGGTTGAGAGGTGGTAGATTTAGAACTGAGATGAGGAGGAACTATTCTTACAGAGGGTGGTGAATTTGTGGAACTCGCTGTCCCATAGTGCGATAGAGCCTGAGTCATTAAATGGTTTAAGAAAGACTTCCGGTTGCGGCTATGCCTAGATAGGTCGCACGGTCGGCAACTCCTGCCGATAACGGACTTTTGGGCCCTTTTACGGAGCTCCAGCGGCACTTGGACCACGATTCCAGGTGTGGGAAGGAAACTGTGAGGGTCCCCCAGCGCTGTATGGAGTGGACCAGGAATGGGGCAATCAAAAAAGGCGGCTTTGGAGAAGAGAGGAGAACGGGCAGGAAACAACAAGATGGCAGCCGGCGGGGATCAAGCAGTGTGGGCCCAGTGGTCACGGGAGCAGCAGGAGTTTCTCAGAAGCTCCTTCGCCGAGTTAAAAGTGGAGATGTTGGCCCCTATGAAGGCTTCTATTAAAAGGTTGGTGGAGACCCAGAGGATGCAGGGGATGGCGATCAAGTAGGTGCAGCAGAAGGCCTCTGATAACAAGGATGAGATTTTGGGCCTGGCGGTTAGAGTGGAGGCGCACGAGGCTCTGCACAAAAGATGGCAGGAGAGGCTGGAAGACCTTGAAAACAGGTCAAGGAGGCAGAACCTGCGGATTCTGGGTCTCCCTGAAGGCGTGATGGGGTCGGATGCTGGTGCGTATGTGACCTCGATGCTGGGAACGCTGATGGGCGTGGGGGCTTTCCCGCGGCCCCTGGAGCTGGATGGGGCATGCAGAGTCCTGGCAAGGAGGCCTCGGGCGAACGAGCCGCCGAGAGCTGTGGTGGTAAGATTCCACCGCTTCACCGATTAGGAGTGTGTCCTGCGATGGGCGAAGAAGGAGCGAAGTAGCAGATGGGAGAATTGTGAGATCCGTATTTACCAGGACCGGGGTCAGCATGAGTCAGCTGACTTGCGGGAGTGCAATGGGGGGTGAAGGGGGGTTAAGCGAACGCTTGATTAGGGTGGGGGGGGGTTGAGGGGGGAGGGCTGGGATGCTGCTTTGCTGACTGGAGGGGAATCAATTTTCGAAGTAAAGGGGAGAGTCGGGACAGGGAGCCTCCTGGGAGGCTGAAGTGTGTGGGAGGCGCGGGCACGTGGCTGGCTGAAAAAAGGAGATGGACAGGCTGATCACGTGGAATGTGAGGGGCCTGAATGGGCCGGTCAAGAGGGCCCGTGTGTTTTCGCACTTAAGGGGGTTAAAGGCAGACGTAGCCATGCTACAAGAAACGTATCTGAAGGTCGCGGATCAAACCAGGCTGAGGAAGGGATGGGTGGGGCAGGTCTTCCACTCAGGACTGGATGCGAAGACCAGGGGAGTCGCAATCTTGGTGAGCAAGCGGGTGGCATTTGAGGCGGGGGGTATTGCGGCGGATAAAGGGGGTAGATATATTATGGTGAGTGACAAGCTGCAGGGGGCCCGGGTGGTGTTAGTGAATGTGTATGCTCCGAACTGGGACGATGCAGGGTTTATGAAGCGGATGTTGAGTAGGATTCCGGATTTGGAGTCAAGCAGTCTGGTAATGGGGGGGACTTCAACACGGTCCAGGACCCGACACTGGATCAGTCTAGGTCTAGATCGGGTAAGAGGCCGGCAGGGGCCAAGGTCCTGAGGGGGTTCATCGACCAAATGGGGGGAGGGGACCCGTGGAGATTTGCTAGGCTAAGGGCGAATTAGTTTTCTTTCTTCTCCCATGTTCACAAGGCATACTCGCGGATTGACTTTTTCATAGTGAGTAGGGCGCTAATCCCGAGAATGGAGGGGGTAGAGTACTCAGCCATTGCGATTTCGGACCATGCCCCGCACTGGGTGGAGTTGGGGCTGGGAGAGGAGAGAGGCCAACTCCCTCTGTGGAGACTGGACGTAGGACTATTGGCGAATGAGGAGGTCTGTGGGTGGATTCGGAGGAGTATCCAAAGCTATGTGGCAACCAAAGATACTGGGGAGGTTTCAGTGAGTGTGGTCTTGAGGCGCTGAAGGCAGTTAACAGCGGGGACCTAATTTCAGTCAGGGCCCACAGGGAGAAGAGGGAGAGGTTGGTGGGGGAGATACTTCAGGTGGACAGGAGGTATGCAGAATCCCCCGCGGAGGGGATGTTAAAAGCACTCCAGAGTCTGCAGGCGGAGTTTGACTTGCTTACCACAGGGAAGGCAGAGGCTCAGTGGAGGAAGGTACATACTGTATACAGTTCTCGGTACTATATTATAAGATATACCTTAACATTCTGAAGGAGCGGTGTACGAGTATGGGGAGAAGGCAAGCAGGATGCTGGCGCACCAACTGCGGAAGAGAGAGGCGGCCAGGGAAATTGGGGGAATTAGTGACCGGGGGGAGGGGGGGGGGGGGGGGGGGGGGGGGGGGAACGGCGCTGAGTTCGGCAAGGATCAATGAGGTCTTCAAGGACTTTTATGGTAAACTGTATGAGTCAGAACCCCCGGAGGGGGGAGGGGATGAAGCGATTCTTGGACCAACTGAGGTTCCCTAAGGCGGAGGAGGGGCGGGTAGAGGGACTGGAGGCTCCGATTGAGATGGAGGAATTGGCTCAGGGTTTGGAGGGTATGCAGTCGGGCAAGGTCCCGGGACTGGACGGATATCCCGTAGAATTTTACAGGAAATTCTCAGAGCTGTTGGGCCCGTTATTGTTGAGATCCTTCAACGAGGCTAAGGAAAAGGAAACCCTTCCCCCGACGATGTCGCAGACTCTGATCTTGCTCATCCTTAAGTGAGATAAGGAACCGTTGCAATGTGGCTCCTCCAGGCCGATATCACTCCTTAATGTAGATGCCAAACTGTTGGCCAAGATCCTGGCCACCAGAATTGAGGACTGTGTCCCGGGAGTGATCAATGAGGATCAGACGGGATTTGTGAAGGGCAAGCAGCTGAACACGAATGTGCTGAGGCTCCTGAATATGATCATGATGCCCTCGGAAGGAGGGGATGCAGACATGGTGGCGGCAATGGACGCGGAAAAAGCCTTCGATCAGGTGGAGTGGGAGTACCTGTGGGAAGTGTTAGGCAGATTTGGATTTGGCAAGGAATTCATAGGATGGGTTAAATTGCTGTATCAGACCCCTGTCGCGAGTATGTCGACGAACCGGCTGCGGTCGGAGTACTTTAGGCTACATCGAGGAACGAGGCAGGGGTGCCCCCTGTTCTCCCTGCTGTTTGCCCTGGCAATTGAGCCGCTAGACATGGCGCTGAGGGAGTCTAGAAACTGGAGGGGGCTTGTTCGGGGGGGGGGGGGGGGGGGGGGGGGGGGGGGGGAGGAGCATCGGGTTTCACTGTATGGGGATGACCTGCTCCTGTACATTTCGAATCCGGTGGAGGGGATGGGGGAGGTCATGCAGATTCTTAAAGATTTCAGGGACTTTTCGGGGTACAAGTTGAATGTCGGGAAAAGCGAGCTTTTTGTGATACATGCGAGGGGCCAGGAAAAGAGACTGGGAGAGCTACCGCTTAAGATGGTGGAGAGGAGCTTTCGCTATTTGGGCATACAGGTGGCTAAGAGTTGGGATGCCCTGTGCCCTGCACAAGCTCAATCTAGCGCGGCTGGTGGATCAGATGGAGGAGGACTTTAAGAGGTGGGACATGCTGCCGCTTTCCCTGGCGGGCAGGGTGCAGTCCGTGAAGATGACGGTCCTTCCCGGGTTCTTGTTCATCTTCCAGTGCCTTCCCAGCCTCATCCCCAAGTCCTTCTTCAAGCAGGTGAACAGGATTATCACGGGATATGTGTGGGCAAACAAGACCCCGCGTGTTAAGAGACTGTTCTTGGAGCGCAATCGGGGGGGGTTGGGCTGGCGCTGCCGAACTTCTGCAGCTATTACTGGGCAGCGAATATATCCATGATTCAGAAATGGGTGGTAGAGGGAGGGGGGGGGCAGTGTGGAAACGGTTGGAGGAGGCGTCTTGCAGGGACACTAACCTGGAGGCATTGATAACGGCACCGCTGCTGCTCCCGGCGACACGGTACACCACGAGCCCGGTGGTGATGGCGACATTGAGGATCTGGGGTCAGTGGAGACGGCACAGGGGGGAGACAGGGGCCTCAGTCTGGACCCCGATACGGAACAATCACAGGTTCGTTCCAGGTAGAATAGATGGTGGATTCCTAAGTTGGCACAGAGCGGGTATTAAAAGGATGGGGGATTTGTTTATAGACGGGACTTTTGCTAGCCTGAGGGCGCTGGAAGAGAAATTTGGGTTGCCCCCAAGGAATAACTTTAGGTACCTGCAGGTCCGAGCTTTCGTGAGGAAGCAGGTGGGGGAGTTTCCGCTGCTACCGACCCGGAGGATACAGGACAGGGTGGTCTCTGGCGTGTGGGTAGGGGACGGAAAGGTATCAGACATATACCAGGAGCTGCAGGAGGCGGAGGAGGCCTCGGTGGAAGAGCTGAAGGGCAAGTGGGAGGAGGAGCTGGATGAGGGCCTGTGGGCAGATGCCCTGGGCAGGGTCAATTCCTCCTCATCTTGTGCCAGGCTTAGCCTAGTTCAGTTTAAGGTGGTGCACCTGGCGCATATGACAGTGGCGAGAATGAGCAAGTTCTTTGGGGTGGAGGACAGGTGTGTGTGGTGTTCAGGGAGCCCAGCAAACCATGTCCATATATTTTGGGCATGCCCGGCACTTACAGAATTTTGGAGAGTCTTTGCAAAGGCTATGTCCGAGGTCTTGGACACTCGGGTAAAGCCGAGTCTAGGGGATAGCGATATTTGGGGTGTCAAGATCCGGGAGTGCAGGAGTTGAAAGAGGCCGGAGTCTTGGCCTTTGCCTCCTTGGTAGCCCGGAGACGGCTCTTGTTAATGTGGAGGGACGCGAAACCCCCAAGTGTGGAGACTTGGGTCAGTGATATGGCTGGGTTTCTAAGTTTGGAAAGGATAAAGTTTGCCTTAAGCGAGTCCTTGCAGGGGTTGTCCAGGCGGTGGCAACCGTTCCTTGACTTTCTCGCAGAACGTTAAGTGGTCAGCAGCAACAAACCAGAGGGGTGGAGGAGGGATGGGGGGGGGGGGGGGGTTTATTTATTATTATTATGTTTTTTGTTGCTTTCTTTCTGTAGTGGTTTGTAAAATTTTGAATAAAAACAAATTTTTTTAAAAATGGTTTAAGAAAGAGATAGATATATTTTTGATAGAAACTGGGTTAAAGGGATAATGGCAACAGGTGGGGAGGTAGTTTTGAGACCAGGAAGACATCAGCCATGGTCTGATTGAATGGCAGAGCAGGCACGAAGGGCTGAATTGCCTACTTCTGCTCCTAATTCCTATATTCCCTTGTGACTTGTGAGGCTAGATTCTCCGCAGCCCCGCGCCGAAATCGCGTTTGCCGGTCCGGTGATCGTGGAGTATGCCTCGCGGCTGGGGACCCATTGACAGAGGCCAGCCCAGCAATCCTCCGCTCCCGACCGGCCAAGTTCCTGAAGGCATGGAACTAACCTGGTATTGCCGGTCGGGTTCTGGTGTGGAGGCTGCGGACTCAGTCTGCGGCCGCCCTGGTGGGGGCGGGGGGTGGGGGATCGGACACCAGAGGGGGACCTTTTAGGCGGCCGGGGGTTAGATCCACGCGGTCAGATGCTCGGGCACATGGCTGATTTGGGGGGGGGGGCAATTTTTATGTCTGCCTCCGCGGTCCGAGTCCGCCATGGAGCTCCACGAGGTGCATGCACGGTCTCAAAATCGGAAGTGCGGGGGCGAAATCTGCAGCGAAAGCTGAGTGAATTACTCCGGGTCCCTGCTAGCTCCCTGCAGGGCATTGAATTAGCTGTACTTTTTTCCAGGAATTTCGAGAGTAAAACTCCAGCATTTTTACGCCGGCGTGGGGACTTTAGTCCCATTTTGGAAGAATCCAGCCTGTGGAGTACGAGCTTCCCAGATAGGGGGTGGAGGCCAACCACCTGGGGCTCATTATGTACTGATAAAAGCTGGGCCCAGACAGACTGGTCCTCCCTGCAAGGATTGTACTGGGAACAAGATGCTGCTGTGCCTAGAACTTTGTACATAATTAAAATAAATTAATGTCATTTTTTGCCTGCTTCCTCAAGTTACTCCACTTCTAATCCAGTCTTTCATTCCCTCTTTTTCTACACTTGATTACACATTGAATTACCATTGACACCCTTCTTTTCAATTCTTGTTTGTTAATTTGCCAATGTTTAAATCTTATTGTTCACAGAGACCCCCTCTTGATTTTTCTGGTCACTTAAGTTTCCGATGTTCTTTTATCCTCACTCGGCCATTGTAACATTGTTTGGGCAACTTTGGGAGCCACATTGTTTTGAGCTGGTGGGTGCAGGTATATCTAACTAACTGATGGCAGATGCCATTAGATAATAATCTTTATTGTTGTCACAAGTAGGCTTACATTAACACTGCAATGAAGTTACTGTGAAAGTACCCCAGTCGCCACATTCCGGCGCCAGTTTAGGTACACAGAGGAAGAATTCAGAATGCCCAAATTACCTAACAGCATGTCTTTTGGGACTTGTGGAAAGAAACCGGAGCACCCAGAGGAAACTCGTGCAGACCAGGGGAGAACTTGCAGACTCCGCGCACACAGTGACCCAAGCTGGAATCAAACCTGGGACCCTGGCGCTATGCAGAAACAGTGCTAACCACTGTGTTACCATGCTGCTTGCTGCAGCAAAACCTGTCTCAATTATCTTGCCCTCAGCTTCATTCATGTCTCGTTCCAAATACAAGTTGTTTCGTTGTAACCCACATGTAGCTGCAATTCTGTGATCCCTCTGGTTCAGACAATTTGCAGATCTGGGGCGGAATTCTCCCCTACCCAGCAGCGCGGGGGCTCCTGGCGTAGCGGAGTGGCGCCAACCACTCAGGCGTCGGGCCTCCCCAAAGGTGCGGAATTCTCCGCACCTTTAGGGGCTAGGCCCGCTCCGCCGGCCGGCGCGAATGGCCTTTGGCGCCACGCCGCCCGGCGTCGGTGCTGGCCGAAAGGTCTTCGCCGGTCGGCGTGAGTCTGCGCATGCGCCAGAGCGTCAGCGGCCGCTGACGTCACCACCGGCGCATACGCAGTGGAGGGGGTCTCTTCCGCCTCCGCCATGGTGGAGGCCGTGGCGGCGGCGAAAGAAAAAGAGTGCACCCACGGCACAGGCCCGCCCGCCGATCGGTGGGCCCCGATCGCGGGCCAGGCCACCGTGGGGGCACCCCCCCCCAGGGTCCAATCGCCCCGCGTCCCCCCAGGACCCAGGGGCCTGCTCGCGCCGCCTGCTCCCGCCGGCACAGAGGTGGTTTAAACCACACTGGCGGGAGAGGCCCGACAGCAGCGGGACTTCGGGCCGGAGAATCGCCGCGTGGGGCCCGCCGAGCGGCACGGGGGCCCCGCCAACCGGCGGGCCGTGATTCCCGCCCCCCGCCGTTTCCCAGGTGGCGGAGAATTCCGGCCACGGTGGGGGCAGGATTTACGGCAGCCCCGGGCGATTCCCCGACCCTGCGGGGGGTCGGAGAATTCCGCCCCTGATGAGGGCCTTTCTCTCGAGTTTGTTTTCAATATTAGTTACGAAAAATCTTTGAGCCGAAGGAAAACCTGAGATTTTACTGCGCCCACTTTTGAGTAATCTCTTTAAATACTTAAAGAATGCGTTGCTTCCCTTTGTGAAATGTTGCATATAAATGGTGTACGGTATAATTGAGCAGCAGAGGATTTCAGTGAAGCGCAATATTCAGCATGTTAGATTTTTTTAACATTGCCCACTTGGATTGTGAAACACTCTGCAGTGAAATTCTAAATTTTGTCATCTGAATCGGGGTTATGTCTGGAAAAACATAGCTGTAGACTGTCTATCCACAAATACCATTGATGCTATACTATAATATCAAAATAATGATTTGTGAGATGGCTGATAGAACATAGTCAGCATTGTTATCAGTTGTCAGGATGGGAATCATCTCTGCTATCAAGAAAGATGCAATATCCGGAAACAGCTGTAAATTGTAATTTAAAAATAACTGTACGCTCTTAGTTGCATTAGAACCTGCACCACAGTGTTAGCAATCGGACAAGGCGGGCTTAAACTAGAATGTAGAGTTAGGCTAATTTATCATTTGTCATTGCTGACAGTGCATTAATACCTTATCTGTAAGGAACCATTACCTTCTACATTGTATCTGTAAGATAGAATAACTGATGATGATAAAAGGAAGTTAGTGGCGAGGCTCATTCATCATGAGTGGTGAATGCAAATAATGCCTGAAGCATGTCAGAAAGATGGCCATTGCTTTCCTGTATTGCTAACTGCTGTCAACAAGCTTTAATGTAATTTACCTAATTTTCCTATTAATGTTGGCACTTTAACAAGGGTACAGGAGTTGTAGAATTACCTTTCAACAAAAATACATGAAACAGCATATGGCTTGTGCTGATTAGCATAATACTGATGGTAGCATAATACTGCTGCAATATTTTGGTAGAATCTAGCAAAAGAAATGAATCAATACAGTAACATGAAGTTTTATTTGCCTCTTATTTATCTCAATATCATTTCCATGGCAACCTCTCAGAAACATTGGACACTGTGTACAAGCAATAATTTGTAAAGCTTAATCAAAATTATGACCTCCAAAATAAGTGAAAGGTTCAAAACATTGTCCTGATTTATTTGTCTTGTCATGGCAGGTTCCCTCTTCAGACTTGAACCAGCAAGGGAAGAGTGACTGCAAGGAGGAACCAGACTGGTGGCGAGAAGCACTGTACCCACAACCATTTTCTGGGATCGAGTGTGCAGGCAAGTCAATGATAAAATAGTTTTTTTTTTAAATTTAGAGTACCCAATTCATATTTCCAATTAAGGGGCAATTTAGTGTGGCCAATCCACCTACCCTGCACACCTTTGGGTTGTGGGGGCGAAACCCATGCAGACTCTGGGAGAATGTCCAAACTCCACACGGACAGTGACCCAGAGCCAGGTTTGAATTTGGGACCTCGGCGCTATGAGGCTGCAGTGCTACCCACTGCGCCACCGTGCTGCCCATAAAATACAGTTATAAAGTTAGATTAAATACTAGAAAGGGGGAATGAGTGAATAGGAACAAAAGTAAGAGATGTTTTTTCCCACCAATATCCCATTCCTTTGAACTGTTTTTAAACCTGTAATAATGTTCTGTCTTGAATGGCAATTCAGAGGCCTGAGATCAAAATTCTGTTCCACCAATTAAAAATTAAGTGGTAAAGCATTTCAGTTCCTATTAAACAATTGAAAAGAAACTAATTCTCCATTTTTGTTTATCATCACAAGTACAAATGAAAATATATTATTCAATTTATTGGTTTCGTTATAAATCTACAGCAATGTTTTTTTTAAATCTAGGAAGTTACTTTGGCTTCATAATGTTGTGTTCTTATTGTTTTTCTCTAGAATGTTACACTGATGCCAAGGAAAAGGATGGAACTGAGTGTCCAATTTTAAGAGGACATTCACACAATGGAGATTGTCTTCTTCAGTTAGACTTGGTAAGTTAACCAAGTGTTAAAAATCTTTTTCCAGTGATAAATGTTTCAATTTTACATTGAAACATAAATCCCTTAACACGAAATGACAGTTACAGTGTTTACTTTAAGCTGTTTTTCTTGAGAACTGAATGTTCAGTATCCGGAAGAGTTACTTCAGAGAGAAACACAAGACCTATTGAATTACTGAAGTTTTGTACAGATAATGTCTGAGTAAAATTCATATTTCTTAATCTAGACTTGCATCTGCTAAAAGCATATTTCTGTTTAACTATTATTTTAAGACAGTCGTGCACGCTCTCCTAACTTTTATCACCCCAAGCACATTAGGTCTAAAATCTCTGCTTCATATTCACATAAACATTAACACTTCCCTCACACTACATTAAATTGCTTGCTGTATTTCCATTGCAATGTAATATAAAGTGAGGTAGTACAATTAAAATTGTACTGTATAAATGAAGATTTGGACTTTGATATCTTGCTCACAGATCTGACACATTCTGCTTGAAAATGTAGAAATAAAGATAATTCAGTTCAGTGTGATATTGTTACAGAAATAATTTTTTTATGTTGAATTATCCTGAAAGATCAAATAAAGGTTGTGTAGAGGGTGAACGCATTGTCTTTTTAAAGAACCTGACTAGGTTTAACTTCAGCTCAGACTGATGGGATGAAGGATTCTCTTCTGTACTTATTATAAGGATCCTATTTGAAGTAAACTTGGCTAGTCGAAACATAATTCCCAATGGCAGCAAAACTGTTCCTAATTTGGCAGCATCACAAGGGAGGGACAAAAGAGGGATTAGAAGAATAATGAAAAGGATAATTTAACTATAGCAGCGAGGGATCCTTTCCTAAGATTGGTAGATGTACACTATTTAAGAATATTGTTGCATTATTTTATCTCTGATCCATACTAAATGGGAATGTCTGATGTAGCTATGGCTTTCTAGAAGAGGAAATATACTCTAGCCCTTGCATCCCAGCCCCTCGCCTGCCAAGAACTACATCTTGAGTACAAATAAAATCAAATGTAGAACTTGAAGTCAGGTAACTTGTTTAGATTGTAATCTGTTATAACATACAATTAAAAGTCTGGCTAAAAAGGTGCTTTAAAATATGCAATTTAAAAATCAAATAATTTGCCTTTTGTTTAGGGTTTCAACAGTCTGGTATTGAGACAATCCAGAACTTTCAAGCCTCCTGTGTAACTGCATAATTATAGCTGAGCTAGAAGATTTATATTTGCTCAGAAACCCTTATTCAATGCAAATTGTTTTGATTCAGATGTTAAATATTGATCCAGATTTTGCAGTTGTAATGACTGTAAAATGTCAGTGTTCATTCTCTCTGTGAAAATGACAGCAGCTTCTGGCATCAGCATATGCACATTTAAACACCGAGATCCAGAGGTTGCTTTCAGCGATTCACTGCTTCTCCATGAAGTATGTTGTTGAAGTCCTCACAGATGGAAATCTTTAAAAGTCACTGACGTGACGTGAACTTCCACTTATTGCACTTTCTGATTTTGCCGAGACAAACCTCCCATGCATTGTTGAATAAGGTGTAACTGCATTTTTAAGAGTGCTCTAAGTTGTAATTACCACTCATAATCTCTCTGGCTCTTACACAAGTATAAATTTAGGTTTTTTAATATCACGTTTCTCAATTGTGAGAAATTCCATTGATTTTAATATTCTTAAAGTTTAATATTTCAGGTTCTGCTTTGTCCCCTATTCTTGTAAGCCCTATTCTTTGTTTTGTTCTTGGTAAAATGATTAAAAGGGAGGTGCTATTCAGTACATTTTATTTGCCGGTTTGCCATCTGTGAGAATTCTTCGGTGTAATTGGCTGCTGAGCTTGCTTGATGACATTACGGTTGCTGGATTCTGGGGTTGAACAGTGAAATTAATGCTACAGTGATGGCTAAATTTTGTGGGCAGCTTTCTGCAAGGTCAGCAGCAATTGCTGCCGCTTCACCATTGACTGCAAAATCTGGGTTATTTAGAGTATTCGCCTTAAATGCAACCAGGACAGGAACAATCCATCAAATCTAGAACAAAATGATTGCATTTTTATTATTTCTAAATCTAATGCAAAGAGAAACTTTATTATTTTAATTTCAGTAAGTGATTGAGCAAAGAATTAAAGGTATGAATTGCGTAGCTTTAAATAGTGAACATTTTGAAGAATTGTAATATTTTTCTATCTTAGCAGACTACAGCAGCCTGTGAGGTGAACTGCAGAGTAGAGCATGACTCTGGAGGGAGGTCAGCTGTCATTCGCAGGAAGCTTTTCTCCAGTGACTGTTCAAGCTCAGATGAAACTGCTTCAGAAGGCGGAAGTGACTGGGATGACCCTCCAGATGAAGAGCTTTTTTCTCGCACACATCTTTAATTCTGCGCAGCTGCTTCCAGCTAGAAAGCAACGGCCCTTTTAATAAGTTCACAACTCTCTTGTTGAGAACTTATTGCTCTTTCAAAAAATCTTTAGTTTTCTTTTCATTTAACTTCTTTAGATAGGTATTTATCTTTCTCTTCTTGTAGGTTTCACTGTTCGGCATTGAATGCAATACCATGACAGAAAAACTAAGATAGTTTATTGAAACCTTGGCTTTTTCAACTAGTATAGGTTGTGTTTGTCAAAGAATGATTGTGCATGTGCCTATCTTACTAGCACAATGCTTATTTTGCTGATTAATTACTACCGCTTTCATTACTACTGTAGAACTACCATTGTCACTAGGACTACAATGTCTACTACAACTTCTGCTATTCAGAGGCTCTTAGCATATGGCACAGTGTAATGCTTTGTTGTAAAAGAATTGGGAGATAAATACTTCAAGCTAAACTTTTCACATAACTAGATCAGTGCCTTTCTGAATGCAGGAGAACAGCATGGATGAATAGACTCAAATCATCTAATTGAAACCTGTTGTCTCACTTCAAAGTAGGAATGACAAGATTGTGCTTTAGAGCCAGAATAAGTATAAATACCTTTTTTCTTGAATGATTCTAAATGCGTTTGCATAAAATTGAGAAGTTTAGTGAGTATGGCTTGTGAACTGCTAACTGTGAAAGCCCAGGATTTTACAAAGTTGTGCGACAGTTTCGGTGTAAAGGTTTGGGTTGATCAAACAGAACGAGACTAATTTTACTTGGAACTTAGGCATCAGTATTAAACAAGAGGGTGGTAAAACCGTGTATTCTCGCTGTGTGAGAAATCCTGAGCCAATGCAGTTAGTCCATGTTGTGGCTGTGATTTTGTAGATCTTAGCAGAATTCGTTTTGTGTTTTGGAGGGGTGTGAGGAACCATTCTGGCATTTACTTGTGCTGACTACAAGAACCAAGTGTGGACTTAAAACTTAATCTCATTTACATGTGTGACTGCAGTAGTGATTGTTGCTTCATGTGGCTTGCTTTGAGGTTTTATTTTTCCTTATTTTGTAACACTGGTGTCATAAACATCTCTTTGACATCATAATGTAATTGTTGAATATCTTTCACACCCTTGTGCTTTGAATCTGCAAAATGAAAAGCCAAGGGGAACAATATTCTGATCATCAGGTGCAACTAGTCATGAGTGCTTTCAACTTCATGACTGGCCACCTGGATCCCATGACTGTAATCGCTGGTTACGACAGAGATCAAAAATTCAAGTTAAGTTTTCTTGAACTTGGATTTATACTAGGAACAGAGTAACCACAGAACTTATCATGGCGATAATTGATATTATAATAAGAAAGTAGAAGGATTGAGTTGAATTAGCTTTGGGATAAATTCAGCATCCAGAACTGTTCTAAGCTGCAACATTATTTTTTTGTTGCCATGTATAAGCCAGATGTAAAATATGGAATAATAGTTTGCACATAAGTTTGACAGAGATGGCTATTATGCTCTGTGCAGTGAAACAGTCAGCAGTTTTAAGCATTAACATTTTAAATTTTACAAAACATCTATCAAGGCCCTTTCTGTAGACTAATTTTTGATTGGATATTATTTTATTTGAAACAAAGCTTATGTAAACTAGCAAAAACAAATGATACAGCTTTAAGAAATTCATAACCATTATTTTACATAGGGTTATAGAATTTTTAAAAATGGCTATGGATGTTAACCAGAACAGAGGATTGAAAGCCTTCTCTAAATCATATTTGCTTAAGTTATGATTTCTTTTTAGAGCTGCTTATACAGACGAAAAGGGACTTCATGTCGGGTGATGCATGAGCCTGACAAAAAGAGTAATATAATGTTGTATCATCGAGGGAAAGAAGAAAAGGCTTGAGAAGTGGGTTAGGGAATAATGAAATGTTTACACATGTCACCTGTACTAGTTTCCATATTTACAAGATTCAAAAAACAAAAAAGCAGCATTCAATTGGGATAGTTTGAGAAATGTGATTTCAAGTTTCTTATGGTCAGGTTTTCAACTGAGTGGTTTATTGAGAAATTGCAGGGAAGGGGAGTTTTATTTGTCATCTATTGCAAGCAGGATGAAAAGACAACATAGAACTCACTGTAGAATAGTGTATACCATGGCACTGAAACCTGAGTTCCCCATTTCTCAGTTGTTAGCCTTTTTCTAATTTTTGCTTAAAGTGGTTGTATTGTTCTCTGATTTCATGTACACCAGAGTAACTGATTTTGTTTCATTGTGGAATTACTTTACACCTAAATAAAGACTCAAAAGTAAAATCCAATGAGCAGTATTTTTCTTTTTTATGTTGATTGCTCTTTGTACAATATTCATTTAAGTCCCATTTTTAAAAATGCTTTTACATCAGGGACATTCACTTATTAACATTATCTGTTGAGACCTACCTTAAGCAGTGACTTGCTCAAGGATCATAAAGCAAATGTTTAAAGTTTATTCTTTTAAAATATCCCAATACAATGCAATGCTGATGGGCTCTAAATTCTAACATCTGTAATCGCTGGTTTCTGAGGTTTGGGTTAAGCCACAAACAATCCCAGATATATTGAATATCGCTATAATTTTCTCCCCAATTTCACTCTCTTTTCACCTCATGCCCAAAGTGCTAACATTTGGTTCTCTGTGGGTATCAGCATTCATCTAGTGTTTCTGAAAAATATCCATTGTTAGTGTGAGTGTGAACAGTGACTCCTGTAACATGCCCTGAATCAACTCGCCAAACCTCCTTTGATAGCATCTTCCAAATCCATGATCCCCAGAAGAACAAGGGCAGCAAGCGCATGGGAACACCACATGTAAGTTCCTCTCCAAGCAACATACCATTCTGACTTGAAACTATATTGTCGTTCCTTCACGGTCATCTGGTTCAGAGTCCTGGTACTTCCTCTTGAGTGTATCTACACCACAAGGTCTGCAGCACTTTAAGAAGCAATCTCACCATCATCTGTTTAAAGCAGTTGGGGATGGGCAACAAACAAATGCTGGTCTAGCTATCTGTAGAATTGCTTTTTAAAAATTGTTTACAGCCTTTAAAATCTGCTGAGAAGTCTCCTAAAACTACCATTTTTTGAAAATGTATTTCAGAATGCATTTTTATTGGAATGACCCATCAATTTCATAATCCTCATAAAATTGAACAAATGTTAGATCTTCCTCATGAATTAAACTGCATAGTCAGTCTTTGCTATGAGGTTTTGCAATGCTGCATATATGATGTATAGAATACTTTAATATTTAGTCAATAGCATCGCCATTGTCTATACCATTAAAAACAGTTAAATTGGTTTAGTGGCCACAGAGGAGTCCAAAGAAGAGGCGGAAAGAAACTTATTTTATTACAAAGTAAACTATATACAGTACATGTCAGGTCCCAGCCGGGACTACTCCTACTCGGCTCCCATCTGGGCCGGCTTTTGTGCTGGAGTCCATTTACTCCAGTGATGGGCCACTGCTCCTCTGGGGAAACACGTATTCTACAAGGCTCATGGGGAGGCTAATTGGTCCATCCCCGTTGGCCTTGTGCGGGTTATAACGGTTGGTAACAAATAGATTTAGACCCCAATGATAATGGGGCAACATGGAGGATGCCGAGGAGCTTGAAAGCAGGCAAAAAAAACAGTAAGGCCAGGGACTTCACAAAGAGTCACACAGAGTCAAAACACTAACTCTTTCTCCATAGTTGCAGCTATACCTGTCAAGTTTTTCCAGGATTCCTTTTTTATTTCAGGGACTAAGGTCCTGCCAAAAGATCAGGACCACAATTGGGACTGCAGGGTCTCAAGGCATTCTTCTGCGGCCTCATTGCCCACAATGGATTCTGTAAAGAACTAATCTCCCATCCTTATCTTATGATGTGGAGGTGCTGGCGTTGGACTGGGGTGGGCACCGTAAGAAGTCTTACAACACCAGGTTAAAGTCCAACAGGTTTGTTTTGAATCACTAGCTTTTGGAGCACAGTTCCGTCCTTATCTTAAACAGTTTGTACCTCCCACCTTGGGTTTGCTGTGGTGCAGCTGTTAGAATGGGCATCGTGATAACTGTTAAGTTTTTGGTTGTGACACTGAGTTGTGTTATTGGGCTGCAGCTTAATTAGGCCTCTGTCTATTAAGAAAGCCTTGTCGATGGCCTGATTTGAGTTTGTTAAAAATTTTAAATGTCTGGGAAGTCAGTGGGTTTGAGTTAGGAGGTAATGTTTTTAAAAAGTATGGCTCCTGAGTGTTGGGAGTGAGGGGGTTAATACGGGACTTTTAGAATTTTGCCACTCATTAGTCCTTCATACTACAGGCTGAAATGCATTGCAAGTTAGAAAAATGAAGCAGAATTTATAGAACATTTATTCTTGGTATTTTTTAAATGATATAGCGCTGTTCAAATAATAAAAACTGCCAGGTTTATGTAACAAAAGCAGTGTGGCTGCTTTTCAATCCTTTCATGGAAGCCTCCAAAGTACATTGAGAAGTTATCAGTTGACCCGGTGGATTGGTAGAAATTGAATCTCATTTTGTACTGTAGAGAGCAGTAAGGGGTTTAAAATTGAATTTTAGGTAAATACTGAAAAATATACATTTTAATTGATTCCGCTATAATCAAAATCCATGATTTAATAATTATGGAAGGATGTTGATTTCCTTTTACCAGATGGTTCTAGTTGGGATATTTCTAAAGGAAAAACCTACCTATGTTAATAAATATACATATTTTCTTTTGAATCCCTTGAATAATTGTTAAGGCTAGTAAGTAACGTGGAAAGTCTTGGCACCATGATAGTGAGAAAACATTTGTAACTCAGAAACTCAGTTTTGTTTGCAGATCCTTGGAAGCGTGTAACTCTCCATTTGGATGAAGAGATTTGTATTTGCAAGAACACTGAACTGTTTAAAGACCATGAAGGATAATAAATTGTTTGGGTGCTGCTGGAGTTCACCAAGATATTGCCATTGCCTGGTCAAATCCCAGAATCACAGAAAATGTATGGTGCAGAAAGAGGCTATTTGGCATATTGTGCCTGCATTGGCTCTCCAAATGAACATATTATGACTTTGTGCCATTTTCTCCTGTCTTCTCCTTGTTCCCTTACACATTGTTTCTATTCAACTAATCAACTAAAGCCTTTTGAATGCCTAAGTTGAACCTGCCTCCACCACACTTCCAGGCAGTGCATTCCAGACCCAAAGCACTTGCTGTGTGAAAAAGCTCTTCCTCGCATCACATTTGGGCCTTTTGCAAGTCACTTTAAATCCATGCCCTCTCGTTCTCGATCCTTTTACAAGTAGGAGCAGTTTCTCCCAATATATCCTGTCCAGCCCCCTCAATTTTGAACACTTTTATCAAATCTTCTTGACAATGGAAATGTTTCTTTGTAGTCAAATGAAGAAATCACATTGAATGGGGGTGATTTCAACCTACATTAGCTGTCAGCGAGAAAGGCAAAGCGGGTGCAAAACATGACGAGAATCGGCAAGTGCGATTCTCACTGGCGAGATCGAATTTTTCAGCCCCTTTGCCAGTGACGTAATTAAAATTCCGCCACATCCAATCATTAGTGAGCCCTCCCGCTGGGTCTTCCTCCTTCACTGAATATTTATTGGGCATCAGCGTGATGTCACACCTGCGAAGGGGATATTGGAGTTAGCACTCAGGTCACCGTCAACCTCCAGGGTGTCAATTACAGAGGATGTAGGCAACCCAAATAAGTACAATTCAGAGTTGGGCAGGGTGGGGGGGTTTAGGCTTGGCATCTCGGGGGGAGGGGGTGTTGCTCGCAGGCCTTGATGACTTTCATTTGCTGTAAGTTTAAGGATTTTGCTTCCCATGTCTTCTTTGCTGGGTTTGTGGCGATATCACCGCTGAGGGATGGCCCTTCTAGAGTAGCAGCTGGAGAGTGAGGGTGCCCTCTCAGGATGAGGTTGACTGTAAACTGCAGTCTTCATATGCATCAGGTGTGTCTCGCCTGACACAAGGGGAAGCCAGTTGCCTAATCAGTTCCCTGGCTCTTCCTTTGGAGACAATTGTGCCAATTTAGTCAGCATTGTAATGCACAAGTGTTCCACTGATTGATGCCCAATAGTTAAGCTTGTGGCAGCTTATTCCCCAAGCATTGAACTCCAAAGCTCGCACTCACTAAGGATTGTGGAGAGAGCACACATGGGCTGTGGAGGCTCTCAATTCCATTACTGAGAGACTGCTGCAGGCATTTGCAGACAGGAGAGAGGCAGAATATTCTACTGGTAAGCCCTGGCCTCGGGTTCAGCCTGAGGCTGGATTTAACAACTGCCTGCCTCCCTTTCTGCTTGCTTGATGGACTACTGCTGCTGACTCTTGGAGAAAGGAGGAGAGAGGTGGCTGGTTCAACTGAATGCTTTGTTGCAGGAGAGGGAGGAAGTCTGCTGTCGGTGAGGAAGGGCAGCGGCCCGAGACAACTGCAACATGCTGGAGGTTTGGAGGACTGATTTACCATCTGATGTTGTTTTTGTTTGGACTGCTGACTACAGTTTCTATGTTTGGAAGCCATGTGTTGTTCCTACTGCTCCTACTTTTGTGGCCTGGACTGGGGGCTGGCTGGAGCAGGTGACTGGACTTTGGGACTACAGGAGGAGAACGGAGGTGGCTCACCTCAACTGGACACCTTGGAGGCAGTAATGACACGTCCTTGAAGGGTGTTGGCCGCTTCTGTGAAATAAGATTTTTCAGTTCAAGTTTGGAAGGCCATGTTAATGGCTGGTGTCTTTGTGCTGTTGCCTATTGGTGTTTAATGTTTTCTCATATGCTTGCTCGTGTATTTGCGCTATTTTTTGTCTACTATCTGGACTGGTGCCTTTGCTTTGTTTTTGTGTTTTTTGGTGCATGCTACTGATGCTGGTGGAGGTGGTGATATTCCCTTTCCTTCTTCCATTACCATGTGTCAGCGAGACCTTTTCCAGTGAGTTGGAAAGCTCGGAGCTTCCTTCCACCGATGTGGGTCTCTGCGGCCGGAGGGCAGGGGAGGTTGAGCACCTTTCTGCCGATGTGGGGCTGCTGCCATTGGGGACTGTGTGTGTGTGTGTGTGTCGATGGTTATTGTACCTTGTAACTGCTTTTGACATGCCATGGTTTTTTTTTTGACTATGCTGTTTCTGCATATTGCGGTATTGTTGAGTTAATAAACTAGAATACTACTCATGTCTCCATAACAAAGAGGTATGCAGTGGCCTCCAATGGAATGTGTTATCACAGAAACACAGAAGAAAACAGTGCAGAAGAGGTTCTTTGGCCCATCAAGTCTGCACCGATAAATTAAAAACACCTGACCTGTCTACCTAGTCCCATTTGCCAGCACTTGGCCCAACGCCTTAATGTTAAGACATGGCAAGTGCTCATCCAGGTACTTTTTAAAAGGATGTGAGGCAACCCACCTCTACCACCGTCCCAGGCAGTGTGTTCCAGACTGTCACCACCTTCTGGGGTAAAAATGATTTTTCTCAAGTCCCACTTCAACCTCCTGCTCCTCACCTTGAACTTGTGTCCCCTTGTAACTGACCCTTCAACTAAGGGGAACAGTTGCACTCTATCCATCCTGTTCATGCCCCTTATAATCTTGTACACCTTGATCAGGTCGCCCCCTCAGTCTTCAGTGAAAACAACCCAAGCCTATTCAACCTCTCTTCACAACTTAAATGACCCATCCCAGGCAACATCCTGGTGAATCGCCTCTGCACCCCCTCCAGCGTAATCACATCCTTCCTATAATATGGCGACCAGTGAAGATGCTCATCCGTCACCCCGTTCAGTAGATGTTGGGTTGCAGTGTCTCATTCCCCTGTGAGATTAGAAAATTGATCCATTGAATACACTCAACTGCCCTTCCTCACCCTTAGGGGAGTCACAAAGCCCACTGAGGCTCTCAAAACCACCATAATACCAGTATCAAAGAGGAACAAGGTAGCCTGCCTCAACGACTACCGACCGGTGGACCTGACGTCTGTTATCATGAAATGCTTCGAGCGGCTAGTCATGAGACGGATCACTGCCAGCCTCCCAGTCGGTCTCGATCCACTGCAGTTTGGTCCATAGCAACCGGTCCATAGCAGATGCTATCTCCCTGGCTCTACAATCAACACTTGAACACCTCGACAACAAGGACACCTATGTAAGACTGCTGTTCATCGACTACAGCTCCACCTTCAACACCATTATCCCCACAAGACTCATAAGCAAACTCTGCAATCTTGGACTTGACCCCTCATGAACAGACCGCAATCTGTCAGGATAGGCAACAGCACCTCCTCCACAATAGTCCTCAACACCAGGGCCCCGCAAGGATGTGTACTCAGTCCTCTACAGTACTCCCTGTGCGCACCGACTGTGTGGCAAGATTTAACTCCAACTCAACCTATAGGTTTGCGGCTGATATGGCTGGTGGCCCGTGTTGTGTTATATTATTGCTCGTAACATAAGCTGCCACTTGATGTAGGCTCTGCTGAAAGATGCTCCAGGCTCTGAGATAAGTTTAACGTATTTATTGAACGATTAACAATGCTCTGAAATGAGTTTGACACTCTACTAATCTGCTAACTATACAAGCTTGCTCTCGACCATGTTCTAGGGTGTGATGTTGCTGATAATCAACCCTGCCCTGCTCTCTTGGTTTCTGCCGGTGGAAGAGGCAGAGCTTGTGTGCCTTGTCCTTTTTATATGGGTCATGTAGTGCCCCTTTAAGGCCACCTCTGGGTGTCCTGATTACCCATTGGTTGTGTCCTGTTCTAATGACCCATTGGTTGCGTGTCTGTATGTCATGACATCTCTGGTGCTCCTTCAAGTGGTTACTTAGTTGTAGTGTATTTACATTAACCCCTTGTGTATATACATGATGCATATCACTACATCCCCCCCCCCTTTATCGCGTTTCATATTTTATGTACTTTTAAAGGAAATTGTACAAAACAGGTGATGACATGTACAAGTTGTGATTATATTGATGACTCTACAATACCAATTAATATCTATGAGTCCAATCTTATGAATTTGTACCGTTGAGTTGCTTTCTCCTTCTGTTGTTGAAGTGGTGATGTTGATGTTGTCATTTCTTTGTGAACGTCGTCAGTGTTCTTGTGTTTAAGTCACCAAGAAGTCATCATGAGGTGTTCGAATGGTTGCATCACTTCATTGTCTGATTTAGACTTTTTTTTCCATGCTTGTGGCGATTCTGTATGTCATCTTTCTTGAAAGCTGGTTTGCTTGTTTGTAGTGAAGCAAACGTGAATTGGTGAGATTCGTTGTCATGCCAGGTATGTTTGTACTCTTGCCATTGTTTTGAGCTGTGCTGTTACATTGTCCTTCATGTGCAGAGTTGTACCAGGGGATATCCATGATATCTGCCAATGCCATTTACTCCATGTGGATTTTAAAAAAATTTAAAATGCCCAATTCTTTTTTTCCAATTCAGGGGCAATTTAGCGTGGCCAATCCGCCTAGTCTGCACATCTTCGGGTTGTGGGGTTGAGATCCTTGGAGGCATGGGGAGAATGTGCAAACTCCACACGGACAGTGACCCGGGGTCGGGATCGAACCCGGGTCCTTGGTGCCGTGTGGCAGCAGTGCTAACCACTGTACCACCTTTACTCCATGTGGATGTGCCTCTGCATCAAAATGGTGGTTCTCGGCATTGTTACCGCAGCCGCCATGTGCAACCTGTTCTAGCCAAACCTACTCACCCTTCCCCCATCCTCCCTCCTATCCCTGATTCCCCTTATTGAGTTGCTCTACCTCTTTAGTTTCTCTTACCCCCCCCCCCCCCCACCATTCTGTCAGGCATTCCATCTCTGTCGGGAGCTATGCTGCGCCCTTCCCCTACCTCCCTGCGCTGGCTTGCCCGCTAGTGTGGTGCCCTCCCTCCTCCCGGAGCAACTTTATCCTCTCCCACCCGTGGTGTTTCTCCGCGCGCGCCGCCCCCCCCCCCCCCCCCCCCCCCAAGCTCTTCCCTCATCTATCTCTGCACCTTACCGCTCTCACCCGCTCATTCCTGGGACTCAAAGTTAGGTTGAAAGCGAGGTAGTTCTGTCCCACGCAGTTATCCTTTTCTGTTCTTTATACAGAGTTTGTTTTTACTGGAGCTGGTGCCTTCCCAGCCCGTGTCTGTGCACAAACCTGTCCACTGCAGCCGGTGTGGTGAAGTAGTATTCCTTCCACTGGAAGGTTACCCACAGTTTAGCTGGGTACAGAGGTCCAAGCTGCAACCCAGTCTTGTGAAGGGCCGACCTGGCTGCGTTAAATTCAGCGTGGTGCTTGGCCAGGTCTGCCCCAATGTCCTGTATACTCGGTTTGAATGGCCTACCCACTGGCGGGTCCATGTGTGCCTTGCCCAGTTTAGAATCTTCTCCCGATCCTGATACCGGTGAAATTTCGTCATGATGGACCTTGGATGTTCTCCCGCTTTAGGCTTTGGCCTGAGTGACCTGTGGGCTCTTGTCTAACTCCAGGGACTTGGGAAAGTACTCCCTCCCGATGAGCTTATCCAGCATCTGGGCCACATATTCCATGGGGCTCCTACCCTTAATACTTTCCGGCAGACATATGATGCGGAGGTTTCGGCGACTCGACCAGTTCTCCTGGTCCTCGATCTTCAAAGTGTCCTTTGCATTGCGACCAGCCTTGCCATTTCTATCTCCAAGAAGGCAATTTGATCTCTCTGGTTGGTCACTGTGTTTTCCAGGTCTCTGATTGTCACCTCTTGTGCCGCCACCGGCTGCTCTGCCTTTTCTAGCGCCAACTTGCAGGGGGCCAGGGCATCCACGACTTCGCTGTTGCCATCATTTTGAGCTTGATGGCGTCCCTGTGTTTTACTAGCTGCTGAATCAGGAGGTCCGTCCGCTCATTTGCCGGTGGGTATTCCGACGTGAGCCCCGGTGACCCAGCCTGCCCGGGTATGGCCAGCTCCAATTCGTTCTACCACCCTTTCAGGTACTGGAGTTATTCCCAGGTATTTGTTGGCAGTTTGGTGGACTTGATGGGGCGGGGGGGGGGGGTGCAGTTTCAACAAGTTTCGTGACCTATCTTTGTGCTATCTTTCTGCCAATTTTCTCAGTTCCCAGAGGAAGGCCAACTTTCCTATATCCGCTCAGCACATCCCCGTCACCGGAAGTCCGACTTGCCAATTTTTGTACTCAGTGCCCTGGCCAATGAAGGTAAGCATGTTGTATGCAGGCTTGACGGCCATATCCATCTGCGTTGCCACTTGCAGTGACCCGTGGACCTGTGTGCCCAGATCTCTCAGCCTGTCAATTCTCCTGAGGGTTCTGCCATTTAGTGTATACCTCCCAAAATGCATTGTCTCACGTTTATCCGGATTAAACACTATCTGTCACTCATAATAATAATCGTTTATTGTCACAAGTAGGCTTCAATGAAGTTACTGTGAAAAGCCCCTAGTCGCCACATTCCGGCACCTGTTCGGGGAGGCTGGTACGGGAATTCAACCTACACTGCTGCCTTGTTCTGCATTACAAGCCAGCTCTTTAGCCCAGTGTGCTAAACCAGCCCCAAATCTCCAACCGATCTATATCCTGCTGTATCCTCTGACAATCCTCTTCACTCCGCCAATCTTTGTGTCATCAACAAATGTACGAATCAGGCCAGCTCCATTTTCCTTCAAATCATTCATATATACAACAAAGGCCCCAGCACTGATCCCTGAGGAATACCACTCGTCACAGAGCTCCATTCAGAAACCCACCCTTCCACCGCTGCCCTCTGGCTGCTATGACCGAACCAGTCCTGTATCCATCTTGTCAACTCACCTCTGATCCTGTGTGACGTCACCTTTTGTACCAGTCTGCCATGAGGGGTCTCGTCAAAGGCTTTACTGAAATCCATGTGGACAACATCCACCACCCTTCCTACCTCAATCATCTTCATCACTTGCTACCCTATTCAAAAGAGGGAGAGGCAAAAAGTAGGAAACTAAAGGATGGTTAGCTTTATCTCTGTGGTGGGGAAGTTGCCGGAATCAATCATTAAGGAGGAGATGACTGAACATTTGGAAAGACAAAGCTCAATCCATCTTGCCAGCTTGGTTTTATGAAGGGTAAGCAATGCCTGATAAACTTGCTTGAGTTCTTTGAGGACATGATCAGCAAGGTGGATAATGGGGAACTTGTCGATGTGGTATATGTAGACTTCGAGAGGACATTTGACAAGGTGCGGCATGAACGACTGATCCAGAAGGTGAGATTACAGGGGATTGCGGGTAGAGTAGTAGATTGGATTGAGGATTGGCTGACTGAAAGAAAGTAGAGGGTTGGGATAAGTGAACCCTTGTCTGGCTGGTGAACTGTAACTAGCGGGATGCCGCAGGGGTCAGTCCTCGAACCCCAACTGTTTACAGGACAGAGTGTAACATAGCAAAATTCGCAGATGATACTAAAATAGGTGGGAAAGCAGGCAGTGAAGAGATAAACATTTTATAGATGGATATAGATAGGCGAGGAGATTGGGCCGAAATCTGGCAGATGGAGTTTAATGTAGATTAGCATGAGTTTATCCATTTCGGCCAAAAAAATAAAAAGGCAAGTTATTAGCTGAATGAAAAACAGATTCATAGTGTGTCGGGGCAGAGGGATCTGGGTGTCTTTGCTCATGAATCATAGAAAGTCGGTATGCAGGCATATCATGGAATTAAGGGCAAATTGAATATTAGCGTTTATTGCAAAAGGACTGAAGTATAAAAGTAGAGAACTGTTGTTGCAATTGTATAGGGTGTTGGTGAGATCACGTCTGGAGTATTGTGTCCAGTTTGGTCTTATTTGAGGAAGGATGTGGTGGCATTGGAGGCATGTAGCCATCTGGGATGGCCACTTCCAGAATACAAAATGGACGCTCGCAAAGAATGTAGGAAACTGGGCAATGTTAGGAAAACAAGCAGGCACAGAGCCCCACAAGGAGAGAGAGCTCCATCCAGACGGAATTGAAACTATAGGTCAATTAACATATCGATGGCCCATCTTATAGAGTACATAGAACAGTACAGCACAGAACAGGCCCTTCGGCCCTCAATGTTGTGCCGAGCAATGATCACCCTACTCAAACCCACATATCCACCCTATACCCGTAACCCAACAACCCCCCCCCCCCCTTAACCTGACTTTTTTTAGGACACTGCGGGCAATTTAGCATGGCCAATCCACCTAACCCGCACATCTTTGGACTGTGGGAGGAAACCGGAGCACCCGGAGGAAACCCACGCACACACGGGGAGGACGTGCAGTCTCCGCACAGACAGTGACCCAGCCGGGAATCGAACCTGGGACCCTGGAGCTGTGAGGCATTTATGCTAACCACCATGCTACCGTGCTGCTCCGGGAACAAAGGAAAGACATTCAAGCAACCAACACTGTTTCAGACATCCCGGCGCCAATTCCCCAAACCGAAAGCACAAACAAAGCCAAGCCAACGGCCACCTAAGACACGCCCAGCCATCAGGGCACCCACCCCTTTATTGGTCAAGATCAATACCAGTGATCAAGAAGCGGCCCAATTAATTGGGGCCAAGTTTAAGGCCCACCTAAAAGCGCGAGAAGCCCCTCCAGGTATAAGAAGGAACCCCCACGAGAGATTCGCTCTCTTGGACTCAGCTCTCAAAGCGGGGAGACCCGTCCACCAGCTGCACCAGAAGCAAGTAAGTCCAAGGTCAACGCTTGTTACCAGACGGACGACCTTGGTTGTTCTGTTACCTCGCCGAACCCAACAACCTCAGATCCGAACAACGGCCATTGTTCCTCTGACTCGGTGGGCACCCGAAGTTAAGTGTAGGCGTTAGCGTTAGAGATAGTTTAGTTTGTAGTATTTTGTGCATGAGTAGATATCACTGTGTGTGTAAATACATAGTATTGACTTTGAACTAACTAACTGGTGTATTGGCTCTTTGATCAGTATTCGGGTTTGAACCTTGTGGCGGTATCGAAAGATACCTGGCGACTCTAAAGCAAACATTATTAGGATTAAGGAAGGCGACCATATTGACTGCCATATTTATAACCAAATAAATATAGCAACATATACTGGCGACATCTGACTGGACTCGGCCTAGAAGTGACCCAATCACTCCGAGAGAACCCGAATTTGAATTAGAATCCAATTGGAAAAAGAAAAACCACAAGCATAAGAACCAATACTGATCAAACCACCAAAATTCGGAAGTGTGTTATTTACATGCGTACTAACAGGGATATAAGGTAAACCTGAGAGATTTTGTTGCGTAAAACTGTCGGGTGTTTTGTAGGCCAGAAAATAGCGTAAGCCGTACCCGTGTTTACATCACCACTTTATCACCCTCTATTCCAAATTTTGTAGAAACCCAGAGATGGCGATAGAAATGTTAAAAATGGCAATGAAGGCAATGGAATGCCTTATGAACCCCCAGGAATTTGAGGTCGCAGCGACCAGTAGAGTAGGACAGTGTCCCGTAAGGGAAGAGGAAATCAAAAAGAACCTCAAAGGGAAAGGATGGCCACTTTGGAGCGAATTCTGCGCGAATGATGAAATAGGTCCCGGAAGTAGCGGGCATACTTGGTGGGAGAACCTGACAGAGATCCATAGGAAGAGCTTAGGGAAAGCTCGCAAGCCGATGGCAATCGTGTCCTGCTTGGCACAATTGCGAGGCACAGAGGAGGTCGTTAGGACGCTCCGTAGAGTGATTGAAGAGAGAGATGAGAATAGTGAAGGAGACGTGAGGGAGTATGAGAAAGAAAACAGGCAACCGAGAGAGCAGTTAGCGGCGAGGGACAAGGAGATGGAGGCTGTCAAACGGGCACACCAATCCTGTCTCGCCCATTTGAGCAGCTTTTAGTCCCAATACGACAAAGCCTACCAAGACACGCAACATCTTGGTTAGACAGGAAACAGAACAACAGGTTGAGCAGTTACAGAAACAGTGTAACGATTTAAAAGCAGCCCTACAAGCACTCCACACTTCCACGACTGAACAAAGGCAGAGGTCGGTAGATCACGCAAAGTGCCGGAAGCAAATTGCAGAACTGCAATCTCTGCTTTCTGTCCAAAATGGATTCCAGAGCACGTTTGGACCCCAATTAGACCAAGAAAATGGCCCCGATTGGCAGGAATTAAATGAGACTACCCACAGATATGTACATGGCACACGTACACGGGACAAACCCCAGAAACGAAAAGCACCCCAACCCCTGACTGCACAGGCAGAACACACCCCTGTAACCACACATCGCAGGGCCACAGCAGAAGGAAACCCAGATTTCCTATACACCACCCATTAACAGTTACTCAATTAAGTGACGTGCGATAAGATTACACCGTTCCTACCCACATCGGACCCCCACCAGTTCTTTGCAAGAGTAAAACAGCAGGCGACCATGTACAGCCTGAATGATAAAGAGCAAGTGAAGCTCACAGTTTTAAGCCTCGACCCTTCAGTCGTGGCAGCCCTTCCCGACCCACAAAATGTAGGAGGAGGCACACCAAGAAATGCACACAGCGATTCTAGATGTGATTGGCTATAACAAAGGAGACCCCGTAGAAGGCCTAAACAAGTGTAGGCAAAAGAAGACAGAGCACCCCACAGCGTTTGCTGGACGCTTGTGGATACATTTTACTGCGGTGTTTGGAGAGTTAGCCCGCGCCCATTTGTCCCCAAATAATATGGCCAAATGGACCCGCATCCTAGTCTCTCATGCGACAGAGGCAGGACAGAGAGCTTGCGCAAATTACGACCCCTCAGACGAGACCCACAATGAGAAATGGGTACTAAAGAGACTGTCCCGCGCTTGGAACAGTCCATGCAGGGAAAATCAGCTTACGGTAAAGCAGAGGAAGAGCAGGCAGATGCTAACATGCACCCAGGTAGGACGCACCAGAACCTCGCATGGGTAAATGAGAGAAGAAATGGCCCACAGCAGCCTAAATCCCAAGAACGTTATAATTGCGGACAATTAGGACACTATGCACGAGAATGTCAAGCCACCCAGAAGCAACAGCGAAAACAGCAGACAGGCACCCTAAATATGAATAGGGCCAAGCCAATCCATAGTGTTAGCGCCCGTTCTGGTAACGCAGATATGAACGGCACCGATTGACTGTGTTCGGACTCCCCAACTTGGGTCTGTGACATCCTTTGGGACAAGTCCGGGAGACCAGTAGTGGCAGGCACAGTCCGGGGACACCACGTGGACTTTCTTTGGGACACAGGAGGGTCCCGTACCACGATAAATTCCTCCACAATGTTTCAGCGAGACACATGGCCCACCACGGACACCATTACTCTCAGCGGTTTTACAGGGCACTTACAGCAGGGACACATTGCAACCCCTGTAGCCATTCAGATAGGGAACATTAAAAAGAAACACCCCGTAGTCCTGGTCGACCTACCCCAGACAGTCAAACACATTTTAGGCATTGATTTTATGAGCTCCCACAATCTATCATTCGATACGGTAAATAAATGTGTGTGGAAAATGGCAAAGGCTGCACGACCCCCGCCACGCTCACAGTTGGAGACTATGAAAATAGAATTAGCGCAGTAGGAGACTTCTGATTCGACCCTCGAGCCATTAGTCAGAATAAAGAAGTTAGGGAAGTCCTGCAGTGACACAAAGCAGCATTTGCACAGCACAAACATGACTGTGGCAAGATCGCTGACTTAGTGAACATTACAGGTCCCGACCCCAGACCCCAAAAACAGTACGGTTTTCCCCAAGAAGCAGAGGGAGAAATCTCAAAGGTGATAGAGTCTGCTTGACCAAGGCATACATTGATCAATAGCCTCAACGAATAATGCACCAATTTGGCCTGTCAGGAAACCCGATGGATCATGGCGACTGACCATCGATTATCGGGCACTAAACAAAGTAACCCCAGTAGCAGCCCCCACCGTAGTAACGAGTCCCGAGACCATGCTCAAACAGGGACTACAGTCAAAAAAATTTGATTTTGGACATTAGCAACTGCTTTTGGTCCATTCCATTGGATAAAGCGTGCCAATATAAATTTGCTTTCACCTTCCAGAGACAGCAATACACATGGACGTGCCTTCCACAAGGCTTCCACAACTCCCCCTCCATTTTCCACCAACAGCTGGCGAATGGTTTAGCCAAATTGTCCCGACCCGATTGTCTGATCCAATATGTAGATGACTTGCTTCTACAGACAGACACTAAGAAAGAGCACATTTTGCTTCTCGATGAATTATTAGGACTCCTTCAACAAATTGGCTGTCATGTGAACCCCAAAAAGGCCCAGATTTTACAGGAAAAAGTGATTTACTTAGGAACAGTAATCACACATGGCAAATGAGAGATCGAGCAGAAACGAATCAACTCGATTGTCAAATTACTCTGCCCCACAACGTCACAGCCCTCCAGTCATTTCTAGGACTGGTTGGCTGCTGTAGGAATCACATCGACGGTTTTGCCACAAAGGCAGCGCCCCTCTCCAAACTTCTCAAGAAGCAAGCACCTTGGGAATGGCTTCCACACCACACGGATGCCATGGATCCATTAAAAAGAGCCCTCAGCACAGCCCCCGCGTTACAGGTCCCAGATCCACTCTCCCCGTACGTAATTGAAGTTGCAAGCACCGACCGAACCTTTTCGGCCGTGCTCCTCCAAGAAAGACATGATCGTTTAGGCTCCGTGGCATACGCCTCACCAGTACTTGATCCAGTCGAGCAAGGATTTTCTGCCTGCGAAAGGCACCTGCTAGAAGTTTTTTGGGCAGTACAATACTTTGCTGACATTACAGGACTCAACCCTATCACCATTCTAACTGAACGCACCCCAACACAACTACTTGATGGTAGACTTAAGGATAGCACAGTCAGCCAGATCCGTGCAGCCCGTTGGACCCTTCTCTTACAGGGACGGGACATAACAGTTAAGAGGACAAAGACCCACACTTTCCTCGCTGATAATTTACAATATGCAGGCACCCCACATGAGTGTGAAATAATAACCACGAGGCACAATACATGATCCTTTATACCAAAGTGAGTTCCCCCCAAAGCAGGTACTACACCCCAGATACCCCAACCCACAGACACAGGTGCACCCCTTAGAATCTATGTGGATGGCTCCTCCACAGTTTTGAATGGAAAAGGATTACCGGTTGTATATTTGTAGAGGACGCGCAGGGACGCGCGTTAGAAGGACACTTAGGCTTGCAGGCAGCAGAACTGGCAGCCATAGCGTATATTGTAGAACACCCCGACTCGTTCCCGACCCCAGCCGACAAATATTCCGACAGTTTATAGTCTGCAACAGTTTAACAGAATTCCTACCCCTGTGGGAATCTAGAGGATTCGTTTCCGCAGAGGGAAAACCTCTACCCTCAGCCCCATTACTCCAGCATATCCTAAAAACAGCCAAAGATCGAAAATATGGGATTATTAAATTTCGTAGCCACCATCGTTCTTCTCCCCCAGTAATGTTAAGGCAGACGCCCTAGCAAAGCAGGTTCCAGACACGGTCACTTTTGGAATCCTCCCGAGAGCGCCCCAGTACACGCAATTCAGGTCTCAAAGATCAACATTCAGGATTTGGCACAGGCCCAAAAAGAAGCAGCACAGCTCAGGGAAGTTTTAAAAGGCAACTTCCCAGCCCCCTGCGATAAATACAAGAACACATTGACAACACATGACCGTGTGATTTTAAAAGAAAGAATTTATGTAGTCCCCAGCCAGGACAGGAAACAGATTATTTGTCAATTCCATGATAACCATGGACATCAAGGCATAGAAGCAACCCTCGCCCACCTCCGACTTCTCTGCTGGTGGCCTGATTTGAAATCCAATGTAACGCACTACATTGAAAACTGTTTAATCTGGCCCAGAATAAATCCGTAAAGATACGCAAGGAAAGGTCAGTTTAGTCACACCCACCCCGTTAATGGCCCCTGGACGAATTTGCAGATTGATTATATAGGACACCTACCCCCCTCCAGGAATGGTCTCAAGTATCTGTTGGTGGTCATCGACACTTTCACAAAATGGGTGGCAGTCTTTCCATCCTGAACGGACATGGTTAAAGCGACAGCCAAGATCCTCACTCAGCACATTTTTACAAGATGAGGACTTCCCCCCAGCAAAGAGTCCGACCAAGGCTCTCATTTTACAGGACAAGTGGTCTTTACAATCGTCTTTACAATCTTCGGAATCAAACAAAAATTACACATTGCATACCATCCCCAATCAAGCGGCATAGTAGAAAGAATGAACATAACTTTAAAAGTGACCCTCAGAAAAATGGTGCATCAACACAATAGCACCTGGGACACAATTCTCCCATTTGCATTAATGTTCATACGAAACACGGTATCCACGTCCACAGGAAACACCCCCCACACCCTTATGACCGGATGCCCCATGAAAGGGACAGAATATTTATTAGGACTGGATTTTGCCAACCCCTCACGCATGAGAAAGCAGCACAATAGATTTTAGAAAATGTAAAGGCAGCCCAGCTTGCAGCAGCTGTTAGGCTAGGGACACGCAAGAAGCAAAGTTTGCTTTGATAAGACAGGACACACCACAGAATTTGTAGTAGGGCAGCAAGTCATGCTAGCCCTATCAACCCCAGTTCATTCCTCTCCCCCAAATTTGCAGGACCATACTCCATTTCTGATAAAGTCAGCCCCTCCGTATATAAAATCACCTATCCTAATGGCAAGTCTGCGTGGTTCCACATAAACCAGCTTACGGCTTATGACTCGCAGAACAACCATTCACACCACATCTTGCTCGCAGCAGAGATGAACACGCCCCGCCCACAAACAACCTTTTCCTACCCTCCCCCAACCTGTCCAGCCCATCCTCAGACAAGACTTCGACTCCACCCCCAGAGGCACAACTCCGCCTCTCCCTTCCTCCAACCGACAGCGATAGTGACAGCCCCAGCACACCACGCTACGATTACACCCCTGCACCAGGCCTCACTTCCAGCGACTCCGAACATGATTCCAGCGACTTTGAAATAACCTATACTAAAGCCCCTGATCCAGACCCATCGCCCGACGATTACGGATTAACCCCTAGCAGCTCCAACCTCGATACTAAATACTGGCACCGACACAATTCGTACAGGCTCATCCGGAATGATGAGATGGACTGCAACTTGCCCCATGCAGCTTTGGCATGACTATTCCAGTCACAAGTATGGCAACCAGGAGAAGATGATGACTTAGAGTCTGACTCCCACCAAACGAACCCCTTTGCGACTCTGTTCGCTATAGAGCAATGAGGTGTCCAGATGATGGTAAAAAGCTCCGATGAAGATTTACGGTGTCCTTTCAGATGGAACCTGCACGATTTTGTAATGTTAGTTTGTTGTTTGAATGTTGTTTGTTCACTTAAAGTTTTCATGGCCCCACGCCACCATTCTTTAACGCCCACTGGCAGTTAAAGGAACAAGTTTGTCGGCAGACAACCGATCATAGCTACTCTTCTGATTCGAAGGTAATCACGAGGCAACATCCATGGTGAACACAAATTCTTACCGTTCTTGTCTGGTCACTCAGGCAGTGGAGTAACGGCACTAGTCCCCACCCTGCCTGAGGACCCCCTGGTCACCTATGCTCGGGTAATGCACATATGGCACTGGTCACGGTCCTACCTGGGGATTCCACCCATTCTTACCCGCCGCGGCCCATAAGCACCCCGTTCAGAACTTTTGGTTCAAAACTCTTTTGTTTGTTTTACGGCGACCCTTGGGTTGCTTTCCATATGTTATTTACATCCTCAAACACTGGGCTGGTACATTCACCGCATCGATCGCACAGGCTGCGAGACTGTTCACGCTGTGTCAGTATTTCCTTCTTGGATGTCTTGTCCAAAAATATTTGGTTTTAAAAAAAATGAGGGAGTCACAGATGGTGACCAATTATAATGGGTAATTGGCAATAAAAGGGCAGACAGACAGACATACAAGATCTTAAGCAAGATAATAACAGAGATTATGCTTGTGCCCACAGAAATCCAGAACTACCGAAGCCACAGGAAGACTATGGAAGAAAGAACATGAAGACGGACATCATGGTCTACTTTTGTATCTTCACGGGATCCCTACAGTTGCGTGCGGACAAGACCCCCCCTGATCCCTACCCCACAGGCCGTGAATGTTTCCCATCCCTGCGACACACCACACTCAGAGACAGCAACTGATACGCCAACCTGGTGTGACAAGTTCATAACTTTTAGTACTTGCGATACTCTGCAGTGTTGTTCAGATCCTAAGACTCAAGAAATGGCGGAGGAAAGCCTCCCGCACTCCGATATACACATTCAGATCCCCTATTTTCGGACTTCAGCAAACCCCCAACCCCTTTAAGTGAATTAAAGTGCATCCATTTTTTTGTGTGTTCGTTCTAATAAAAGAAATGTAAAACTCTGTGCTTGACTGCCAAGCCAGAGAGCCCTGTATTGCTGGTATTGTACAGTTTAAAATGTTGTAAATTCTTTTGATTAATTAAGGATAGTTTAGATTAAGGACAGTTAGAGGTTCCAGTTTTTTATTTTGTAATGTATGCCTGCATGTCATAGTACCCTGTAGAATTTTATAATGATGTGTGTACATAAATTTAGGTTAAAGTTTCAATCCATAGGAGAGTAGTGTAGAGCCTGTCCTTGCTTATGGATGCCCAACTTAGAAGGAGAACGAAGAAGATGCAGTAATATGATCCTTCATGCTTCGCGTTGAGGATCACAAGGAGGGAGTGTAGCCATCTGGGATGGCCACTTCCAGAATACAAAATGGATGCTCGCAAAGAATGTAGGGAACTGTGGACAATGTTAGGAAAACAAGCAGGCACAGAGCCCCAAATGGAGAGACAGCTCCCAGACGGAATTGAAACTATCGGTCAATTAACATTGATGGCCCATCTCCGGGAACAAAGGAAAGATACTCAAGCAACCGATCTAGCTCCAGACACCCCGGCTCCAGTTCCCCAAACCGAAAGCACAAACAAAGCCAAGCCAACGGCCACCAAAGACACGCCCAGCCATCGGGGCACCCACCCCTTTATTGGTCAAGATCAATACCAGTGATCAAGAATTGGCCCAATTAATTGGGATCAAGTTTAAGGCCCACCTAAAAGCGCAAGAAGCCCTTCCAGGTATAAGAAGGAACCCTCATGAGAGATTTGCTCTCTTGGACTCGGCTCTCGAAGCGGGGAGACCCGTCCACCAGCTGCACCAGAAGCAAGTAAGTCCAAGGTCAATGCTTGTTACCAGACGGACGACCTTGGTTGTTCTCCTGTTACTTCGTCGATCCCAACAACCTCAGATCAGAACAACGGCCATTGTTCCTCTGACTCGGTGGGCACCCGAAGTTAAGTATAGGCGTTAGCGTTAGAGATAGTTTAGTTTGTAGTATTTTGTGCATGAGTAGATATTACTGTGTGTGTAAATAAATAGTACTGACTTTGAACTAACTAACTGATGCATTGGCTCTTTGATCAGTATTCGGGTTTGAACCTTATGGCGGTATCGAAAGATACCTGGCGACTCTAAAGCAAACATAATTAGGATTAAGGAAGGCGACCATATTGACTGCCATATTTATAACCAAATAAATATAGCAACAGTCAGGGGATGAAAGGGGTTGATGTATGAGGAGAGATTAAACAGTTTGGGCTTATACTCGCTGGAGTTTAGAAGGATGAGAGGATTTGATCGAGATATATAAATTTCTAAATTGATCAAGTAAACGTTGACCAAATCTTCCCCCTTGTGGAGAAATCTAGAACTAGAGTTCACAGATATAGTTTGAGAGGCAGTAGATTGAGAACTGAGATGAGGAGGAACTGCTTCTCGCAGAGGGTGGTGAATCTGTGGAACTCACTGCTCCATAGCACTGCGGAACCGGAGTGATTAAATGGTTTCAAGAAGGAGATGGATATTTTTATTGATAAAAATGGGCGTTGGGGTTCTCTGCTTGGGCATGACTTGGTGGCTGTGCCCACTCATGACGGTTGTGCTCGAGTTTGTCCTGCAATGAGACCGATGTGTGGCATGCCTGAGAGGTGAGTGGGAGCAGGGATGTGAGGACAGATTACTTACTGGGGGGGCAATGGGGAGTGGTGGGGGCAAGGGGTGGGTGGAGAGGGTGGCATGATGTTCTGGAACCTTGTGACGTGACTGGGATAACTGGAGGTATGAAGAGGGTCATCATAGAATTCCTACAATGCAGAAGGAGGCCATTTGGTCCATCTAGTCTGCACCGACCCTCTGAAAGAGCGTCCCACCCAGCCCCAGTTCTCTCATCTTTTCCCTTTAAACCCCACCTAATTCTTTTAGAACTAACATGGCCAATCCACCTAACCTGCAGATCTTTGGACTGTGGGAGGAAACTGGCGCATCTGGAGGAAACCCACGCAGATACTGTTGCCTTTTTTTACCTACTGTAAATATGGCAGTCAGTGAGGTTGCTGTCCTTCCTTTGGATATCAGTATTCTATTGCTCTGAGTCGCCAGGTATCAAATGATACCACCACAAGGTTCAACCGGCTATCGATCAAAGAGCCAATCACCAGTTAGTTAGTTCAAGGTCAAGGGTACTTTATTTACACACACAATTAATCGTGCAACATAAACACTACTCGTTAAACTACACCTATCGACTAGACAACCTGTGCTTAACTTCAGGCACCCAGCTTAGGTCAGAGGAACAGTGGCCGTTGTTCGGATCTGCATCTGTTGGGTCTGCAGAAGTAACTGCTGCTCAGCTAGGCTCATCCGTCAGGTAACGGGCGTTGAACTTGACCTAGCTTCTGGTGATGTTGCACTTGGAGGTGGATGTTGCCGGAGCGCCAGGTCCAAGAGAGGCCGAACACATGGTGGTCTCTCTGTTTATTGTTGGGGGTTTTTGTGCTCTTTTGGGAGGTCCTTCAGTTTGGACCCCACTAGTTGGGTAATTCCTGATCACTGTGTTCGATTTGAACCAATAAAGGGGCGGGTGCCTTGATGGCTGGATGTGTCCCAAGCAGTCATTGACGCTGTTGTTTGCGCTTCCCGAGTATAGGGAGTGGCGCCGAAATGTCTGGGGTTGTATCAGCCGCTCAAGTAGCAGTCCTTTGTCTGGCGGAGATGGGCCATCAAATGCTAATCGGTTGGGGGTTTCGATACCGTCTGGATTTCTCACTCGCAAATATACATTCAGGCTCTGAGCCTGCCTGAATCTCGCATTGTCCATTTTTCCCGCTATGCTTTGTGACCTTCCCTGTTCCTGGTTGTAAGTGACCATCCCAGATGGCTACAATATGGGGAGAAAGTGCAAACTCCACAAAGACAGTCACCCAAGGCCGGAATCAAACCTGGCCGCTAGTGCTGTCGGGCAGTAGTGCTAGCCACTATGCAACAGGAGTCATGAGGCGGCAGACGTAACTCTGGCTGCACGAAGTTCATTCATCTTCCAGCACTACTGCCTCGTCCTCTTATGAAGCAAACCGGCACCCACTGTCGCGAACACAGCCTCCCAGGTGGGGGTGGTGGTGACCTTGATTGCTGGATGTTCAGGTTCAACACCATCCAGAAGTTTGATGAGGATTCCCTCCGAGCTTTCTTCCTGGCAGCCGGACCCACTGACTGGAGTTGGGACTAGTATTGGGAAGGCGTTTAAAAGATGCACCCCACTGAATACGGAGATTACGTTTTCCCGGGGTGGATGAATCGGAGGGAAGCCTCCACAAGCGGGGTGTGAAACAAGTGGAGAGAAAATCTTTTGTTGGAGGCTGAAGGTACGGTGGGTTTTTCTGCCGTTGGCGCCCACTGGATCCTCCCCGCTTTTCTCACCATGACCAACACTTTTCAAAAAATATTGGAAAATCCTGCCCATAAGTACGCACGATGCCTTATAACTTGATGTTCTTTTGCTATAAAATGATTGTTATTGCCAAGGAACAAATACTGTTTATGACAATTTTCCATCTTTCTAAATAGTGTTATATGGGTCACAAGAAATGCTACAGGCTAGATATACTGCATACTTTGCCAATAGTGTGTTGTCCCAGTCTGGCAGCCCCCAGATCAGCTCCTTGTCTGGTGAGTGATTCAGACTCCTGTTAATACATCTCCTCGCTTGTCAGTAAGGATACTGGGTGAGGCAAGAATCTGTTTCGAGGAAAGACATTGGGCAGGATTCTCAGTTCCTGAGACTTGAGTGTTGACCTCGGGTTGGATTCGTGGACTTCCACAACAGCAAAACCGGTGCTGCACCTGAACCGAGTCAAAGATTGGCACCACGTGGAACACAATCGATTCCAATGAGATATGGTACAGGATTCGCTGGATTCATGATTGACACACAGGAAGCTGACGAGCAGCAGCCGCATATACAGGCTTCACTCCCCATACCTACACATCCCAACCAACAAGGTTGCGCTGGAACACGGCCATCCCGCTGATGTGTTGGCTGAAGCCAGAGGGCACCTGGGTGAGGGGGGAAGGGAAGGGAGGGAATCCTCCCCGGTGGAGGCAGTGAATCACGGAAGCCTCCGGAGAATACTGGGTCAGGCCCGCTAATGATGCGTCAGGGATGTTTACTGTACATGAGGAGTGGAACACATTGTTGCCGCTGTTGAGGCACCAGAGAATTGCGATTTGGCGTGAAACTGGCATCCATCACGATTTTGGCATCAAAACTAATTCTCTGCCCAACCATGTTTCCTGATCCCTGAGTCAGCCGACGGAGAATCCAGCCCATTCTGTTTAAAGTCGGAGAATGTTTCTGAATGTTTTTTTCTGGTGAGCTGTTGGAGTACTTGGGAGCAAAATTCCTTTCCTCCAACAAACTGCTTTACTCACTTCTATGATGTTTAAAAGAACTCACGTATTTCATAAATAATCTGGATAAAAAGCTTGCCAATTCCCAACATTGCAGCATCAATGTCAAGAAGGTGAAAGGGGATGCTTGGCCGTTGGCATCTTGCTTTGTGTGTGGTGGGGTGGGGTGGGGGGGTGGTGGGGGGGGGTGCTTTGTTTGAATCAGAAATGGGAGGAAGACATAAGTTCTGAGATTCTGCAGGAGGGAGGAACAGGAAGGTAGGTGGCATCCTTCCCCGCTATGGATACAAGACCTCCTCCACCAGGCCATACCCGGCGGGGTGGGGGTCCTGGCGGGACGGAGTGGCGTGAACCACTCCGCCGTTGGCCCGCCCCCAAGGTGCGGAATCCTCCGCACCTTCAGGGGCTAGGCCGGCGCTGGAGTGATTTGCGCCCCGCCGACTGGCATGGAAGGCCTTTGGCACCACGCCAGCTGGAGCCGAAGGGACTCAACCGGTTGCCGCATGTCTGTGCATGCGCGGGAGCGTCAGCAGCTGCTGACGTCATCCCCGCACATGCGCCGGGGGGGGGGGGGTCACCTACGCGCGGCCATCGCGGAGGCTTACATGGCCGACGCGTAAGAAAAGAGTGCCCCCACGGCACAGGCCCGCCCGCAGATTGGTGGGTACCGATCGCGGGCCAGGCCACCGTGGGGGCACCCCCTGGGGCCAGATCGCCCCAGGACCCCGCAGACCACTCATGCCACCAGGTCCCGCCGGTAAAGGACCTCGTCTAATCTACGCCGGCGGGACCGGCAAAAAACGGGGGGAACTTCGGCCCATCGCGGACCGGAGAATTCAGGCAGCCCCGGGGCCCATTGAGTCGCGCTGGTCCCTGCCATTCTCCGAGGCGGGCGGCGCGATTCACGCCTCGCCGACTTTTGGGGGGCCGGAGAATTCGGATGACGGCGGGGGGTCGGAGAATTCCGCCCTATAACTCAGTTTTTCTATTTACTTTGGAGACCTGCCAATTCTGTTGGTGCAATACCATGTGAACTCTAGGTTGTCTACTTATGAACACTCATATTAAATGGGCACTTACTAAACATGTTAACAGTTCCTCTCATTCCCGTAGGATACGGGCCTCCCTAAAAGCCATGAACACTTAATTTTGGGAATAAATTTAATGCAAATAATGAATGGGATGGGATCAGGTGAGGTGCAAAAAGAAGGTTTTAAATCCCCATACCTGGGTTTAACGGAGGTGAGATGTGAGGTTGAGCAGGGATAGAGAGCCAACAAGCTCACAAAGACATGGGATTGGCAACTTAAATATATTGGGAGCCTCACATTTTACCTCTTGCAAGTTTAACCTCGGCTGGTTGGGTTTCTGATGCCTCAGGAAACCTTGCCACAATAGGGACGCAAGGATAGGTACTGGGAAAACCTAAAGTTTATTCAGCACTACTCGTGGGGCAGGCGTCCTTTCCCACAGCTCGTCAAGTTTACCTTCTTCCCAGACCCCCCCCCCCCCCCCCCCCCCCCAAGCCTTTTGCACAATTCACCCCCAGTAAATATCGCGGCCCTCATTTTTCTGGTCCCATCACAATCCCTTCCCTCTTCTCACTCATTCCCATCCCATCACCGTTCCTGATTCCCTATCAGTTTGTCACCTCCTTTGTGCCCTTCACGCTGACATCCTTGAGGTACCTCATTCTCCTTTTCCTCATTTGAAACCACGCAAATGAGTCTTCAAATGCCTCAGTCACTCATTCATGGAATACCCGTGACTATGTTATGGTTATGGTAAACAACATTGAAGGACTGGAAAAGTGTCGGTGAGCTTGGAGGTTACGTAGCCATATTCTGTAACATGGCACTCTCAACCTGGCCTGCCACCTTCAATAATTTGGCTCAAATACACCCAGGTCTCGCTGCTCCTGTACTCCTTTCAGAATTGTACTCTTTATTTATCGTTGTCTCTCACATTCATTCTGCCAAAATGAATCACTTCAGACTCCTCTGCATTAAACTTCAGCCGCCTTTTGTCTAACTGCACTAGTCTGTCTATATAGCCGTTTGAAGTTCTACACAATCCTCATCAAGGTTCACAGTACTACCAGGTTTTGCATCGACTACAAATGTTTTAATTGTGTGCTGTACACCAAGAAGCAAGTGAAAGCACAGTATTGACTGCCTGGGGGCAGGTGTCCTGGCTATCCTTTGAGCCAAGTATAATTTAAAATGGAAAGATTTTAATGGGTGGTGTGGATAAGAAAATCTTTTAAAAGACATGTAATTAGCACCACAACAAGTAAAACAATAAGTGCTGGATATTGTGCCACTGTTAAGTTTCTGAAGAATTTACCGTAGTGAATACTCAGCTGTCAAGATTCCATTCCAAGAATTGTTGATATTTTTGTGTGTGAGCAACATCAAGTGGTATAAAATTGTTACTGCAACATTTTCCTGTTCTAAATTGGAATACAGCTTTGGGTTTTTCCTTGAAGAGTTCAATTTTAAGAAACCTCCTTTGCCAAATGATAAATGTATTGTAAATTGGTTACTAATGGGTATTTGGCATTTCACCCATTGGTACATAGAAAACCAACTGGGTACCGAAAACTAGTATGATTGGATATGAGGCACTTGCATGGTCCTAGCTTGCTGTTTTGTTACAAGAATCTGATTGGGGAATGAATTACCCTTTTATTTTATTTTTTATTTATTTATTTTTAATATAAATTTAGAGTACCCAATTAATTTTTTCGGCGGCACCTTGCTGCGCCGAACTATCCTTTTAAAATCACACATACATTGCAAAGTGAAATCAGGATATGTTGCTGTAAATGATATGACTGTTCGAGGTGACAGGAGCTCTGTACATATAGAGACAAGAAAATCCCGGATGTTATGCAATGAAGATGTAAAGACTGATTTGTAGGTTACACACGAGTCTGATTGAAGACCTTTCTACTTTAGAGAAGATCTGATCTTGAGGTTAACTCTGAGAAAAACACTGCTGCGGTTTGAGACAAAGCATTGGAGTTGCTTTGTCACACTTTGCTGCTGCTTGTGTTCTGCCTCCCATTTGTATAACCCAATCCAAACAATCTGCCGGTCACAGTAGTCACAGAGGTGGAAAATGCTATTTCTACAGTTAACCAATAACAACAGCAATCTTCCAACAGAAGTTGATCAGCCGCTTGACGGTTATGCGGCTGGATTCTCTGTTCCTGAGACTGAAGTGTTGACGCCAGGGCAGGATTCATGGACGACCACAACAGCAAAACTGGCGCTGCAGCTGGATCGATTCGGTGACTGTAGACAGGCTAGCACTGGCGCCATGTGGAACACCATTGATTCCAATTTCTTCACCCAGATTGGTGAGCCTGTGGAATTTGTTACCACGGGGAGTAGTTGAGGCTAAAACATTATGGGCAGGGTTCTCTGTTGGTTGACGCTGGAATTGGGAAATACAATTGGGCGGAGAATGGTTTTTGATGCCGAAATCGTGGCTGACGACAGTTTCACGGAAAATCGCAATTCTCTGGTGCCTCGTCAGTGGCGTCAATGTGGTTCGGACCTCACGTACGGTAAACACCGTTGGCATATCATTAGCGGGCCTGAACCAGTATTCTCCGGGGCCTCCGCAATGCTCCGCATCCGATGGGCAGAATTCCCAACGGCGAGGTTCACTTGTGCTTTTAAAAATCTGCTGAGGGAGAGAGAGGGGGCACAGAAAGTGTCCAACATCGCCGTAGTTTGCTGACAGTTGTGCGGCTGGTTGGGGGGGGGGGGGGGGGGGGGGATCTGCCAGGGCCGGGTGGGAGTAGCGGGCGTGGCGGCCAGGAGGTGGGCTGTTGGGTCGGGGTTGGTGGACATGGAACACCATTGCTGCAGCCTACAAGGCAGTCATGTAGCTGCGTACGCCGCTGACTATCCACTGTGAACGTATAAGTCGTATGGGGGTCTCCTCAGGCCACCCTCCAAGGTGCTCCTGGCCCAGTTCACCCATCAGCGGGATGAATGTGCTCCAGTGCAAGCAGTGCCACCTTAGCTGGGGTGAGTGTGTGTAGGGAGTGTAGTGTGTAGATGTGGCTGCAGCTTGTCAGCCTCCCCAGTGCCAATCCTGCATTGCTTTTCATTGGAATCGATTATGTTCCACGTGGCACCGGTGCTAGCCCCTCCACAGTCAATGAATCGGTGCAGGTGAAATCGTGTTAGTCCATGGATCCCACCCCGGCGTCAACACTTCGTCTCAGGAATAGAGAATCCCGCAGTGTATGTTTTCAGGAAGCAGTTAGATATAGCACTCAGGCCGAAGGGAATCAAAGAATATGCAGGGGGAAGCGTGATTAGGCTATTGAGTTGGATGGTCAGCCATAATCATAATGAATGGCGGAGCTGGCTCGAAGGGCTGAATGGCCTCCTCCTGCTCCTATTTTCTGTGCCTGTGTCTGGAAGTGAAATAGATGCTACGTGTGCACACATTCACACATATTATCTGTACAGGCAATACGAGCAGGTTATTCTTTGGGTAAGTATCACAGGATCGCCTACTCTACTCTGGTCCAATGCACACACATGCAAATAAAAGTATAAATCTCACCACAGTCCCAGAGGACCATAGACTGCTTTCCTCTTTTGAGGGAGTGCTGATTGGTGGCGATTTGACTTGAGGATCACCACACCTTGGGCGAGCGGCAAAGTTGAGAAGACGGGGACTTTATGAATAACCTCAGCTGGTACAGGAATTGAATCCATGCTGTTGGCGTCGCTCCGCATCACAAACCAGCCGTGCAGCCAACTAAGATAACCAACAGCTCAGTTGGCTGCATGGCTGGTTCGTGATGCAGAGAGACGCCAGCAATGCGGGTTCAATTCCTGTACCAGCTGAGGTTATTCACAAAGGCCCCACCTTCTCAACCTCGCCCCTCGCCTGAGGTGTGGTGATCCTCAGGTTAGATCGCCACCAGTCAGCTGGTGAGAAATTGGGGAGAGCAGCCTCTGGAGAATACATGCATACTTGAACATGTAAACATTCAAATAGAGTAACAAAAGATTATTTTCCCCTTCAACTCTCTTCTTCCAGTTGACAGCATCAACCCAGCTCCGAATCATAGAATCATAGAATTTACAGTACAGAAGGCGGCCATTCGGCCCATCGAGTTTGCACCGGCTCTTGGAAAGAGCACCCTACCCAAGCCCACACCTCCACCCTATCCCCATAACCCAGAAACCCCTGATGCACTATCAATTACGCGAAGACGAGAGTAGAATGTAATCGAGGCTTTATTACACTGAGATGTATGGCCTCCTCCAGCAGCTGATTAAATGGCTGCTGTACGGGGAGCACACATATTTATACTCTGCCTGCTGGGTGGAGCCAACAGGCAGGGATCTACCCCCGTACCTGTAGTACAGGGGCCTTACCATAAAACACATATATATATATATATATACATCAGTGGTGACTACCACATTCACCCCGTTTTTAAAAATGAGTCCAGTAGGGATGATGGAGAACTATATACAGAAAGATGTGTTTAAAATTACAGATAATATTACAAATTCAGGTGGTTCGGTGCCTTGATCTGCCGTCGAGAGCACCGGAGTGCTGGTGGCGACTCAGGCAGCGGCTTGATCTTCGGTGACTCCGGGAGCGTGTCGAAATCCTCTTCATCCCCGGGTCGGAGCAAGGCGAGGACGGATTGTCCCAGAGCGGGGGCTGCGGTGGGGTGTGCCGGGGGAAGGGAGAGTGGTGCCGGGGCAGAGGGGGTGTGTGTGGGGACGCAGCTGGTGCCAGGTCCGTGAGGGAGACTGTGTCTTGGCGACTGTCGGGGTAAGCATGCTGCGGGTTGGCGTGGGATAGCTGTACCCTCTCAACCAACGGGTCCACCTTGTGGAGTCGAATGTGTCTATGGAGGAGAATGGGTCCTGGAGCTGCCAGCCATGTTGGGAGCGAAACCACGGAGGTGCACTTCCTAGGAAAGGCAAAGAGACGTTCATGGCGGGTTTCGTTAGTCGCGGTGCACTGGAGCGACCGAATGGAGTGAAGTGCGTTGTGGAGGACCTCCTGCCAGCGGGAGGCCGGGAGATTTCTGGACTGTTGGGCCAGCTGGACGGCCCTCCAGACCGTCCCATTCTCCCGCTCCACCTGCCCGTTTCCTCTGGGGTTGTAACTGGTCGTCCTGCTCGAGGCAATGCCCCTATTGAGCAGGTACTGACGCAGCTCATCGCTCATAAATGAGGATCCCCAGTCGCTGTGGTCGTAGGCGGGGAAGCCGAACAGAGCGAAGATGGTGTTGAGGGCTTTGATGACGGTGGCAGACGTCATCTCGGGGCATGGGACAGCAAAGGGGAATTGGGAACATTCATCAACCACACTGAGGAAGTATGTGTTTTGGTCGGTGGAGGGGAAGGGCCCTTTGAAGTCCACGCTGAGGCGTTCAAAGGGGCGTGAGGCCTTCACCAGGCGCACACGGTCTGGTCGGTAGAAGGGCGGTTTACGCTCTGCGCAGACCTGGCAGTCTCTGGTGATCGCCCTGACTTCTTCGATGGAGTAGGGCAGATTGTGGGCCTTGATGAAATGGTAAAAACGGGTGACCCCTGGGTGTCAGAGATTGTCGTGCAGGGTCCGGAGTCGGTCCACTTGTGCGCTGGCACATGTACCTCGGGATACGGCATTGGGGGGCTCGTTGAGCTTACCGGGCGATACAAAATCTCGTCGTTGTAGGTGGAGAGTTCGATCCTCCACCTCAAGATCTTATCGTTTTTGATCTTACCCCACTGTGTGTTGTTAAACATGAAGGCAACCGACCATTGGTCAGTGAGTAGCGTGAATCTCCTGCCGGCCAGGTAATGCCTCCAATGCCGCACAGCTTCAACGATGGCTTGGGCCTCCTATTCGACGGAGGAGTGCTGAATTTCGGAGGCATGGAGGGTGAGGGAAAAGAATGCCACTGGCCTGCCTGCCTGGTTGAGGGTGGCGGTCAGAGCGACATCTGATGCATCACTCTCTATTTGGCAAGGCAGCGTCTCGTCGACAGCGTGCATCGCGGCATTGGCGATGTCGGCCTTGATACAGTTGAAGGCCTGGTGAGCCTCGGCCGTCAGGGGAAAAACAGTGGATGAATAGTTTGGGACCCACCAGGCGTAATACGAAAAGAACCCCAGGCATCGTTTGAGGGCCTTGGGGCAGGGGGAGTTCCATGAAGGGGCGCATGCGATCGGGGTCGGGCCCCTGAACTCCATTCTGGATCACATAGCCAAGGATGGCTAAGAGGTTCGCGCTGAACACACACTTCTCCTTGTTATACGTGAGGTTGAGGAGAGTGACGTTGTGGAGAAATTTGGAAAGGTTGGCGTCATGGTCCTGCTGATCATGGCCGCAGATGGTGACATTGTCCAGGTACGGGAAAGTGGCCCGCAGTCCGTATCGGTCAACCATTCGGCCCACCTTCCGTTGGAAGACCGAGACCCCGTTGGTGACGCCGAAGGGAACCCTAAGAATGTGGTAAAGGCGGCCATCTGCTTCGAACGCATTGTATGGTCGGTCCGCCTTATGGATGGGGAGCTGGTGGTAGGCAGATTTCAGGTCCACTGTCGAGAAGACCCAGTACTGTGCAATCTGATTGACCATATCAGATATGCGTGGGAGGGGGAACGCATCAAGCTGCATGTACCGATTGATGGTCTGACTGTAGTCAATGACCATCCTGTTTTTCTCCCCAGTTTTGACCACTACCACTTGGGCTCTCCAGGGGCTGTTGCTGGCCTCGATGATGCCTTCCCGAAGCAGCCGCTGGTCTTCAGACCTGATGAAGGTCCTGTCCTGGGTGCTGTACCATCTGCTCCTGGTGGCGACAGGTTTGCAATCCGGGGTTAGGTTTGCAAAAAGGAAGGCGGGTCGACCTTGAGGGTCGCTAGGCCGCACATGGTAAGGGGTGGTAGGGGCCTGTCAAATTTCAGGGTTAGGCTCTGGAGGTGCACTGGAAGTCCAGGCCGAGTAGCAAGGCAGCGCAGAGGTTGGGGAGGACGTAGAGGCGGAAGCCACTGAACTACACGCCCTGGATGGTGAGGGTGGCGGTGCAGTGCCCAGGATCGCAACGGAGTGGGATCCGGAAGCCAGGGAGATTCTCTGGATAGCGGGGTGTACTGCGAGGGATCAGCACCTTACCGTATCAGGGTGAATGAAGCTCTCAGTGCTCCCGGAGTCCAGCAGGCAGGAGATCTCGTGCCCATTGACCTTCACCTTTGTTGAAGCGGTCGCGAGGTTGTGTGATCGAGACTGGTCAATCGTGACCAAGGCAAGACACGGCTGGTCGTCGGCTGTTGCAGGCGATGAGTGGCCTGATCAGGTGCCCGACGGGCAGGGGTCCTGGGTCGGGTCCGATGGCAGTGCCCATGGGCCGCACATGTCCTGGGGGAGGCATGATGGCGGCGCCCTGGGGCTGCCCGTGTCCTGGGGAGGCAAGATGGCGGCACCCTGGGGCTACACGTGTCCTGGGGCAGACGAGATGGCGGCGCCCATTGGTCCTGGGAGAGACAAGATGGCGGCGCCCACTGGCCGCATGTGAGGGGTGCCGGGACAATAGCGGCGATTGAGCGGGCCTGGCACACTGCAGCGAAATGTTCTTTCTTGCCACAGGCCTTGCAGAGGGCGCTCCGCGCCTGGCATCGCTGTCGGGGGTGTTTTGACTGCCCACAGAAGCAGCATTTGGGTCCCCCGGGGTTGGTAGGCTGCCGCGCGGCACAGGCGTGGGTTTGGCTGAGGGCGATCGCTGATGGGGTCCATGACGGGGCAGCTGTCTTCGGAGTCCACGATGCACGGGGGGTGGGCCGCGCAGTCGGGGGCATAGGCCTGAATGTTGCGTGATGCGACCGTAAGTGAGAGCGCTAGTTTTTTGTTGCCGCGAGGTCGAGCGTGGCCCCTTCTAAGAGGTGCTGGCGGATGAAGTCAGACCCTATGCCCGTAACAAATGCGTCTCTCATCAGCAAATTCGAGTGTTCCATGACCGTAACGGCCTGGCAGTCACAGTCTCTCACTAGGACTAGCAGGGCACGCCAGAAATCTTCCACCGACTCACCGGGAAGTTGGCGCCGTGTGGAGAGGCGATGCCTTGCGTATATTTTGTTAGTCCGCTGAGCGTAGTTTTCCTTCAGTAGCGCCATGGCCTCTGCGTAGGTCGGCGCGTCCTGGACGAGGGGAAAGACGTTGGAGCTCAGCCGCGTGTACAGGATCTGGAGCTTCTGTGCTTCAGGGATTGTGTCTGGCGCAGACCCGATGTACGCTTCAAAACAGGCTACCCAATGTTCAAAGTCCTTTTTGGCATTGTCTGCTTGAGGACGCAGCAGCAGGCAATCCGGCTTGATGCGGAGGCCCATCTCTGAAAAATCTCAGTGTAATAAATTGATGCACTATCAATTACGCGAAGATGAGAATAGAATGTAATCGAGGCTTTATTACACTGAGATGTGTGGCATCCTACAGCAGCTGATGAAATAGCTGCTGTACGGGGAGCATACATATTTATACTCCGCCTACTGGGCGGAGCCAGCAGGCAGGGATCTACCCTCATACCTGTAGTACAGGGGCCTTACCGTAAAACACATATATGTACAGTATATACATCAGTGGTGACTACCACAACCCCACCCAACACTAAGGGCAATTTTGGACACTAAGGGCAATTTAGCCTGGCCAATCCACCTAACCTGCACATCTTTGGACTGTGGGAGGAAACCGGAGCATCCGGAGGAAACCCGCGCACAGACGGGGAGAACGTGCAGAGTCCGCATAGACAGTGACCCAAGCTGGGAATCGAACCTGGGACTTTGGAGCTGTGAAGAAATTATGCTAACCACTATGCTGCCACTAACCACTGTGCTGCCCCTACTTTGGTTCTCGGGAAGTAAGGTGCTGATTGCCTCTCAGTTCATGGATGACATATACTCAGGACACAAGTTTCTTCATGTGACCGGATAGGCCAATTCTCAATCCGCTAATCTTTGGGCACACAGGGCAGGATGGCCTCGAGGTAGAGGGATCCCGAGTGCAGGATTTGCTTCCTTTTCTGTTGCTACTCTGCCCCATCATTTGGATGTTGAAAATCGAAGCGTAATGCAGCCATTTTGAATGATAGTTGGAAGCTTTTCCCAGTCACTGAAGTTACGCTTTGAGGAGAGCTACAGAGTGTCTTTGAAGCTTTTTCTTTGTCCCCCCTGGGATGTTGGCCACGTGCGAATTCCAAAACGAGGACCTGACGGGGAAACACTTTTTAGCCATCTGTACACTGTGGGCCATGTGCTTTGAGCTCCCCAGGGTTGGATGATTTTTGGGGTACCACACAAATGGGCTGGGGAATCCCTCTCAAAGGTCCAAAAGTGCTAACTTCCTCTCGGCAATTACCAGGAACCATCGAAAAACGTGACTTCAATTCCTGCTGTGTTACACAGATAGTTAGAGGACAAGGTTGGAGGAATTAAAACCTCTTCCAACTTCTGGGTAACTTATACAGACACAAAGCAGCCAGCCCACAAGACTCATCTACAGCCCTGGACCCCCAAGAGACTCCCTACCCCCTGACCCTCCCCACAACCTCGACCATCCCAAGGGATTCCCCCAGCCCCTGACCACCCCCTCCCCCACCGGAACACCCCCCCCCCCCACAACCCCAGGGACTTTCCCACCCACACCTACCCTCACCCCACGGGACACCTACTCTCCATGTTCTGATTTCCCCCCCCCCCCACCCCCGATGCCCTCATCCGATGTCCAACTCCCTTACCCCTTGGAGAACGTCTGCCACTCCTTTCCCGCAAAGTCCCACACCTGCACATACCTAAACTCACTGACCTTTGCTAGCTCAAACCTCTCCCACAGCCCAGTAATAATACAAGTTCGGGAGCACCAACTCCCCGCTCTGCCCCTGCAGCAAGGCCCTTGCTGCTTTCCCCCCCCATATAAACTCTGAGATCAGTGCCTCCACGCTCTGGAAGAAGGCCTAAGGGAGAAATAAAGATGGGGGGGGGGGGGGGGGGGGGGGGGGGGGGGGGGTCCTGAAAGACAAACAGGAACTTTGGCAACATATTCATCTTTACCACCTGCACCCTCCTTACCAACGTCAAGTGTAAAGTGGCCCACCTCTTAAGATCCCACCTCCACTAACGCTGTCAAGTTCCACCTGTGCATCGTGGCCCCCAAATACCAAAATCTCTCTCACCTGAAACAGTATTGCCCCCTAACTGGCCCCCCGCCCCGCCGCATTCACCGGAAACACCTTGCTCTTCCCTACATTCAGCTCATACCTGGAGAAGGCCCCAGACCTCTCCAGCAGACCATTGATTCTGCCCATACTCACCAGTGGGTCCGACAGAAACATTGTATTGTGCATGAACTATAGATGAACACTAATAGCAATATCAAGGCATTCAGTTGTATCAAATTGATGCGCAAAACTATAATCACTACACGGACTGCAGAGATTTTTTTTTTTTTTTTTTTTAATAAATTTAGATTACCCAATTATTTTTATATTAAGGGGCAATTTAGCGTGGCCAATCCACCTACTCTGCACATTTTTGGGTTGTGGGGGCGAAACCCACACAGACACGGGGAGAATGTGCAAACTCCACACGGACAGTATCCCAGAGCCGGGATCGAACCTGGGACCTCAGCGCCGTGAGGCGGTTGTGCTCACCACTAGGCCACCGTGCTGCCTTGCAGAGATTTTTTTAAAAGCGTCTTCCCGTATCAGCCTCCCCGGACAGGCGCCGGAATATGGCGACTAGGGGCTTTTCACAGTAACTTCATTGAAGCCTACTCGTGACAATAAGCGATTTTCATTTAATTTCATTTCAATGTCTTTTCAACAGTAATTAGTGATGCATAATAAATGCTGGCCTTGCCAGCAATGCCCATATCCTACAAATGAATAAAAAGAATCCTCAGAAAATCGACAATAGCTTTATTGCAATAATATTAACCCTCACCAATCAATAAAAAAACTGTTTTAGGGGGAGGAGGGGAGGGGAGGGGGGAGGGGGGAGGGGGGAGGGGAGGGGGGAGGGGGGGAGGGGGGGAGGGGGGGGAGGGGGGGGGGGAGGGGGGAGGGGAGGGGGGGGAGGGGGGAGGGGGGGGGGAGGGGGGAGGGAGGGGGGGAGGAGGGGAGGGGGGGGCGGGTAGACGATGACTATGTTTGTTTATTTAATTTAAATTTAGTTCTTTTGTTGTTCATTGGGGTTGGGGGGTGTGGGGGATGTGATACATGCGTCAATACGGTCTGGGGTGTTACAGTTATTTTGTTGCATTTCATTGTTTGTCGTTATGTTTTATATTTTCTGTAAAAAATTCCAATAAAAATTATATTTAAAAAAAAGACATTGCCATTAGTCTTAATTTTAGCTCATGCACAATACAATGCTATAGGGGTCGTTCATCAGGGGCAGCCCTTTGCTGATCGCAGGGTGGCTCCCTAAGATTGAATCAACCCCCCCCCCTCCTCCCTACCCACTCCCTGTTAAACGCACCCCAGCCCCCATCCTATTCTTCTCCTGAACCTACTTAATCCCTGCCAAGAATTACCTGCTCCAGAGATCCATGGGTCTTGGTCATCTTCAGCTGAAGTTCCAGCTATGGCCACTGCCGCCTTCCTGGCGCTGCCAGGACTGACAGTTCTAGAGGGCAGGTCTTCCTCCCCAGTAAGGAGCGGACATCCCACTCAGCCCTTGTTAATCGTCCCCACAGCACTTTATGACTGTGAGGCAGGGCAGCATGGAGCAAGTGGGCTACACGCTGACATTGTTTCCTGGATAGCTATGCCAATTTCTGGCCACGTAAGAGCCTCATCCTGCCCTGCCTGCCAGTGTTTTACTCATTACGGGGGGTGGTCCACACTATGTGGGTAGCCCGGTAGTTTTAGCTGCATGGGATGGTGTCAGACAAGGAGTGGGAATCTCCTTTGCAGGTTCCCTTGGCCCATTGGAGGCCATCCAGCCCCGCCTCACCCATTTTAACTCTCCGCTCAGCTTCTTGTACCTGGATCCCTACCCATCTCACTGAAACCTCTGACCTCAGGGTTTGCCTGGGCTCATCGGGGTGGAGGCAGTACTCACATTGACTCTCTAAGAAAGACTGCCTCCCTTTTCTCAGAACTACTAACACTACTGTCAGCATTAAATTGCTGCATGGCAGTCATCGGGATGGTGAGCGGACAACACCCCTCCCACCGACTGTTATGCCCCATAAATTCCAGCCCATGGTGTTATTAGCTTTTTATTCCTTCATTTAGAAAAAGGTGAAGTGAGAATCACTGCTATTGTTATCCAGGCAGAATTTGACTGAGTGGAGGATGAGGAGGCACGGTGGCACAATGGTTAACACTGCTACCTCACAGTGCCAGGGACCCGAGTTCAATTCCAGCCTTGGCCGACTGTCTATGTGGAGTTTGCACATTCTCCCCGTGTCTGCATGGGTTTCCTCCGGGTGCTCCCGCAGTCCAAAGATGTGCAAATTAGGTGGATTGGCCATGCTAAATTTCCCCATGGTTTACAA